>NC_065445.1:166618619-167904671 GCF_917563875.1 Diabrotica virgifera virgifera
TGTGTGTGTGTGTGTGTGTGTGTGTGTGTGTGTGTGTGTGTGTGTGTGTGTGTGTGTGTGTGTGTGTGTGTGTGTGTGTGTGTGTGTGTGTGTGTGTGTGTGTGTGTGTGTGTGTGTGTGTGTGTGTGTGTGTGTGTGTGTGTGTGTGTGTGTGTGTGTGTGTGTGTGTGTGTGTGTGTGTGACTGAACTATACAAAACAAATTGCAATTTACGTATCTAAATGCGCGTAATTTGAGAGCTTATCAATTATTAAAAAATGATATGTAGTCGCCAAATAATTAATTTAATGCATTTTAAGTGCAACTTTCTCTTAAGCCGGGAAGATAGGGTGGTTTTCTTGCGAAGGGGTTGTAGCTCAATAATCGAAATGCAGGTGATTTAATAGTGTATTCTTAGAGTATATAAGCTATAGGAATTATATCCGCAATACGATATATTTTAAGTTTTCTCAGCATTTTTCTCTTAAGTTAAATCAATTAAAGGGTTGTTTGGGGGTGAAGGGGATGAGCTCAAAAATCGAAACTATGTAATTTCAAGAGCTCATAAATAGCTCGTAATTCCGCCGCAAAAATATATTCAATATTCCTATTTTTAAGTAGTGGGGGGCTGACTCAGCCCCCCCACTAAAATATTAAATTCCTGCTCAGTGGAACGAGCTCAAAATTTTTAGTTTGCGGAATATGAAAGCTCATAAATAGCTCATAAATCAGGGCTATTTGTTTTTCAATTTTTGCAAGTGGGGGGCAGCTCAACATGGGTATTTTATAAAGAATAACTGTTTTTCGTAAAACTGATAATAAAAAAGTTATCAATAGGTTCCAATTTACGCAGATATACTGTATAAAAATTACAAGAAAATTTTTTTGCTGAACATTTATTATTGTTGAAGCTTATTATTAAATGTATTTTAGGTAAGTTTTACAAAAAAAAGTTTTGATCACTTTGATTAAACTTTTTTTAGCTGGTAATTTTCGGTTTTTGTATTACATTTTTGTTATCTTTCTAAATTTTCTCAAAAAGAAATAGTTTATTTTATTTCTAAAGTATAATAATTCAGTGCATTTTAAAGATTACATCATAAGCTTTAATAAAGCACTTATAAATCTCTAATAGATTTGTTCAAACTTGAGTAATACCGTCTTAAAATGGTGGTAATTCTATAAAACTACGAAGATTTCAAAAATTACATTTTTTGAGACGTCATATTGTAACGATGCGTGATACGTATCGTCACTTTATAATAAGCATTACAAAATATTTGGAACACTCTCACTAGGTATGCAACCAACGTTACAGACACTTGTATTGAAAGTTGCTGTTGATCGACGACAAAGTTGGTAACTTTGGGAAATTCAGAACCTAGAAGTTGGTTTGTGTGTCGATACGGCTTCCGGCTGACGTGATTGTCATTGTAGAGGGACCGGATCGTGACTTCAATCTCGGCTTTTGTGGAAGCCAGACCTCACACCAGTGGCCATTACGGAGAATATAAAATTTTGGTTGAAATGTTTTAAATAGAATATTAATTTACGTGAGAAGTAGTTGTTTTGTTTTTGGTTAAGTGTTTGAAGAGAAGAGTTTTTGTGTTCCAACACCTTTTTTTTGAAGAGTAATGGCCACTGGTGGAGACCAAGATTAAGTCACCCCAAACAAGTTTTGAAATGGAATAGACAATCATTTTGGGTTTTTGGGCATTGGATGGAGTTTAGTTTTGGTTTATTTTCTTTGGGAAAATATATAGTTTTCTGGTGCTAGGAAGTAGCTCCTTGTCGCACCTCATCTTCATACCTTCTGGTTGGTGAGAAGTACTTCCCCTAAGGTAGGGAAAACCGGAAGATACCTTACTTGGCTCTCCCCGTATCAACTACTGGAGTTTGGAGAAGCCACAGTCCTGCATTTAGTAGAAGCGACAGGTTTTTATTGTTAAAATTTACATTTACAATCCTTTTGCCTAATATTTTTTTTTCAACTTTAACATTTTTAATAACATAGATAACCTTAAAAATCATGTAAATTCAACTCTTCTAAAATCAATTCACTTTATCATATTAAATATTTTCTTTTCAACAAATTTTAGGTCATTTTCATTATTGTATCTTTATTTAAAATAGTCCGGAGATCATAACCTACCTGGTAAGATAATGTGCACACTATCGTAAGGTTATTACCTCATCTCTTTAATAGTATTTATTTCATTCGTAAGTATTGTCCGGTTCGTCATTCTGATCAGATACGAAATTGTCAACCAATGTTGTAATACTCTTTAATAATAAGTTTTTGTACATGCATATTCAAATCAACTAATTGTCTTGGTATAATAAATTCAATCCATTTTTATACTGTAATATATAGGTTATAGACAGGAGCGTACTAGCCTAGTACGTCAGGTGTTAGCTAGTTTGTATAAATTGTATATAGGGGTTATAGGTAATTTTTTTCCATTAAACTGGTTGGTTGTACATACTTATATGTTTTATTATCCTACCACTTTAATAGTCTTAGTTAGGTACAGCATTATAGGTCACGTGGAGAAGAATTTATTCAATTCTTCCCTGGCGCTCAACACTACTTCTGAATATCTTCTTGGTCAATAGTTCTTTTCTTGTCATTACTCCTTATATTAATTTATTTTCTTTATCATTCAAGTATTTCAGTAGGTACCGTCTTACTAGGGCGTGCAAATACGGCCTGATCCTTCCCTGAGCCCTACTGTTTAGTCTCTTCAATTTCCAGCTAGCCTATTTCTGTAAAACTTTAGTCATTTATTAAGCTACCACATTCAAACAGAATAATCATACGTTACAATTGGCGCTCGCCAACGTGGAGCCCGATTTTCAGTAAGACAGTACCTTTCTTTATTTTGTTGCTCATTGTAAATTTTTCTAGTAAGTATCTTTCTGGTTCATTGTTGTATATTTTGTAATTATATAGAAATAAATTTTTGATTCCTTTTGTACGTTATTTGGAAAATACACTAGTGCACTTGTATTGCTGTATTGGTACTATTTTAATTTATTTAAAATAATAATTGTAAATCGTGAGTAGGATAATATTTGAATAGGTATATTGGTTGACATTTCGGTCTGGTCGGTTTGGTGATACCTGGATATTTATTTTTGAAAAATTTTGAATTATTTATTTTTTTTTTGATATCTAGGTACATTACTACTTTTGATTTAGGTGCAGCCACAATATACTACAGTTAGCTAAATTTTTGCTTACCATACCTATATATAATTTATAAAGTTTTCATTTTTTTTATATACATTTTCGTTTAAACATCTACTTAAATTATTTTAAATATCTACCCCAAATATATATCTCGGTTATATTTGGTTTGTCGGTTTGTTAGGTCGTTAGTTTAGCAGCTCGTCGGTTGAGCAGCTTGTTTAGTAGATTGTCGGTTAATTGGGTCGTTAGTTTGTTGGGTTGGGTTCGGTTTGTCGTTGTTGGGTTGGGCTTATTGTTACTAAATTTTTCCTACCACCATGTGTACCTTTCAGCCAGAGCATTTATTAGTTAAGGAGGTAGATTATGAGTTGAGGATAAGAGAAATAGAGGTTGAAGAATCCGCTAAATGTGATAAAAAACGCAGTCTATTGCGCGGTGCTCTTAAACAAGAGCAAGGAAATAGGAGTTTCCGTCAGATTTCAGCTGCAGCTATTCCTTTCCTGGAACAACAACAAGGAATAAATGAGACACTAGAGGATCTTACGCAAAAGATAAATAATTTTAGAGGGACTGTCCATGATAGCATGTATTCTAGATACATTTCACGTCTTGCTCATATCTCTGGTCGTGTCCACTTATTATGTTGCTCAGATGAGGAGCAACAACTTTACAAACGCTCTATGTCCATTAGGATTCTCAGTCTAGAAGGTGAACTCGATTTTCGAGTAAATCCTCTAGCCACGTCCACTCCTGTTTCTTCAGTTCAAGCCTCTAATTCCTTGTTACATCCCAAGCCTGTGCAGGTACATAAGTGGGGAGTTTCGTTTTCTGGTGAAGGTCATTATGAACAAGTAATTTCATTTTTAGATAGGGTAGAATGTCTTCGTGTTTCGAGAGGTGTGAGTGAGGAAGATCTTTTTTCGGCTTCTGCCGAATTATTTACAGGCCATGCTTTTACGTGGTTTATGAACAACCGTGGTAGCTTTACCACTTGGACTGGTTTGGCTCAGAAACTAAAATCCGATTTTCTGCCTTATTCTTTCCAAACTGATCTCTTAGACGAGATCAAGAACCGCAAGCAGAAACCTGGAGAATCAGTGACTATGTTTATTAACACTATGTTGGGTATATGTAGTCGTTTAGATACTCCTTTAACAGATAATGCAAAAATTAAGATAATTTTAAAATGTTTGCTACCTTTTTACCGTGCCCAATTGGCACTTGTTGATATAGCCACTATCGAAGACCTGACAGATAAGTGTAAACGGTTAGAGGAAACTCTATCCTGGTCTTTTCATCCTCCTACAACATCTAATTCTGGTGCTGGATTTAACTCTCACTCCTCGAGAAATCGTTCTTGGCAATCTAGACCCCATACACCGAATGTGTCTGTGACTACTTATTCTTTGTCTTGCTGGAATTGTCAGGGAATTGGTCACGCATTTCGGGATTGTTCCAGACCCCAAACCCGGATTTTCTGCCACGGTTGTGGTAAAGATAACACACTGAAACGAAATTGTTTTAAGTGTTCGGGAAACGAGCATGCAGAGGCTCGTACCCTGAGCGTTCCTCAAACAGCAGCCCCATCAGAGAATATGACCGCAGCTGTAGACGAAGCTTCAGGTCCAATACCCGCCAGCAGCTCAAAAACACCCTCTCAGGAAGGAAGAAACACTTCCAACCGGAGACCTGCACGCAAACCGAAATCAGGGAAAAAGTAATTGTTAATAACACTTCAGTTGACTCGTGCGGTTCGCTTGATCGTAGATTATCCCCTCCAGTCTTAAACTGGAATTTTAGTAATAAGCATAATCAAGACAAGGAAACAGTTCCAAATTCTATACCATGTTGTACGTTTGTAAATAATAATAATATGTCTATGTTAATACCAGATAATTTTGAAAATAAATCAGATATTTTGGATTTTGATATAAATTCGTTATTAGTTAGGAAACATAATGATAACCGACCTTATCTTGAAATTGAAATTTTAGGACAATCTTGTTTAGCTCTATTAGATAGTGGTTCTAACATTTCTTTAATAGGTTCGAATTCGCTGAAATTGTTAGAAAACACGGATATTAATGTTATGCCTATTTCTTCTCTGCAAGTCTCTACTGCGGATGGTGCTATCCAGTCAATTACAGGTAAATTTGACACAGAAATCGTAGTTGCCAATATTCGGAAAATGATTACATTTTATGTTATCCCTTCAATTAAAAATTCTATAATTCTTGGCATGGATTTCTTAAATGCATTTAATAGTACATTAAACTGTTCAGATTTTTCGTTGTTTATATCTTCCTTTAATGTCGCAACTGTAAGTGCCATTCGTGAGTTCTCTAGTTTGTCTAGTTTAGAACAAACCCAGTTAGAGAATATTATCTCTAAATTTTCTTCTATCTCTTCCAAAGATAAATTAGGCCGTACACATTTAATATCTCATACTATCGAAGTGAACACTTCAACTCCGTTTAGACAATATCAATATCCCATACCTCAGGCATGGCAAGCAGATTTGGGTAAAGAAATTGATTCGATGCTCTCTCTAAACATTATCGAACATTCAAATTCTTCATATTGTTCGCCGTTATGGATGACAAAGAAGAAGGATGGATCACTCCGAGTATGCTTCGATGGTCGCAAACTTAATAGTATCACTACTAATCGAGATGCTTATCCCATCCCTCGGATAGATATAATTCTGAGCAAACTTCAGAATGCCAAATATATCTCTTCGATCGATTTATCCAAAGCCTTCTTACAAATTCCGTTAAGCGAAGAGAGTAAGAAGTATGCTGCTTTCGCTGTCAGTGGTAAAGGGTTATTTCAATTTGTCACAATGCCTTTCGGTCTAGTTTCAGCTCCACAAACAATGTGTCGTCTAATGGACTTGGTTATTGGTCCACAACTTGAACCATTTGTATTTTATTACTTAGATGACATTATAGTTGTTACTCCTGATTTTTCTTCACATATTGAGATATTAGAGAAGTTATTTTCACGCCTTAAAGAGGCTAATCTCACTGTTAATTTAGAGAAATGTAATTTTTGTCGTCCTAATTTGAAATTTCTAGGATATGTTGTTGATCATCAAGGTTTGAGAACAGACCCTGACAAAGTAACCGCTATTAAGGACTTCCCCATTCCTAAAACTACTACACAATTACGTAGGATCTTGGGCATGTGTGGTTACTATCGTCGATTTGTGCCTTCTTATTCTACTTTATTATCACCCCTTACTGACCTCCTTAAGAATAGGAAAAAGGGCCAGACTATCACCTGGACTCCTGAAGCTGATGATGCTTTTCATCGCATTAAAGAAGCTCTTACCAGTGCTCCGGTCATGACTTCACCTGATTTCAGTGAACACTTCTACCTAATGACTGATTGTTCGAATACCGCTTCAGGTGGCGTACTCTTTCAGATGAAAGATGGTTCTGAACACCCCATAGCCTATACTAGTAAGAAGCTTAATAAGGCTCAGAAAAATTACTCCACTACAGAGCGTGAACTCCTTGCTATTATTCATGGCTTGGAGGCTTTCCGTTACTATTTAGAAGGTCGTAAGTGCACCCTTATTACTGACCACAGTTCATTATTGTGGATGCATTCTATGCGTAACCCCTCCCAACGTTTGTCTCGATGGATTTGTAAGTTGTCAGCCTTTGATTATAATATCGTCCATCGTAAAGCAAATGGTGTTGTAGTAGCTGATGCTTTGTCTCGAACATTTGATGTCAATCTTCTTGACTTATCCACTTTAGTTCCGGATGCATGGTATCAGAAAATGGTGGAAAAGGTTACCCAAGAACCTGATCAGTATCCTGATTTTAAAGTAGAAAATAATATCCTTTATAAGCATGTTGTTAGTTCAGTAGAAGCTTTGTCTAATATGTCTGATTGGAAAATTGTCGTCCCAACAGCAAACAGGGATGAAATTCTTCGTACTTTTCATGATAATGTGACATCTGGTCATTTCGGTTCCTATAAAACATTTAGTAGAATAGCAGAATTATATTATTGGCCTGGCATGCGCAACTATATTAAGAAATATATATCTAGATGCAAAGTTTGTGCTACAAGCTGGATTAATGGGTACTTTTAGGAACATTGACTTCCCATGGCAGATGATATCCATGGATCTGATTGGACCATATCCTCGTAGTTACAATGGCTATACCTATTGTTTAGTAGTTGTGGACTACTTTACTAAATTTCCACTAGTTTTTCCTCTTCGGAATGCTACTGTCCCTGCCATTGTGAAATATTTGGAGGAACAAGTCTTTTTGTTGTTTGGTGTTCCCCAAATTGTGTCTTGTGACAATGGTCCTCAATTTGTGTCTAAGGCCTTTAAGGATCTTCTAACTAAGTACAAAGTTCAGAAGATCTTTTATAATGCTGCATACCATCCGCAAGCTAATCATAGTGAGCGAGTGAACCGCAGTATTGTAACAGCCCTTAGATCGTACACCTATCCAGATCACAGAGCTTGGGACCAGTATATCCACTCCATAGCTCAAGCCATAAGAACTTCGGTCCATGAAGTTACTCAATGTTCTCCAGGTTATCTGAATTTTGGTAGAAATATTGCTTTGTCTGGTGATTATTTTGGTTTAATTTCAGACAATTCCACAAATCTCCCTGAGATCTCTGAGAAACTTCATCGTTTAGATGATGTTCAGACTTTGCCCCCAATATTTGCAGACATCAGGAAGAAGTTAAAATCTTCTTAACTTAAGTCACAGAGTCAATACAATTTGAGGAAAAGAGATTTGCGATTCTTTGTTGGTGATCGGGTATTAAAACGTAATTTTGTTAAGTCAAGTAAAGGTGATGCTATTTCTGCCAAATTTTGTCAGAAATATGTCTCATGTGTTGTCAGTAAAGTAATCTCTCCTTTAATATATGAATTAAAAGATAGTTCGTCCAACAGGAAACTTGGTCGATTTCACATAAAAGACTTACTACCAGATAATACTGTCAACGACTTAGCATCTTCGTCGTCAGAAGAAGAAGATTAACTTAACAGGTTTGATCAAGTTAATTCCTCTTTCCAAATTTTAGAAATACTCGATTGTTCAATGAATAGGTTAACGATTGGATTTTGATTTTAGTCACCAGATAGGGACTCTATGTTTTATCTATTATAGTAGTCTTTCTAGCTTTCCATATTCTATGTATCTGAGATGCCATTAGTTTATTATTGAGATTTAGCTTAGTTGGGCTTAATATTGAACTGGTATGGAGCTGTTAACACCTTGTATGTGATTATGCTTATATATGTCACCACTTGTAGATTAATGTATCTACCAAATAGGTTTAGATTAGGATTATCTTGTTTTGTATTTGATTTTGTAGTTTCTACTGGAAAGTTATTTCAGTGCTTAGCATGATTCCATGGTACATTAGCTTATTTTTGTCTAAAGAAGTCATTGTGATATTTGTTTGGGTAAATGCAATTTTAGTATACAGTGTGATTCCAAAGTTATACTTCATGTGTCCAAATTTTGATAAAGTTAATTGAGATTAAATTTATGATAAAGACTATGAAACCATTTCATTATTTATTGTAGTGAACATTTCTTAGGAAAGTGGTTTGCCTAGCTTGGCTATGCAAATACGTGGGTTCGAGACTTGTTGCTTATCGACTGTACACCTGATAGGAAGCAGATTTCATTGCTCACAGTTGCCTAGTTCCAAGCCATACCTCAATTAGTTCAGATGCTGAATCTTTATGATAGAATGTTTAATCATCATTTTAATCATGCACTAGGCATTCTTATTCGATTTTCAGTTTACATTCATTCTGAAGAAACTGAGTCTTAACTTGTATGTTTATCTATCCTTCTTAAGTTTTACTATTTTATCATTCTGATAATGATGGTAACTTCTTTGCTATATTGAAATATTGTAGCTTTTGTATTCACCAAGGGATTATTTTGTTCAAGCATCATCTTTCCGAGAACTAAATTTTTTTTTGTTCATATGTACCTTAGGGTCAGGATCACTATCCTGTTCTCTGTGAGTAACTAGGGAACATTTTCTTAATCTGCAGTTTCTTTAGAAATTGATTTACTTGTTCTCTAGTATTTCCATAATTGGATTTATTTATAAGAGTTATTAATATGTGACTTCTTGAATTCTTTCATGAGAGATGACTTCGAATTATTGGTTAGCTTCTTCTGGCCATTCTTATCAATCTGTTGTAGCTATAGCTATAGTTAGAGAATCCCAGAGTAAGCTAACTTCTGTTAGGTCAACTATTCGATTAGTTACCCTTAGATAGATCTCCCATTGAATCTGATACAAATCTGATGATCGGTTGAGTTAGGGTCATGGTAACAAATATGTAATCATCATTAGTACATTTAGTTCTAGGTGTAGCGTTGCTCAATTAAATCTGCCTGATTGTTCCACCTTGGATATGCTTCAATATAAATCTGTTGTCCAATGTCGGATCAATTTAGGATAAAAGGCTTGCTACAATAATTTCCTTTCTTGTCAATAACTCTTATATTTATTTTGATATACTATGGTCTATGTTGGCTTATTGCGAATTGGCTACGAAATCTACTAATTGTTCACTTTGGATATGCTCTATTTAAATCTGTTGTCCATCGATAGAACGATTTTGTATTACTCGTCCCATTCGACATTTTTTTTTTGATTAGGATTTATCTGAATTATGAAGTTTAGCAAAGGGTTATAATAAACCATAACTATGTATGTTGTTACCATATGTGATATATTGGTCATTAAGACAACCCCATTTACATGACTCATAATTTGCGGTTAGGTATAATCGATCGAGTCAGCTGTAAGTGTGAGTAAGTTAGTCGTCGTATAGGTTATATTGAGTTTGTATTCGAATATTGTTGTTATGGTGTTCTGGTTGACTATAATTTGGGGTTTTATAAAAATCTACTGAATCAACTTGAACACAATGTGGTCTTTATGATGTATGCACCGAGGACTTGTCCTACGAGTTCTGTGTCGCTAATATAGGTTATTTTAGGGTATTCTTAGGTTCGTAGTATAGTTTAGATATTTGGTTTATTCACGCCTGTGTTGGATCCCACAGCGTGTGATTTTTCTCTATGGATACATATTTGTGTTGAGTGTCTATATGGGTATATATATGTATAATAAAAAAAAAATTGTTTATAAGATCAATTTTTTTTTCTTACAAGTAATGGGGGAATGTAACGATGCGTGATACGTATCGTCACTTTATAATAAGCATTACAAAATATTTGGAACACTCTCACTAGGTATGCAACCAACGTTACAGACACTTGTATTGAAAGTTGCTGTTGATCGACGACAAAGTTGGTAACTTTGGGAAATTCAGAACCTAGAAGTTGGTTTGTGT
Organism: Diabrotica virgifera virgifera; assembly: GCF_917563875.1. Classification (NCBI taxonomy): domain Eukaryota; kingdom Metazoa; phylum Arthropoda; class Insecta; order Coleoptera; family Chrysomelidae; genus Diabrotica; species Diabrotica virgifera. The sequence continues at coordinate 166,629,167 of NC_065445.1, forward strand.
GTCGATACGGCTTCCGGCTGACGTGATTGTCATTGTAGAGGGACCGGATCGTGACTTCAATCTCGGCTTTTGTGGAAGCCAGACCTCACACCAGTGGCCATTACGGAGAATATAAAATTTTGGATGAAATGTTTTAAATAGAATATTAATTTAGGTGAGAAGGAGTTGTTTTGTTTTTGGTTAAGTGTTTGAAGAGAAGAGTTTTTGTGTTCCAACACCTTTTTTTTGAAGAGTAATGGCCACTGGTGGAGACCAAGATTAAGTCACCCCAAACAAGTTTTGAAATGGAATAGACAATCATTTTGGGTTCTTGGGCATTGGATGGAGTTTAGTTTTGGTTTATTTTCTTTGGGAAAATATATAGTTTTCCGGTGCTAGGAAGTAGCTCCTTGTCGCACCTCATCTTCATACCTTCTGGTTGGTGAGAAGTACTTCCCCTAAGGTAGGGAAAACCGGAAGATACCTTACTTGGCTCTCCCCGTATCAACTACTGGAGTTTGGAGAAGCCACAGTCCTGCATTTAGTAGAAGCGACAGGTTTTTATTGTTAAAATTTACATTTACAATCCTTTTGCCTAATATTTTTTTTTCAACTTTAACATTTTTAATAACATAGATAACCTTAAAAATCATGTAAATTCAACTCTTCTAAAATCAATTCACTTTATCATATTAAATATTTTCTTTTCAACAAATTTTAGGTCATTTTCATTATTGTATCTTTATTTAAAATAGTCCGGAGATCATAACCTACCTGGTAAGATAATGTGCACACTATCGTAAGGTTATTACCTCATCTCTTTAATAGTATTTATTTCATTCGTAAGTATTGTCCGGTTCGTCATTCTGATCAGATACGAAATTGTCAACCAATGTTGTAATACTCTTTAATAATAAGTTTTTGTACATGCATATTCAAATCAACTAATTGTCTTGGTATAATAAATTCAATCCATTTTTATACTGTAATATATAGGTTATAGACAGGAGCGTACTAGCCTAGTACGTCAGGTGTTAGCTAGTTTGTATAAATTGTATATAGGGGTTATAGGTAATTTTTTTCCATTAAACTGGTTGGTTGTACATACTTATATGTTTTATTATCCTACCACTTTAATAGTCTTAGTTAGGTACAGCATTATATGTCACGTGGAGAAGAATTTATTCAATTCTTCCCTGGCGCTCAACACTACTTCTGAATATCTTCTTGGTCAATAGTTCTTTTCTTGTCATTACTCCTTATATTAATTTATTTTCTTTATCATTCAAGTATTTCAGTAGGTACCGTCTTACTAGGGCGTGCAAATACGGCCTGATCCTTCCCTGAGCCCTACTGTTTAGTCTCTTCAATTTCCAGCTAGCCTATTTCTGTAAAACTTTAGTCATTTATTAAGCTACCCCATTCAAACAGAATAATCATACGTTACAATATCATTTAAATTAAATCTTTGAGATTTTTTTTAATGAATCATCATTTAGTAAGATGCTTAAAAGGTAAATTGTGCAAAATTGTGAGTTTAATAAGAAAAATTGTATTAGTTGCACATTTTTAAATAATTTTTAAACAAAATTCATGTAAGGCACACTTTCCACCCACACCGTACTTATCCCCATACATTTTATTTCTTTTTATTATAACCATAAGATAGCTTAATTACTCTTCTTTCATTTTCAATTTGTAAAACTTCATTTGATCCATCAGTTAAAGAATTACATTAAAATAACTCAACCGTGCACTTCGCCGTAACCTAGTTTACAGTGCGCCAATGTTTGTGAGAAGAGTCACTTTAGCGTTATAAATAAAAAATTATAGAAGATACAGATTTAATTCTAGAAAATTATTTATATAAGGTTTTTTTGTAAAATTTTCTAAGTTGTTCAATGGTCAAGTCAGTTTTTTCCAAAATTTATATTTTCGTAGTTATTTAAAAAACCATCTAATTTCGTAGTTCATTTGTTTAATAAAAACTGACGCACCCTTTTCTCGAGTAGAACTTTTTGATATGTTGTTTATTAAACATTTCTTAATGAAATTACAAAAAGTTCTATCTTGTTTGATTTTTTCCGAAGTGAAAGCTATATGCACTCCCTTAATAGGTATTTACACAATATACATTGTAGTTATACATTTAAATTTATTTTTAATATATTTTTTTTACTTTTAGGAATATTTTTTGTTCATCTCTTCGGAACTTTTCTCTCGTGGAAATTAACAGCTCTGATATGTTCGATGTTTGCAGTAATAGCTCAAATAGTAATACCGTTTACTGCCGAATCGCCATCGTGGTTACTCAGCAAAGACAAGGTAGAGGAAGCAAAAAAATCTTTCCTATGGTGTCGAGGAGATTCAGAAGAAGCGACCAAAGAATTTGAGGCAATGTTGAGCCAAAAGGATGAACAGGAAAAAGATAAAGAACAAACTAAATTTAAACATCTTTTCGTTCCGGAGTTCTTAAAACCCTTAGGTATCCTCTGCGTCTACATATCAGCAAACCAGTGGAGTGGAATAAATGCGATGCCCTTTTACTATGTCCGTATTATGAAGGAAACTATCGGTGAAGATATAAACGACTACGTTGCAACGTTAGTGGTGGACGCTGTTAGATGTTTTATGTCATTACTGGCTTCTGCGCTTTTAAAAAGATACAATCGTAGGCCTCTTGCAATTATTAGTGGTTTTGGAGCTGCCGTTTCACTATTTGTACTAAGTTTTTATACTTACATAATAACAGCCTTCCCGACCATACGTTCGGGCTATATTCCGATGGCATGTTTAGTTTCTTTTATGATTTTTGTATGCATTGGGTTTCAACCATTACCGTGGTCTTTGGTAGGTGAATTATTTCCCATAAAATCTAGAAGTATTGGAGGCGGATTAACATCTTGTGTAGCTTTTCTAGCCTTACTTTCAATAGTCAAGACTATGCCCGATTTATTTGAGATGTATACTATCAGTGGCGTGTTTCTAATCTTTGGGATAGTGAGTTTGGGTGCTACTATATTTGTGTGTTTTTTCCTACCTGAAACTAAAGACAAGACCTTGCAGGAAATCGAGGAAGAATTTAGAGGCAAGGAGAAAAAATTTATAGAAAATTCTCGAATTTAAATGCTGTAACTACTTTTAACTAATATTTAATGTTTTATTCTTAGCATTATTTATTAAAAAATGTATTAAAATAAAAGCCAAAATAATTGCGTTTATTTAATTTGAATAAATAGGTTTTGAGCACAAAATTTATTGGAAATTTAAATTCAATAAGAAAATGCAATCGTAATTAATGAACCGACCGTCGATAATGAACTTACACATATTGAACAAGAACTTAGCGATCCTACACGGTTAAGTCCTACACAAATTAAGTTCATGACATTCTTTTGTAGACAGTATAGATATGTTAAACAGATAAAAAAATGAAAGAATAAATATCTACAATCTAAATACGAGAAAGTGTTAATGTATTATATAAGCGAATTCAGAAATTAGGAGGGAAATGGAAGTTTTTCAATAAAGCTCGTAAATATTTTTTTTACTTTGCTTAATGCCTCGACAACTGATGACCATTGGCATGGTACAGTTGATTTTTGCAATCAGATACCTAGTGTAATGTGTAGTGTGTCTGTTGAGCAAATGCCTTGTTACTTAGCAAAGTCCACGTCATTATCTTTACAAAGAGAGGCTAGTTCTATCCGAACGTCTGCGATCTGTCCTGTGAGTATCGATCCCACAAGGATAGAAATAGTAAATACTAGGTCAGCAAGAACGACGAAAAAATATTGCGATAATGAATAAAACACGGCTAAAAACAAAGACTTAAATGCAAACCGTAATAAAATGTTTAAAGGTTTAATTAAATCAAAAATGAATAACCATTTTCAATTTCGTTGTAAAACGAAAACACAGCCGAACCATATTCTAGTCCAATCAGAGAGTGCTGCAAGCACCCCTACCGGTTTCGAAATTTATTAGTCTCTCATCAGGAGGCACATATGCTGCTCTCCCTGATACCAACCAAAACAAACCCCAGCATGCAGTCCCGGATTGCAACGAACGAAATGGCATATATGCCCTAGCGGCAACTGCTTGCAAAAAGACTAAGTTTTCACTCTAATGGCATATAAAACAACATAATGCTATTCTACATCCCACCAGAATGAAAACAATGGGAACCTTCTCTGGTTACACCTCCGAGGCTTCTACAATTTGCAAGCCATACGGATGCTGAGACTAAGGAAGATGAGGGAATTCTACAATTTACAATTCACGTCCCATCTGCTCAGCGCGGTTAAGTTCCAACGAGAATGGTTCCAAAAATGAATAACCATTTTCAATTTCGTTGTAAAACGAAAATACAGCCGAACCATATTCTAGTCCAATCAGAGAGTGCTGCAAGCACCTCTACCGGTTTCGAAACTTATTAGTCTCTCATCAGGAGGCACATATGCTGCTCTCCCTGATCCAACCAAAACAAACCCCAGCGTGCAGTCCCGGATTGCAACGAACGAAATGGCATAAATGCCCTAGCGGCAACTGCTACCAAAAAGACTAAGTTTTCACTCTAATGGCATATAAAACAACATAATGCTATTCTACATCCCACCAGAATGAAAACAATGGGAACCTTCTCTGGTTACACCTCCGAGGCTTCTACAATTTGCAAGCCATACGGATGCTGAGACTAAGGAAGATGAGGGAATTCTACAATTTACAATTCACGTCCCATCTGCTCAGCGCGGTAAAGTTCCAACGAGAATGGTTCCCTTCATACTCCACACAGAGTAAATGTAAATCAAAAATGAATAACCATTTTCAATTTCGTTGCAAAACGAAAATACAGCCGAACCATATTCTAGTCCAATCAGAGAGTGCTGCAAGCACCTCTACCGGTTTCGAAACTTATTAGTCTCTCATCAGGAGGCACATATGCTGCTCTCCCTGATCCAACCAAAACAAACCCCAGCGTGCAGTCCCGGATTGCAACGAACGAAATGGCATAGATGCCCTAGCGGCAACTGCTACCAAAAAGACAAGTTTTCACTCTAATGGCATATAAAACAACATAATGCTATTCTACATCCCACCAGAATGAAAACAATGGGAACCTTCTCTGGTTACACCTCCGAGGCTTCTACAATTTGCAAGCCATACGGATGCTGAGACTAAGGAAGATGAGAGAATTCTACAATTTACAATTCACGTCCCATCTGCTCAGCGCGGTAAAGTTCCAACGAGAATGGTTCCCTTCATACTCCACACAGAGTAAATGTAAATCAAAAATGAATAATCATTTTCAATTTCATTACAAAACGAAAATACAGCCGAACCATATTCTAGTCCAATCAGAGAGTGCTGCAAGCACCTCTACCGGTTTCGTAACTTATTAGTCTCTCATCAGGAGGCACATATGCTGCTCTCCCTGATCCAACCAAAACAAACCCCAGCGTGCAGTCCCGGATTGCAACAAACGAAATGGCATAGATGCCCTAGCGGCAACTGCTACCAAAAAGACTAAGTTTTCACTCTAATGGCATATAAAACAACATAATGCTATTCTACATCTCACCAGAATGAAAACAATGGGAACCTTCTCTGGTTACACCTCCGAGGCTTCTACAATTTGCAAGCCATACGGATGCTGAGACTAAGAATGGTTCCCTTCATACTCCACACAGAGTAAATGTAAACAAAAATGAATAACCATTTTCAATTTCGTTGCAAAACGAAAACACAGCCGAACCATATTCTAGTCCAATCAGAGAGTGCTGCAAGCACCCCTACCGGTTTCGAAACTTATTAGTCTCTCATCAGGAGGCACATATGCTGCTCTCCCTGATCCAACCAAAACAAACCCCAGCGTGCAGTCCCGGATTGCAACGAACGAAATGGCATAGATGCCCTAGCGGCAACTGCTACCAAAAAGACAAGTTTTCACTCTAATGGCATATAAAACAACATAATGCTATTCTACATCCCACCAGAATGAAAACAATGGGAACCTTCTCTGGTTACACCTCCGAGGCTTCTACAATTTGCAAGCCATACGGATGCTGAGACTAAGGAAGATGAGAGAATTCTACAATTTACAATTCACGTCCCATCTGCTCAGCGCGGTAAAGTTCCAACGAGAATGGTTCCCTTCATACTCCACACAGAGTAAATGTAAATCAAAAATGAATAATCATTTTCAATTTCATTACAAAACGAAAATACAGCCGAACCATATTCTAGTCCAATCAGAGAGTGCTGCAAGCACCTCTACCGGTTTCGTAACTTATTAGTCTCTCATCAGGAGGCACATATGCTGCTCTCCCTGATCCAACCAAAACAAACCCCAGCGTGCAGTCCCGGATTGCAACGAACGAAATGGCATAGATGCCCTAGCGGCAACTGCTACCAAAAAGACTAAGTTTTCACTCTAATGGCATATAAAACAACATAATGCTATTCTACATCCCACCAGAATGAAAACAATGGGAACCTTCTCTGGTTACACCTCCGAGGCTTCTACAATTTGCAAGCCATACGGATGCTGAGACTAAGAATGGTTCCCTTCATACTCCACACAGAGTAAATGTAAACAAAAATGAATAACCATTTTCAATTTCGTTGCAAAACGAAGACACAGCCGAACCATATTCTAGTCCAATCAGAGAGTGCTGCAAGCACCCCTACCGGTTTCGAAACTTATTAGTCTCTCATCAGGACGCACATATGCTGCTCTCCCTGATCCAACCAAAACAAACCCCAGAATGCAGTCCCGGATTGCAACGAACGAAATGGCATATATGCCCTAGCGGCAACTGCTTGCAAAAAGACTAAATTTTCACTCTAATGGCATATAAAACAACATAATGCTATTCTACTTCCCACCAGAATGAAAACAATGGGAACCTTCTCTAGCCATACGGCTTTGCAAGCCGTATGGCTTGCAAATTGTAGAAGCATCGGAGGTGTAACCAGAGAATGTTCCCATTGTTTTCATTCTGGTGGGATGAAGAATAGCATTATGTTGTTTTATATGCCATTGGAGTGAAAACTTAATTTTTTTGCAAGCAGTTGCCGCTAGGGCATCTATGCCATTTCGTTCGTTGCAATCCGGGACTGCATGCTGGGGTTTGTTTTGGTTGGATCAGGGAGCGCAGCATATGTGCCTCCTGATGAGAGACTAATAAGTTTCGAAACCGGTAGGGGTGCTTGCAGCACTCTGATTGAACTAGAATATGGGTCGGCTGTGTTTTCGTTTTGCAACGAAATTGAAAATGGTTATTCATTTTTGATTTACATTTACTCTGTGTGGAGTATGAAGGGAACCATTCTCGTTGGAACTTAACCGCGCTGAGCAGATGGGACGTGAATTGTAAATTCTAGAATTCCCTCATCTTCCTTAGTCTCAGCATCCGTATGGCTTGCAAATTGTAGAAGCCTCGGAGGTGTAACCAGAGAAGGTTCCCATTGTTTTCATTCTGGTGGGATGTAGAATAGCATTATGTTGTTTTATATGCCATTAGAGTGAAAACTTAGTCTTTTTGTTTAATTAAATGTTCAAAGATGAAGTTATAGCAGTGGCGGCTTTTGAGGTAAGCAGGAGAGGCTGGGCCTACCCAATAATTTTAAGAGCTTTAAAATTGAAAAACATATATTCAAAAATTATGTTAATGCATTTAAATAACTTTTAAATGTACTATGATCTGTTTTTAAACCAGGAGGAGTAATTCAAATTTACCGGGCCCTAATGCTTGTTTGTACTTGGTCCAACCTCGGGCCAGTTTACTCCCGGTTGTCTTGTCCGACGGCGGTGGGGAGCAAGGTTAATAGATTATTGCATAGGTTGTCTCGTAACTTTAGACCAATCAAATGTTCGCTTTTTAAAGGCGGCAATACATCACCCGTACGAAAATTTTAAAATTGTCATAAGTTTCAATGCTAATAAACGGTTCAAAAACTTAAGTTTTGCAATATATTTTGGGATTTTCTTCGGTATAAATATATTAAGTGGTTATTATATTGGTAATTATATCCATTTTTCCCTTAAAAATCAAAAGTCTGCTAACAAAACCCGGGAATTGATTTAGCACTCATTATGTGTGGATTAAATGGACAAAACAGTTAGTTTGCACACAAACTCAAAAAAATAAAAGAAAAAGTTTAAAAGCAAAAATAGTAATATGTAGGTTATTTACTTATTATGTTTTTCGTGAAAAGTGCAGCATTTTTATCATTTTTAGTGGTATATGCAACAACAAAAGAACGAATAATATAAGTAATTATTTATTATTAGATTAAAATACAAAAAAACACGACTTTATAATATTAACATATTCAGACACGAGGAAGTGTTTGCTACATATTTTCTTATATTTAGAGGCCCATTCATCTTTATGGCAACATTTTATTATCCATTGTTTGATAACTTTAAGGTATTTGGGAAATGTAAAAAACCATTATTTTGTTTCCATCTAATTCAGGAATTTTGGAGTTGCGTTTACATATAGCTATGCTACAAATGTTACCGCCACTTATCTAAAAAACATTTCATTATTATACAAAACTACATATTATAATTATTGTTATACTAACCTTTATATCACGGCAACGAAAACACACTTCACATGTCATTACTGCCTTTGTATAGGACCTAAATTAGTATTCATAGTAATATTGTTCTTATATAGGTACTTAAAAACTCAACAAATATTAAACAAATAAACGATATTATAAGGAAATTCCACAAAAATATACGGAAATACAACCACAAAGAACTGTCAAATTAGACTTTGTCGTACGAGTGACGTAGATATTCCCCTCCCCTTGCTACCGCCCACATAGTGTGTAGTAATTGTGTTATTATTAAATAATAAGACAAATAATACACATTTTATCCTATACCGGGTGGTGAATCAATCGTAAAACATGCCATAGGAAACTCAATGTAAAATTCTAAACTGTTGAATTCCTGCTTCCCTAATTATATTACATCAAAAGTCATTAGAGAATATTTGTAGAAAATTGAAATCTGTATTAACATCGAAAGTTAAAATTGTTCTACGATTTAAACGCATTTCAAAATTTTGAAAAATATAATACATTTGCCACAGTAGGTATGTGTGTAAAAGTTAGGCCCCACGTTACTATTTAACTGACAGTGCTCACACCAATGACTGAATAAAAAATCTTTATTATTATTACTTTCTCCGCAGCTGAGGGTATCTTATCAGCTGTATTGCTTTTAATGATAAAATAAAAATATTGACAGTTCAAAAATGTGAAGATAGTAACTTCATTGGCACATTATTACCCTGTGTGTGGCCTAATTTTGGGCTGAAATACGTAATTTTACGCATTTTTACAAAATTTTGGAATATGTTTAATTCGTAGAACAATTTTAACAGTTGTTTTCAACACATATTTCAATCCTCTACAAATAGTTTCTAATGTGTTTTGATGTAAAATAATTAGGGGAGCAGGAATTCAACAGTTTAAAATTTTACATTGAGTTTCCTATGGCCCATTTTCCAATTCACCACCCGGTATATCCTTGTTTACTTTATATTTTTGTATTTGTAATTTTGGTGTTTGCCGTAAAAACTTATTTTGAATTATTCATGGAAGTTGTACATCGTACTTATTGTAGTAGTTTCAATAAGAATATATATTTATAAGGTAGGTTAAAACGTTAAAATGTAATTATGTATTAACGTAATAATATTGTTGATGACATTTTAGAATGGCAGGTACAGGCTGTAGTGTGGCCAAATTTATTAGGTACCTATTATTTAAATTCTTACAATAAATTACACAAATAATTCTAATTCACATAATACTAGCTGAACTCTAAGGATAGTATGTATCCAATAGTTAATCCAGTATTAATTGAAATTCATCGACAAATTTTCAGTGTAGAATGGAGACTGAAGTCCTAGATTTCCGTAAATATTGCATGGATAAATATCAACAGCTTTCCGTAATTAGGGGACGTCTCTTTTGACGCGAGTGACTGCGAATAGTGGTGATATTAGTAGTGAAATGGACTTGAATATGCAAGATGATAGTCAAAACGCGAGATCGAACATTAAACAGTTCAATTTGCTTTCAGATAAGTATAATCTTGATAATATTTGGGTTTATATTGAAAGGATTGGTGATGATCTTAATTTGGGAAAATTACATGCAATGACAATTGGTCACCTTATTTTTAAAAAATTAAAACTTACGAATGTTCGAGAAATTAAAAGTATAGGAATCGTGTAAAAGTTTTGCTTACTTCTCGGTTAGAGGCAAATAACCTCGTCAATAACAGCTCACTTAAAGAACAAACTTTGAAAGCATATATTCCTACTCATTTATTAGAAATAAAAGGTGTGGTGAAAGATGTTGACACTAGATATGCTGTGAAATATCTCATGGATAACATCGAAACTCCTTCTAATGTTTTAAGTATATATCGCACTAAACGTAGGATACAAAAAGAAGACAAAATAGAGTATGTGGAAGCAAAAAAACTATAATTATAACTTTTGAAGGCAATATTTTACCGAATTATGTTGCCTTTAATAGAGTATATTTTCCTGTTGAACCGTTTTTTGGCCGAGTTATACAATGTTATAAGTGTTTAAAATTTGGACATGTTTCAAAACAGTGCCGTAGTACACAGGAACTATGTATACAGTGCGGTGAAATTAAAAATAAAGATCATCATTGTGAAAAAAGTATGTTTTGTATACATGGCAAAAAAAAGATCATGTGACAATATCAAAAAAATGTCCATTTTATGAAAAACAAAAGAAAATTAAAAGTATTATGATAGAACAAAAAACTACTTTTGTGGAAGATTAATAAGTGAAAACTCCTTTTCGGCACTCATCAGTCCCAACTCTCTCTAGTTTAAATAATAATGAAAAAGAATTTCCATCCCTACCAATTAATAATAATAATAAAAATCTTGGTCCGACTCGGCCACCTGTAGAAATAAAAAGATCTCAATTTTTGACTCAATCAAGCTCTAATATAAATAATTCAAATGAACACTCAGGTAAGAAAAGAAAAGCAAATTCACCTATTTTAGAATCAACATCCCATAAACCGATGTTCCCCTTTACTTTTGGACCGTCTCAAACTTTGCCATCTAATTCTTATACACCGACTACTAATATCGAAAATAAAACTGAACTAGCTAAATCTGTAGCAACATTCATAATAACTTTTAAAAAAATATTCATACCGTAGAAGACATAAAAACCTTAGACAACAAAATAATTATTAAAGACCTAGAACAGTTCATAACTAATTCATAATGTCTATACAACATAATTTAAAAACAAGTCAGTGGAATTCCAGATCTGCTATATCAAACAAAGGTAGTTTAATGTATATGGACATCCTCCTAATTAGCGAAACATGGTTAAAAAAAGATATTAGCTGTCATTTTAAAAATTATAATTTGGTTAGAAAAGACAGAAAAGATGGCTTCGGTGGTGTTGTTATTCTCATCCACAATTCAATTACTTTTAGTGAATTAAATTTAAAAATGGGACATGTTTAATTGCTCGAATTTCCTAAACCTGCTGTCCGATTTGAGTGATTCTTTTAGTATGTTATAGCTTTATTATTTAAAAATATCGTTGACTAATATTGCTAGACAGGTAAATGTCATTTTATACCGGGTGTAACAATCATACTGTGTTTTTTTCTTAAAGTTCGGAACACATTGTGCAATATTCTAGCATATATAAAATATTGAAATTAAAACTCGATTATATCCTTAGGCTTTCTTAACATTTTCTTTTTTGATTCATTTGCTTATGTTGGAAAATAAAAAAAGTTATGGGCTTTAACATCTAGCCATGTTTTTCATCAATAAATCCTCATAGTAGGGGAGGATTGTGAAGAGTGGGTGCTAAAACCAAAAAAAAGTTAATATAAGTTTTCCATAAAGTGTGGGACTCTCCATTTTTTAATTTAATTTCCATTTCCACCAATCGTTTTTTCCGATTATAGCGCCATCTATCCATAATTGGAAAAAATGTTGCCAATAAAAGTTGCTTATTTTTTCGTCAAGAATCCAAATCTGCAATAAAAATTGGGGTTTCCTATTTAAGATTTTAAAATAACCCCCACCCCAACTTCGTGGGGGTCGTGTTTAGTGCCAGTTTTACAATCTGATGTTCATTTCGCGAAATATCGTATTTAAAATTTTTAATTTACCCCCCTCTCCGTGGGGTAACGTGTTTAGTATTATTCGATAAATTTTTGAAAAATATTGAACACGTATTTTTTAGTTTTTCAATCTGACGTTTATTTCGCGAAATATTCGCTTTTTTTGTGAAACTTTGTGACTCACCCATTTTCTTCGCCCCGCTCAAATTGTCAGATTTTTAAAATATACACTATTTTGTATGTACTTAACTTACCTTATCTTAATCTGACGATTTCGAGTTTTTCTAATAGGTTTTATTTTTCGGTCCCCCTGAATAAATTCCCCGGTGTTAAGAACCAATATATTTAATTTAGGTACATTTACAGGGTACAAGGTTTCTCCCCATGTGATAATCTTACGCGCTCGGGTAACTGCAAAAATCCCCGCTTGGGCTCCCCTACCATCATGATCTGCTTAGTTTAAGAGAATGGGCACGTATTTTCGGCTGCAATGCTATTCAAATGAGGATTTATTTTTTGCGAATCCTGAGAAAACTTATGAAAATTTAAACGCAGAATGAAAGATTACGTTATTACCGAGGGCCAAAAGTCCCTGAGAACTTCTATAATGTTTATTTTAATAAGTTACAGTGGTGAAAAACTAAGAGAAAATTTAGTGTGATATTTAATTTAAAATATCCCATTCAAAATAAACTTTTAATTTATTCTAAGGGACTTTCGGCCCTCGGTAATAATCTAGTCTTTCATTCTGCGTTTAAATTTTTCAAAAATATTTATTGCTTTTTTCAGGATTCGAAAAAAATTAACAAAATGTCCGTGGTAATATTTCCAAATCTATCTTTGTCATACAACGCACTCAGTCGAATAGAATATTGTCAGCATACTGTCAGTCAGACAGTGACAATCAGTGACAATTTTAAATATTTGACATGGCATCGGGAATATTTTGAGTTGTTGATAAAATAATATTGATATACGGTAATTATACAGTGTGTCAATTTTAAAACTTACAATGGCTATATCTCACGAACAAAAGCTGAAAATGAAAAATGCTTGAAACCGTTTCTAGGATAGTAAGGGGGAACTAAAATGACATGAAAGAGAACTCACCCCCATCAACCCCCTAGGCCCCACCCACCACAACCAAAAAAGTTTAAATTGCAAACCCCTACTTGTGATACATCATTGAAAAGGCTATAAAAAATGCTATCCAATGGTATAAATAATAGTTATACAGGGTGAAGCAATAATTGTGAAACATTGGCTTAAATGAAAAATTTAATGAGGTTTTGTTGAACTACAAATTTGATAAAAATGTCAATTAAGTAAATGTTCAAAGTGGGTTCCGTTGTTTTGTAAACAATAATACAATCTATTTTCAAATTCTGCACGAAATTTGACAAATGTTTTTCTAGTAATAGGGCGACATGCTTGAGTAATTATTTCTCGCAATTTCTCAAGTGACGCAAGTTAAGTTTTATAAACAACTGATTTAAGGCAAAAATTGCAAATTAAGTTTTAATTAACAAAAAAAGTACGAGCGGACGCTTACCATTTAAAATAATAGTCCGGGAGATAGCATTACAAATAAAAAAGTCATAGTAAGCCAGCTGATATTAACACCCTGTATAATTATTATTTATACCATTGGATAGTAGTTTTTATAGTAGAATAGTATATTACTTTTTTCTAAGGGGTTACCCTAAATCAGTTGTTTATAAAACTCACCTTGCTTCACTTGGGGAATTGCGAGAAAGAATTACTCAAGCATGTCGCCCTATTACTAGAACATTTGCTAAATTTCGTGCAGAATTTGAAAATAGGTTGTATTATTGTTTACCAAACAACGGAATTCACATTAAATATTTACTTAATTGACATTTTTAATAAATTTGTAATTCAACAAAACCTTATTAAATTTTTCATTTAAGCCAAAGTTTCACAATTATTGCTTCACCCTGTATAATTATTATTTATACCATTGAATAGAATTTTTTATAGCCCTTTCAATGATGTATCACAAGTAGGGGTTTGCAATTTAAACTTTTTTGGTTGTGATGGGTGGGGCCTAGGGGGTTGATGGGGGGTGAGTTCTCTTTCATGTCATTTTAGTTCCCCCTTACTATCCTAGAAACGGTTTCAAGCATTTTTCGATATCAGCTTTTGTTCGTAAGATATAGCCATTGTAAGTTTTAAAATTGACACACTGTATATATTAAATAATATTGATAGTGTATTTGATAAATAATTGATTTAAGACGTGAACTTAATAAAACGTTATTTATTGTGTATTATTTGTGGAAGATCCAAGCAGAGAATACATCTGGATAATATATTCTGTGATCCAAGTATTTTGTTGGGAAAGATGTTCAAAATTGTAAGCGTTCCATAGTAACAATAAATATATTATTAAAAATCACTGAAACACTTTTCCTCTTTTCTCGATTGAGTATTAGTTTTTGTTGTACATATAAATTATTACAATCACTGAATACATAGTTAGTGAAATAATTATCACATTTATTAACTGAATTAATAATTTGCAATTATAAAAATAACAGTTATCCAGGAACATTCAAAAGCCATCTCTTTAAATTAATGGTGACTTTTTAAGTATAATGACTTTCTAGTAACGTTTACATATCCATACCAGTGTGAATTTTACTACACATAATTTGCCGTGTAAAGACAGAAAAAGTAGGGATACCCGTAAAATATTTGCGAATTATGTACCGATGGCCTTAATAAACAAGCCTAAAGTAATTCAATAGATGTATTAAATATATAAATTACTAAGAGATGTAAGCGATGTCACAATGACGACCTCCCGTGGATTTCAGCTGAACTAGCTTCGAGGGGGGTTTTAATGTCAAACGCTGAGCGCACATGCATTTGAATCAAGTATGTACATAATATTCAGTATTTATTTTTGCATGTTTCTTCACAAATTTTATATACAACATCGACGACAAATGAACATCAGATCCAAAAACTGCAAAATACACGTGTCGTATTTAATATTTTTGAAAAATCTATCGAATGGCACCAAAAACGAACCCTCACGGAAGTGGAGGTGGGGGATTTAATTTAAAATCTTAAATAGGAGCCCCAATTTTATTGTAGATTTGGATTCTTTACGTAAAAATAAGCAACTTTAATTCGACATATTTTTTCGAATTATGGATAGATCGTGCTATAATCGGAAAAAAACTATTGTTTTAAATGGAAAATTAAATTAAAAAATTAAAAGTCCCCCACTATATGGAAAACTTAACTTCACCTTTTTCTGGTTTTAGCACACACTTTTCACAATCCAATAGGTCCCCATAACGCTCGAGTAACTGCAAATTTAGCATACTTTCCTCCCCTACTATGAGGATTTATTGATGAAAAACATGGATAGTTCTTAACGCACATAACTCTTTAATTATCCCACATAATTAAATGAATCGAAAAGTAAAATGTTAAGAAAGCCTAACTCTACAATCTAGTTTTAATTTTAATATTTTACATATGCTATAATATTCCACAGGGTGTTCCAAACTTTAAGAAAAAAACACAGTATGATTGGTACACCCGGTATAAAATAATATTTACCTGTCTAGCAACAATATTATCACAGCGATATTCTCAAATAATAAGGCTATAACATACTGAAAGAATCACTCAAATCGGACTACTGAGTTAGAAAATTCGAGACATCAAACATGTCCCATTTTTAAGGTGTTCGGCTAATTTTTCCGGTGTGTGTATTTGGGGATCTAGTTACAATGACACAGTTGGAACACAACTTTTTAATACTGCAGGTGATCGCAACATTATCGTAATAAATAACGGTGAGCCTACTGTTCTAACTCGACCAGATTAAAACAGTTCAGCAATTGATGTAACCGTTGTTACTCCTGACATAGCTAATAAAATCCACTGGTACATACATTCTGACACACTAGGTTCTAATAATTTTATTATCAATATGGAAATATTAGATAGTACTACCCAGAAGTAAGTGGAACATTAGAAAAGCCAATTGGACTTTATACACAACCTCAGTTAAAAATTTTTTTAATTGCGTTTACGAAATGGACATTACATCTTATAAATATAGCTTTCTAATAGATAGTATGAATCACGCTGCGCACATTTCAATCCCGCAATACAAAACTTTTAAAAATAAAATTCATTGTTCCCTACCTTGGTGGAATACAGAATGTGATAAAATTATTAGAGAAAGGCAAGACGCACTGGCAGTATATAAAAAACTGCTAATTTTAAAAATTATATAAAGTGTCAAGCTAGCATGGCTAAAACTAACAAGAAACTAAAATTGACAGCTAAAAAGTTGATAAGAGGGATGGCTTGTAATACTTTAATACTTGGTTTAACTACTTTTATTATATTCTGAAACACGAAATATGAAATGCCTTAAAAATGTTTATCCTGATACTGATTCGTTAAATTGATAAACATAATTTCATTTTTATAACTGTAATAATAGTTTCCACGTTAACAACAATAAACAGAATAATTCAATTTGGAGATTACGAATTGTCCGTTACGAATTTGTATAGTTACGAACTGTCGCCGTTACGAAGTGTCGCCGTTACGAACTGTCGCTGTTACGAATTGTCCGTTACCAACTATCCGGTTACGAACTGTCGTGTTACGAGATGTCATGGAACCATGCAGAGCATTTTATAACCAATATTTTTTTTCATAAAGTATATAATAAAAAAGTTTTCCATATGGTTTCAACTTAGTAGGACCTATTGCATGTGTATATGTCACACTTTGAAAAAGCATATTTTGTTTAAAAATAGTCCCATAATTTTTTGCAATACACCATTTTGAAGTAAAGAAAATAAGCTTTCCTTTTTTAAATATAAATATCTATAAATATATAATTTTTAGATTGTCCAATACTTTATATGTGAACAATATTCATTCATAACGTAACGTAATGTAATAAACTTCATTCGTAACGAGAAAGTCATTAGTTTTCGAGATATTTGAAGGTAAAAATGAAACGGCACAATTAATATATTATGTCCCTTTAGTCTAGGGTAATAAGGTTTTTTCCATGACACTTGAACAGCCAGGGTACTGAAGCGTTTTTTCGACAGGTAATACCTATAAGAGCAAATTGTAACTATTTCCTGCGTAGGATCTGGCGGCCATTTTTATTTATAAACAATTAAGTGTAAAAAATGGCATTTTTCACTTTTTTTTTCAAATCAATGGAAAATTCAATGGAAAACAGGGAAACTTATGGTTTTTTAGTACAAATATCTTCAAGATTATGGAAAAGCTTTAAAATGACGTATTGCAACGTTTAATATACATAACATAATTATTGTTAACATAATTGCGAAAAAAGGTCGGAATTGCAAAAAAAATTATTTTCACAATAACTATTGTAAAAATTAGTGTACAGCTTTGAAATTTTTGTCAAATAAGGGTTCTTTGGTGCTTAATATGTGATAAAAATTTGAAAGCGATTCATTCAATTGTTGAAATTTTATTCCAATTGTTTATCCTAGAGAGAATTTTTTTTGCCATAACATAAGTCAGAAGAAAATGACGTTAGAACCATTCCACAGGTGTCAAATGAAAGAGCATGGGCTATGTTTTCAACTTGGTTTAAAAAGTGAATAAAAAATGCATTTATTAGTAATAAATAATTATGCCAAAAGTATCGTAAATCTTTCCTTATAAACTTTTTATTTTGTTATATAAGAAATTATACATATTTATTATAATTGTTTATCAATTATTCAAAAAGAGCTATTCAAAAAGTTTATAAAGAAAAATTTAAGATACCTTTGCATAATTATTTATTACTAATAAATGCATTTTTTATTCACTTTTTGAAACTATGTTGAAAGTGTAGCTCATGCTCTTTCATTTGGCACCTGTGGAATGGTTCTGAGGTCATTTTCTTCTGACTTATGTTATTGCAAAAAAATGCTCTCTGGGATAAACAATTTGAATAAAATTTAAACAATTGAATGAATTGCTTTGAAATTTTTATCAGCACCAAAGAACCCTCATTTGACAAAAATTTCAAAACTGTACACTAATTTTTACAACAGTTATTGAGAAAATATTTTTATTTGCAATTCCGACCTTTTTTCGCAAAAACAATAAATGAGTATATCAAACTTTGAAATACGTCATTTTAAAGCTTTTTCCATAGTCTCGAAGATATTTGTACTAATAAAAACATGTTTCACTGTTTTAAGTTGATTTGAACAAAAAAGGGGAAAATGGCAGTTTTTGACAGTTAATTGTTTATAAATAAAAATGGCCGCCAGATCCTACGCAAGAAATAATTATAATTTTTTCTTATAGGTATTACCTGTCGAAAAAACGCTTCAGTACTCTGGCTGCTGAAGTGTCACGAACAAGGTATATTTTTGTCTTATTACCCTGACCTACTTCGTATTTAACTTGAAATATCTCGAAAACTAATGACTGTATTGTTAGGATGAAGAGCATATTATATAAAGTTTTAAAGTAAAGAGAAAGTTTTGGACAATCTAAAAATTGCACTAAAATAGCAATTCCGCAAGTGGCGTAGAATTTGAGAACGGTCAACCGTACATTTTCCCTCGTCGTACGCCTCTGGTAGTAGCCAGAAACGTTTGTTTAACATAATTTAGTAGAGTGTACAGTACCTACACTTGTTGCCAAATATGACAAGGATATGTCAAATGGTTTTTAGTACCTAACTACAATGAAATGCAAAAAATTGAATTTTGCATCGTATATTTAAAATGCGTTTATCTCGAAAACTGTCGAGTTTAGCGATGTTAATGTAGTATACCTTCTTTAAGTAAAAATAATAGGAAACTAAAATTTTTTAACTCAAAATTATGTAGAGAGGGGGATAAAAAAATTGAACGTATTAAATGAGCTCTTAAAGACGTATGCGGCGCCCTCTGGATAATATATAATTTTTGGTGAGGAATTTAGGTTTCACGTCCCAAAAAACCCCCACTTACCAAATTTCGTGTTGTTGTCCCGTGCCTGTCATGAAATGAAATGTATTTTGGTTATCCCTGTATTTTGGTTATTATCAACTTTCCTACTAACGTACGTTAGCTTAAATCGAATTATTTTAACCTCAGGAATCTAGGGTTAAGCTATGGCCCATTCTTTAACAAACACCCTGTATGTTGTATCTGATTGTCTGTGTGTTCCCCGCCAATAATCCTTAGTGGTTGATGCGGTTTTATTTGTATAAAAATAAATAAATAAAATTATACCTTTCAAATATACCTCGTATAAACGCGCGTTTATCTTATGACGAAAAGGTGAAAGAATGGAATCAAGTACTGTTTAATTATTTTGTAACTTAGCATCATTCACGATGAAAGTAAAGGAGAGAGCTGTCTGTGGCCGAACAAGAAATTTATTAGATAATAAAAACGTAACTATAACGTTAAAATATTTAAGTAGTTCCTGCTTTAAAATTTGATGTTAACATGACAGGGTAAGTTATTGAAAAATTTAGTTTATATATTTATAATTTTGTTGGAAAAAATATTTGTTTTAAAACTGATTTAAAACTATTTGAAAATAAAAGTTATAAAATAATATTGAACAAACATTTGTACCTAATCGATCTACACTATTTTGTGACGTCTAAGCAGCATTCAATTTTAAATAATCATTTATGTTGATTTTATTAAGTGCAGCAATCCATTTAGCTATAAGAATTTGTTGTGGGGTATGTGTATAATGTTTTTGAGCATTAAATATATACATTTTTTTAATGTCACAAGTTTTTTGCGATGATTTAATTTTATTGAAGATATAAATTATTTAACAGCATGTAAGTACCTATACTAAATTCACAATCAAGATGCAGTAGAAAAAAACAAACCAAGGCACTTCAATGTTACTAGGAGCACACTCGAATCATGATTTACAATGTCTAAACTTTGTAAATCATGATTTGAGATTTATACAATGTATATACATTGAAAATCACAATTTGGGAGTGCTCCTCGTAACATTGAAGTGTCTTAGTTTGTTTATTTCTACTGCACCTTGATTGTAAATTTAGTATAAACATGTCAATTTTAAAAGTTATTTGTTTAACCTTCAGATATGTCTTCCTTTAAGATTTGATCTCTTTTTAAATCTACGATCAAGATTTATTGGCGCCGTATGATTCTGCATTTCCTAAAATTCAGTACTTCATGATTTCTCTGTATCAAACGATTAGCTATTGTTATCTCTCTGCCAATCATCTGTTATTTTCCAACTGCTCATATCCATAACAATTAGTGTTGCCCAAAATCGGTCTTGGTCTTGCAGTCTTGGTCTTGTTCTTGCGTTTTCGCAAGACCAAGACCAAGACCAAGACCGCCTAATTTTAGCAAGACCAAGACCAAGACTTACCGTGCAAGACTTGAGCAAGAACAAGACTAAGCCGGCGAGACCCTTGCGTCTTGCAGTTAGAACTGTGGGTCGTTTTAGGAAGTATATAAGTTCGGCTATATTCTTAGATACTCTAAGAGAAACAAAAAAATTGTAACAAAAATTTTGAAAGCTGGACTTATGCACATTACGAACAATACCATAAGCATACATAGCGAATCAAAATATCTACTAAATGAAAACTCGACACATTTGACATGTCCTCAGAGGTCATTATTATTATGTAAAATCAAAATATTTTAGTATATTTTTCTCAGCAGCCGACTTCTTTGCTCTGAAATTAATTGTCCTGGTTTTGATATCTTTATATCAAACTATTGGTCCTTGGTCTTCTAATCATATTCATATAACACAACATTCCTGCGTTGCGACGCCTAGAGTAATATCGAATATCGTTTCCAAACTTTTTAAAAATATTTTAAAATGTTATTTAAAAAAAAATATAAATTTACTTAAATAATTTTTTTCAATATTAGTTTTCTAGGAATCTAAACACCAGAAATTTTATCAGTATACATTATTATAGTAAGACTATTATGTATTGTTTTTGCTGACTGTGTCCTGTGTTATGAGGTCACTCGCCTAAACAAAATTTGCCGAAACAGCGCGGGTATTATATTAAGTATCATAACCAGAAAAAGTATAGAGATAATGCCGGATATCGTGAACATAATACCGAAATATTATTTTAACGATATACAATTCTTCAAGAAATTAACGCACCACCTTAAAAACGGGTCATTTTTAATGTCTCAAATTTTCTAAACCTGTTGTCCAATTTAAGTGATTTCTTTTAATATTTCGTCTTATTCTTTATAACTATCGCAGTAATAAAATATATTGTTTCTAGACAGGTCAATTATTGTCAATGTATACCGGGCGTACCAATCAGACTGTGTTTTTTCTCACTCTGTGGAATATTCTAGCATTATGCTAACTTATTATTCTAGCATGCAATAGCGTACTGAAATTAAAGCCCAACTATAGCCTCACATTTTCTTAACATTATGTTTTTTTATTCATTCACTTATATTGGGTAATAAAAAAGTTATGTACTTTTTTAATTAGCCGTGTTTTTCATCAATACAGAATGTTTTTAAATAAGTATGGCAAACTTTAATGGGTAATTCTGCACAAAAAAGTAATGACAGTTTGCTTCATAAACGTTTACTTTATAAATGCTTTGTTTACCAAATAGGGGGGGGGGGTTGAAATTTTTCTTACAAACTGACGATTTATTTATTGCTCTAAAACGGGTTGAGATATGCAAATTGAAATTTTGTGGGCTTTAAGGGGTAGTTTTAACTTTAGTTAGTTAGAACATAGGCAGGGATCACTTAGATCATGGGTTCAAACCCCACCCGGTGTCAGTTGTTAAGATATTTATTAATTTGGCTAGTCTTTAATATGGCTATGATATTCAAGCTTAAAATGTACCTTTCTGTTGCGTTGTTCTAAGATATGCAATAGACTAATGGGCAACTGCGAAACTTACAAGACTCTTGCTGCAAGACCAAGACCAAGACCAAGACCGGGGGCGCAATGCCAAGACCAAGACCAGGTGTACTTTTGCAAGGCCAAGACCAAGACTGTATAAGTCTCGTCTTGGTCTTGCATTTGGGCAACACTAATAATAATTCTCCTGACTCTGGGCCATGAAGCCTTCGTATATTCTTGGTGTCGGCTTGTTACCATCTTAAGTCACGCCTTGGTGCATTTAAGGAATCATCGTTTGCATCTCCTTTTTTTTGCTTTTATGGCTTTTCTGCCCTCCGATACTTACGTTTTTCAAAATATTCAAATAAAGTTATGGATTTGCAATCCCAAAATACAATGAACATAAGCTTTCCGACATAATTGAGTAAGTATTGTCCACTTTGGAGCACTTTTTCCGGTTTGACGGGTTTCTGAAACAAACGATTCAATTGAAGGGAGAGACATTATGCCTTATTGAAACTTGCTGCTAATGGCACACTCTCACCCCCCGTACCATACCTTAAATGTTTTTTTCTACAACCGTGTTAAAAATGCAATTTTTAGCACTCTATACGAGCGTTAAAAATGCTACTTTATAGTCCATTAAAATACATTTTTTAGGTCGTACCTTGCATTTGTTAGAGGAGTCAATTTTATTTCTTTAATATGTAGGGGGGATCAATAGAAGCGTAAGTTCAAGTTTTTGGGGTCGCCACCCTTGTAACCCGGCCGTCATCTTGGAAATGGGTAGCAAAGGGGTCTCGCTAAATCTCGTGAACTACGAACCCTACAGAAAATCTAATTAAACATAAAATGTAGCAAATTAAATTTTATACAATTTTATTTCTATTACTTTTTATCGCCAAGGGACCAACAAAAAAGATATAAACAAGAATATGTAAAAAAAATTTAACTAGTTTCTTTTGGAAGTTATAACTTTTTTTCAGTTCATTTTAAAATAAAATAACATAGGTAATAGTAATTTTGTAGAGGGTTTTTCAGCAAACAATTTCCACTATAAAGTTGTTTAATTCTAGTTATTTATATAGGTTTTACAGCGCTCCAAACTTGACCAGATTCTCGAATGCTCATAATGATACACTAAAAAAGAAAGTTAGGCTTACTTTTCTATCTATACATATTTTTTATTCATACAGTTTGTTATGATTTTAACATTCCTATGCTATTATTAATCTGTTTTTGACCTTTCTCCCCACTATAAAACTTATAACCCTAAGCATATATAGAAAAGGCCCAAGAAGTTGTTTGAGGACAAATTCGCCGGTTCAGAAGAAGAATGACTCAACCGGAAAATGAAAAATTCTTAAGAAGAACAAAAACCGAATTATTGATATCAAAATCATAAAGTATGATCAAAATTAGCCATTCACCACACCGTGGTCAGGATCTCGAGATATAAGCGTTTTTTGGGGTGTGCCGCTTGTCTATGAAGTAACATAACTTTCTTCCTATTGTATATTTTGACTTAAAATTTTACAAAAGACTTTTTCATGAATTATATTTTATTATTAATTATTTATATGGGAAATAAGGCACAATTAAAATGAAAAAAATAATTTTATTAACGTATTTTGTATTTTGACAACGGCACCCGATTTGGGCGTCGAAACGTCAATAAAATTATTTTTTTCATTTTAATTGTGGCTTATTTCCCATATAAATAATTAATCATAAAAATGCCACAAGGAAATAGCTTCAGAACAACATTATATTTTATTGTTGTGTTGGTTAAAATTATAAACTAAAAAGTTTGTCACTAAACTTTTTTAAGTAAATATGAAACTAACGAAAAATGATGACAAAATGTTTAAAAATTAACAACTCCTTTTTTAATACGTTTAAACATTTTAAACAAATTTCTTTTTTATCTATATACTTCAAAGATGACACAGTAAAATTTTCAAAAGGAAATATTTAGAGCGACCAAAGATACAGCGAGGTAAATTTGAAAAATCATCATAATTTATTTTCGGCATTTTTGTATAAAAATTGATTTTTGAACATGTTCCACCAAATTTATATAAAAATAAACTTCATATTCGGATTCAGCGACCTCAAAAACATAAAAATAGACCAAAACTGGTCATACACCTTAAATTTGATTTTCGTGGTCGGCATAACGATTGCTGCCGCTCGACTAAAAATATAGATAGAAAAGTATTTTTTTTTATTGTATTCATATGAGAATTCGAGAATCTGGTCAAGATTGGAGCGCTGTAAAACCTAGATAATAAATAAAATTAAACAACTTTATAATGAAAATTGTTCACTGAAAAATCCTCTACAAAATCGCTATGATGGTATTTTATTGTGAAATGAAAGGAAAAAAAGTTATAACCTCCAAAAGGAATCTTCTTACAAAATTTTCTCATATTTTTGTTTATAACTTTTTTGTTGGTTACTTGACGATAACAAGTAAAAAATATAAAATTGTAGAAAATTTAATTTGCTACATTTTATATGTAATTAAATTTTCTGTAGGATTGCTAGTTTAGGAGATACAGCGCGAAAGCGTTTTGCACCGCTTTTTTCAATATGGTGGCCGGGGGACAAGGGTGGTGACCCCAAAATCTTGAACTTAAGCTTCTACACCCCTACACATTAAAAAAATAAAATTGACTCCTCTAAGAAATGCAACCCTAAATGTAACATTTCAATGGACTATTAAGGCACTAGTGCTTTAAAAATTTTATGGCACTGCAGTTCGTATTGACCGTATAGGAAATTTTGATGTAATGTCAAAAAAATATAAAAATGGAATGTCAGCCAAGTTCAAGTAAAAGTTTTTGTAGATATTGTCCTGTAATTACGTGTGTAGAAAAAATATTGTATGATATTCGTGTTAAAAAGTACATTTTTAAGGCACTCATGTGAATTGCAGAACTCGCTCCGCTCATTCTGCAAACTTTCACATGCGTGCCTTAAACGTGTACTTTTAACACTTATATCATAAATAACTATTAAATTACTTCCACCTTTTTTATTTGATATTTGGATTCTCCTCTTTGTACTGATTTCAAAAATGTATGAAGCTTAAAAAACACATGATGCTTATAGTGATTACTTTATGAGAAACATAAATACAAAAGCAAGAAAACTGGATTGGAAAAAAATTATTTTTTTAATAATTTTATTACAAACATTTAGAATGAATATTTCACTACCAAAAATTTTTATAATAAAACTGTTCAAAATGACTGCCATTCACCTCCATACAATAGTATATAGCTAATAAATGGCAGATATGTCGAACAATAAATTATTATTGTACATATACATTTTTGGTAGTGAAATGTTTATTTTAAATGTTTGTAATAAAATTGTTAAAAAAATAATATTTTTTTCAATCCGGTTTTCTTGCTTTTGTATTTATTTTGTTCATTAACTAATCACTACAGGCATCATGTGTTATACTCTTTTGAAATCAGTACAACGAGAAGAATCCAAAGATCAAATAAAAAAAGGTGGTACAGTCGAACCCGCTTATTGGAATAGCCTTCTTGCCAAGCAAACGTATTCCTATACCCGGGATATTCTAATAACCGATCATTATTGGCTAGTAAAATTGTTTCGGGACCTCAAATTTCTATTCCTTATACATATGTTTGCTTTCTTTATTTATAGAGGGTGGGCCAAAGAAAGCAGTCTACCTCGATATTTGGCAGTAGTTATTAGATTTTAAGGAAATGCCGAAACTGGTCAATTTTTATTTTTAAATTACAATTTTTTTATATAGATTTCATACTAGTGACGTCATCCATCTGGGCGTGAAGTGCACTTGTATGTTTTTGTTATTTGTGATTTTTTTTTAGGAAAAAAAGGGCAAGTTTGAGCCTAGCAAGTTTTCAGCTTACGCCCCTTGGACTTGGCGCCCGGGTGCCTCGCACCCCTTGCACCCCCGGGTTAAGACGGCCCTGAATACACCATATGTATGATTTTCAATAGTTAACTAAATTATTAGGCCACGCATGTTTTAGTATAATAACAAATTGCTTTAATATGATATACAGAGTGATAAAAATATTGTTCAATATCGGATATGAAAAATTGAATATTTGAAATTAAACACTGGGTCACCTCTTTCGAAAGTTGTTCGGTAGCTTGCATGTTTAGTCTGAGTTGAGTCGGGCTTTGACTTTATCACTTTTGAGCTTTAAACTTTTACGAGCAAATCGTAGACTTTTTCTAATAGGGATGAACGTTCTTCTTCGCAGGGAGGCAATCTTCCGAAAATAAGATATTGAGGAAGCTTAATTTCTCTCCCGGTGATCATCATTAATGGAGAATAACTAGTTGCTTCATGTTCGGAACTTCTGTAGGTTAACAGGAATAGAGAAACTAAAGTATCCCAATCTTATTGATTATCAGTAATAAACATGGAAATATATTGACTAATAGTTCTATTGTATCTTTCGACCATTCCGTTTGATTGCGGATGGAGCGGCGTAGTGCGAGTTTTCTTAGTACCCAGGATTTTCATTAATTCTCGCCATCATTCTGATTCAAAGTTTCGTCCTTTATCAGAATGCAGCTCTAAAAGAACTCCAGGTCTTGATACTACGTGTGTTATTTCAGGCCGTTTTGAAAAATAGTCCATTGTAACAATTAAGTACTTGTTTCAAAAGGCTTTCCGTGTGCCATTTTACCAAAACTTCTTGTGCTAGGGTCTTTTCTACCGTTACACAAATCTCATTTCTTACACCAATCATCTACATATCGACGACAATTTATCCAATAAAATATGTCTCCAAATCTGGCAGGCGTTCTTTTTACTCCAAACTGTCCTCCAGACAGGCTGCTATGAAGTTCTTGGAACACATTTCTAATGTGTGATTTTGGCAGTACCACTTTGTTACGGTTTCACTAAATAAATAATAATTACTTACTACTATTTTTTTAAAACTTTATTTTATTCCACAGTTAAATATAAAAATATAACCAATCAATTAAAATTGTTCTTCTAAATCCTGTTCTTCCATGGTTAAGCACCTAAAACAAAATAATAGTTCGTTATTATGGTAATATTTTATCTTATCTCATTAAATAAGAGATAATAATAATATATACTAATAATTTATCTAGTTACCAATTTAATATTTAGTAGTAAACTGGTAAATTGTCTCACATAGGTTAGAAACCACGTAGGTGTAGGCCATTTTTGAGAAGAAGAATTAACTACTCCCTCTCAAATCTAGACATTTCTCGCGCCACTTCTATTCCCAAAAAAATAGGAAGCTGATCATTTTGCACGTTGTGCTAGCGAATTTTAGCGGATCTTTGATAGCTTTCTAGGGTCTCGAGTTAGACAATATTGTATTATCTTAAAGGATAAAGAAATCAACTGTTGTTGGATTTGTAGTCTACTCGAAATTACCACTAATAAGGCCATACTACACCTCTGGTCTTTTTATCTTTGTCTTCCTTCTACTTTTATGCTCCAACTTGTACATACTGCAGCTTCATGAACCACAATTAAATAATTAAACATAGCCTGGGAGACGTAAAATCGAACTATTCATACCAGTCCAGGGTATTTACTATATAGGCTGAACAACAAGGAGTCCAACAAGTCACTACATTACCAACAACCAAGTAAGCTCTGTCCATTTTCCTGCGCCAAACAGAAGTACATACAATGCGACAAGCGAGTGGTGGCGGTTGACCTTCTCGTATTCTGCATTTGTCGCTGTGTATTTTCGCTCAAGGTCACGCGCCAGCACTGGCTTGTCGGCTTGTAACTAAAACCAAAATAAAGATTCACCAATACAGGAATACACTTATCAAAGATAAATATATTAATATATAAATAAATTGTCATTCTAATACTTACTGTGTAAACAAACGTATCGATACGATTTGGGCATTCTATCAGTTCTTGTTTTCTTATACTGCATATATATTTATCATATTTAACAACATTCACAATAATTAAAGTTATATTCTCGCTGGTATTAGGATTATCTCTCGCTGTATATGCATCGTAACATCCATCCTCTTAATTTAATAAATTTTAACCTATCACAGTCCTAAATGTTTGTTTTATTTTGTTTTATTCGAGCTAGCTGGTAAATAAACAAGCAAACAACTTTTCAGAACCCATATCGCTACCAGTTCTGCCTATCAGAACAAGCGGGTAGCAAAAAGTGGCCCCCAACGTGTATGTATAGGTCTGTGATAGAATAAAATAGAACGTTGGTAATGCAAATTAAAAATCGTTGGAAATAAAATTGGATCATTATTTATATTATAGATAAAACATTTGTGTTTTACTATATTACCTCTAATTCTTTAATTTTTTTACTTAGTATTAGTACATTTTTAATAAGTATTGGTATTGCTTTATTGTTTTTTCAAGCGAGTACATAATTGCATATTTATAGCTAAATATTTTAAGGTTACTTGATATTAAGGGTACTTGGTATTCAGATTTATTTAATTTGGTTAATAATTAAGTTTTTATTTTTTTCTTTTTTGGAAGGAGTGGGGATTTGGTAAGTCTAGTGGTAAATATTACTGTATATATAATATTTTTTTGTGTGTATATTTTTTTCTTCTCATTTATAATTTTAAAAATGGAAGTTAACCGATTACTTGGAACCGAACTAACTTATGAGTTATATATTCGGGGTATTCCAGTTCCTGATAAAGTATCGGAGAAGAGAGCATCTTTAAGAGATGCATTGAAAAGAGAAAAAGAAAATTTGGGATCTGTTGAGGTAAAGGTAATACTCGATTGCACTGAAGAAATGAAAATATGTATGGCAAAATATAAAGAACTAGAAGAAGCGATTGAATTAATTGATCCAGAGAACGTAGAAAACGATTTTAGGAGAATCTACAGCCGTTTATTACATTTAACACAGAGACTGGACAGGATTCAAGGAAGAAATTCTGAAGAAGAAAAGGAACGGTTAGCACTACTTGGAAAAGTCAATAATTTGTATATGGCCCTTAATGTAGCTTATGAGACTTGTACGTCGTCAGCGGTTACAAAATCAAATGACGTACCCAATAATCCACCAGTTATAGAAAATGAACAACATATTTCATTAATCGATATGCCAAATCTAGAGCTAACGTCCTCAAACAATTTGAGTAGAAGAGAAGTTGGAAGAAACAGCTCTCA
This sequence comes from Diabrotica virgifera virgifera, assembly GCF_917563875.1. NCBI lineage: Eukaryota > Metazoa > Arthropoda > Insecta > Coleoptera > Chrysomelidae > Diabrotica > Diabrotica virgifera. The sequence goes on from NC_065445.1 coordinate 166,658,385, forward strand.
TGTTACTTTTCATCCAGATCTAGTTGATTTAACTTTACCTACTGAAGATTTTTCTAGAAGAGCTTTGCCAACATATTCTACAAGAACAATGGATCTTGGTGACAATTTTCCTACGTCACTTGATAACCAGTTTAGAAATTTAGCGGTCTCACCTATCAAAAATAATTATCAACAAAATTACGGTTTCAACGACAGAGATGTTCCTTTTATTGACGTAGCTCGATGGAATATTCGGTACAATGGGCGTACGAGCATCAACGACTTTTTGGAAAGGATTGAAGAAATTCGTATTTCTCGAGGAGTTTCAAAAGACCAATTACTTCGTCGCTTGCCTGAAATAATGTCTCAGGATGCACTCTTGTAGTATAGGACGCAGTCATTTTCTTCATGGGATGACTTCGTAAATAAATCACGTGAAGCCTTTCTTCCTTATGATTATGAGTTTAGTCTTTGGGATGAGTTACGTCGAAGAACTCAAGGGTCACAAGAGAAAGTACTTACGTTCATCACCGCAATGGAAAATTTATTTCGGAAACTGGACAATCCACCTTCAGAGATAGAGCGAGTCACTCTTATTAGGAGAAATTTACTGCCCTATATACAAAAACAACTGGCTTTGCAACATATAACTTCGACCCAAGAGCTTTTACGTTTGAGTAGAATGGTTGAAGAGGCAGAAAACCGATCTCAAAAATTCATTCCACCTCCTACATGTTATAGAAGTCTTTTGGAACCAGAGCTGGCATATAAAAAGCCTTCAGGCTCTCAGGCTTATCAACAGCCTACGGTGGCAGCTGTTAACTCTCTACCTGCTGATCCAACAGATGTAACTCTGAAGCTATTTCCTTGTGGCATTTTTATGATTAATTATTTATATGGGAAATAAGCCACAATTAAAATGAAAAAAATAATTTTATTAACGTTTCGACGCCCAAATCGGGTGCCGTTGTCAATTTTATGACGGATATTCTTGAGTTGGGGTTAATTTCATGTAATCGAATGAACTATCTTTCAGTAAGTCGTCCCAGAAACGCAACTCATAAATATTGGCAATATCATTTTAAAGTCTTCTACTTTAAAATGTATAATATATGTCTGAATTGCCAATATAAATGAGTGAGATTAAATAAATTATTAGAAGAATTTTTTTGCTTAGCAACAACACTTTAGTTTATTTTAGTAATATTTTGTATTTTGACAACGGCACCCGATTTGGGCGTCGAAACGTTAATAAAATTATTTTTTTCATTTTAATTGTGGCTTATTTCCCATATAAATAATTAATCAACAGATGTAACGTCCATAACAGCTGTGGAAACTCAGAAGCCCTCTACTTGTTGGAATTGTGGCAGCTCAGCTCATAAATTTCGCCAATGTCCAGAACCTCGCACTAAGAAGTTTTGTTACAATTGCGGAGAACTAAATGTAACGATAGGAAGTTGCACTAAATGTACAAAAAAACTTGAAACGGAGTCGTCAGTAGGCCGTCTGGACGATTTTTCTGTAACATCGGCCGAGCAACAACAACGCGTACTGTTAGATTTTGTGATGGCGCATGCCAAGAATGATTCGCGACCGTATTTGGAAGTTAAAATATATGGCTTTAAATTATTGGGATTGTTGTATTCTGGAGCCACTAATACGATTTTAGGCGGTCCAGGTTGGGATTTATTGAAATCCTCTACCGAACTTAAACCCAGTATTCAACCCTCTTAATTATTTATATGGGAAATAAGCCACAATTAAAATGAAAAAAATAATTTTATTAACGTTTCGACGCCCAAATCGGGTGCCGTTGTCAAAATACAAAATATTACTAAAATAAACTAAAGTGTTGTTGCTAAGCAAAAAAAAAATTCTTCTAATAATTTATTTAATCTCACTCATTTATATTGGCAATTCAGACATATATTATACATTTTAAAGTAGAAGACTTTAAAATGATATTGCCAATATTTTATGAGTTGCGTTCCTGGGACGACTTACTGAAAGACAGTTCATTCGATTACATGAAATTAACCCCAACTCAAGAATATCCGTCATAAAAAATTATAGCATGTGATATGTCTTTAAAAAGACAACCAAATGCAACGAGAGTAAAATTCTCGCGTTAGAGACTTCATAGTAAATCACAAGGGAAAACCAGGAAAAACCTGTGATACTATCCCGACATCGTAAGTATTTGGTCTTACATTAATTTACTCTCAAAAAGTAATACCAAATTCTGACTTGTAACATGTTTAAATTATAAATATTATTAATAATACTAGCTATATAAGTAATACTAAAATATAAAATATGTACTAGCTCGATATTATTGACTTACTAATCTTGGTATTTTCTTTCTATTGACTTCCTCTTTCAGTATGGGTAACCACATCCTACTGCATTCTACCGAGGAATTTGCGACACAATTGGTTTCATTTAGCATAATTAGAGCCGCTTCTTTGATTTTTCTCTTTTTACTATCTGATTCTTTCAGGACTATACTTGAATCTCTCCACTGAACTCTATGTTCATTATCCCATGCGTGTTGACATATTTGAGATCTCTCAAATTCTCTATTTTTAATATAAGATTGATGTTCACTTATTCTAACGTCTAATGGTCTTGATGTCTCACCTAAATAAAATTGTTCGCATTCACAAGGTATTTTATAAATGCAATTTTTTGTTCTTTCTTGATCATTGTTAGGTTTAGTTTTAGATAGAATAGATCTCAATGTGTTTGTTGTTTTGAATGTTGTTGAAATGTTGAATTTATTTCCTATTGTTTTAAGTTTCTCGGATAGTCCTTTTATATATGGTATTGATATTTTCCTCGTATTATTTCTGGTGAATGTTGTAGGATCCCGTTCTAAGTTGTTCTGTTCCATTCGATCCAATCTTGACAATTCCTTATTTATAAACGATAAAGGATAATCATTTTTTAATAAAACAGATGTTAACAATTGTTTTTCTGCTAAAAAGGAATTTTCGTTAGAACAAGTAATTTTGGCTCTATCATATAAGGATTTAATGATTCCCTTTTTAACGTTGATGTTGTGATTTGACTTGTAATTGAGATATCTGTTGGTGTGTGTTGGTTTTCTATACACTTGAGTCTCATATCCAATATCCTTCTTTGAGATCAAAACATCGAGGAAAGGTAGGCTGTTATTGTATTCCTTTTCCATTGTAAATTTTATTGTCTCTTCTTGATCGTTTATAATATTCAGGAATGTATCCAACAATTCTGATCCATGAGGCCATATTGAAAACACATCATCTACATATCTCCACCATACTGTGGGTTTTAAATTTTGTTTAGAAATAATATTATTTTCGAAATCCTCCATAAATATATTAGCCAATAATGGAGATAAAGAAGAGCCCATTGCTAGACCAAAATTTTGTTTATAGAATTCATTGTTTAGTTGAAAATAGGTATTATGGGTACATAATGTCAATAACTCCATTATAGCTGATACATTTAGTCTTGTCCTAGTTGCCAATGTATTATCATTCTCTAATTTCGTTTTGATTATGTTTAAAGTTTTATCTAATGGTACATTTGTAAATAAACTGTTTATGTCAAAACTTACTAAAATATTATTTGGATTAAATTCAATAGTTGATAATTTGTTTAAAAAATGTTTTGTATTTTTTATAAAAGTGTCATCATTATTAGCAAATGGTTTTAGAATGTTTAATAAGAATTTTGATAGTTCACTACAAGGAAGTGAATGTATTTTGTAGTACCATCAATTCTCCTTGTAGTGAACTATCAAAATTCTTATTAAACATTCTAAAACCATTTGCTAATAATGATGACACTTTTATAAAAAATACAAAACATTTTTTAAACAAATTATCAACTATTGAATTTAATCCAAATAATATTTTAGTAAGTTTTGACATAAACAGTTTATTTACAAATGTACCATTAGATAAAACTTTAAACATAATCAAAACGAAATTAGAGAATGATAATACATTGGCAACTAGGACAAGACTAAATGTATCAGCTATAATGGAGTTATTGACATTATGTACCCATAATACCTATTTTCAACTAAACAATGAATTCTATAAACAAAATTTTGGTCTAGCAATGGGCTCTTCTTTATCTCCATTATTGGCTAATATATTTATCGAGGATTTCGAAAATAATATTATTTCTAAACAAAATTTAAAACCCACAGTATGGTGGAGATATGTAGATGATGTGTTTTCAATATGGCCTCATGGATCAGAATTGTTGGATACATTCCTGAATATTATAAACGATCAAGAAGAGACAATAAAATTTACAATGGAAAAGGAATACAATAACAGCCTACCTTTCCTCGATGTTTTGATCTCAAAGAAGGATATTGGATATGAGACTCAAGTGTATAGAAAACCAACACACACCAACAGATATCTCAATTACAAGTCAAATCACAACATCAACGTTAAAAAGGGAATCATTAAATCCTTATATGATAGAGCCAAAATTACTTGTTCTAACGAAAATTCCTTTTTAGCAGAAAAACAATTGTTAACATCTGTTTTATTAAAAAATGATTATCCTTTATCGTTTATAAATAAGGAATTGTCAAGATTGGATCGAATGGAACAGAACAACTTAGAACGGGATCCTACAACATTCACCAGAAATAATACGAGGAAAATATCAATACCATATATAAAAGGACTATCCGAGAAACTTAAAACAATAGGAAATAAATTCAACATTTCAACAACATTCAAAACAACAAACACATTGAGATCTATTCTATCTAAAACTAAACCTAACAATGATCAAGAAAGAACAAAAAATTGCATTTATAAAATACCTTGTGAATGCGAACAATTTTATTTAGGTGAGACATCAAGACCATTAGACGTTAGAATAAGTGAACATCAATCTTATATTAAAAATAGAGAATTTGAGAGATCTCAAATATGTCAACACGCATGGGATAATGAACATAGAGTTCAGTGGAGAGATTCAAGTATAGTCCTGAAAGAATCAGATAGTAAAAAGAGAAAAATCAAAGAAGCGGCTCTAATTATGCTAAATGAAACCAATTGTGTCGCAAATTCCTCGGTAGAATGCAGTAGGATGTGGTTACCCATACTGAAAGAGGAAGTCAATAGAAAGAAAATACCAAGATTAGTAAGTCAATAATATCGAGCTAGTACATATTTTATATTTTAGTATTACTTATATATCTAGTATTATTAATAATATTTATAATTTAAACATGTTACAAGTCAGAATTTGGTATTACTTTTTGAGAGTAAATTAATGTAAGACCAAATACTTACGATGTCGGGATAGTATCACAGGTTTTTCCTGGTTTTCCCTTGTGATTTACTATGAAGTCTCTAACGCGAGAATTTTACTGTCGTTGCATTTGGTTGTCTTTTTAAAGACATATCACATGCTATAATTTTTTATGACGGATATTCTTGAGTTGGGGTTAATTTCATGTAATCGAATGAACTGTCTTTCAGTAAGTCGTCCCAGGAACGCAACTCATAAAATATTGGCAATATCATTTTAAAGTCTTCTACTTTAAAATGTATAATATATGTCTGAATTGCCAATATAAATGAGTGAGATTAAATAAATTATTAGAAGAATTTTTTTTGCTTAGCAACAACACTTTAGTTTATTTTAGTAATATTTTGTATTTTGACAACGGCACCCGATTTGGGCGTCGAAACGTTAATAAAATTATTTTTTTCATTTTAATTGTGGCTTATTTCCCATATAAATAATTAATCATAAAAATGCCACAAGGAAATAGCTTCAGAACAACTTCAACCCTCTTGCTCTGTCGCAAGTGGAGAAACTTGTAAAATATTAGGTCAAGTCACACTTCCAATTCTGTTACATGACAAACTCAAGTTAATTGATGTTCTGGTTGTGCCTGCGTTGCCACATCTTCTAATTCTCGGAATGGACTTTTGGAGATCTATGCAGATTATTCCGGACTTATTCTCAGGACAATGGTATTTTAAGGATAAGCAGTCGTTGCCATCTGCACAGGTAGCTCTTATATCTTCTGAACACTTAACCGAAGATCAAAAACGAAAATTAAATGCTTTAGTGGATTCTAATTTTGCCTCGATGGAGAAGTCTCTAGGATGTACGGACATGGTATGTCATACTATTAAAACTAGTTCCCCTCCTATAAAACAGAGACATTATCCTCTGTCCCCTCCTTTACAAAGGCAAGTTAATGAAGAACTGGAGAAAATGCTTAAGTACGGCGTCGTAGAACCTTCAACCTCACCATGGGCGTCTCCAATAATTTTAATCAAGAAGAATGATGGATCGTACAGGTTTGTAGTTGACTATAGGCAACTTAACAAAGTGACAGAGCGGGATGCGTACCCCATACCTTTCGTCAGCAGCACTTTAGATAAATTGCGTGACGCACATTATCTCACCACGCTAGATATTAAGTCGGCGTATTGGCAAATTAAGTTGTCTGAAGAATCCAAACCTTTTACCGCGTTTGTGGTCCCAAATCGTGGCCTCTTCCAATTTTGTAGGATGCCAATGGGACTTCACAATGCACCGGCCACATGGCAAAGGTTCATTGATAGAGTGCTTGGAGTGGACTTGGAAAGATATGTGTTCGTTTACCTAGACGATGTGATTATTTGCACTGATAGTTTTGAAAGACACTTAGTAATCCTTCAGGAGGTTTTTAATCGTCTAAGTAAGGCTGGCTTGACTTTGAATCCAGCAAAATGTCATTTTTGCAAGTCAGAACTCAAGTACCTGGGTTATGTGGTTGGGGCAAGTGGGCTCATGGTTGACCCTGCAAAAGTGGAAGCCATTTTAAAGATTACACCACCGAAAAATGCTACTGAAGTGCGTAGGCTGATAGGCTTAGCATCTTGGTACAGGCGCTTTGTGCCTAATTTTTCGACGTTAACTGCTCCTCTTTGCGATCTTCTCAAAAGGAACAAGAAATTTGTTTGGTATTCACCATGTGAGCAATCTTTCAAGACCTTGAAGGAACACTTGGTGTCTGCTCCTATCCTTTCATGTCCCGACTTTGAACGACCCTTTATCGTCCAAACGGACGCCTCTGACTTCGGGCTAGGAGGAATCCTGACCCAAATTGGAAACGATGGTCAAGAAAGGGTAATCTGTTACCTGAGCCGCTCTCTCACTAAAGCAGAAAGAAAATACAGCACCACAGAGAAGGAGTGCTTGGCGGTGCTCTTTGCAGTGGAGAAACTCCTACCTTATTTGGAAGGATCTAAATTTACAGTGATCACCGATCACTATAGCCTGAAAGGGCTCAATAGCATCAAAGACCCTGTCGGTCGTATTGCTAGGTGGGCAGTAAGACTCCAGCAATATGACTTTGACATAGAGCATCGGAAAGGTAAGGATCACGTTGTTCCGGATGTTCTATCTCGTTCCGTTCCGGTTGTTGATGTTGTGGATGTGCCCGTTTCAGAGGCTGTAAGGGATCGTTGGTATAAGGATATGATCCAAAAAGTCGAAGCTAATCCCGCTAAGTATCCCCTTTGGCGAGCTCAAGACCATCAACTCTACAAAAAGGTCGACGTGCCATATCCTGATTTATCGGAAAATGCAGAAGGTTGGCGTATCGTGGTTCCCAAAGAGAAAAGAACTAAAATAATAGCCGCGAACCATGACCCTCCAACAGCTGGTCACTTAGGTATTTTTAAGACTCGATCTCGTATTAGTGCTAACTACTATTGGCCCAAGCTAAAGCAAGACGTTGCTCGATACATTCAGCGTTGTGTTATTTGTCTCAGAACAAATCCTGAACAACGTCCACCGGTTGGACAAATGTTGAGTACTACTCCAACTGTAAGTAGGCCTTGGGACACCCTGAGTATGGATATAGTTGGCCCTCTACCAAAAAGTACTTCTGGGTTCTGTTACATCTTGACAGTTCAAGATATTTTTAGTAAATATTTACTGATGTTTCCTCTTCGAAGAGCTACATCAAATCAAGTGTGCGAAATTTTTGAGGATAGAGTTATTCTCGTTTATGGAGCACCTCGTAAAGTAATTTTGGACAATGGAGTTCAGTTCCGTAGAAACTTGTTAGCTGACCTCTTTGGAAAATATGAAATTTCGCCAGCCCACGTATCAAATTTTCATCCTCAGGCTAACCCAGTCGAGAGAAGCCACAGAGTGATCAAGACCATCTTAACAGGGTATATTTCAGACAATCACCGTTTATGGGATAAACTCCTGCCGAAAGTTGGACACGCCATCCGTTCCTCTTGTCACGAAGCCACCCAACTTACACTTAATTTTGTCATGTTCGGACGAGAAATCAGTATTTCAGGTAAACATCTACCTCCGCTTGCTACTCCTTTTGTAGAGAATTATGATCCGCATATTCGATCTGAGGCACTATTAGAGGTCTAAGAAGATATCCGAACGCGACTAAAGAAGGCTTACGAGAAAGCGAAAACTCGCTACAATCTTCGCAGGAGAGATGAGAAATTTGTGCAAGGTCAATTGGTATGGAAGAAATCGTATGCATTATCAGATGCAACTAAAGGAATAACTGCTAAGTTTCTGCCAAAGTATGAAGGACCCTTTAAAATTTCAAAGGTGGTGTCTCCATGGTCCTATGAACTGGTCGATGACAAAGGATCTCCCAAAGGTACATGGAACGCCAAAGACATAAACCAGACATTCCGCCGGATCCTCCAGATCCTTCCAAAAATGATAATTAGGTTAGGCTGTGTTAAGTAGTTAATTTTTTTGTATTTTACCAGCTAATATTTTTTATAGAAGTCTTTGTGTAACAAAAGGAAAGGGGGTGTTGTTACAGTTTCACTAAATAAATAATAATTACTTACTACTATTTTTATAAAACTTTATTTTATTCCAAAGTTAAATATAAAAATATAACCAATCAATTAAAATTGTTCTTCCAAATCCAGTTCTTCCATGGTTAAGCACCTAAAACAAAATAATAGTTCGTTAGTATGGTAATATTTTATCTTATCTCATTAAATAATAGGTAATAATAATATATACTAATAATTTATCTAGTTACCAATTTAATATTTAGTAGTAAACTGGTAAATTGTCTCACATAGGTTAGAAACCACGTAGGTGTAGGCCATTTTTGAGAAGAAGAATTAACTACTCCCTCTCAAATCTAGACATTTCTCGCGCCACTTCTATTCCCAAAAAAATAGGAAGCTGATCATTTTGCACGTTGTGCTAGCGAATTTTAGCGGATCTTTGATAGCTTTCTAGGGTCTCGAGTTAGACAATATTGTATTATCTTAAAGGATAAAGAAATCAACTGTTGTTGGATTTGTAGTCTACTCGAAATTACCACTAATAAGGCCATACTACACCTCTGGTCTTTTTATCTTTGTCTTCCTTCTACTTTTATGCTCCAACTTGTACATACTGCAGCTTCATGAACCACAATTAAATAATTAAACATAGCCTGGGAGACGTAAAATCGAACTATTCATACCAGTCCAGGGTATTTACTATACAGGCTGAACAACAAGGAGTCCAACAAGTCACTACATTACCAACAACCAAGTAAGCTCTTTCCATTTTCCTGCGCCAAACAGAAGTACATAACTAAAACCAAAATAAAGATTCACCAATACAGGAATACACTTATCAAAGATAAATATATTAATATATAAATAAATTGTCATTCTAATACTTACTGTGTAAACAAACGTATCGATACGATTTGGGCATTCTATCAGTTCTTGTTTTCTTATATTGCATATATATTTATCATATTTAACAACATTCACAATAATTAAAGTTATATTCTCGCTGGTATTAGGATTATCTCTCGCTGTATATGCATCGTAACATCCATCCTCTTAATTTAATAAATTTTAACCTATCACAGTCCTAAATGTTTGTTTTATTTTGTTTTATTCGAGCTAGCTGGTAAATAAACAAACAAACAACTTTTCAGAACCCATATCGCTACCAGTTCTGACTATCAGAACAAGCGGGTAGCAACTTGTTGACCTGTACGTACTGCATCGGGACTTTCACACTTCCGCTATAATAGACCATTCGAAAGATATAGAGATTCCCATTGAGCCCAGTAGGCTTTAATAGTTGCACTAGATTTGGATGCTGCGCTTCTCCTTCACCTCTTTACTCTTCTTTTTTTCCTCTTTCTCTTTTTGTCAACGCTTCTCCTCTTCTTGTTTACGCTTCTCCTCTTCTTGTATACGCTTCTCTTCGTCTTCTTGTCTACGCTTCTTTTCATCTTTTTTTATTTTTAAAAACCATGCTGGGGGTTGGGACGTATCCATTTCTTTACAGGAACTCATTACAATATTTTTAACTCAATGACAAAAATAAAATTCCAATGCTCAATTACAACTGCCCTAAAAACATCAACACAGTTTATGTTTTTATCACAGAATACACTAACAACAAGAAGCAACAGCTTGGTCAATTCCTATGATGTTAGCATGTACTTAATTTTAATATTCATTTCACGGTTGCGGAAATAGTACACTGAGAAAAGTCTCACTTATTTCTGGCGTTTATTACCAAAATTATAGCTGCACTGAAAAAGAGGTTTCATGCAGGGCAGGCTTTGTATGGTAAATTATTATAGTTTACCAAAGGTATAGTAAATTTAGGGTAGAATTATAATTAAAAATTATTATCTATGTCTTTGTACGTATTGTCTTAAAATTACAAAAAAACAAACTCGTGTCGCTAGACTGCAGGATTACCATTATGTATACATAACAAACTCCTCTATCGATATAAAATAATATATAAAACATTTTTACAACATTGCTGCATACCTTTCCTGATTTTTTGGTATTAAAAATAGGCTTAAACCCAGAGACATGTTAACCGTAGACAATACATACTGAGCAAAAAAGCGTAATGCGCGGCAGTCGATCGGTGGTCTATCTATCTCTTTTTACTAAGCGATACCGTTCATATGACGGACAAAGATGAATATACCACTCAAAATGAATATTGACCATAGCTAGCCTAATCTACAAGTTATTATATCTATGCTTAAGCCACCTCCCCCACTTTTTTGCGACAGCCATCATACATGTATTTACAAGAATGCCTTTCTTTGTTCATAGCCATTTCAACAGTAAATTAACCACTACGCACACCACACACAAATAAATCCTAAACTTTTATAAAATCTGTAAGTATATAAAGTATAAAATCTAAATATAAAAGTAGATTATAAAAAATATCAGATACAAAAACTAACGCCAATTCTGTACAATTACAAAAGTGACTGTCATCAAAGCACTTTTACTTTGACATTAAACCATATCATTATGTTTTGTTCAAAAAACTTTGGTTAATGAAAATCGCTATTGTGTCGCTTCTCGTAGTTAATGTATTCTGTGGGTTTTTACATTTTCTGACGCTTTGGATCACTAGACATTCTGGTTTATTTCATGATATCTCTAATAGGGCATTCCAAGGCTTTGACGTTTACGACACCGCTGGGAGACAAACGACAAACATTGTACAGCCGGTTCCTAAAAAACTGATACGACTCTTAGTAAGATTTAATCATTTTGAGCAGTGTATGATTGGTCTGACATTATATTATATTTACTATGACAGACAAATAATAAAATAAACAAACAAACAGCTATTTTTTGAGGTTGAAGTTATCTGACAAATTTTAAGATTTGGCAGTGACAGTGACAGTATGTAAATAAGTATTTATCCTTCAAAATATAATAAATTAAATATAATTAAACTTATATTTATTATATCACACCTCATCAAAAGCTTTTTGCAAGAACATAGTCAGCGATTTTGATATGGCTTAGAGCCAGACTACATCAAGATCGCCTATAAATCGTGCTGGTAATTGCCTTGCAGCGAGACCAAAAACAAAAAGAAGAAGAAGAAGAAAGTACACTGCTCAATTTTCAGTAGTCTTCTTCTTCTTCTTCCTTTATTGGGTTATATCCCTCGGGATAATTCGCCCAGCTTACACCAGGGAAATACTCTTGTCTTGCTCTGGGCAGTCGAATATTTCCAAATATATATGTTAAAGCCTCAATTTTTTTTAAATATATATTAGCAGGAACATCTTCGTATAGGGCCAGACAGTCCCTACAGGAAAGGCAATATTATACCATAAGGGTTAAGGCTTCTATCATTTTGGAGGTCCAATATCTTTTTATATCTTTATCTTCTTAATTTTTTTAATTCAAATTTGGGAATTGATTAATTTATAAATTAAGTTTGGCTAAGTTAAGGAATTTAAGGATCAGGTTAATCCTACGTGGATTAAGGTTGGACATAAGTAGGCAAATTTCAATGGGAGTAGGGATATTTGTCTTGGCTAATTCTTTATATAGGTCAAAATTGGGTGACATATTTATAGGGCACTCAAAAATCAGATGATTTAAGGACCCAACTCGGCCACAGTCACAATATGGGTCATCTTTTACTCCTATTCTGAATAGGTGAACTGGAGTAGCACAATGACCTGTCCTCATTCTAATAATGGTGGTTATATGTCTTCTGTCTTGGTATGCAAAATTGTGGTACCAAGGGAGTTTATCTATCTGACCTACAATTTTAGAGTAAAATGAATTATTTCGATTTTTCCCCTGCCATTCTTGCTTCCACTGATTCCAGATGGAATGCTTGATGTCTGGTAGAAAGTTGGAATAGTGAAGAGTGATACCAGCAGCTACATTTAAGGTTCTACCTATATTAGCTAGCTTATCAGCCACCATGTTCCCTTTAATATTCGAGTGTCCTGGAATCCATGCCAGACTAATATTAACGTTATTTTCTTTCGCTTCAATGATGCCTCTCTTGGTCATGAACGATGAATGTTCTGTTTCCATAGAATAGGTTGATCTGCCTATTTTCTGTAAGGCACTTTTAGAGTCCGAGCAGATGATTGCTTGTTTAATCCCATTTTTCAAAATAATTTGGAGGGCATGATTAATTGCGACAATCTCAGCCGTACATATTTGGGTATACTTAGGTAGTTTACTGGTATAAGAATAGTTGATCTCTCGGCTAAAGACACCAAAGCCTGCTGATCCTTCATCATCAACCGAGCCGTCCGTGAAGAATTTGGTGTGACTAGGTTTATTTAGAATTATTTTTTGGAGTTGAACTGAGGCAAGTTCATCTGAACGATTAGATTGGATATTTATGATTGGAATTGTTGATAATTGATGGTCTAGTTCAAAGTTATGGCATGGGTATAAGTCACTTAAATATAAGTTGGGATAAGTACTTTTAAATTTGTTTTTTAAAAGCACTAGAAATGGAATACTTCTGTTTTTCCAATGATTTTGGTTCCTTTGAATTGCCAAGTCTAACAGGTCGAGAGCGGAAATAATTGGGTTGCCAATTAACATTAAATTTTTTAATATAAATTTAGAGCTAAGCCATTCCCATCTAGATTTAAGCGAGATCTGACCACTTTCACTTAAGAGAGCATGAATTGGGGTAGATTTCATGCATCCAGTTATAATTCGGATACTTTTGTATTTTAGTTTCTCCAATCTTTTAATTAAGGAAGTTGGACAATCGAAAATTACCTGGCAGCCAAAGTCCAGATGGCTCTGAATCAGACCATTGTGTACAATTTGTAAGGTTTTTGGATCACTTCCCCAATAAGTCCCACAAAGAGCTCTCATCACATTCAGGCCACGATTTACTTTTAGTTCTATTGAGTTTACATATGAATTCCACTTTAAGTTTTTTTGAATATTTACCCCCAGGTATTTGACTGAATCCACCCAACCAATATTCTGGTTACAAAATATTACGTTAGGGGGAGAGATTTTCGTGTTTCCTTTTGTAAATATTATTGCAGAAGATTTGTTCTTAGACAGATTTAAATTGTGGTCTAGCAACCATGATTCCATCTAAATCAATAATTTATTTACATTAATTACCAATTCATTAATATCACTCCCTCTAATCAGAAGAACCAAATCGTCTGCATACTGAATTAGTTTGCATGAAGAGGGGATTAAATTATACAGGGAAAGACAATATAGGTTGAAGAGGATAGGGCTTAATGGGGAACCTTGGGGTAGTCCCAGACTTGATTTTCTTGGGCCATGGGTTTGTCCCAGTTTGTCTTTGACAAATAGCTCTCTATCATTTAGAAGGCAGAAAATCAAATTAGCCAGTTGGGTTGGAATGTTATACTTTAATAATTTGGAATACAAGAGTGATATATTGACATTATCATAAGCAGAAGAGATATCTAGAAATATGCCAACAGTGTATTGATTTTGAGCGAAGCCTATTTGAATTGTTGAGGTGAGGTATGTAAGGCATTCCGTACAACCTCTACCCCTTCTAAATCCTAGTTGTAGTGGATTAAAAATCTTATTATGTTCCACAATCCACTCTATTCTATTCTTTATAAGAGTTTCGAGCATTTTGCCTACACATGAAGAAAGAGCTATTGGTCTAAAGTTTAACGGATTATTACAATCTTTATCTTTTTTGATTATAGGTAAAATTACTGATTGTTTCCACTGAACAGGAACTATACCCGTTCTAAGACTTTCATTAAAAAGTTGAATTAATAACAAAGATCCAACAACGGGAAGATTTTTTAACATTGAGTAGGAAATCTGATCCAAACCAGGAGCCGAGTCAGATTTAATTGAGAGGGAGTTCTGATACTCGTCGAGAGCAAATGGCGGTTCTAGGGCTTGAGGAGATCTAACCAATACTTTATTGACAGTGGAAAGGGGGGTTAAGCAACATAGAATTTCGTGGGATATAGGAGTAGAGGGCAATTGTGTATATATTGAAGGTTTCGAAGCCGATACCTTATTAATTTTCTCCCACACAACTTTTAGAGCAGTGTTTCTATTTAATTTACTGCAAAATAGTCTGAAACTATTTTTACGTTTTGATTTTAGGAATTTTCTTGATTTGGTTATATTCTTTTTAGCCTCGATATAGTTTTCCATTGAGGGGATATTTTTAAATTTTTCTAAGGCAGACACTCTCGCAGAGACGACTTCAGCACATGAGTCATCCCACCATGGAATGTGGTATTTGGAATTATTAGGAGGGTGAAGCCAAGGTATTGTTTCATCAGCTACCGATGATATGGAGTTAGTAAAAAATTCGTAATCTTCCCTGGGAGAAGCTAAGAAAATGCTGTTTAAATTGTTATGATAAGTAGACCAATCAGCTTTCTTTAGATTTCTTCTTTTACATGAATGCGGGGGAGATTGAGGACATACACCTATCTGACATATTATGGGGAAGTGGTCACTAGTTCCAGTATCTGAAATAGTGGACCACTTGCCCACACTGGCTGCCACATCGACTGATGTCATTGTTAGATTTACTACCGACTTACTGCCTCCTGGGGCCACCAGTCTAGTTGGGGACCCATCATTGAGAAATACTAGCTCAAGTTCCTCCAAAGAATCAAAAATAATCCTACCATTGTGACTGTCTCTAGAACTACCCCATGCCTTATGATTACAATTTAGATCACCCATGATTAAAAATGGCTTATTAAGTAATTTAACAAGGGAAAACCAGTTGGATTTGGAGATAGAGTTGTCTTGTGGACAGTATATATTAAGAATATTCAAATTAAAGTTAGGGAGAAATGTGAGTTGGAATTGGACATCATGATTGAAGCCTGGATTGGCAAATTGAATTTCCCTATAATCAATATTATTTTTGATAAGAGTAATCAATCCGCCATAGCCATCCTCTCGATCTTTTCTGATTATTTGATACCCTCTACATCTTATAACATGTTGGTTTGAGAGCCAAGATTCGCTAATAAGGATTATATCTGGGTTAAGGTTTTTTATAAGGATTTTTAGATTGTCAGAATTAGTGTTATACGAACGTATATTCCACTGAATAATAGTTATCGGAGTGTTAGGATTCATTATAAAGAGTATGTTTGCTAGACCAAGGAGTCAAAAGATCTCGAAACCTTAGGCTCGAGATCCTCTATTCCCCTCCGACCCTGGTTTACATTTGTATTGAAAGGTGATACACTTTTGTTTATGCTAGTCTTTAGATCTGCCATATTGTAAGGAATGGAGTATGATTTTGAGTTTATTAAGTCCCCAATGAAGGTCATGACGAGCTCCCTGTGAGATTGGTTCAGCATAGACATGGCCTGATTGAAATCCAAATGAAGTTGGGATAAAGATTGTGAGTTAGTGATTTGAGAATCAGAGTGAGCAGGATTGAATTTTGAAGTCGAAGGCTCATTTATTCTTCTACCTGATGGATTAATAAGTAGTCTTTGGTGGGAGATTTTATCATAACCTGTATTTTCTTGTATTGAAGGTCTTCTTCTTTTTGGTGGAGATTGAGTGACTTGACTAAAAGGTTTTGAATATTGAGCTGAGGCTGCAGACCTCCTCTCCTGTGGTAAGATGCCATTAGAATTATTCTGATCGCTATGTAAGGGGGGAAGTCGTTTATGTTTAAAGATGAAATATTATGTATCCTAGGAACCTGCTGACTTGCCTCATAGAAAGATAGATTAGAAAAGGACATTAGATCCTTAATATCTTTTTGTCTGACTCTCTCTCTACAATTACGACTATTTGATTCATGGTCAGAAGATTTGCAGAAAATGCAATATTTTGTACACGTATTAGATGAAGAATCCTCATGAGAAGTTCCGCATCTAGCACATTTCTTTTTTCCTCTACATTGGTTCGTAGAATGGCCATAAAGTAAGCAATTTCCACATTGAAGAACAGGGCTGATGAATGGTGTGACCCTCATTGGTAGTTGATATATGGAAATTTCTTTAGGAATAGTTTTTCCTGAAAAAGTTATGCTAATAGTTCCCGTGGAGACAAATTCAACCTTTGAATCCACTTGTACTCTCCGGTTCATTCGCTTTACACTTAATATCTTACATAAAGCCAAGTTGGTTTCTGATGCCTCCTTTATTTCTTCCTCTGTGAATCTTTTATTAACTCCCCTTACTATACCCCTACAAGAAATCTGATGAAATGGAATGAACACGTCATACCCTAGGGCTTCCCAATCTTTCCTCACAACGAAATCGTTGGCTGCTTTTCTAGTGGCAAATAATACCCCTATCCTGTTTTTACCTTTTCTATTGATTTTCGTGATGTCTTTAATTTTTAAAACAGAAATAGATTTAGCTATACTTCACACGTGGTAATCTCCAATATTTTTATCCTGACCCTGGACAAATACTTCATAAGGACCTATGTCGGTCTCCGAAAATAGTATTTGTTTTTTTCCTTTAAGACTTTTCTGAATAATTGGAGGTTGAGATTGACATTCATGTTGGTTGATTTTATTAGGAGGGTCAGGTGGTGGAGGAGGATCGGGAGGAACTTCTTCCTCCATCTTATGCGGCAGATTGACGAATTCAAAATCTATGCCAGTCGATGCAAATTAGAAATTAACAGGGAAATATAGATAGTTTTGGCCCTTACCCTTTGGATGAGTCGTCCGTTCACCTCGAGCGATAATCACAGATTTGTCTATTTTAAGTTTTCTTCCAAAAAATCAAATGTCAAACACAACAAAATTCACAACAGATATTCACTGCGACAAGAAGCCGAGGCTGTTCATCCCAGCGGACCTCGACTTCTTATCAACGATAAATAAAAAATTAACAAGAATTAACAACTGTTTTCACACTAAATTAGGTTTGATGAGGTTTTTTTAGCAAAAATTAAAAACTGTCAACTGTGACGTTTTCAAACAAAGCAAAGTTTTTTCAATTTTCAGTAGTAATTGCACAAGAGCTCTGAAATTATTGAATTTTTCCCGAGTGACACTTTGACAGTTTTAATTTCACGAGCCGAAGGCGAGTGAAATTATGTCAAAATGTCACGAGAGCAAAAATTCTATATTAATCTCAGAGGTCGAATGCAATTTGTTGCGATTATTTCATGAATAAAACTGTTCAGAATCAAAATTTTATTGTAATTTATTTATGTAAGTACCATTAAACACACAGTTTTTATAAATATATGATGATTCAAAGTCATCACTTTTATAGTTTTTAAAACATTAATTGTCATTAATGTCACTGAATGTATTTTTTCGTAGAAACGAAGGGCATCTGACGTAATATACTTAACGACGGGAGATTATCAAAAATTATCGATTTAATTTAGATTTCTGTAGCTTTCTATTGGGAAGAATCTCCTATGAATGAAATAATCAGTAGTAATTGCACAAGAGTTCTGAAATTATTGAATTTTTCCCGAGTGACACTTTGACAGTTTTAATTTCACGAGCCGAAGGCGAGTGAAATTATGTCAAAGTGTCACGAGAGCAAAAATTCTATATTAATTTCAGAGGTCGAGTGCAATTTGTTGCGACTATTTCATGAATAAAACTGTTCAAAACCAAAATTTTATTGTAATTTATTTATGTAAGTACCATTAGTCGGCGCACACAGTGGAGGCGGTTTCCGCTAGCGGGCAACGCTAGCGGGACCCGCTTTTAAACGTTTTCAAAAAGAATGCACGTCTTTAAATGTACACGAACATAGTCAAAGCAGGTCCGCGCGGTCCAACCGCCTCAACTCGCCTGACCGCTTTTGCTAGAATGAGAATTTAGTTTTTTCCGCGCGGTTTTAATGTTTACTGCAATGATAATTTAGTTTATTCGCTCTTTTATAATAAGAATTAATAGTTCTCCATGGATTAATTTTATAAATAATTGTACATTATAATAAACAAAAGTAATAAAGTCAATCTTATTGAAACCGTAATTTTGTGTGACTTAGGTATTTCTAAAACCATTCCAGTATTAACTATTAACTAAATCAGTACTTGAAAAATAAATTTACAACAAAACTACTTACCTCAATGTTATAACAAGCCTTTCTTCCGGAAGGATAGCCTGCTTATGTAAATTACACCAGTTTTTAATTAAACGATACTCCTTCTTCTTAAAGTGCCTATCCGTTCCGGATGTTGGCGATCATCATGGCTATCTTGACTTTCTCTACCGCAGCGCGGAACAGTTCAGTGGTAGTGGTATTATACCACTTTTGTAAATTTTGAAGCCAGGAAATGCGTCTTCTTCCCGGTCCTCTTTTACCATTTACATACCTACCCTTGGAGAGTCAGTTGGAGAAGGCCGTAACGTTCTTGATTTCTCATTACATGTCCTAGATATTCTAATTTTTTTGTTTTGATGGTTATGAGAAATTCACACTCTTTCCCATTCTACGCAGGAATTCCACGTTAGTAATTCTGTCAACGCAGGATATACGTAAGATGCTCCTATAACACCACATTTCGAAAGCTTCGAGCCGATTCATAGATGTAACAGTTAGTGTCCAAGCTTCCATTCCGTAGAGCAGAACTGTGAATATATAGCATTTCAACAGACGGTATTTTGTTTTTAATGATATTTCTCGACTGTTGAAAATGGGTCTCAATCTAAAGTATGCTGCTTTCGTTTTTATTATTCGCTGTTTAATTTCTGAGTAGTCCCATTCGCTATTTAAATTCGTACCCAGATATGTATATTCTCAACTCTTTCGATATTCTGTTGGGTGACTGTAAGTTGAGCGTTTAATATTGTTTTTAACGATACTCCACTTTCTCCAAAATATATTTAAAAGTCTCTTGAGTCATTCTCATATACTGGAAGAATCGTTCATTATCTTTTAATTTTTGAAATAGATGATGATATTCTCCATAAATTAATCTTTCTCGATTAATAGGATGTACATCAACTCTCTTTTCAGTTTAGTCAAAACAGAATCTAAAGCAATTATATCATCATCGGAAGACGACATTTTGCTACAAGTAGTAGACGCAACTGCCAGATTAGAACGATCTCTCTCGCTTTTACCCGTCTTCACTGTGTTACCATACCCGCGCGCGAGAACCGCGCGGTTTACCCGCTAGCGGAAACCGCTTTCTCTATGTGTGCCGCCTTAAACACACAGTTTTTATAAATATTTGACGATTGAAAGTCATCACTTTTATAATTTTTAAAACATTAATTGTCATTAATGTCACTGAATGTATTTTTTTGTAGCAACGAAGGGCATCTGACGTAATATACTTAACGACGGGAGATTATCAAAAATTATCGATTTAATTCAGATTTCTGTAGCTTTCTATTGGTCAGAATCTCCTATGAATGAAATAATCTACAAAATACGCTTTAAAAGTTGTATCAGTTTTTTTGGAACCAGCTGTACTTATTTACGTTTGTACCACATTGTGTTTCTTACCTTTAAGTTATTTATTAAGTATAGTATTAAGTTTTTTACCTTCAATAGTTTTTTAGTTGTATTTTCCGAACATTTCGTTGTGTAGTTTTTAGTTGTAGAAGTAGTTGAACGACTTTATTTAGTTTTAAACAGTGAATAAACAAACATAAGTGAATATTTCGAATGTTGTTGGTAGACAATACCGATGTTGCTAGTAGGTACAAGCAAAATATTGGCAAAATAAGTAATGCAGAATCATTTTCCCTCAAAGATTCTGAGTTAGCCTACAGTGGAGACAGTTTTCCAAGCGTAAGTAATATGGACATAGTTAGTTATGTCATGGTATATATGTAAATTGTAAATCATGATTTGGGACTTCTCCTTGTAACATTCAACGTGTCTTGGTTTGTTTATTTCTAGTGTATCTTTATTGTGATTCTAATATAGTGTTTCTTGTACAAAACTGAAAATCGAGACAAAGATGGAGTATGTTGAAAAAAGACATATAAGTTGGTAGGGCATTTACAACGACTACAGAAAGAAGTACCAGTTAAGAAGATATGGGAAATGAAGGTACAGGGGAAAAAAAGTAGAGGAAGACCGAGAAAAACATGGAACGAAGTGATGGCAAGGATTCTTGACAAAAAGGAATATCATGGAACGAAGCTAAGGCTATGGCACATGACAGGAAACAATGGAAGAAATCTGTGCACTGTTAACAGAACACAAGTCATACCTACACTCGAGAGGGTAGAAGGTCTAAAGATTATAAATGTTTTTTGTACAAAACTCGCTGATGTACTTGCATTTAGATTAAGGTTGACGGTCTTAAAAATTTTATTCGCAGTGTCCATTTTGTTTCTAATTGAATCGTTCTGTGTAGCCCTCTATTTCTAAGGTCGATTTACATTCTTCGTGTCTCTTGAAAGCTGTTATGTCGGCCCCACCACCTACAAAAAGAGATCTGGTATGTATAGCCCACCAGTGGCGAAGCGTCCATGTAACCACTGTGACCATTGGTAACAGTTACAAATCTTGCAAATAAATATTTTATGACCACGGAATAATTCCATTTATATGTTTTACCAACAGAAATACTTGTTAATAGTACCTAATTCAGTAAATAGTCAACTAGACGCACGAAAATATTGGCGAGATATGTGAATCCATGGCACGTTATCATATTCTGTTACCAATACTGGCACTGGTAATGGTACGCAGGAGAAACCTCGCTATCGCTCGGGACTAGCTCTGAAAATTTTGAAGGAGCGACGGGTCTAGAGACGGCGAGGAGCACGCTGTGCATATCAGTATTGTAACCATTTTGAAGATTAGTAACGTTGGTTTAGTACCTATTACAGATTACAGTGTGCGTGCATTTAAATATGGAAGAGTGTTGCTACGTATTGCGTAATTGATCAACTACTTGAAAAGTCATTCTACTTGTATATTTTTTTATATACTATTTTAAAGAAAAAAATGATATTATTGAAAATGGAAGAATTAAAATATAAACAATAGTTTTCAAAATCTGTTCTTTTTCCTACTTGTTCATTTTTTTTATGTTAATTTTATGGTAGAATAATATGTTTAGTTTGTTTATTATTTATTGTTATACCTGCTACATATACATACATATAATTTGGGAATAGTGATTTGTTTAATTTTATCCCACAGGATTGAAAACAAAAACTTATATTTGGGTGTTCAAAATATTTTTTTAAATAAGATTTTTTTACATCTGGTTTTGGTAGCACTTTAGAAAAAGTCACGCGTCGCCACTGTAGCCCACGGTTCTTAGACATTTACTACGGTTGCCTACTCCGACTGTGGTAGGCAGACTCAAATGTTAAAGTTTCGTCTCAAGAGTACACAAGCCCATTTTTAAATTTGATGCGGTAAGGATCTTCGACCTTTGAATATGTATTATTATATATGTATGTGTATTATTTGTGTTATTATTTATCTTATATATCCTAGTTCACTTGATATTTTTGTATTTGAAATTTTGGTGTTGTTTTCTGTAAAAAATTATTTTGAATTATCGATTCTTCTTCTTCTAGTGCCGACTCCACTGATGAAGGTTGGCTATAACCATTTCCAATTCGTCTCTATCTTCTGGTTTTCTGAAAAGCGTCTGTGTTTTTAACCCGGTCCAGTCGCGAATATTTTTCAGCCAGTATATTTGTCGTCTACCAGGACCTCGTTTTCCTTCAATTTTACCCTTCATTATCAGCTTTAATAACTTATACTTGTTATTTCTAAGTATGTGCCCCAAATATACTCATATACAATTTTTCTCTTTTTAATGGTGGTCAAAAGTTCTCTGTATCTTTCCATTATTTTATTTCGTTCGTAATATGATCGGTCCACGGTATTTTCAAAATTCTCCGGAAAAGCCACATCTCAAAAGATTCTAGCTTTCTCATTAAGTCAACACTAACAGCCCAAGCTTTGACACCATAAAGAAGAATACAGTGGATATAACATTATTCCATCCGAAATCGGATTTTCAGGATTGAGTCTTTGGTTACTCAGAAATTTCCTCATCTTAAAAAAGGCTGCTCTTGATTGATCTATTCTTGATCGAATTTCTGATTTCGGATTTAGATCTTTCGTAATCCGACTCCTAAGTATTTCATTTTGTCCACTTGTTCGATATCTTTATTTTTATCTGGATCTTTGTTATGATATTATCCCTCTTGCTGATTACCATGGTTTTTGTTTTCTTTTTGTTTATTGTTAAACCAAACTGTTCCCCAGTATCACAAATAATCATTGTATTTAGAAGCGTATGCAGATCTTTCTCACTTCCAGCGATAATGATTGTATCGTCGGCATACCGAATGTTATTTATATTTTCACCATTTATCTCGATCTCTTCTGTGCTGTTTTCAAGTGCTTGTATAAATAACTCTCCGGAATATATATTAAATAGTAATGGTGAAAGTACACAGCCGTGTTTCACTCCTCTACTTATCTGTTGCGCATCCATGCTATTTCCATCTGAGGTGCTCAGAGCAACAGTGGCCTAAGCCACAAATTGAGTATTTTTAGATTATTATATCAATAAAAGCAGCAACATTAAATCTTCGGATAAACAAGGGTCTACATTCTACACAACCTAGCTCTATATTTGGCTAAATGGCGCTACATAATTTGTAGCACCATCCCATAAGCATAATGGAAATACGAATGAAAAGATTGCATTCATCTCAAAACTTCGTTTTTAGGGTTACGCCGCTGTTGCTCTGAGCCCCTCATCTAATGTTACAACAGCTTGTTGATTCCAATACAGATTTCTCACTATGTTAATATTATTCGTGTCGAGTCCTTTTCGCTTTAGACATTCCATGAGAATGTTATGTTTAACTTTGTCGAAACCTTTCTCGTAGTCAATAAATGCGAGGAAAAGATCTTTTTCTTGTCTCGACATTTTTGGTCAACAGTTGTGAAACTATAAAGAGCTTCTACTGTTCCAAAGCCATTACGAAAGCCAAACTGTCTATTACTCATATTTGCTTCAGATTTTCTGAATATTCTTGTATGTATAATATTTTTAAATGTGTTTAATAGTTGTGACATTAATCTGAATTATCCATGATCAGTTATTTATTATAGTTGTACATCGTACCTATTGTAGGAGCTTAAATAAGAATATATTGTTAAGGTAGGTTAAAACGTTAAAATTTCATTATGTATTAACGTATTAATAATGTTGATGAAATTTTGGAAGGGCAGGTACAGGCTGTAGTGTGGCCAAATTTATTACCCGTTATTTAAATTCTTACAATGAATTATACAAGTAATTCTAATTCACATAATCCTAGCTGACCTCTAAGGACGGTATGTATTCAATTAGTCCAGAGAAATAAGATTTTTCTCGTGACACATCCCCCTCCAGGCCGAAAGCAATTTTTTTGAGTAGAATGGACATCTATATTAATAACCTTTATGTTTCCTGCAGCCGATTTTGATGATACACATAGTTATAAACATATGAAGATCAAAAAACGGTAAATTTTCGCTTTTTTCGTCTATAACCAATGGTAGGGGAGCCCAAGCGGGGATTTTTGCAGTTACTCGAGCGCGTCAGATTAGCATATGGGAGAAACCTGGTACCCTGCAGATGTACCTCTACTATATATTGGCTCTTAACACAGGGGAGTTCATTAAGGGGGGCCCGAAAAAAAAAATCTATCCTTAAAAAAACTCGAAATTGTCAGATTAAGATAAGGTAAGTTAAGTACATGCAAAAGAGTGTATATTTAAAAAATCTGACGATTTGAGCCTGGCGTAAGGAAATGGGTGAGTCCCAAAATTTCACAAGAAAAAAGTGAATATTTCGCGAAATGAATGACAGATCGAAAAACTAAAAAATTTGTGCCCAATATTTTTTAAAAATCTATCGAATGATACCAAACACGACTTCCCACGGAGAGGGGTGGGGGGTAAATTGAATATTTTAAATACGAATCCCGCGATATTTCGCGAAATGAACATCATATCGAAAAACTGTAAAATACACTTATTCAATATTTTTTAAAAATCTATCGAATGGTACCAAACACGACCCCCCATGGATGTGGGGTGGGGAGTAACTTTAAAATCTTAAATAGGAGCCCTCATTTTTTATTGCAGATTTGGATTCCTTACGTAAAAATAAGTAACTTTTATTCGAAACATTTTTTCGAATTATGGATAGATGGCGTTATAATCGGAAAAAACGATTGTTGGAAATGGAAAATTAAATTAAAAAATGGCAAGCGCCCACTAAAATGGAAAACTTTATTTAACTTTTTTTGGTTTTAGGACCTACTCTTCACAACCCAGTAGGTCCCCAAAGCGCTCGAATGACTGCACATTTAGCACACTTTGCTCCCCTACCACAAAAAATTAACAATTTAAACAAACTTGAAAGTAAGAAACTCATAAATCGTCTAAAAATTTTCAATATGGAGTTCGCTGAATATGTCTATCCTTATTGGTTGCTTAGAAAATTGCAAAATATATCATAAATTTTGAGTTTTTATAAAGATTCATAACTTATTTAAAAATTAACTTAGATCCTTCTTGTTACACGAATTGCTGAGACATCTGGTGCTTAAATTATATTTTATATTTCAAAGCAACTGGTCAAATAGTTTAAAAGTTATTTAATTTGTTTATCCCAAACTAATTTTTTTTGCAACACTATAAGTCAGAAAATTATGAGGTTACAGTAAGACTTCTGACAGTTTATGGAAGAAGAATATTATTTATGCTATTGACTTAATTAAAAAAAATTACAAAAAGTAATTTTAAACAGTGTAAAATTATTTTGCAAAAACACGTCGATTTTTTGCTTACTTATAAACAATTAGAATAACTTTTTAACCGTTACCCGTAGAAAAATTATTTTTTCATCTTTGGAAAGACTGACATTTAGAAAGAAAAACAAGTGTCCTAGGACAATTAGGGACAAAGTTAGCCCCCCCTTTTTTTAATTCACATGTTTTTGCAAAATAATTTTGCAGTATTTAGAATAATTTTTTTCATTTTTTTAATTAAATTAATAGTACAAATTTTCTTCTTTCATAAACTACCCAAAGTACTAGTGTAATTTCATTATTTTCTGACTTATAGAGTTGCAAAAAAAATTAATTTGGGATAAACAAATTAAATACCTTTTAAACTATTTGACCAATTGCTTTAAAATTTAGGGTATGATTTAAACACCAGAAGTCTCACCATTCCGTGTAATAAGAACGTTCTAAGTTAATTTTTACATAAGTTATGAATATTTATAAAAACTCAAAATTTATGATTTATTTTGCAATTTTCTAAGCAACCAATAAGTATAGACATATTCAGCAAACGCCATATTGAAGCTTTTTATACGATTTATGAGTTTCTTACTCTCAAATCTGTTTAAAATACTTAACTTTTTGGTTATAGACAAAAAAAGCGAAAATTTAGCGTTTTTTGATCTTCATTTGTTTATAACTATGTATATCATCAAAATCGGCTACAGGAAACATATAGGTTATTAATATAGATGTCCATACTACTCAAAAAATTTAGTTTCGGCCTGGGGGGGTTGTGTCACCAACAGGTTATTTTTTTCCTTATTTCTCTGAACTAAATAGTTCATCCAGTATTGATGGAAATTCAGTATAGGCGACAAATTTTCAGTGTAACATTGAGATTGTAGTCCTAGATTTCCGGAAATCTTGCATTAACTGTTGGATAAACGTGATCAACTAATTTTAAGTACCAAACCACCCACATATCAACAGTTTTCCATAGTTAGGTATTATAATCCACTAAACATATTTATTTATCTTTATCTGTATCAAGGACATAAAAATACCGATTAGTCATATTATTATGATTCAAATTACTGTACTCTCGTGACGTAATCACGCGCTTAATATTCATTGGTTAGTTTGAGTAGGCAACAATTTTAAATGTCTAAGAACCATGTCTATAGTCTGTTCGCTAAACTCAGACTCAACTGGCTAGTGATTTTAGTAGGTATTTTTTTTTTTGTTTTTGGCCAATTTTGCTAGAATTGGCAAAATTACTAACTATTTAGTAATTATTAACTATTTAGTAATTATTTTTTTGCCAATTTTACCAAACTGGAAAAATTACTTACCAAAATCACTAGCCAGTTGTGTCTGAGTTTAGCGGACTGACTATATAGCCGGTGTAATGTTGTGTATCTGTCATATATTATGTCACTAGGCAATCTAGGCATGCATAAATTGATTAATTAAGCCCGTGAGCAATGATCCGTGAGTAATGAACTATTACTCACAGGTAAAATAATGGGTGTCATTATCTATTCAATAATAGTGGATAATGAACACGTTATTAAACCGTCGTAAAAAATATTTTATTTTTGCTCTCCCTTAAAATTTTATTATTTTGAGTTGTTACGGTTTAGAACGGGAAGTGCGATATATCTAGATGTACAACTCGAAATAAATGGAATCAAAGTGCAAAGGTTAACAAAGCCCTTTGTAGCATTGGGCTAGTTAGCAAAATACAAGGAAAAGTTATTTACTAGCAATTTTATTGCTGGAATCGAATCTTATGATTGTATATAGTAATAATATAGGTATGCAAAGTCCGCAGATAGTGTGCTACTATTTTTATAAACAAAATGGCACCAAAAAATCGTGTTTTTTTTTTTTTCAATTTTTGCCCTATAACTCCAAAGATTTTAACTTTACACCAAAAACACTCAAATAAAAATTCACCGTAATTAAATTCTGCATAAAGATGTGTTTTTCCCGATTTACTTGGACCGAAATTTTCCCCGGAAAATGCGGGTATTTCCAACAAAATCTTTAATTTTCAACTAAAATTTTAGATAAGTAATTATTTATCAGTAACTAAATAACTTGGTAATATAAAAGCTCTTTCCATATAAATTATAATTTTAGAAGTCTATGGAAATTGAATAAACAGTTTAGCAACAATTAAATTGTTAATTAAAAATTTACGGGCACTATAATCACCATAATATTTAAGACACATAAAAAAGCTATGATTTTTGTATAAATAGATACTCTGCATATCTAATGTACTTTACAGAATTGAAATTGGACTAGTTAAGCGGCCTCAGGAATATTTTAAAATTATAAACAATTTTTTAGCTTAAAAACAAATAGAATATCTCGGGAAATATTAAAGTAAATTAAATTATAAAAACGGTATTGGAGAAAAAGCGGCAGGACGCTTCTTCTAAAAGAAAAAACGTTTAATTCTGATGAGTGATTTTTAAGATACAATCGGTCAAAGTTGACCGGAATTTACGACAAAGCTATAAACAATAGGATCATAATTTTCTAACTCTCACCTTTTTATTTTTATGCTCTTTCTCCACACCATTTTTAATATCTTTAAAATACTCATAACATATATTATTATAATAAAAACTATCGATATTACGAGTGAAAATTGCCAAAAATAGCAAAATTCCAATCAAAAATAAGGTTGGAGAAAATGTTATCTCAAAGTTCAAAATCGGTATACGTTAAAAAATGCATATTGTCGGCTTCCCATGGAGCAATTTTCATTCTTTTTTTGTTCCCAAGTAACTCGAGTAGAGCCATCTAACTAACCTATTATCAAATGTCAAACTTGCTTTTATTTTGTTAAAGAGATTAATTTATTTATAAGAAAAGAAAATTACATATTATTCCAGTGGTAGACTTTTTTTTTGATAAACTTATTATAAGTGTACCTTTGAACGTTAAAAACACAAATATTCTCATTTGAAAGCTGTATAATTATTTAAACAATCTTTATTTAAACAAATAAAAAAAAATTCCTAAAATAAATAAATTAATTTATTATAACAAAACAAAAGCAACATTGACATTTAATCATGCGTTAGTTAGATGGCTCTACTCGAGTTACTTGGAAACAAAAAAAGAATGAAGAAAATTGCTCCATGAGAAGCTGAGAAAATGCATTTTTTTTAACCTTCCGATGACCAACCTTTTTTTGTTACACGGATGACCAAGGGGGGGAAAATGACCCCAGGTCAAAAATGTCAAAAATGACAATTAACAAAAAAAAATGAAGCTTTTTTTAATTTTTTTTATATTTTTTTTTTAATTTTTTTTTGGCATGGACTTTATGTCATTCAGCCAGTCACGACATGAGTATTAGTGTCATGTGTAGTGTGTATGTTGAGTAAGTGTCTTGTTACTTTGCAAGGTCGACGTCATTAGCGTAAAACTACTTGAAATTACACATAATAGACGGTATTTTACCAAACATCAACTTCACAATATATTTTTTATTCGTAAAATATAGGGAAATTTTTTTATTTAAAAATACGAGGATATCTAGAATGATATTAAAGTCAGATAAAAAAATAATGAGTTAAAAGTTGAAAATACTTTTGAATTTATTAAAGAAAAACTTACGCTGGGGTCACAATTTCCCCCGCTTCGCCATCCGAAGGTTAACGTATACCGATTTTGAAATTTGAGATTACATTTTCTCCAATATATTTTTTGATTAGAATTTTGCTGTGTTTGGTAATTTTCACTCATAATATCGATAGTTTTTATTATAATAATATATGTTATGAGCATTTTAAAGATACGAAAATTGGAGTGGAGAAAGGGGACCGAAATAAAAAGGTGATGGTTCAAGAATTATGATCCTATTTTTTACATATTTGCCGTAAATGCCGGTCAAATTTGACCGGTTGCATCTCAGGAACCACTTATCACAATTAAACGTTTGTTTTTTTAAAAGAAGCGCCCTGCGCATTTTTTCCAAAGTTGTTTTCATGATTTAAGTTAATTTAATCGTTGTCGAGATATTCTATTTGTTTATAAGCCAAAATTTGTTTATAATTTTAAAAAATTCCTGAGGCCGCTTTAATAGCCCTATTTCATTTCTGTAAAATACATTAGATAGAAACAGTGACTTTTTATAAAAAATCATACCTATTCTCATGTATCATAATTATTGTGGTTATTATAGCGACTGTAAATTTTTAATTAACAATTCAATTGTTGCTAAACTGTTCATTCAATTTTCATCGGCTTCTGGAATTATAATCTGTACAAAAAGAGCTTTTATATTGCCAAGGTATTTATTTATTGATAAACAATTACTTGTCTAAAATATTAGTTGAAAAATTTTCGTCGAAGTAAATCGGGAAAAACACATCTCCATGCAGAATTTAATTATGGTGAATTTTTACTTGGGTGTTTTTGGTGTAAAGTTAAAATATTTGGAGTTATAAAGCAAACATTTAAAAAACACGATTTTCGGGCGCCATTTTGTTTATAAAAAAAGTAGCACACTATCTGCGGACTTTGCATACCTATATTATTAATATATACAATTAGGGGAGTGCATATACATTTTCACTTCGGAAAAAATCAAACAAAATAGAACTTTTTGTAATTTCATTAAGAAATGTTTAATAAACAACATATCAAAAAGTTCTACTCGAGAAGTAGGTGCTTCATTTTTTATTAAACAAATGAATTGCGAAACTAGATGTTTTTTTAAATAACTCCGAAAATATAAATTGTAGAAAAAAACTGACTCGACCGTTGAAAAATTCAGAAGATTTTACAGAAAAAAACCCTCTATAAAGATTTTTCTAAAATTAAATCTGTAGCTTCTATAATTTTTTATTTATAACGCTAATGTCACCTTTCCACAAACGTACTAGCGTACTAGCTACTACTAGCGTACGGCGAAGTGCACAGTTGAGTTATTCTAATGTAATTCTTTAACTAATGGACCAAATGAAATTTTATAAATTGATCATGAAAGAAGAATAATTTAGCTATCTTATGGTTGTAATAAAAAGAAATAAGATGTATGGGCATAAGTATGGTGTGGGCGGAAAATGAGACTTATATGAATTTGGTTTAAAAATGATTTAAAAATGTGTAACTAATACAGTGTTTCTTATAAAACTCTCAATTTTGCACAGCTTACCTTTCAGACACCTTACTAAACGATGTTACTTTCAAAAAAAAAAATCTCAAAAATTTAATTCGACGTCTCAAAAAATGTAATTTTTGAAAACTTCGTAGTTTTAGAGAATTACCACCACTTTAAGACGGTATTACTCAAGTATGAACAAATATATTACATTTTTGTAGGTGCTTTTTTAAAGTTAGGATGTGAGCTTTAAAAGGCAGTAAATTATTTTACTTTAAAAAGTAAATACACTATTTCTTTTTGAGAAAATTATGAAAGATAACAAAAATGTAATACAAAAACCGAAAATTACCAGTTAAAAAATGTTTATACAAAGTAATCAAAACTTTTTTCTATAAAACTTACCTAAAATACATTTAATAATAAGCTTCAGCAATAATAAATGTTCAACAAAAAAAAAATTTTTAGCTCTTATACAGTATGTCTGCGTAACTTTAAACCTATTGATAACTTCTTTATTATCAGTTTAACGAAAAAAAGTTATTCTGAAGAAAATACTCTGTATTGTATATAATCTAAGATGCAACCATCAAATGTCACATTTTATTAATTTTATACGAGGTATGTCAAAAAATATGAATTTCACTCAAGAGTAAAGTACCTTTATATTTTACAATATAGAAAATTGTTTTTAAGAAAAGTGATTTGGAATTAAAAAATATGTTTCAGTGTTCAATTAGATCCTTCTAATTAAAATATTGTGAATAATAAAGGCACTTAACTCTTAAGTAAAATTCATATTTTTACATACCTCGTATAAAATTGCAAAAGTTTGATATCCGTTAGTTGTATCTTAGATTTTAGGCCAGGTAGAGCATTTTATGAAGAATAACTTTTTTTCGTAAAATTGATCATAAACTAGTTATCATAATTGCAAAAAAATGAAGATGGGTATCCGTAACTTGAGAAAAAATTAAATTTTTTTTTTCCATTAGGATGATGTAATTGTATATTAAAACATAATTTTTAATTTCAAACAACTTTTCATAATAGCATTTTGATATTCTGGAATATGAAGGTAGGTACTTTACTCTTTAACGAAATTTATGTTTTTGACATAACTCGTATAAAATTGATAAAATTTGATATATGACGGTTGAGTTTTAAAGTATTGACTATCCAGAGCATTTTATGAAGAATAACTTTTTTTCGTAAAATTGATAATAAAAAAGTTTTGCATGTGGTTCCTAGCTACGCACACATACTGTATAAGAGCTTCTGTATAAGAATTTTTAAATTGTAATGCTATATTCGGCTTCAGCATAATCAAAAACAAATTAGAAACATATTTGATCGAAGTAAAATGATGAATTCAACGATATTTTTAAAATAATTTATACAAAACAATTGTTATTGTTTAAACAATTAATAAACAATTAGCGGCCAAATCTGCGAGTAGAACTTTTTACTTTAACATGTATATAAACTAACAAAAAAAGTTTTAGAAAAATATAAGCTTGTTTGAATTTTTCCGAAAAAATGCATGTTTTCGTTCTAATTGCACTCCCCTAAATCATAAGATACCATTCCAGCAATAAAATTGCTGGTAAATAACTTTTCCCAAAAATGTCCTATTCTCCGATAATCTGCCCAGACTAAATCTAATTTATTTGATGTTCCTACAATACTTACTTTTTTTATTTTAGATCAGTTCAAAATTTTTTCCAAACTCATATATTACGCAACAGTGAAAACTCTAAAAACCAAATAGAAGAAGCAAATCCGTCTTCTAGTTTTTCTCCATGTATTAGACAGGTAAGAAATACAAATATTAATTTAAATAAATATATACTACAGATTATAGAAAAATCCAACATAATATGTTTGGTTGTTCTATAATTATTTGTATTAATCTATATTATAGGGGAGTCAATATAGCACGAAAACCTGACGAAAACCTGCATTGCTTCGGAATTCAAACAAGCTTATGTATATATTTTTTTTCTTTAGAAATTCGCATCAACCCGAAGGTTATTAGCGAGGAGCAGATTTACAATATTAAAAATTATATATTTACAAAATTAATAGCTTTTAAATAGTTTAACATATTTTTGTGAACGAACAATTTGCACCAAGTGCTTTCCCTAAGTTTATTGGGATACTGTAAATTCTTCTTGCTCTGGAGAAAACTGGACAGTCTACAATAATTATAATATATTTCACCGAGAGTTTAACGTCACACTGCTCACATTTCGGTTCGGGTTCTTTTGTTATTAAGAACTTGTGTACTGGTATGACCTAACCTAAGACGGGTTATTGTCACTACTTTTTGTAGAGAAACATCTCCATGGTTTAATGTTCGGTTTAATATTCCAAAGATTGGACAATGAAAATTGCCACCGGTTTTGCCCCTCACTTAGGATACGCGATTTGATAACACTTGAAATATCACTAGTTGACACATATTGCGCGATAGTAGAGTCAGCTGAGTTGACGGCTTCACGCGCACATTTATCTGCTTCTCGATTACCTCTAATTAGTCCAGAGAAATAAGGTTTTTTCGGGACACTTGAGGAGCCAGGTTGAAAATGAGTTTTTTGGGTACTATATACCTAATACATTATAAATACAAAAATTCCCGTCACAGTTCGGACGAGAATTTTAGTTATTAACAAATAAGTGTCAAAAATGGCAATTTTTTCGTTTAAATCGCTACAGGTTGAAATAGGGTAATTAAATATCTTATTTAGATTATTCATATTTTAGTAGACGAGCAAAGGTTCAAAATGGCTGTTTTCGAATTTTGGTATGATCATTTGTTGCTTTGCTAATTGCAAAATAAAACTAAAATTTCGAAAATAAAAAATTTGCTATAACTTTTGCGAAAATAAACTTTAGACTTTTATATTGCACGAAAAGTTGAGACAACCAGTACGTATCATGTACAAAAAATTTCAAGACGATTCGTCAATTAGTTTAAATTTTATTAAATTTGTTTTTCCCAAAGAGGTTTTTTGCAATGTTATTGTTCAGAAAATAATAATGATACAGCAATTATGTGGAAACCACATAAAATAAGAACACTGGTATTTTCAAAGCATTTAAAAAAATTAATAAAAAGTCATTTTTATCATCCCGAAAACATTTTACAAAAGTAGAGTCATTTTTGACTTAAAAACAATTTGTATATCTTTGTTAATATTGACTATAGAGTAAATCTACTTTGGGATTTTAAAAGCTGGTGGTATTTTTACACGAATTTTCAAAAAAAACTTTTTGCCTATGTTAATTGAGGTCAAAGTTTCTTCTATATCATAAAATTCTCGTATAACAATATTAGTTACCATACTCATCCGAAACGGCTTGATCGATTTTTATGAAATTTTACACGTATATCTTATAGTACTGAGAATAGGTTTTAATCTATTTTTATACCCATAAATTATAAGGGCGGTTGCCCACCCGACATTTTTTTTTTATCTTTTTGGATAAAATTATCTACCTTAATTTTGTATGGTATAAAATTAAAAATACATGCAACCCCTAATTTTCACTCTTCTATCCCCAACCCCTATTTTTTAATAGCCATCTATATATTTACATCTATAAAATTCTCCTGTCACATTGTTAGTTGCAGTATTCCTTCGAGACCGCTTGGTCGATTTTTATGAAATTATATAAAATATGTATATTCGGTAGGCCTTAAAATTGGTCGTAACCTATTTTCCATATTCCTGGGTTATAAGGGGGTTCCCCCTAACATTTTGTAATGTTAGGTGGGGGTATGTGTACATAACGTACTCTACAAGACTACAAGTACATACAAATTAAAAAAATTATGATCAAAATCCATCAACAAGCTTTGGAGACATAAATCGCAGCATATGTTTGAAGAATCAATTTCATTTTTTGAGTGCATGGATTTTAATAATTCCCCTCCATCGTCCACAAGTTGATTCCGTTAGGACGTCATTTTTAAAGCTTTATGTTAATTTAGCTTTAAGTTTACTCAAACTTTTACACATAAACTATATACCTTGAACTTCAAAGTGGCGCTAGTAAGGTTGCTTAATTGTTATAAACAAAGTAGCTGTAAATTAAATAAAAAAAAGTGGCTAACTTCGACTGTAATTAACCTAGGCAAAAAGTTTTTTTTGTAAATTCGTGTAAAAATACCAGCTTTTCAAATTTCAAAATAGTTTTAGTCTAGAGTCAATATGAACAACGTTATTCAAATTACGAAGACGAAATAGTTTTCAATCCTAATAGTAAATTATTAATATTGAAAATACTAAAAATATTACTAAAAGATTTTTAAATTGAAAACTTATTGGTACACTTTCCTGGTGACACCTCCAAGACTTCTACAATTTGCAAGTCAAATGGATGCTGCAGTGAAGACGAGAGGGAAGGAATTCTACACTATGCAATTCACATCCCCCGTCTGCAGCTGGTAAAGTTCCAACGGAAAAATGCACCTAGTTACTCTACGGAGTAATACGACTATAAAATAAAAATGTATACCATTCTTATTCAGTTGCAATGCGAAGGCAAAACAATCTTACTTTTCAATTAGAATACGGAGTGCAGTCCAGTCTCTTGAATCGCGATTTTTGGCTCTTATTGGAGCCTTCATCGAAAAGAACGTAGGCATTGTTCTCCATATTTTAACTAATTCGTATCGAGAGGTTTTCCCACCCATTGCAACTGAAGTGATGATAGTAGGTGGCTAGCGCCATCTGGCATTGAAAGACGAAATAGTTTTCAATCCTAATAGTAAATTATTAATATTGAAAATATTAAAAATATTACTAAAAGATTTTTAAATTGAAAACTTATTGGTACACTTTCCTGGTGACACTCCAAGACTTCTACAATTTGCAAGTCAAATGGATGCTGCAGTGAAGACGAGAGGGAAGGAATTCTACACTATGCAATTCACATCCCCCGTCTGCAGCTGGTAAAGTTCCAACGGAAAAATGCACCTAGTTACTCTACGGAGTAATACGGCTATAAAATAAAAATGTAGGTATACCATTTTTATTCAGTTGCAATGCGAAGGCAAAACAATCTTACTTTTCAATTAGAATACGGAGTGCAGTCCAGTCCCTTGAATCGCGATTTTCGGCTCTTATTGGAGCCTTCATCGGAAAGAACGTAGGCACTGTTCTCCATATTTTAACTGATTCGTATCGAGAGGTTTTCCCACCCATTGCAACTGAAGTGATGATCGTAGGTGGCTAGCGCCATCTGGCATTGAAAGACGAAATAGTTTTCAATCCTAATAGTAAATTATTAATATTGAAAATATTAAAAATATTACTAAAAGATTTTTAAATTGAAAACTTATTTGTACACTTTCCTGGTGACACCTCCAAGACTTCTACAATTTGCAAGTCAAATGGATGCTGCAGTGAAGACGAGAGGGAAGGAATTCTACACTATGCAATTCACATCCCCCTCTGCAGCTGGTAAAGTTCCAACGGAAAAATGCACCTAGTTACTCTACGGAGTAATACGACTATAAAATAAAAATGTATACCATTTTTATTCAGTTGCAAGGCGAAGACAAAACAATCTTACTTTTCAATTAGAATACGGAGTGCAGTCCAGTCCCTTGAATCGCGATTTTCGGCTCTTATTGGAGCCTTCATCGAAAAGAACGTAGGCATTGTTCTCCATATTTTAATTAATTCGTATCGAGAGGTTTTCCCACCCATTGCAACTGAAGTGATGATAGTAGGTGGCTAGCGCCATCTGGCATTGAAAGACGAAATAGTTTTCAATCCTAATAGTAAATTATTAATATTGAAGATATTAAAAATATTACTAAAAGATTTTTAAATTGAAAACTTATTGGTACACTTTCCTGGTGACACCTCCAAGACTTCTACAATTTGCAAGTCAAATGGATGCTGCAGTGAAGACGAGAGGGAAGGAATTCTACACTATGCAATTCACATCCCCCGTCTGCAGCTGGTAAAGTCCCAACGGAAAAATGCACCTAGTTACTCTACGGAGTAATACGACTATAAAATAAAAATGTATACCATTTTCATTCAGTTCCAATGCGAAGGCAAAACAATCTTACTTTTCAATTAGAATACGGAGTGCAGTCCAGTCCCTTCAATCGCGATTTTCGGCTCTTATTGGAGCCTTCATCGGAAAGAACGTAGGCACTGTTCTCCATATTTTAACTGATTCGTATCGAGAGGTTTTCCCACCCATTTCAACTGAAGTGATGATAGTAGGTGGCTAGCGCCATCTAAAAATCTTTTAGTAATATTTTTAATATTTTCAATATTAATAATTTACTATTAGGATTGAAAACTATTTCGTCTTTCAATGCCAGATGGCGCTAGCCACCTACTATCATCACTTCAGTTGCAATGGGTGGGAAAACCTCTCGATACGAATCAGTTAAAATATAGAGAAGAGTGCCTACGTTCTTTCCGATGAAGGCTCCAATAAGAGCCGAAAATCGCGATTCAAGGGACTGGACTGCACTCCGTATTCTAATTGAAAAGTAAGATTGTTTTGCCTTCGCATTGCAACTGAATAAAAATGGTATACATTTTTATGTTATTCAAATTGTTTATAAGCCAAAAATGACTCTACCTTAGTAAAATGTTTTCGGAATGATAGCAATGACATTTTAATGATTTTTTGATGTATCTTGAAAACATAACTATTCTTCTTTCACTGGGTTTCAACAGAATTGCTATATCGTTATAATTTTCTGAACAATAACATTGCATAAAAAAGCTCTTTGGGATAAACAAATTGAATAACGTTGAGTGGGTTGCATATGTGAGTTCATTTTAAATGAAGTAAAGAAACACAGACTTACTCACAATCATTTAATAATATTTCGACGACCGGTCACAGGACTTCCCACAGAACAGGACAGTTCCCGGGAACAATAGAAACTTGAATATTTATTCCTATTTGTCATTTCCCTTACTTTGACCTCTGCCCATAGCTCAAAACACCTAAGAGCAAAGACCTTCACAATCGTACAAGTGTTTACAATAAGCCTATTTACACCTCAGCTGCATTTACCAACATTCCCACCCTAACGTTGTCTTTCTCATAACTAATACATCTGTCTCTGTTTCACAACACACATCTGCCTTCAAGATCCATTCCAATTCACTGTGTTTTGACCTACGAAGCATGTCCGCTTACCCAGTCCCTCACCTCCCTATCCAATTAGAATAATTTGGACGTTTAAACATGTTATCGATGAACTTACAAAGCATCCCTTGTAACGGCATGTAAGTGGATCAAAATTATATAGTTTTTTAGTTTTTTAGAAAAAAGTTTTTAATAATTTTAAAATTTAACTTAATTCAACAAATAGTCATAAACCGCATGCATCTATGTGCGTATACGTGCTTATGAGTACCTGTTTCTCAGATGTGTGCATACGTATGTATCAGTTTGTTGTTCTGAAATCTCAACAGTTGCATATTTTTCAAAAATTTTTGGGCTTTCTATTTGCATTTTGATACAACCAGACAATGTTCTAACTCTGGCTTTCTTTAATTGTAGCATTTAACTATTTGTAACGCTGACCTGAAGATGATCTGAATAGTGTAGAAATCGAAACCGGTCGTCGAAGTATTATTAAATGATTGTGAGTAAGTCTGTGTTTCTTTACTTCATTTTAAATTGAATAACATTTAATCTAATTGACGAATCGTCTTAAAAATTTTTGTGCATTATATGGACTGTTCGACTCAACTTTTTGTGTTTAATGAAAGTCTTAAGGTCATTTTTGCAAAAGGTATAGCAAATTTTTGAAGTGAAAACTTTTTTAGGGATGTTGTGCGATTTTTGGATAGGGAAAAAAGCATTGAATTGGCGACCGTCATCGCGACGGTCATCGCGACCGTCATCGCGACTGTCATCGCGACCGTCATCGCGATCGTCGTCGCTTATGCTACATATTATGTGTATGTATATATAAATTGTGCAGAGGTATTTAAATTTAAAATAAATGTAAAACCTATTTTAGAATGGGAAAAAGGATTGATTTCGCGACTATCATCGCGACCGTCATCGCTTCGGCGAAATAAATTTTGTACATATATTGTAAAATTTTATGGGAAAATTTTAGAAAATAAGTTTATATCAGAGACCACGAGATCATAGATTTTCATCGCCCTGTATATGACCAAAAATTGTAAATATTATAAGATTAGCTAGTAACCAGTGTTTTCGCGGAAAGTGAAGTCGTTAAGTGATTTGTTAATGGTTCTTTGAACGGATATACAATTATGCGGTAAAAATTAGAAAGTACATTTATTTCGGGTTGGAATCGACAACAGGACATTTGTAAATAATTCGTAGAAGGAGAGACCGCAAACAAATTTATTGAGTTTAGAATATAAGACCTTTTGTTTAGCATTTTGAAACAACGAAAAGTAATTTGGCATCTCCTAGAATTTAACAAAATGGAAAAGTTTTATACAAAATAAATGCGTTCTTAAGAAATGAAAATATGTATGTAGTGGGTAGAGAGGATTTTTGTGATTGGCGAAGAAAGATGGATGGAAGGGACGAGAGTGTTGAGTCTGATTTTGAGGAGAGATAAAGTGGTCACTGTGTAATTAATATCAGGAGGGGACAGTCCAGTTTTTAAAAAGTGACAAGTCGTTGTAAAGTTATCGTGGTAAAACGAAATCGTTGACCGAGTTGAGAAATTAATTTCCTTGTGTCCGAGGAGATTTCTGTGTTCTGATACCCACTGCCGAGTAGCCAGTGGGTATCAATTTACAAAAGATATCGAGCAGAGAGAAAACTGAATAGAGATTTCGAGCGAGTTCCGTGGTTTGTTTGTTGACAAAGCATTTTGGACGAGGGGGACCTTTCGCTACATCCTAGGAGCAAGTGTGAGAGAATCGAAGACTGCGCAATCCAGGAAGAAGAAGTAAAGAAGAAACAAAAAGGTTAGTCAGAATTTTTGTGAAACGGAGAGAGTTTGCTTTATATCCATACCATATTTGTTTATCTTTGTATTGAGTATTTCTATAGCATAATTTAGTCATTCCAAAATTTAAATAAGAGATAAGTATGTAATCAACTCAAAAGGAGGAAAGTAAATTTTAGTATTTTTGTAAGAATAGTCTAACGAAATATTTAAATCTATTTTTTGTTAAAACAAAGGAGATATTAGAATTAAAGCCTAATTTATTAGATGAGAAAAAGTTGCAACAGATTTAAATTTTAGTATAATTTTCAAATCTTATATTTATGGTATATTGGATAAAAATTATTTATAACATTTATATGACATCAAGTGTGTTTAATTTCCCTGTTTTGTCCCTGGATGAAGTAAGCAACTAGAGATACTAGAAGCCACAAAGCTAAGGTAATGCATTAAAATTAAAATAGCTCTGAAAATAAAATTTATTAGAGAATTCAATTTAATTTGATTTTGTTTTACATAAGTAATAATTAGAATAATTAAGTAATTAATCAAAATAGGAATTTGCTGATCAATCTCATAAAAGGAGAGAAATACAGAGCATAGCAAAATGGCGTCCCAACTGGTGAGGCATTAAAGGGTATTTCTGGTTGCAACTTTGAAAGGGAGGACAGGGGAAAACAGTTGATTGAAAATTTATTATTGAGTGTATAGGAATTTGCTTTAGGTACAATTTTTGATAATTTATTTATTTATTTGATATTTGCATTTGATAATTTTTAAAATATTTGACACTTATTACATTGGGTAACAGAGAATTTTCGTATCTGCAACATATAGGGTGTTTTAAAGTTTCCTATTTGGTGGGGATAGTATTTCGTGAAAAGAAATGTATGGAACAAGAAACAAAAGCAAAGAAAATAAAAAACAAGAAGAACATTTGGAAAAAGAAGAACATTTAGATCAAGAAGAACATTTAGAACATGAAGACATTTTAGACACAACAATCATGGCAACAGGAAAACAGGAATTTTCAGAATTGGAAAAATTTTTACGACTTATGCAAATACAATCACAAAAAATGAATGAAGCAAAAAGGATAATAGAAGAAAACCAAAAAGGAACATCAAAGAAAATGAATGAAATAAAAAGGACAATGGATAAAAATCAACAGGATTCGAAACAAGCCATGGAAAGAACATCGAAAAAAATAGATACAATGCAAGAAAATCAGGAGGAAACAAAACAAGCAATAGAAGAAAACAACAGAAATATAGAGAGTATCAAGAAGGAAATGGTTAAAACAATCGAAGAGATTATAGAAAAGAGCGAGAAACAGGAGATAGAGATTAAAGAAATCAAAATCAAAACGAAGGAGATAAAGAATTGCCAGAAAAAGGAACTAGAAAATTTGGAAACCAAGTTGGAAAACGCGATTCAAGAAGATATGGAAGAAGTGGAAAAAAGATCAAAGAAAACGAAAGAAAAATTGAGGAAATCAAAACGCAACAGAATTTCGGAGAAAGAAGAGAAATGGTTGTACATAGTACAGATGACGTGAAAATACGGTTTGGCGGGGATGTAAGAAGATTACACACAGTGCCCTTCATAAATAGCCTAAAAAAGAAAGTACAACACATCGGAAATTTTGAAACAGCTAAAGAAACAATCAAAAACCATCTTAAGTATGAGTCAGGTCTGTGGTTTGACAGCAAAGAAGAAGAATTTGACAGTTGGCAACACTTTGAACAAAATTTTTTAAATTATTTCTGGGGAAAAGTCCAACAATTGGAAATCAACAAGGAATTACAAAATGGGAAATACAATGACAGGCTGGGTATCTCAGAAGAAACATACGCTTTACAAATATACAATAATGCAATACATTTACAATATAATTATTCGTCAGAACAATTAGTCGAACTGATTGCAAGACATTTCGAAGAAACGCTAGAAGGCCATATCACGTTGCAAAATTACAAATACATAGATAGTTTATGTCAATTCCTACAAATAAGAGAATCGCGTCTAAGAGAAAGAAAGTCAAGAAGATCGCAAGAAGATCACAGACCCCGAGAAACACAGGAATACAGAGATAAAAGACAAAATTATAGGAGGCACTATACAAAACGAGACTTTAATCCCAGGAGGGAAAACGACAATAGAGACAACGGAAGAGGAAATTATGAATCAAGAAATCGGCAATGGAATGAGGACAGAAATCGAGAAAACCAGAATAGAAACACCACACGCACAAATCAAGAAAACAGAAATAATGGTAGATAAAATGAACAGGGATATCGAGAAAACCGAAACAGATCCGACAGACCAAGAGAAAATAGAAGAGAGGTAAATAATACCCAGATAGAAGAATATGAAGAAGAGAGACATTACGAGAAAATATAAACAACGAGGAGCAACCGGCCGGCGTTTTTCCACGAAGGCGCTCACTAGAAACAAAGAACCAAACAGGAATTTTTTGTCACCCGAAGGAATTTATAAAACTGACAGGAAACAATGATAAAAGAAAGGGAATAAATTTAAAATTTTTGGATGCTTTTATCAACAAGAAAACAATTGAAATTATGATCGACACTGGATCGGAAATAACACTGGTCAACAGAAAATTAATACAAAAGTTAATTTAACAAATTTAATATTTACAAAATACCTAGGGTGAACTTAGTGGGCGCAAATAAACGAACATTGGCAACAATAAATGAAGGCATGCGAATAAAGGTACGATTGGGTAGGAGATTCTATGCACTACAATGTGTGATAATGCCAAATATGTCGCATGACATTATAGTAGGAGTCGACGATTTGACAGAAAAATACGTAGTAATTGATCTCAAAAATGACAAGATGAACCTCACAAAGGAAAATGAAGAAGAACAAGAATGTTTGAAAAATGACAAGGAACATGATAAACAGAAAATGGACGAATCAGATAAAGAACAAACAGTGCAGATGAATTTGGCAACGAAACAAGGACAAAGCAAAAACCAGAAAAGGTGGCAGAATAAGACAAAAGAAAACAAAACCTGGGACTCCTCAAAAGAAGAATTGAGCCCAGAAGAAAAAGAAAAATTGAAAGTGACAAAAGAAAATGAAACCTGGGATTCCTCAAAAGAACAGTTGAGCCCAGAAG
Source organism: Diabrotica virgifera virgifera (assembly GCF_917563875.1). NCBI lineage: Eukaryota > Metazoa > Arthropoda > Insecta > Coleoptera > Chrysomelidae > Diabrotica > Diabrotica virgifera. The sequence continues at coordinate 166,701,084 of NC_065445.1, forward strand.
AAGAAGAAAAATTGAAAGTAACAAAAGAAAATGAGACATGGATTTTCTCAAAAGAAGAGATGGACCAGGAAAAAGAAGAAGAAATAAGATTAACAAAGGAAAACGAAAAGAGTACAATTGAAACAGTGTTATGCGAAGAAGAAGTATGTGAAAACGAGGATGCAGAATAAACGATAAACATGTGTAAGGAGTTAGAAGGAAAAGAGAAGAAGATGCGTTTGAATTTAACCCTTAGTTGCCGGATTATAAAAATAATACAAAATTTTAAAATTTTTTGATGAAATATGTTCAAAAATACATTCAAAAAGAAGTATAATTTTTTTCAAAATTTTTCAAAACCTTTTACGCAAAAAAATAGATGCGGTACTTTAAAGTACCGTCAGGCTGTGTAGAGTAATTTAGTGTAGGTAGTATGTTATTAGGTGACTAATGATAAATACGGAGATTTTTATCAATTTATTTGTAAAAAATATATCAACATTCAACATCGTTATATATATTGAAACAGGGCTTCTTCTCATTAGAACACAGATACACTTTGCAGGTAGAACATGTTGAATGAGGTCGCGATTGAACACCTTGGCTGCTGCATACCTCACATCTACCTCTTTGGGCACCATATTTTATCCAGTGGGGGCCTGTATTTGAAAGGCATACATCGGATGGGACTGAATAATATGTTCCTCTTCTTCTTCTTTCAGGGTACACATCACTATTCGGTCTTCGTCTTTGTGATGGAGTTTGCTGAAGTTTGTGAGCCATCAGGCCCGTAGCAACTCCTCTTCGAAAATCTAAAAAAAAAATGGTTTTCTCGTATGTCGCAGAATATTATATAAGCATTAACGAATGCTATATCTATTAATCCCCAAAATAGCCTATGCCACCACTTCTTATTGCGTCTGTCTAGTCCATAAGCAGTGCTCAAACGAGCAGCATGGTCAACACACCCCATGAATTTATTGTAATCTTTTACAATCATGGGAGCAACAATATCAGCCTTAGCACCATCTTTTTGGGTCCTTTGAACAGTTATTTCCTCACAACCGTGGTAATTACTAGCGAAGTGAACAACTTTATTGTCCTTCCATTTCCACACTCCAATATCCATCGACGAAATCCTGTAATCAAAATCTCCGCGCTTCATGGATTTATCAGCTGTCAAGTTCTTAGGAAGAAACTTTTTATTCGGTCTAATTGTTCCACATGCTAAAGTTTGCTCACTTTTTAACTTCTCTAACAAGGGTATGGAGGTAAAATAATTATCGAAATAAATCATTCTTTGCTTTCCCCATTTTTCTTCAGTAAGATACAGAACTACACGGGCTCCTAGTCCAAAGTCCTTATACTTTTCTTCAACTATGCTGTGTTTTCCCTGGTAAATTTTATAATATATCCATATTGATCGGAAAGACACCATAATTTGTAGCCTAATGTACTTGAAGGTTCTGGTACAGCATTGTTAGAATTAATTAATGCCTCATCATCATTATCTGATTCTTCCTCAGTTTGGAAATTTAGGTCATCCGGTATATCATCAAACAAGAAATTGTCAACAATATTTAATAATCCCGCATCACTTTTTTGGTTTTGCTAGTCCAGTCTATTTTCTTTTCATCTAAAAAAAGAAACGGGTTAGAATATAATAAGAAACGATAGTCGCGAAACAAATTTATGTCCAGTAATAAATTACTTCCAAATGCCTGAGGGTACTTTTAAGTCCGCAGCCAAAAGTATCAGTTTTCTCAAACACCAGTAATTATTTATCAAAAGTAAATACTTACGCTTGCACTCAAATGTTTATCTACAATATTATAATCAGTTATACCGAAATACGTTGATAATTTTCAATTTATTGGCATATGTGTTACAGATGACATATCACAACAAAATAGTTAGGTAATGCACTAATATCGTTATTGTTTTAGCGCTAAAACAATGTTGCCGGTTGATTGAAATTAACTTATATTATTCTCTATAAGGTACTTTAAAGTACCTATAGGAAAATCAAGGTAAATATAAAGATGTGTTTTATACATATTTTTAAATAAGTGGTACTTTAAAGTACCGTCCGTCAACTAAGGGTTAAGAGACAATAAAAATTTAATAAATGAAGAATATAGAACGGCCCAAGATTATGAACACCATTCGAGGTAAAAAACCTAGGAAACTGTCGATCGAAAACGTACCTGATCCCGTATGAGTATCGACAACAGGTGAAAGGGGAGATTGATAAAATATTGGAAGATCAAATCGTAGAGAGATGTGACTCACCGTATGTCAATATAATCGTGATAGTAGAAACTAGCTATGTTTTGAGACATGTTGATTCAAAAAAGATCAGAGGAATTTATAATATTCACGATGTGTATAAGTATCATAATGGTAGGGGAGCCCAAGCGGGGACTTTTGCAGTTACTCGAGCGCGTCAGATTAGTATATGGGGAGAAACCTGGTACCCTGCAGATGTACCTCTACCATATATTGGCTCTTAACAGAGGGGAGTTCGTTAAGTAAAGACCGAAAAAAAAAATCTATCCTTAAATAAACTCGAAATTGTCAGATTAAGATAAGGCAAGTTAAGTACAAAATCTGACGATTTGAGCCGGGCGTAAGTAAATGGGTGACTCCCAAAGTTTCACAAGAAAAATCTGAAAATTTCGCGAAATGAATGACAGATCGAAAAACTAAAAAATATGTGCCCAATATTTTTTAAAAATCTATCGAGTGATACCAAACACGACTTTCCACGGAGAGGGGTGGGGGTAAATTTATTATTTTAAATACGAATCCCGCGATATTTCGCGAAATGAACATCAGATCGAAAAACTGTGAAATACACTTATTCGATATTTTTGAAAAATCTATCGAATGGCACCAAACACGATCCCCCATGGATGTGGGGTGGGGGGTTACTTTAAAATCTTAAATAGGAGCCCTCATTTTTTATTGCAGATTTGGATTCCTTACGTAAAAATAAATCTTTTATTCGAAACATTTTTTCGAATTATGGATATAGGGCGTTATAATCGGAAAAACCATGGTTGGAAATGGAAAATTAAATTAAAAAATGGCAAGCGCCAACTAAAATGGAAAACTTTACTTAACTTTTTTTGGTTTTAGGACCTACTCTTCACAACCAAATAGGTCCCCAAAGCGCTCGAGTGACTGCACATTAAGCATACTTTGCTCCCCTACCAAGTAAAGGAAGGAAGGACACATAATAAAAAGTTAAGGTAGGGAATAGGTAATAAGTTAGGAAAATTAAATAGGAATACCGGAAAGTTGTTTTGCCTCGAGAAAATCAGTTGCAGATGCAAATCATTTTATCGAATCCAAAATGCGGGGATTAGTTGTAAAATTTTATAGGAAAATTTTAGAAAATAAATTTATATCAGAGACCACGAGATCATAGATTTTCATCGTCCTATATATGACCAAAAATTGTAAATATTATAAGATTAGCTAGTAACCAGTGTTTTCGCGGAAAGTGATGTAGTTAAGTGATTTGTTAATGGTTCTTTCTTTCTAATTCTTAGAAGAAGAGACCGCAAATAAATTTATTGAGTTTAGAATATAAGACCTTTTGTTTAGAATTTTGAAACAACGAAAAGTAATTTGGTATCTCCTAGAATTTAACAAAATGGAAAAGTTTAATACAAAATAAATGGGTTCTTAAGAAATGAAAATAGGTATGTAGTGGGTAGAGAAGATTTTTGTGATTGGCGGAGAAAGATGGATGGAAGGGATGAGAGTGTTGAGTCTGATTTTGAGAAGAGAAAAAATGGTCACTGTGTAATTAATATCTGGAGAGGACAGTTCAGTTTTAAAAAGTGAGAAGTCGGTATAAAGTGTTGAAATTGGCCTTTGCGAGTAGATCGTGGTGAAACGAAATCGTTGACCGAGTTGAGAAGTTAATTTTCCTTGTGTCCGAGAAGATTCCTGTGTTCTACCTAGAACGAGTAGCCGGTGGGTATCAATTTGCACAAGATATCGAGCAGAGAGAAAACTGAATAGAGATTTCGAGCGAGTCCCGTTGTTTGTTTGTTGGCGAAGCAGTTTGGACGAGAGGGACCTGTCGCTACATCCTAGGAGCAAGTGTGAGAGAATCTAAGGCTGCGCAATCCAGGAAGAAGAAGTAAAGAAGGAACAAAAAGGTTAGTCAGACTTTTTGTGAAATGTAGATAGTTCGTTTTATATCCACACCATATTTGTTTATTTTTGTACTGAGCATTTCTATAGCATAATTTAGTTATTTTAGTATTTTTGAAAGAGTCTAACGAATTATTTAAATAAAATTTTTGTTAAAACAAACGAGATATCAGAATTAAAGCTTAATTTATTAGATGAGAACAAGTTGCAACAGAATTAAATTTTAGTATAATTTTTAAATCTTATATTTATGGTATATTGGATAAATAAAAAATATTTATAACATTTATAGGACATCGAGTGTGTTTAATTTCCCTGTTTTGTCCCTGGATGAAGTAAGTAACTAGAGATACTAGAAGCCACAAACCTAAGGTAATGCATTAAAATTAAAATAGACCTGAAAATAAAATTTATTAGAGAATTCGATTTAATTTGGTTTTGTTTTACAAAAGTAATAATTAGAATAATTAAGTAATTAATCAAAATAAGAATTTGTTGATCAATCTCATAAAAAGAGAGAAATACACAGCATACCAATATAGGTATATTATGTGTATGTATATATAAATTGTATAAAAGTATTTAAATTTAAAATAAATCTAAAACCTATTTTAGGATAGGAAAAAGGATTTATTTCGCGACCGTCATCGCGACCGTCATCTCTTCGGCGAAATAAATTTTGAACGTATCTATATTATGTGTATGTTTACATAAATTGTATAAAAGTATTTAAATTTAAAATAAATGTAAAATCTATTGTGGGATGGGGAAAAAAGATTGATTTCACGACCGTCATCGCTGCGACAAAATAAATTTTGTATGTATATTATTATAATGTATGTATAATATTACTAAAATTATTGCAGTGAAAACTTCTTTAGAGACGTTGTGCACTTTTTAGATGGGGGAAAAGTATTGAATTAGCGACCGTCATCGCTTCGGCGAAATACATTTTTGAAGTGATAAGTTTTTTAGGGAGGTTGTGCACTTTTTAGACGGGGAAAAAGTATAAATTAGCGACCGTCACTGGTTCGACGAACTAAATTTTTGAAGTGAAAACTTTTTTAGGGATGTTGTGCACGTTTTAGATGGGGAAAATATTGAATTAGCGACCGTCATCGCGACCGCCATTGCTTCGACGAAATAATGTTTTGAAGTGAAAACTCTTTCAGAGACGTTTTGCCCTTTTTAGATGGGGAAAAGTATTGAATTAGCGACCGTCATTGCTTCTGCGAAATAAATTTTTAAAGTAAAAATTTCTGTAGAAACGTCATCGCGACCGTCATGACTTCGACGAAATAATGTTTTGAAGTGAAAACTTCTTTAGGGACGTTGTGCACTTTTTATATGGGGAAAAAGTATTGAATTAGCGACCGTCATCCCGACCGTCATTGCTTCGACGAAATAAATTTTTGAAGTGAAAACTCCTTTAGGGACGTTGTGCACTTTTTAGATGGGGAAAAAGTATTGAATTAGCGACCGTCATCGCGACCGTCATTGCTTCGACGAAATACATTTTTGAAGTAAACACTTCTTTAACGACGTTGTGCAATTTTTAGATTGGGAATTGAATTAGCGACAGTCATCACTTTGGCGAAATAAATATTTGAAGTGAAAAGTACTTTAGGGAAGTTGGGAACTTTTTGGATGGGGAAGAAGTATTGAATTAGCGACCGTTATTGCTTCGACGAAATAAATTTGTAAAGTGAAAACTTATTTATATATTTATTAGGGATGTTTTGGCAATTTTTCGATGGGAGAAAAGTATTAAATTAGCGACCGTCATTGCTTCGACGAAGTAACTTTTTGAAGTGAAAACTTCTTTAGGGACGTTGTGCCCTTTTTAGATGGAGAAAAATATTGAATTATCGACCGTCATCGCGACCGTCATTGCTTCAACGAAATAAATTTTTGAAGCGAAAACTTTTTAAGTGAAGTTATACACTTTTTAGATGGGGAAAAAGTGTTAAATTAGCGACCATCATCGCTTGTGCACTTTTTGGATGGGGAAGAAGTATTGAATTAGCGACCGTTATTACTTCGACGAAATAAATTTTTGAAGTGAAAACTTCTTTACGGACGTTGTGTACTTTTTAGATGGGTAAAAAGTATTAAATTAGCGACCGTCATTGTTTGGCGAATAAATTTTTAAAGTGAAAACTTTTTAGGGAAGTTGTGCACTTTTTAGATAGGAAAAAAGTGTTGAGTTTTCTACCGTCATCACTTTGCCGAACTAAATTTCGTACGTATTGTAGAGTAAGGGAAAAAATCTCCTTACTGTATAATATAATATGTATCAAAAGATGTATATAATTTTAAATAATTTCAGTTGTTACAAAAGATATTGTTTCTAAATATGCAAACAAAACGAAGGTTGATTAATGCAGTTTTGTTTGTGTAACCTCGTAGAGACGCACGTATAGTTTTACTTTTCAAAGTCCAAATTATAAGAAGATATAAATAGCCCACAGAGGGATTGATAGATTATTATTATAGTATTGTTATTATTCAGATCGTTACTACGCTAGTGAGCCATCCTGCGAGAAGGGTGTCCTAAAGGACCACCCCGCGAAACAACATCTTAGTAACCTTATGTTGATTGATGTTGTAAATCCTGAATAAAGTTATAAAGTTAGAGTCAGTGTTTCAACTCGACATTTCTACCCTGCAAGATTATCCTGGCAATCTAGCAACGTAACAATACCAACATAACAGTATATATATTATGTGTATGTATACATAAATAGCATAGAACGTACGAAACGCTTATATAATATAGGTATAGCACTTCTTTTTGGATGGGGAAAGCATTGAGCTCGTAATTTATATACTATAAGAAGTTTTCACTTCTGTCGGCTCTCCCATGAGTGCTTTAAATTTTTTTTTATTAATAGGTATATAAAACTATAATAGATATTTAAATATGTTTCCTTGTATACGAACGCCAGGATATGCAAAAAAATGAGTGGGTCACGAAGGATAACCACAAAAATAACCGGGCCATGGAAAAATTAGTTTGGGAAATGCTGCTGTAGTTTGTTTTTGGTGATAGCATACCATTATTTTAAGTTGGAATGATCGATTGGTTAAGCAATTATGCAGTGTCCCCCGATATTTAAATTATGTAGTTTCTTAACTATTAGGTGTTTCCAAGTGGTATCATAAGCTCCCTTGATATCAAAAAATATAGCGACGCATTTTTGATTGGCAGCAAAATCTTCAAGTACGTAATTTTCTAATGTTAAAATATAGTCTATTGTTGATCGATTTCTACGGAAACCACTTTGATTTGGAATGATTAGGTTTCGATTCTCAAGAGTCCATAAAAGCCATTTATTTAAAAATTGTTTCTTTAATTTACCCATAGCACATGTCAAAGATATTGGTCTATATGAATTTGGATTACTTTTTGGATTGTTTGTTGTTCAAATTGGTATAATAATAGATTCTGACCAATTTGGTGGAAATTTATGTTGAGTCCAGATTAAATTACATAACTTTAGTAAGTGCTGATTAGCGTTTGAAGGTAAATATTTTATAAATTTTGCCGGAATATCATCAGGTCCCGCTGCGGAATCTTTAAATGAGTTATGAGCTTCGTTGTATTCTTCCATTAAAAAAGGAGAGTTTATAGGACTTTTATCTATCTCGTCGAAGTTAATTAGATTACGTTCTTCATGTTGCTTAAGTGTGATGGTTATACTGGGTTATACTCGGTATTACTAGAGACTATTACACTTATAAACACAGGTTTATAAGTGTTAGCCATTTCTTCTGCGATTTCGTTGTCGGAGGCAATAACCTTATCTTGATTATTTAGTGAGTTGATTTTTAAATTCAAACTTTTTCCCGATATTCGTTTTATATTCTTCCATATTTCATTCATAGAAATAGAGCTGTTTATTTTAGAAACATAATCAACCAAGGATAGACGTTTATCTGTCTTCATTGTAAATCTACTTATGGCTCGAGTTCTCTTATATTCTAGTTAGTTTTCAAGTGATTTATTTCTTTTGTATTTATTAAAGGCAGTTTTACTTTCTCTAATGACCTTTTTACAAGACTCGTGCCACCATGGAACTGGTGTTGAATGTTTCGTTGGAACTGTTTTACCGATTGAGTTTTCAGCTGCCTTAATAATCATTTTGGTCAAGTTGTCTAGTATAGAAATTCTTCGACATTAATTATTATTGTTGTCGAGTACTTGTTTATATACGATTCTATCTGTTCGGCGAAATGCTTCCAATCGGCTTTATCTTTTTCCATTTGGGAGAGAAATGGGTTGGGTGGTTATGTTGATTGTTTTCTATAATTAATGGATAATGGTCAATGTTGTATGTGTTCTGCATTGTGTAATATAATTGGGACCAAAAATACATTAACATCACACTATTTAATACATGGCGACCCTGGCAGGATCGCCATGTATTAAATCGTGTGTTGTTACTGCCTTCTGGTTCTAATTAATTAAAAAGACTAAACACGTCTTACTATACATTATATTTTATTCACTGGTATCCGATATCTAAACAATAACATTAATGATTCATAGCGCCTTACTACATACTAACTTCTAATAATTATTTGTATATCTATATCCATACTGATTGCTCAGCGTGTTTTTATACCTATCTGAACCATAACAAATATAGTTCAAGTTCACTCGTAATAAACATGTGATACAAACTATAAGCTATTGTTTTTATGTATGTTCAGTACCCTAAAGGTTAATAACATCATATTTAAATTATGATTTATACAGAGGGTTCATAATATACCACATCTCTGCCGTTTTTAAAAAAGAAAGTCCTAAGAAGAGAAGAAGAATATCTGACGGTATATTCCTCTTTCCCTTTTACAAAATGTTTATGGTTACCTAATACTATTTTCAAAAATTAAATTTCCTAACTATGCTAACTAACTGTAATATGGTACGTTTCAGATCAATCGATTTTTCCCTAAACATGTATATTCTTTTTCCTATTTTACACAAAAGTTCATATTTTCCCTATACTAAACTGGTATTTTATAACCTATTACTAGTTCACGTACTTTCACGTCGTGTCTTTTCGTCCTTTTTTTTCCGTTCACTAATTCACTTCATTAAAACAGTGTCCACAGTGAATGAAATTGATCCTAACTTTTAAATAGTCTTTTAGTGCCTATAAGCCGTAACTAATCTAATTGTAATAAAATCTCGACTTTAATACTTCCTAAGCTAAGCTAAATATTACCTAAACCTCTATTAAATGGTATATAAAAAAAAAGAATTTAACGTTACTTTGCTATTTCATCTTATTATTTCAGTCTAATTTTGATTTATTTATATACACCTTACTAACTTTAGAATAATGTACCTATAATAGAAATATATCTCATTTTAAAACAGGGAGATGTAATATAATTGGGACCAAAAATACATTAACATCACACTATTTAATACAATTGGATACCAAGACAAATGTGGGTAAAGATCACTGTCACATATTGTTAGATCAGCTTGGGTAGCTTCTCCAGCTCTTATATTAAAATCTAGTCGGGCTTCTGTCATTTAAGAGGGACAAGTTAAGATGATTTATAATTTCTTCAATTATTACGGCACCCCGTTGGTATTTATATGCTGATCCCCTGATGTGATTATATGCGTTTAGGTCACCCAAAATTATTCGAGGAGTAGGGATTTGTTTAAAACGATCCTCTAGTTCGTGTCTGGATATTACTGCTCCAGGAGGTAGATATAATATATTGAAAAAGTTTTATATTAATTTTCCTAATAACGGTGACAGCAACGGCCTCTAAGTTACTATTTAGAGGTATTCTTATCGAGTCATATGAATTATTAATTAAAATTGATACACCGCCACTAGCAATGTTTTGGTTAAGTTTTTTTTTATTATGACAAACACAGTTTTTTAAGTTTATATGTTGATTTGGTTTAAAATTGGTCTCTTGTAAACATACAAGATCTGGATTTTGTTCTGAAAAAATAATCTGTAGCATAGGTAAATTATTGAAATAGCCATTTTTATTCCACTGTATTAATTTATTTAACTCCATTTTAATTAATTAAATTTATTTCTTGATTCGTTTGTGAGGAGTCACTTTCTGTATCGGATACTAGGTCCTGTCGGATTTGCATCTGTATGTGTTTTAGAAGAATTTCCCTTAATTTGGTATTACGGGATTTTGTAGATCTGTCTTGAGTATAGGGGATATAATATTTTGCTTCATATCGATGAGAGCTGTAAAGTTGTCTGTATAATTTTCAACGGTGATTAGTGGATCTGGTGAATTATTTGTTTTCGAATAAGTCTGTTATCCCAACATAGCTTAGAATAAATGGTGGTGACTGTTGGTTTATGAATGCTTCTAGAGATTTTCCTTTATTTTGGTCTTTCTTTTTCTTATGATTAAGTGCTATTTCTGCTGGATTGGTAAACTTCAGTTTATTAGTGGTATCATTAGGAGGCGGGGAAGGACTTAAGGCATCGTCAATCGTTCTTTTTGAACTGTTTTGTGAATACTCAATTTTCATATGTAAGGTAGTTGATTCGCTCTCAGTTTCTTTGGGGTTCAGTTTATTATTTGTAGTTGAGGTAGCGGATTGAATTGAAGTAGGTGCTGGTGTGACGGTTGATATTTCTGGAGGAGTAAATATTGGAATTTTTTCTGCTGTGGTTGGAGCAATAAGATTTGGGTTTGGATTGACAGGTGCTGGTGTACTGGTTGATATTTGTGGAGGAGTAAATGTTGCGATTTTTTCTGCTATGTTTGGAGCGATAGGATTTTGGTTTGGATTGATAGGGTTTTTGCAGTTAGTTGCCATATGACCATTTTGTTTACAGTTGCAACATGTTAGGTTGCCACTTGACAAGAAGATTCTGTATGAAATATTATCGTAGTTGATTACAAACGATTCTGGAATTGTGAGATCTATTGGCTGATAAAAATTTTATTTCTAAAGCTCAGTATATGACTAAATTCAGGTAACGGTGCACAAATTTTTAAAAAGGACATTGTAGATTGAATAACAAGTCCCATGGATTCAAGTTATATAATTAATACATCATGAGGAATTGTTGGGCAAACATTAGAGAGAATATTTCTTTCGGAGGGAGTTAGATACCGCCGAGCTTGTATAATCTGATTATTAACTTCAGTGTTGCCGCTATTTATATTCATAAATTTTTCCACGATATTCTCAGATGACAAATACAAACATATTCTATTGTTTGATATTCTAGAGCAGAATAGTATATTTTTTTGGATGGATGATTTTTCCCAGAGGGAGTAGGTCATCTTGTATTTCGCATCTTCATTGGAATTATCAATTAGAACCTGGCGTTTTGAGGGATATTTTTGTTGAGTAAGTGCGGTAGAGTAACTTCTTGGTGTAGAATTATCCATTTGAGAATTGGCTGGTAAATTAATTTCATCGTTTTGTGAGATCTTCGTCGATTTTTAAACATTTATAAGTACAGACCTGTCCGCCGCTAGGAAAAAAGTCGAGTGAACACACAGGTCGATGTTAACTAAATGTTTTTGTTTAACGTCAAGCAGATTTGGATATGAATATTTAAAATAATGTTAAATACTAATTAGATGTTTTCGGTGGAAATTACAGTAAAACTGTACTTACAAATTTGGAAAGTTGAGATTCAGTTGATCACTAATAACTTCATTAAAATTGGTTAAATTTTGAAAACTTATTCTCACTTAATTGGAACTAGTTTGTAGAGCCAAAATAAACACACCGTTCCGATATACAATCAGGATCGGCCTCCCTTACGTGTTTTAAAACTTTTTTCGTTAGTTTATATTTATGTTAAAGTAAAAAGTTCTACTCACAGATTTTGCCGCTAATTGTTTATTAATTGTTTAAACAATAAAAATTGTTTTGCGTAAATTATTTTAAAAATATCGTTGAATTTATAATTTTACTTTGATCAAATAGGTTTCTATTTTGTTTTTAATTATGCTGAATCCAAATATTGCATTACAATTTGAAAATTCTTATACAGATGCTCTTATACAGTACGTCTGCGTAGCTAGGAACCATATGGGAATTTTTTTTTATCAATTTTACGAAAAAAGTTATGCTTCATAAAATGCTCTACATAATCTAAAATCTAAAACTCAACGATCAGATATAAAATTTTATCAATTTTATACGAGGTATGTCAAAAATATGAACTTCGTTAAAGAGTAAAGTTCCTTTATATTCCAGAATATCAAACATTTTTGTTATGAAAATTGTTTGGAATTAAAAACTATGTTCTAATATACAATTTTATCCTTCTAACTGAATTTTTTTTTTCAATTTTCTCTCAAATTAAGGATACCCTTCATCATTTTATTACAATTATGGTAACTATTTTATTATCAATTTTACGAAAAAAAGTTATTCCTCATAAAATGGTCTACTTGTTCCATAGTCTAAGATACAATCATCAGATATCAAACTTTTCCAATTTTATACGAGGTATGTAAAAAAATATGAATTTCGCTTAACAGTAAGTACCTTTATAGTTCACAATATTTCAAATAGAACATTTCAACATTGAAACATAGTATTTAATTCATTGAAATTCATATTTTTTACTTACCTCGTATAAAATTAATTAAATTTGATATCTAATTACTGAATCTTAAATTTTATACGATGTAGAGTATTTTATAAAGAATAACATTTTTCGTAAAACTGATAATAAAAAAGTTATCAATTGGTTCCAAGTTACGCAAACACTGTATAAGAGCTAAAAAAAATTTTTGTTGAACATTTATTATTGTTGAAGCTTATTATTAAATATATTTTAGGTAAGTTTTATAGAAGAAAATTTTGATAAATTTGTTTAAAAACATTTTTTTAGCTGGTAATTTTCGGTTTTTGTATTACATTTTTTTACCTTTCTTTTTACCACATCTAAAGTAAAATAATTTGGTACATTTTAAGGATTACATCCTAAGTTTAAAAAAAAACACCTATAAAATTGTCATAAATCTGTTCAAACTTGAGTAATAACACCTTAAAATGGTAGTAATTGTAAAAAAGTACGAAGTTTTCAAAAATTAAATTTTTTGAGACATCTTATCATTTGAATTAAATTCTTGAGATATTTTTTTAATGAACCATCATTAGTAAGATCTCTAAAATTTAAGTTTTACAAATTTAAGAGTGTTATAGGTAAAATTGTATTAAGTACCTATTAAAAATAATTTTTAAACAAAATTCCCGTAAGTCTCATTTTTCGCCCAACCGTACTTATGCCCATACATTTTAGTTCTTTTTAATATAACCATAAGATAGCCTCATTGTTCTCCTTTCATGTCCAATTTGTAAAACTTTAGTTTATCCTTTAGTTAAAGAATTATATTAAAACAAGTCAACCATGCACTTCGCCGAACGCTAGTTTACAGTGTGCCAATGTTTGTGAGAAGGGTGACTTTAGCGTTATAAATAAAAAATTATAGAAGCTATAGATTTAATTTTAGAAACATCCTTACATAAGGTTTAGTCTGGTATACTATAATATAGTAATGGTACACCCATTCCAGAGCATTATCTCCTCCATTTCTTCAGTGCTATATGCAGTTATATTTAGAAGATTGTTTGGAGATAGGCTACAGACTTGCTTTAGTTTCTTTATTGGACCCCCCGAGAATCTACCCTAATATTCTCGAATAACTGGTTGTTAACCTTTATGTTTGGTCGTTGTATAATTCTTGTATTGCTTTTACAAATGTAATACTAATAGATGAATTTCCAGTACTTGCCATACAAAAATTTATTAACAAATTAACATACTTTTGTGCGCTTAATGAAATAATAGTTTCTTGTTTGTATTCTCTATTATAGGTATTTTTTATCTTTGGCGATCTGTCTCAAGAAAGAAATGGTCAAATTACATTGTAAAGGCTAGAACTACATAAACGCCCAGATAAAGGAAGAGATATGCTACAAAGATTATATTGGAAAACACATATTGACCAGGCGCAGATCGACAAACAATTTTCAACACCAAAATGAAAAAGACACTTGACAAATAAAATATAATTTACATATGCTAAATAATGAAAACAGAGAATGGGTTCCAGTTACATATTATATAGAAAACCCTAGAACAAACATAAATATCCGACCAATCAAGCACGGAAATCTGGAACAACTTCAATGGGGTTTTGAAATTAGCAGCAAAAATACATTGACAATATCCTGAACCCAAGAGAGAAACGATTTGTTCGACCAAGGATGCAAAAAATAACAGATTAGAAGAACGAGGTATTTAGGATCATGCAACAACGAAGAACTCGGATAATCACAGATAGGTACAAAGCTTAAGGATAGAGGAGAAACGGATACACCGAAAAAAGAAACAAGAAGCAGCCAACGACATAATAGAATGGCTCGAAAAGCATCTGAGTCAAAAAGAAACAAGAAATTTATATCACCAAATAAACATTATTAGAAAAGAACTAAAGCCAAAACTCAACATTTGTACTGGAGTACAGTATAGTAACACAATAAAACTGGAGTACCGAAAGGATAAATTTGTGGAACCCCCTTGGTAGAAGAAGTAAAAATTAGTAAAAAATAAAATTTAATCTATAAAATTGTTTTTTCTTTATATTATTTTCTATATACAGTGCTAGTCAAAAGTCCGTACACCTCCTCGTATCTTTTCAACGGTTATACCTATAATAGTGAAATTTGAATGGAGGAAATAAACGGACGTAAGTTTCTTAACTAGTTATGACAGGTGACGTAATTATGGCAGATGACTTTACAGCGCCACTGTGACAGATAATTTTAAATGGGACCTTATAGCAAGTGATACCTCGTTTGAAAGCTATTGAAAATACCTATTCAGTCATACTAATTTTGTTTGAGTTTAAGCTAATTTTAATGAATAAATGAAATAAATATAAAATTGTAGTTTCGCATTTAATTAATAAACATTCAAAATTTCGCATATGATTACTTGTCAGAAAGGTTGACGTTGACGTAAAAACTACTAGAGAATTGAAAAACCTAAACTTTTTTGACAAAAAAACCATAGGTGGACATTTGAATTTTTATTAATTAAATGCGAAACTACAATAATATATTTATTTAATTTAATCACCAAAATCAAAATAAACTAGAACCCAAAAAAATTAATATGACTGAATAGGTATTTTGAATACCTTTCAAACGAGGTATCACTTGCCATAAATTCCCATTTAAAATTATCGGTTACAGTGGCTCTGTAACGTCATCTGTCACTATTACGTCACCTCTCATGACTATTTAAGAAGCTTACGTCCATTTATTTCCTCCCTCAAAATTTCACTATTATAGATATGACCGTTCAAAAGATACGAGGGGGGGTACGGACTTTTGACTAGGACTGTATATTTATCTATAAAGATAAAAACTAGAAATTCTCAGGTAGCGAGAGAAGATTGCCAATATTATAATATTAACCAGGAGAACCATATATTAAAAGGAGAACCAGCTATAATGCAATAATTACAGTGAACAACCTTTCCTAAATACAGCATACACAATATTGTCAAACATCTTGCATCAGAGTTTGAAGCCTTATACCGAAGCGTTTTAGAAGAATTTCAGGCAGGTTTTAGAAATGAACGATCAACTATTAACCAGATTATACTACGGCAGATTTTCGAAAAACCACAAGAGGTAAATATAGATATATACCATCCTTTTGTCGGCTTTAAAGGGGCATATGACAGTGTCAAAAGATTAAGTCTTTACAAGGGTAAGAATGAGTTATAAGTTTCAATGAAACTCGTATGCATGATAAATGTGACGATTGCCAACATGCTATCGGCAGTAAAACTTTTGGGCTGTAGCACCGTGATGATGAAAGAAGATAAGACTTGTGAAAATATTAACAATTTTTTTTTCATAAATTAGCATTTGGTGAAACTTTGGCAATTTTTATTCTTTGCGAGAGATACAAAGCTATTTTAAAGCTAGTTATTCCTAAATCTATTTTAATATAGATATGAAGAGTTTAATCTGATTTCCTTAATTCTTTATACTGTATCTAATTTTGTTGTAAATTTTTAGGTCTTTTTGGCAATAGGCCCACTACTTCTGACAGTATCTTCTGGAATGACTTTTGGATATTCCGCCATATTAATTCCTCAACTACAAGTTGCTGAAAATAATACTATATCGATTGATAGAGGTCAAGCATCTTGGATAGGTAATTATATACTAAACGGTCTAATATAGCTACAGTCGGAAAAATGAAAGAATACCCATGAACGAACATATAAAACACGCTGTATTTTCCTGTCACAGTGTCACAAAGAAAATTGTCCAGTGCAAGTACATGTAACAATAATTATTACATGTACGTGCGCTGGCCAATTTTTTGTGTGACACGGTGACAGGAAAATACAGTGTGTTTTATATGTTCGTTCATGGGTATTCTTTCATTTTTCCTACTGTACCCTATTATAATATAGCTATTACTAATACAGAATATAGTTATATAATAAAAAAGAAAAGCCAAAAAATGACAACATATGGTTAGCAACATTGTATGTCAGAGGAACCTTTTATGAAGGTGCGTTAAAAGAACTAGTCAATGAAGCAAGGAAGTACAAAATCTATTAAGTGCTCTGTAAGAGATAAAGGCATTATGAAATACCCAAAATAAAAGATATGGTGCTCTTTAAAAAATTGAAAGCTTGGAACTGGTTTTTAAGTAGCTAAATATATCAATGACAAAGTGACAGCTTTTAATCATGTCTCTGATAGGATGTGTTCAATATGAATAAACAGTAATAAAAGGAACTGGAATAGGTAAAATCAATATTCATGCACCGCCAGAAGACAAGGACGATACCTAAACGTGATGTGATATGTAATGGGTAATTGTAATGCTTAAGTAGGGAAATCACCTCTGTATACTGATAATACTGAAAACAGATATACAAAGGTACGTGGGTCTCCCAGATGGAAGGACGGTGAATCGGATAGATCATATGTTATGATCTAAAGTAAATGCATGAATAAGATATAAAAGGTAAGAACTATGAGAGGAGCTGAAATATTTGCGGACCATTACCTCGTTAAAGTCACATATGGGAGAAAGTAGGAAGAAAAAGAGGAAACAAACAATAAAACGAAGAGGAAGTACAATATTGAACAATTCAAGGAAGTAGAAGTAGAAAATAAATATAAGAAAGAATATATCAACTAACAGTGCAAGTACCGGAAAATGAAATAATGCCAACGGATTGCTATGATGCCCATATATGCCCGCTGCATAAAAAGAAGACAAACTGAAGTGTGACAACTATATAGACTGTATACAAAACTTGGCAAGAATATTAAGAAACATACTAAATAGCTATACGGAAAAAATCCTACATGAGTATCAGACCAGCTTTAGAAAGGACATATCGCCGGTCCGGAATAAAAATGACGTAACTGCAAATTTTGTCAATTCCTGTTTATTGCGTAATTAACTTTTAAAGTACTGTATACAGCCCAGTAAGCACAAGTACGTACATAAGACAAACTAAGTACGTACTGATGGGATATAAAATATGTACAATATACGTACATAATAACGTACTTAATACGTACATAAGACGTCCATTTTTTAAATTATGGTACATACCTAGTACGTACTGAAGGTACGTACCTAATACGTACTGAAGGTACGTACCTAGTACGTACTGAAGGTATGTACCTAGTAGGTACATATTGAAGGTATGTACGTAGTACATACTATACAGTGATGAGGGCACTAATAACCGGCAAAATAACGAAAAAGATGGAAAACATAGTGAGATAAAAACAGATGAACCTAGTGGTGTTAAATTTAGCGCTAGTAACTTGTAGATTGACATTATATTAATTGTTTCCCACCTTTAGACGTATCGAACGATTTTGAGAAATGCCACTGTCACAGTGACAGTTTTAGTTGACATACTCCTCTGATACGTCTAAAGGTGGGAAACAATCAATATAATATCAATTTATATGTTACTATCGCTAAATTTAACAACTATACTAGTTTTATTTCTTTTTATCTCACAATTTAATATGTTTTCCATCTTTTGCGCTATTTTGCCGGTTATTAGTGCGCTCATCACTGTATATACATATTATGTACATACTATACACACTTATGATGATTTATGTAAATATAAGTGAATATATCTTTATTATTTTAAAAAAAATAGATTCAATTTTTATTCTGATTCCTTTTCCTTGAAAGTTTTTAAGCGATCCCCGGCTCTACTCAACCATCGTCCAATTTCTTGCTCCGTCACCTTCGTATCACTACATTTTTGACTTTTTATTGCCGCTTCTATAAAGAAAGAATATCAAAAATTATAAAACTGGATACTTTTGATAAAGAATATATTATCACAACCATCATCAACTGAAGCATTAATTAACCCATGGAAATACACCCATATAAATAAATAATACTGCTAAATGTATGTCTGCTTTGTGTGTCTAGGAAAATCAATTCGTTTTTGCAACTGCTCTAAATATTTAGAAATTTAGAAGTGGGTTGTTTTTTACAATAATTTAGAAAATCTGTTTTAAGACTGATGTCCCTCTAGTACCCTTAAATGGTTTATTTTAAGCCCAATAAATTATAGTTAAATGTATAGTACATATCTTTGTTACTACTCTGGGCTAATTAGCAAAATTCATGGAAAAGTTATTTACCAGCAATTTTATTGCTGGAATCGAATTATAAGTTCCTATATATTAATAATATAGGTATGCAAAGTCCGCAGATAGTGTGCTATTTTTTTTATAAACCAAATGGCGCCGACAAATCGTATTTTTTTCAATTATTGCTCTATAACTCCGAAGATTTTAACTTTACAACAAAAACACCCAAATAAAAATTCACCGCAATTAAATTCTGCATAGAGATAGGTTTTTCACGATTTGCTCTGACGAAAATTTTCCTCGGAAAATGCGGGTTTTCCTAACAAAAACTCTAATTTTCAAATAAAGTTTTCGGTAAGTAATTATTAATCAATAATTAAATAACTTAGTGACATCAAAGCTTTCTTGGTATAGATTGTAATTCCAGAAGCTGGTGAAAATTAAACGAATATTTTAGCAGTTCAATTGTTAATTAACAATTTACGATCGCAATAATAACCAAAATAATCATGATACGCTGATCAAACTTATAAAGATTATAAAGATGAGATGCTTATTTAATATTTTATCGACAAAATATAAATTTGTCTTTTTTTTGCATAATCTTTAAATTTTGAAAAAAAAATAGTTATAATACGCTGGTCTAATTAGTAAAGTACAAAGAAAGGTTATTTACCAGCAATTTTATTGCTGGAATCGAATTATAAGATCCTATGTATTATTAATATAGGTATGCAAAGTCCGCAGATAGTGTGCTACTTCTTTCATAAACAAAATGGCGCCGACAAATCGTATTTTTTTTCAATTATTGCTCTATAACTCCGAAGATTTTAACTTTACACCAAAAACACTCAAATAAAAATCCACCCCAATTTAATTCTACATAGAAGCATGTTTCTTCCGATTTGCTCCGACGAAAATTTTCCTCGGAAAATGTGGGTTTTCCCAACAAAATCTCGAATTTTCAAATAAATTTTTTGGGCCAGCAATTATTTATCAATAATTATGTAGCTTGGTGAAATAAAAGCTTTCTTGGTGTAGATTATAAATTCAGAAGCCGGTGAAAATGAAACGAATATTTTAGCAACAATTCAATTGTTAATTAATAATTTACAGTCGTAATAACAACCAAAATAATCATGAGACATTAATCAAACTTAGAAAGATTATAAAGGTGTGATGCCTATTTAATATTTTGTTGACAAAATATAAATTTTTCTTTTTTTGCATAATCTTTAAATAATTAAAAAATAGATTGTGGAGAGATTCAAGTATAATCCTGAAAGAAACAGATAGTAAAAAGAGAAAAATCAAAGAAGCGGCTCTAATTATGCTAAACGAAACCAATTGTGTCGCAAATTCCTCGGTGGAATGCAGTAGGATGTGGATACCCATACTGAAAGAGGAAGACAATAGAAAGAAAATACCACAATTAGTAAGTCAATAGTCGAGTTAGTACATATTTTATATTTTAGTATTACTTATATACCCATGTATTATTGATATTATTTATAATTTAAACAAAATTATAGTAAAGTCAGAATTTGGTATTAATTTTGAGAGTAAATTAAATGTAAGACCAAATACTTACGATGTCGGGATAGTATCACGAGGTTTTTCCTGGTTTTCCCTCGTGATTTACTATGAGATCTCTAACGCGAGAATTTTAATGTCACCGTTGCATGTGGTTGTCTTTTTAAAGACAGATCACATGCTATGATTTTTTTGTGACGGATATTCTTGAGTTGGGGTTGATTTCATGTAATCGAATGAACTATCTTTCAGTAAAGTCGTCCCAGGAACGCAACTCATAAATATTGGCAATATCATTTTAAAGTCTTCTACTTTAAAATGTATCATATGTATCTGAATTGCCGATATAAATGAGTCAAATTAAATAAATTATTAGAAGAATTTTTTTACTAAGCAACAACATTTTTGTTTATATTAATAGTATTTTGTATTTTGACAACGGCACCCGATTTGGGCGTCGAAACGTTAATAAAAATCATTTTTTAATAATATTGTGGCTTATTCCCCATTCTAAACAGTTAAAATTAAAAAAAATTGTGATAAAAAAATTAACATTTCTCAGAAATTGTTTATTATATTCTAATTTTATAAAATACTTAAAATGCGCATTTCATAGGTCTTGAAAATGAATGCTTTAAAAAATTTTTCCAACCATTTGCAAAAAAGTTATGAAACAGCAAAGTAAATATACGATTTCTCCGTTATGTATAATTTGTTTAATTGTTTCAAAGCTTAAAAGTGAGTCTATGGTACAATCTAATTACTCACAAAATATGTAAAAAATTAGTGCAATGGTTATATTTTAATCAAAGATTAAAAATACTTTTTTTTGTAATTTTTAGTGCAAAAGTAGGCCTGATACAGAGTCGGAGCTAAAATGTTCACTCGAAGCGACTGACACGTAGCATATATTATTTATAAAAGTGTACGTCTCGCGCGGCCGGTCGTCGCTCCGAGTGAAAATTTTAGCTACATTACTGTATTATTCTGCTTTCGCGCGTGTAAATTGCAAAAAAATATATTTATAATCTTTAATTAAAATAGAACCATTAAACTGATAATCGATATTTTTTTTGTAAATAATTAGCTTGTACTTTAAACTCACTTCTACGCTTTGAAAGAATTAAAAAAAAATTATAAACACCCTAGTAATCCTATGTTTACTTTGCTGTTTCATAACTTTTTTGACCGCTGAAGCGGTAGCAATAGAAAAAGCGTTAGATTGGTTAAATTCACAAAAATTAAATAAAGCAGTTATATTATCAGATTTATTATCGGTCATTAAAGAATTAAACTCAAATATGACACAACATAAAAAAAATAGTATTCTGTGTGCCATCAAAAATAAAATATATAATAAAGATATTACAGTTATTTGGGTAAAAAGTCATACCGGCATCAAGGGAAATGTAATGGTTGACCAGCTTGCTAAGGATGCTACCCATGCTGGATTATATTTACCTATATTCACACTGGATGACTTACAGTTACATTATAATAACACAACTTTAATAAAATGGAAAGAAAAATGGAAAAAAATAGCAGCGAACTCAAATAATCAGTATTATACTATCCACCCTACCTTACCACAAGATATTTCCTATATTTTTAAATACGCAATGTCGAAGAAGACTACAGCGACAATAACTCGTCTGAAAACCAATCACGGCGCATTCCAGCTCACTTAGCTAAGTTAAATATTATCCCTTCTGGGTTATGCTTATGTGATAATATATCACAATGTGACATCAACCATATTCTTTTCAAGTGCGGTAAACATAAGTCTGAAACAGATCAGCTCTATTTAAAATTAACAGATCTTAAAATTCAGACTCCCATAAACATCACCCATTTAAGTACTTTCTTTAGACAGTAGAGAAATATTTGAGCTAATATGTAACTTTCTTTTTAAAGTTGGATATATTATTTAAAAACCAATAACCTTTACTACCATTCTGTGGCTAAAGGACTAGCTTCCAAGCCAACTCTTCAAACACACACACACACACATACACACACACACACACACACACACACACACACACACACACACACACACACACACACACACACACACACACACACACACACACACACACATAACTTTTTTGCAAATGGTTGCAAAAAAGTTTTAAAGCATTCATTTTCAAGAAATTTGAAATGCGTATTTTAGCTATTTCTTAAAATTACAATATAATAAAAACTTTCTGAGAAACGTTAATTTGTTTATAACTATTTTTTTAAACATTTAAAGATTATGCAAAAAAACAAAAAATTTATATTTTGTCGACAAAATGTTAAATAGGCATCTCATCTTTATAAGATTTCAAAGTTTGATCGGTGTATCGTAATTATTTTTTGTTGCTAAAATATTCGTTTAATTTTTATCAGCTTCTGGAATTATGATCTAAACCAAGAAGGCTTTTAAGTCACCAAATTATTTAATTATTGGTAAATAATTACTTATTTAAAACTTTATTTGAAAATTAAAGATTTTGTAAAGAAAACCCGCATTTTTCGAGGAAAATTTTCATCGGAGCAGATCGGGAAAAACACGTCTCTATGCAGAATTTAATCACGGTGAATTTTTATTTGAGTGTTTTGTTGTAAAGTTAAAATCTTCGGAGTTCTGGAGCAATAATTGAAAAAAAAACCCGATTTTCGGGCGACATTGTGTTTATAAAAAAAGTAGCACACTATACGAGGACTTTGCATACCTATATTATTAATATATAGGATCTTATAATTCGATTCCAGCAATAAAATTGCTGGTAAATAACTTTTCCCAAAAATGGCCTATTCTCCGATAATCAGCCCAGACTATACATAATGCATTTAATTAGAGTCAAATGTAGTTTAAATACAGTCAAATTTATGCAGTGCGCAAATGAAAATTCTTCGTGTCAGGAAAACAAATCCTATTAGTGTAAACCCCTTCAATGTCACATTTACTGCAAGACATGTAACCAAAATGACCTTTAGTACATGTAATGTATGCTTTAGTAGGAGCATCACAAATAAAACCTTTAATTTTAATAAAATAATTTCTACTTTCATATTTCATACCATTATTAATTATTTCTGTGGCGTCTTTTACAAATTTTTCTAAAAATAAATTACAATCTTTGGGTTTCTCATAACTAGGGAGCGGATTTTATGCTAAATGCATATTGCATGCATATTTCGCATATTTAAGAACTTTACTAAATTTTGCATAATTTTTAAAAAACATGCATATGTTGTGCCTATTAAAAACATTTAAGTCCAAAAAAAAATTTTTAATTCGACACAAAATATTTCCCCGCACAGGCTGTTATAATTCGAGAACTACCTGAGGAGAGACGGCTCATTCACTGTCTTTTCATTTTTTCTTAGAAAATACCCGATCTTTACACAAAGTACTTATTTATAGTACGCCGTTATAAAATGATTGTAGCATGCATAGAAGAGTGGGTGGGGTAGAAAGGGAACTCTATAGGCAGAACTGGTCCCGTATTCCAACACCATCGATATTTTTGGAAGCCAACTAAGCGTTTTAAATTGGAAGATTTTTGTAACGATTTGGAAGATCTCTGTAACGTTTTGGAAGATATCTGTACCGTTTTGGAAGCTTCGCTAGGCATACCAAATTCTATAATGTGCACGTTATTAATTTTTAGTTTTTGCAATAAAATATTTTTATTACAGAAACCATAAAAATAAAAATAATTATTGCAAAAACAAAAAATTAATAACATGCACAAGCATAGAATTTAGCATGAGCAGCGATTATATTTAAAAAATGATAAGTATGTATGTATGGACAATGTAAGAACAATAATGAAACCAACAAATGACAGTAATAATTATTATTTATATAAATCTTGACATGAATTCATTGTTTTCATAACATAATGTAAAATGTCTTTGTACCTTAGGAATTATTCACATTACCTGGAAACAACTAGGTACAGCTGAGGGAAGAAAAATAATTTATACACTGAAAAAATGTCTATTAATAACTAAAATATGAAACATTAACATTCACTTCACTAATCACTTGGGTACGGGATAACAAAAATTACAAAATGACGCACTTAATTCAATACAAGACAACGTTGCCATATTTTATTTAGGAAATATATTTGCATGTTTGGCTAAAATCTACTAAATCAAGAACTTAAACTTTATTAACTTATTTAAGTATAATTTAGGTTTTTTTATAATAAAAACAGCAGCTAACTTAACTAGAAATAAATATAACGTGAATGTAAAAAAACCAAACTTTTTTTACATTTTAACAGGGAAACAAAATGACCTAGGTACTTAATTAATTTTTATCAGTTTTATATTTAATATTTTTATATAATATTTTGTCGTCCATTGATTTTAACATATTATGCATGTCTGGATCAAATTTGGTACAATTCCCAACCTCATTCATACCTTCTTTGACAAATAATCATGAAATACATTTTTTCTACAACCGTGTTAAAAATGCAATTTTTAGCACTCCATACGAGCGTTAAAAATGTTACTTCAAGGCACTAGTGCTTTAAAATTTTTAAGGCACTGCAGTTCGTATTGACCGTATAGGCAATTTGATGTAATGTCAAAAAAATATAAAAATGGAATGTCAGTCAAGTTCAAGTAAAAATTTTTGTAGATATTGTCCTGTAATTACGTTTGTAGAAAAAATATTGTATGATATGCGTGTTAAAAAGTACATTTTTAAAGCACTCATGTGCTTTACTTTCACATGCTTGCCTTAAACGTGTAGGTACTTTTAACATTTATATCATAAATAACTATTTATTCAAAAGTTTGTTGCGATCATCAGTTGTAATACGGTTAAAAACGGAAAAAAATCTTTTTCATTTTACGTTAATAGAAACGGGTAAGCACATTATTTTTGCAAAGTTACATTTTACATACATATTTTAGTTTTCCGTCGTTAGTTTAATTTTAATAACCTCACCGAATGTCAAAACTCTTTGTTATATAAATATTACCCGAAACACTACTGCACTGCTGCTTGAAACAAGAAAGTTTGGTATTAGACACCAGTTTCATTTATTTCTCTAATCTCTGTATTCATACCTACGTCCTGAATCTTATTTTCGGTAATGACATTAGGAAATTGCAACAAAATGTCAAATGTAAATACTATTAAAGAGTTAATTTCATTTTAGTCATAATGCATAGCACAGAAAATGTTGATATACAGTGATGAGCGCGCTAATAACCGGCAAAATAGCTCAAAAGATGGAAAACATAATACATTGCGAAACAAAAAGAGATGAAACTAGTGGAGGTGGAAATTATCGTTATAAACGTCTAAAATACCATTACATTACATAGTTTCCCACCTTTAACGTATCAGAGGTATGACAACTGTCACTGTGACAGTAGAATTTTATAAAATACTCCTGTCACAGCTGTCACAGACGTCTACAGTTGTAAAACTATGTAATGTAATGTTAATTAATAGTACGTTTATAACGATAATTTCCAACTCCACTAGTTTCATCTCTTTTTGTTTCGCAGTGTATTATGTTTTCCATCTTTTGAGCTTTTTTGCCGGTTATTAGCGTGCTCATCACTGTATACCAAAAACCTACTAAAAAATATTGCCTACTAGAATTAAAAAAAAAATATATCAAAAATCTATCAAAAAAGTAGAAATCTGCTGAATGTGGCAACGCTGTTACCAAATAAACACAACTGTCCACAAACCATACATACTCATAGACGTTTCACGACCATGTTAATCTTTCGGATCGAATTAACGCCATCTCTTGATTGGAATGGGAACTAAATTGACAAATTTTAGTTACGTGGGAGTTTCTAATTATAAATTTTGCGGGATTTTTGATGAAATTTCGCAGCAAATTAAAACAACAGGAAGACAATTCAATGTTTTATTCAATATTTTACTGAAAACTTCAAATATTCCAATTTGTTTTCAAAATGCTAAACAATACTGTCATGTGTCACGTGAAAGCACTGATGTGTAATATTGAGTTGAATGAAAATTTTTGAAAGAATCTTGTAGGATGATTGTTTAGATAAATATTACCTTATAATCTTTTACAAACTTCCAAAAATATATAGTCCCGAAATGTTGATGACACACTTGTCTATTGAAATAAACTGTTTCAGGATCTATTTTATTGTTTTTTTTTTAAATGTGGAGAAACACAACACGGGATGATCAATGTAAACTAAAAATTCTACTCATAAAAACGGAGAGGAGGTTAATACAATTGATTAAAATTGTGATTAAATCTAATTAAAACCGCAACACCACTATAATAAAATAATTAAGCCACAAACTGTAAAATAAAAAGTAAATAACAAATTAATTTAATTGTCAACTGTCAGTTGTTAAATATGACAAGCGAATTGACTGACAGCGACATCTCTGGATTGGAATGGTAACTAATTTGCTGTCTTGACCTTGACAATTTACGTGAAACGTCTATGAGTATGTATGGTTTGTGCAACTGTCCAACTCGACATTCAATTGTCAAATATTCTTCTTCTTTTCAATTAGCCTTGTACCACATATATTAGCGATCCACATTATGTGTCGCCATCTCTAATTCCGGAAGCTCACTATATATATGGAACCAATTTTTTCCATTGAGTTCGCAGGGCATGGTAGCATGTTAAAATGACGAAGGTTACTGAAGGATGGTTTACCGGGAAATCCGAATTTTATTTACTTTTATTATATTTAGCAAGTACCTACAATTCTGGTGATTCTTTTAAATCCCCCATTGTTAAGAGAATTTACACATTTAACCATAGCACAGTATGTATACCCCATTCCACGAATATACGACCCTCTTGGATTATCGCGACAACGAATATTTTACTGTGCAAAATATGAAGAACGAAAGTAAATTGCAAATTATATTGTTGTTTATTGGAGTCATTATTAGAGCAAAATCCTTTCGTACTTCTTATGTTGCATACTAAAATATTCGTTGTCGCAATAATCCAAAACAGTCGTATATTCGTGGAATACACCATAATAGAGGTTCCACCATAGTTTTACGATTTTCTAACGGGAATTGAAATATTCATGCTTTAGATCAGATCCCGTCTTTAAACGGCTTTAAAACTTTGGAGGACATATTTATGCGAAGTCATTAATGGAAATTTTGAAATTGATTTTGGTGCAGAATATTCGGCTTTAACAAGTTATATTAAATACGCCCCAATTACTTCTATTGATGTTGAAAGGAGTTTTTCAAGTTATAAAAATATCAAAGAAAATGTTTCCTCTTAAAAAATTTGGAAAACATATTGTAGTGAAATATAATCGAAGATATATATAGTGATATTGTTGTTTTATTTTAAATAGGTAACTATTGGTATCAGTTTTTGTAAAAAATGTGAATAGATTGCATATATTTAAAATAATGATTTTATTTGAAAGATAATAAATAAGATTGCCGTCCCCTATAAAAGAACCCGCTAGAATATAATACAACAGAAAATTTGTGGTTTCTCGAAATGCGCATTTTTTTAATTTTTGTTCATATCTTGCGCATATTTCGTAATTTCTTACTGCATATATATGCGCATATTTTATCAAAATTGATCGCATATAAATCCGCTCCCTACTCATAACCGTGATATATACCAACTATATCAACTGGCCCCTGTTTCGGATATAAACTGCATAAAATTGGATACACTTGACTGGATGAATTTTTGAAAGTGGAAGACCATCTATATTAATTAAAATTTCTACAGTATCAAGACACTCTTTTCCAGAATACTGAGACAGTAGTTTTTGCAAACAATTTCTGAATCCAAAGTGAACATAGTGACCGGAATTTATTGGTTGTAGAATAGTTTTCCTTGGAGTGTGTAACAAAGTTCTAGCATCTCGGGGTAATTCAGGATGATATGGTTTTAAAATATTTAATAGGTCATTAATAGCCACATGTGTAATATTATGTTTACAGCACCATTCTGATAAGCTACTGGTAAAACTTTTAATATATGTAGTATCCTCCGTAGTATCACTAATACATTTTTAATCTTCTAATAATATATTCTCATATTCAAAACAGAGTGTGTCTGAAAGAGAGTGGGGTAATGGATGATGTTCTAAATTTTCAAAAACATCCATTGAATTATCATTAGTGTCTGTCATATCCATAGTTTTATTATCTAAACTAGTATTTCACTTTTCACTGAAATATTAAAACTAGATATTTTTTGCACATTCATTTCCTTAAATCGTTTCAATTGCTTTGTAGCATTTTTGTAATGTTTACTATTTGATGACATGTCTAAAATTTAAAATAGATACCTAAATGAATTAATTGTTAAAATTACCATTTTATTCACCAATATGAAAAAAAAATTCATATTTGAAGTACAAAAACCAGCAAAACTTACGAATCTTTAAGTTTACCAAATGGTTTTGTTTTAAATATAATTATTTCTTATTTAATTTTATTTATCTAACTTCTCACCCACAAAATACATTTTTCAGTATGACTATATAAGTTAAAAAACACTAACCTCAATAAGATAACAGGAAACCACACTATATAAGCTCCAACACCAAAAATAATTAAAAAAAAAAATCTAAATCAAACTGTCTTGCAATGAATTATCACATTAAAACTGTACTTGTACTCGAGGTGGAAAGTTCCTAACCAAATAAATTAGGTTAGGTTAACATAACCTAACGTAATAAATATGCTTTAGTTCTTCTTTCTCATAGTACATACTTAAGACGTAATAGTACGTACTCTTCTGTACGTACTGGTATGTACCCCAGTGTACGTACTTAAAACGTACATTTTACATCATGTACGTACAGTACCAAAATTGTACGTACTCAAAACGTACTGTGCTGTTTGGGAGATGATACAAAAGCGACAGAACTGTATGTAACTAAGTATGTGCTGAGCCACGACAGGGTAGTTGCGTCATTGAAATACGCATAATTTTAGACCTGGTTTCAGATGAAGAATGACGCAACTATAAATAGGGTGGAAAATGGGGGGACTTAAAATAATGAAATTCGGACCAATAGGGATGAAAATAAAAGCCACCGCTGTAAGAATAAAAGGAATACTAAATATTTAAAAATAGTTTTTTTGTACAGAAAAATTTTCAAATTAAGAATGACGCACCTGTAGATAGGTTTGAAAATGGGGGGATTAAATTAATATAATGAAGTTCGGACCAATAGGGATGAAACTAACATCCATCATTGTAAGAATAAACGCCATACCGATGCTCCGGACGGTTACTCTTTATACAATCACTATTTTAAATATTTAAAAATTTTTATGATGAAGATGAAGAATGACGCAACTGTAAAAAGGGTTGACAATGGGGGGATTAAAATAAGATAATGAAATTCGAACTAACAGGGATAAAAACAAAGGTAATCATTGTAAGAATAAACGCAACACCGATGATCCTGGACGATTACTCCTCATTTATTCCCTATTTAAAATATTTAAAAATCGTGTTTTTGCTCTCCTGAAAAATTTAGCTTTTTGCAGTTACGTCCTTCTTATTCCGGAAGGGCGATCTACTGTAGACCAAATATTCTCCTTGAAGGAGATACATTCAACCTGTTATGAAGGTAAAGTTCCTATACATGTTTTGTTTGTGGACTTTAGACAAGCATGTGATAAAGTCGATAAAATCAAAATGTATCGAACAATGAAACATTTGGGTACACCAAAAAATCTTATCAGGCTAGTAAAAATGATAATATACAGTATGTACCGGTAAGTTGTGTCCATATGGGAAACTTTTTTATTATTAATTTTACGAAAAAAATTTGTTCTTCATAAAAAGCTCTGCTAGATCCAAAACCTAAAATTTAACCGTCAAATATCAATTTTTTTGAATATTATACGAGATATGTCAAAAAGTTTGAATTTCACTCAAGAATAAAATAGCTTTATTTTTCACAATATTGAAAATGGCTATTATGAATAGTTGTTTGGAATTGAAAACTACATTCTAGTATGCAATTACATACTTCTAATTGAAAAAAAAAATTGTTTGAAAATTTTTGGATAATTAACATTATTTTCAGTTATTTCAATTCAGATAACTCTTTTATTATTAATTTTACGAAAAAAAGTGATTCTTTATAAAAAGTTATGCCTGGTCTAAAACCTAAAATACAACCATCTTATGTCAAATTTCATCAATTTTATACGAGGTAGGTCAAAAAATATGAATTTCACTCAAGAATAAAATACGTTTATTTTTCACCATATTGAAAAATGTTGTTATGAAAAGTTATTTATGGTAGGGGAGCAAAGTATGCTAAATGTGCAGTCACTCGAGCGCTTTTGGGACCTATTGGGTTGTGAAGAGTAGGTCCTAAAACCAAAAAAAGTTAAGTACAGTTTTCCATTTTAGTGGGCGCTTGCCATTTTTTAATTTAATTTTCCATTTCCAACAATCGTTTTTTCCGATTATAACGCCATCTATCCATAATTTGAAAAAATGTTTCGAATAAAAGTTACTTATTTTTACGTAAGGAATCCAAATCTGCAATAAAAAAATGAGGGCTCCTATTTAAGATTTTAAAGTAAGCCCCCACCCCACATCCATGGGGGGTCGTGTTTAGTGCCATTCGATAGATTTTTCAAAAATATTGAATAAGTGTATTTTACAATTTTTCGATCTAATGTTCATTTCGCGAAATATCGCGGGATTCGTATTTAAAATATTAAATTTACCCCCCACCCCTCTCCGTGAGAAGTCGTGTTTGGTATCATTAGATAGATTTTTAAAAAATATTGAGCACATATTCTTTAGTTTTTCGATCTGTCATTCATTTCGCGAAATATTCGCTTTTTTCTTGTGAAACTTTGGGACTCACCCATTTCCTTACGCCCGGCTCAAATCGTCAGATTTTTGGAATATACACTCTTTTGCATGTACTTAACTTACCTTATCTTAATCTGACAATTTCGAGTTTTTTTAAGAATAGATTTTTCTTTTTGGGCCCCCCTTAACGAACTCCCCTGTGTTAAGAGCCAATATATGGTAGAGGTACATCTGCAGGGTACCAGGTTTCTCCCTATATGCTAATCTGACGCGCTCGAGTAACTGCAAAAATCCCCGCTTGGGCTCCCCTACCATTAGAATTAGAAAATATGTTTCAGTATGTAATTACATCCTTTTAATTGAAATATTCTGAACTATAAAGGTACTTTAGTTTTGATCTAAATTTATCTTTTTGACATACCTCGTATAAAATTGATAAAATTTGATATAAGTTGTATTAGACCATCCAGAACTTTTTATAAAGTATCACTTTTTTTCGTAAAATTAATAATAAAAGGGTTATCAGAATTGAAAATCTGAAAATAATGCTAGTTATCCATAATTTTTCAAAAATTTTTTTCTCAATTAGAAGGATGTACCCAAGTAGCAAT
Organism: Diabrotica virgifera virgifera; assembly: GCF_917563875.1. Lineage (NCBI taxonomy): Eukaryota > Metazoa > Arthropoda > Insecta > Coleoptera > Chrysomelidae > Diabrotica > Diabrotica virgifera. The sequence goes on from NC_065445.1 coordinate 166,732,851, forward strand.
TTTACGACCTGCAACCAATTTTGTCCTAATGGGACGTTAAATTTAAGGACAAAATTGATTCACAATAAGCCTTAACCAAGGACAACATCTGTTTTTCCTATGGACCAACGTTGCTGCTAATATGTAATATAATCTGATGACCAACCGACATCGGGAATAACGACGTCAATTATTAGGATAAGGTTTGACGTTAAGCTGACGTCGGTCTTAACCTATCTGTAGTATAAGTGCAATTACGTGGCATACATCAACGACTACTCAACGTCGGGAATTACAACGTATTTTTTAGGATAGATGCCAACGTTCAGAGGACGTTGGTGTTTTATCGAGTATGGTAGACGTATTTTTCGGGAAGATGACAACGACAATCCAACGTTGAGAATACCAGCGTTAATTATTAGGTTAAGGTTTAACGTTAAGCTGACGTCGGGTATAACCTCTATACTACAATGTAATTTACTGGAAGACATTTAACGACTGCTCAACGTCGGGGATTACAGAGTATTTATTAGTATCGAACACAACGTTCAGGAGACGTCGGGTGTTTTCTCAGTAGGTATATGGTAGATTGCTGCGTGTACTTGTGGGAAGGTGAGAACGACAATACAACGTAGGTAATAACAACGTAGTACTTAAGTAAAGCTGTATACGTTAACCTGACCTCAAACATTTTTTTATAAGATACCTGCAATTTACTAAAAATCTCGACGATTATCCAACGTCGTAAAGTAAATTTACGACAATTGGTTGTTTAGTTTCCAACTACAAAACGACGTAAAAATTTGCTGATTAGGGCCTATCTGACTTAACTCATCTTGACTTATATGACTATAATATGACAGATATTACATTGCATAACATAACCTTACTTTTTTACACTTGGTTTTTCTAGTTTTTCTATAAACAGTATATTAAAAATAACAATTTATTGAATGAAGAACCTATATAGTTAAAAAAATATATAGTTGTTATTTGAGAAAAACAATGTCTCAAAATGAAGGGGAAATGCATGGAAAAAAGAAATCAAAAGCTTTTAGACATTCAACACCTTTTTACAGACAAAAAGCTAAACTTTTGAAAATGGCACATACAGAACCTGAAGAGCTAATTACTCAAAATGGGACTAAAGATTTTCATGAGGTAAACATATATGCAACAAATAAAAATTGACAACTATAAGTAGATTAGTAAATGTATTCATAAAACCCTTTGGTTTAAGCTGCCTGGTGTACATACACAAGCATCTATTCTTTTTCTTATGATCATCTTTCAGTGCATCACACTTTTTCGATTTCTTTCTAACGCATTAAATTGTATGTGACAGAAAAAAAGGCACGTCCGTGATTACAGACATTTACAACATTTATTCTAGTTATTCTAGTTGTCGATAGGTAGCGCCATAATAAAAAAAAATATTTTTTTAATTAGATAATAATATTACAAATATAATCTGTATAATTTACGAGACTATACAAATCAAAGAAAATACCATTTTATAAATACAAGAAACACATTTGATTTGTTTTTATTCCAAATTGAAAATTAAATGTGACAACTGTCAGATTTAACTAAAATGTCATGTTAGAATAAATGTCATAAATGTGTATTATCACGGACTTACCCTTTTTCCTATCATTTGCTACGCACTGAAAAATGCTCATGAAAAGGACAATACAAGCAGATTAATCTTAACAGATGATGAGGTCAAACAGGAAGATATCATTCTGACTTCTGCCAACACCAACACACCTGATACTACACCAAAAGGGCATGAATGTGATCTAATCGCTAACGAGTTTGAGCTTACAGATGATGATGATGAGGTGACTAATTTGGAATTTGAAATAGAATCAAAGTATTTGAGGCGGGAGAAGCTGAGGCATTGGGCAGTCAAAAATGGAATAGCTCCCCAAGTAGCAATTTTTCGACGTATTGGTTGTCAGTACAAACAAGTGCACTGTATATAACGTTGCCCGAAAGCATTTTCAGTTGTTTCGGCCAACGTCCCCTATCCCGACTGACATTACGATGTTACAACGTTAAGTAATACCTTTAGTTATACGGGCAACTAATTTATTACCATTGTGACAACTACATATCACAGTTCAGTTTTTTCAACAATCGCAACGACTTAAAAACGTTATAATGCTAAACTAATTTACGCTCTGGCCGATTTGGGTTTTCTGACTGACTCTGAAGTTGTCTGTCACGGCCCTAGGTGTTGTTTTAGGTGTGTGACACCTTTGCGGCAACTTCAGAAGGAGAAAAAGAATTTACTTTATAACCTTATATTTTCTTATTATTATATGTTTTATTTTGCTGGAAATTTTCGATTTATTTAACAACCTGTTTATTTGTTTTTTTTAATAGTTGGTTTCCATTCCATTGTCCACTGTTTTATCAGTAGATTTGATAACCTTAATCTTTCAATCTTCGTATTAGTTTTTTTAGACATGGTTGCCAGGTCAGTTTTTACTCTTTCAGTAGTTTTGTTTCCACAACATCAGTAGATTCTTCTTAGGCCATGTAAATACAGTATACTTATACAGTAATATGCATATCCGTCCTAAATGTCCCAAGAAGAATTCCAAAAATTGGAAACCTAATTATTCCAAACCACCAAATGTTAATTACCATTTTTAGCTAAATACTACTAAATCAAAAACTAAAATATACTTAAGGATTTTTGGGATATATTTGGGATTTTTGATAATAAAAACCACAGCTAACTTAAGGGGATAGGCGCAAAATGTCGCCTGTTAAAATGTTCAATGTATTTTAAATGTTTTCTGACACGTCTGAGAAAACTAATAAGTGTTTTGAAAAATTTAAACGTAGAAAGAAAGATTACGTTATTACCGAGGACCGAAAGTCCCTGAAAACTTCTATAATTTTTATTTTAATAAGTTACAGGGGTGAAAAAAAGAAAAAATTTAGTGTGACTTTTAGTTCCAAATATCTCATTCAAAAGAAATATTTTGGTTGTCTAAATAATGCAGTCTTTCATTCTGCGTTTAAATTTTTCAAAAATACTTATTATAGTTTCCTCATGATTCGAAAAAAAAAATGAATAGGTAAATTTAACAACTAGAATATTTTGTCATCCACTAATTTTAACATCTGCATGTCTGGATCAAATTCTTCAAACAATTGTTTCGCATTTAACATTAGAAACACGTAAACACAACATTTTTTGTTTTGCAAAGTTACATACGTTTAGATATTTTAGTTTTCCATCGTTAGCTTATAATAGGCTCACCGAATGCCAGAACTCTTCGCAATAACACCTGAAATACTGCTTGCACTGTTACTTGAAATCTGCAAGTTTGTTACACAAGAATCCAGTTTCCAGTTTCATTTCTCTGTAATATTCATCATCTACGTCCTGAATCTTATTTTCGGTAATAACATTGGGAAATAATTGTAAGCAAATGTCTGAAAATTAATTTAGAAATGGGGTAAATACTATTAAAAAGCAAATTTTATTTTAGTCATAACAAAATATTGAAATATACCAAAAATCTACTAAGAAATATTGCCTACTAGAATATTTTAAAAACTATCAAAGATCTACCAAAAAAGTAGAAATATCCTAAATGTGGCAACGCTGTAGAGGATAATGCTACACTTTTGACACTGGTCACATGACCTCTGTCACCCAATAATAGGGTGCGTTCTAAAATGGTTGGGATAGTCGGCGCTGCTGGGTTTGGTTTCTTCTAAGACTTCTAAGTTGTCTTATCCATCTAGGGTTGGTAATAACGTATTTTTTAGTAATATCGGTAATATTGTTTAATGCATCATTTTGGTTTTACTTGAGATTTTTGGGATGTAGAGAAAATGAAAACACAGAATATAAAAAATGCAGGCATTTTCTGATACTTTTAAAAGCACCATCAATACATTAAATTTATACAGAACATCTTTAACATAACATAAATTTTGACTTTTATATTAAAATTTGATTTTTTTAAATTTGCATATTTTTTTATCAAAAATGTCATAAAAAAAGAGCGCGTGTGTTTTTTAAAGGTGAAATATCCATATTTGACGGTAATCTGAGATGAGTTTATAAATTTCACATCAGGTAATTTTGTTTAAGTCCTTTATGTATTTTTATAAATTTAAATACCTAATATGATGTCAAAATACTTAATTTTTTGGTTTTCGCATTCACCATACAGGTGTTAAAAATATAGGTAAAGAAACATAACCAGTCTGACTCCTTGAGCAACCATTGCACGCGCAGGTTCTTTTTATAGTCGCTCCAGTTGTCTTATGCAACGCTTACGAAACGATGTTGCTTCATAGGAGGTTGCCTAGGCAACGTCAAGACAACTCAAAAATCGTCCACCAAATTAGTGCAGAATAGGGTCGTCTTCTAGGCAATAACAACGTTGTAACAAAACGTTGCCACGCGGTAGATAACGTCGTCGCATCGACAAATTGCTACTTGGGTCATACTCATATCTTAATGAGCTTTTAGATATTTTGTTATCTTTTGGAATCTCCGGATTACCAAAAGATGCGAGGACACTAGTAGCAACACCCAAATTAATAACGACCACAAAAATGAGCAATGGACGTGAGTGAAGCCAAAGGAAACAAGTCCAAGTCGGGGATTTCTTGTAGTGCAGAGCCTTCAATACCTTTTTTTAATCTGTTTTAAAATATGTTCCATCTCCAGAGAAAGCTGCGTGAACTTGGCATCAAAATGAGATTTAAGCTCTTTTATAATTTCTTCTTTCATGATGTGTACTTCAGATTTATCTAAAATAGTCAATTAAATATAATTAGTGTAAATATGTATCTTCTTGTATCAACTTCAAAAAAGGGCTTGTAGAAACACAACCTTAAGGTACTTAAGAAATACAACCTTAAGGTACTTACAATCTTCGACTGCTTTTGTCACATCTCTGACGTCTGTGGCAGATGCGAGAACTAAGCTACTGTCATTGGTAATAGTGATGTCCTCAAATTCTGTGGTGATTGAACTACCATCATCTAAGTTTTGGTTCCCCTCGATGGGATCAGGCTCCCCACATACATACACTATTGGAGCAGGTTTTGTGGTTCGAGGACTTTTGGCTCGGCTTTTGGTGTCATAGGGTGTACAATCATAATCTGAATCATATGATAAATTTTTTTAACCCTCGTTGAAGGTGGCATTTCCTCTTCCGATTCTGAGTTGGAAGTAGTGGCTGGTTCTTTACAAAGCTTATTTGCAATATTGTTGGCTTGTTGCCAAGTGGCAATGTCCTCACAGGTGTATTTGGGCCAGGTTACCTTATTAGGTTTTTTTGATGTCTCTTGTCTCCAAAGGGAACCAGCAAACACCATCTTCTTCCCATTGATATGGGACTTGCTCAAATTCATGAAGGGACTTAATGTAAATGATTTTGAACGTTGGTTTCTGCCACATTATATAGCCAGAGCTTAGCTTCTATTTTATATTAAATTTACTATTGTTATTAAAAACTGGAAAATTAGTATATTTTTGTTTATAAAAATCACAAAAGAAAATGCAAGTCACCCGTCAACTGTCAAATGTCAATCTCAAATCGTCCACCAGATTAAGGCGTGTTCACGACGACGACCGGTCGTCGGGAGTCTGTCGTCAAGACCAGGTTGTTTGCGCTTACTTTAGGACGTATTAGGTATACCAATAGGTAAATTCGAAGTGTGCAAGGTAAAAATAGGTTATACTAAAGGTCGGCAGGGGGTGTCCATGTCCAAATCAGTTAAAATGTAGTGCAATTTAGTTCGCGAGTCAAATCCGCCATTAATGAAAGACCGCCATGGTTCAGCCATTTTTTGAAATATAATGTGTGGCAATTTTTTTGCTAGATTTTAATGAATATTTGATTTTAATTAACGAATTTTGTTTATATATAAATCAAGGATAATTTTGTATGGGTCTAGACATAATAATATGTTTTTTAATTACGATGGTTATTTCTATTTTTACCGTTTTGTTCGATTTAACCTGTAAATTTCTGAGGCGCTTTCAGTTTTTAGCAATTTTTATACCTAGTTAAACAGTACACTTCCTTGCGTTTGTCAATTTTCGACCGCATTATTCAATGAGGCAGATGATTAATAAAATAATTATACAAGTCACTTGGGTTATATTCTGAATAGGGCAGGAACTTACTTAAATAAGTATCAACAGGCCGTCATGCATCTTAGTTTCTGATGATTTAATATCCTCCAAGATTATTAACCTATTTGGTAAAAATGAAGTGTGTCGGCCATACTTCTGTGGTAGAGAATTTTATACTATTACTTTACAAGACCAAAGTCCTAAAAACTAACGTAATTTGACGATAGAATATCTCGAGCTGAGAAGTCGAGAGGGGGATGTCGAGGCAACCCGTATTTCTATTCCCCACTTAGGTGCAAATAGCGGTTTTCTGACCGTCGTCGCAACGTCGCGTATTAACGTTGGGGAATTTAATCCAGCGTTAAGACGTCGTAATATTACGTCCAATTGCTTCTTGGGTAATTGCATATTAGAATATAGTTTTTAAATCCAAACAACTTTTTATAATAGCAATTTTCAATATTGTGAAAAATAAAGCTAGTTTACTCTTGAGTGAAATTCAAACTTTTTGACATACCTCGTATAATATTCAAAAAAATTGATATTTGATGGTTAAATCTTAGGTTTTGGACCATGCAGAGCATTTTATGAAGAATAACTTTTTTCCGTAAATTAATAATAAAAAAGTTTTCCATATGGATACAACTTACAGGGACATACTCTATACAGGGTGTCCAGAAACTCTACCGACAAACGAAGACAGGAGATTCCTCAGATAATTTTAAGACAATTTAACCCAATTCACCTAGTCCGAAAATGCTTCCTAAGGGAGCTAGAGCTCTTTGAAGATGGCGTCATGTAATTAGTTTTTCTTAAATACCCCCAGAACGCTTCTATTAAGAAAAACGAAAATTGGTACGCGTATGTACTTTCCAGAAATGAATCCATTCAATCCATTGCGAATTTGTACTACCGGTCATAGGCGTCCGTTTTGGGTAGGACAATGGATATTTTATCGCCCAACTTTTTTGTATTTAATTTTTAAGCATTTTTGACTCTGAATTATTAAATTGTGAGGTATTCTAGTACCAAAAGGTACTCTTACTTTAAGTCGATAGGATACACCGTTTTCTAGAAAAATCGATTTGAAAATGTTTCGTTCTTTGAATTAAAAAAAAAAGATTAAAAAAAAACTATTTAGAAAGATGAAAACTGGTCAATTTATTTATATTCCAGAGATTAATTGATTTCATTAATGGCGAATTTCTAGAAACGGTCATAGGCGTCCGTTTTGGGTAGGTCAACAGTTATTTTACAGCATTACTTTATTGTCTTTAATTTTTGAGTATTTTTCAAAGTATTTTTGACACTACATTATTTAATTATGAGATATTCGAGTACTAAAATTACTCTTGCTTTAACTTGGTAAAATACATCATTTTTTTTTTAATTTTTTTCAACTTTTTTTCATATTCCCAAAACCAAAAACATTCAAATCGATTTTTCTAGAAAACGGTGTGTCCTACCGACTTAAAGTGAGAGTACCTTTTAGTACTAGAATACCTCACAATTTAATAATCCAGTACCAAAAATGCTTAAAAGTTGAAGACAAAAAAGTTATGCGATAAAATAACCGTTGCCCTACCCAAAACGGACGCCTGTGACCGGTACTAGAGATTCGCAATGGATGGAATCAATTCATTTCTGGAAAGTAAATATGTATACAAATTTTTGTTTTTCTAGATAGAAGCGTTCTGGAGGTATTTAAGAAAAACTAATTACATAGCGCCATCTTCAAAGAGCTCCTCTAGCTCCCTTAGGAAGTGTTTTCGGACTAGGTGAATTGGGTTAAATTGTCTTAAAATTATCTGAGGAATCTCCTGTCTTCGTTTGTCGGTAGAATTTCTTGACACCCTGTAAACTCTGGGCTAATTGGCAAAATACAAAGAAAAGTTATTTACCAGCAATATTATTGCTGGAATCGAATCTTATGATTGTACATATTAATAATATAGGTATGCAAAGTCTGCAAATAGTGTGCTACTTTTTTTTATAAACAAAATGTCGCCCGAAAATCGTGTTTTTTTTTCAATTTTTGCTCTATAACTTCAAGAATTTTAACTTTACACCAAAAACACCCAAATAAAAATTCACCGTAATTAAATTCTGCATAGAGACAGGTTTTTCCCGATTTACAAAGTTTTCTACGGAAAATGCGGGTTTTTCCAACAAAATCTTTAATTTTCAACTAAAATTTTAGATAAGTAATTATTTATCAATAATTAAATAACTTAGAAAGCTCTTTTTTTTATAGATTATAATTCCAGAAGCCGATGGATACCGAATGAACAGTTTAGCAACAATTGAATTGTTAATTAAATTTTTACGGCCGCTATAATAACCACAATATTTATGATACATAAGAGTAACTATGATTATTGTATAAAAATACACTATACCTACCTAATGTACTTCACAGAATTGAAATTGGACTATTTAAGCGGCGTCAGGAATATTTTAAAATTATAAACAATTTTTTGGCTTAAATTATAAACAAATAGAATATCTCAGGAAACCTTAAATTAACTTAAATTGTGATAACGTTTTCGGAAAAAAAAAGTGGCAGGAGGCTTCTTTTAAAACAAAAGACATTTAATTGTGATAAGTGGTTCCTGAGATACGATCGGTCAAAGTTGACCGGCATTTACGGCAAAGATATAAACAATAGGAATATAATTTTTGAACCGTGACCTTTTTATTTTTGTTCTCTTTCTTCACACCAATTTTCATATCTTTAAAATACTCGTAACATATATTATTATAATAAAAACTATCGATATTACGAGTGAAAATTGCCAAAAATAGCAAAATTCCAATCAAAAATTAGGTTGGAGAAAATGTAATCTCAAAGTTCAAAATTGGTATACGTTAAAAAAATGCATTTTCTCGGCTCCCATTGAGCAATTTTCTTCATTCTTTTTTAGTTCCCAAGTAACTCGAGTAGAGCCATCTAACTAACACATCATTAAATGTCCACCTTTGCTTTTGTTTTGTTATATTAGACTAATTTATTTATAAGAAAAGAAAACTACATATTTTTTCCAGTTGTAGACTTTTGACTTTTTTTCGATAAACTTACCACAAGTGTACCTGTCGACGTTTAAAATACAAATATTCTCATTTGGAACCTGTATAATTATTTCAACAGTCTTTATTTAAACAAATTAAAAAATTTTGTTATAAATATATAAATATATAAATACATAAATATATGAATATATAAATATATAAATATATAAATATATAAATATAAAAATATATAAATATATAAATATATAAATATATAAATATATAAATATATAAATATATAAATATATAAATATATAAATATATAAATATATAAATATATAAATATATAAATATATAATCAAGTATATTCAAATGGGAAATAAGCCACAATTTTACCTAAAAATGATTTTATTAACGTTTCGACGCCCAAGTCGAATATAAAATCGAAAATAAAATCGTCTTTAGGTAAAATTGTGGCTTATTTCCCATTTAAATATACTTGATTATAAAAATGCCACAAGGAAATAGCTTCAGAACAACATAAATATATAAATATATAAATATATAAATATATAAATATATAAATATATAAATATATAAATATATAAATATATAAATATATAAATATATAAATATATAAATATATAAATATATAAATATATAAATACATAAATATATAAATATATAAATATATTTATATATAATTTATAAATTAATTTTTTATAACAAAACAAAAGCAACTTTGACATTTAATAATGAGTTATTTAGATGGCTCTACTCGAGTTACTTGGAAACAAAAAAAGAATGAAGAAAATTGCTCCATGGGAAGCCGAGAAAATGCATTTTTTAACGTATACCGATTTTGAACTTTGTGATACCCGTGTTGAGCTGCCCCCCCCCCCCCCACTTGCAAAAATTAAAAAACAAATAGCCCTGATTTATGAGCTATTTATGAGCTTTCATATTCCGCAACCAACCCACTACTTAAAAATAGGAATATTGAATCTGTTTTTGCGGCAGAATTGCGAACTATTTATAAGCTCTTGAAATTATATAGTTTCGATTTTTGAGCTCATCCCCTTCACCCCCAAACAACCCTTTAATTGATTTAACTTAAGAGAAAAATGCTGAGAAAACTTAAAATATATCGTATTGCGGATATAATTCCTATAGCTTATATACTCTAAGAATAAACTAATAAATCACGTGCATTTCGATTATTGAGCTACAGACCCTTCGCAAGAAAACCACCCTATCTTCCCGGCTTAAGAGAAAGTTGTACTTAAAATGCATTCAATTAATTATTTGACGACTACATATCATTTAATAATTTATAAGCTCCAAAATTACGCGCATTTAGATCAGTAAATTGCAATTTATTTTGTATAGTGCAGTCACTGAAGGTAAAAATCAACGATTACCTTCAATTTCGGTGAACCTTCATCGATTTTCACGAAAATTGATCAGTGGTTGGAGGATACCTCAAGAAACAAAGGTGACATGTTACCACCTTGTGCCTTTATTCTGAGCGTGGATACCGCCCCTTCTCGGGGGTGAAAATTATTTTATAAAAAATAACTGCACAAATCAATAAAAGAACAAATTAAAAGCAAAATTTATTATACAAAGTTATTAAAATAAGTCAATACTTTTTAAGTTATTACAGATCAAAGATTTTAATTATTCGTGAAAAAAATGCATGTTTTGAAGCGGTTTTTCGTAAATCACTGAAAAACTGTAAGTTTTTACAAAAAAGTTAATACTAGTTTAATTCGTATAGTATATTCTAAGAATAAACTCTTAAATCACGCGCTTTTCGATGATTTAGCTACAACCCCTTCGCAAGAAAACCATCCCATATTCCCGGCTTAAGACAGAGTTGTACTTAAAATAATTTAAATTAATTATTTGGCGACTACATATCGTTTAATAATTTATGAGCTCGCAAAATATACGCATCTCAATTATTGTATTGCCATTTTCTTTCTATAGTGCAGTCACTGAAGGTAAAAATCAACTATGATCTTCGATTTCGGTAAATTTCCATTCATTTTCACGAATTGACAATAACAACTTGCGGTTTTAGCCTGGGGTATATGTCACCCCTTCTCGGGGGTGAAAATTACTTTATTAAAAATAACCCCACAAATCGAGAGAGGGACAAATTCTAAGCAAAAGGCTATAGCGGGATAATATGGTCAAAAATGCCCCCGCACCGATCAGCGCCGTTACTTATGTTTTCGATAAAGGATATAGAATTATGCCCTCATGCACATTTTTATCTCCCCAGAGGTCCTAAAACCTCTTAAATCGAGAAAAGAACAATTTTTAGGTTTTATTTTTTTGTGAGCGCAATTTTAATTTAAAAAATCTGAAAAAATTCAAGAGGATGTATATTTTGAATACAAAACAGCCTGATTTTTTTCAGATTTTTGTAATAAAAAATTAGCCCAGGAAAAATTTTGAAATTTTCAAAAAATTTTTAGGTTATGTAAATATGATTTGGCCAACTTTTAAATGGTATTTTTTTGTGTGTTTTTGTCGTTCTTTTGAATAGCAGAGGCAGAATTTTTAATATCTGAGCGGAAAGAACGAAAAAATTGAAAAAACCGTTTTTGGCTGTCTCGAGATGCATCTCGGGACAGCCAATCTTAGGATTTAGGATCCTGACTACAACAACAGAAAAAACGCTATAAGTGTGAATTTTGTCATAAAATTTGGTATGTGGGCTTATAATAATGTTTGGAACAGCTTTTCCAAATAACTTTTTTCGATATCTCTAACGCGAAGCAAATCGAATCGCATATCGAAAATTCATCGCATATCGAAAATTCACCCTGTTTGTGGATATATTATCAATTTGATAATTTATTGCAACTGATATAGTCGTATTTTTTATACCTAGATTCAAAATATACATTTAAAATACTGACTATTTCACTAATTTTATCATAAAAAGTTCAAATTGATTGCATTGAAGTATTGAACCAATTAATGTGTAATAATAATACAGAGTGAGATTTATGTACGGAAACCCTCAATTATCTCGAAAACGGTTTGCGCGATTTTTATCAATTTTGGTGGGTAGGGGTTTTCTAATGTGGCCGATATTATAGTGATAATTACATTGTTGTCAGATCTTCCGGTTTTCTAAGAATCTAATTAAATTTTGTCTTCAATTGGAATACCCTCTATATTTTTTGCGTTTTGAAGTCCTTAAAAAATACTAATTATTTTTCATGTTATATTCCCCATTCCTAAAGGCTATAATTTCGGAGTTATTGCTACATTTATTAAAAAAAAATTAAACAAATTATAAAAATCAATTTTTTCGGCCCGGGTAGACATTATTTTACGTTATTTGGACCATTGGGAACAAAAATTTTTCTTCAACCAAAGTTAATCGTTTTCGAGTTATTAACAATTTAAAACTGAAAAAAAAATCGAATAATGACGATTTTCAAGGTTCAAAAACACAAATCAAAAATATTATTTTTGTTACTACCCAGTATACAAATTCAAGTTCAAGCCTTATTTTATCAGTTACCAATAAGTAATTTAAGCTTGTTCCATTCTAAAATATTGTTTTTTAGTTGTTAATGCAGCCCGATCGCCCGTCCTCTCATATGCTTTCTCTAACAATTATTAAAAAGCAATATTTTAGAATAAAACGGGCCAAAACAGTTTATAGCGAGCGCCTAGAAGAAGGGCTTAGCTTGAATTTGGGTACTCAGCAGTTTCAAAAAATTTTTTATTTTTTTTTGTGTTTTTAAACCTTAAAAATCGTCAGTATTCGATTTTTTTCAGTTTTAAATTGTTTAGAGCTCGAAAACCATTAACTTTAGAGAAAAATTACAAAAGTTTTTTCTTCCCAATGATCCAAAGATGTAAAATAATGTCTACACGGGCCGAAAAAATTGATTTTTATAATTTGTTTAAATTTTTTTTAAATACATGTAGCAATAACTCCGAAACTGTGGCATTTAGGTATAGGCAATATAACATGAAAAATAATCAGTATTTCTTAAGGACTTCAAAACGCAAAAGACATACAGGGTGTTCCATTTGAAATAAGAAAGTTCATTAGATTTCCAGAAAAACGGAAGATCTGACAACAATGTAATTATCACTATAATATCGGCTGCATTAGAAAACCCCTACCCACCAAACCTATAAAAATCCTGCAAGACGTTTCCGAGATAATTGAGGGTTTCTATACATAAAACTCACTCTGTATATTATAATTACTATAATAATATTATATTAATAGGCATTAATTGGTTCAATACTTCAATGCAATCAATTTGAACTTTTTATGATAAAATTAGTGAATTAGTCAGTATTTCGAATGATTTTGAATCTAGGTATAAAAAATACGACTATATTAGTTGCAATAAATTAACAAACTGATAATATACAGTGTGTCGCATTTAAGATGAAGACACCCCTATATTTCGGCTATCAAGATATATACAGATTTGAAATTTGGCACAGTCATACAGGTTGATGGTTCACAATTTTTAAAATAGTCAACTGAAATTTAAATTTTAAACGCGGTCTACTGCGAATCCACAAACAGGGTGAATTTTGGATATGCGATTCGATTTGCTTCGCGTTAGAGATATCGAAAAAAGTTATTTGGGAAAGCTGTTCCAAATATTATTATAAGCCCACATACCAAATTTTATGACAAAATTCACACTTCTAGTGTTTTTTCAGTTGTTGTAGTCAAGATCCTAAATCCTAAAATTGGCTGTCCCGAGATGCATCTCGAGACAGCCAAAAACGGTTTTTTCAATTTTTTCCTTTTGCTTTTTTCCAATACGGTTTTCATGATTTAATTTAATATTTCCAGAGATATTCTATTTGTTTATAGGCCAAAAAATTGTTTATAACTTTAAAATATTCCTGAGGCTGCTTAAATAGTCCAATTTCAATTCTGTGAAGTACATTAGATAGGTACGGTATCTTTTTATACAAAAATCATAGTTATTCTTATGTATCATAATTATTGTGGTTATTATAGCGACCGTAAATTTTTAATTAACAATCCAATTGTTGCTAAACTGTTTATTCAATTTCTATCGGCTTTTGGAATTTTAATTTATATGAAAAGAGCTTTTATATTACCAAGTTATTTATTTATTGATAAACAATTACTTATTTAAAATTTCAGTTGAAATTAAAGATTTTGTTGGAAAACCCCGCATTTTCAGGGGAAAATTTTCGTCGAAGTAAATCGGGAAAAACACGACTTTATGCATAATCTAATTACGGTGAATTTTTATTTTTGTGTTTTTGGTGTAAAGTTAAAATCTTTGGAGTTATAGAGCTTCTTCTTCTTTCTAATAATCCTTAGTGCCCTTCAGGGCGTCGGATGTTGGGTTCCGCCTTTTATCCACTTCTTCCAATTGCTTCTATTGGTGGCCAGGTTCTTCATATCCCTCATACTGATGTGTCTCCTTTCACCTATATCTTGGATCTGGTCCATCCATGTCTTCCTCGGCCTTCCCTTTTTTCTTTTGTTTCCCATTTTGGCTTCATGTACCTTCTTTGTAAGTCTATTTTGCTCCATTCGTTGTATGTGTCCAAACCAGCTTAATTCTTTGTTTTCGATCTTCCTAATTATCGGTTCTTGTTCCAGCTCTCTTCTTATATCTTCATTTCTGAATCTGTCAAACTTCGTAACTCCGGCTATTCTTCTCATGTATTTCATCTCGGTCGCGTTTATCATTGATTCATGTTTCTTTTGGACAATCCATGTTTCCGCCCCATATGTCATTACCGGATTTACTATGCTGTTATATACTCTGAGTTTAGTTTTGTTGCTTATTTCTGACTTTCCAAAAATTGTATTATTTAAAGAGTAGTACACGCTAGTTGCCTTCTTCAGTTTATTACTTATTGCCAAGTCCGTTTTCCCATCATCTGTTATTATATTTCCCAAATATTCAAAAGTAGATACATGTTCTATTACTTTTTCCTTTACTATTATATTAGTATTCCTTTCTCTTTTCTCATCTTCATTTATTATCATAAGTTTTGTTTTGTTGAGGTTCATTTCCATTTTTAATTTATGAATCTCTTTTTGCCAAATATCTATTAGTTTCTGCATTTTCTCTACTGTGTCTGTGATTAAAACTATATCATCAGCGTATAGAAGGGAGTTGATCTTTATTGCATTTAAGTTTTTATATCCTACTATGTATTGAAGGTTTCTTGTTTGATCTTTGGTATTTTTGATTAAAGTATCCATGACTATTATAAACAAGAGGGGGCTTAGTCCATCTCCTTGTTTAATTCCCTTATCCCATTTAAAAGTGCCTGATCTTTCTCCATTTACCTGTCTCTATGCAGAATTTAATTACGGTGAATTTTTATTTGGGAGTTTTTGGTGTAAAGTTAAAATCCTTGAAGTTATAGAGCAAAAATTGAAAAAAAAACAAGATTTTCGGGCGCCATTTTGTACATAAAAAAAGTAGCACACTATCTGCGGACTTTGCATACCTATATTATTAATATATACAATCATAAGATTCGATTACAGCAATAAAATTGCTGGTAAATAGCTTTTCCCAAAAATGGCCTATTCTCCGATAAATCTGCCCAGACTAATAACTCTACCTGTGAAATTGCTTGGCATGGTCACACTTCAGATCAATTTACGGTTGAAAACGGATTGGAGAGGAGACAGGGAGATCGTTACCTACCACATTATTTAACTTAGTGTTAGAAACCATAATCAGAAAATGCTTGGCATTTTCTGGATGGATGATGACCTAACTTTCTTAGCAAGAGCCGCGAAAGAATTAAGTAGAGTTGTGAAAACAATTATTAAAAGCACAGGAATTCGGATTGGAGGTAAATGAAGAAAAAACCAAATATAAATATAATCATGGGAGCACCAAAAAAAAACAAGAAGAATAAGACTTTAGTGCAGTGGCGTAGCTGACAGGCCCGCAGGGCCTGCAAGGCGGGGGGCCCCGACGTTATGGGGGCCCCTTAAAGAGTTCAAGCTTAATATCTTTACTAATTCTAAAACTTCCTTTAAGTTGGGGATCAAAACATATTTTCCTAATAAGCATCAAAATAGGGAATTTGGAAGGAAGTAATGAAATGGGTAAATTGATGTAACTCTTACTCTTTCCGGTTAAAATTTAGCGTTTCGTGGACATACTGGTAGTTTAAGTGAAAGTGAATTCCAAAAAGGTAATTTTTGTCGGTGGTTCTTTTATAGTTTTTACTAGCTGTTTTAGCTAAATTAGTCGATAAAAAAATAAGTTAAAAACAAATTACTAGAGCTCCCAAAAGTTATTTTGCTGCCTCAAGAAATTGAAAATAAATTGATTAATTTAATTTAAAAAAGTTATTATTCAATAATTTTTGATACCAATCAAGATATTTCAAAACACGATCAGCTTAGTTTATTTTTCGGTATATAAAAATAACTTCCGATGGAAATAATTTACCCTCAAAAGCAGAAGTTGCTGAAAGTTTTTTGGGATTTTTTCGCATATTAGACCAAAGTGCAGAAGGTTTTGTAAATGAAATTTTAAAATGTATACAATCAAAGCACCTTTTCGTACACAACTGCAGAGGAAAGGGGTATGGGTATGATGGGGCAAGCGTTATGAGTGCGCATAACTGACGTTGAAAAAACAGCTTCCTATGTTCATTCTGCATCCCACAATCTGAAACTAGTGTTGAATGATGCCGTTGCTGGTGTACAAGAGTTGGTTCTTTTTACGACATAATTAAGAGATTATAATGATTTTTTTAGTGCAAGTATTAAAAGATGGGATCTACTATGTACTATTACGACTTTGGATTCATCGCGTTTGCCAACACTTAAAAGGTTATGTGAAACCCGGTGGTCATCCAAACATGATGCTGTTATGGCTTTGCGTCGAGCTTTCCGACAAGCAATGAAATCTTTAACGAAAATTTCATTGCTGTCTAAAAAGACGATGAAAAATTAGAAGCTAATACATTATTAGAGCATATGAATAATTTTAAATTTGCCGTTAACATTACAATTTAATCTCAAATACTTAAATTTATTAATCTAACATCAAAACTTTTGCCATCTGAAACGGCAGAGTTACCAGTAGCCCTTCAACTTTTTGAAAAACTCGAGATAATTTTCAAGAAATGAGAAATTCGTTTTCCGAAACTTTAGCAGAAGTAGCAGTAATAGCAGAATAGGTGGGGTATTATACCGGAATTTAAAAATATACGGACAAAATGAATAAAAAAATTTTACGATGAGCTCAGCGGCGACGAAAAAATAACTTGTACCAAAAACAGTTGTGAAGTTAATGTTTTCAATGAAAATTTAGATATAATATTGCAACAACTTACTAATAGGTTTGTCGGATTAAGAGACATGTATAAAAGGTTTTCATGTCTATTTCCAAAAAAATCTATTAACACTAACTGATGAAAACTTATAAAAGAAAGGCCAAATATTGTCATTTACACATATTTCAGTAATTATACTGATATTAGTTGTCTTTATGTTTTATAATACGGGGGCCCACAAAAATTGTCACGGGGAGGCCCCCCAATCTTCAGCTACGCCACTGCTTTAGTGTGAGGTCTTTAAGCAGTAAAAGCTATAGTTTTAAAAGGGTGGACAATTTTGAATATTTGTGTGTAGTATTCAATGAAAATGTAAAAGAGGAATAGCAAAAGGGAATAAAAAATTAGGTGGTTTAAGAGCCCTACTGAACTCAAATATGTTTCTAGACAAGGTAAACTCGGAATATACAATAAGTAGACCAGTAAGGATGTGCGAAAAAACGTCTGTTTTTGGATGCGAGAGGTGGTATTCGGATTTTTGCAGATAAAGTTAGGTGACACCTTCAGTAATAATAATTGACTTATGCTCCCTCTCAAATATGCCCGGAACATTAATAAAAAAATTAAAATATTTAACAATTTCAAAAAACACCGATTTTTTTCTGCTTTCTTTGCTTATAATTTTAAAACGATTCGTTTTGGAACAAAGTCGCAGAAAAATAAAATAAAGATAATTAAATTTTGTATGATATACGACTGGTAAAAAAGTCTTAAGTTATTACCTTTTCTGCAATATAGCAATAAATACAAAATAAGGGGGCAAAATTAGTCTGTTGTTATGCAATATTTTTTAACCACTTTGGTGGCACATAGAACCTTAGTAATTCGCTTACGAAATTCTTTGTAACATACTTAAATCGTGTACCAAATTTCATTAAAATCGACCTAATAAATTTTGCATAATAAATTTTAAATCTAAATGTTTTAAAAAAGTTCAAATTTTTAAAAATCTTTCTGAACAAAAAGTAGACCATTTAGAATTTGGCTATTTTTTTTACATATAAAGAGGTGCTCTACCTATCTAATACACTTTACAGAATTAAAATCGGATTATTTAAGGGGCACCAGCAATGTTTTAAATTTATAAACAATTTTTTGGCTTATAAACAAATAGCTTTGTTTAAAAATAAAAAAATTAATTTTTAGCAATGCAAATAATTAAAACCGGTATAATTTGCCTTAAACTTTCAAATGCTGTCAGCAGAATTGCTATTTTGTTTTTTAATCAAACGTTATTCGCGTTCAAAAATTGCAATTTCTCGATTTTTTGAAAGTTCCACCGCGTTTATCTCGAAAACTATGCATCCTACGAAAAAACTTGTAAGAACATTTTTTACTTAGAATTACCCAAGAAATACAAAAAAAATGTTTTATTTTGCGAAAAATGATTTTATGTAATTCCTCAAGTTCTTTGTTTATAACAATCTTATCGACATCCGGATCAACTGTTACCCAAAAAATTCATGTTCTACGGGTCAAAATACATAAAAAACTTGGGTAAGTCCATCTAAATAAAGGAGCCCGTAGCACCTACTCCTGGCCAGAGCACTAATTTGTTTATAAGCCAAAAAATTGTTTATAACTTTAAAACATTGCTGAGGCTGCTTAAATAATCCGATTTCAATTCTGTAAAGTGCATTAGATAGGTGGAGTACTTCTTTATAATATGTAAAAAAATTGACAAACCTTTGTATGTTCTAGTTTTTGTTGTGCAAGATTTTAAAAAATTTTAATTTAAAAAAAAAGTTTAGATTGCAAAATTATTATGCAAAATCTAGTAAGTCAATTTTAATGAAATTTATTGTACGGTTTTAGCATATCACAGAAATTTTCTAAGCGAATTAGGAAGGTTCCAAGTGTAACCTAAGTGATGGAAAATAATTGAATAAGACAGGCTTGTTTTGCCCCCTTATTTTATATGTATTGCTATTTTGAAGCAAGGGTGATACATTAAGACATTTTTAACCAATCTAATCTGATAGAAAATTTAATTATCTTTGTTTTAATCTTAGAGGACTTTGTTCTAAAATGAATAGTTTTTAAGATATAAGCAAAAAAAATTAGAAAAAAAAAACGATTTTTTTAAAATTTTTAAATATTTTATTTTTATTATTGTTCCGGGCATATTTGAGAAGGAGGATAAATCAATTAGTATTAACGAAGTTATCACCTAACTTTATCCGCAAAAATCTGAATGGTTCCTCTCACATCCACCTAAAAACAGATCCTTACTGGTCTAAAGACAGTGATTAGACCCGCAGTAACATATTTCTACGAGGCATGGACAAAAGTCATAAAGAATTAAATGGTTGGGACATGTGAACAGAATGCCTAAACTATTTATGACCAGAAAACTAATCGGTCCCAAAAGAAGAGGTAGACCCAGAGGTGGATTAATATAGTGGAGGAAATTCGAGATATGTTGTTAATCAGGTTCTTCAGAGTAGTTAAGAATTATTGTTATTAGTTAATCTAATGATTTATGTTATAAAAAAATTCCCTAGGTCTTAACGGCATGTTGTGCGTATAAATAAATAAATATTATCAGGACCGCTTTATCCATTAGCCAATATAGGCAGTTGCCTAGGGCGGCAAATTACGAGAGGGCGGCAAAAATACTTTACAAAAAATATTTGTATATAAAAATTAAAAAGGAATAACTTTTCAGTACATCCATCAATGGAATAGAAGTGGGCATTCACATCTAGAAAACAAATTGCATTCAAAAAAATGCAAAGTCGTGGATTTAGGGATTATTGGGCCGCAGGCAGTACCGCAAAGGCGGTGGGCCATTAAACACTGCAATGTAAATGTACTTTGCCTAATAGGCAGAAACTAAAGACTTGATTTAGTCTGATTTATACTGAAACTTGGAAGTACCATTGTTCCGCCAATAGAGAGCATTCGACTCGAATAAACAGATCCCTAACAAGGAATCATTTTTTTAGAAAAATAAAAATTTTAAACGGTGAATTTTTTTTATTTAATAAAATTCCAACAGGAATCTTATGATTATTGCTATCTGATCATTACTATGATCAATAAGCAAGATAGTTCTACATACAAAATATTATAAAAAACTTATCTAAGGTCATATTCAACAATATTCCTTAGGCTCTAATACATTACAGTACTACTAGCTAACGTGTACACTTTAGCCGCACTTTGCTCTACTTTTTCACTTTCACTCACTTGAACTTATAGGGCTTTTCATCGATTGTCATTTGTTTCGAGCTTCTGTCAGATATTGTATAATCTGTGTATAATATTTCTATACACGGATTATACGACATATGACAGAAGCTCGAAACAAATGACTGTGAATGAAAAGCTCTATTGCACTAACTCGAACGGCTTCGTTCTCTTAAGTCTTCTTATCTGATTGGCGTTGTCTAGGAGATTGATGGCCTCGACATTCACATGGTTGGAGAGCCTTTGTTCATGACTCTCGGCAAACTTACTTATTGTCTGGATAACCGTATCCATCTGGAGGTCTTGATGAAGATCACAGTTTCTGAAGTACCATGGAGCTTTGACGATGCTCCCTAATACTTTATCCTGATATCGTTGTATAATTTGGATGTTACTTTCTTTTGTGCAGCCTAAGGGTGAAATGAAGTTCAGGAATTGTCTACTTTATTCTATATCAAAAAAGGGTGTATTTTATATTCCTTACCGTAGGCCAGAATAAAAAATCACAATAAACTGGCTGAGTACCTACGTACCTTGCCCAGGACATTCTCTCAATTTGGTAGTATCTTTAGCAGCAGAATCCTGTCTGAACGCCACTTCCTTTTTCATTTTTTTACAAGAATTATATACATTTTTCTCAGTTTTCACATATAGATGAAAAATTTTGACTGACAACTTAAATCACCTATTGTGAAATCTCTTATACCTGGTTGCACCAACGGATCTAAAGCTCCAGCTTAGCTAAGCTCTACTTATACATAGGGCCTCCTTGAGTATCACTTACGTTGCACCATAATTTTAGATTCTTACGTTATTATCAATTATATCTATTATTATATTATGGTATTCTTATTGTAATATATTATAATTATATTATATTAATTCTAATGATATTCTCGACTTAAGCTTAAGATCTGTTGGTGCAACCGGGCATTAGTGCGACAATATGTGTGAATGTCAAACTGCAGCTGTAAAATCACATGTATATGAAAAAATGGACGTTTTTGAAATGGCTTTATTAGCTGTCATTTAGCAACATATTTTAGGAAGAGTGAACCTATCCTCTCAGTAGGTCCAAAGTCATCAATGGAACTGGGTTCTGTCGTTAAAGAGTATGAAGCTTATTCAAATTACTTTTCCTTAATTAGAAATAATTTGGTCATTTGTGAAGAGGAAGCCGAAAAATTGTGCCCAAGTAAAGCATAATATAAAGAAATAAGTAAGAGAAAAAAATCAATTTGACGAGGGGGCCGATGATGACTTAAACTTTTCAGCTAGTGATGAGATGAAAATCCACGCATTCTATATATTATAATCGACACCGATAAGAGCCCTGAGTAGACGTCTGGAATGTTATCGACTTATTTATCAACGTTTTCGTGATAACAGATTTGCCAAAATTAAACAATGAAGAAATTATTAAAGATCCTGAAAAGCTGATACTTTATAAAAACGACCTAGATACGTCATTACACATGAATTCATTCACTTAAAGAGTCATTTGGATACCACAATAAAATCACCAATTGACATATCTAAATTTAAAGAGGAGTGGATTGAAAGATATTTTTCCACCTACCTCTACCGAAAGTATACTTTTCCGGACCTGATTGTAGGGAGCAAAGTTGTACTTTTCCTCCCTAGGGAGGAAAAGTAAAAGTGACGTCATGTTATGTCATTCATGAAATATAACTTATTGACGCCCTGTACAATATCTATTTTCTATTACGTAAGTATCTATACATTTTAACGTTTATTTAAAAACACTCTGTATTTTGCAGAATGGTAAAAAACAGTAAATTGTTATTCTGATTTAACAATGTTTACATTAATAGTTTGACTTATATTTGACAGTTGACAGTTATGTTGTACCTACTTGTTAGTTTTAGTTCTATTAAAATTTGTTGGTTAGTTACATAAATAAATTAAGTAAAAATGAAAAACTTACTTGTTATTTGAGGAAGGTGGAAAAACCATATGTATAACATGGAAGTAAAGTGCTTTTCCTCCCTTGAATGATTACTGCCCTCCGCTACGCATCGGGCAGTAAACTTCATTCTCGGGAGGAAAAGTAGCACTTTCCTCCCTTGTTATACAAATAGCTATTCCTTAATTTTGACATTGCTTTGCGCATTTATTTGTGCATCCCAGTTGCCAACGTGTCTGCTGAAAGGTCCTTAAGAATTAAAAATAATTTCCGATCAAGTATGACGCAAGAACGTCTTAACAATTTGTCGATTTTGTTCATAGAAAGTGACGTAACAAAGACGATAAATTACGTCGACATGATAGATGATTTTACCAAAGAAAAATCAAGAAAGAAATCTCTGATGTGATCGAACTGGAATGACAATTTTTTCTGTTATTATGTATATAAACATCGTAGTTTAAATCCATTTTTGGTGTATTCCTATTTAAACAAAAAATTCTGCTTGCAATTTTTTTTTTCGCAAAAATGGTACGTTTTAAAATGGCGGCTACTAGAGAATTGCTTAGGGCTCCAATTAACCTAAATGCGGCCCTGAATATTATAGCTAGAATATAGTTATAACTATCTAATATAATATTTAATAAGGTTAGCTACCCCTTCTCTCATACTCAAAAATAACAATAATTATACATATGCGAACTATCAGAGACGAAAAATAAAGAAATTATAACTCCTTCGCTAAAAGGTCGAAGGGGGCGGGAAATTATGCGCGAAAGACACAGGCGAAGCAAAATCAGAAAGGGACAGAAAGGAATTAATAGGATAAACCAAAGTAGGTACTTCTTCTTGTTTCCGACTACCAGTCGGAAGTTAGATATTATCATCGCTATCTTTCCTTTATCTACTGCTGCTTTGAAGAATTCTAATAAACTGCGTTTAAATCAGCCCCTTAAACTTTTCAACTATGACACTCTCCTTCCTATTCTCTTTTTCTCTTATATTTCCTTGTATTAGATTATTTTGGTATATGTAGGTCCTGTTTTGTATATTGTTCTAAACAAGTCTACGGTTTATGTCTAAGGTTTCATCATTCCTGCAGTTTATACAGCTTTCTACTGGGATTTAGTCTGGGAAGCAGTGTGGATCTACTATTGTGCCATTGTTGATGGTTTTTAATGCCATTTGAATTTCTTTTTTTAATATCCTTAAAGCCACACCATCTTCTACATCTATTTCCGTGTTCTGTTCTATTGTCTTTGAACAACTCATTGATTGTTTATTTGTATCTTTCAGTATTCCCTATTTTCTTTTTCTGTTATTGTAAGTTAATTATTTAATTTTTTAGGTATATTAAAACCACCATGCCTTTTTTGGTATTCTTTTATTTCTGCGTAACCATTAACCTTAACCATTCTTCTTTTGCTTGCTTAATTTTGTATATTATTTGTTTATCCATTTTTTTGTACATCTGATTATTTTTATTTTTATGTTAACGTCTTTCTTCCGTTAAATCTAAAATTTTCTCCATCATCCACGGTTTATTTTTTTATCTGGTTAGTGACAAAATTTCATTTTGAGCTTTATCAATTTCCGTCTTTATTAATTAATAGCCATTTTGTTTCCGTATACTAAGATTGTAATAATACCGTTTTATTATTTTGCAGTACTTTGTTTTTTAACTTTCATTAATCGAGTATTGATATCATGTGTCAGGCGTTGCCTTTTTTATTTTTAGCTTAATTTTGGTAATTAGTGGGTTGTGATGTGATCCTATGTCAGCACTCGGACATGTTGTTCTGATGTAGTTGCATTCTTATATCTTTCTCTAACTAATGCGTAGTATATTTATTTGGTTTCTTAAAATTCCCTCTTCTTGATCTGCTGTTGATTTTCACGTGTATGTTCTTCTCTTCCTTTCGTTTCCCAGGCCGTATCTTCCTGTACATTCTTCTACTTTTTCTTCCCCGAGATTTGTGTTAAAATTCTTCATTATAATAATTGTAAGATCCTGAGTTTTAATGGAATATAAAATTAGTGTCTAAATCTTCGTAGAAAGTTTCAACATCTCTCTCTGGTTTGTCCGCAGTTATAACATAAACTTTTATGTTTATTTTGGGTTTGTTCTGGTTTGGTCGTATGAGTTTAGTTCTGTTGGTATATGGGGTGAAATTTACTACCGCTTCATCAATATTTTTTATTTAGCATTATCCCGAAACCACAGCTGTGAGAACCGTCTTGACTTACCGTTAACCGTTCTTACTAAGTAATTCTAATACCGTTCTAGACACCGTTCTTACTAATAATATATTGTTTTATTAAGTTTCTTCTTTCCGGAATCGGCCGTTGGACCTCACTGATTTAGGCCAAAGTATAATAGTAGTTTAATAAATATCTTAGAATAAGGGCTGAAACAAGTTGCTCTTCCAAGACATTTTTCAGTTTTTCGTTTAATTATTATATAGAAACTTTGGAG
The DNA here is from genome assembly GCF_917563875.1 of Diabrotica virgifera virgifera. Taxonomy (NCBI): domain Eukaryota; kingdom Metazoa; phylum Arthropoda; class Insecta; order Coleoptera; family Chrysomelidae; genus Diabrotica; species Diabrotica virgifera. Next base: position 166,757,919 of record NC_065445.1, read on the forward strand.
CATTTATAACAACAATTTTTTTAACATTACATTAAGATAGACTAGGCAATTAAAATTGTATATGACATTTAATGATAATTAATTTTTTTAGCATCTATAGCAACCCTCCCCATGGCAGTAGGATCCGTTATAGGTGGATTCTGTTTAGAACAATTGGGACGTAAAGCAACACATACCATATCTTGCTTACCAATATTTTTGGGATGGTTGCTTATCTATTTAGCTAATGGAATTAAGATGATCCTTCTGGGAAGATTCATAACGGGGCTATTTACAGGGATATTGACGACAGCTACTGCAGTCTATATTGGAGAAACCTGTGAGCCTGCCTACAGAGGAATTTTACTAGCTGGGATATCATTTTGTGTTGCATTTGGTAAACAAATTTACAGTTGTTATGAATCAATACAAATAGTGTTATTTCGACACCCCCATCGAACAAGGTTGTAACTCAAGTTACATCTATTTTCAGATTTCAACACAGGCGAATTCAGCAAAAATGGCTCACACGTCAATATAAACGACATAGTTTAATTCTCAATATTTTGGCCAATAGTCTATTGAAAAAAGTTGTATTTTAACTTACGTGTGCCATTCTAGCAGTAACACTGGATACTCCCTATGTTAAATATTTACTTTCTTTATACTTGACGATTAACAAGGTTGTTAAATGAGTTACAACTTTGTTGCACGTATGTTTAATTTATTAAGTATTTAAACATATGGTGTATCTCATAAGTCAATTTATCGAAATGAAAATAAAAAAAGGATTTAAAGACTTTTTCCCATTTTGATAGTTGCGGTGGACAAAATAAATATAGAATAGTTTTTGCTACATACTTCTATATAGTGAAACAGTGTAATATTAACATTACACATGTACTTTTCGAAATAGCACATTTATAAAACAAGGGTGATTCAATGCATGCCCTTATAGAAAAACGGAAAAAACATTAAGTCGTATATGCTCCAGACCAATGGATAACCATGATACGATATGCCAAAGCATCAGGCAAGCCTAAATCCGTAACTGAATTAAATCAGAACCAAATTCTAAATTTTAACCTATTTAAGGACACAAATGTTAATTTTGAAGTATGTAGATATTAATAGTAAAAGACTAAAGTAATAAAGTAAAATGGTCTAGAATTAAATATTTACAGATACGCCATAAAAATGCGAAAAATTTGACATATTTTATACCATGATCTTTTCATAGTGATATAATATTATTGTTATTGTAAAATTTATAATTTCCAATTAAAATTATGAAAACTGTTAGTTGATATTTTGTTTAAATATCCCTTAAAAACTCATTTTCTCCTAGCTATACTGCAAATAACTCAAAACATACAACCTTTTAATAGTTAAACGGGAAAAATAATTAACACAGAGAATGTAAAATGGTTGTTAGGCGACTTACATCCTTTTTCTACGAATACTCATGTTTAATCTCAAGGTTGTATCTCAATCAAACTCAAGATTTTCAATAGTTATTAAAATTACAAAACATACATCTCCAGTAATCCCTTATTATGATATAAATATCATATCACATTAGTGTAAAAGAGTCTAATCATTTCGCTACAAATTTTTAAAAAGTCATGTTTTCGTTTTTTGCCTCTCCTGTAAAATCGCTAAAACTGAGTTACAACCTTGTTCGATGGGAGTGTCGATTTATCTTTGGTACCTGTTCATGAGATTCTGATGTATTGCGTCTTTATTTTGTTTACAATGACGGGCTAATCGCACTTTTATATACCCTCATTTTTTTATTTCTGAAAGGTACCTCAGTCCGAATTAGGGTAGTTTTTCAACCTAAAGAGCTTTCCGCTCTGTTTTTCTTCAGGAAAGTTCTCTACGATATTAAAGTCATTCTTTGTATTATATCGTGTCAAAATATTCGTATAAGAACCGAAACCTTTCGTATCGAGAAGAAGCTGAAACTTCCATAATTTTTATTAGTTAATCTTTGATAAGCCCTATGTCATTCTTGGACTCCATTTGTTCCATGTAGGAATCCATTTGTTCCATGTGGATCAGTGGTATCTTGATCCCCATTAAACAGTTCGGCAAGTTTCACCAACATAATTTTTTGAAAGCTGATCTGATTCAGCCCTGCATCAGATCAGTTCTGTCTTGAAAAGTAGTTGGAGGTTTTCGTTATATGACCATATTGACATTGTCACACTGCTGTTCCTGAGTGTCATGTTTTTAGTTCCAGATAAACATTGCCAAGACACCTTAAGTATATAGGTTTTTCTGTAATAGTGTTCCAATTGTCTTCTGTTGTTTTTTGTCCCGATGTTGTTGTGACTAGTAGTTATTTCTAAGTCCAACTGGTATCCTGTTTGGAAATAGTAATTTTATAGTATATTTATACATAAAAAAATTTTGATCTCATATTCAGTTCTGTTAGTTTCACTGTTTTAGTCTACTAAAAACAGTAAAAGGGGAGCTTTTACCTGAATGCTTAGTACATACGTATATATTTCTTTACTATATTTATTAACTTTATCATCATGCCATCTGCACTTCTAGTGGAGTGATTGGCGCCCTCTTTGGACTTTTCGCTCTTCCAATTAATTTGTCGCGGGGAATCAGTCGCGGCATTAACATTTTAGTTTTGCAATTGGTTGTGGGACATCTTCTATAATTTTTCTTCATTTTCTTCATTAATTCCTGTTTTTGCTTATGGTTACCCATTATGTAGCTCTCATCTTCTTAAGCTCCTCGACAATCTGATTCTCCCATCTGGTTTTTTGCCATTCTCGTGGTCTGCCTGATACAGGTCTCCATTCGGTAACTTTCTTGATAACTTCTTCTGGATTTCTGCTTTCTAAATGCTCCATCCATCTGAGTCACTGTGCCTTGATAAATCTGACGACGTCTTCTCCTTTCAAAAGTTTTCTTACTTCGTGGCTCATCAATTTTCTAAATTCATTATTACCTTTATTACCTAAGTTTAGTGGACCTGCTATCCTGCAAATTCTTTTTCTCTTTATAATCCTCAATATTTCTTCATCGTTCTATGCCAGTCACATTACCTCAGCACCGTATGTGATTACTGGTCTAATTGCTGATCTGTAAATATTGAGTTTAGTATTCTGATTAAGCTTCTTTTTATTGAGGAAGTTGTTACATTTTCAGTATGAACTCTTTCCTGGCTGGATTCTTTAATTGATTACTATACTCTCGCTTTAGTTCCATTAACTGAGACCCCAAGGTATTTAAAGTGTTCTACCTTTTCAAACTCATATTTACCAATATTTAAACTTGTCACTTTAACTGAATTTTTCTTGAACATATTACGTATTCTGTTTCGTTTTGATATATTGCTAAACCCCTTTTGGATGCTTTCGTGCACAACTTCACAAATTCTTTTTTTAAACTATTTAAGTTTCTGCTAATTAATGCTATGTCATCAGCATACGTCACAAGTTGCGAAGTCCATGTCATAATTTTACCTATTGTTTCTGTAGCTCTTATTGTTCCTTCTGTAGAGACACTAAATTGTGACGTTGATAGAGTCATCTTGTCGTACTCCAGTTGCCATTTCTATATTTATGGTGATTTCGTTATCTGTTATTATTGCTGCCATCGATCTTTCCATTTTTATTTTGTAAGTTTCATAAAGATATCTAGGATTTTCAAGTCTTCTATTAGGTCTGGCCTTGTTAGGATGTCAGAGGCTTGCTCGGTGGCGTAGCTAGTCCTATAGAGGCCCCATATCAAGGTTTGTTGCGGGGCCCTTTTCGACGACTGATGTGGGATAGTGCTAAAAAAATGTTAATCAAAAGTAGCAAAAACGCTTGTATATGTAGAGAATAGAATAGAAATATGCTTTATTGTCACTGAAAATTTTACAATTTTATGGACAAAGCTTACAAAGGTTCCAAAAAAAAACAATAACAATATTATTACAAAATAAAAGATAATGAAATAAAACAAAACAATATAGGGTGTTTCATTAATAATTGGAAATCTTTTAAGTGTAGATTCCTGATCTCAAAATATTAAGGTTTAACTCAAATCACGTACTCCGAAAATAGTTCCTAAGGGAGCTTGAGTTCTTTGAAGATGGTGTCTTTTAATTAGTTTCTTTTTAAATACCTCTTGAACGCTGCTATTTAGAAAACCTAATTCTGGTACGTCTATTTATATTCCAGAGATAAATCGATTCTATAATTTCCGAATTTCTAGTACCGGTCATAGGTGCTCTTTTTTCGGTAGGATACCGGTTATTTTATAGCATAACTTTTGTATCTTTAACTTTCAAGTATTTTTGACACTGGATAATTACATTTTAATAAGTAGTAGCTAATACAGGTATTCTAGTACTAAAAGTTGCTTTTGTTTTTAAGTCGGTAGGATACCTCGTTTTCTAGAAAAATCGATTTGAATATTTATCGTTTTTTTTAATTTGAACAAACTTTAGAAGAATTTAAAAAAAAATGGTATATTTTATCGACTTTCAGCAAGAGTAACTTTTAGTACTAGAATACCTCATAATTTAATAATCTAAGTCAAAAATGCTTAAAAATTAAAGTCACAAAAATAATGCGATAAAATAACCGTTGACCTACCCAAAACGGACGCATATGACCGGTACTGGAAATTCGCAACTGATAAAATCAAATCATCTGTGGAATAAAGATACCAGTTTTCGTTTTTTTTTTCATAGATTTTTTTAATTATTTTTTCAATTAAAAAAAAACGCACAATTTTCAAATCGACGGTTCTCGAAAACGATGTATACTACCTACGCAATAGTACCTTTTATTATTAATGGCCTCACAATTTAATAATCCAGTGTCAAAAAGGCTCAAAACTTAAAGACAAAAAAGTTATGCGATAAAATAACCGTTTCTCTACCCAAAACAAACGCCTATGGCCGGTACTAGAAAATCGAAATTTATGGAATCGATTTATCCGTTCTGGATCGAAGCGTTCTGGAGGTATTTAAAAAAGCTCATTACAAGACACCTTCTTTAAAGAGCTCTATCTCCCCTAGGAAGCATATTCGGACTAGGTGATTTGGGTTAAATCTTAATATTTTGAGCCCAGGGATCTACAGTTAAAATATTTTCAAGTATTAATGAAACACCCTGTATATTGCATAATTTAAATAAATTGTAAATTGCATAATACATACAACCTTAGGAACTAATAAGTTCTGCGTATAACACCCAAATATAGATAGAAATAATAAACCTAATAAACACTAATTATACCAAAGCCGAAAAATAGATTTGAATTGTTGAGATTGATTGCTTGAGAACAGATTCAGTTTTTTAAGCCATGAATGAATAGACATTGAAAATAAGCATAAACAAAAAAGCCAAAAAAGCAATAAGCAATAAAGTCTCGTCCGAACTGTGACGGGCATTTTTGTATTAATAATGTATTAGGTATCTAGTACCCAAAAAGCCCATTTATAACCTGGCTAGTCAGGTGTCCCGACAAAAACCTTTTTTCTCTGGACTACGATGTTATATCTTCTCAATATTGTCCTACGAAGTTGAATCCTGGACACTCACTGAAGCGATGGAGAAAAAACGTGAAGCCTTCGAAATTTGGCTCTACAGGCGAATCCTAAGAATATCATGGACTGACAAGATAACCAACAAGACCGTACTACGAAGAAAGGAGAAATAAATAGAAGTGATGTTTACGACTAAAAAGAGAAAGTTAGAATATCTCGGACACATAATGAGAAACGGCACTAAATACAGATTACTAAAGATAATCCTTCAAGGAGTATTCGGAAAGCCAGGTATAGGGCGAAGAAAAATATCATGGTTAAAGAACCTGAGAAAATGGTTCTCTACAAGAACAACTACTAATCTATTAAAAGCATCAGTTAATATATTAATTATAGCCAGAATGATCGCCAATATTCGAAACGAATAGGTACCAAAAGAAAAAGAAAAGTTATTTTTACCTTAACATTTATTCGAGCCATGTGGAGAAATACGTCATATAAAATGTCATGTACTTAATATTTTTAATATATATATATATATATATATATATATATATATATATATATATATATATATATATATATATATATATATATAGAGGGCGAAACACATTTCTACGAACTGGTGTTTGGATCTTTGATTCTATTCAAAAAATTTTTCCCAACCCGAAGTGGTGGATGTGTGAATTGTTCGTAAGGGGATTTTTCCACATTCTCTATTTCATCTGTTTGATTTCGTACGAGTGGTCGTCAAACCATTAACCTTGGATCTTTTGATCACTGAGTGTGTTTCAAGGATCTACATCTCATGTTTTTTAAACATATATTTTACTTACTTTAAGTAATTAGGGAATTAAAACTTGAGACTGTCATTGTCGGACTTGTCGTAGATTTACGCACCTTCTATGTCTAGGTCTCGAATGTTGTTTTTTGATTGGAATGTGTCTAATAAAGATATTCAACCTCTCATCTTTATTGATAAGCCCAGAGAGGTTGAAGAGGGCGAAACACATTTCTACGAACTGGTGTTTGGATCTTTGATTCTATTCAAAAAAATTTTTCCCAACCCGAAGTGGTGGATGTGTGAATTGTTCGTAAGGGGATTTTTCCACATTCTCTATTTCATCTGTTTGATTTCGTACGAGTGGTCGTCAAACCATTAACCTTGGATCTTTTGATCACTGAGTGTGTTTCAAGGATCTACATCTCATGTTTTTTAAACATATATTTTACTTACTTTAAGTAATTAGGGAATTAAAACTTGAGACTGTCATTGTCGGACTTGTCGTAGATTTACGCACCTTCTATGTCTAGGTCTCGAATGTTGTTTTTTGATTGGAATGTGTCTAATAAAGATATTCAACCTCTCATCTTTATTGATAAGCCCAGAGAGGTTGAAGAGGGCGAAACACATTTCTACGAACTGGTGTTTGGATCTTTGATTCTATTCAAAAAATTTTTCCCAACCCGAAGTGGTGGATGTGTGAATTGTTCGTAAGGGGATTTTTCCACATTCTCTATTTCATCTGTTTGATTTCGTACGAGTGGTCGTCAAACCATTAACCTTGGATCTTTTGATCACTGAGTGTGTTTCAAGGATCTACATCTCATGTTTTTTAAACATATATTTTACTTACTTTAAGTAATTAGGGAATTAAAACTTGAGACTGTCATTGTCGGACTTGTCGTAGATTTACGCACCTTCTATGTCTAGGTCTCGAATGTTGTTTTTTGATTGGAATGTGTCTAATAAAGATATTCAACCTCTCATCTTTATTGATAAGCCCAGAGAGGTTGAAGAGGGCGAAACACATTTCTACGAACTGGTGTTTGGATCTTTGATTCTATTCAAAAAATTTTTCCCAACCCGAAGTGGTGGATGTGTGAATTGTTCGTAAGGGTATTTTTCCACATTCTCTATTTCATCTGTTATATATATATATATATATATATATATATATATATATATATATATATACCCTGTATATTGCATAATTTAAATAAATTGTAAATTGCATAATACATACAACCTTAGGAACTAATAAGTTCTGCGTATAACACCCAAATATAGATAGAAATAATAAACCTAATAAACACTAATTATACCAAAGCCGAAAAATAGATTTGAATTGTTGAGATTGATTGCTTGAGAACAGATTCAGTTTTTTAAGCCATGAATGAATAGACATTGAAAATAAGCATAAACAAAAAAGCCAAAAAAGCAATAAGCAATAAAGTCTCGTCCGAACTGTGACGGGCATTTTTGTATTAATAATGTATTAGGTATCTAGTACCCAAAAAGCCCATTTATAACCTGGCTAGTCAGGTGTCCCGACAAAAACCTTTTTTCTCTGGACTACGATGTTATATCTTCTCAATATTGTCCTACGAAGTTGAATCCTGGACACTCACTGAAGCGATGGAGAAAAAACGTGAAGCCTTCGAAATTTGGCTCTACAGGCGAATCCTAAGAATATCATGGACTGACAAGATAACCAACAAGACCGTACTACGAAGAAAGGAGAAATAAATAGAAGTGATGTTTACGACTAAAAAGAGAAAGTTAGAATATCTCGGACACATAATGAGAAACGGCACTAAATACAGATTACTAAAGATAATCCTTCAAGGAGTATTCGGAAAGCCAGGTATAGGGCGAAGAAAAATATCATGGTTAAAGAACCTGAGAAAATGGTTCTCTACAAGAACAACTACTAATCTATTAAAAGCATCAGTTAATATATTAATTATAGCCAGAATGATCGCCAATATTCGAAACGAATAGGTACCAAAAGAAAAAGAAAAGTTATTTTTACCTTAACATTTATTCGAGCCATGTGGAGAAATACGTCATATAAAATGTCATGTACTTAATATTTTTAATATATATATATATATATATATATATATAGAGGGCGAAACACATTTCTACGAACTGGTGTTTGGATCTTTGATTCTATTCAAAAAATTTTTCCCAACCCGAAGTGGTGGATGTGTGAATTGTTCGTAAGGGGATTTTTCCACATTCTCTATTTCATCTGTTTGATTTCGTACGAGTGGTCGTCAAACCATTAACCTTGGATCTTTTGATCACTGAGTGTGTTTCAAGGATCTACATCTCATGTTTTTTAAACATATATTTTACTTACTTTAAGTAATTAGGGAATTAAAACTTGAGACTGTCATTGTCGGACTTGTCGTAGATTTACGCACCTTCTATGTCTAGGTCTCGAATGTTGTTTTTTGATTGGAATGTGTCTAATAAAGATATTCAACCTCTCATCTTTATTGATAAGCCCAGAGAGGTTGAAGAGGGCGAAACACATTTCTACGAACTGGTGTTTGGATCTTTGATTCTATTCAAAAAAATTTTTCCCAACCCGAAGTGGTGGATGTGTGAATTGTTCGTAAGGGGATTTTTCCACATTCTCTATTTCATCTGTTTGATTTCGTACGAGTGGTCGTCAAACCATTAACCTTGGATCTTTTGATCACTGAGTGTGTTTCAAGGATCTACATCTCATGTTTTTTAAACATATATTTTACTTACTTTAAGTAATTAGGGAATTAAAACTTGAGACTGTCATTGTCGGACTTGTCGTAGATTTACGCACCTTCTATGTCTAGGTCTCGAATGTTGTTTTTTGATTGGAATGTGTCTAATAAAGATATTCAACCTCTCATCTTTATTGATAAGCCCAGAGAGGTTGAAGAGGGCGAAACACATTTCTACGAACTGGTGTTTGGATCTTTGATTCTATTCAAAAAATTTTTCCCAACCCGAAGTGGTGGATGTGTGAATTGTTCGTAAGGGGATTTTTCCACATTCTCTATTTCATCTGTTTGATTTCGTACGAGTGGTCGTCAAACCATTAACCTTGGATCTTTTGATCACTGAGTGTGTTTCAAGGATCTACATCTCATGTTTTTTAAACATATATTTTACTTACTTTAAGTAATTAGGGAATTAAAACTTGAGACTGTCATTGTCGGACTTGTCGTAGATTTACGCACCTTCTATGTCTAGGTCTCGAATGTTGTTTTTTGATTGGAATGTGTCTAATAAAGATATTCAACCTCTCATCTTTATTGATAAGCCCAGAGAGGTTGAAGAGGGCGAAACACATTTCTACGAACTGGTGTTTGGATCTTTGATTCTATTCAAAAAATTTTTCCCAACCCGAAGTGGTGGATGTGTGAATTGTTCGTAAGGGGATTTTTCCACATTCTCTATTTCATCTGTTTATATATATATATATATATATATATATATATATATATATATATATATATATATATATATATATATATAATACAGACCATGAGTTCACACTTCAAAAAGTGATTATCTCCCTTATGAGACTTTTTTTTAATCAGTTATTTATGTTGAGTCGGAAAACTTATTTTTTCGGGGAGGGGCGCGTTTCGTAAGTATTGCGACCCTCACAGTTAATTTTTGCAGGATAGTTTGATAACAAGGGTTTAAGGGTACTCCAGTTTTTGGACGCACCAAAGTTTAGAAACCTCTATATTTACCAAACGCCTCTCCTGAAAATTTTCCCTATTAGAAAAGTTGTCCGACATGAGCAACTGAATAAAAAAAGTCTCACGAGGGAGGTACTAGATTTTATTACCATTTATTTATAAGTGTGTGCTCAAGACCCAATCGTTTGAATTTTTCTAGTTTGCACTAATTATTCCATTTATTTTAAAAGATTTTTAAAGAACTACTTTATACTTATTTTATTATTAATATATTTTAGGTTTGTTCACATCCCACCTTCTTGGTACTTTCCTATCCTGGCAAAATACAGCGATGGTATGCTCTCTGCTCCCTTTAATCAGTCAAATAATAATTTATTTTCCTCCAGAGTCTGCAACATGGCTCGCAGGTAAAGCACGAATAGAAGAAGCAGAACAAGCATTTTACTGGTATAGAGGAGCTTCCGATAATGCTAAAAAGGAATTGAATATAATTTTGCAATGTCGTAAACATGAAGCCAAAGGATCAAGTAAGACTTTCAAAGACAAGATAAATGATCTTCTGGTACCGGAGTTTCTGAAACCATTAGGAATAATTTCTATCTACATTATTACCAAGCAGTGGTCTGGTATTAATGCAATAACATTTTATTCTATTCATATCATGCAAGAAACTATAGGCAAAGGTGTGGATGAATATATATCAACTCTTATTATTGATCTTTTAAGGCTTTGTATGTCTGTTGTAGCATGTTTTTTACTTAAAAAAATCAAAAGACGACCTCTGGCGATACTAAGTGGTGTCGGTACTTTCCTGTCACTATTAGTACTAAGTTTCTATGTCTATATTGCAAAGATTTATCCTCCATTCAGTTTAAGTTATATTCCACTAAGTTGCCTTATTTGTTTCATTATTTTTTCCAGCATCGGATTAGTACCCCTTCCCAGTTCTATGCTAGGGGAAGTATTTCCTCTGAGACACAGAAGTAAAGGTAGCGGAATTTCGTCTTTTATAGCTTTCTCTATGTTTTTCTCGGTTGTTAAATGTGTACCTGGTATGTTTGGGATTTATGGTCCCGATGGAACGTTTTTAATTTTTGGTGTAGTCGCCCTTTTCAGTACTTTATTCGTTATTGTCTTTCTTCCAGAAACAAAAGATAGGTCTTTACACGAGATAGAGGAATCATTTAAGAATAAAAAATAACACATTGTAGGTATGTATGTTTCTCTATCTTCAATAAAATTTTTGGAAATACATAAAATCTAAAAGTATCGAATTGTTCTAGTCCCATAATGAAGCCAATTGGTGTATTTAATTAAATAAATCTTCCTGGTTTTCCTGCATATACTAGAATGAGTTTTAGACCAAAAATAAATTTACGATTGTTTGTTATCTTTCGCCAAAACCACAAAAATACGAATATAACAATACCCTTTGCAACTACCTTATGTATTGCCTTAATGTGTGTATACCTAATCTATCCGAGGCCTACCTTTTAGTATAAGAGCTATGAGACATTTTTGAGTAGGTATTTTAGGCAACCTGAAAATTTTTCAAGTGACTTTTCCATGATAGCCTAATACAAAAATGCCGGTCTGGCTGGAGGGTAGCGGTTATTTTCCCCAAAAATCCCCCCCAAGTTAAAAAAAGGGTAAAAATTGTTATTACAAAAAATATCATTGACGTGACTTTAAAGTAAATTTAAATATTCAAATATAAAGAAAATAAACAGGCCAGGCGATTTGAGGGCGATTTTAACTCTGCAAGATACTTGCATGGGCGTCCCAGCATTATTTTCAGGGGATGCATCTGAACTTCAGAAGATTTCATCTGAATCTGTACATACTATTAACGAGTATAAAATATACAACTATACATGCATAGCTATGTACATTCCTTCCGGACAGGGAGGTGCAATTGTTATTTTGACAGGGTAATTTTTAATATTAAAAATAAATATTCTAAAAAACACAGGTTTTTTTTGGTGAAATTTTCCAACTGTCATGTGATCAAACAAATTTTTCTTCTTCTTCTTCAGCCTGTGTTCGTCCACTGCTGGACATAGGCCTCTTCCATTTGCTTCCATCGATTTCTACTCTTGGCAGTTCTCATCCACTGTTTGCCCGCGACTTGTTTGATATCATCTGCCCACCTCTTCTGCGGTCTGCCTACTCCTCGCCTGTTCTCTCTTGGTCTCCAGTTTGTTAGTCTCTGTGTCCATTTTTCGGGATTATCTCGGGCAACATGTCCGACCCATTGCCACTTGAGCCTTGCTATACGTTCTGCGACATCAAACAAATTACTCGTGCATATAAATGAAAAGCGCTATAGGTAAGCACCAGTGTGAGAGAGAGCGTATACCGATAGCTGTTTGCGTCCCCTGTTGTAACTGAGCGAGTCCGTTCGCTCGAGAAAAATCACGCGACCTGGCGATACCCATGTTGTTGTAAGTAACATTTTTTTAATTAAAGGAAAATAATATGGACTATACAATAGATTTTGCAAATATGATAGAAAAAGACAAATTTGTTATTATAAATATATAGGTAGAAAAGTATAAAACTATAAACTAAATTGATTCTGTGTCCGAATCTTGTACTTCTTCTTCAAACTCTTCATCTGAGCTTAAATATTCATTCTCTTTTTCTTCGTCAGACTCCGCTCGAGACTCAGATTCCTCTTCTACCTGATCTCTAAATAGTTGTAATATGTATTTAGAGTTAATTAAAAATTAATTAGTGCTTAATTAATTGAGTTGCTACGTATTCTTACTTATATAACCAATACTTAATACTTTTCCTTATATATCCAATCACATCAGGTTTTTTATTTCTTAGTATATGACCAAAGTAGCTCATTTTTTTCCTTCAAAGTGTTGAGTATTTATTTTTCCTTTTTCATCTTTCTTAATGTTTCCGTATTTGCTACGTATTTTGTCCATGATATTTTTTACATTATTCGAAAACACCACATCTCAACAATGGTAAGTCTTTCTTCAGATGCGTCCGTGATTGTGCAGGCTTCGACTGACGAGTCTGACGAAGAAGAAGAGAATGAATATTTAAGCTCAGATGAGGAGTTTGAAGAAGAAGTACGAAGATTCGGACACCGAATTTATTTAGCTTATAGTTTTATACTTTTCTACCTATATATTTATAATAATAAATTTGTCTTTTTCTATCATATTTGCAAAATCTATTGTATAGTACGTATTATTTTCCAATCAAGTATATTCAAATGGGAAATAAGCCACAATTTTACCTAAAAATGATTTTATTAACGTTTCGACGCCCAAGTCGGGTGTCGTTGTCAAAATACAAAATAAAAATAAATCATTTTTAGGTAAAATTGTGGCTTATTTCCCATTTTAATATACTTGATTATAAAAATGCCACAAGAAAATAGCTTCAGAACAGTATTATTTTCCTTTCATTAAGAAAAAGTTACTTAAAAAACTATAATATATAATAATTACTCTAACGTTTCGAGGCACAACAACATGGGTATCGCCAAGTCACGTGATTTTTCTAGAGCGAACGGACTCGCTCCGCTAGAACAGAGGACGCAAACAGCTATCGGTATACGCCCTTTCTCACACTGCTGCTTACCTATAGCGCTTTTCATTTATATGCACGCGGAATTTGTTTTATGACATGGCAGTTGGAAAATTTCACCAAAAAACCTGCCTTTTTAGAATATTTATTTTTAATATTAAAAATACCCTGTCAAAATAACAATTGCACCTCACTGTCCGGAAGGAATATACATAGCTATGTATGTATAGTTGTATATTTTATACTCGTTAATAGTATGTACAGATTCAGATGAAATCTTCTGAAGTTCAGATGCATCCCCTGAAAATAATCCTGGGACGCCCATGCAAGTATCTTGAAGAGTTAAAATCGCCCTCAAATCGCCTGGCTTGTTTATTTTCTTTATATTTGAATATTTAAATTTACTTTAAAGTCACGTCAATGATATTTATTGTAATAACAATTTTTACCCTTTTTTAACTTTGGGGGGGATTTTTGGGGAAAATAACCGCTACCCTCCAGCGAGACCGGCATTTTTGTATTAGGCTATCATGGAAGAGTCACCTGAAAAAATTTCAGGTTGCCTAAAATACCTACTCAAAAATGTCTCACAGCTCTTGGACCATTTGATCGTTTATAAAATGCCCTGATCGGCCTGTGGGCGAGAAGAGAGTAATTCCTGTGTAAGATCCTTATATTCTTTTTACAGAATTTGTATTTGGCTGTGTGGGTGTTACCCTAAGGCCAAAAAAAATCATATTTTTTAATGTGTCTCATAATTTAACCGAAGTATTCCAGCTTGCTCGTTTCCCTAGTACATGTTTTGTTGTAAATTTTGTTCAATTAACTATGCTGAATGAGAAATAAGCCACACTTTAACTAAAAAATGATTTTATTAACGTTTCGACGTCCAAATCGGACGTCGTTGTCAAAATACAAACTATTAATAAATTAAACACAAATTTTGTTGCTTAGTAAAAAATCCTTCTAATAATTTAATTTATTCTGACTCATTTATATCGGCAATTCAGACATATATTATACATTTTAAACTAGAAGACTTACTAATCGTGGTATTTTCTTTCTATTGACTTCCTCTTTTATTAGGAATTAGCGACACAATTGGTTTCATTTAGCATAATAGAGCCGCTTCTTTGATTTTTCTCTTTTTCTTCTTCTTGTGCCACTCCTATCGGAGATTGGAAATCATCAAGGCTACCCTGACTTTGTTTACAGCTGACCTAAAAAGTTCATTAGTGGTGCAGCCAAACCACTCTCTCAAATTCCGCATCCATGACATTCTTCTACGGCCTGGATTCCGTTTTCCTTCTATTTTTCCTTGCATTATACTTTGAAGTAATGCGTATTTATGACCTCTCATCAGGTGACCCAAATACACGAGTTTTTTCGTTTTATCGTTAACAAAATTTTGTTGGTCTCTTCCTATCCTTCGTATTACTTTAAGTTTTGTGATTCTTTTAACCCAACTTATCTTCAGCATTCGACGGTAGCACCACATCTCGAAACTTTCAATATTTTTTATGTTGTTCTGTTTGAGAGTCCAGGCCTCCACACCGTATAATAGCGTGTTAAATACGTAGCCTCTTAGCATTCTTAATCGTAGAGGGATGCTTATATCTCTGTTGCAGAAGAATTTTCTCATCTTTTTGAAGGTGGCCCTGGCAATTTCGATACGTCTTTTTATTTCATTGTTTTGGTCTCCAGTTTCGTTTATTCAAGTTCCCAAATATTTGTAACTCGATACTTTTTCAATTTGAATGCCGTTTATACTAATATGTGCTGGTTGTGTCATGATTTTACTGAAGACCATATACTTGGTTTTTTTGATATTAATGTTTATGCCATAATTGTTGCAAGTAATATTTATGTTTGTAAGTAATCGTTGTAATCCTTCTACTGTTCTTGCAACTAGTACAGTGTCGTCTGCGTATCGAATATTATTTACAACCTCTCCATTGATTACGATTCCTTCATTTGCTTGCAAAAGGGCTTCCTGACAGATGCTTGCACTATATGCTGTTATGATCTGCTTCTTATTAATTTTATATTAATTATTATTTATTTGATTAATTATTTAATTGTCGCAAATCATACATAAAAAATGAATAAAAAATCTCAGGGTGCCTTTTTATACTATTAAAAAAAAATCCAAATTATCTCACGTTATACTTATCTTCTCTCGTGGGTTCAGTATCTCTTAGTTGATCCTAATCGGGATAAAACAGGGAAAAGAAATAAAGCAAGATATTAAAATAAAAATACAGAATTGTCTTTCATTTATCAAAATCAATACTCTCAAATCTATCAAATCTAAAAAACCTGTGGACACAGATGTCCCAATGAAATTTTTACCACTTAAATTTATTTTAGTTAAAAAAAAACAATTTATCGGTTTCCCGATGACTTTGGTAAAACAAACTAAACAAAACAAATTTATGTATTCGCAAGATTAGCTATACTTCCTATTTACTTTTAGAAATATTGGAATTTTAACTCATATGCTTTTTACTCAAAATTTTATTTTCCGAACATAAAAATATCTTTCACATAAGTTTACTGACCTTTTGCTTCAATCACTCTGATGTCTTCTCGTGACCCAAAAACAGCTCTCCCTCGTTGACTATGTCAAAGGTTACTCATCAAAGCCCTCTCCGTTCTCCAGCTTCAAAACTATCAGCATACCAGCACCAATTCTCCAACAAGCCGGGCCTCTTTTGACACGTACTCGATTCAAACAAAACTCCAAAAATTCTCTGCTCTCCTTCTCACAATAATACAGAATCAAAGAGGTATTTCGTCTCAATTTGATCTGTCTCTCGTTCCACTTTTCAACACTATTCCCCACTATCAAACAGCCACTGGTACTTGCTAACTATCTATCCACGAAAACGTCGAACTGCTCTTCAGCGATGCCAAAAACATAATGACTTCTTTTTCAAACTCTCTCAATCATTCAAACCACTTTTCCCCTTCCAACTTGCCAAGAATCGGGAACAATATTTTCCATTCGACAAACAACAGTGATTTTCAAAATTATTCCGACCATCCTTAATTACTTTCGGGGAAACTCTACAACATTTACTTGGGTTGAAACAAATATTAAAATTCCAAACTTTCTCTTAAACCACTCTTCTCGAAATTGATAATTACCATCTACCTGTGGATTCTATAGTTCCCGTAATACAATCTTTTTCATTTTAAAACTAAATACATCGTCCTTTTCACTTTAATTATTCACAAAAGTCTTTAATGGTTCATCGGAAAGCTCATTAAAAGAGAAATCTACTTACATCCAAACTAAATTCTAATAAATATTTAGAACTCAATATACAGGGTGTATCAAATTTATGTGCCCGCGTTATTAAAAAAAAATTTAATTTAATTTTCATTTTGCTTTTGATTGATAAATTGAAAACACAATAATACATTAAATAGCAGTGGTGACAAAATGCATCTCTGTCTTACTCCTCTACGTATTTCTATTGCTTTTGATATCTCATTTTCTATTTTGATGTTAGCTTTCTGATTCCAATATAAGTTGAGAATTATTCGCAGATCTTTATTTTCTATGTCTTTTCTTTCAAGAATGTCTCTTAGCATATCGTGGCGTACTCTGTCAAACGCTTTTTCAAAATCGATAAAACATGCATGTACTTCTTGATTAACGTCTAGGCATCTTTGTGTAAGAACATTCAAACCGAAGACAGCTTCTCGAGTACCTAGTCCTTTTCTGAACCCCATCTGTGTATTACTAATATCTGACTCCAACTTTTGATAAACTCGGTTGTGGATGATTTTTAGAAATATCTTTCTCTTTTTACTATCTGTTTATTTCAGGACTATACCTGAATCAGTAAAATTTTCAATTTCAAGCTGAGCAACAATTCTTTCTACTGCTGCGTTTCGTGTGTCATTATTTTTATACCTTACGTCAGAATCATTCCCGAGTACTTACAGAATCTATTTCGTACAATTCTACTCGTACAAATCGAACATAATATAACGGTCTCCCGTTCATTCAGATTCCCATTTTTGAGGGTAAAAGCACGTTCTTAATCAAATACAAACACTCTACGACTATCTTTAGAGCGTGAAATATTTAACATGTATCGTGGCGTGGCGTAGACCATACACGTGAGATAATCGTGCTGCACGAAAATCTGTTTACATTAGTCCTGTAGCCCGTGCAAACTAAACTTACGTGCATAGAAATCGGCCCACCTAAAAATTTGGTCATTTTTGAAGTCTCGTAATTCCTAAACCTGTTGGCCGATTTAAGTGATTTTTTTAATATGTTATAGCCTTATTCTTCAACAATATCGCTGTAATAATATTATTGTTAAACAGGTAAGTGTTACTTTATACCGGGTGTAACAATGATAGTGTGTTTTTTCCTCAAAGTTGGGAACACCCTGTGGAATATTGTAGCATACATAAAATATTAAAATTAAAACTTAACTGTAGCTTTAGGCTTTCTTAATATTTCTCTTTTTGATTCATTCGCTTATGTTGGATAATAAAAAAGTTAGGTATTTTAACAACTAGCAACGTTCTTCATCAATACAGGGTGTTTCTAAATAAGTGCGACAAACTTTAAGGGGTAATTCTGCATGAAAAAATAATGACCGTTAGGTTTATAATCATATGTTCGCATATGCTTCGTTTCAGAAATACGGGATGTTGAATTTGTTCGTACAATCTGACAATTTATTTATTGCTCTAAAACCGCATGAGATATACAAATTAAATTGGGTAGGTTTTAAGAGGTAATTATTGCGCATTTTTTGGCATACAGTTAAGAATTTTATATGCACCATTGGCGTGCATACGGGTAATATGACCGGGTAATATGACCCGTATGCACGCCAATGGTGAACATAAAATTCTTAATTGTATGTCAAATATGCGCAATAACTACCTCTTAAAACCCACCAAATTTTATTTGCATATCTCAACCGGTTTTAGAGCAGTAAATAAATCGTCAGTTTGTAAAAAAAATTCAACATCCCGTATCTCGAAAACGAAGCATTTGGGACATGTGTTTATAAATGAAACTGTCATTATTTTTCATGCAGAATTTCCCCTTAAAGTTTGTCGCACTTATTTTGAAACTCCCTGTATTGATGAAGAACGTTGCTAGTTGTTAAAATACCTAACTTTTTTTATTATCCAACATCAGCAAATGAATCAAAAAGCAAAGTGTTAAGAAAGCCTACAGTTGATTTTTAATTTCAATATTTTATATAAGCTAGAATATCATTTTTACACCCGGTATAAAATAACACTCAACTGTTTAGCAATAATATTATTACAGCGATATTGCTGAAGAACAAGGCTATAACATATTAAAAAAATCACTTAAATCGGCCTACAACTTTAGGAAATACGAGACTTCAAAAATGACCAAATTTTTAGGTGGGCCGATTTCTATGCACGTAAGTTTATGTAAGCGTGATCCACGTTCGTTATTCACTAATAATGTCAACCCGCCTTTCGCTTGTTTTTTAGTGTGAACCACGTTCGTTATTCACTAAATGGTGATGTCAACCCGCCTCTAGGATTTCCTAAAAATATTTCGTCTGAATACAAGTGAAAGAGTAAAGGCGATAATATATAGCCTTTTCTCGCTACTCTGTTTGTATTTATTTCAACCGAAACTTCTTGTTCGGCTTTTATACTTGCCACTTGATGCCAATACAGGTTTGTAATTATTCGTAATAAATGTTTATCGTCCAATCCAAGTATTTGAATATTTCTAGAGTTTTGTTAGGTTCGACCCAGTCAAAAGGCTTTTTAAACTTGATGGCACAGATATATACATTTGGATTTATATATCCGCATCCCTATATTAGTACTTGGATAATGAACATGCCTTCTCTCGTGCGCAAGCCACTCCTAAATCCGAATTCTTCTAAAGGTGCCTATCTTCCAGAGATATTGGCGACCATATTGACCCATCTTATTCTATTCACAGCAGCTCGTAATATATGAATTGACGTTAGACCAGTCCACTTCCTAAGATTGGCCAGCTAGAATATACGTCTACGTCCAGAGCCTCTCTTGCCCTCAATCTTGCCTTGTAGAATCAACTGTAGAAGTCGGTTAAATCCGAATTAAGTATTGCTAATTATCTTTTCTAATATCGTGTATAATATGCTATGTATCACTCGTAGGAAGATCTTCAAAACGTGTCTCATCCGACTTATTGTCCAATAATCACTGCATGTCTTTGCACGATATTCTTTGGTATTGTGACAAATGTCGAGTTTATCCAATCAGTCGGTAATATTCCAGTGTCATAAATTCTGTTGAAGAGACCACAAATTGCTTTAAATTAATTTTCTCTCAAATAATTTAGTATTTCATCACCTAAAGCGATATTCCATTTTTTTGCCGTTTATATTGCCTATGTAACTTCACTTACTGTTATTTATCGAGGGCTGAGAACCATAGGGTCCCAAGCGACAGTTTTTACAAAACTTGTTTTTAACAGAGATCTATTATTGTTCTTTGAATTCTGCATCTAATGGTATTGAAAGTTTTGCCATTCGTTTACAGATAGCGCCACAGTCAACAGTGAATTCTAGTTCCAAGCGCACGAAATGCTTTAAAGCTCGAACCAGATGGTTCAATGTACTACAGTGAGAGTACTGCTAAAAGTTAAATGTCAGTTTTATCAGTTAAAAAGGCAAGCGTCCACAGGTCCGCATCGTACGCATCGGACGCATCGTACGCATCGGATTAATTTTTCATACTGCGTCCACTGTATCGGCAGCGATCGGATTGCCGATGCCACTACCTGCTAGGGTAGAAAAATTACTAAGGTAGACTTTAAAATTGGTTGTTTATTAATTGGTTGTTTATTTAATTTAATAATTAATTTATGCATATTAACTACATTTATTAGTAAGATATTTTAATGTATCTGTTTAGTAATAAAAAATCCACAAAAACGTAAAATGTAAAGTTCTTTTTTAAATATCTACAAAACGAAACATGCTAGGTACATACAACCTACAACCTGATATTAAAAGAAAGCTTGTAATGTTTACTACAAAATGCAATACTAATATACAATATACAGGGTGTACCACTTAAAAAAATGAAAAAAAAATATATTTACAAATAGTGATCACATTGTATTTTATATTGATATACCATATTCGTTTGTCAAACATATTAAATTATTTAAAATGACACTATACTGATAAAACTCTCATATGTCGTTTTAAATATTTCGAAAATTATTAACTTTGGACCTATAAAACCTTACACAAACTCTACATGTTTTTAAAAAATAGATTCAAAAATTATTTGTAAACATTTTTTTATCGGCATAGTAATATTACAGCTTACACACCAATTCTCTCGGTAGACCGCAAGCTATAGCAGAAACACGATGGTAGACCGCACAATAGCACCCATTTTTCTAAGTAATTATACATTTGAATATAAAGGAATACACAAAGCTGTATCAATTTGATTTAAATGGAAAATAGTAACTATATCGGTAAAAGTTTCTTTAAAGATTAATTAAAGTTGCCTTTCTGAAATCGGTTACGAGCAAATAGTAGCGATCAACAGGTAGCAACAAACGCGTTCCAAGATTGCGGCCCTAATTTTGAATATTTTGTCGAGATATTTGGCACACATATTCGTAATATAATAAAAAATGGCGGTACAGAGCCCAATTTCAGAAATATGTTAGTATGTGGAAATTACTCTATAACTAAATAGAATATTGAAAAAAAGGAGCCTGTACCGCCATTAAGAAAGACAAAAAATACACTTTCTTCAAATAAACTTTTTTATCCCGTGCCTAGATTTTGGGTCACATTGGAACTACTAAAAATCAATTTTTTTATAACAAGAAATCGAACGTCACTGACTTGGCAACATTTCGCGCCTATGTGTATAAAAATTATTGTTTTTGATAGTATAAACGTCACTGTCAGTGTCGAATTACCTACGCACTGTTGCTTCACTTTTGAAAGTTCGCAGAAACTTCGCAATCTTGGACCGCGTTTGTTGCTACCTGGTGATCGCTACTGTGTACTCTTAAATACTTTTTTTGGTTTTCAACTACTTATAACACACTTTGGTTGCTTTTTCATCTTCTGTGAGGGATAATAAAATGTCTCGCATCAATTTTACACTTCTCTCAGAAACATCATTAGCAAGTCTAATATTTTTTAAAAAAATCATTGCTGTGATAGAAAAATGTGTTTGTTTCTTTTTAACGAGAATAATTTTCATAGTTAGATACTCAAGATATCTTAAAAAAGACTAATAAACATGAAAAGTGAGTAATTTATGATATTTTAATCCCCATAATCAACTTATCATGGCCTGTAATATTTTTTTCTGAATATACCTATATATAAAATAACAGTTACCTAAAACTGAGTTTACTTGTTTCATTACTAGTGTGGCCAACTCAAATTCAGTCGATTTCGGGACAAGGCTGAAAAAATACCTGAAATCCGGGACTTTTCAATGAAAATCGGGCAATTTTTTTAATATAGAACATATTATAATCATTTTATTGACTATTAAACATTTTTATGTTGACAATGATATTTTTGACTGAGATTAAGCCACAATTGGTTCTGATGATAATTACATTTTTGTTAGTTTTTTACGTTTCGACTTCCAATCCGGAAATCGTTTAAAAAAAAAAAAGAAAAATTATAAAATCAATTGATGTTGGATTTCCGACTTTTTTTGTCCCACCAATTTAACTTGATGTGAATTCTTACAAGAATAACGTATTCAAAATTTCAAAACAGAATTTTACCAAAACGTTGAAGATTTGGATGACCCGGAAGCCTTGTCCGGGACGCCGGGACACGACTTAGGAATTCGGGCCATATCCCGGATTTTTCGGACTAGTTGGTCACACTGTTCATTACGGACAAGACGATCGTCAAAATGCAAATAGCCGTATATTAGCTCCCACTGGCCCAAGCGAAATTCCGTGGGGTGCGTCCACTGATCGGCATTCCGAATGATCCATTGAAGCAACCCTTCGGCATTCCCGATGGTGCGATCCGTACGATGCGGGTCAGTGGACGCAGGTACATAAGTTTTTGTACAAGGCAAACTAAAATCCGTTGCATACGATGCGTACGATGCGGGTGTGTGTACGCTTGCCTTCATGATCATTTTCTTGTTTTGCAATGTCCTCTGTGTCCGAAAATGGATCGTGGGCGAATTATTGTGGCTCCGGTTGTGAATATCTACCAGAAGATAGCAGTGGAAAATTATGAAAATAATTAATTACCTAAATATAATTAAGTAAATTAATTAATTGAAATAATTAAATTGAATAAATTTCTACTATTAGTATAGGAGTATAGGCTATTATTGTTATCAGTGCTACAAAGGCAATAAAATCTACAATTATGACATAGTACATCATAATATGCCATTTTTAAAACTTAAAATTTATTTAGGGACACAAAGTTCCAAGTACAATAGTTACAGTGCCCTAAGGTTCCAGATACAAGTGTAACATTTAGAAAAAACCATGCAAATTTGGATTTTATACCACAACGAGAGCATTGATTTAAAAATCACTGTATTATGAAATCCTTAAACAATAATATAAAATATAACATATCTGGCAAAGTACATATAATTTTGTCACAACCTTTTTATTTCACAGCAAACTTTAAAATTCGTTTCCTGAAAAATTTTGTGAATGTCTCTTGGAAACCTATGGTTTTCAGCCCTCGTTATATGGACCTGTTATATAACCAGTAATGTAGTCTTTCCATTCTGTTCACTGTTAATAATTATTGATAAATGCAATGAATTAAGAAACGTACTCACAATCACTGTACCTACGTCTCTTAATTTATTTCATTTCATTATGGACTCACATATACAACCCATTCAACATTGTTCATTGGTAGTTTTGGGAATGAGACAATGAGACATAGTGGCACAGAACCGACATACATGGAAGGTAATCATGGTACGATAAACTTATAGTAAGTTTATTAAACCATGGAAGGCAATATGTAGTAATGCGGCAAAGACTCACGAAGAGTTGTAACGACATTGATGGTGATGATGATGACAATGACCGTAATAGTTTTGAATTGCCTTCTCCTGAATAGTATATAATGTAATCTTCTCTAGTTACTTTCCCAGATCCTGGCCATCTCATTAAATTTATTCCAAGTATACTATATGTAGGCGATTCATTCCTTTAACGGTATTGTGAAACTTTTATGGTTACTACATGTTTCTTACATTCCATCTACCTACCTATTTTTCTATCTTCATAAAAAGTATTTATGCTTCTAGATTCTATATGATCGGGAGATTCTTTCAGTGACTGATTTTTGGGAAAAAAGTTAGGCTCTAGCTAGGAGGTTTCCCATTATCGTCCTAGAGTGTATAGTAGAGGAAAATATAATGGTATATCTGTCCTCGGAAACCTAGTAGCCATTAGGGGTCGGAACAAACAAGAATTAGCCAATAGAGGCTTATAGGAACGATTATAGACATTCCACTCACGAAAAGTTGAAAAAGAGTAAAATGTGGAAGTTCTTATGATCTGCCAGGTGTGTTTCATAAGCGTATGAGTAATGATGTACATTGTGTTACTGCTCATACCTTGAGGTTTTAACTACAAACTGTATTGCTTTTCCACTTTAGGGTTAACTTGTTATTTATAGCTAAATTGTATATAGCACACTTTATAACTAAAGTACACTCACCGCCAAAAAATTCCGCCGCCCAAAGTTTTTGATCAAGTTTGACAATTTACAACTTATTATTTGTCCTCCCATTTTCAAGATTCTTGCACCAGTTTGTAGGTACATATGTATTGATATAGCTTTGTATTATTTCGTTAACAAACAAAAACTACTTGCATGGCTTTATAGAGGGGTGAATTGAAATGTATTTTCTCCTAATTTTAAAAAATTCTGTGTAAAAATGGAATAGCTGATTTTGCTTCATAGTCCTGTCATATTATTCCGGAAGCATCAATAAAATTTTGTTTTTTGAATTATCCGAATATCGCTTTGCTTGTAAAAGCTGTACCATTTTTTGTAAATAAAAACACCGATTGACTCATAAAATAGAGGTTAGATTGATAAGATTATAATGGCCCGCATGCAGCCAAGGACAAGATCTCAATCCTATTAAGCATTTATGGGATGAATTAAAAAAAGCTGTTCGACGTCATCCTAGGCCTCTAGAAAATTTGGTACAGTTATGGCCCTGGTAGAGGAATATCGGGCTATTCCCCAAACAAGGATAACATATCTTTATTCGATGCTAAACAGATTGAGAACAGTCGTTGCTGCAAGAGGTGGGCATACCCGCTATTGAATTGTTTTGTATTGTTAACAATTTTGTTTTGTTTTGTTAATTTTAGTGCGTTTGATATGTTTAATGAAATAAACCTTCAAAGCAGTGTTTTTATTTACAGCTCTTACAAGAAAAGATATATTCGGATAATTCAAAAAACAAAACCTTAGCGATACCTCCAGGATAATACAAAAGGAGTATGAAACAAAATCAGCCCTCCAATTTTTCCACAGAATTTTTTAAAGTTAGGAATAAAAAACAATGTTTCTATTCACCCCGTATAATGCCATCTAAGCAAAATAATTTTATTACCGGAATAATAACAAACCACATCAATACATGTACCTACAAACTGATGCAAGAATCTTGAAAATCGGAGTACAAATAATAAAGTTATAAATTGTCAAACTTAATCAAAAATTTTGGGTGGCGGAATTGTGTGCGGGTGAGTGTAGTTTATATTTTGATTTGGTGTAAAGTAAGTATATTATTAAAATAAATAAAAATATCAGATTTTATTCTAATTTATTTTAATACCTCTAAATTTATTTCTATACAATAATACATTTATACAAAAATCTTACGATCTTGTGTAAAGTTGTGATTTTAATCAGATACATGTATGTATGTATGGTAAAACAAAATAGAAAAATAGAAGCGTTCGAAATGTGGTGTTACAGAAGAATATTAAAAATTCAGTGGGTTCAAAGGATTACCAATGTTGAAGTGCTACGACGTTTAAATAAGGAGTTAGAAATTATGAACAGTGTAAAAACTAGAAAACTGGAATATTTGGGTCACATTACCAGAGGAGAAAAATATGAGTTGCTGAGAATTATTATGCAAGGAAAAATCCAAGGAAGAAGAAGCATAAGAAGAATGCGCATTTCCTGGCTGAGGAACCTTAGAGAATGGTTTAACTGTAGTTCATTACAAATGTTCAGAGCAGCAGCCAACAAAGTGACCATAGCCATTATGATATCCAACCTCCGATAGGAGAGGGAACTTTAAGAAGAAGAAGATGTATGTATGAATGTAACCCATTATCCCTCCTGTGGACATAGATTAGACGAAACACTTTTCTATTTTGCCTATTTTTCGCGATGTAACTCATCTGCCTAACGGTTCTATTGGCTTCAGCTTGGGTACTTCTAATCCAAGTTTCCTTTGGCCGTCTTTGTTGTCTCCTTCCTTGTGGGTTCCAAAGTACTTATTAAGACTTTCTGTAACCAGCCATCCAAACTTCCGTTTGCGTATTTGTTTTACAATTTCCTCTTTTTCTGCATGGGCCCATTGCTCTCGGTTGCTTATAACTTCGGGTCACCATATCTTAAATATTCTTCTTGGACATCTATTTATGAAAACCAGGAGTTTATTTTTTATTGCTTTAGTAATTGTCCACGATTCTGCGTCATAGAATAAGACTGGTTTAACCATTGATTTAAACACTTTTATTTTTGCATGGGTTGTCAGGGTACTTGTACGCCATATCTCATTTAGTCTTGCGAAAGTTCCCCTGGCCCCATTTATTCTTCTGTGGACGCGACGTCTCTGAGTATTACATTATTTTTCGACATAGTACTTCCTAGATAGTTAAACTCGTCTATTTCTTTTACAATTTCTTCAGAATATGGTAATCCCTGCTGCTTTAACAAGATCTAGAGCGTCAGTAAGGTCTTTGTAAAATGCTTCAAAATTATCTTTATCACTGGATAATGTTGTGAAATAGACCTGAATTACGTTGGTAATGAACGGCTTTGAACTAAATTTCACTAGCAATACTCTGTCAGATATGGGGATATAATTTATTACTGGTTGAGCTAAGTGTTTTGCTAAAACGATTATAGCTCCATTAGGGTGATTGGCATCGCTTTTTACGGCATAGTACACTTAATATCCATCAACCTAACGTACCCCTGATCCCGGCCAACTCATTTCACTTATTCCGAGGATGCTGATTTGCATTATTTTCATTTCTTTTATATTATTGTGTATTTTTCCTGACTCAAACAAGCTTCTGACATTCCATGTGACTATTTTGTAAGGATTTCACATATTAAATTAACGATTTGAGAGACCCTGCAGTCTTGAGATTGTCCTCAGATCTCGGGTTGGGTTCCGAGATCTATGATCATTAATGTTTGACTAAATTATTTACAGCCATGATAGTTAAAACTAGGAGTGCCAACAGGCCTTTAATACAGTAGTTGTCCTTTGATTTTTGCATCCTTATGCTGTTGACTAATTCATAGTTTTATAGTTCTCTCGCCTTCGGAATCAATTTCTCAATTCCAGGACAAGAGAGTCAAGAGAGTGCCCTACCACTTACCAACTCGTCCGCCCGAAACCATTGGTTAAGTGGTGGATTGCTTATACTGGCAATCACTCGGACGACAGAGTCTCGTTTGCTATCTAGCTGGATGCACCAGATGATCAGAATAAGGCTGATTTATGTTAGGATGGGGCGTGGACGATACGTGCTGTAGAGTAATAGAAAGCGCACGTTCCCGGCATTCCTCGGTGTTGCCCCGTTCCGTTGTATGATAAACTAATCAATGCTTTTCACATCAAACGGTTATTCAACGTGCCCCGTCAAGACCGTCGTGTCGTCCAGGTCCTTGTTCTAACATAAATCCGGCTTCAAGATCATCATACGGGCAGGTGGGGTTGACATTTTGATAGGAGAGGCTATAATATATTGCTCATCACTATACCTTGCATCCCTATAAAACTTTACAAAAACTTTAAACTAATAGTAATTACATGTAAAGTGCTAACTAAGAATATAAACGTACAACTCATAAAATAAATGAAATAAAAGAAAAGAGTACATGTGTTTTATTAAACCTCTTAAGCCTAGATCCGCAAGCAATGTGTTCAGTTCACTGATTTTTACATTACATATATCCAGATGAGTCAGTCTATTAAAATTAAATACTTAATTACAAATCTAACAATAAAAAACTGAAAACGTTTGTTTTCTATACTTCCACAAAATTTATTATATCTAAGTGACTACAGCTGTTTCGGCGGAGTGCCTTTCTCAAGTAATATAGTTTACAATGTGTTTGCCTTTTTAATCTTCAACTGAAGAGGTTGAGGAGTGGGGAGCTGTTTGTCTCGAGTTGGTCATTCAGAATTATATCTGTATTTTTCAGTTTATTAATTTCCATAGATTCTAAAAAAGATAGCTTAAGGCCTTTATTTTGAATATGTAGAATTTTAAACTCTTCATTGAAAGAATGATTATGATCTAGAAGGTGAAGTGCGTATGTAGAAGTGTCTGTTTTTCTATTGTTGAATGCCCTTTTGTGTTCTGCTATCCGTTTGTCAAAAGTTCTGCCAGTTTGACCGATGTACGTTTTCGGACAGTCACCACAAGTTAGTTTGTACACACCACTCTGTAGTTGCTTTCTCTTTCGGCTTTTATTGTTCTTAATATATTTGCTTAAGTTGTTGTTAGTTCTGAAAGCTGGTGTTATTCCTTTCTTTTTTATGTATCTGGCTATTGTTGTTGTTATCTTGCCAGTATATGTGAGAGAGCAGAAGGTACTGGGTTCTTTCTGTGGTGGTGGATACACTAATTTCAGGGCTTTCTTATGGAGTTTTTGGTTTAAAATTTTGTTAACTGTTTGTTCGTTATAGCCGTTGTTTACTGCTATTTGTTTAATGATGTTTAGTTCTATTTCGAAGTTATTTTTTGTCATGGGAATTTCTGTCAGTCTATGTATCATGCTATGGTAGGCTGCTAATTTGTGTTGTGTAGGATGGGATGATGAATTGTGTATAGTTGTGTCAGTATGGGTAGGTCTATGATATATGGAGAACTCATGTTTGTTGTGTAGTCTGGAAATCGTTACATCTAGAAAGTTTATAGAGTTATTCTGTTCTGTTTCTACTGTAAACTCAATATTATTATGAAGTGAATTAATATATGATAGAAATTGGTCAAGTTGTCTGTTAGTTCCTGTAAAGCTTTACAGGAACTAACAGACAACTTGACCAATTTCTATCATATATTAATTCACTTCATAATAATATTGAGTTTACAGTAGAAACAGAACAGAATAACTCTATAAACTTTCTAGATGTAACGATTTCCAGACTACACAACAAACATGAGTTCTCCATATATCATAAACCTACCCATACTGACACAACTATACACAATTCATCATCCCATCCTACACAACACAAATTAGCAGCCTACCATAGCATGATACATAGACTGACAGAAATTCCCATGACAAAAAATAACTTCGAAATAGAACTAAACATCATTAAACAAATAGCAGTAAACAACGGCTATAACGAACAAACAGTTAACAAAATTTTAAACCAAAAACTCCATAAGAAAGCCCTGAAATTAGTGTATCCACCACCACAGAAAGAACCCAGTACCTTCTGCTCTCTCACATATACTGGCAAGATAACAACAACAATAGCCAGATACATAAAAAAGAAAGGAATAACACCAGCTTTCAGAACTAACAACAACTTAAGCAAATATATTAAGAACAATAAAAGCCGAAAGAGAAAGCAACTACAGAGTGGTGTGTACAAACTAACTTGTGGTGACTGTCCGAAAACGTACATCGGTCAAACTGGCAGAACTTTTGACAAACGGATAGCAGAACACAAAAGGGCATTCAACAATAGAAAAACAGACACTTCTACATACGCACTTCACCTTCTAGATCATAATCATTCTTTCAATGAAGAGTTTAAAATTCTACATATTCAAAATAAAGGCCTTAAGCTATCTTTTTTAGAATCTATGGAAATTAATAAACTGAAAAATACAGATATAATTCTGAATGACCAACTCGAGACAAACAGCTCCCCACTCCTCAACCTCTTCAGTTGAAGATTAAAAAGGCAAACACATTGTAAACTATATTACTTGAGAAAGGCACTCCGCCGAAACAGCTGTAGTCACTTAGATATAATAAATTTTGTGGAAGTATAGAAAACAAACGTTTTCAGTTTTTTATTGTTAGATAAAATGAACTTCCATCAAGTAACGGTCGAATCCATCAATTAATTACAAATGTTTAACATATTATTTATTACTGGTGACATGTCTCTATAGGAATTTGTAAAAAATGGTTATAGGTTGGTTCTTCTTAACCTACTCTTAAGTACTCTAAAGTAAATAAACTCAATTAAATCACAGTCTGTCTACTTAATACTGTTAAAAATTAATTACAAAAACATAATGGCCTGACTGTTTCTTCTAGTGTCAAGTGACTGCAACTGAAATAATTCTAACATTACCCTGTATGAGACCACATATGAATATTCCTTTTTTTGCCTTACGTATGAAAATCTTAAAAATCTTCTTCTTATTTTTCGTCCTTCTTGTATGTAGGCTTTAAAGCCTGTTTCTTTTTCAAAATTAGCCTCCTTAATTGCTTAAGTTATTGCACCATCTTTTTCTTGGTCTGCCAATACTTCTTCGTCCATTTGGCGAATTCGTGTTATTCGTACTAACCTATCCTCTGCCATTCTACTAATGTGTTCGTTCCACTCCAGTTTCCGTTTTGTCACCCATCCATGTATATCTTCTTATGTTTTCGCTTCTCTCCCTATCCAACAGACTTTTTCCTGATATTCGTCGGAGTATTTTCATCTCTGTTGTTTCTAGTAGTCGTGTCGTTTTAGATATGTCAGGTCTTGTCTCCGCCGTGTATGTCAATACATAGGTCTATATGTGTAGGTCTAATTGCTGCTTTATAGATTCTTGGCTTTGTGTCTTGTCTTAGGTGTTTGTTCTTCCAGATAGTGTCATTAACCCGGGAGTAGTCGCGCTCATTTCTGTAACGTCGATAGTCGCGTGTGAGATTCTATCTCAAAATACGAATTTAAAACAAATTTTTATTTTGTACTATTTTTATCTACTTTTTATATTGAAAATATATATTCCTAACAATTTTATTAAAAAAACCTGTGTTAACGGCCACCTGCCAACATCGGCCACCTATCCTAACGGCCAGTTTAAAAATTTCCCAAACCAATTATATGTAGACTACAAAAACTGGCAATACCGTCCACCTTTCTATATCGGCCAATAGCTCTTTCATTGTTAGTGGCCGTTACTGACAGATTTTACTGTACAGTAAAACCTGTGTTAAGAGCCACCTGCCAACATCGGCCACCTGCCAACATCGGCCACCTGTCCTAACGGCCAGTTTAAAAATTTCCCAAACCAATTATATGTAGACTACAAAAACTGGCAATAGCGGCCACCTTTCTATATCGGCCAATAATTCTTTCATTTTAAGTGGCCGTTACTGACAGGTTTTACTGTATTACGAAAAAGGATGAAATGTGAGATTCTATCTAACGGCGCGACTACTCGCGGGTTAAAGCTAATTGGCCTTCCCCAAAGCCATAAATTCCACAAAAACAAGAAGAAGAAGAAAAAAAAATTTCTACGCATTACTACGCCCTTCCTCGAGGCACTTACGAAATTTTTTCAAAATTGCAAAATTTTTCATCAAGTTATCGCGAAAAAGGATAAAAATTGAGATTCTATCTCACCGCGCGACTACTCGCGGGTTAAGAGATCCCGCCGATTTACTTGCTTTTAAGCTTTGTTGTCGTACTTCCTTTTTAACATCTCCGTAACTGGCTATATCTATTCCCAGGTATCTAAACCTTGCTTCCTGCTTTATTATTTTTCCATCAATTTCGATTTTACATCGTAGTGGGTATTTAGATGTTGTCATACATTTGATTTTTTCTGCTGATATTATCATATTGTATTTCTTGGCTGTTGTATTGAAGATGTGTGTTAATCTTTGGAGATCGTCTTCTCTCTCGGCGATTAATGCAGCGTTGTTTGTGGAAGTAGACGTATTCTCATTTCTTCAAAGTCCATTTCAAACGAGTTTGCCTATTCAGAATTTTAAATCGTCCGAAGTCATCTTAGCTATTAACAATTTAGACGATAGAAAATCTCCAGGGTACGACTTGATCAGTGGAAAAGTGTTGAAAGAATTACATCTCAAATGCATAAAACTGATAACGTTTATATTTAATGCCATATTAAACTTAGGTTACTTTCCTGATCAATGGAAAGTGTCTCAGATAATAACCATTCTAAAACCGGGGAAACCTCAAGAAGAAATTACATCGTACAGGCCAATCAGCCTTTTGCCAATGACGTCTAAGGTTTTCGAAAAACTATTAGTAAAGAAACTCGAACCCTGGATCAAAAATCTAATTCCAGACCACCAGTTTGGATTTCGGCCCCATCACTCAACAATCCAACAAGTTCACAGAGTGGTAAAACATATAAATGCTGATTTTGAGGCCAAAAGGTACTGTTCAGCGGCACTTCTTGACGTTAGGCAGGCATTTGACAAGGTATGGCATGAAGGCCTCCTATACAAGCTGAAAAGGACATTACCGCACAGCTTTTACATTCTTTTTGAGTCATATTTGTCAGGTAGGTGTTATTTTATTAAATACCAAGATGAAATTTCCAAACTCTATTCTATCAAAGCTGGCGTACCACAGGGTAGCGTGCTGGGACCTACCTTGTATCTCTTGTTTACCGCAGATATACCTCCAACTCTTCAGGAACCACTAGAGGAGAGACCACCTACAGAAGAAATGATGCTAGGAACATTTGCCGACGATACTGCAATACTAGCCTCACACACTGACCCTATTTATGCCTCGCATCTCCTTCAAGCCTATCTAGACAGAATACAAGATTGGTTTTTGGAATGGAAAATTAAAGTCAATGAAGGAAAATCTATTCATGTTACATTTACAATACGAAGAGGAACTTGTCCTCCTGTAACTTTAAACAATCACCAATTACCATCAGCCAACGAGGTAAAATATCTTGGTATTCATTTGGACAGAAGTCTCACATGGAGGAAACATATCTGGACCAAGAAAAAGCAACTAGGTCTCCAATTCAGAAATGTGTATTGGTTAATGGGCCGTTCATCAAGACTGTCTCTGGATAATAAATTGCTGCTGTATAAGGCAATACTTATGCCAATCTTTACATATGGGTTGGAACTATGGGGAACAGCTAGTCACTCCAACATCGAAATCATCCAACGCTTCCAATCAAAAACCCTCAGAACCATCACTAATGCACCTTAGTACATCAACAACAGAATTAATCATCGAGACCTTAGAATGGATATGGTACAAGAAGTCATCACAAAACGTAGCGCTGCATATATTGCCAAGTTGGAGGATCATGAAAACCAGTTTGCACTTAACCTCCTAGACAACTCCCAAGAACAGTGTAGGTTAAAGAGGTTCAAACCACTGGACTTACCATTTAGAGTAAACTTTTAAACGAATTAGTTAGTAGTTATAAAATGTAATTATTT
Source organism: Diabrotica virgifera virgifera (assembly GCF_917563875.1). Lineage (NCBI taxonomy): Eukaryota > Metazoa > Arthropoda > Insecta > Coleoptera > Chrysomelidae > Diabrotica > Diabrotica virgifera. The sequence continues at coordinate 166,791,132 of NC_065445.1, forward strand.
TCTACACTACTTTATAAAAATTGTACTTTGATTTTACCAGTGGGTAAAATCTTTCTTGTCCTTAGTGAATGTCATTACTTTTGTTTATTGTTGACACTCACCAGATTGCAAAATACTTTTGAATTAAATAAAAAAAAATTATATTAAACAGCAGACGGCTTAACAAGTCACCTTCTCTGACTCCGCTTTGTACTGGTAAAAACTGCGTTTGTTTTCCATTTATCTTTACCTGTATTCGATTATAAAAGTAGATGTTTTCGATGGTTTGTATAATATTTATTGGTATGTTTCTTCCATAGAGTAAATGTAAGACGTCTTCGACTTGTATGCGATCGAAAGCCTTTGTCAGGTCTATAAAACATAGATGTGCTGGTTTATTGTACTCAATGGCCTTTTCTGTGATTTGGCTCAGTACAAATACGGCATCTACGCAGGATCTTCCGGATCTAAATCCTTGTTGTTCATCTGATAAAGTTGTTAGTTTATTGATTTTGTTGGTTAGAACTTTTGTGGTTAGCTTAAGTGCAGTGTTCAGTAGATTTATACCTCTATACTTGTTGGGGTCTTCCTTATCTCCTTTCTTGAACATTGGTATCATTATGCTGTTTCTCCATGCGTCTGGTATCTTGCAGTGCAATACTAGTTTTTGTATAAGTTTTGTCATCGCTAGGGTTATACTTTCTCCTCCGTATTTTAGAAGCTCGTTGGTTATTCTGTCTGGTCCTGGTGACTTTTTATTTTTGAGTGAATTTATGGCTATCCCTACTTCCTGAATACTGATTTCTATTTCGTGTCTTAATTCAGGTAGGTTATTGTTTTGATTATTATTTTTGTTTCCTGTAATTAGTTCCGTCAAGTTTCTTTCCCATTCGTTTGGTGGTATGTTATTGTATTCCTTCAGTATTTTTCTATAGGTGTCTCTAGATTCTGAAGTGTTTGATGTTTTATACTTCATGTAGGCCTCTCACTTCTCTTTACATTTCTTTTTTATTTCTTGTCTGAACCATGGTGTATTGTTGTTGTTTCTTTTGTTCAGTATGACTTGGCGTTTTCCTAGAGCTTCTGTTGTTGCCTCTTCAATGTTGTTTTTAGTTTTCTTCCAGCTCGCGTTTATATCTTCGATGTCGTCTATTTGTTTCAGCTTTATCTTCTGTGCTAGCCTCCTTTGGTACATTTCTCTTGTAGAATCGTTTTACAGTGATTATACATTGGATTTTTTCCTCGGTGATTTTCTGTAGAAAATGTTTTGGTGTTAGTTTCATTCTTATTTTTGCTAGGGCTAGTTTGTGTTCACTCCCTGCGTCTGCTGAGTTTAAAGTTCGAATATATAGAATCTGCTTTGGGTGGAATTTTCTATTAGTGACTTTAAAGTCAATCATAGATTTGTGCCCCCTGGAGTTTTCAAACGTATATATATACTGAAGATACGGTCGAAAAATGCATTATTGATTCTAAGTTTGTTAAAAGCACAGAGATTAGCCATGAGTTCTCCATTTTCGTTGACATGGTTTTCATTGAATCTTTGTTTTACTCCTGGAATTATTTCATTTCCGATTCGTGCATTAAAATCACCCATAAAAATTAAGTGTTCTTCATGAGGTATGTCATCCAGGATGGTTTACAACTCTTCGTAGAATGTCTCTCGTTCCTCCTTAGGCTACGGTTCCACGGGCGGGAAATTGACGCTAGCAGTAGCAGTAAAATGAATTTAAGGTTCCGCGGAACGGAATAGGGATAGCCGAACTGTACCGACTACAGGACTTGTGCGTAGTCGGTTCAGTTCGGCTATTCCCATTCCGTTTCGCGGAACCTTAAGTTCATTTTACTGCTACTGCTAGCGTCAATTTCCCGCCCGTGGAGCCGTAGCCTTAGGTTTGCAGTCCTCGGTGCTATAGATGCATATGGCATTTAATTTGGTAGATAGTCCATTGTGATGTTCATATGTATACTTATGACTTAACGGCAGTTACTTCTGTTGTCTTTAAATATTTTATGGAAAAATATACCTACGCCTGCTCGTGTTCGTTCTTCTTTCTTCACTCCACTATATGCTAAAATATATTGGTTATAGTCTCTTTGGCCTTTACCTTTCATCTTGGTTTCTTGGATTGCGCAAATATTTATGTTTTTGTTTAGCAGTTCTTCTATTATCTCTTGGTCCTTGTTGTTGAACGAAGAGATGTTCCATGTTGCTAATTTGATTGTGGGCTTCTTTTTCCTTCTCGTTTTCCTTTTCTTCGCATGGTTCGTCACCTTAGGTTCGGTCGGGTTTCGAGGCTTTATATCGGTTTTTGAGCCTTGTTTTCTTTTACAATGGGTAGGATGCTAACCTGGCCCATGAACCCTCCTCTTTTATCCGGGATTGGGACCGGCTGTGAGTGTTAACGCGGCTTCTGAGCTACCCAATCCACTCAGTTTTCGCGCTGATAAGCCCCAGGCAGAGTTACCTTAAAAATCGTTTTTGAACATTTTCAATCATTACTGAGTTTGAAAATGCAGTAGGAGACCAGTTTGAAGCATATTCCATAATATGTCGTCTCACCAGGGCATTACAGAGTTTTATAATTTATTGTGCTTATTCTGAAGTTATTGCTATTTCTAATAACAAAACCCAAGGCATAATAGGCTCTGTTAGTTATTTCACAAAAGTGTATATTGAATTCATATCATGATTGTTTGAAATGTAACTCTAACTCCAATATTCTTCATAACACTCTCTATCTCGACTCGATCACTATTAATATAATAGTTATTAAGGTACCAAGGGTATTATAAGGATAATAACACTTAATATCAATGGTGGATCGAGACCGAGGGCCTTCGGCCCGAGGTATATACGTTGACCGAAAGCGTTATTATTATAATACCCGTGGTGCCTTCAACGTTTAATGTCCGACTAAATTATTCTTTATATGCCAAAAATTTGAATGAATTTTGAATTAATTAGTTTTCAAATAAGTACATTTACCAGAAATAGTCGTAACCTAATTGTGGTAACCATAGTTTTACTTAGAGTTTTATTTGTCAACTTAAGAGTATTTAACTCGTTATTTAAATTTAATAGGCCCTAGGGCGTTATTTTTCAATAACACGCCCTTGGGCGTTATATCGTACTTAATAGACTTCGAAATAATGTCATTATTTGTCAAATAATAAACCAGTCGGAATTTATAATTATTAATAACACTATTAACTTTTCGAGTATACGAAACTACTTTCGAGTAGGTATACTATACTAAATCGTTGAACCATTAAAAACTGACCTTAGATCATCGTGCAGTCTAACTGCATCTCTTTTGTTAGATATTGTTTTAAAAAGTTTAAAAGCATCGGCATGCATTAAGCTGTTACAATATTTAATACAGTCTGGCAAGTCATTAATAAATAAAATAAGGAGCAATGTCTTAAATTTTGCCGCTCTGTGGAACTCCTGAGGATGACACATATTGATGAGAAAAGCAATTATTTTTTATACCTACTTTTACGGTATTCTTTCCATCTGACAAATAAGATTTTAATACATTAAAATCTTTTCTTGAGAAGCCAAGCTGTACCAGTTTATTATATACAGAATTTAATTTAATGTACAATTATTTGCAAGAGCAGTTGGTAGATTTGGTACCGCGTCCTTTTGATACATGGAGGATCATGTGATACTAAAAAACTACCATGATCTAGAGAACCTATGCCAATTTTTACATGTGCGGAGATCTCGAGGAAAAGAAGGAAAGGGACGGAGAAGTCACGATAGGAATCGAACAGTATCCAGTACAAACAGATTCCAAAATAACAACCAATGCAATTGACCACAAGTACAAGTTAATAATACATTTAGACAGAATAGAAATTATAACAGATTCGGTCAAAATAGACCCGTCAGAAATTTGAGAAACATGAAAAATTATCTGGAAAATAAGACGAATGGCCAAAACCACAATAAGTCAGGAATTTCTACTACAGTCGAACCCGCTTATTAGAATCCCTGTTATAGGAATATCCCGGTTTATGGAATATAAATTCAAGTTCCCGAAACATTTCCATTTACTCCTTAATAAATTTATCTGTTTATTGTAATAGGATCTAACTAGATAATACCGCTTATTAGCATATTTTGCAGGTCAAAGAATATTTTTTTTACAATTTACTAAAAATTTAAATTATGTTTGGTATTATGGTTTGTCGTCAACGGCCGGTAGTGCTGGATTAGATATTATTAGGGTAATAAATATTTATTACTTTGTTAGGAATACCAATTCGATCTTTAGCATAGCCGACAAATGCATGGGTCATAAAATAATTTTTATTTGTCTACACAAAGGCACTGTTGCCTGTTATAAAATTGTTAGAAGCAGTTTAGTTATGGAGAAATCTGACGACTAGGTCCAAGCGCGTGAAGCGACATTCTGAGTGAAATAGAAAAATGGAGCAGAAAAAGATAAAAACTGAAGACCGGATTAAACCCAACGTGAAATACATTAAACACAACATGGAATAGAGAAATTTCTCCCAAAATTTTGTGATTTACGATCCTTAAACAAATACAAATGGTTATTTATGGTGCGCGTCGATTGACTTGGGATGGCGGTACAGGTATACATTTCAAAGACCGTTTCAGCTGGGCAAACGAGGGAATACATCAGTGTCGTCGTAATTTTTGGTCTAATTACGTTGGGTTTTAATTTTTATCATTGTGTAAATTAACCAACTACTAATATTTTTAACGGCCCCACTGGCGCGGTTTAATAAATATTCTTGAAGATAGGATGTCAAACCAAGTGTCTGACCCATCTTATCACACAGTAAATATTACTAATTTTACAGTCCTGTGGAGTTGTACTGTGCTCTCTGTCGTTCTCACTATTATATATATTATTATCTCTCTTTGCCGACGTCTAAATTTTTAAATACCTGAAGCTCGTATCAACACGCGCTTCGACCTAGTCATCAGATTTCTCCATTAGAATTCACTCAGAGAGTACCTACTTGTTTGCAAGATGGAATTATGGCTTTGTTAAATTCGAAAAGAAGAGAAAAGAACAAGAATGTAACAATCCATTTCTTGACGCCAATAAAACTTCTATTCAACCAATGGATTAAGGATGACCACACGGATTAACAACGAAAAAGCTATAATTACCAATAATTTCTCAAGAAAAAAAAAAGTAATTTTGTTATATAGGTATGCATTTTAATAAGAAAATATTTACATATCTACATATTGCATACATTTCATATTAATTATATAATGTATTCATTCACATACATGTAATGTAATTTGGTATTTAACACATACATAGATAAGTACTAGTTACACTACTGTATTATTGACGTAAAAAGACCTAAAACCATTTACATACACTGAATATGTAGGTACATATAATATGATATACATATTGGCATAGTATGTAATAAAACTACATATTGGTATAGTATGTAAAACTACACATTGGCACAGTATGTAAATAATATTATTACGTATATTCGGTAACACTTATTTCGACTAGCCACCAATGATCGGTTATTAGAATATCCCGGTTATAAGAATATTTTTGCCTTGCACAAAGGCTATTCCAATAAGCGGGTTCGACTGTATTACAGATCTGAAAATCATAGACAAATAAACCAAGCCGCAGGAAATGAAAGGAACAGGGATATTTATCATGCAAATAATGGTAATGTACAACACGAAGTTTACAGGAAGGTCTTTTAGAGATCTGGTAAATAATAGATCACCAAGAAGAGAATAAATACCCACACACATTCATCAAATTAAACGAAACAGGAGTCAAACATGAAAAGAAACAAACCTACATTTATAGTATATTACATACCTAGCGGGAAAATACTCTATTTCAGCCGAGCGGCAAGGTAGTTTACCGAGGTGCGAAGCACCGAGGTAAACTACAGACGCGAGGCTATAATGAGTTCGCGCGAGGTTTGTATACTATTTTACTCACAATCGGTTAGTAGTTTATGGATTTCTAATACTCACAATCTACCAATAATAATTTCGTTTCAAATATCTGTATCCATTTTGATTATGTGATAAGATGAATTATTTTAAGTAACCTGTGAGATCGTTGCTAGGTAACAAAACAAGTTTGTTGAATCTGACATTTAGGCGATACACGACTCCATTAATTACACGGTCTTACTTTAACCGTTAATAGTAATCATAATTCCAACGTAACTATTAATATTTATAATTCCAAATAGTTTTCTTTTTGTTATTGTTGTTGTTGTTTCTTAATTAAATAAATGTTGAGTGGATTCTATTCTTTCTAAACTATCTTTTAATCAAAAATGACATTGACATTTGCAGGTAGAAAAGTGACAGATGCTAGCCGGGAAAGTACTTTCGGGGCTAGCTGGGAAAGTAAAGTAAGTAATAAGTCGCTTCCTGATTACTTCAAAGGTTAGAAATCCATAAATTACTAACCGATTGTGAGTAAAATTCTTTTCGTACCTACAGTTTCGTAGATTTTATTCAAATGGGCAAATGGATAAAAGATACATTGGCAAGGAAAATGAAATTAATGCATTGATAGAGTTTGATTTTTTTTTTAAATTATTTCTTGCTTAAAAATAAAAAAATTGTAAAAACAATCAAAGACAGGAAAGTTGTTATGACCCGCAAAAATGAAAAAAAAAATAAAGAACAAGAAGAAGACAAACAATTTAAATTTATGTTATTTATAGGTACATCTAGATATACGGTTTTATTTGGTGTTTGTAAAAGTGATATAGACTTAAGAATTATTGTGAATTTGGACTTTGCTAATTATGTTAATGAGTATATTTGAGGCCCCTAGGACACAAGAGGTGTAAGTGCCAAGTTTTGAGAAAACTTTGTTCAAAGTTCTGGACAAATTTAAAAATCTAGGTAGGTACTACTCAGCATGTTTTCAATGACATGTCATTTTTGATCATGTTATTGTTAGTTTATGTAGAAAGTTTGAAGCCACCATGTTTTCTATGTGTTTGGGAGTCCATTTTTTATTTACCCAATTTCCTAAAAATTGTCATTTACACCTATTGTGTCCTAGGGGCTTCATTTAAGATATTAATTTTAAATACTTCCAATGAAAAGAAATCTTTGAGTAAAATAACATCAGGGAAATTCTGTTTACCTGTATGTTTGAGAATTAATTTCTATAAAATCAAAAAATGTCATTTGATTAAAGATCGAAAATTTCTTTTCTGCTTTGATGTTCTGTAAAAAATTATGAAATTTGAAAAAAGTTTCTTTTTTAAAAAGTAGGTCCTTTTTTATTTTGAATGCAAAAGAGAACGGTTTGATTGGTTAAAAGGAAATTAGGGAAGGTGATTGGCAGGTTGGAGAGATTTTTTGAAGCCAAAAGAGATCATATGGTAGGGGAGCAAAGTATGCTAAATTTGCAGTCACTCGAGCGTTATGGGGACCTATTGGGTTGTGAAGAGTAGGTCCTAAAACCAAAAAAAGTTAAGTAAAATTTTCCATTTTAGTGGGCGCTTGCCATTTTTTAATTTAATTTTCTCCATTTCCAATAATCGTTTTTTCCGATTATAACGCCATCTATCCATAATTCGAAAACATGTTTCGAATAAAAGTTACTTATTTTTACGTAAGGAATCCAAATATGCAATAAAAAATGGGGGCTTCTATTTAAGATTTTAAAGTAACCCCCCACCCCACCTCCTTGGGGAGTCGTGTTTGGTGCCATTCGATAGATTTTTTTAAAGTATCGAATAAGTGTATTTTACTGTTTTTCGATCTGATGTTCATTTCACGAAATATCGCGGGATTCGTATTTAAAATATTAACTTTACCCCCCACCCCTCTCCGTGGGAAGTCGTGTTTGGTATCATTCGATAGATTTTTAAAATATATTGAGCACATATTTTTTAGTTTTTTGATCTGTCATTTATTTCGCGACATATTCGCTTATTTCTTGTGAAACTTTGGGACTCACCCATTTCCTTACCCCCTGCTCAAATCGTCAGATTTTTGAAATATACACTCTTTTGCATGTATTTAACTTACCTTATCTTAATCTGACAATTTCGAGTATTTTTAAGGATAGATTTTTTTTTCGGGCCCCCCTTAACGAACTCCCCTGTGTTAAGAGCCAATATATGGTAGAGGTTCATCTGCAGGGTACCAGGTTTCTCCCATATGCTAGTCTGACGCGCTCGAGTAACTGCAAAAATCCCCGCTTGGGCTCCCCTACCAAATAAGAACTACGGGAAATATAAATATAAATAGCAACAAATAAGAACTACGGGAAAACAAACAGAAAACTATCGACTAGTCGCACAACTTGCTATCTATGTACAAACTCATCTTTTGTTTCCTGCTCTAATAGTCGTACGAGTGAAACCGACTAGTCAAATAAGACGACTACTAGACAATATTTAATACCAGTCGGTTGGGAACTAGTCGTTAAGCTGTTCACAATCGATTAGTCAAAATAATCGATTAGTCGATAGTCTGATTACTAATCGGATATATTAAGCATTACACCAGTTATATTAATCATTATACCAGTAGTCGACTGGTCGACTACCCCATCATTAAGATGATCTACTGTTTGACTTTAAGAGACAGAACAGCGAATCCAAGAGAGAAATATAGTGTCGGAAATTTTTTTTAACGGTGAAAGAAAATTTTATTTTGTAAAATCGTACATTTTTAAATATCTGTTTTTACGATTTTGAAAGTTGTAACATCATGGCGGCCGAGAAATCGTGTAATCCAAAGAGATAGCAGGGCGGCCATTTGAAAGCTTAGACTTAGCTGACTGTTGGCAGTATAAAATTTTGCAGTATTTGTAAGTACAAACAAATTACTATTCCTGAGGAGATTAATAGCCAAGGAAAGAAGTGTGGCCACCAAATGGAAATATAAACGTGTCTTAGGGCGTTTTTGATCGACAGCTTTGTTTCTACAAGTAGAATCAGGACAGGAGTTTTTCTATAGGAAGCTAATTAAAGTAAATCGTCTTTCGTAAATACAGAGGCAAATTGTTGAGACGAGACAATTAACTGATCTAAACTTGTATGATTTTCTAAAACTAAATAATTCTTCTACCGTGGAACCACACCATTATCTAATATTTCGCAACCATGAAAGTTTCTTTCGACCAATCCATCTATTTCCCCCCACTTTCCCTTGTGTTATAAGGCGAAGTAGATGGTATTTAGGTCCTCTAATTATATGGCCTAATTATTCTGTTTTTCTCCTGTTTATGATGTTTATTAGGAGACGTCATTTGGAGAACATCTTCATTGGAAGTGTGTGATAGCCACGATACTTTAAGATTCGTCGATAGCACCACAATTTGAATGCTTCTAATTTATTTAATTCTTCTAATTAATTTGTTCAGTATTTTTGTTGTTGTTTTATGTTTATTTTTTGTTTAACAACAATAAATATGTCAATTTTCACCATTTTTTGCAAAAAAATCGTTGTTTTGACTTCTGAGTGATACCAAAAAGTCAAAAATCGATAGAACTAAAAAACTCGACAGCGTTACCGAGAAACCCGTAAGCTAATGAAACCTTTTTGAATGTTTCATTCAACATGATCCAATGGTGAGTTCTGGTCTCCACCGCAAAATTCATTGTTTGTGAGGTGTCTTGAAATTTGCCAGCATTGGCTTATTTTTCAATATTTACATATTTTTACTTACTTTTTTTGAATATTCTATTAATTGTACTGAATATGCTTATTTAATTTAGAAATAAAATAATTTTACCATACTGCCAAAAAAATCACAAAAATGTGCTTGAAAAGTTGATTTCAAACTCTACGCCCCCCTTGTAGTAGGGGAAGAAAGTATGCTAATTTTGCAGTTACTCGAGCGTTATGGGGACCTATTGGGTTGTGAAAATCAGGTCCTAAAACCAAAAAAAAAGTTAAGTAAAGTTTTCTGTTTAAGTGAGGACTTTCCATTTTTTAATTTAATTTTCCATTTGCAACAATATTTTTTCCGATTATAGCGCCATTTATCCATAATTATAAAAAATTTCTCGAATAAAAGTCAAGGATTCCAAATCTTCAATTAAAAATGGGGGCTCTTATTTAAGAATTTAAAGTAACCCCCCCCACTCCACCTGCGTTGGGGGGTCGTGTTTGGTGTCATTCGATAGATTTTTCAAAAATATTGAATACGTGTATTTTGCAGTTTTTCGATCTGATGTTCATTTCACGAGATATAGCGGGGTTCTTATTTAAAATTTCAAAATTAACCCCCACCTCCTTGGGGGTCGATTTTGGTATTATTAGATAGATTTTAAAAAAACATTGTGAAAAATATTCGCTTTTTTCTTGTGAAACTTTGTGACTCACAAATATACACTGTTCTGCCTGTACTTAACTTAACTTATATTAATCTGACGATTTCGAGTGTTTCTACGGATTGATTTGTTTTTCGGACCCCCTTAACAAAGTACTCTGTATTAAAGAACCAATATATGGTAGGGGTACATTTACATGGTACAAGGTTTATCCCCATGAGATTTTCTGACTCGCTCGAGTAACTGCAAAAATCCCTGCTTGGGTTCCCCTACCATTAAGGTTAGAAGAGGGAAATTATCTTGTAATGCCATCCTTAATTTATGCGGTTATGTTATATCTCACATTATCAAATTTTCAAATAATTTTGAAAATTATTATCATTCCTTTATGAATTTATTTTTAAGTTCATTTTAAATTCTTTGAACACCCAATATTTTTATAAATTGTCAAATAAATGTCCAACGCCGGTATTACATCACATCATCCATATATATTATCCTATATAGTCCAGAAAGCCACTGCACTGCGCATCCGCTAGGAAAATTATTCTAATTCGAATTTTTTGCACAATCTACTCAAAAAGGACCCCTTTTAACAAATTTGCATGTTGCCAGGACCAAAAGTTGGTCAAAAATTTTTTAAACGTTTTTTTTTGTTTTTTTCCTAAAATTATTTTTTTTGCATGGAACAAAGTTTTTTTAGGTTTTTTGGATCATTCCAAACAGATAAGGTTTTTAGTGACTTTTCTCTAAAGTTGATAGTTTTTGACATATAAGCGATTAAAAAATGAAAAATGGCGAAATCGGCCATTTTTAACCCTCAAAAACTATATGAAAAACTGAAAATTTTAATGTTGCCAAGGTAAGTAAATATTCTTTAAACATCGATTGATGAAATCCCGAAGAGCTTTTTGCAATACAATATTCAAAACTCCTTTGTTTTTTAATTGCTAATCAAGCCTGCGTGACACTATTTTCCACCGTTGCATGTGTATGCAGTATGGTGTAAATGCAAGGAATAAATTCGTTATTTCGTAAACCGTCGACTTTAAGGAAGAATCCCAAAACAGGTCAATTTTTATTTTTAAGTTATGATATTGTGGCATATATGATATACTAGTGACGTCATCCATCTGGGCGCGATGACGTAATCGATGATTTTTTTAAATGAGAATAGGGGTCATGTCTAGCTCATTTGAAAGGTTCTTCAATTCTCTATCCAGTAATATAAACATTTCCATACTTATTTATACAGGGTGTCCAAAAAATTTTTATTAAATTAAATTATTTGACAAAAAAAGAAGAATGTATAAATAATTATGTAAATGTTTATATTACTGAATAGAGAATTGAAGAACCTTTCAAATGAGCTAGCACTACTCTCATTTAAAAAAATCATCGATTACGTCATCACGCCCAGATGGATGACGTCACTAGTATACCATATATGCCACAATATCATAACTTAAAATTAAAAATCGACCTGTTTCGGGATTTTTCCCTAAAGTCGACAGTTTACGAAATAACGAATTTATTCCTTGCATTTACACCATACTGTATACACATGTAACGGTGGAAAATAGTGTCGCGCAGGCTTGATTAGCAATTAAAAAACAAAGGAGTTTTGAATATTGTATTGCAAAAAAATCTTCGGGATTTTATCAATTGATGTTTAAAGAATATCTACCTACCTTGGCAACATTCAAATTTTCAGTTTTTCATATAGTTTTTGAGGGTTAAAAATGGCCGATTTCGCAATTTTTCAATTTTTAATGGCTTACACGTCAAAAACTATCAACTTTAGGGAAAAGTTACTAAAGACCTTTTCTGTTTGTAATGATCCAGAAAACCTAAAAAAACTTTGTTCCATGCAAAAAAAATAATTTTAGGAAAAAAACAAAAAAAAACGTTTAAAAAATTTTTGACCAACTTTTGGTACTGGCAACATGCAAATTTGTTAAAAGGGGTCCTTTTTGAGTAAGATTGTGCAAAAAATCTGAATTAGAATAATTTTCCTAGCGGATGCGCAGTGGCTTTCTGGACTAATAATAATATTGTTTTAGATAAATCACATTCTGTATTTAAATTCCAAATTCATATGTCTGTTATTTGAGCCATGGTCGCAAAGCCACCATACTGTATATCAGATTGAGTTTTTTTCTCGACTAATGATATAGTTTTTTGGCATAGTACTTATTCCTATTAGGAATAAAAACACTTCCTCGTTTCTCCTCTTCTTTCACTTGTAGAATTGAAGTAAACGGGTATTATGTTTTTTATCCACTTAGGTACATGAAGTCAAAAAAGTCTCACACCACCGAGAGCAGGCCGCTTCTAAGTACAAGTCAAGTAGGGGACATGCCCCGGAGTACCAATCTCCAGTCTCTAAAGCCGTTTTCATTAGTCTACACCTTCAGGAAGGGCAGCTTTAGTAACCATTTTTCAGTTATCAACATCTTTGGGCTAACTTCAGCTACCAGGACTTCCGAATTCACAGCAAGGACAATTTTGGGAACCATATCGGCTCAGTCGGGTTTATTTTGGGAATATTTGGTACTCAAAGTTCATAACTTACCTACCTAATACTAGTATACAACGCTTATCTTGTGTTTGTTTATCATTGTCAGATTAGGCGTAGATTTACGCTTCTGCTATGTCTAGTTCTCGAATGTTGTTTTTTGATTGGAATGTGTCTGAAGATATTCAACCTCTCATCTTTACTGATGAGCCCAGAGAGGTTGAAGAGGGCGAGACACATTTCTAATAACTGGTGTTTGGAACTTTGATTCTATTAAAAAAAAATTTCCCAGCCCGAAATAGTGGATGTGTGAATTATTCGTAAGGGGATTTTCCACATTCTCTATTTCATTTGTTTGATTTCGTACGAGTGGTCGTTAAACCAGTAACTTTGAATCTTTTGATCACTGATTGTATTTCAATCTTTTTTTTCTTGTGTTTTTTGGAATATCCAGAACATTTAGTGCATTTTCCTACACATACCGCTACCAGATTTATATTATATTTATTAGGTATTTTTTTGGTAATATTACCTACTAATAATTTGATAGTCTCCCACACCTGTATGAATCTATGGTTAAAGAAAATAAGAGCTCAAATATTTTTCCCATACAATAGTTTCTTTACATTCATTTTTTTATTATTAGGCTTGTTCCCATTTATTCAATTAATTTAAATCATTTATTATACCGGGTGTCCACTTATATTTTCCCCCATTTTAACTGCCTATAACTTCTAAACGGCTCAAGATAGAAATATGCGGTTTTCGCTGAAATGTTTTATTTTAGTAAAAGTTTTGACTGAATGGACTGAATTTTTTATATCACTCTCAAATACGAAAAGAAAAATGGCGGATTTTTGAAAAAAACGTTGTTGACTTTTTTTAATAAAACACCCAGTATATTTTTTAAATTGTAAGAACGTAAATTGAAAGAAAGGTCATTCACCTTTCCAGCGGTATAAAGTTTTTCAAAATCGGTTGACAAATCACTGAGTAATTAATTTTTAAAATGAGAGGTGCAACGTGGATATCACATACCTAAATAACATAACTAAGCAAATTGATACTATATTATGTGATTTCCACATTGCATCTCTCATTTTAAAATTTAATTGCTCAGCCATTTGACCACCGATTTTAAAAAAATTTACATCGTTGGATAGGGAAATGAACGCTTTTCAAGTTTTTAGGTAAATTACCATTTTTAATGTCGCTTTTAAATAAAAATGGCGGATTTTTGAAAAAAAAACGTTGTTGACTTTTTTTATTGAAACACCCAGTAAATTTTTTTGTAGCTTGAAAAAACGGTCATTTACCTATCCAGCGATATTAAATTTTTTAAAAACGGTTGTCAAATTACTGAGCAAATAATTTTTAAAATGAAAGATGCAATATGGAAATCACATAACATAATATCATTTTGCTTAGTTATGTTATTTAGGTATTAATGTGATATCCACGTTGAACCGCTCAATTTAAAAATTAATTACTCAGTGATTTGACAACCGATTTTGAAAAACTTCATATCCCTGGATAGGTGAATGACCTTTATTTCAATTTACAAGAAAAGATACTGGGTGTTCCATTAAAAAAAGTCAACAACGTTTTTTTTTCAAAAATCCGCCATTTTTCTTTTCGTATTTGAAAGCGATATAAAAAATTCAATCCATTCAGACAAAACTTTTACTAAAATAAAACATTCCATCGAAAACCGCATATTTCTATCTTAAGCCGTTTAGAAGTTAGAGGCAGTTAAAATGGGGGAAAATATAAGTGGACACCCGGTACCCGGTATATAAGTTTACTTTATTTTAATTAATCTACTTAACTTATTTGTTTAAATTAATATTAAATTTATAGTTGCTATTCCCTCAGAATAGGTCTTAGTTTCACTTGTTTTTTTATTAAGAACCACGACTCAGGAAAACGATCTTTTTTATCCAGTACTCCGCGGGTTTAGTTGGTCAGGCGTGTGCCTGTTTAACTGATTTAGCGTTCTGGAGATTATTCTTTCGAATAATGATCCATTATATATTTATATTGTTATTCATATCTTTCGGTTTTCTAGCTTTGTTGTACGTGTTACAATCGTACTATTATTATTTGGTGAAGGGTTGCTATTTAACCTAATGTAAGTTGGGGTTTCTGTAAGCTGTACTCTTTAAATAAGAGGTATTTCAATTTTCTAACCTTTAACATCATTGTTAAATAATGTTGGTAACAGTAATCTTGTAAAATATTATACTATTTTTCTTTTTGGTAAAAATAGTCATTTTGTTAA
This sequence comes from Diabrotica virgifera virgifera, assembly GCF_917563875.1. Taxonomy (NCBI): domain Eukaryota; kingdom Metazoa; phylum Arthropoda; class Insecta; order Coleoptera; family Chrysomelidae; genus Diabrotica; species Diabrotica virgifera. The sequence continues at coordinate 166,806,209 of NC_065445.1, forward strand.
CTCGGAAATTGTCAAAGTCTAAGTAGTTTTATTTAATAAATTTTTAATTTTTCTACATAATATCATTTATCGAGCAGTTCAGCGTCAGACGCTGAACAGTGTAGACGCGTACTGAGCAGTAGTCAGTGTTCCCAGATGACTTTTTTATGATCAGTAGGTGTAGCTTCAAAAGATCAGTAGATTTCAGTAGTATCAAGTCGTCTCAAAAATATATCAGTTTCAGTTTATACATAGACAACTAGATGTCGCCCCGAAAAATCAGTAGAATTAGGGGGGAAGGTAACCAGATGCCTCAAAAAATCGGTGGATTCAGCCGATTTTTCGTTAAATTTACCGAATCCCTCTATTAAAATACGATGATTTTGAGTATTTTAGTAATTTTTAGTATTTCAGTAGGTTTAAGGATGCCATCAGTAGATCAGTAGACGAGGATCTAGATCAGTAGGTCTACTGATTTTTCAGTAGGTCTGGGAACACTGGCAGTAGTACCGAGAAGAAGCCGAAGTAGTGGGGACGACTCGACCTTGCTGATCTTTTCAGATCGCCGTGAGTAAGACACGGTAAGCGGGAAGAGAAATCCAAAATCCACGCGCTTAGGTTAAAACCGAGAGGCAAAAGCGACATCTTTGGATGTGATTAACCGAGGGAATTTCATCTTTCATTGAGTTCTCTAGGAAGTTACAATCCAAGATTAGCAAGTGAAGAAGCGAGCGGGCCTTGTGCCTGTCGGGAGCTATCTGTGCCTCCGTAGGAAGGACAATATAAGGTGTGGAAATTTTGAATTTCACATCGGACAGACCCGGACACCTGGGCCAGATAGCGGAGAAAACGCAAGTGGAACCCTCCCTAGCGCAAGTTAGGGCGTGATCAGCCGTGTAGGTCCCTGGGACGGCACCCAGAAATTGGATGAACAGCGGTTCATCCAACCGAAAAAAAAACAGAGTCTTCCAAGTAAGAAAATGTCGTCTTCTGAAAGCACTGAGCTTTCACCGAGCAATTCCGCTCACAATGTTGATAAACCAACCCTACCCGAATCCCTCTCGAAGTCAGAGCATGTGTCGTCTGACGATGCTCCTGGCGACGATTCCGCCTCTAGAGCCTCTTCCCCCAAGTCGGAGATGGAGGAAGAGTACTCTAGTTCTGAAGATGAGTCAATGCTTGACGATAAGCTCTCCGATGAGGTAATCAAAGAAATATATAAAGATCTCCCCCAGGTTTCTGAAACCCTTCAGGTTTCTGAATCAACAAGTCAAACCCGCGATTCCGTAACCCTTCAAGTTTCCGTAAACAATCCCATGGAGTTCGACATATCGAACACATACTCCCGGCGCATCGAGGAAAAACAGGCCAGCAAAAGACCGCGTAACCCCTCAAACGTCACCCAAGAACAGCTGAAAAAAGCTAAAGACGTTGATGGCATGCAGCAAACAATAGAGGATTTGTTTGCTAAATTGCAAGAGAATGAGGTCGAAAGACGTCAAGATCAGGCAAGGCATAGCTAACAAATTGCCGAACTAATGGCCGAGCTGAAAAAGCTTAGGGCCATGCTTGAGCAAAAAGACTAGGAAAATCGGGAACTAGTCGCACAGCTGGTGAGACTATCCGATAGATCTAACCCCTCCCCAACCCCCTCAGAACCAGAATCTGAACCCAACCTAGAAGTGGCAGCAATGGACACGGAAGAGGTTGTGGACTCAGGTAGCGAGAGTACCTATCGCTTTCCAAAATACAGGAAAAAGAAAGGTACACGCAACAAGCAAAGCCAAGAACCAGAACACGGCAAAAGCAGTGTCAAAGACACCCAACCTGAGGCAAAAACAGCCGAAAAGGAAAATGAGTCTACCCAAACCCTAGCAAACTCTGAACACAACTTAGAAGTGGCAACGATGGACACTGAAGAAGTTGTGGACTCAGGAGACGAAAGCGCCTATCGGTTCCCTAATTACAGGAAACGGAAAGGCGGAAAGGCCACAAATAAGCGCAGCGAAAGCAATGACGACACCCAACCTGAGGCAGACAATGCTGAAAATGTTAAAGAGCCGAAAAAGCGAAAAACAAATCCTGCTACCACTGTTAAAAATGGAACATCTCATCCTGCTGAGGTAGCAAACAAGCCCACAGGCGTTGGAGAAATCCAAATGGCCATAATCCAAGAGAGACAGGAAAAAGAAATTATGGATCGCTTAAGTCAACGAAAACCAAAACAACGGAAAACAGCAGAGGTAGCCAGCGAGGCTACGACCAGTCAAGCAGTGGTAGCAACTACGACCAAAAAACCACCAGCGATCATTCTAAAATCTGTAGGCGAGAGCCAAAGGATTTTAGCAACAGCGGCAAGCAAAGGCATTGGCTCCGTGAATAAATTCGCGAAGTCTGGAAGGTCGATAGTTATACAGACCAATGAAAGAGAAGGTTACCTCGGGATGCTCAAAGTCCTTGAAAACCACAGACCCAAAGTGGATTTCATAGCATACCCGATCGACGAAGAAACAAACAGGGCCAAGAGAAAAATCATAAGAGGGCTAAACACTGGCTTAAACCTAAGAGCGTTAGGTCAAGAAATAATAAAAGCAGATGTTGAAGTCCGAGGAATGGAAAGAATTATTTCCAGGAAACCGGACAAGAAAGAGCTACCACTTTACATCGTCACCATCGATGAAAAGGACGAAGAAAAAATGGCCAAAATAAGTAACCTCTCCTTCATGAAGGTCACCATTGAGGATGAATTTCGCTAAAAAAAAAAAGAAGTGCTGCAATGCTACAATTGCCAGAACTTCTACCACGGCTCAGGGTCTTGTCATTGTAGTTCGCGGTGTGTAAAGTGTGGAGAGGGCCACAAAACCGAAGACTGCACGAAAAATCGTGAGTCACCAGAAAAGTGCGCAAACTGTGGGGAAGCGCACACAGCTTCAAAAGGGGATGCAAAAGAGCACCCCAAAACAGAACAAAGGTCCCAACACCCCCAAAAAGCAGACGTGCACCAAGTGCACCTGTTAAACCTAACTTTAGCTATGCTGCAGCTACACAAGCTAAAGCTCCAACCATCACAGCGCCCACAAGCGTTGCACACAACCCAAATCAACAAGAACTTGTTAGCGTGATTAACGCCGCTATGGCAAATTTCGCTAACATGTTCCAAACTATGACTGTTGCCCTCGATGCGCTCAAACTCTCCAAAACCCAGTAATGTTGAACAGCCAGTTGGACGAACTTAAAATTGGGTCATGGAATTCGGGCGGGCTACGCTCGAAAATTAACATTTTAGACGAGTTTTCCAACAGACTCGATATAGATGTCATGGCACTGCAGGAAACCAAACTCACCGAGAGAGTGAAAACCAAGTTCCCGGGCTATGATATCTATAGAAATGACCGGACAGGGAGATCCGGTGGCACGGCCATAATGGTGAAAAAAGGAATTGAACACCATCAAGTTCCAACACCAGATGGCCTGGTCACCATGGAGGCTCCCTTGGTGCGGATCACTGCGGCCAACCATACACTGAAAATTGCTTCGGTGTATGTGAGGCCACTTGATCCAGTACTAGGAGAGGATCTTGATCTGATCCTGGACTCAGACGAGCCCACTGTGATAATCGGTGACTTAGACGCGAGGTCGCCCAACTGGTTCGACAGACTAACAAACTGCAATGGCAGACGGCTCTGTAACTATCTCGAAAACAAACATAACACTATTGTAACTGGACCCACAGACCCAACATGCTTCCAGGGAGACAACATCCCAACATATTTAGACATTGCAATTCTTCACCATGTGGGATTACAACACGAAATAATAACGGCAAACGAAGGAGATTCCACACATAACGTAATAGTTATGACACTTGGGGCAATAGATTTGAACCAAGTAGAACCACGTAAAAAGAAGATAATAAATTGGCAAAACTTCAGAAGAGAGATGAGTGAGAACATAGGTGCAATACCCACAATAAATAACATAAATGAATTGGACGAAAGCATAATAAAACTAGAACAGACAATACAAAATGCAATGGAAGTTAGCACCAGAACCGAAAGCACAGCTACACAAAGAGGAAGATTCAGAGAAATATCAATTGAATTAAAAGAATTAATAAAAGAGAAGAACAGAAGAAGAAGAAGAGCACAACGAACTCGAAACAGAGAAGATAAAAGAATTGCAAATGAACTAGACAAATCCAAATAAATCTGCATTCTGGAAAGTATCAGCAGTACCTAGAAACGATAGAAAACCGATTCCACCTCTACACGGAGAAACAAGAATTGTATATACAGACGAAGACAAAGCAGAAACCATGAAAGATACACTAGAAACGAATTGTAAGAAAAATTTCCATCAAAGGGAAGATCTAGACTTCACCGCAGAAGTCCAAAATAGTGCAAGAAGAATAAGAAGAAGAAAAGGCAGAATAGGCCTTGAACACACCACCCCAGAAGAAATAAAAAATATAATCAAAAGGGCTAAGGCGAAAAAAGCACCAGGGTCAGACAACATCACAAATAGGGCAATTAAAAACTTACCGACCAAATTAATAGTGTACATCACAAATATCATCAACGCGGTACTGAGACTAAGATACTTTCCAGATAGATGGAAAGAAGCACACGTAATAATGATTGGAAAACCGGGGAAAAACGGGAGCTTTCCTCAAAACTACAGACCAATAAGCCTGCTATCATCGCTAAGCAAAATAGCTGAAAGAGTAATACTCAAAAGACTTCAAGAGGAAACCGAAAGGCTAGGAATACTCCCCGAAGCGCAATTCGGATTTAGATCAGAACATTCTTGCGAACTCCAAGTACTAAGACTGACAGAGTACATCACGAAAGGCTTCAACGAGAAAATGTACACAGCAGCTGCATTTCTCGACGTCAGTAAGGCATTTGACAGAGTCTGGCATAAGGGACTAATCCACAAAATGAACGATTATGGGTACAGCGGGGCGATGACATGTCTTCTGGCTTCATACTTGGCCAACAGGAGGTTCAGAGTTCGGATAGGGGACACCCTGTCCGAGGTCGGAACCCCTGAGGCGGGTGTGCCGCAGGGAGCCGTGCTGTCACCATATCTGTACACCATATACACTGCAGATACACCTAAAAGTAACAGAACGATCCTAAGCCTATATGCAGATGACACTGCTATAGCAGCATGCAGCAGAGACCCAGACCTGGCAGCAAGACATGTACAAGGAGAACTAAACCGACTATTACGATGGTGCGTAAAATGGAAGATTGCACTAAATTCAGATAAAACTCAGGCCGTCATGTTCCGTAAAAGATGGGGAACACCGAACACAGAACTAAGCCTGGACAATAACCAAATAGAATGGGAAAATGAAGCCAAATACCTAGGCGTAACGCTAGACAGAAAATTAACATTCACACAACACATAAAGCTAACAGTAAATAAAGCCAAAGTACTAAGGAAACAACTAGCCCCAATAATTGGGAGAAAAAGCAAATTAAGCATAAAGACAAAACTCAGAACAGCCAATAGCATAATCCTGCCCACCCTAACATACGCATCAGCAGCCTGGGGACATACGTGCAAGTCCAACAGGAAGAAATTACAAGTCAGCCAAAACCATATAATCAGAGAAGCCCTAAACGGGGTCTAGGACGTTTCATCGCCGCCGTTTCGATGCCGCCAGTTCGATGCCGATGCCGGCCGATTCATCGCTAGTCAATTAATCGCTATCTGATATATTTCCGAATTTTCGACAGTTACAGTTATTACTTATTTTTAGTATTAATTAGGAATTCTAGGAAATGCGAGATATGACGGCGATGAAATGTACTGGCGATGAACCGGCGGCATCGAAACGGCCGGCGATGAACCGGCGGCATCGAAACGTCCCATTCCGCCTAAACGTGCCCAAATACGTACCACTGCGGTACATATACCGGGACACAGGCCAGAAAAAAATCCTAAGGACCATGGATGAAAAAGCGTATGACATCGTCACCAGTATAAGAAATCACCCCAACAGATAGCTAAGGGAATTAACGGATTATGACGAAAACGTTAGAACGGTACATAGACGGCCTAAACAGCAACTACTGGGATATAGACAGGTCCCAGCAGAAGAACATGATGTCTGAGATAGTTACAGAGTAGTCAAACCACACCGCGCAATAAAGGTAAAAAAAAGATCATGCTCTGGGGCCCAATCGATGTTAGATGATTGGACGCCAGATCGTGCTCACCAAAAAATACATAAAATCATACTAACCCACAAAAAAATATATAAAACTAACAAAAGACCCTTTATTGTCGCAACCATGTTAATATTAAGTATTTCTTGAAGATTACTGAACACTGACCGTACCCACTCGGCTCATACTCAACATTAAGGATACAAGGGACCCCTCAGGTCACCTTGTACAAGCCACTTAGGCTTCAGGCCCATAAGGCAGGTCGAATAAAAGACCTAATCGTCGCGAAACTCTGAGCACCGAGGCCATGGGCGATAACCATGGGCTCGATGGCCAGACTCATCGGGTGCCCAGCTGCCGAGGAGAACAAAATTACATTTTGCCAATTCGGCAGCTGAGTGACCGAGCTCACCACACGGCTCCTCGCGGAGGGATACCAACCTAGGTTGGTGTCTCCCCGAGGGGAGACACACTCTTAGGGACTTCAGTCCAAAATCATGTCAATACCAAAGTAGAATCAGTAATGTAAATAGGGAGAAAAGCTACAAAGCTACCCCTACAGTGAGGTGGCCTAACCACAACCATGCTAAAGCGGAGGGTGTTTCTTTTTCCCAAATCACCCGACGCAAAGATCATAGCCTCCACGCGTATGTCACACGTTGGGGAGGGGTGGAGGAAAAACCTGGGGGTCAGATAGGTACCGATCCAAAATGACTTGCTCTTTTGGAGCGTGACCGGTCTGATTTTCGGACATGTGGGTCCCGTTGACTAGCAGCGGTACACACATGTTCCTAGGGGGTGGGATGATCGGCGAGTGTGAGTGAGTGAGTGTCATTTATCATTATTCCCTCATTTTTGCATTTACAGATTTAATATATTTTGCGGCAGTGAAATACCTCGAAGAGTGATCGATAACCCTCTCCTGCCGCCCATCATTTGTTATCCTTTATCAATTGCTCTTATTTATCAATTTTCAGTAATAATTGATGGGTTCGACCGTTACTTGAAGGAAGTTCATTTTATCTAACAATAAAACACTCAAAACGTCTGCTTTCTATACTTCCACAAAATTTATTACAACTATGTTGCTACAACTGTTTCGGCAGAGTGACTTTCTCAAGTGATTTAGATTACTATGGGTTTGCCTTTTTAAAGTCTTTAACTGAAGAGGTTGAGGAGTGGGGAGCTGTTTGTCTCGAGTTGGTCATCCAGAATTATATCTGTATTTTTCAATTTATTAATTTCCATAGATTCTAATAAAGATAGCTTAAGGCCTTTATTTTGAATATGCAGAAATTGAAATTGTTCATTAAAAGAATGATTATACTTAGAAGGTGAAGTGCGTATGTAGAAGTATCTGTTTTTCTATTGTTGAAAGTCCTCTTGTGTCCTGCTATCCGTTTGTCAAAGGTTCTGCCAGTTTGACCGATGTAAGTTTTCGGACACTCACCACAAGTTAGTTTGTAAACACCACTCTGTAGTTGTTTTCTCTTTCGGCTCATATTGTTCTTAATATATTTGCTTAAGTGGTTGTTAGTTCTGAAGGCTGGTGTTATTTCTTTCTTTTTTATAAATCTGGCTATTTTGTTGTTATCTTGCCAGTACATGTGATAGAGCAGAAGGTACTGGGTTCTTTCTGTGGTAGTAGATAGACTAATTTCAGGGCTTTCTTATGGAGTTTTTGGTTTAAAATTTTGTTAATTGTTTGTTCGTTATAGCCATTGCTTACTGCTATTTGTTTAATGATGTTCAGTTCTATCCCGAAGTTATTTTTTGACATGGGAATTTCTGTCAGTCTATGTATCATGCTATGGTAGGCTGCTAATTTGTGTTGTGTAGGATGGGATGATGAATTGTGTATAGTTGTGTCAGTATGGGTAGGTTTATGATATACGGAGAACTCATGTTTGTTGTGTAGTCTGATAATTGTTACGACTAGAAAGTTTATGGCCTGATTCTCTTTTGTTTCTGTTGTAAAATCAATATTATTATGAAGTGAACTAATGCATGATAGAAATTGGTCAAGTTGCCTGTTAGTTCCTGTAAAAAAAATAATCAGGAATACACAAACAACAGTCCAGAACTTATTATGGGTAATCCTCTAAGCCCATTGCTATCAGATATATTTATGAACCAGCTTGAAACAACAATTTCTAAACATCCCGTATTTAAACAGTTCTTATATTGGTGGACACACGTGGATAATATACTAGTATGCTTTAGGTACAGGAACTAACAGGCAACTTGACCAATTTCTATCATACATTAATTCACTTCATAGTAATATTGAGTTTACAAGAAAAACAGAACAGAATAAGTCCATAAACTTTCTAGATGTAACAATTACCAGACTATACAAAAAACATGAGTTCTCCGTATATCATAAACCTACCCATACTGACACAACTATACACAATTCATCATCCCATCTTACAAAACACAAATTAGCAGCCTATCATAGCATGATACACAGACTGACAGAAATTCCCATGTCAAAAAATAACTTCTAGATAGAACTGAATATCATTAAACAAATAGCAGTAAACAATGGCTATAACAAACGAACAATTAACAAAATTTTAAACCAAAAACTCCATAAGAAAGCCCTGAAATTAGTCTATCCACTACCACATATATTGGCAAGATAACAACAAAAATAGCCAGATACATAAAAAAGAAAGGAATAACACCAGCTTTCAGAACTAACAACAACTTAAGCAAATATATTAAGAACAATAGGAGCCGAAAAGGAAAACAACTACAGAGTAGTGTTTACAAACTAAATTGTGGTGACTTACATCGGTCAAACTGGCAGAACCTTTGACAAACGGATAGCTGAACTCAAAAAGGCTTTCAACAATGGAGAAACAGACACTTCTACATACGCGCTTTACCTTCTAGATCATAATCATTATTTTAATGTACAATTTCAAATTCTGCATATTCAAAATAAGTCCTTAAGCTATCTTTATTAGAATATATGGAAATTAATAAATTGAAAAATGCAGATATAATTCTCAATGATCAACTCAAAACAAACAGCTCCCCACTCCTCAACCTCTTCAGTTAAAAACTTTAAAAAGGCAAACCCATAGTAATCTAAATCACTTGAACATGGGAAGAGACAAACCCACCGAAAAGAATAAAAAAGAAAACAAAGTGGACGAACTATAAAAGATTAGTGAGTGAAAGAATAAATATATTGCCAGTTATGAATAACCCTGAAGAAATAGAAGTAAAAGTCCTAGAGCTCGAAAACATCATCCAAGAGGCAATCAGAAACAGCACAACAGAGGAAGAAGTCGAGATCCATACGGGAAGGTTCAAAGACATACCACAAGAAACTCAAGAGTTGATAAGGGAAAAAAACAGAGCGAAACAAATAGCCAGAAGAACAAGAAATCGAGTAGACAAAACCTGGGCAAATACATTAAACAGAGAGGTCAAAACGGCCCTACAACTCCACCGCAGCAAAAAATGGGACAACTTTGTACAAGAGATGGAAGAACTAGACTCAAACATGAAAAACGTTTGGAAGCTCCAAAAAATGTTGAGAAGCGACAGAAAACCCATCACCCCATTACATGGAAGATACAGCATGGTATACACCATAGAGGATAAAGTAGAGGCGATGAGGGCTACACTCGAAAGAGAATGCGACCTAAACTTCCATCAAAATGAAGATGACGACTTCCTGGAAGAAGTCGAAGAATAAGAAGAAGGACCAGAAGACCCAGAGGACATCATTCCCCCAACATCACCGGAAGAAATCAACGAACACATCAGAAACAGTTCACCGAGAAAAGCGCCTGGTCCAGACGAAATAACAAACAGAGCCCCAAAGAGTATTTGCCCAGAAAAGCTGTAGTATACTTCACAAACATAGTGAACGCGATACTAAGATATAAGATATTCCCGAACAGGTGGAAAATGGAACATGTCATTATGATCCCAAAACCTGGTAAGAACCACACATTCCTGCAGAACTACAGGCCAATCAGCTTACTTCCAGCGATCAGCAAGACAGTGGAAAGAATCATTCTTAGCAGACTGCAAGCGGAAACAAATAGACTAAACATTATCCCAGAAGCTCAATTCGGATTCAGAGCAGAGCACTCCAATGAGCTACAAGTACTCAGATTAACCGAGTAGATAGCAGCTGGGTTCAACGACAGGCAGTACACTGGAGCAGCGTTCCTGGACGTAAGCAAAGCGTTCGACAGAGTATGGCATAAGGGGCTTTTATACAAAATGAGGGGATACGGGTACAGCGGGGCGATGACGAGGCTAATCTCGTCGTACTTGGGCGGCCGGAGTTTCAGGGTTCGGATAGGACAAGTCCTGTCCGAACTCGGGAACCCGGAGGCTGGAGTACCCCAGGGAGCGGTCCTGTCACCCCTGCTGTACACGATATACACCGCTGACGTACCTATAACACCAGGTACCCTTATGAGCATATACGCCGACGACACAGCGATAGCGGCCAAACACAGAAACGTAGATATAGCAGTGACCAACCTGCAAACAGCACTACAAGAAATAGAGGAAAGGAGTATAAAATGGAAGATAGCCATCAACTCGGAAAAAACACAAGCGGTTCTATACAAGAAAGGAAGACAACAACCAGAGGAACAGCTGACGGTACAGAACACCCCCATCGAGTGGAAAAACGAAGCTAAATACCTAGGAGTCATCATTGACAAAGGATTAACCTTCCAAAAACATGTAGAAGCCACAGTCCAGAAGGCCAACATAGCGAGAGCAACACTAAGAGGACTTACAGGCAGAAAAAGCAAACTAAGACTAAAAACAAGGCTAAGATTGATAAACAGCATTATACTACCGGTACTAACATACGCATCTCTCGCATGGGGATAAGCATGTAACACCCACAAAAAGAAGATTCAAGCGGTCCACAACAGCAGCTTGAGAGAAGCCGCCAGAGTCCCAAGATACGTAGCAGAAAGATTCCTGTTCAGAGAACTCCAACAGGTGAGAGTCACCGAAATCATGACAGATAAGGCAAGGGTCAAATTCGCGGAACTGGAGCACCACCCAAGTCACATACTGCGAGAGATGTTAAGGTATGATGAGTTCCACCGATGGAAGCACAAAAGACCGAAACAGCAGATAGTGGAATAAAGTGAACAAAAGTGAAAGTGATAGTAGTCAGTTCGTAGCTCGAAAACAAGTGTCGAAGACAGCGTTACTCACGAAGATCCAACACCACGATCACCTTCAAGGTAAGACAAGTATAGAAAATTATAGAAGGGCGCAAGCCCCCAAAAAAATATATATAAAAAAATAAAAAGGCGTAAGCCCCAAAAAAAATATAAAAAAAACCATAAAAAACACATAAAAACTCGAGCAACAAGTCATTGGGCGGAGCCCAATAGGGCTCAGCACGATGACTTGGGGCCCAAGCAAGCAATTTTTAGTACCGCGGTTAAGTAAGTAAGACGATAAAGGCATAGAGCGCATCACGCTGAGCCTAAGATTTTTGCATTCGATTAGGGTACCACATGGAATCTTATTACCCAGGATTCCATTGTGAAGAGCATTTGGCTACGATAGTTGTGCCCTCATCGCGCATCAGCGTGCTATGGGGGGGAAAGGGATGGCCTGGGGCATTGGAGCGAGGTGGGGTGATCCCTGCTTACACTCGGGTCAAAACACCTCGCCCCAATGAATTGTTACACCCGAATGTACTCTTTCGAGAGGGTGGACATTCCCACAGGTCGGGTTGAATCAAAATTGCTTCTAAATCACTTGAGAAAGGCAATCTGCCGAAACAGCTGTAGTCACATAGTTGTAATAATTTTTGTGGAAGTATAGAAAACAAACGTTTTCAGTGTTTTATTGTTAGATAATTTTCAGTAAATCTATTCCTATTTTAATATTTTCTGTCTCCTATCTTCTCTTTGATTTACTGTCTTTGACAGACATGCAAATTGGCCTAATCCATCCTTGAGTGTCGAGTTGTCGTTCTCTTGCATATCCTGCTAGCCTAACTGCATTCAGTTTCCATCTTTCTATTACTACTTCTGTTTGTATTTTATCTCCCAACAAACTCTTCCAATTTTGATTCCGTTTACAAAAATTACAGCAGACGTAGTTTTCGTTACACTATGACAAGATTTGGATAGGCACCCCATGCAAGTCATATTTGTCTATGTGTGAAATTTAATAAAAAAATGTTTTATCCCCAGATGGAAGTCGACTTAGATTCGGATTTTAGACTATTAGAACCTGGTTCAACACAACATCTGTGCAGCTTTTCCGCGCTATATCAGATAGGATCAAGATTGCTGTGATTATCGCAAATATTCGTCACGGATATACATCAAGAATAATATAATATATGCATATACATTATGTTATTAGTAAAAAGTGCGACAAACTTCTGAATGAAAAAATAATGACAGTTTGCTGTAAACACAGTATTTAAATTATTGATCTTAAAAATTGATTCCTTATGAATAGGGAAAGAATTTGGACACATCCTGTACAAATAATATGCGAATGTTCCTATACCTACTTAATTTTGTCTCTCACATCTTGTCGATCTTTTATTATCAGTAATGTCGAGTATTAAAATTAAATAATCATCTCTATTTGGTGAAGAGATACGTCAGACCAAGTTTTACGATATAGCCGAAGGCACTCTCGAAATATTTTCTTAGACTTCTTGTGTAAATTAATTCTCAGGAAATTGACACGCGGATTAAGCAATCGGAAAAAATGCGCAATCAGGTTTACACCAAGTTCATGATGTACATAAGAGGTTATTCAATATAATATGAATAATTTTGTATAGTATGTATAAGGGGAAATCAATGTATCCGACTACAAAGCTATACATAAGTACTTATAGTAATAATATGCAATAGATTTATATCACATTTAGTTTCTGTATTTAATATATTGACATCGCATGTAATTAGGTAGTACATACTATGTTATTTAAGACTATTGATATTTTATTTGTTGATGCTGCATAAAGCCAGGGGCGGCTCGTGATAGTATAAGGTGGTGAGGCACACTACACCTGAGGAATTTTATTATTATGGTTAGCTTCTCTTTAATGGCCAGGAGGTTGATTTTGTGACGTAATAACGCTAGGATGAATCTAGGACCAATAATCCCGGACAAAAAATCCTCACAAATTATCCCTGGACAAGAAATCCCCGGATAGACAAGGCGAAAACGGCGGGTTCGTTGGAAAAAATATTCCCATGAGATTTTTTTCCATAATCACATTCGTGAGACACCCCAGAATAAGGTTCAAGAAGTCGCCCACGCGAAAAGTGGTACAATTTTTTTTAACATTTTTTTTAATCAAATTGCAAAAATCAATATTTTCGGCCCGAAGAATTTTTTTTTAGATTTTTCGGACCATTGCGGACAGAAAAGGTAATTTTTTAGGTAAGGTTTTTATAATAACTTTTCTCTAAAGTTGATCGTGTTCGAGTTATAAGCAATTTAAAATTTTAAGCTTTAAGGCTTAATAACTCGGTTAAAAATGATTATTATGAAAGTCAGAAAGTGGCTAAATCAAATTTAAAGTCCCCCCTACATGATCCTGAAGATTTTTGTGTAATTAATTTATTACTAAGCTGTTATTTTTAATTATTAATAATGAGTGGTAAGATCGTATTGACGCGCCATTGGACTGCCTGAATGGCATCTCTTTCGCACTCATCATGGACGGCCGCCTAATAGTGCATGGCGCTCATTATTTCTACTCAAAAATAACAGCTTAGTAATCAAATAATGACAAAATTTTCTTCAGGATCTTGTAGGGGGGGCTTTAATCTTTGATTTAGTTACTTTCTGACTTTCATAGTAATAACTTTTAACCGAGTTATTAAGCCTTGAAAATCGCCATTAATTTTAAAATGCCTTTACCTCGAAAACGATTAATTTTAGAGAAAAATTATACGAGCCTTTTTTATCCGGAATGGTCCAAAAAACCTAAAAAAATTGTTCTGGCCAAAAATATTGATTTTTGCAATTTGATAAAAAAAAATTGTTAAAAAAAATTTGGACCACTTTTCACGTGGGCGACTTCTTGAATCTTATTCTGGAATTTCTCACGAATGTGATTATGCAAAAAAATCTCATGGGAATATTTTCTCCAAAGAACCCGCCGTTTTCTCCTTGTATAGGACAAATAATCCCCGGACAAAAAATTCCCACAAAAATCCCCGGACAAAAAATCCGCACAAAAAATCCCGGACAAATAATCTACAAAAATTTTTTGTTGAAAATATCTCCACAAAGAATTCCGGACAAAAAATCCTCAAGAAATATTTGCTGTCGATTAGTTCTTTAAAATTTTTCCAGTGAATGCGATCGACTCAAATGCTTTCAGCCTCAGTGAATAGAGTTATTTTAAATTCCAATTCCATATTGAAAACTTCAAATTTTACACAACAAAAGAATGTGCGTTTTTTCAAAAATCGTGGAAGATTTGGGATATGGGGAATGAGCTAAAGCTGTGGGAATCATGTTGTAATATTATTCGCTTAAATCTTTTTCTCACTCTGATTTGAATAAGTATGTTAAAAAAAAATTACAAAAAAAAACACGACCACAACATACAACATTTTTGAAACACTTAAAAACTACTTTTTTATGTAAATGTAACAAATAAATAAAGAAATTTTTATTTATGATATAAGTGTTAAAATTACACGTTTAAGGCACGCATGTGAAAGTTTGCAGAATGAGCGAAGCGAGTTCTGCAATTCACATGAGTGCCTTAAAAATGTACTTTTTAACACGCATATCATACAATATTTTTTCTACAAACGTAATTACAGGACAATATCTACATAAACTTTTACTCGAACTTGACTGACATTCCATTTTTATATTTTTTTGACATTACATCAAAATTGCCTATACGGTCAATACGAACTGCAGTGCCTTAAAATTTTTAAAGCACTAGTGCCTTAAAGTATCATTTTTAACGCTCGTATGGAGTGCTAAAAATTGCATTTTTAACGCGGTTGTAGAAAAAATAATTTATTATGTAGTTATATATTTTACAAAAAAAAACACTAACAAAAATACAACATTTTTGAAACAGTTAAAAACTACTTTTCTATGTAAACGTCCGATGTGGAAGTGGAAACGTTAATAAAATCATTTTTTAAGTTAAATTGTATAATTTTATCTCTCATTTAGAATAATAAATTACATAAATGCCACAAGAAATAGCTTCAGAACAATATATTAGGTGATGATGAACAATGATTTAAAATGAACACTGTTTTAAATACATATCCATAAACTTCTAAAATATAATAATCCATTCGTAAATACCGCGTGTACATAGAAAGCTATAATCGGCAATCGACTTGTGCCTGTAGTGGTCGGTTCAGTTCGGCTATTCCCATTCCGTTCCGCGGAGCCTGAGGCCGTTCGGCTATTCCTATTCCTTTGCGCGGAGCCGGAGGCATGCCTCAAGGATGGATGAATTTTGTTCCTAGAATCGGTGACACATTTTTAAAATTTTGCCGGTTTTACTGTTTGCGTTGTCCCATATTGTTGCAGATGGTGTGAGGCATGCTTCTACTGTAATGATTTGAGAAAGTTGGAATGACACGTGGAAGGCGGATATATAAGAAGATAAAGAGTCAGGGCCGTACTGATTTTAATTTTTTTCATAAGAATAAAGGTATTTAGGAAATTTCAAAAAGCTAAATTATATTTAAAAGACTGATTATAAAACAACAAAATAACGTAAATAGTCGATTGATATACTGATGAGGCACTGCCTCACCTGCCTCATAGGACAAGCCGCCACTGCATAAAACCAACTTGATTATTGGGTATTTTGGTTTCTTCACGTATCGGTCTATCAGTTTCTCAATTACGATCTCTCATATTTTCATGGCGTGAATAACTAGTTTTATGGTCCTGTAGTTTGTGCACTGTTATATCTCCCTTATCCAACTTCCGTAATTCTATTCAATAAACCTGTAAGCCAATTTTCTCCCCTCTTCTAATGCTCTCCACACTTCCCAGGAATATCATCTGGTTGAACAGCTTTTCATTTCTTCATTTTTTGAAGTGCTTGAACCAATGTTTTATTTGTGGATTTTATTTGATAAAGATTATTTTTAAATTTAATTTGATAATGGAATTTAGTTTAATTTAAAATTTAATTTTTTTAACAATCATTTCTACGATGCACACTACACAAAAAAATTAACACAAAATAACACACAACAGTCATAGTCAGAATTTGCTACCCCTCTGGTGGTAGTAACATCATTTCAAACAATGTATTTTAATCACACATTACTAGAGTTCTTCACATCAAGACCAAAATTTGATTTGTTTGAAAGTACAAATAACTAAAAATACCAGGTTATGAAAGTTTTCCCAGAATTTTCAAACTTAATTCCTATTTCATTTTGACATCGATTTGCGGAGTGGAAATCGAAACGTGAAACTGTAGTTAATTAAGAAATACAGGGTGTTTCATTAATAATTGTCCATATAGTAACTGGAGAAACCTTAGCACAAAATAGGAAGATTTAACCTAAAACACTTAAATAAAATGTGGTTCCTTACTGAGTTACAGGGTGTTTTATCTAAAAATTTAAAAATTATTTTTGCTCAGCATTTTAAAACTATTCGACGTATGATTTTCATACTTGGCAGGAATTATAGGTACTGTACAAACTACTAAATTATGTTTAACAAACGTTTCTGTCTATTACCAGAGGCGTACGACGGTGGAAATTGAATGGTTGACCCCTTCCAAATTCTACGCCACTGGCGGAATTGCTACTTTATTTAAATTTTTGGATTTTACAATACTTTCTATGACAATAATATACTCTTCATTCGTAACGATAAAGTCATTCGTTTTCGAGATCTTTGAAGTTAAAAATGAAACGACACGGTTATTTTGATTAATGTATTGTGTCGCTTCTTTAATTTCAAATATCTCGAAAACTAATCATTTTATCGTTACGAATGAACAGTATATTATTTAAATAAAATTAGAAAATCAAAAAATTACACTAAAATATCAATTTCGTCAGTGGCGTAGAATTTGGGAAGGGTCAACCAGCCACTATCCCCTGTCGTACGCCTCTGGTAGTAGCTAGAAACGATTATTTATCTTAATTTAGTAGGGTGTACAGTACCTACACTTTCTGCCAAGTATGATAAGGATACGCCAAATAGTTATGTACTGGATACAAATAATTTTTAAATTTTAATCATATGAATCACATCATAAATTAATCAAAATAACTGTGCCGTTTCATATTTAACTTCAAATATCTCGAAAACTAATGACTTTATCGTTACTAATGAGGAGTATATTATTAACGTAGAAAGTATTGGATAATCTAAAAATGACACTAAAATATTAATTCCTCCAGTGGCGTAGAATTTGAGAAGTGTCAACCATTCACTATCCCCTGTCGTACGCCTCTGGTAGTAGCTAGAAACCTTTGGTTATAATAATTTAGTATGGTGTATAGTAGTCGCACTTTCTGCCAAGTACAAAAAGGACACGTCGAATAGAGTTTTAAAATGCTGAGCAAAAATAATTTTTAAATTTTTAGATAAAACTCACTAAGGAACCACATTTTGTTTAGTGTTTTAGGTTAAATCTTCGTATTTTGTGCTAAGGATTCTACAGTTACTATATGGATAATTATTAATGAAACACCCTGTATAATTTTGATTACACCTTCAATAATTGTGGCTCAATCCCATATAAACACAATACTAAATTAAACATGCCACAAAAAACAGTTTCAGAATCTTGAATAAGAATATAACCTAACTAACGTTACAAATTTCTTGTTACAAAACGGTATAAATATACTCACGGACAAAAATATTGCATACTATGCACGTGGAATGAATTTTTTTGTACTGTTATCCTTAGCTCCCCTGCATCAAGGAAGAGGCTTTCTTTTCCGAGTGTGATGGTTTAAAGTATCATATAAATGCTATAATCGGATTTAAATTATCTGGCCTTTATACTGGCCAGTAGTTCGGAGAAATAAGATTTTTCTCGTGACACATCCCCCTCCAGGCCGAAACCAAATTTTTTAAGTAGTATGGACATCTATATTAATAACCTATATGTTTCCTGCATTCGATTTTGATGATATACATAGTTATAAACAAATGAAGATCAAAAAACGGTAAATTTTCGCTTTTTGTCTATAACCAAAAATTTAAGCATTTTAAACAGATTTGAGAGTAAGAACCTCATAATTCGTCTAAAAAATTTCAATATGAGGTTCGCTGAACTTATTTTTTGCTTAGAAAATTGCAAAATAAATAATAAATTTTCAGTTTTTATAAATATTCATAACTTATTTAAAAATTAACTTAGAACCTTCTTATTAAAGTAGGTGCTGAGACTTCTGGTGCTTAAATTATATTTTAAATTTCAAAGCAATTGGTCAAATAGTTTAAAAGTTATTTAATTTGTTTTCCCAAATTCATTTTTTTTTCAACACAAGTCAGAAAATTATGAGGTTACAGTAAGACTGCTGACAGTTTATGGAAGAAGAACACTTATACTATTGACTTAATTAAAAAAAAAATGACAAAAAGTAATTTTAAACATTGTAAAATTATCTTGCAATAACACGTCGATTCTTTGCTTACTTATAAACAATTAGAATAACTTTTTAACTGTTACCCGTAGAAAAATTATTTTTTCATATTTGGAAAGACTGAATTTTTATACACATTTAGAAAGAAAAATAATTGTCCTAGGACACTTAGGGACGAAGTTAGCCCCCCCTTTTTTAATTCACATGTTTTTGCAAAATAATTTTGCAGTATTTAGAATTATTTTTTGTCATTTTTTTTAAATTAAATTAATAGTATAAATCTTATTTTTTCATAAACTATCCAAAGTATTACTGTAACTTCATCATTTTCTGACTTATAGCGTTGCAAAAAAAATTAATTTTTGATAAACAAATTAAATACCTTTTAAACTATTTGACTAATTGCTTTTAAATGTAGAGTATGATTTAAGCACCAGAAGTCTCAGCATTCCGTGTAATAAGAACGTTCTAAGTTAATTTTTGTTAAGTTCTAAGTTATGAATATTGTAAAAACTCAAAATTTTTGATTTATTTTGCAATTTTCTAAGCAATCAATAAGGATAGACATATTCAGCGAACGCCATATTGAAGTTTTTTATACGGTTTATACTTAACTTTTTGGTTATAGACGAAAAAAGCAAAAATGTACCGTTTTTTGATCTTCATTTGTATATAACTATGTATATCATCAAAATCGGCTGCAGGAAACATATAGGTTATTATTATAGATGTCCATACTACTCAAAAAATTTGGTTTCTGCCTGGAGGGGGTTGTGTCACGAACAGGATATTTTTTCCCTTATTTCTCTCAACTATAGTATAATTTTTAAATTGAATCTCATCAAGGTAAGTCTTCACAATGCTAGCGACATGAAGACGTGCATTAGCACCAATGTTTCATATCCAATATAGTTTTCGAATAGCAAAACATGATCTTCTTAATTGTCTTCAATGTACATATGAGTTGGCATTCGCCTAATCACCTCCACAAGTTTCAAAACAATACCGCTCCGTAACACTATGCCGCCACCACCAAAACTAAAGCTCTGCATGAGGTTACAACTGACATACTGTTCGCCAACTCTTCTGTAGACAAAGTTTTGTAATTCGTGCTTCCATGATGAACGCTATGCCAGATGTAACTTCATACAAAGTGTTAATTTTGGTGGTGGCGGCATAGTGCATCATTAAGAATATGCAATCTTTGAGTTGTAGATTCTAGACCTCAAAATATTAAGATTAAAATAAATGCGCCTGATGATGGCGTATAAACTGTAAACGCCGAAACCGGTCGCCCGAAAACTGTTTAAATAAAAACCTTCGATAAGATTGTGAGCATTAGACTTTCTATATCCTAACATTTACACAATGTGTTCATATCAGCAACATGTTCATCATTTTATTAAGATTTAACCCAAATAACTTAAATAAAATGTGACTCGTTACTGAGGTACACGGTGTTTTATTTAAAAATTAAAAAATATTAGTACTTAGTACTTTAAAACCATTCGACATATCCTTTTCATACTTGGCAGAAGGTATAGGTACTGTACACTTTAATAAATTATTGTAAATAAACGTTTCTGGCTGCTACCAGAGACGTACCACAGGGCACAGTGCACGGTTGACCCTTCCCAAATTCTACGCCACTGGCGGAATTGCTATTTTAGCGCAAGTTTTCGATTCTCCAATACTCTCTATGTAAATAATATACTCCTCACTCGTAAGGATAAAGTCTTTAGTTTTCGAGATATTTGAAGTTAAACATGTCACGGTAGAGATATTTTGATTAATGTATTGTGCTGCCTAATTTTAAACCTCAAATATCTCGAAAGGTAATGATTTTATCGTTAAGAATGAACAGCATAAAATTAAGCGGCACAATACATTAATCAAAATAACTGTGCCATGACATGTTTTACTTTAAATATCTCGAAAACTAATGTCTTTATCGTTACGAGTGAAGAGTATATTATTTACATAGAGAGTATTGGATAATCGAATACTTCTGCTATAATAACAATTCCGCCAGTGGCGTAGAATTTGGGAAGGGTCAACCAATGACTTTCCCCCGTCGTACGAATCTGGTGGTAGCCTGAAATATTTGATTGACATATCTTAGTGGGGTGTACAGTAACTACACTTTCTGCCAAGTATGACAAGGATATGTCAAACGGTTCTAAAGTACTGGGTACAACTAGTTTTTAAATTTTTAAATAAAACACCCTGTAACACAGTAACGAGTCATATTTTATTTAAGTGATTTTGGTTAAATCTTAATATTTTGAGGTCCAGAATCTACAACTCAGGGATTTGACATTCTTAATGATACACCATGTATAACACACGGATCCATTTTATATCAATACACACATCCTTGTTGCACCGGCCGTGACGAAAAATGCGTGCATAAAAGTGACCTAATGCATTGAATTCCTGTAGATAGGTAATTAAAAGAGTTTTTCGTCACAAATAAGTTTCGAACCTGACTTGCGGCTTTCTTTATAGCAAGCGAATAATTTTAAATAAAAGCTATATGAGTTTTATAAAAGTTGTTTTCTTGCGGTGTCTTTTATTATTTCTCCATATTTTCTGTTAACAAATAATCAAAAATATTACTAAGTCGTAAATTGAAAGAATTTCACAATAGGTACATGTAATATGTGTAGGTGCGCGTAACCTAGTCACCTTACATGGCTTTGCTTATTTATATAATACATACTAATCGGTTAGTTTAAATTTTAGGAATCGAAATAGAATTTAATAAATTTGGAATTAATAAGTTTTCTAATTTAAATTTTTCTTTTGTTATATAAAATGAATATTAAAAACAAGTCTATGTTCAAAACTGGACATTTTTCGTTTTTAGTAAAAAAATACATTATCCACAAATAAAAAGTTTGACAACATGTCTAAAACTTAAAATGCAAATCTCAGACATCAAAAATGTTTTTAGTCTTGTACGGAGTTAATAATAAATATGTTTTTTTGCTCAAGGGCGACAATACCTACAATATATTCAAAAGAAATAGAGGTTAAAAATTGAAACTTTTTCAGGTAGGCTTGAGTGCTTCTTCCTATAGTGCTTGAGTGCTTCCTCCTGTGTCTTCAGAAGAAATACTACCGCGAGCATGGCAAGAATCAAAGACGGATATGAAAGTGAGTAGTTGACTATCAAGGATATACGATTTTTACATTGTATGGTTCTAATAGCTGAGTTCATAGTTAGAAGAGTAGTAATGTCGGCTAAGGACACGTCTTATATCTTCCCAGATATCTAATAAAATTTCCTAAATAACAATTCCATGTTATTATTCTGTAATTATAATGCTCTGCATACGAAATATACCAAGAAATAGGAGACGGAAAATCAGTTACTTTTGTTTCAAAAAATTTGAATGGATAAATCGATTTGCAACAAAGATAAATATAAGAATAAGTTTTCACTCTGATGGCATATAAATCAACGTAATGTTACTGTACATCCCACCAGACTGAAAACAATGGGAATCTTCTCTGGTTACACCTCCGAGGCTTCTACAATTTGCAAGCCATAGGAGGTGTAACCAGAGAAGGTTTCCATTGTTTTCAGTCTGGTGGGATGTACAGTAACATTACGTTGTTTTATATGTCATCAGAGTGAAAACTTAGTCTTTTGCTAGCAGTGGCCGCTAGGGCATCTATGCCATTTCGTTCGTTGCAATCCGTGACTGCACGCCGAAGTTTGTTTTGGTTGGATCAGAGAGAGTAGCATATGTGCCCCTTATGAGAGACTAATAAGTTTAGAAACCGGTAGAGGTGCTTGCTGCACTCTCTGATTGGAGTAGAATATGATGCGGCTGTACTTTCGTTTTGAAAGAGATGCGGAGAAAAGATTAATTAACGGTGCAATAATGAATAAACTACACAGAGGAGGGCCATAAAAAAATTGTTCAGAAATGAAAACGTAGAAGTGATGGCTCTGCAAGAGACTAAACAAGCGGGAAATGTAATATATGAAATCAATGATATAGTGTTTTTTCAGAGTGGAGAAAATGCTAGAAATTTGTAAAATGATTTCTTTGTTAAAAAGCAGTTAAATGAGAAAAGTATACATTTTAAGGTTATAGCCAACGCAACCGAATCACGAAACAGACGCTGCCGAAGAACTCGCGTCGCTAAAGTGGAATTGGGCAGGACACGTTGACAGATTCTCAGATAACCGACGGACAAAACGTATTGTCGAGTGCAGGCCACGAGAAGAAGCACTACGGAGCAGAGGACGACCACCAACCAGATGGACCGACGATATGAAGCGTGTTATCAGTAACTGGATGCAAGCCGCATACTACAAAGACAGATGGAAAGAGCTGAGGGAGACCAATGTCTAGCAGTGGACGCGTATGGGTTGACGATAATGACAGATGACAATGTGCCTTTTAAGAATAAGAGGAAGGTAGAAAAAGAAAAATATTCTAAATACACATTGTTTCGACCAAAGACATGTTGTTTAGGCACGGTTAAAGGAATAATTGGACAGGCAATAGAGCTAGACATTAAACCGAATAATTTTAAGAGCATATTATTATGTCAGTGTTCGAAGACAAGTATCGGAAATAGTGAGGAATTCTATCAGGAATATACCCTGGTGTAATAATAACCTAAAGTCTGACTGAATATAATAAAGAACTGAGGAGGGCAAAAGAGAATAGTATGGAAATCATTCCGATGAGGTATAACAGATTGCATAAATGTCAAAGCTCCATAAAGTCCTCCCAAAGGACTCTCAGATAAGTGTTCTAAAATAAGTCAGGTAAATACATTCAGAATCGTGAAGGCACCCTGAAAGAATTTTTCGAGTATACTTTCCTGAGTCTAAAACAAAACTGATACCAGTGACACATAACAGACTTAGGTGATTTGAGGTTTTACGGAAAAAGTCTCCTGTGGAAGAAGAAGTAGTAAACCAAGACAAAATCAAGTCAGCAATAAACTCATTTGAGGCATATAAATCACCGGGTATAGACGGGATTTATCCAATCTTTCTACAGAAGAGAAATTCTGTACAAAAAATTAGGTATGATACTGCTAGCTTAGGACTGGATTACGTACCAAAATCATGCAAACTAATAGAGGTATTATTTTTATACCAAAACCAATCAAAATCGAATAAAAAAAACGATAAAGTCCCTACGGTCGTCTGATGCCATTCGTAATGAAGACTAAAAGACTCTTGAAAAACTGATGGATAGAAATGTTAGGGATGGTGTATTAGTTAGAAGTCCGATACATCAGACCCAGTATACGTATCGATCAGGAGTCTCCACAGAAACGGCTTTGTATCATCTCGTACAGGGGGTGGAGTACGTTTTAGAAAACCAAGAGTTGATTTTAGGGGCATTTCTCTGTATATAGGGAGCAGTTGACAATACCTCCTACGCAGCAATCGCAAGGATAATTTGTCTAAAAAAAATAAACAAAACAAGATAAAGATGAATAGACTCTATACTGAGGAGCCTGATGATGAACGCAACGTTGCTGGGAGATATAGTTATTTTTTCTCTGTCAAGTATCTGGAACATAAACTAATTAATGGCAGTATCTCTATCTCCTGTGTGGTAATAACACGGGTCCGGGGGACCTCAGTGGATATCCTGAAGTAATATCCAGATTTAATATACGCAAATCATGTAAACCTGATGGGAAGAACTGCACCAGACATCACAGAACTTTACGAGGAGCTTAAAGAAAATGTGAAACAAATAGAGCAAGCCGTCAACGTAAATTAAACTAAAGCCCTAATATACATAAGTAAGGAAACAACGATATTTGCAGAATTTGACAATAGACGACGATAACATTGACGACAGCAGCGAGGAGAGGTAAATGCGGAAACGTATAATTCTTGCTAACAAAGCATACTGCCTGCGCCGCAGGTGGTTGGATCCAAAGACATCCATCGAGAAGTAAAGTTTTAAATATACAAAACCATCATACGACCATTAGCAGCATATGGCGTAAAAACATGGATTATGACAGAAATACGTTAATCCTTAGTAACCTTTTTGAAAGAAAGATTGACTGATAGATAAGGAGGATATTGGGATCCATTTGAGACAATAGTAGGAATATGAAAAATAAGGTTTAACTACGGCTTATACCAATATTACAAAAAACCCTCCATAGCAATTTATGTCATAAAAATATAAATATAACGTTGGGCAGGTCACCTCATAAAAATGGATAACGACAGAACTCCTAGTAGAACGCTTAGCGGAACTCTGGTAGGACGTCGCGCGTTGGCCAGTAGGAATACCAAGGAAGAGATGGATAGACTAAGTGAGAACCGATGCTAAAGAGATATTGATGGTGGATAACTACAAGAGAGAGGGAAGTCCAAGGCCCGATTGGGCTGTAGCGCTATAGGAGAGAGAGTATTAGTTGAAAGGTAAGAGTAACAACCAACACCAGGCAGAGTATAAGTATCCAGCAGGAGTCTCCACATAAACGGCACTGCATCATCTCGTACTTAAGGTTGAGTACGTTCTCAAAAACCAAGAGGTGATTTGCATGGGTAGGTTCATTTTTCGGCATAGAGGGAGCAGTCGATAACACCTACTACGAAGCAATCACAGGAGTGATTTGTCTAACAGAAATAGATGAAACAACTTGCAAGTGGATAGACACTATATTGAAGAGCCATGTGATACACGCAAAGTTGCTGGGGGATATCGTTCTTTTTATCTTTGTTAGGTCTCTGGACAGAAATAAATTAATAGCAGTATCTCTATCTCCTTTGTCGCAATTACTAGCATCCGAAACACATGAATGGGTCTCCTGAAGATCAGTTTTAGCCTAAAATTTTGACCTTAATTTTATTTACCTAAGTATTTTGTACAAGGACAATATCAAATGTTCTCTCAAGCGCCGCTACAAGGATTGCCGAGATTGCCTTGCAGTGTTGGAAGTTAGGTTAGGTTAGGTTATGTTAGGACTGCAGAGACTGTCTTGCAGTGTTGTTGGAGGCTAATCTTGAAGTTAGGCGTATCTTTCTTGACTTGGAGTTTTCTCAAAGTAACCATACCAAGCCCATAGTAGTAAGCCTTATAAGTTTTCTCTTATAGATTTCTATAGGAGAATTCTTCATTTATAGGGAAGACTCTGTCGCTATCTGTTTGTTAACATTGACCAGTTCTGTGTGCTCAACTCTCCTCATCATATGCTAAAGGCGCATCTTAATCAGCTATTAATCTATGGATTTTGGTTCAGGGATCCAGGTTCCGGGTTCTCCCCGGGAGATTCTTAAATTCTACCACTGTCAAACTCGTCACCTCTCAGTGTGTGCCCAGCCCTTCAATT
Source organism: Diabrotica virgifera virgifera (assembly GCF_917563875.1). Lineage (NCBI taxonomy): Eukaryota > Metazoa > Arthropoda > Insecta > Coleoptera > Chrysomelidae > Diabrotica > Diabrotica virgifera. The sequence goes on from NC_065445.1 coordinate 166,832,310, forward strand.
ATAGCACTCCTGCTCTAAATGAGGATCTTTGAAATTGAGGAATACTTGAAAATCTTGCCTTCGCTCAGCCTGTCAGTATGTGCCCAGCCCTTCACTTATAGCACTTCTACTTTAAATGAGGATCTTTGAAATTAAGGAATACTTGACGATCTTTCCTTCGCTCTCGTTACTTGTAGGAACCTATGACTCACAGCTAGATCTTTTTCCCCAATGCTATTGCACTCCACTTGTTTTTTAGGCATGTTTTTGTTCTCAGTAGTGAATTCTCTTTTTGTGAGAATTTTCATCTTTCAAAGTAAGTCCCTTCTGCCACTTTTGTCTCCTTAGTCCTCTCCCTCCTCCCCTAAAAGTCTTTTATCTTGAATCCACGAGGAAAAATTTCCTGTAGTTGGCTGTATACCATTACAAAAACATAAAATCCTTTATAAAAGGTATATTAGTTAAAATCCCTATACAGGGCTACATCAAAGACATAACTAGTTTTCAATCGGTTGACCGATCATCATCGGTGTAATTCTAAAATATGCATAATCAGATAAAATGATGTATTTAAAATGTTGACTAAGGTTATAAAAAGTTATAGGCTATACTCACCTAGAATCTAACATGCTAACCACCAAAGTAAAAAATATTTGGGTATAAACCCTTTATAATTGATTCGTCATAGGAACATATGAAAAAGATGTGATTTATAACATGGATGTATAAAATATCCAGTGTTTTACGCCCGAGGTACCAATGAGCTCAATTTGACTAGTTCACATCATGGCTGTATGGAAGCAAGTGATTTGGATAACGGAAATTCCGAATGATGACATGACAGGAATGACAATTCCACAGGAAGTTATAATTTCCCTGTTGTTTTGTGATATTTATTGTAAAATGTGTTAAATTAATAACATGACTATCTTTGTTGTTATTAATTTAACAAATTTTACAATAAATATCACAAAACAACAGGGAAATTATAAATTCCTCTGGAACTGTCATTCCTGTCATGTCATCATTCGGAATTTCCGTTATCAAAATCACTTGCTTCCATACAGCCATGATGTGAACTAGTTAAATTGAGCTCATTTGTACCTTGGGCGTAAAACATTGGATATTTTATACATCCATGTTATAAATCACATATTTTTCATATGTTCCTATGACGGATCAATTATAAAGGTTTTATACCCAAATATTTTTTACCTTGGTGGTTAGCATGTTAGATTCTAAGTGAGTATAGCCTATAACTTTTTAACCTTAGTCAACATTTTAAATACTTGCATCATTTTATCTGGTTATACACATTTAATTTTAGGATTACACTGATGATGAACGGTCAACCGATTAAAAACTAGTTATATCTTTGATGTAGCCCTTAGCAGATTACTATGATACTTGATAAAATTTAAAGTATTAAAATATGTATTATGATCTATCTTTAATATCGTATATTAAAAATTTAAAGGGCTTAGAATTTTGACGAAGAGACTTTACGAACATGCTTAATTTTATGTGCAATGGATACATTAGAGCATGATGGGGCTCCACATTTCGCTGCACACAACTCGTTCCGATGAGACCATGAGTGCTGCTGATGGTGAAGTACGTCGGCTACACTATCGCATAAGCAAAGGTAATATAGATATTTAGAGTAACCTCCTTGCATTGGACCAGAAAAGCAACCATTTTTAAAGTCCCATATCATTGGTTAGACGTACTGTTTTTATTTTAAAACTTGAAGCACCATTTTAATGCTCTCGTAATTTTCTTTGAGCATTACAGAATGAGCCAGAGGAAGAGATAAAAATTTATTTCCATTGTGAAAATAACTGTTTTAAGTTACTTGTAGAGCTGTCCAAACAACATTTTTTGGCTCCCACCTTAAAGAATTAGCCACAAATCTACCAAAAAGAGTCCACAAACTTTTTACACTATTTGGAAGGCATTTTTAGGCCTAGCGATACATAAAATACGTTATTCCGTTCCAAATCTCCCGCGCATACTACCATATCAGTCTGCCACTTCTCGCTTCACACTCACAGTCCCCCTCATCTCTCTCTGGTATCCCACATGCAACGGATTCTCAAAAAATCGGCCAAAAGATCATATATTTATATTTCCTTATCTAAAGGTACAAAAGCAAACTTAAGTTTTTGCTTAATTTTCGATGTAAACAAAAAGAAAATAATATTTCTTAAACACATGAGAACATACCTTGAAGATGAGCAAACGTCTAAACGAGGTATCAACAAAAATCAAATACGAAATCTCGAAACATAATATAGGGGAGTCAATAGAGATTTTGACTTCGAAAAAATAAAACTAGATAGAACTTTTGCAATTTGATTAAGAAATGTTCAATAAAGAACATATCGAAAAGATCTACTCCACAAGTGGGTTCTTAATTTTTTATTAAAGAAACGAACTGCGAAATTAGTTGTTTTTTTAAATAACTCCGAAAATATAGATCTAAGAAAAAAACTGACTTGACCATTGAAAAATTCAGAAAAATTTACAAAAAATTATTGTATAAAGATTTTTCTAAAATTAAACCTATAGCTTATATAATTTTATATTTCTAACGCTAAAGTCACCCTTCTCACAAACATTGGCGCACTGTAAACTAGCGTTCGGCGAAGTATATGCTTAAGTTATTGTAAGATAATTCTTTAACTAATGAATCGAATGAAACTTTACAAATTGGATATGAAAGAAGAACAATTAAGCTATATTACGGTTATAATAAAAAAAATGTATGGTCATAAGTACGGTATGGGCGGAAAGTGTGACTTACATGAATTTTTTTTTAAATGATTTAAAAATGTGTAACTAATACAATTTTACCTAAAAAACTCTCAAATTTACACAACTTACCTTCTAACATCTTACTAAATAATGCTTTACTAAAAAAAAATCTCAAAAATTTAATTCAAATGATACGACGCGACGTCTCTAAATGTAATTTTGGAAAACTTCGTAGTTTTACAGAATTACTACCAATTTAAGAGGGTATTACTTAAGTATAAACAGATTTATTACAATTTTGTAGGTGTTTTTTAAAGCTTAGGATGTAGTCTTTAAAAGGCACTTAAATATTTTACTTTAGAAATGAAATACACAACTTATTTTTGAGAAAATTAAGAAAGATAAAAAAATGTTTATAAAAAATGACCAAAACTTTTTTCTGTAAAACTTATCTAAAATACATTTAATAATAAGCTTCAACAATAATAAATTATGCCCAACAAAAATGTTTTTGAGCTCATATACAGTATGTCTGCGTAACTTGGAAGCTATTGGTAACTTTTTATTACAGTGCAGTCACTGAAGGTGGATATGAGCTATTACCTCCGATTTCGTTGAACCTCCATCGATTTGCATGAAAATGGGTGAGTGGTTAGAGGATATCTCAAGGAACAACGGTGACATGATGCCAACTTCCGCTTTTATCCTGGGGGTGGATACCACCCCTTCTCGTGGGTGAAAATTATTTTAATAAAAATAACCCCACAGATCGATAGAGGGAGAAATTATAAGCAAAATTTGTTATATAAAGTTATTAAAATAAGTCAAAACTTTTTGAGTTATTAAACATCAAAGATTTTAATTTTTCGTGAGAAAAATGCATGTTTTTAACTGATTTTTCATGAATAACTCGAAAACTATAAGTTTTTAGAAAAAAGTTATTATTACCAAATTTGAAGCTAATAAAAAATGAAATAAACCCCTTACAAAAAAACATGTTAGTGTTAATATAAAGTTATAGGTAAATGAATGTATATTTTTTTCGGCGAGTACCCAAATCCAAGAAGTCACGCTTAAATAACAGGAAAATGATGCATTTTATAACATAAAGTATTAAACATTTGTCAAAGTACTTAAAAATATCTATCAAATGAGCCCCCGAACAAGTTGATAGCATTAAAAGTTTATGCTTCAAAAATTTGTCAAAATTTATCTTTTAAAAATTTTTCCAAAAAATGTTGAATACCTCCGTCAATTTTTACGATATCGGGTTCACCTAAAAACCATTTGAAAGTTAATTTTAAGGGATATTAAACGACGTCAAATTTATCTTTTTAGATCTCTTACTTTTAAAAAAATAAAAGGTTAGAGAAATAATGAAAACGGTACAATATTTTGTTGCTGAAAAAACTAAAATTTATTTATATATAATTTTTTACGTCTATTGAGTATTTTTGGAGTTATTATCAAAAGAAAATGAAAATTACAATAATTTTAAAGGTTCTGATTTTCTTAAATTATACCTTTTTTTCAAAAATATACATTCTAAACCGGTCAAAATTGTTGAAATCATTACTTATACTAATATAAAGAAATTTTTGTAAGGATTACTATAGATTTTAATTTTTGTGGACATGGCGTACGTTTTATTTTTCAATTTTTCCTAAAAAATTCGAAAGGGCTCTCTTATTTTCATCATAACTTGCCAGTATTTGATGCTATTAGCTTCTTCTAGAGCTCATTTGATAGGTATTGCGAAGTACTTTTGATAAGTGCATTGCACGTGTCTGTTATAAAATGCATCGTTTTCCCGTTATTTAAGATTTTAACTATTTAGAATGGGAAATAAGCCACAATATTATTAAGAAATGATTTTTATTAACGTTGATTTCATGTAATCGAATGAACTATCTTTCAGTAAAGTCGTCCCAGGAACGCAACTCATAAATATTGGCAATATCATTTTAAAGTCTTCTACTTTAAAATGTATCATATATATCTGAATTGCCGATATAAATGAGTCAAATTAAATAAATTATTAGAAGAATTTTTTTACTAAGCAACAACATTTTTGTTTATATTAATAGTATTTTGTATTTTGACAACGGCACCCGATTTGGGCGTCGAAACGTTAATAAAAATCATTTCTTAATAATATTGTGGCTTATTTCCCATTCTAAATAGTTAAAATTGTAAAAATGCCACAAGAAAATAGCTTCAGAACAACATTAAGAAACCGTTATTTAAGCTTGAATACTTGAATAGATTTGAGAAATCGTCTAAAAAAATATACATTCAATTATTTACCCATAACTCACTTTCAATTAACATTAGTATAGTTTTTTAAGCGAGGAGTTTATTTCGATTTTATTAGCTTCAATTTTCGTAATACTATTTTTTTAAAAACATACCCCAGGCTGTGGGTGAAAAATAGGTCGATTTCAGGATATAATTCAGGAATTTTTGAAACCTATCAGGTGTTGTAAAGGACGATGCCGGGAATAACTTCTACTAAAATGTAACCAAAAATATTGTGCGCTTTTTTTTTCTATTGCGATTTTCATTTGTTAAATTGGCAATTTTTAAAGATTTTTAATTTTGCAGCTTAGGATATTAATTTTAGAGAAAAACTTTTTAATAGAAAGTTGTAGTAAATTAAAAACCTACAATTTGAGGTACGGTAAGTTTAATTTGGTTAATTGGTTATTGCAAACCAGCCTGCGAAAGGTCCAAAATGCCCGTTTTTTACAATTGCATTATTTATTGTACAAATAATTTTTATTATTGTTTAAAGCTTCAAAATGAAAATCTTTCAATTCCAAACATAAAAAAAAATTGTAAAGCCAGATTAACGAATTTGTTGCTTAGATATTATAAATTATTTATCCCAAGAGGTCAAATGTCGAAGGCTATAACTTTTTGAAAAAAAATCGTAGAGAGTTGGTAAAACATCTAATCTGCTTCTAAAGAGTTACGTTTTCATATTCTGATGCAAATAAATGCGTAAAACATTTTTAAACCTCTAATTTTTGGGTTTGAAAATAAGGGGGCAAATTTCGTTATAAACATTTAGAGCTGAAGCGGCCCTGTACATCCTATGAGTTTTTAACTTACAGATTATTGTTGCTAAAGATGAAACAAAGATTTATAAAAACATAAAAAATTTCTACGACCAACTGAAGCCGAGATAATTTTTGGGTTTGAAAATAAGGGGGCATATTTCGTTAAAAACATTTAGAGCTGAAGCGGCCCTGTACATTCTATGAGTTTCTAACTTACTGATTATTGTTGCTGAAGACAAAACAAAGATTTATAAAAAAATAAAAAAATTTTACAACCAACTGAAGCCAAGATAATTGTTTTTTATTTCTTAAGTCGTAGTGCCTTTATTTATAACAATTAAGAAATTATTTTACAGTCATTGACTAAAGAAAGACTTATATTATCTTAAAATAAAAATTATTATAAAATATAGTTACATTTAATTATTAAAAATTATTTTTAAATTCGGTGCTTTTGCGAGCGGCCGTATTTTGCAAATCGCCCGGCTCTCTTCAAATCCGCGCGGTCGAAAAATTTTTACGTAGCTTGTATTAAATTTTGAGAGAAAACAATTTAATAATATTACCATTATAATATACAGTCTATTTACCACTGTATTTGTTTTTCTTGATAAATTTTATATGTGAAATATCATTTCTGAAGAAATAATATTACAAAAATGATACATATATATGAAATACTATATTTTAATTTTTTCATTGTTATATAAATACAGTGCTAGTCAAAAGTCCGTACCCCCCTCGTATCTTTTGAACGGTTATACCTATAATATTGCAATTTGGAGGGAGGAAATAAACAGACGTAAGCTTCTTAACTGGTCATGAAATGTGACGTAATAGTGACAGATGATGTAACAGAGCCACTGTGACCGATAATTTTAAATGGGAGCTTATGGCAAGTGATACCTCGTTTGAAAGGTATTCAAAATACCTATTCAGTCTTACTAAGTTTTTTGGATTCTAGTCGATTTTTATTTTGGTGAATAAATTAAATAAATATAATATTGTCGTTTCGCATTTAATTAATAAAAATTCAAATGTCCGCCAATGGTTTTTTTGCCAAAAAAGTTGATGTTTTTCAATTCTCTAGTAATTTTTACGTCAACGTCAACCTTTTTGTCAAGTAATCATATGCGGAATTTTAAATTTTTATTAATTAAGTGCGAAACTACAATTTTATATTTATTTCATTTATTCATCAAAGTTAGCTTAAGCTCAAACAAAATTAGTATGACTGAATAGGTATTTTCAATACCTTTCAAACGAGGTATCACTTGCCTAAGGTCCCATTTAAAATTATCTGTCACAGTGGCGCTGTAAAGTCATCTGTCATAATTACGTCATTTGCCATGACCAGTTAAGAAGCTTACGTCCGTTTATTTCCTCCCTCCAAATATCACTATTATAGGTACAACCGTGCAAAAGATACGAGGGGGGGTACGGACTTTTGACTAGCACTGTATAATAATAATAATGTTCCTTCTTACTATAATATACAATATAAAAGTTTTTCTTCTTGTAGTGACTATTCTTTTTGGATTTCACATATAAAAGATTATCAAGAAAAACAAATACAGTGGTAAATAGACTGTATATTATAATGGTAATATTATTAAGTTGTTTTCTGTCAAAATTTAATACAAGTTACGTAAAAAATTTCCGAGCGCGCGGATTTAAAGCGAGCCGGGCGATTTGCAAAATTCGGCCGCTTGCAAAAGCACCGATTTAAAAAAAAATTTTAATAATTAAATGTAATTCTATTTTAAAATAATTTTCATTTTAAGATAATATAAGTCTTTCTTTAGTCAATGACGGTAAAATAAATTCTTAGTTGTTATAAATAAAGGCACTATGATTTAAGAAAAAAAAAAAAACAATTATCTCGGCTTCAGTTGGTTGTAGGAAATTTTAATTTTTTTATAAATCTTCGTTTCGTTTTTAGCAACAATAATCTGTAAGTTAGAAACTCATAGGATATACAGGGTCGCCTCAGCTCTAAATGTTTATAACGAAATTTGCACCCTTATTTTCAAACCCAAAAGTTATCTCGGCTTCAGTTGGTCGTAGAAATTTTTAATTTTTTTTATAAATCTTCGTTTCATCTTCAGCAACAATAATATGTAAGTTAAAAACTCATAGGATGTACAGGGCCGCTTCAGCTCTAAATGTTTATAACGAAATTTGCCCCCTTATTTTCAAATCCAAAAATTAGAGGTTTAAAAATGTTTTACGCATTTATTTACATCAGAATATGAAAATATAACTCTTTCGAAGGAGATTGGATGTTTCACCAACTTTCTACGATTTTTTTTTCAAAAAGTTATAGCCTTCGACATTTGACCTCCTGGGATAAACAATTTATAATATCTTAGCAACAAATTCGTTAATCTGGCTTTAAATTTTTTTTTTATGTTTGGAATCCAAAGATCTTCATTATAAAGCTTTAAAAAATAAAAAAAATTATTTGTACAATAAATAATGCAATTGTAAGAAACGGCCATTTTGGACCTTTCGCAGGCTGTTTTGCAATAACCAATTAACCAAATTAAACTTGCCGTACCTCAAATTGTAGGTTTTTTAATTTACTACAACGTTATATTAAAAAGTTTTTGTCTAAAATCAATATCCTAAGCTACAAAATTAAAAATCAATAAAAATTGCAAATTTAACAAATGAGAATCGCAATTAAAAAAAAGCGCACAATATTTTTGGTTACATTTTAGTAGAAGTTATTCCTGGCATCGTCCTTTACAACACCCGATAGGTTTCAAAAATTCCTGAATTATATCACGTTTTTTCACCCACAGCCTGGGGTATTATAGTTTTTGAGATATTTATGAAAAATCGGTTAAAAACATGGATTTTCCTCACGAAAAATTAAAATCTTTGATGTTTAATAACTCAAAAAGTTTTGATTTATTTTAATAACTTTATATAACAAACTTTGCTTATAATTTGTTCCTCTATCGATTTATTGTATTATTATTACTAAATTAATTTTCACACCCGAGAAGGGGTGGAATCGACCCCCAGGGTAAAAGCGCAAGTTGGCATTATGTCACCTTTTTTCCTTGAGGTATTCTTTAACTACTCACCAACTTTTATGAAAATCGATGGAGGTTCAACGAAATCGGAGGCGAAAACCTTCGGTGACTGCACTATTATCTATCAGTTTTAGGAAAAAACGTTATTCTTTATAAAATACTTAATCTAAGCCGTATCGTAAATAATCTAAGACGAAATCATCAGATATCAAATTTTATTAATTTTATACGAAGTATGTCAAAAAATATGAATTTCACTCAAGAGTAAAGTACCTTTATATTTCACTATGTATATGAAAATTGATATCAAGAAAAGTTGTAAACCCCATTCCATGAATATACAACCCTCTTGGATTATCGCGACAACGAATATTTTACTATACAAAGTATGAAGAACGAAAGTAAATTGCAAATTATATTGTTGTTTATTGGAGTAATTATTGGAACAAAATACTTTCGTACTTCTTAAGGCGGGTATACATATGCGCTCTGCTCGGTGTGCGAGCCGCTCGCGCGCAGCGTATTTGTTAGATTAGTATGTGTTTTCAAGTGGCCCACAAACGGCTCGCACACGGCGCACCACGATCTAACTTCTGTCGGCTTTTCAACAAATGCTTTGATGGTTCGCAATACGTATTTGGACGGGTTTGCGAGTGGTTTGATGGTTTTGGGGCGCCTGAGTTGAATATTTGTTAGTAATGGAGCGTTAGGAAGGAAATATCAAACTTTTGATATTTACCGTGGAAAGTGAAAATGAGATGATGACATTGAATATATTTAAACATGTTAGCTTGCAACCCCCAACTTGTAACCAACTTGCAACCATCTTGCAACCAATTTGCAACCAACTTGCAACCAACTTGCAACCAATTTGCAACAATTTTGCAACCAATTTGCAACCAATTTGCAACCAACTTGCAACCAATTTGCAACCAACTTGCAACCAACTTGCAACCAACTTGCAACTCAACTTGCAACCAATCGGAATGAAACCAAACACTTCTCGATGAGAATAGGAGAAGCTACTCCCGACGTCGGCCGATATCGGATCTGATCTGATCGGAGAAAGACGGATCCAATGTAGGCACCCACATTTAATACTAATTATCTACAATTACTAAATGTTCGTAAGTTTCCTCTGGATCGCGGAAGGTTCGTCAAAATGAAAAATTTTAACGAACATTAACCGCGCCACGAACGTGCGGCGCTCACACGGCGCGGAGTTCGCGGCGCGGATATGTATTTCCGCCTTTATGTTGCACACTAAAATATTCGTTGTCGCGATAATCCAAAACAGTCGTATATTCGTGGAATACACCATATCTGATGGTTGCATCTTAGATTTTAGACCAGTAAGAACATTTTATGAAGAATAACTTTTTTTCGTAAAATTGATATTAAAATAGTTATCATAATTGTAATAAAATGATGATGTGTATCCGTAATTTGAGAAAACATTGAAATTTTGTTTTTCCAATTAGAAGGATGTATTTGTATATTGAAACATAGTTTTTAATTCCAAACAACTTTTCATAATAACAATTATTGATATTCTGGGATAGAAAGGTACTTTTCTCTTTAACGAAGTTCATATTTTTGACATACCTCGTATAAAATTGATAAAACTTGATATCTGAACATTGAGTTTTAGATTTTAGACTATACAGAGCATTTTATGAAGAATAACTTTTTTCGCAATATTGATAATAAAAAAGTTGCCCATATGGTTCCTAGCTATGCAGATATACTGTATAAGAGCTTCTTTATAAGAATTTTCAAATTGGAATGCCATATTCGGATTCAGCATAATCAAAAACAAAATAGAAACATATTTGATCAAAGTAAAATGATGAATTCAACGATATTTTAAAAATATTTATACAGAAGTATTGTTATTGTTTAAACAATTAATAAACAATTAGCAGCAAAATATGTCAGTAGAACTTTTTACTTTAACATGTAGGTATATAAACTAACAAAAAGAGTTTTAGAAAAATATAAGCTTGTTTGAATTTTTCCGAAACGATGGATGTTTTCGTTCTATATTGACTCCCCTAATAATCAACAAGATATATTATTCTTTATTCGTTCGGAAACATTCTCAGTTAGCGGAAAATAGATTTGACCTTTCTTGCGTCGTCGCCTTGATAATGGCTGCCGCAGTTGCACAGTAAAAATCAGAAATAAATAATGGCATAACGTGGCCATATTATCAGCCATGACAACAACATTGATTACAAGACAACAGTCATTGATGAGTTATAGTTATGATTAAGTTTTAGGTTTGAAGAACCAGAAACACGATTTTTATTTTCTGAAGGAAGTTAATTATATATTACAGATCATATCACCTCAGTATATTATATTTCTCAGGTTATTTGTTTGCATTTTTAAAAGTCTAACAAAAAATAAAAATATTTTCTCCTCAATTAACGGTGATGCATTTAACATTTTATCATCACGGTGATTTAAGTCGCTTCACTGTTTTAGCATTCCTTCGTAGGTAGGTACGTTATGGGGAGTGTAGGTCTTGAAGAAGGAGAAACCGTGGAATTTATGTCTTGATTTTCAGTGTTACTTGCTGATAATGTTCCACAGTGCAAGTGCTGCCAATGGCGATATTCTTTAACCGGTGAAGTTGAAAGTGCGTAGAGAACAATTGAATTGTATTTAATAACATCCGGATTAGTAATACGCAAACATGAAGGGGTGAGTTCAATCCGTTTTAAAACAAAATCGACTGTATTACTCTGTTTAAAGGATATTATTGCTTTATCTTTTAAATTATTTAAGGGATTTTACTTAATATTTTTGTACACCTTTTGTGTATTCAGTTACTTTTTAATACCTATATATTTTTTTATTGTTTATAAATTATTTGCAAACTCAAATTGTGGCTTATTCCCAAACAAAATAGTAAATTGTATAAGATGCGACATGAAAATAACTTCAGAACAATATTTTTCTACAGTATTAGGACCCCTTTTATAAGAGTTTTAATATTCAATACAACCTGAGTTAAAGAGTAGGGCAGTCAATGAGGGTATTTGGCTCCGAATTCAATCCTACTACATCGATTTACTTGATATTTTCACAGTAAGTAGGGAATAGCTTAATAAACAAAGTCTACCCTATGCCGATGTGCATTTTTATCTTGGGGGTGGTTCCCACCCCTTCTCAGGGGTGAACATTTTTTTAGTTAAAATAGCCACGGAAGTCGCTAGAGAACCGAATTCTAAACAAAAACTGTTCTATAATTTTTTTTTAAACTCAATACTTTTTGAGTTATGCATGGTTGAAAATTGGCCATTTTCGTTGAAAAATGACACATTTGCGAACGGTTTTTTGCGAATACCTTAAAAACTATGCATCTAACGAAAATAACTATATTAAAAATTTTTGTAGCTTATAAAAAAACAAAGAGATTCGTTCCTTTATGAATCTTCTAGTTATAATACAAAAAGAGATATGGTAGGTGAGAAGAGTTTGTTTTCTTGGTGCATGCTCAAATCGGTGTATTCAAATTGAAATAACAGGGAAACGGTCAATTTTAGGTGTAAACTGATACTATTACCTTTTGTAGTGCTTGAGAAAACCTCTAAAATAAGCAATATTAAATGTCGATTACATTCAAACTATGTGAGATATGCTGCAAAAAAGTTGATGACTAACGTATTTTAATAAAAAATGGGAAGTATATTTAACCCCACATCCCACAGAATTTAAATGCATTGTTTTCCTTCACAATACTTTTTATTATAGTGTTATTTCTATATTCAGAAAGTTGGACGGGTTTAAAATGAATCATTTTTGAAAAAAATAACCTTTTTTTTCTCCATGTAACTCGAAAATGATAAGAGATACGAAAAAAGATACTATACAAAAATGTAAGGTTTTTTAGATAAAAATTTGGTATTTATTTTGCATTACTGTATCTCTTATTATTTTCAAGTCACCTGGAGAAAAAGAAAGATTTTTAAAAAAATTTGAAAATGCGCTCTATAATTTGATCTTATTTTTTTTTCAAAAACCATTTATTTTAAACCCGTCCAACTTTTTGAACATAGAAATAACACTATAATAAAAGGTATTGTAGAAGGAAAACCATACATTTAAGTTCTTGTGGATGGGGGTTAAATATACTTCTTATTTTTTCTTAAAATACATTAGTCATCAACTTTTTTTGCAACCTCGCTTAGTTTTAGAATGTAATCGACCTTTAATATTGCCCATTTTAAAGGTCTTTTCAAGTAATACAAAAGGTGTTGGTAGGCATTATACACCTAAAATTGACCGTTTCTATGTTATTTCAAGTTAAATACACCAATTTGAGCATGCACCAAAAAAACAAACTCTTTTCAACTACCATATCTCTTTTTGTATTATAACTAGAAGATTCATGAATCATCTCTTTATTTTTTTATAAGCTACAAAAATGTTGTATATAGTTTTTTTTTAGTTAGATGCATAGTTTTTAAGGTATTCGCAAAAAACCAGTTCGAAAAGGCGTAATGTTTCAATGATGATGGCCAATTTTCAACCACGAATAACTCAAAAAGTATTGAGTTTTCAAAAAAAAACAAAACAGTTTTTGCTTAGAATTAGGTTCTCTAGCCACTTCCATGGTTATTTTACCCAAAAAAATTTCCCCCTCCGAGATGGGGTGGGAACCACCCCCAAGATAAAAGCGCACATCAACATAGGGTAGATTTTTAATTAAGGAATAAATAGAGGCTATTCCCAAAATTTCATTAATAGGGAGCGGATTTATATGCGATCAATTTTGATGAAATATGCGCATATATATGCAGTAGAAAATTACGAAATATGCTCAAGATATGCACAAAAATTCAAAAAATGCGCATGGCGAGAAACCACAAATTTGCTCTTCTATTCTATTCTAGTTCCTTTATAGGGGGGCGGCAATCTTATTGATTATCTTTCAAATAAAAACATTATTTTTAATACATGCAATTTATTCACATTTTTTACAAAAGCTGGTACCAATAGTTACCTATTTAAAATAAAATAACAGTATCACTATAATATATCTTCGATTATAATTCACTACAATGTTTTTTTCCAAATTTTTTACCGGGAAACATTTTCTTTGATCAGATAAAATATTTTTATAACTTGAAAAACTCCTTTCAACGTCAACATAATTAATTGGGGCGTATTTAAAATAACTTGTTAAAACCGAAAATTTTGCACCAAAATCAATTTCAAAATTTCCATTAAAAATTTCGCATTATATGTCCTCCAAAGTTTTAAAGCCGTTTAAAGACAGGTTCTGATCTAAAGCACGATTATTTCAATTTCCGTTAGAAAATCGTAAAATTATGGTTAAAAGTGTAAATTTTCTTAACAATAGGGGATTTAAAAGAATCAGCAGGATTATAGGTACCTACTAAATATAATAAAAGTAAATAAAATTCGGATTTCCCGGTAAACCATCCTTCATCATTTTAACATCCTACAATAATTTTATAACGGCGTACTATAAGCACTATAAGTAAATACTTGGTGTAAAGATCGGGCATTTTCTAAGAAAAAATGAAAAGGCAGTGAATGAGCCGCCTCTCTTCAGGTAGTTCTCGAATTAATAGATACGACAGCCTGTGCGGGGAAATATTTTGTGTTGAATTAAAAAATTTAAATTTGTTTTTGGACTTAAATGTTTTTAAATAGGCACAAAATATGCATGTTTCTTTAAAAATATGCAAAATTTAGTAAAGTTCTGAAATATGCGAAATATGCATGCAATATGCATTTAGCATAAAATCCGCTCCCTATTCATTAAAATCCATGCAGTAGGATAGAATTCGGAGGTAACATCATATTCTTGCTCTCATTGACTGGCGTAGAGAGATAAATTAAAATTTTTAATTTGTATCAGTTATTTCGTAATTTTACAGTTCGCTATGATTCATCATCAGTACAGTTTATTCATTTTTAAAACTACTCTTTATTGTGGCAATATAGGCCTGGATCCCGGATACCAAAAAAGTTTATTAATAACAAGCCAAAAATTTGTTAATAGCTTAACGGTGTCTAGTCGGACAAACTTTGATGTATGGGAAAACTGGAACAGCGGAAATTTTAATTGTGGAACGTTATTTTAATTGTAGAACTTGTCATCCTGACACGTTTATGATTGTGAAAATTAGCAGGTTGCTTTTCAGTTTATTCAATATAGTCCATTCTTTCACGGTTTTTGCTCTAAATTTTAAAGAACCGCTTAGATTGACATAAAATTTGGTATACGTATAGCTTACATGTCAAAGAAAAAAGTGATATTGTGCCGATGTGTGCTTTTGCCCTGGGGGTGACTTTCACCCCCTCTTGGGGGTGAAAAAATATATGTCCAAAATAAGTCCGGAAATGGGTAAACTGACTAATTTTAAGTAACTTTTGTTCCATAGAGCTTTTTCGCCAAGTCAACACTTTTCGAGTTATTTGCGAGTGAATATGTTCATTTTTCAACAAAATAACCACATTTTTAGAATGTTTTTCGCAAATAACTCAAAAAGTAAGTATTTTGTCGAAAAAAACGTTCTTATCAAAAATATAGCCTATAAAAAAGTAAAAAAAAAATGGTGTACGCGTTAGGTCTCTGCATCTCGTAGAACCAGAGTTATAGCCAATGAAAAATAGATTCATATTCACCAAGTTTCAAATAGAATATTTCGACGTGAAATATTCAAAAAATTAAGCACTTTTTGGGGAAAAAAAAAGCTTTATTTTTGTTTTTACAAAAAGTTTCTAGTTTTAAATTTAAGCAAGTTACGCTCAAAAGAAAGTTGTTCCATTTTGTTTTTGCAAAAAAAATCGGGAAAACCACCCTCTAATTAACAACTTAAATGAAATTAATCGTTACCGCTCCACAAATTATTTTACTTATGTTGTGTTTATATGATCTGTAAGTTTCATCGGTTTAAAGTGCTTATTTTTGAAAAACTTTGGTTTCAAAGTAAAATTTTTAAAAATTTAAATTTTGAAAAATATGCTTTTTTCAAAATAACTTAAAAATTGTTAGAGATACCAAAAATCTCGAAAAACAAAAAAAGTCAGATTTGCTTTTCTGAATATCATGTATATTTTTGTTTTTCTGTTAGACAAAAATTGATTAAGATTTGGTGTTTCTAAATTTGCATACATTCGTGATCAGTGACTCGTTCAACTCCTTTTAACTACAGCCCTTTCAATAATAAGGACTTTGAACTGATGAAACTTACAGATCATATAAACAATATATACACGAGTCAAGAAACTTGTGAAGTCGTAACGATTAAGTTCATTTACGATACTAATTAGGGGGTGATTTTCTGGATTTTTTTTACCAAAAACAAAAGGGACTAACTTTTTTTGAGCGTAACTCGTTTAATTTTGATGCTAGAAATTTTTTTTATAAAACAAAAATGAAGCTTTTTTTATACACTTTAAATAAGTTGTAATGAGTTTTCCCCGAAATGTGCTTTATTTTTGGTTATTTCACGTTAAAATATTCCATTTGAAATTTGACGAATATATTTGATATATTTGATATATTTGACTAGGTGTAGAGACGTGATATATACACTATTTTTTTCAATTTTTTACAAGCTATATTTTTGGTAAGAATATTTTTTCGACAAAATACTTACTATTTGAGTTATTTGTGAAAAACCGTCTAAAAGCGTGGTTATTTTGTTGAAAAAATTAACATATTTACTGCCAAATAACTCGAAAAATATTGACTTAGTGAAAAACTCTATAGAACAAAATTTACTTAAAATTAGCCAGTTTATCCATTTCCTGACTTTCTTTGGACGAATATTTTTTCACCCCCAAGAGGGGGTGAAAACCACCCCCAGGGCAAAAGCACATATCGGCACAATATCACTTTTTTTCTTTGACTTGTTAGCTATGTGTATGCCAAATTTCATGTCTTTCCAAGGGGTTCTTTAAAATTTAGAGGTTTTGCAATATTTTACCGTTAAAGAACGGACTAATAGCGAAAGTTATATAATATATGAAAAATGTTTGTCCGACAAATATTTGGCCATTTTAATAAGTCCGACACGTAGAGCATGTCAAATGACAGGAATTACGTTGGTGATAAATAACAGTCTGATTTTTGCATCAGAGTTTAATGAAAGGGTGACAAATGAATTGGAAGTTTTGTCTGACAAAATACCTAGGAAGTTTCGTAGTCTGACGTTCGAAACCTGTAACCTGTTCCACAATTAAAACTTCCTCTCTTCCAGTGTTCCCATACATCAAAGTTGTCGGACTAGACACCGTTAAGCTATTAATAAATTTTCAGCTTGCTGTTAATAAACTTTTTTTGGTACGCGGGATCCAGGCCTAATAGTAGAGGATCCGATATAAGGTCGATCTGCACCGGGTTTAATGGATAAAAATTATTTGATATGTAATTTAGTACCTTATTCTCCTTATGACATATTCCATAGATACATTAAACAGAGTCGGTGCCAGCCCATCTTCCTGTTTTAGCCCTTTAGCTATCTGGAAGGGATCTGTTAATTCATTTTGAACTCGTACTTGCTCTTCTGTGTCATGGTGGCTTGAACTAACTTTACCAATTTCCTTGGTATACCAAGTTCTTGCATAATTACATAATATATTTTATCTCAATGTATGTTATCATAGGCTTGTCGAGAATCTACAAAGATTTGGTAGATATGTTGTGCTCCTAGGCTTTAGCTAATATTTATTTTACTTTGAATAGCTGGTCAATAGCAGACTGTTTTGGTCTGAATCAGGCCCGGCATACTCTTATGATTTGTTGTGTGAAGTGGCTTAATCTTTTGTTTATGATCCACGTAAACACCTTATAACTCACACAAAGTAAGGTAATGCTTTTATAATTTCTGTAACTGAGTTTGTCTCCCTTCTTGTGGAGTGGGCATACAATTGCTCTTTTCCAGTCTCCTGGAATTTCTTCTCTGTTCCACAGGCCTCTTGTCAGTTTATGGAAGCTATCTTCCAGTGCGTGTCCTCCAATTTTGAGAATTTCAGCTGGTATATTGTCAATCCTTGGGGCTTTACTATTTTTCAGTGCTTTACCTTCGAATTAATTTTTTCAACCTACTTTTATTGCTGTGTCCCTTGTGTTTATATCCCTGTCTGAGTATTGTTTCAGGAATTTATATGCCCCTCTAGTGTCACCTTGGTTGAAGTCTTCCTTGATTCTTAGTATATGGTCGTTCTCGTATTTCCTTTCCTTTCTTCTGCATATTGTGTCTGCCTTTCATCGTTGTTCTTCATTATGTTTCTTTTTCACGTCTTTCTCATGTTCGACTTTAAGTGAACTGCACGTATAGTTCATTTCTTTTGTCTATTGCTTGTTTATATTATTGATCAAATCAAAGATCTTTTCTTTGGTGTTTTGAGTTCCTATCACTCTTTTACCAGTGTCTCATGTTATTTATAAATCTTATCCCATTCTTCTTGTATTGTTTTCTCTTTCTCTGTTCTACGAGTTATCTATTTAAGTCTTTTGGAAGTCGTTTTTCTATTTCTGGATTTTTCAGATTGTTCAGGTTTAATTTTTCTATTTTTGTGTATTTGTTCTTCTTCTGTCTATTTATACGGCATCTAAATTATAATATAATATAAAATACGGCATTATTTGTAAAAGAAAATGATCCGAGCCGCATACCGCTGCCCTCCAGGACCTCGTATCTATTACGTTTGTTGTCTCTCTTATGTCTATTAAAATGTGGTCTATCTCGTTGGTTGTTTGACCGTTTGGTGATAGCCATGTCGTGGCCCTGTGGATATCTCTTTTAGGAAAAAAGATTGAGCTTATGATCATTTCCTTGCTAGCAGCGAAGTCTATTAGTAGGCTTCCATTTTCATTAGTTCTCTCATGGAGGCTAAGCCTCCATGTTCCCATTTATTCGGTTTCTTTTCAAATCTTAGCATTCATGCCCCCGATTATTATCTTTATGTCATTTTTTTGGTGACTGACTGTAGGCGGTGTCTAGATGCTGGTAAAACATTTCTTTTTCTTCTAGATTCTTCTCTTCAGTAGGAGAGTGAATGAGATTAGTCATGTGATTTGAGCGGATGGAATCGCTGCGATCGAGGACGCAAACATCTATCTTACTCTTTATCACATTAAAGTTTACCTATAGGGTTCTTCATTCACATGAACGCGTATTTTTTTGATTACTTGGCAGGTAGAAAATCTCACCCAAAAAACCTGACTTTTTTAGATTATTATTTATTCTTAATATTAAAAATAGCCTATCAAAATAGCAAATGCACCTCTTTGTCTGAAAAGAAAGTACATAGCTATGCATGTATAGTTGTATATTTTATACTGGTTAATAGTCTGTACAGATACAGATGCAATCTTCTGAAGCTCAGATGCACCCCCTTAAAAATAATCCTGCGGCGCCCATGAAAGCATCTTGCAGAGTTAAACTTTCTCGCAAATCGCCTGACCTGTTTATTTTCTTTATATTTGAATATTTAAATTTACTTTAAGTCACGTCAATGATATTTTTTTTAATAACAATTTTTATCCTTTTTTTTAACTTTGGGGGAAATTTTTTGAGAAAATAACCGCTACCCTCCAGCCAAACCGGCATTTTTGTATTAGGTTATCATGGAAGAGTCACCTGAAAAATCTTCAGATCGCCTGAAATACCTACTCAAACATGACCTAACAGCTCTCGGACCAATACCTAAACGAACAAGGAACGAAGTTAAAATGAGAAATTTTAATGAGTTAACACGTTGACGGACAGAACGTCTATAGGCGTCTAATCTCCATTGATGTAATGAGACACAACGTTTATAGACGTTGCATTTTTCTTTACTCTACTTTGCAAAATACATATAGTGTCACAACACTTGCTTATACATTTGACGCACTGTCCGTCAACGTGTTAACGAAAAGTGCAGAGAATTCGAGTTAAAAATAGAAAACTGAAAATGAACTAATTCATTCGTTTACCAGCAGTGGAAGTATACGGATGTATGTTTTGATTTGTTTTCTTGTGTTTACAAGTTTTGTTATTTGTTTTGATTTATGTGTTGTGAATACTAGCTGTAAGTGTTTCAATTTTTATTACCATCATCACATCGACCTAGTTAATTTTTGCACATCTAACCTTGAAAATGACGTACACTTGTGAACATTGTCTTACACAATATTCTGACTCGGATAAATACAACCAGTTAAGATGTAATGGAGATTGCCAAAGAAACTTCTGTATGAAATGTACAAAATTAAACAAGACCATCACTAAAGCCCTATTGGACCAAAAGTCTTCTCACCTTAGATTCTTTTGTACCGTATGTGACTCTCCAAGTTTAAATTATTTAAATGACAAAATTACAAATTTATCAAAAAATCAAATACCTTTAGAGAACTTTGAGGCCTTAATTCAAGTTACTAAAAAACTAAATGACAATTTGCCTGTTTTCATCGAGACTTATGACCTATTAACTAAAAATGACGGCAAACTGGACTATCTTACGAAAAAAATTGATGAGATCCACAAACTAAACAACCTGCTGAATCCTGAGAAGGTTTTAAAATCTGTAAGGCAGATGGAACACGACATTTTTAATATATCGTCAGTTTTTTTCGGCTCTTCTTCAGATGAGACTATCAAGGTTGAAATCCAAGACACAAATTCAACTGAGATTAAGTTGGGATTAGAAAGGCTCTCTTCAAATATCGGTGATATGTCAAATCAAATGAGCAGTCTTACAAAAAATCTATCTAATATACCAACTAAAAAAGAGATATTGAAGAAAAATACATCTTATGCCACCGCAAGTACCCAAACTGAAGAGCCCCGACATATCGAACCAAGTCCAGAGCAAAAGCCAAAAATTACAGAAGATAAATGTCACTTTGTAGTTATTAGTAACTTGACCCCAACGTACACCCCTATACAAGTTGTGCACTATATCAAAGAGAGGCTAGGCATTAAGGAATACATTAGATGTTACACACTCCTTAAAGATGCCGACACAGCAACTGGCTCTTCGTTCAAAATAGGTATAAAATCTAGAACAGCTATTAACCTATTATTTAATAAGGAAATTTGGCCACCTGGTGTTAACATCAAATGGTCTGTAGAATCATCCAATTCTGAACCAACGCTTTCATCTGAGTCACATACGCTTTCATCTGAGTCACATAAGAATCCGAAGAATCTCAGAAGTTCTGTCACCTTGGAAAATCCAATTACCAATTCTCGCAAGAACAAAGATGAAGTAGAAAACACAAACATACGTACAGACAAGCAGGCCATCGAAGTTTGTAAATCTAAGAATCCGTTCCATTCGCCTGTAAATTTCATTAAGAAGGATACTTTAGAACCTTCGATAAATCTGGATCCTTTGACCCCACCAAGAGTTAGATTAACCAATAACTCGAATAGTCGATATCTTCTAGCCAGATTAAGGGAACCGGATATCTTAAAAGCCATTAAACTTCATCTTGCTTATCTACACGACCAACCAGCTTCAGTGTTTTACGATGGATTTACCAATACAAGCGTTAAACTCTTTTTGGCTTCCGAGGGACTTCCCACTAAGACTGAAGATCTACGACGAATTCTGCTGGAATTTAACAATGCCTATGGGATTGGTCCAGATGAGGTGGAAGCTGATCTTGATGCTTACAGATCCTTTCTCACTTCTGAAAGAATTATTCACCTGCAGAAATCAAGGGAATGTCACCGAAATTACTATTCCGCTGCCTCTCCAAAACGAAATTTTTAAACATCACGACGTGTTCTGAGGGACTAGAATCCTCAAATTGTTTTAGTGATAACAACTTTAGCATGGTTCTGATTAATATTCGTTCTATAAGGTACAAAACTGATGAATTGTTTTTGTTCCTAGAGGAATTAGGATTTCCCCCGGTAGTTGCGGTTACTGAGCACTGGCTTGAAGTCAACGAGCCTTTTTTTGTAGAAAAATACACCACAATTGCTAGGTATGATCGTCCAAGCTCAGCTTACGGAGGCACCCTAATTCTATCTACGAGCAATGATTTTTCTTCGGTAACAAAATATGACTTTCTGCTAAGTGAAGCCTTCTTTGAGTTTTCGTTAATTTACAATAAGAATCTTAATCTTTATATTATTTGCATTTATAGATCACCTAACTCTTCCGTGGAACTATTTTTTCAGAACCTGCTAAATTTGTTAGATGACCTGCCCCATAAAAGTAGAAAAATTTTATGCGGGGACTTTAACATTGATTATGCTGCTGCTAGTGCTACACAAATATCCTTGGTCAACATATTTGAATCTTATGGTCTAACAATGCACGTTGATTCTCCTACAAGGATAACAAAAACTTCATCTACCATAATTGATTATACTGTCTCAGATTTTTCACCCCTTGATGTCCACTCTACAATTATTAATGCTGGACTATCTGATCATGAAGCAGTTTATACGAAGTTTAATATCTTGAGCAAACCCTCCTCGAAAACCCGACGTTTAGGCAGGATTTTTTCCACCCGGAACTTTCGTAATTTCCAAAATTTATGCTCAACCTCTGAGTGGCGCTTTCCTGCTATGGACGTGGATAATAATTTCAGTGCTTTTTTGGATAAGCTTGTCCGTATCTTCAATAAAGCATTTCCTTTAATTGCAATTAAGCCAAAACATCGCAAACCCTGGACTACTAAAGGTATCCGAATATCTTCCAAGAATATGCGTTCTCTTCTCTATATCAGGAAATTTACTACCAACGTTTCTATCACTGAATATATCACCAAGTACAGGGCAACCTATCTTAAACTTATAAAATCAGCTAAAAAAGACTACTACCATAACCGTTTGGGAAGCTCAAAAAGTGTTGCAAAAGAAACTTGGTCCATAATAAACGATCTTCGAAATGAAACCCACACTGCTAAAACAATTTCCCTTCCAGACCCTGAAAATCTAAATGAATACTTTGTTAATGTGAGTAAAAATATTACATCAACTATTTTGCCACAACAAGATCCCATTGCTTATCTCCCTAATTCAAGAAAGGTCTCGAATTCATTCTTTATAAAACCAGTCGATAAATCTGAACTGATCCAAACAATCAATAGTATCAAAAGCAAATTCTCCTGTAGTACTGATGGTCTATCGATAAAAATTATTTCTAATCTCCCAGAAAATGTGTTAGAAGTCCTCATCTCACTAATTAATGATTCCTTTGAGAAAGGTAAATTTCCAGAGTGCCTGAAGACAGCCATCATTATTCCTCTTCATAAGGGTGGTGAAATATCTAATACCTGCAATTATAGACCTATTGCACTACTACCGGTACTCTCCAAAATTATTGAGAGACTCATAAAAGCCCGACTTATGTCCTTTCTAGTTGAAAACAACATTTTATCACAAAATCAGTTCGGCTTTTTAAATAATAAATGCACCACTGATGCCATCTTTTCTGTACTACATGAGGTTTATCAAGCACTGAACAATAATCTTCACACTGCCACCGTTTTTTGTGACTACGCCAAAGCTTTTGATTGTGTAAATCATAACATTTTGATAAGAAAACTAAATTTCTACGGAATTCGAGGTATTTCTTTAGATTGGTTCCAATCTTACTTGGATGATAGGAAACAACTGGTTAGAGCAAACGATACAGACTCTAGTCTCAAAAACATTGTATGTGGGGTACCTCAAGGTTCAGTATTGGGTCCTCTACTTTTCCTTATCTTTATTAATGACATCACTAGTTTAAAAATCGATGGAAAAATCTTTCTTTTTGCTGATGATACCAGTATCACTTGGAGCAACTCAAATATTGCAACTCTTCATGCTACTATAACTTCTGATCTACTTACAATAAAAACCTGGTCTGACTCTAATTTACTCTCGTTTAACGTAGATAAAACAGTAGCATTGTCTTATAAAGGAGTCCTTCAACCCTTACCTCTTAATAACAGCCAGATCAGTACCGTTGATTCTGTGAAATTTCTTGGTATTTTTTTAGACAGCAACCTTAAATGGTCCCACCATATCGATTTGTTAAGGAAGAAACTATCCTCAGCTTGCTATGCTATAAGATCTGTTTCGAATGAACTCAATTTAGCATCTTCCAAAATAACATATTTTTCTTTGTTCGAGTCACATCTTCGTTATGGTCTTCCTTTTTGGGGTTCTGGTACGGCTGCCCAATTCGATGTTATTTTCAAATTACAAAAAAGAGCAATTAGATATCTGTTTGGCCTCAGAAGAACAACACATTGCAGAAGTTACTTCAAAGATCACAGAATTTTAACCCTTCCATCTTTGTATATTTTAGAAACTGTTTGCTTAATTCGTAAACATCTACATGTCTTTCCACCAAGACCTAATCATGACTACTTCACGAGAAATTCTACGTTTGACGTCTATATGCCGACCCCGTCCTCTGAGTTAGTAAAGAAATCTATATTATATTCCGCAAAAAAACTTTACAACCATCTCCCTCTACAACTTAAATCTGCAGCATCTTTCCCCAAATTCCGTAAACTGACAAAAGCCTACCTATCTGAAAGACCATATTATTCAGTAGAAGATTTTTTAATCAATAACTAAGAAATTACAGTACACTTTGCACAAGTAGTATTTTTATTATCATTTTTTTTTTGTCTATATTTGGGTGTCATATGCAGCAGCTTAACTTTTAAACTTATTAATTACTAGGTAGACTATGCATTTGCAATTTACTTAAATTTTGCAATTGACTACTTCTGTTTAACTTCATTATTATTGTTATTATTGTAAATATATTGACGATTTATGTAATTTTAGTAAATTGAATTGTTATTGTTTTGTTGTCTTGACTTTTTATAAGCTTTGTCGATAAAATTGTACAATTTTTCATGACAATAAAGCATACTTCTATTCTATTCTATTCTATTCAGCCCTTCCTCAAAAACGGACCCCGTTAAATTGTAGCACTCCGGGGATTTTTCATCTTTCGGGGCCCATTGAGCATATGAAATAATAAAACCCCTTTAACAATATAGCTCATTTTAACCCTAATTTTTGGACTTATTCTTCTTTAAGTGACGTCTCCCAGTCGGAGGTTGGATATCATCGTCACTATTTTTTACTCTATCTACCGCTGCTCTGAAGAGTTCTACAGAACTGCATGTAAACCAGTCCCTTAAATACTTCAACCAGGACATTCTTCTTCTTTCTATACTCCTTTCTCCTCTTATCTTTCCCTGTATTATCAGTCTTAGCCTCAGCAGTTCAAATCGCTGTCCCCCATTACGTGTCCCAGATGTAACTTTCTTATTTTTATTGCGTATACTATTTCGTATTTTTGCCCATTTTTTTTTCAATACTTCCGTATTAGTGTTCCGTATTAGCAGATAAATAGTAAAATGCACAGAATATCAGAATGCACAAACGAAAACAGAACTATTAACGAATGTTGTTACGATATTCAAAACTCGATTTTAGAGGACGTAAGGGAATCTTTAAGGGCACCTACAATGTTGGCAAAAAATGAATGGATGAACCAAGAAATTCTAGACTTGATGGAAGTTCGACGAAAATACAAAAATATAAATATTATCAAATACCGTGAAATTAACAAACTCATAAAAAGAAAAATTTAACAGGCCAAAGAATCCTGGCTCAAGAATTCATATAAAGAAATAGAAAACCTCCAAAAAAAGCATGACAGTTTCAACCTCCACAAGAATCTTAAATATACCTCCGGAATTAGAAAACAGAAAAATGCTCACGTACTTAAAACCGCAGACGGAAAAATTTGTGATCACGAACAACAGTGCAAAGAATGGGAGAGACACATCAGTGACCTTTTTGACGATGCTTCTCAAGAAAATGCTCCAAATACTACCTGTGACAACCAATTAGACAGAGGTCCCAGTATACTGAAGTCAGAAGTCATAAAAGCAATACAACAAGCCAAAAACAATAAAGCACCTGGACCAGATCAAATCCCTGTTGAGCTACTTAAACTTTTGGACGAGGGGGACATTGCCTGCTTGACTACTTTCTTTAACAGACTTTACAACGGAGGAAAAATACCAGATGATTGGTTGGAGTCACTGTTTATAACATTACCAGGGAAAAGCAGGCCCACCAAATGCAGCGATTTTAGACTAATCAGTTTGATGAGTCACACACTTAAGATACTTTTACGTATTGTACAAAACCGAGTATTCCTTCTGTGCGAAACTAGAGTGGGTAATAAGCAATTTGGATTTAGAAATGGTCTAGGAACTAGAGAAGCACTATTTTGTATGCGCGTTCTATTACAAAAAAGTTGTGAATTCCGAAAGAACGTTTATGTTTGTTTCATCGATTTCGAGAAGGCATTCGACCGAGTACAACATGATACACTTTTCGATTGCCTGCAGGCAGCAGGACTTGACCACTACGATATAAGACTGCTGAAATACTATTACAATCGGGTAGCCTCTATCCAAATTGGAGACAGTCGTACTGAAAAACTGCCGATAAAACGTGGAGTACGACAAGGTTGTGTTTTATCACCCACCCTTTTTAGTCTGTACTCTGAAGAAATCTTTAGGGATGCTTTGGATGACAGACAAGAGGGGGTAAGGCTAGGCGGAGAAGTGGTCAACAATATTAGATACGCTGACGATGCAGCCATTCTTGCTGACAATTTACAAGATCTTCAGACACTGCTGAATCTAGTCGGTGAAGCAAGCTATCGGAGAGGCCTTAAAATCAACATTTCAAAAACAAAGTGGATGGCATTTGGAAAGATTAATATAGATCAAGGTCAGCTTTCTCTTGATGGAGAGGAGTTAGAACGGGTAAATCATTTCAAGTACCTTGGCAGCTGGTTAAATGTAAATTGTGACTCTGATGAAGAGATAATAACTAGGAACGAAATATCACGGAAGGCTTTTATGACCTGGAAACCAGTTTTATGTAATAAAAACCTGTCGATGAATATTCGAAAGAAGGTGCTGAAATGTTATGTGTGGTCTATCCTATTGTATGGTTGTGAGACATGGACGTTAAAAACCACAATGCTAAACAAAATAGAAGCATTCGAATTGTGGTGCTATCGACGAATCCTAAATATATCGTGGGTTTCGCACACTTCCAATGAAGGTGTTCTTCAAATGATGAATTCGGAACGTCTGCTCATAAGCATCATAAAGAGGAGAAAAACAGAATACTTCGGCCATATAATTAGAGGACCTAAATACCATCTGCTTCGCCTTATACTACAAGGAAAAGTGGAGGGAAAGAGATGGATTGGTCGAAAGAAACTTTCATGGCTGCGTAATATTAGACAATGGTGTGGCTGCACAGTAGAAGAATTATTTCGCGCAGCAGCCGATAGAGAGAGATTTCAGGAAATTGTAAACATGATGACGGCCAACGTCTGAATACAGACACGGCACCTAAAGAAAAAGAAGTATTAGTGTTCACCTGTGCCCATGCTATTCTAAGCATCCTTTCGGAACGCCACATTTCAAAGGACTGTAACTTATTTAGGTGTTCTTGCTTCAATGTCCAGGTTTCAAATCCATATTGCAGTATCGAAAACCCGTAGCATCTCAGAGCTCTTACTCTCAGTGCTATTCTAAGGTTTTTGTTGCAGAGAATTGTTTTTGTTTTCACAAACGCATTTCTTGTTATTTCTATCCCGGCCCTATTTCTGTTGTTTGATCACTATTCTGAAATCCAGGTTCCTATTAGGTATTTGCATTTATAATCCCTTTTCTATCTGTACTTTTCCCAAATGTATATTTGTTTGTATATTTGTTTTCTTTGGCATTTTTATTTTGTCATGGATTTGGTCTCATTTTTAGTCCATTTTTTTCACAGCAACCGTTTGTTTTCTTTAGCAGTAATTTTGTAGTTTTTCAGCAGAGCTTGCCATAATCATGGTGTCATCTGCATATGTTTATGTTGTTAATTGATCTTCCGTTTTTTATTATTCTTTCACTTTGAGATAGTAGTTCTTCTTCAAAAATGGCTTCACTATATGCATTAAAGAGTAATGGAGACATAATACATCCCTGCCGAACTCCTCTCCTGATTTCAATTTCTGGACTGGGTCCTTTATCTATTACAATTTGTTCTCATTGATTCCAGTAAAGGTTTGTTATTATCTGTAGGCCCCTTTTGTCTATGTTTTTGTCTTAAGAATTTGAGCTAATCTTTCATATCTTACTTTGTCAAATGCTTTTTTAAAATCAACGTAACAAACATGCACATCCACATTAATATCCATTTATCTTTGAACTTACACATTAAAAGCAAATAACGCCTCTCTGGTTCCTAGTCCGTTTCTGAACTTAAACTCACTATCATCTATTGCTTCTCCCAATTTTGTATGTATAATTTGAGAATGTGCCTTTTATTGATATTGTTCTGTATTCACTGCAATCTTTAGCGTTTGTATTTTTAGGGATAGCACAAAAGGTGGAGAATAACCGTTGTTTCGGTATGTGTCCTGTTTTTTACACTGTATTAAATAGGTATACCATAATGTCTCAGGATTCATCATTTTTAAGCATTTTAAGATTTCTACTGGGATTTTGTCTGGACCTACTGCTTTACCATATTTGATTTTTTTATGGCCATTTCAATTTGCTGTTTTAATATCTTTAAAACCATATCCTCTTCTACTTCTATTTTCGTCTGCTCTGTTCTATTGTATTTGAACAGTTCATTGTTGTATTATGTCCAACTTTTTAAGTTGTTGTTATTATTCAAAACAAGATTCCTATTTGTATATTTCAGTTTTCCCGGGTTTCTTGTTCTATTGTTCTGAGTTAATTCTTTAATTTTTATTATGTACCTATGTTTAAACTATCATGTCTTTTCTGGTATTCTTCTATTTATGCGCATTGTTCTTTTAACCATTGTTCTTAATGTCTGCTTAACTCTGCATTTTGTGTTGGACATAATATCCTAATATAGTAAGCGGATAAAATACGATTGGGGCTTTCCGAAATAGTTAAAAATCAAATAGTAATTCAAAGTCTGCAAACTCAGAGCTTACGGACTTATAAATTGAACCACACAACTTTGTGGCAATGAATAATAAAAATAAACAAGAAAGGCGAGAATAAATAAAATTAATTTATGCACGACCGGGCGGTAAAGTCCATATTATGTATATATTTGGCGGGCGTAAAGTGCCACTTTAGCGGCCGTGGGCTTCTTTATCGCCCGCCGGACGGATATTCTCTTTCTATTCTAATTTTCTTAGATGTAGCGGGTAGTAAACTTAATTTTGCATCTTCTGCTGCTTTAAAAATTTCCGGTGGTGTTCCAGAAAATGTTTCATCGTCACTAGTTGCCATTATAAAAGAATTTCTTAAAAAACTTGTTATGTAACTTTCAATACGATAAATAATAGCGACTTACTATTTTTGACTTATTTACTTTGTTGCTAGGGTAACGCGAACATAGACATAGAGATTAGAGATTACTATTCTATCATATTATTATTTCTTACACATATTTCTTTCAATATGACATTTTTTATTAACTAACCAATACAAATGATTCGGTGAATTGTTATACATGATGATTTTTTAATACATTGATCTATAAAATCCATGCAACTTTTGAAACGGGAAACGGTAGGTATTTATAATAAATTGCTCGCAAAAGGTGGAAAGAAAAAAGGAAGCATTAAAAAATAATCACTATGACGATCGTGCAAGGAATTTTGTATCTTTATTAATAAATGATCATTAAAACAGTCGTGGATAAAAATTTGTATGCATTTCGGGCGTAAACAGCGTTTATGAACCTTATGTGTTAATAGCCCTCGTCTATAGGCTCGGGCTCTTACTTGCACGTCGCGGTCCCTAAACGCCTATTTTACGCCCTTGATACATAAATTACTATTATTTAACTCAATGGACCTTGCAAGCATATTATTATACATATACAACTCAGTCATTCTAAATAAAAAATAGATAACGTTCATAGTATATAGTTTATTGAGAGTAAAATTGTTAATTTGACAAAAAATAGTACCTTTACATAGTAAATTTTTTTTAATAAAACAATTCTCTTTGTTGCAGAGAATTGTTTTTGTTTTCACAAACACATTTCTTGTTATTTCTATTCCAGCCCTATTTCTGTTGTTTGATCATTATTGTCTGAAATCGAGGTTCCTAAGTATTTGCATTTATAATTTACATTTAAATTTATAAATTTACAGCGAATTAATCACATATGCCTGGTTGCACCAACAGATCTCCAGCTTAGCTAAGCTCTACTTATAGATAGGGCCTCCATGACGTTGCACCATAATTTTAGATTCTTACCTTATTATCAATTATATCTATTATCATATTAGGGTATTCTTATTGTAATATATTATAATTATATTATAATAATTCTTATGATATTCTCGACTTAAGCTTAAGATATGTTGGTGCAACTGGGCATTAAAGACTTATTTTGGATTTATTTTTTATTTTTTAATAATCTAATTATTTTTTCTTTAAAATATTTGAAATTTTGAAAAAAAAATATTTGCGATTGTAGCTGTACAGTTCAAATTTTGTATACATATTTACTTCTTTTTGTCACTTAATTATTTAGATATTTTTTTTAAGTAAAATAAAAGAAAAATGGCGTCAAACACTTTTATTCTTAAAAAACATATTTATTCATCATAATACAATACCAGGTCTAGTTCTGTAATTTCTGCAACTTCCAACCGGATATCCAGCATCAAATCTTGGAAATAGCTTCCATGTTAGTGCGCGTTTCGCTATTTGAAGTTCCTTAACACTTTGGCTACTGGCTATAAATTTGAAGTTTTTTGTCAGAAACTGAAACTATATTTTGGTAAAATTCACAATATTTAATACTAAAAACATGTAAATATCAACATTTAGGTATTTTTTTGAAAAAAAATCATGCGTAAGGGCCGTGTCAAAAAATGGTACACACAGTTTGTGGCAGAAATAAATGCGTAATTATCTTCTTAGAAACTATGTGTACCATTTTTGGACACAATGTTCATTTTTTTGCTTGACAGTAATGAGTGTCAAAAAAGCAGTTGGTACACAAAAACTTATCACTGCATGCTAGACAAGATGTTTTGTTTCTTTTATAGCAAAGTTACGTCCATTTCTAGCACTATTATTTTTATAACATCTTGTACAACGACCTCTCTGTTCCACTTCGGAAAGTTTGTGATTTCTTTCTTGGTTAACACGACGATCATCCAAATTTTTCATCTGAATATTTTGATTACGAAAAATTTCTGAGGCGATTTCTTCTCTAAATTTAGTGATACTTATCTTTTTGTTTGTTATAGCCTCGTATGCAGTATGTGCATTTATAATAGATGTGTTAACCAAAAGTTCAATTGAAACTTTCCTATACCACTTAATACCCCTACGCACTGCTGATGAATATGATGCTTTTTGATCAGAGACGTCTATAAATGATTTCACATTATTATACTGCACGATTGTGGAAGGCTTTCTCACGACACCCCTTTTTGTTGGCACGTCCACTATTTCAGGCACTGACTCCGTAGTGAGAAACATGACATCTCTTTTGTCTTTCTATTTTCCAATTATGATTTTACTGTTACTCTGTCTCATGACTAATTCACCCCTTTTTAATTTAGCCTCACTTACTACTTTTGGATTATGCTTCCTGTGTTTTCTCAGTGTGCCTATTAAATGTGTATCTTTGTACAGAAGTTCGTGTGCTAAATTCACGCTAGTGTAATAATTATCTGTGCACAAAACGCGACCTGAATGTAAAAGTGGTTCCATAAGCTGTAGCATCACTTTTGTACCAATTGGCTTTTCATTAGGTGTTTGCTCTTTTCCTGTATAAATTTTAAAATTGTATGTGTAACCTTTCACTCCACATAGTTTAAATAATTTCACACCGTATTTGTGACGCTTCCCCGGTATATATTGGCAAAAGCTCAGTCGTCCTCGAAAAGGAATCATCGTCTCATCTATACACACATTCTTGTCAGGAGTATATGCTGATTGGAACTTCTTGATTAACAAATTTTGCAAGGGAAGGAATTTTTTGAGCCTATCATCTGAGGCAATTTCGTTGTTTGAGAAGTGCAAATTGGACAAAAGAAGCTCAAACCTTATCCTGGACATGTGAACAAATTTTCCAATTTCATTTTTGTACAGCATATTGGTGCTAAAATAATCTTTCAAAGTGGGTTTACGATCCAAACCCATCCATATTAGAAGACCTAAGAAAACAAAAATTTCGGATTGATTTGTGTTTCTCCATTGTCCCAATAATGCTGTTTTTGTTAATGTTTCATTTGTAATTCCTGATACTATTTTCTGTTCAGCATATCTGTTGGTTTCCTCGGCAATAAGTGATAAGATATCGTTGTCAATAAATAATTTATAAAAATGAATTGGATGATCTCCTTCCCTTTGTGCAAAAAAACTTTGGGAGAATCCTGAATCTTCCGTGAAAGTAAATGTGTTCAAATTACCTACAAAATTATAAACTCAAAACTATAAAAGTGAATACTAATTTATATATTACCTGCACAATTATTCCAAATGATATTAGGATTAGGATTATTTAAAAAATTATCAGGTTCAGAATCGTTGTTGAGAGATTCTAGATCAGATTCGAATTCTAACTCTTGCCCATCACTGTTAATTTCTAAATTAGAGGAAGAAGAACACGAATCTTGATCATTTGGATCATCTATATCCATAGCATCATCATCATCATCTTCACTAATAAACTCATACTCCATTTCACTCATATTCTCGGCTATTTCACGTAGTTCAGCATCACTTAATTTTTTATTTGACATTTTAAGTACTAATTTTAGAACCGCAAACACACAAGACTAATATTGCACAAACAACAAGTTTCTGCAAGTCAGAAAATGGCCATAATATGCCATCTGCTGAAGGAGTCTCAAACTGCTCCGTCATAATTTTAAAAAATCGGTCATAGTACAGCCATCTGTTGATTAAGTCCCAAACTGCTTCGCCAGAATTTAGCAGTAAACTGTAGGAACCTAGATACGCATTTAAAACCATCAGAACTGTGTTCACCAAATGTACACACAGCTTGAAACATTACCATTTCATGTGACCAAATTTGGTACACGCAGTTTCTGGTAAACATCAACTGTGTACCAGAAATGGTACACACAGTAGCCAAAGTGTTAATGGCTTAGATTACGGTAAATATCGTTGTGAATAGGAGATATTAAGTGTAATAATTTCAACAAATTTTTGTATTTTGGGCATTTTATTGGGATTGCTGCAGGTCGTCCCACCCGTTTAGCTTTTTTACAATCAACAGTGAATGGATTGGATTTGAAGATGATAACGACCAGATAACATTTGTTATCTGGTAAGGTTCTGAAACGATCTGTTCTACGTTTACTGTCAGATTATAGATTATGGCGTTGACGAACAATTGAACAATGAAAACACTTGAAATAAATACATAATACTTTTCTATTTTTCCACGTACACTATACTCCATACTACTTTTTATATATCGAAGAACGACTCGAATTTTTATAGTCCAGAAAGACACTGCGCATCCGCTAGGAAAAATATTCTGATTCGGATTTTTTGCACAATCTTACTCAAAAAGGACTCCTTTTAACAAATTTGCATGTTGCCATTACCATAAAGTGGTCAAAAATTTTTTAAACGATTTTTTTTTTGTTTTTTTGAAAAATTGCGAAATCAGCCATTTTCAACCCTCAAAAACTATGTGAAAAACTGAAAATTTGAATGCTGCCAAGGTAGGCAGATATTCTTCAAACATCGATTGATGAAATCCCGAAGAGTTTTTTGCAATACAATATTAAAACCTCCTTTGTTTTTTAATTGCTAATCAAGCGTGCGCGACACTATTTTCCACCGACAGTATGGTGCAAATGAAAGGAATAAATTCGTTATTTCGTAAAACGGCGACTTTAAGGAAAAATCCCGGAACAGGTCGATTTTTATTTTTAAGTTATGATATTGTGACATATATGGTATACTAGTGACGTCATCCGTCTGGGGGTGATGACGTAATCGATGATTTTTTTAAATGAGAACATGGCTCGTGTGCTAGCTCATTTGAAAGGCTCTTTAATTCTCTATTCAGTAATATTAACATTTACATAATTATTTATACAGGGTGCCCAAAAATTTTTTATTAAATTAAATTATTTGACAAAAAAAGAAGTAGAAGGACACCCTGTATAAATAATTATGTAAATGTTTACATTACTAAATAGACTACTAAATGAGCTACCAGACGACCCCTATTCTCATTTAAAAAATCATCGATTACGTCATCACGCCCAGACGGATGACGTCACTAGTATACCATATATGTCACAATATCATAACTTAAAAATAAAAATCGACCTGTTTCGGGATTTTTCCTTAAACTCGCCGGTTTACGAAATAACGAATTTATTCCTTTCATTTGCACCATACTGTCGGGGAAAATAGTGTCGCGCACGCTTGATTAGCAATTAAAAAACAAAGGAGTTTTGAATATCGTATTGCAAAAAACTCTTAGGGATTTCATCAATCCATGTTTGAAGAATATCTACCTACCTTGGGAACATTCAAATTTTCAGTTTTTCACATAGTTTTTGAGGGTTAAAAATGGCCGATTTCGCAATTTTTCAATTTTGAATCGCTTAATGTCAAAAACTATCATTTTTAGAGAAAAGTCACTAAAGACCTTTTCTGTTTGGAATGATCCAAAAAACCTAAAAAAACTTTTTTCCATGCAAAAAAATAATTTTAGGAAAAAAACAAAAAAAACCTTTAAAAAATTTTTGACCACCTTTTGGTCCTGGCAACATGCAAATTTGTTAAAAGGAGCCCTTTTTGAATAAGATTGTGCAAAAAATCCGAATCGGAATATTTTTCCTAGCGGATGCGCAGTGGCTTTCTGGACTATTATGTTTTGGACACATAAAAAAGTTACTTTTTTGTACTTAAGAGGCAGTTTTTTACCCGCTGCTAGAGATTCATATATTGTAGAATCCGGTGTCTTCATTTCAGCTTAGCTTATCTAAGGCAGTAAATATTTTTGATGAATTAAGTTTGCAAACAAAAATCTATTGATAGCAGTTTTGCTGGAAATACTGTAGGAGTCTGTCCGAGGGTTATTGACAGTCTGATATTAGAAGCAGTAACCTCCATATTTTTGCTTAATCAGTATTAAAAATGAGGGCATCTGTTGTGATTTGTGCAAATTAGTTAGAATATTAGTTATAACATTAGATTGATATTAACCCACAATCATTTATGATGATTTTGAACTGTAGGTTCTAAATTTTGTTTGGGAAATATATATCAAACATACCATTCAAACATACATCAAACATACCATTCAAATCACTAGGTGTCTAGTCAGATCACTGAGTTTTAGATGCTGACCCTTTTTAGTATATATGTAAAACGCTAAGTCCCAGCATTACCTGACATAAGTTTCCGACAGAAATACTTAATTTTAAAAAAATATTATTTATTTTGGAAAATACAAAATACGTAAATAAAAGTACAATTATCAATTTTAAGAGCAATGTTTCTTCTACGAAGTCTATGAACAGAATGAATGTATGAATTGAACAAAACGTAATTATTGAAATTAAAACCTGCAATTACGAAAATTCAAACTAATTAATACCATAGTTCAATAAATCATAATGCAAAATCAGTACACTATAGGTCGTTGCACATACAAAGGGTCGGCGTCCATAACTCCTGTAGGGCACACTATTATTGTATTATATCTGTTACTCTACATATGTGAGTCTTTATACTTTTTGTAACTCTATTATTGCCTTTTGCTCTGTTGTTTTGTTTCACCAAACCATCTCTCGGTTATATGACTAATATGTAACCAGTATCTGATATATACGTACTTATTTTACAAATTCGTATGTATTTGAATTTCTGCAATAGCCTACGCAGTTTCATAGTTGAGAAATCAGAAATCACATTACATAATAAGCAAAAACGAGGAAAATATATGCTAATTTAAATAATAATAAAATCTTTAGTTGCCATAAACTCTGCAAACAAAATTGCTTTCTCAGAGAAGAATGGGAAGTAATAGAAACACGTTACAAGTATGTATATAATGTGTTTGCGTGATTTACGAAAATTCGTGCATTGTAGAATGCACTTTCACTTAATATAAGCATAAACGTTTTGTATTAAGTATATATTGTAAGTTACCGTTTGTTTCAATTTTGGTTGTAATAACTCAAAGTATGGATAAACTTTTGGTCTAATCAATCCATCATTGATACTAATATCCTATGTTCGCGTTTACAGACATCTTACTGAAATAATTATAACGTTCACTAAACACGACAGTCGCATTGTTTTAAAGGGAGTCAATAGAGTTTTTGGTTACAGAAAAAATCAAACTAGATAGAACTTTTTGTAATTTCATTAAGCAATGTTTAATAAACAACATATTAGAAAGTTCTACTCCAGAAGTGGGTGCTTCCTTTTTTTATTAAACAAATGAACTGCGAAATAAGTTGTTTTTTAAATACCTACGAAGATATAAATCTCGGAAAAAAACTGACCTGACCATTGAAAAATTCAGAAAGTTTTACAGAAAAAACCTAAATTAAAGATTTTCCTAAAATAAAATATATAGTTTCTATAATTTTTTATTTATATAACGCTAAACCTCTCTTCTCACACACATTGGCGCACCGAATAGTAACGTTCGCAGAAGCGCACGGTTGAGTTATTTTAATATAATTAATCAAATTAAATTTTATAAATTGGAAATGAAAAAAGAACAATAAAGCTATCGTATAGTTACAAAAAAAAAGGAATAAAATAAAAAAGTGAGGCTTACATGAATTTTGTTTCAAAATGGTTTAAAAATGTGTAACTACATAATCCAATTTTGCCTATAAAACTATCAAATTTGCACAACACACCTTTCAAGCACCTTAGTAAATGTTGTTTTATTAAAAAAAATCTCAAAAATTTAATTTAAATTATACGACCCGCGACGTCTCAAATAATGTAGTTTTTGAAAACCTCGTAGTTTTAGGTGTTTTACAGAATTACTACCACTTTAAGAGGGTATCACTCAAGTTTAAAGACATAATACAATTTTATAGAGTTTTTTAAAGCTTAAGATGCAATCTTTAAAATGCACTAATAGCTGGAGCAAAGAACACAAAACTTTACGAAAACCTCAAAAAAAGGAAGGATGAAAATTTGCGAATAGGTAGTTGAAAAAGAAAAAGTTTACAATTCTACACCCCCTTCAATGTACAGAAATGGAGGGGTAGGTATACCCTCTTCTCGGGGGTGAAGAATATATTGTTCTGAAGCTATTTTCTTGTGGCATTTTTATAATTAACTATTTAGATGGAAATAAGCCACAATTAAACCGAAAAAAATAATTTTATTAACGTTTCGACGTCCAAATCGGGTGACGTTGTCAAAATACAAAATACTACTAAATTAAACCAAAATGTTGTTGCTTAGTAAAAAATTATTGTAATAATTTATTTATTCTGACTCATTTATATTGGCAATTCAGACATAATATATTATACATTTTAAAGTAGAAGAATTTAAAATGATATTGCCAATATTTATGAGTTGATTCCTGGGACGACTTTACTGAAAGATAGTTTATTCGATTACCTGAAATCAACCCCAACTCAAGAATATCCGCCACAAAAAAATCATAGCATGTGATCTGTCTTTAATAAGACAACCAAATGCAACGGTGACAGTAAAATTCTCGCGTTAGAGATTCCATAGTAAATCTAAATCATGAGGGGAAACCAGGAAAAAACCTCGTGATACTATCCCGACATCGTATTACATCAAGTATTTGGTCTTACATTTAGTTTACTCTCAAAACTAATACCAAATTCTG
Source organism: Diabrotica virgifera virgifera (assembly GCF_917563875.1). NCBI lineage: Eukaryota > Metazoa > Arthropoda > Insecta > Coleoptera > Chrysomelidae > Diabrotica > Diabrotica virgifera. The sequence goes on from NC_065445.1 coordinate 166,870,032, forward strand.
ACTTCAATATATAGTATATATGTTGTTTAAATTATAAATAATATTAATAATACAAAGATATATAAGTAATACTAAAATATAAAATATGTACTAACTAGATATGCTATTGACTTACTAATGGTGATATTTTCTTTCTATTGACTTCCTCTTTCAGTGTGGGTAACCACATCCTACTGAATTCTTCCGAGGAATTTGCGACATAATTGGTTTCATTTGCATAATTAGAGCCCTTTCTTTGATTTTTCTCTTTTTACTATCTGTTTCTTTCAGGAGTATACTTGAATCTCTCCACTGAACTCTGTGTTCATTATCCCATGCGTGTTGACATATTTGAGATCTATGAAATTCCTTATTTAAGACTGATGTTCACTTATTCTAACGTTTAATGGTCTTGATATTTCACCTAAATAAAATTGTTCGCATTCACAAGGTATTTTATAAATACAATTCTTTGTTCTTTCTTGCTTATGGTTAGGTTTAGTTTTAGATAGAATAGATATCAATGTGTTTGTTGTTTTGAATGTTGTTGAAATGTTGAATTTATTTCCTATTGTTTTCAGTTTCTCGGATAGTCCTTTTATATATGGTATTGATATTTTCCTCGTATTATTTCTTGTGAATGTTGTAGGATCCCGTTCTAAGTTGTTCTGTTCCATTCGATCCAATCTTGACAATTCCTTATTTATAAACGGTAAAGGATAATCATTTTTTAATAATACAGATTTTAACAATGGTTTTTCTTCTAAAGATGAATTTTCGTTAGAACAAGTAATTTTGGCTCTATCATATAAGGATTTAATAATTCCTTTTTTACCGTTGATGTTATAATTCGATTTGTAATTGAGATATCTGTTGGTGTGTGTGTTGGTTTTCTATACACTTGAGTCTCATGTCTAGTATCCTTCTTTGAGACTAAAACATCGAGGAAAGGCAGGGTGTTATTATATTCCTTTTTCATTGTAAATTTTATGGTCTCTTCTTGATCCTTTATAATATTTAAGAATGTATCCAACAATTCTATGATCTATGAGGCCATATTGTGTAGTGTAGAATGATAGTAGTTTCGAAATCCTCCATAAATATATTAACCAATAATGGAGATAAAGAAGAGCCCATTGCTAGACCAAAATTTTGTTTATAGAGTTCATTATTTAGTTGAAAATAGGTAGTACCTATTATTAGTACATAATGTCAATAACTCCATTTAGCTAATACATTTAGTCTTGTCCTAGTTGTCAATGTATTATCATTCTCTAATTTCGTTTTGATTATGTTTAAAGTTTTATCTAATGGCAAATTTGTAAATAAATTATTTATGTCAAAACTTACTAAAATATTATTTGGATTAAATTCAATATTTTATAATTTGTTTAAAAAATGTTGTGTACTTTTTATAAATGTGTCATTATTATTTGCAAATGGTTTTATAATATTTAATAAAAATTTTGATAGTTCACTACAAGGAGAATTAATGGTAGTACAAATGTAATAATAATCTAAATAGTTAATTGTGAAAAATATACATTCAAAATATGTCCGGAACTGGATAAAATGACGAATTCTAAGCAACTTTTTTTCTATAGAGTTTTTTTACTAAGTCAATACTTTTCTAGTTATTTGCGAGTGAATATGTTCATTTTTAACAAAGAAAAACATATTTTTGGGCGGTTAAATACCTCAAAAATAATTATTTTGTCAAAAAAAATGTTCTTAGCAAAAATGTAGCCTATAAAAAAGTGTAAAAATGGTGTATGCATCATAAAGTCTGTAGACCAAGTAGAAGGAAAATCGTAACTAACCAAAGGTAGATTCTTTTTCGTCAAATTCCAAATCGAATATTTTAACGTAAAATAAACCAAAAACGGAGCACTATTCGGGGAAAACTCATTACAACTCTTTTAAAGTGGTTTAAAAAAGGTTTATTTTTGGTTTTTAGAAAACTTCTAACATTAAAAATAAGTGACGCTCAAAATATTGTTGGTCCTGTTTATTTTTTGGTAAAAGAATCACGAAAATCATTCCCTTATTAGCATCCCAAATAAAATTATAAAATTAATCGTTACCGCTTCACAAGTTACTTTGATTATGTATTCTTTATAATATGATCTGTAAGTTTGGTCGGTTCAAAGTGCTTATTTTTGAAAAGGCTGAAGTTAAAATTGCTTGAACGAGTCACTAATCACGAGTTTATTCAAAAATGGAACAGCCATAGCATAAGCAATTTGTGTCTAACAGGAAAACAAGAATTTTAAAATATTCAGAAAAGCAAAACAATCACTATATTACCCTTTGAGATTTTTGGTATTACTTATAAGTTTTAAGTTACTTTGAACAACAAATTTTCAAACCTAAAAAATGTTTTTATTTTAAAACCATTTTTTTAAGGAGCACTTTGGACAAATGAAACTTATAGATCATAATATAAACAATACATAATAGTCTGGGCTGATTATCGGAGAATAGGCCATTTTTGGGAAAAGTTATTTACCAGCAATTTTATTGCTGGAATCGAATCTTATGATTGTATATATTAATAATATAGATATGCAAAGTCCGCAGATAGTGTGCTACTTTTTTTATAAACAAAATGGCGCCCGAAAATCGTGTTTTTTTCAATTTTTGCTCTATAACTCCAAAGATTTTAACTTTGGACCAAAAACACCCAAATAAAAATTCACCGCAATTAAATTCTGCATAGAAACTTGTTTTTCCGGTTTATTTCGACGAAAACTTTCCCCGGAAAAAGCGGGTTTTTCCAACAAAATCTTTAATGTTCAACTAAACTTTTAGATAAGTAGTTGTTAATCAATAATTAAATAGCTTGATAACGTAAAATCCCTTTCCGTATATATTAAAATTCCAGAAGCCGATGGAAATTGAATGAACAGTTTAGCAACAATTGAAATGTAAATTAAAAATTTACGGTCGCTATAATAACGACAATAATTATGATGCACATATAAGTGCAACTGTCAAAGTCGTGTTCGTTTTTTGGAGTTCGTGTCAAAGAATTATTAATTTTGGCAGTGTTTTGGTACATTCCGGCCTTGTTTCCACGTGCAGAGTGTTATCAATAGTTTCTGTTTTGTGGTACTTTGTGGAAAACTAGAAGACAGCTTTGTTTTACAGAAAATGTCAGGTAACGGGGGCGGTCCTGGCCCGACCTCGGCTAATTTAAATAATAATAATCAAATGAATAATAATGATAGTCAAATTAATGTTTCTTCAATGGATACAGTATCCTCAAATTTAGAAAAATATGACTTTGATAATAAATATCAACCGACGGATGCAGGTCCGTATCAGGTATTTTTGGAACATACCGATAAGAATCTTGGTCGTCTTTTTCCTATTAGAATTGGCTTTTATTTACAACAAGTAATTTAATTTAGAAATGATGTTATTGATATTCATTCTGTAGGTTTAAAACGTGTTAAGGTAATTTTTAGAACATACAAAATCGCTAATTTATTAATTAATCACGAAATATTAACAAAAAATAAGTTGATTGCTTATATTCCAAGATTTTTCACGCATAAACGAGGCATAATACGCGGCGTTGATACCTTTTTTACTGAAGAATACTTGAAAAAAGCAATTAATTCCATAGTTCCAGTGGCGGAAGTGAGAAGAATGAAACGAAAAATTATAAACGCTGAAACCAAAAAAGAAGAATTTGTTAATAGACAATTGGTAGTAATAAATTTTAAAGGTAATAAAATTCCGTCCTTTATTAATATAAATATGGTTAATTTTCCTGTAGAACCATACATCCATCCCGTTGTTCAATGTGTAAAATGTTTACGTTACGGTCACAATATCGTTCAATGTAAAGGCAAATCACGTTGTTCTCGATGTGCAAATGAGAATTCTTCCGCTGAATGTAATTCCGAGTTGCAAATGTGCGTTCACTGTAAATCTTCTGATCATCCTTCAATTTCAAGAGACTGCCCAATGTATAAAAACAACAGGACATAAAAAAAGTAATGGCTTTCGAAAATAAAAGTTTTAAGGATGCCGAATTATCGATTAACAATCCAGCTTATGCCAAAATTAATACCAACAATAGGTTTGATATATTAAATAATCTTGAAAACTTTCCCGATTTAGCACCAGCAAACAAAACAATTTATTATGCTCCTTTAAATAAACCAAAATCAAATTCAACCGCATTAGAATCAAAAACAATTAAAAGGCGAAGAACTGAGACTTCTTCTCAGACTCCAAGCACTAGTAATTCAGCTTTAGAAAATTCCCATCAAAAAAGACAAATTTCTCTTCCCCCGTATACACCTGCTCCACAACAGAATAATTTCATGTTTTGTCGAGATAAACTTATCTCACAGATATATTCATTAATTACAAATATAATTAATAATCAAGGAAAATTTGAATTAAATAAGATCAGGGACAATACCATTACAATATTCGATAATAATGAAGATAATTTAGAATCCGTTCTCACAGATAGTGAAAATGGCTATTAAAAATATTACAGAAAAACTAACCATATTACAATGGAATTGTAGATCCATTTATAGTAACAAAGGCAGTCTTATGCATCATATTAACAACTACCATACATATATAATAGTTCTATCAGAAATATGGCTCAAATCCGGTCATCATTTTAGACTTAAAGGATATAACTTTATCAATAAATGTCGTGAAGATGGTTACGGTGGCGTAGGTATTTTCATCAGACAGGGAATAGATTACCAAGAATCCGAAATTAATAATAATTTCGATGACAGTATAGAAGCATGCACAGTTTTTTTGAACAAAATTAATCTCTCATTAGTATCAATCTATAGATCATCAGATGTTAGAATAGAAATAAATGACTGGATCAACCTATTCCTTCAGTTTAATATTGCAAAAACTATTTCTCTGGGAGATTTTAATGCTCACCACGGCATGTGGGGGCCAATTGCAGACGACAGAAATGGTAGAATATTAGTGGAGGCCATGGATTATGTGAAATAATTATATTAAATGACGGAACACCAACAAGAATATTCCCAACTAGTAATCATTCAGCCGTTGACTTAACTCTAACATCTCCCTTCTTAGCCGACCGCATAGCTTGGTCAGTAGATTCAGATTCATTAGGTTCAGATCACTACCCAATCAATATAGAAATTCAAATCAATCCCTCCTCCTTTGTCATCAACCCATCAACAAAATGGAATGACTCTCGTGCTGACTGGTCTGTTTTTGGAAATATTTTTGAATTAGAAATTAGTGAGCTCAATAATTTAGATAGGAATTCAAATTCAGTAGAGAAAATCGAATTTTTCCTCAATGCAATCACAATCGCAGCATCGAAATCTATGCCTATTAAGAAATCTTTCACACCTTCTCTACCAAGACCTTATTGGTGGGATGAAGAATGTTCTGCGATTGTTAAAAAACGAAAAGAAGCTCTCAGCGAGTTTAAAAAACAAGGTAATTTTATCAATTATCTACAATTCCTGCTAATGTCAAACGTACGTTTAAACTTAAACAAAAAAACAGTTGGAAAATGTTTTTGAATAAACTAAATAAAAACACTCCTCTGACTGAGATATGGAACACTGTAAGATCTATTTGCAATAAACACCATCAAAAAAGGAAACCACAATTAGACGAAAGCCTTATTCAAAAAGTTCTTGATACATTGGCTCCTTCATCTGCTGCAGGTCCAATTTTTAACGACAACATTAATCAATTTCACTTCCATCAAGACTCAGACACCCTTTCAAAAAATTTTATCTTTTCGGAATTAGAATTAGCCTTAAAAAAATAAAAAAATACTGCACCTGGACTTGACGGGTTCACTTATACGATAATAAATAAATTGCCTGAAAATGGTAAACTTTTTCTATTAGAAATTTTTAATGATTGGTGGTTGAAACAAAAGTATTCAGATAGTCTTAAAAATATAATTGTGTGTCTTCTAGCGAAACTTAAGAAACCACCTGACTTACCTTCGTCCTACCGACCTATTTCATTGTTATCGTGTATTACAAAAACTTTCGAAAGGCTTATAAAATTTAGACTCGAACATTTTGTCGAAAACAGATCAATTTTACCAAAAAATCAGTATGGATTTCGTAGAGGTATAGGTACAATTGATGCAATCTCCCATTTAGTTACAGATGCTCAATTGTGTCTATCAAAAAATAATTACATGTTGTGTCTTTTTGTGGACCTTAAAGGGGCTTATGATGTGGTAGATTTGAAAATATTATATTCAAAAATGGTAACGTTTGGTATCAATAAAAGAGTCTCTATAAATATTTTAAATTTGTTTGCTAATAGAAAAATCCTTAATGTTCTACAAGTCTTATATTCGCTCGATTTTGGATTATGGGTGTTCTCTCTATGGTTCTACCTCCAATACGAACCAACTTACTCTTGATCGAATACAATATAGAGCTCTGAAAATATTTTTGGGAGCCTTGGCATCTTCACCAAATCATGCCATTCTGGCAGAGTCTCAAGAACTTCCTCTTAGTTTTCGAAGACAGTTTTTAGCAAATAAAAGTCTATTAAAATATGAATGTTACAACAGTGATTTGATCGCAAAAATTAACTTTCTTGTAATTGAGAATTTGACAAATCATTATTGGAAAAAGAAAAACTCTCCTCCTTTGGCAGATGCATTTATTGATACAAACTTATTTCAAAATGATATTGTTAAACTTAATAAAATACCATTGTATGCACACAGTTTCGATTCTATAATTGACAAACCTATCACCATATTCCCTCGGTATTCAGATTGTAATATCTTAAACCAAGCCATGATAAAATCCATTGTGAATGGTCTCGGGTCGAACTTAACTAAAATATATACAGATGGGTCAAAAACGGAGCTAAATACTGGTTCGGCATTTTTTGTTTCAAACATAAATCATATTGAAAAGTACAGAATCTCAAATTATTGTTCCATTTTTACCGCCGAGTCCTTTGCTATTGAAAAGACACTAAAATGGTGTGCAACTCAAACATGCACGAATGTGGCAATAATTTCAGACTCAAAATCAGCATTACAAGCTATTAGCGGTCACCCAATAAACCAATTCCGAAATGCCTTAATTTTGAACATTAACAAATTAATTATGGATCTTAAACAAAATAATGTAACTGTTTCGTTTATTTGGACGAAAGGACATTGCGGAGTCGAAGGTAATGAAATTGCGGATATAGCCGCAAAAAGTAGTCACAGTTGCCACCATATTGACAAAGTATTTAATTTAAAAGATTTGAATAATGCTCTGAAACCTAATATCAGAAGGAAATCGGAAACTGATTACAAAAGAATTGCAAGTAAATCTACTAACCATTATTTTAGAATTCACCCTACACTTCCAAAAAACATTCCTCATTTCACCTTTAATTATAATAGAGCACACATGTCAGTATTGACTCGTTTAAAATTGAACCATGCTCGCTTCCATCTCACTTATATAAAATTGGAATACTTAACTCCCCTGTCTGTAGTTGTGACAATATATCCATTGGTGATCTAAATCATATATTTCTAGAATGTTCTCTGAACTCTCAATCTTCTTCAATTCTGTATCAAGAACTAATTCATCACGAGTGTCCATTGCCACTAAATATTACAGCTCTCCTTCCTTCCTCAGATAAAGCGGTACTAGATTCCATCATTAATTTTATCAGAAATTCAAATATAGCGGTATAGTTTAGAAATAGACAATATGAAATCATTAATGTAATTAAGAATTTACATGTTTTGTGGCAAATAGATTTTGTTTGATGCCAGGATCTCACACACACACACACACACACACACACACACACACACACACACACACACACACACACACACACACACACACACACACACACACACACACACACACACACACACACACACACACACACACACACACACACACACACACACACACACACACACACACACACAATTATGATGCATAAGAATAACTATGATTTTTTCATAAAAAGACACTATACTTATCTAATGTACCTTACTTAATTGAAATTGGACTATTTAAGCGGCCTCAGGAATATTTTAAAATTATAAACAATTTTTTGGCTTATAAACAAATAGAAGATCTCGGGAAATATTAAATTAAATTAAATTATGAAAACGGTATTCGAAAGGCAGAGGCAGGACGCTTCTTTTAAAAGAAAAAACGTTTAATTATGACGAGTAGTTCCTGAGATACAACCGGTCAAATTTGACCGAAATTTACGGCAAAGATATAAACAATAGGATCATGATTTTTAAACCATCACCTTTTTATTTTTGTCCTCTTTCTCCACACCAATTGTCATATCTTTAAAATCCTCATAACATATATTATTATAATAAAAACTATCGATAATACGTGTGAAAATTGCCAAAAATAGCAAAATTCCAATCAAAAATTAGGTTGGAGAAAATGTAACCCTTAAAGTTCAAAATCGGTATACGTTAAAAAATGCATTTTCTCGGCTTTCCATGGAGCAATTTCCTTCATTCTTTTTTTGTTCCCAAGTAACTCGAGTAGAGCCATCGAATTAACGCATTATTAAATGTCAAACTTGCTTTTCTTTTGTTATAATAAATTAATTTATTTATTATAACACAATATTTTAATTTGTTTAAATAAAAATTGTTTAAATAATTATACAGCTTTCAAATGAGAATATTTACGTTTTTAACTTTAAAAGGTACACTTGTAGTAAGTTTATCTAAAAAAAAGCCTACAACTGGAAAAAATAAAGATGTAATTTTCTGTTATTATAAATAAATTAATATACTATAACAAAACAAAAGCAAGTTTGGCATTTAATAATGCGTTAGTTCGATGGCTCTACTCGAGTTATTAGGGAACAAAAAAAGAATGAAGGAAATTGCTCCATGGGAAGCCGAGAAAATGCATTTTGTTAACGTATACCGATTTTGAACTTTGAGGGTTACATTTTATTCAACCTAATTTTTGATTGGAATTTTGCCATTTTTGGCAATTTTCACACGTATTATCGATAGTTTTTATTATAATAATATATGTTATGAGGGTTTTAAAGATATGAAAATTGGTGTGGAGAAAGAGGACAAAAATAAAAAGGTGATGGTTTGAAAATTATGATCCTATTGTTTTTTTTTTTTTTTTTTTTTTTCCCTGGAAGCCGTCTGTTGTGAACCGGTTGTACTGCAGCCACTTGGCTTATTGTACATCTTCCATTGTTTATGAAACCCATTCCAGAATTCTGGAACCCTGTACCAGCTTGTACAGGTCTAGTGGGTGGGTGCCATATAATTTTGGAGTCATTTCGATGTCTCCGAAAAGTGTTTGCCGCCTCCGATCCAATGCCTCACAGTCATGCAAAATATGGTTGACTGTTTCAGGTTCTCTGTTACAGAGTCTGCAGCTCAAGTCTCCATGAAACAGCCCCATTGTATGCAGGTGACCCTTAACTGGCGCATGTCCAGTGAGGAAACCTGTTATGACTCTGAGCTGATTCCTGCTTGTTTTCAGCAGTAACTCAGCTCTACTAGCACATGTCCGTCCGATATACATCTTGCCATGTGTTTGACCGGGTACACTCTCCCAGTGTGAGTTGTGTTGGCTTCGGATCCAGGCTTTTTTTCGTTCGCGGACGGTGCTTTTTGGCACTCCCACGACCGGCTCTGGACCCAGGTATTTTGTAGCTGATGCTCTCTTGGCAAGTGCATCAGCTCTTTCATTGCCGTATATGCCCCGATGACCTGGAACCCATACCAGTATAACACTGTTATGTTGTGCCAGTCTATCAAGTTCTTGTCGACATTCCCACACCAGCCTAGAGTTCACCTTAGGGCTTATAAGAGCCCCAATGGCTGCTTGGCTATCTGTGCATATGTTAACCCGCTGCAGTTCGAATGCCCTCAGGTTGTTTTCTCTTGCACACTGCAAGATTGCAAAAATCTCTGTCTGAAATACGGAGGTACATTCTCCCAGTGGAATAGAAATGTTGAAATTTCCACCACTATAGAATATTCCTGCGCCCGAACCGTCTGCAGTTTTAGACCCGTCCGTATACCAGGTGCAACCCTGCAGTCTGGGTCGAGAGTTTCCTCTGTCCCATTCGTCTCGTGGGCAAATGTCCTTGAAAAGGTACTTCAGGCATATATCTTGATGTCATATGGTCAGAAATCATCATCCATTCGGCATCATTAATTTCATTCGTTATTTTACTATGTCCTGATTTAACTGGTACGTTGCTCAGGTTTTCTCGCAGTCTATAATAGCCCATTCTCGCCTCACCTCTTATTGTTATATGTAAAGGAGGGAGATCCAGTAGTGCCTCCATAGCTGCCGTAGGTGTGCCCCTCATAGCCCCCGTGATCCCGAGACAAGCAAGTCTTTGCACCTTGCTTAATTTGATGATGGCACTTTTTTGCTGCACTTTTGGCCACCATACCACTGATGCATATGTAATTGTGGGTTTTACTACCATGTTATAAGTCCAATATACCATGTCTGGTCTCAAACCCCACATTTTTCCATGAGTACGTCTGGCTACCATTAACGTAGATACCGCTCTCTTCGTTATTCTTTCTATCTGCTGATTCCAAGTAAGTCTTGAGTCTAATATTATCCCGAGATACTTTACTTCACTCACCAGATTTAAATGTATACCATTTAGACTTAGGGGACCCAATTCCTCTGAATTCCTTCTTTTAGCAAATTTCATGATTTTGGACTTTAGAGGACTGATGTTAAGCCCTACATTTGAAGTCCATTCTGTAACTACTGTCAGAGCCTGTTGCATTCGATATCTGACTGTACCATTAAATTTTCCGTGGGCTAAGATGACTAGGTCATCCGCATAGCCCAGGACGTGATGCCTATCGTTGTCGAGTCTAGCTATCAGGCCATCCATGACCAGATTCCACAATAGAGGAGATAAGACTCCCCCCTGTGGGCAGCCTCTGGCTACCTGAGCTGACACTGTATCCCCTAGCAACGTAGCATATATCACACGGCTTCTCAGCATGCAGTCTATCCATCTACAGCTTGTTTCGTCTATTCCTTTTAGACGGATCGCCCTTGTGATCGCTTCGTAAGAGGTGTTGTCAAATGCTCCCTCAATATCGAGAAATGCACCCAACATCACCTCTTGGTTTTCTAGAACGTACTCCACTCTCTGTACAAGATGGTGCAGTGCCGTTTCTGTGGAGACTCCCGCTCGATATGCATATTGTCCCCGATGTATCGGACTTTCAACCAATACACCATCCCTGATATGCCTATCGAGCAGTTTTTCTAAGGTCTTCAGTACGAATGACATCAGACTTAATGGCCGCAGAGACTTGGCCCTTTCCTGTCCGATTTTGCCAGGTTTGGGTATAAAAGCCACCCTTATCAGCCTCCATGCTTTTGGTATGTACCCCAGCCCTAAACTAGCCTGCAGTATCTTACACAATTTTTTGAAAAGAAGGTCGTTTCCCTTCTGTAGAAGTATTGGATAAATCCCGTCCGGACCCGGTGATTTATATGGCTCGAATGAGTTTATTGCCCATTTGATTTTGTCCTGGTTTATAACTTCTTTTGCCACATGCCAGTTTTCCCTAGAACCATAATTCATGATATCCAGTCCGGTTTGCCATGTGTCTAGTGGTATCAGTTTTGTCTCAGACTCAGGAAAGTGCACCCTGAAAAGCTCTTTCAGGGTGTCTTCACCATTCTGAGTGTATTCACCTGACTCTTTTTGGAGCGAGGGAATACTTATCTGAGGGTCCTTTGAGAGAACTTTATGGAGCCTTGCCATTTCTGAAGTCCCTTCTATCTCTTCACAATGCCTTCTCCACGATTCTCTTTTTGCCCTTCTCAGTTCCTTATTGTAGTCAGTCAGAGCTTTGCGATAATCGCCCCACTCGCCTGACCTTTTGGCGAAATTAAATTTTCGTCTAACCTCTGTCCTTTGATTTGCAAGATTATGATTCCACCAGGGAACTTTTCTGTTGGAATTCCTGACTATCTCCGGACAGTTGTCTTCGAACGCTGACGTGACAATCTCTTGAAATTGTTCGGCAGCCATGTCTAGGTCCAATGTATGCCTTATCTTCCCGTTAATCCTGCCTAAGCTATATTCTATGTCTGCTTGATATGCTTCCCAGTTTGTTTTACGAGGATTACGATAAGTTTCCTTGATAAGCTCATTTCCTGTCATTTCAAAACAAATGTGTCGATGGTCTGAAAAGGACACCTCATCTGACACATGCCAGTTTTTCACAGTTCTAGCCACGTTAGTCGTGGCAACTGTTATATCAATCACCTCCTTCCGTCGTGAAGTCACGAAGGTTGGTTTGTTTCCTACGTTTAATATGTCTAAATTATGTTGCATTATAAACTGTAGTACTGACTCACCTCTTGCATTGGTGTTTGTACTGCCCCAAGTCAGATGGTGCGCATTCGCATCACAGCCAATGATTAATTGCAATCCATTTTTCCTGCAATCTCTCACTAGCTGCTCCAATTCCCTTGATGGTGGTTGTTCGGGATCATCATATGGGAGGTATGCTGATCCTAAAACTATCTGCTTCACCCCTCCTCCATCTATGATCTTCATCTTTACCGTGGTTAAATCCCTGGAACAGTGATTTATCAACGGCAGTGTTTTGATGTTTCGTTTGACTATTATGCAAGTTCGCGGGACATCGACAGACCGGCTATATATAAGCTCTGCACCAATACCCGATAGACCTCTTATTTTGCCCTTGTACACCCAGGGTTCTTGTATCAAGGCTACATCAAACCTTCTCATGGCGACAGTAAGTTCTGCTGAAGCTGACTTACTATGCTGGAGATTCGCTTGCAGGATTCTGATTGGAGCCATCAATGCCTCTGATGGTTTTGAAGGATATCTTTTCAAGTCTGTAATACGCCTTGAAATTTGCAGCCTTCAATGTTTTATAGGAGACCTCGTCGATCGTGTATACGAGGATTTGCATGTCCTCTCCGACCTTCCGATTTTTCAACAACCAGTCTTCCGTCTTAAGGTCTTTATTTTGCCTCTCTAAACGGGTTCTGACTGTTGATTCTTCAGCCTCTTTCTCGGGGATGCGGGCGAGGACCATAGGGCGTTTTGGCATGTGGCTGGGATCGACCACATTTAAGTCGACTCCTTCCCACAGGCCCTCCATAGTCCTTACCACCTCAGTAGTCCATTTTTTGGTATGTTCGTTAGCACAGTTTACCCACAGAGTACCTGCGCTAAACGATGTTTTATGGAACTGTAGCAGTTGATTTTGACTTCCAACAGGAGCCTCATCCACTGCTAGCTTTAGTTTGTTGATGATCAGGTCTGCGTGAGCCTGATCTAGTTGAGTATCCGGATGGTGCCTGTGTGCCACCGCTATCCTGAATACTTTTGTGACATTGCTGTATGACCTAGTCTGCTCATGAGAGCTCCTTGGTCTCTTAGCAACCCTTTGTTGCGGGGGGGTAATGGTATTCTCCCGCGGTCTCTTTTTACCCTCGGGTTTTACCAGTACTCCCGTTTTGTTTTTATGGGGATTTGCTGTGGTCCATGTTCCAGCAGCCATTTTTGCCTTTTTCGTCATCTTTCTTTTTTGAGCTCCAGAAAGGCGTTTTTTGCTACTTTGTGCAGAGTCTGTTCCGCTTGGAACAACTTCTGGCTCAGTATTTGGGACAGATACAGAATCCACGACTGAAGTCGCCTCTGTGTCCGTTCCCGTTTTTGTGTTTGTTTTTTCAATCTCGTTCTCCATATTTGTTCCCACGAGTTGGGACGAATTGCTGTCAGGCACGGCAGTGCGCCCTTACCGTGCTAAGGCTATAATCCCCCAGAGTTCGCCATCTCTCTAGGGCATCGCTTTAGATACACTTTACTCCCTGTACCATGCATCCCGTCGGCACGATGGTGTTACACCTTAGAATTGGGAGGATGGATCATTTGGCGTTACCCAGGGTGCACCACGTGGAGGCGATCCATCGCTACACCCCTATTGATCCTATTGTTTATATCTTTGCCGTAAATTCCGGTCAATTTTGGCCGGTTGTATCTCAGGAACCACTCATCATAATTAAACATTTTTTCTTTTATAAGAAGCGTCCCGCCACTGACTTTTGAATACCGTATTCACAATTTAATTTAGTTTAATATTTCTCGAGATATTCTATTTGTTTATAAACCAAGAAATTGTTTATAATTTTAAAATATTCCTGAGGCCGCTCAAATAGTCCAATTTCAATTATGTAAAGTACATTAGATAGATATAGTGTCTTTTTATGAAAAAATCATAGTTATTCTTACGCATCGTAATTATTGTCGTTATTATAGCGACCGTAAATTTTTAATTAACATTTTAATTGTTGCTAAACTGTTCATTCAGTTTCCGTAGACTTCTGGAATTATAATATATACGGATAGGGCTTTTACGTTACCAAGTTATTTAATTATTGATTAACAACTACTTATCTAAAAGTTTAGTTGAAAATTAAAGATTTTGTTGGAAAAACCCGCTTTTTCCAGGGAAATTTTTCGTCGACGTGAATCGGAAAAACACGTCTCTATGCAGAATTTAATTGCGGTGAATTTTTATTTGGGTATTTTTGGCCTAAAGTTAAAATCTTTGGAGTTATAGAGCAAAAATTGAAAAAACACGATTTTCGGGCTCCATTTTGTTTATAAAAAAAGTAGCACACTATCTGCAGACTTTACATATCTATATTATTAATACATACAATAATAAGATTCGATTCCAGCAATAAAATTGCTGGTAAATAACTTTTGCTTGTATTTTGCTAATTAGCCCAGAGTAATAAATAAAGTAACCTGTAAAGCGGGTAACGATTAATTTTATTTGGATGCTAATGAGGGGGTGATTTTCGCGATTCTTTTTACCAAAAAAAATGAAAGGAACCACAAATATTTTGAGCGTAAATCACTTTCTTTTAATGTTCGAAGTTTTTTTGAAAAATAAAAATATACCCTTTTTTAAACACTTTGAAAAGTTGTAACGAGATTTCCCCAAAAAGTGCTCTGTTTTTTGGTTATTTCACGTTGAACTATTTAATCTGAAATTTGACGAATAAGAACCCCTACTTATCATTAGCTACAACTCTGCTTTTACTGGGTCTGCAGACTTCGTGCATATACAATTTTTTTCACTTTTTTATAAGCTATATTTTTGTTACGAATGTTTTTTCGATAAAATGCTTAGGTACTTTTTGAGTTGTTTGCGAAAAACCGTCCAAAAACATGTTTTTCTTTGTTAAAAATGAACATATTCACTCGCAAATAACTCGAAAAGTATAAACTAAGTGAAAAAACTCTATAGAAAAAAAGTTGCTTAGAATTAGTCATTTTATCCAATTCCGGACTTATTTTGAATGTATATTTTTCATCCCCGAGAAGGGTGTATACCCCTCCATTTCTGTAAAATGGAGAGGATGTACAATTTTAAACTTTTTCCTATATAATAATAGACAATTTTTTTACCTACCTATTTCCAAATTTTCATCCTTCCTTTATTTTTTTGGGTCAGATTGTTTTTTGATCGAGCTATAAATTATTTTATTTCAGAAATAAAATATACAACTTCCTTTTCAGGAAATTAAGAAAGATAAAAACGTAATACAAAAAGAGAAAAATATCAGTAAAAAAATGTTTGTACAAAGTCAACAAAACTTTTTTCTGTACAACTTACCTAAAATACATTTTTTTAATTAAGCTTAAAAAATAACACAGGTTTACAAAAAAAATTGTTGACTATTTGACGAAATCATATTATGACTACGGGGTTTTTGTGGTCACTGATCACGAATCCGGGGTCCGCAGACCTCTATCACGTCGGGTGAAGGTCATTTCAAGGTCAAATCATTTTTATGGACTTTTCCTGATTTGACCTTGAAATGACCTTTACCTGACGTGGTAAAGCTCAACGGACCCCAGTTTTGTGATTAGCGACCCCAAAAACCCCCTAATATATTTTTCAGAGCGATTGTGTCGATTTATCTTGATTTTAACTTGAAATGACAGACATTAACCTAGACGTGAGACAGGTCAGCGGATCCCGGACTCGTGATCAGCGACCCCAAAAGCACCCTAATATACTTTTTCAGGGCGATTGTCGATTTATCTTGATTTGACCTCGAAATGACCTTTCTCTGACGTCCTCAAAAGCGATGCCAAAAACCCCCTATCGGTATGGTTTCGTCAAATAGTCAAAAATTTTATTTTATTTTTTAAACCTGCGTAATAAATGGATGTCTCAGAAGTCAAACGTTGTAAGTCACATTCTCCCTAAAAATTACTGATGAGATATAACACTTATTGTTATATATAATAATATTATTATTTCCTTGTTTTTATTTATATATTATGTTACCCATATTATGCTAAAAAATACAGTTTATTTGTTTTTAATAACTACTTATATTTCTGCAACTATTTTCAGAAACATCCTAGTATCTCAATTTAAACACTTATTGACTGATTGGCTTCTGAGGCATCGAAATGTTATTTTTTTGCTCTTATAGAGTATCTCAGCGTAACTTGGAACCTATTGATAACTTTTTTATTATCAGTTTTACGAAAAAAGTTTTTCTTCATAAAATGCTCCGCATGGCATGGAATGTAAGATGCAACCATCAGATATCAAATTTTATTAATTTTATGCGAGGCATGTAAAAAAATATGAATTTCGGTCAAGAGTAAAGTATCTTTATATTTCAACATATTGAAAATTATTGTTATTAAAAAAATAGTTTGGAATTAAAAACTATGTTTCAATATTCAATACCATCCTTCTGATTGAAATATTGTGAACTATAAAGGTACTTAACTCTTAAGTGAAATTCATATTTTTTGACATACCTCGTATAAAACTGAAAAAAATTGATGTTGGGTATCAGTAATTTGAGAAAAATTTCAATTGTTTTAATTATAAGGATGTAATTGCATATTAAAACCACAATTCCAAAATTGGTTTTTAATTTCAAACCATTTTTCATAATAACAATTTTTGATATTCCGAAATATAAAGGTACTTTACTCTGGATCGAAATTCATATTTTTGACATACCTAAATCATAGGTACATAGTATACCATACATAAAATTGATAAAATCTGATATCTGGTGGTTTGAGTCTTAGGTTTTATTTATACCATGCAGAGCATTTTATAAAGAATAACTTTTGTTCATAAAATTGATAATAAAACAGTTTCCCATATTATGGTTCCTAGTTACGCAAACATACTGTATAATAATATTTTTTTATTTTTCAATTGTAGCATCAAATTCGGATTCAGCATAATCAAACGCTAAATAGAAATATTTTTGATCAAAATAAAATGATAATTTCAACGATATTTTTAAAATTATTTATACAAAACAATTATTATTGTTTAAACAATTAATAAAAAATTAGCGGCTAAGTCGGCTTCAACTCCATCTAAACACCTAATTAGCGGTCGGTTTTTGGCTCTCGTTCATTTTTAACTTTTCGACAAAAATGGCAAGGACTGAAATTATTGCAAATGTGATTTTCTATAATTTCTTTTTTGAAAATGTTTTTGTGAAGTCAATAGTTTCCGAGTTAAGGGGGAAAATTTATGATTAACTTTAAGATATGAATGTATGTATTAATTTGAGAGAAGTATTAATTTAATGGCTTTTCAAAGTATCCAGAAATGCACGGTTAAGAAGCACAAAAATTCGACACCGTAGATATACAGAGTAGGCCAAAGAAAGCAGTCCACCTCGATATTTGGCAATATTTATTAGAACTGTAAAGACTGAAATAGTTTTGTACACACTTATGAATACAGGTAAATAGGGAGAAGTGTACTTTTGAAGTGTGTAAATTAAATACTTCCTAGCTGAGCGTTTTCGGCTTATAAAGCCATCTTCAGAGCTATGCTACAATAAAAAGGTCTCTAATGAATAATTGATTTTAGAATTCAAAAGTTTAACTTACGTCAAAAGGTTCAAAATACCACTACGAAGAGAGATGGATCCCATGTATGATATAAAAATACTTCTATTTTTTTATGCAGTTTTTTAATTAATGGAAAAAATTGGAAAAAAACCTTGTCTGATTGTTGAAAAATGCTCAACCCAGTTATTGTTTTATGGTCAGAAAAGTTAAAAACATCTATTACAACACAAAGGACTTGCACACGAAAAATTACATTACATAAAACGAATAGTCAATCATGGTAAGGTCAAGAAACCTTACCATCTGAAGTCTACGGTGTCAGCATGCAGAATGGCGGCATGTGGCATGGACATAGAGGTATATATTAACATAGAGTGAGCCTACCTTCCGCGCTTCCTGACGACAAGATCTCATGGACTGGTTTGCGGCATCTCTTTCTAACACATTGTATCGAGAAACTAAGATGACATTAAGTGTGAGTATAGGTACGGAAGGGGAGGACAACTGTCGCAGCTTTATTATGCGTAAGAGTGAAACAGAACTAATCCAAATAAAAAAGATGGTGTCGTCACGTCGCTCTGAATGACACTCTCTCTATGCTAATATATAACTCTATGGGCATGGAGGCTTTTAATGACAGCCGACACAGACAAGGGTGTGCTCGTTAAGGTGCTTTCACTTTTTCTCATATCAAGTGACAGTTGACATATGACATTTTAGCAAATATAACAATGGCTTCCCCTCTTCTACTGTAGATAAGGTCATTAGAAAGTCAATACTCAAAAAGAGACTAAACCAAGATGTTAACATAGAAAACGAATCCAACAAGGCATCTATTTATAGATCCTTATCCTACTTAGGGCCAATTTCAGAAAAAGTATCAAAAAGTTTAATAACATGCTTATTATTCGCCATTTTTTCATAGATAATAGCACCCATTACTGTACCCGTGAGTAATAATTCATTACTCACGGGCTGAAGTTTCTCACGGGTCATTACTCACGGGCTGAAGTTAGATTCAAGTGGCGCATGCCACTTTTAATATTAATCGTATATAAACTGCAAATAAAATTACTTAAACTTGTTTATTTAATACAATAATTATTTTAATATATATTAATAATTAACTTCGAAAAATGTTTAAAGGAATTTTAACTGTAACAATGTTAGTATATTTTTTACGGTTACATCTTGTTTACTAAAAATTTTGACGTTTATCATTTTTATTTTAGTGACAGTGAAATTAGCGCATTTTGTTTATGTTAACTGGAATTTTTAACTTATATTGTGTTTATTTTTCAAGATGTATTGTGTTGAATATGTTATAACATATGATGTATAGTTATATTATTATATTATATGTAAATGTAAATACGTCTACCGAAAACAGCCATTTCCTATTTATTAGATTCACTGACAGTAGGTACCAATTTAAGCTTATAATTTTTCGGAAACGAATAGAACTTATATTGATTATTTCTAGTTGTATTTTTGCAATAAATAAGAATTTGGTAATAGTAGGCAACCAATTATTCAGCCATGTACTAGGGGTAAATAGCATTTAGGTATTTTTGTAAATTATTATAATTTAAATGTCGAGTAGTTGATAATTAAATTTTTTACTAAAAAAAAAGGTCGTAGAAAAAGTATAGTATTGTACCCGCATGTAATGGCTATTACTCACTCTGATGTATAACGACAATCGCCTACGGCTCGTGTCGCAAACTTCATCGTGAGTGATAACCATCATTACATGCCCGTTGAATAATATACTATTATTCAATCAATAGTGTGCGCACTGTTAGTTAAATAATAACGTGGGCCTAAATTTTACACACATACCTACTGTCGCAAATGTATCATATTTTTCAAAATTTTGGAATGTGTTTAAATCATAGAACAATTTCAACTTTTGTTTTTAATACAGATTTTAATCCTCTACAAATAGCTTCCCATGACTTTTGATGTAAAATAATTAGGGAAGCAGTAATTTAACAGTTTAGAATTTTACATTGAGTTTCCTGTGGCTCGCTTTACGATTCACAACCCGGTATGGTATAATAGGTTATAACATATTTAACACAATATGATTTAAAAAATAAACATACTATTAGTTTATTCCAATTAATACAAACAAAATGCGCTAATGCACTGTCCCTAAAATAAATAATGATAAACATCAAAATTTTTAGTAAACAAGATATTGTAAAAAGTTAAAATTCCTTTAAAAACTTTTCGAAGCTAATTATTGATATAAATTACAATATTGTATTGAATAAACAAGATTAAGTAATTTTATTTGCAATTTATATACGATTAATGAATCGTAATCCACTTGAATCTAACTTCAGCCCGTGAGTAATGAACTATTACTCACGGGTAAAAAGTAATTGGTGTTATTGTTATTATCTATTAAAAAATAGCGAATAATGAGCATGTTATTAAACGGTCGTAGAAAAATTTAATTACATACTGTCTATTATTATAATATGTGATTAAATTTTTGTTTTCATTTTTTTTTTCATATACGTATAGTCTGGGCTGATTATCGGATAATAGGCCATTTTTGGGAAAAGTTATTTACCAGCAATTTTATTGCTGGAATCGAATTATAAGATCCTATATATTAATAATATAGGTATGCAAAGTCCTCAGATAGTGTGCTACTTTTTTTATAAACAAAATGGCGCCCGAAAATCGTCTTTTTTTCAATTATTGCTCTAGAACTCCGAAGATCTTAACTTTACAACAAAAACACTCAAATAAAAATTCACCGTGATTAAATTCTGCATAGAGACGTGTTCTCCCGATCTGCTCCGACGAAAATTTTTCTCGGAAAATGCGGGTTTTCCCAACAAAATCTTTAATTTTCAAATAAAGTTTTAGATAAGTAATTATTTACCAATAATTAAATAATTTGGTGACTTAAAAGCCTTCTTGGTTTAGATTATAGTTCCAGAAGCTGGTGAAAATTAAACGAACATTTTAGCAACAATTCAATTGTTAATTAATAATTTACGGTCGCAATAATAACCAAAATAATTATGATACACTAATCAAACTTTGAAATCTTATAAAGATGAGATGCCTATTTAACATTTTGTCGACAAAATATAATTTTTTTATTTTTTTGCATAATCTTTAAATGTTAAAAAAAATAGTTATAAACAAATTAGCGTTTCTCAGAAAGTGTTTATTATATTATAATTTTAAAAAATAGCTAAAATGCGCATTTCAAATATCTTGAAAATGAATGCTTTAAAACTTTTTTGCAACCATTTGCAAAAAAGTTATGAAACAGCAAAGTAAACATACGACTACTACGGTGTTAATAATTTTTTTTAATTCTTTCAAAGCGTAGAAGTGAGTTTAAAGTACAAGCTAATTATTTATAAAACAATATCGATTATCAGCTTAATGGTTATATTTTAGTTAAAGATTATAAATATATTTTTTTGTAATTTACACGCGCGAAAGTAGAATAATACAGTACCGTAGCTACCCGCCCACATACACAACTCGCGCGAGTTTAAGCGTGTCAGTCGCTTCGAGTGAACATTTTATCTATGGCTCTGTATCAAGCCTACTTTCGCGCTAAAAATTACAAAAAAAAAGTATTTTAAATCTTTGATTAAAATATAACCATTGCACTAATTTTTGACATTCTTTGTGAGTAATTAGATTGTACCATAGACTCATTTTTAAGCTTTGAAACAATTAAAACCAAATTATAAACAATGGAGATATCGTATATTCATTTTGCTGTTTCCTAACTTTTTTGCAAATGGTTGGAAAAATTTTTTAAAGCATTCATTTTCAAGACCTATGAAATACGCATTTTAAGTATTTTTTAAAATTAGAATATAATAAACAATTTCTAAGAAATGTTAATTTGTTTATAACAATTTTTTTAAACATTTAAAGATTATGCAAAAAATGAAAAATTTATATTTTGTCGACAAAATATTAAATAGGCATCACACCTTTATAATCTTTCTAAGTTTGATCAATGTCTCATGATTATTGTGGTTGTTATTGCGATTGCAAATTGTTAATTAACAATTGAATTGTTGCTAAAATATTCGTTTCATGTTAACCGGCTTCTGAATTTATAATCTATACTAAGAAAGCTTTTATTTCACCAAGCTATATTGATAAATAATTACTGGCCCAAAAAATTTATTTGAAAATTCGAGATTTTGTTGGGAAAACCCACATTTTCCGAGGAAAATTTTCGTCGGAGCAAGTCGGGAAAAACATGCCTCTATGTAGAATTAAATTGGGGTGAATTTTTATTTGATTATTTTTGGTGTAAAGTTAAAATCTTCGGAGTTATAGAGCAATAATTGAAAAAAATACGATTTGTCGGCGCCAATTTGTTTATAAAAAAAGTAGCACACTATCTGTGGACTTTGCATACCTATATTAATAATATATAGGATCTTATAATTCGATTAAAGCAATAAAATTGCTGGTAAAAAACCTTTCTTTGTACTTTACTAATTAGACCAACGTATTATAACTATTTTTTTTTTAATTTAAAGATTATGCAAAAAAAAAGAAAAATTTATATTTTGTCGATAAAATATTAAACAATCATCTCATCTTTATAATCTTTATAAGTTTGATCAATGTATCATGATTATTTTGGTTATTATTGCGATCGTAAATTGTTAATTAACAATTGAATTGTTGCTAAAATATTCGTTTAATTTTCACCAGCTTCTGGAATTATAATCTATACCAAGAAATCTTTGATGTCACTAAGTTATTTAATTATTGATTAATAATTACTTACCTAAAACTTTATTTGAAAATTATAGTTTTTGTCAGGAAAACCCGCATTTTCCGAGGAAAATTTTCGTCGGAGCAAATCGTGAAAAACATATCTCTATGCAGAATTTAATTGCGGTGAATTTTTATTTGGGTGTTTTTGTTGTAAAGTTAAAATCTTCGGAGTTATAATAGAGCAATAATTGAAAAAAATACGATCTGTCGGCGCCATTTTGTTTATAAAAAAGTAGCACACTATCTGCGGACTTTGCATACCTATATTATTAATATATAGGACCTTATAATTCCATTCCAGCAATAAAATTGCTGGTAAATAACTTTTCCATGAATTTTGCTAATTAGCCCAGAGTAGTATCTTATTGTACATATCTACATGGTAGCTACACTACAAATATGATAGTAAAAATAAAAATTTAACAGTTAACAATAAATATTCAAATTTCTTTTTTTAAATTTAAATTTTACACGTAGGGTAAACAATACAACATATTAAATAATGTATGTATATTATTTACATAATATACGTATAATAAACATTTTAAGCAATATTAATAAACTAGCAGAAAAAATTAAAGAGTGGGTATATTTTTAAAATGAATTAGTATATTTGTCCGGTGAATACCGTCGGTCAACTCAGTGAAAACATCACCTTGAAATTTCACTTTCTTGCGACAGAGAGACAAAGGTTTTGTATTCCAATAAGAGTTGAATAATATCTAAAGTAGCCTTGTTAACATTGCAAATGATGCAAATAAAAAGGCGACGTGGTGATAATGTGCAACGAGAACGAGGATTTGTCACAGAGTGTATTGTCCTATAAATAAATGTATATGCTATTTGGTACTACCTCCGTTCAGAAATAAATACATCGCGAAATTGGATTTTATTTTTCAAATACATATAAAGACTTCACTTCTAAAATGTTGTTATTACACTTTTTTCCTTTTTCAAATTTAAAATTACATTTACGACAAGTATTGACGTTTTATGCGAGTTATGCTCAAGGCACCTTCCTCACTATGCTGAAAGTTCAACTGTAGAATCGCTATTCGCGTCATTGAGACCTATAGGAAGAAGACGGAGTCAGCGACCGGAGCCATATTATTCATCATTAGGATGCATACATGCCCTATGTCCTATATATCCATAGGACGTCACATCATTGGAGTCAATCAGTTTAGACACATCTTATCACTATCCACGTAGGTATTTTAAGACCAGCACAATTGCATTTAATGAGCTGAATCAATTCCAAGGATATATTCAGTATTTATATACAAAAGGATCCCGGTATTCAATACATTACGGTTGATATAACATTACCTTATATACCATGTCTCATGTAGTGGAGTCACTGAAGTTGGATATGAGCTATTACCTCCGATTTCGTTGAACCTCCATCTATTTGCATGACAATTGCTGAGTTGTTAGAGGGTATCTCAAGGAACAAAGGTGACATGGTGCAAACTTGTGCTTTTACCCTGGGGGTGGATGCCACCCCTTCTCGTGGGTGAAAATTATTTTATTAAAAATAACCCCATAATTCGACAGAGAGACGAATTTCAAGTAAAATTTGTTATATAAAGTTATTAAAATAAATCAAAACTTTTTGAGTTATTAAACATCAAAGATTTTAATTTTTCTTGAGAAAAATGCATGTTTTTAACGAATTTTTCATCAATAACTCAAAAAGTGTAAGTTTTTACTTCTTCTTCTTCTTCTCGTTGTCCTTATGCCCTATAAGAGCGTCGCACTTTGGTATCACCTATCCATCTTTTACCCATTTCTTCCACGCCTTCCGGTCTCCTGCCATTTCCTTCATCTGTTGCACTATTTTCCCTCTCTTTGTCCCGATTTCCTCGATCTGCTCCATCCACCCCTTTCTAGGTCTGCCCCTTCTTCTTTTCCCCTGTCTTTTGGCATCTGTCACCTTCTTTACTAGTCTGTTCTCGTTCATCCTAGTTATATGTCCAAACCAATTCAGTTTTATTTTTTCAATTTTTTTCTCTATTGGTTCCTGACTTAGCACGTTTCTGATGTTTTCGTTCCTTTCCCTGTCCATCTTCGTCTTTCCAGCTATTTTTCTCAGCTGTTTCATTTCTGCTGCATTTATCGCACTTTCATGTCTTTTATTTGTGACCCATGTCTCGCTTGCATATAGAAGAGTTGGTACTGTGATTGTATTATATACATGCATTTTTGTTTCCTGGCTGATTTCCCGTTTTCCCAGTATCGTATTATTAATCGCATAATATATTTTCGTACCTTTCTTTGTCCTATTTGCAATTTCTAGGTCTAGCTTTCCGTCATTCGATATTATCGTGCCCAGGTACTCGTAGGCCGTCACCCTCTCCAATTCTTGTCCTTTACAGAACACTCGTGTTTCGTCTTCAATCTCCTGCTCCTGCTGACCTATTTTCATCGTCTTGCATTTGCTGATGTTTATTTCTAATTTCATTTTCTCTATTTCCTCAGTCCATACATCAGTTAGTCGCTGCATTTTTCTCGGGTTGTCTGCTAAGAGAACGACGTCGTCCGCATACAATAATCCTTCTATCATAACTGGTGTTAGGTGCGTGTAGCCTATTATTGTTTTTAAGTGGTTTGTTCTTCTTTTTACATTTTTAAATAATTTATCCATAATTATGACGAATAGGAGTGGGCTTAGGCTCTCTCCCTGTTTTATACCCTTGTTCATCCTAAATTCTAGTGATCTGCTACCTCCCATTTGTACTTTTCCCACCACTCTGCTGTATGTACTTTTAATTATCTCTAATAGTTGCCTCGTTATTCCCAGCTCCTCCATAGTATTCCACAATACTTTCCGGTCTACTGAGTCGAACGCTACTTTAAGGTCTATGAAGGTCATATATATGTTTGTTCCCCGATCATTATTTCTTTCCATTATATTTCGTAGTAGGCTTATGTTGTCTACTGTTTGCCTTTTGGCTCTGAATGCTGTTTCCTCTTCCACATTTCTTTGTTTCGCTAATACCTATTATTTGCATTTTAAATTCTTCCATTTCTTGCTCTAATTCGCATTCCTTTCCTCTAAGTCATGTTAAATTCCATGTTCCAATTTTCAAGTTGTTATTTTCGTTTATTTTAGTTTTTGCGTCTTCTCCTTGTTTCCTTTCCACGTCAATCGTGCTAGCTGTTTTTTCAATGTCCTTTGTCCCTTGTTCATGTTCTTGTTGATTATCCTTTCCTTCTATATGTTTTTCTTTATCCAAATTCCATTCCGTTGTCTTTGCGTTGTCGTCATCGTCTTTACTATCCCTCGTTTGTTGTTTCCTTAGTTTTTTGGAACAGATTTCTCTATTTTTTCGTTTACTCTGTTCCATCTCCACTCCTCCCCATTTATTGTAACTTTATTGTAACCTATTTTTACTTCTTTTCCCTTTTCTTTTTCGTCTTTAGCTAGTTCTCGGAGCTGTTTTTGTATTTTCCTCTCTTGTTTCGTCATGTCATTGTTTAGGAAGATTTTTTGATTTCTTATATTTTTTAGTTTATATTTGTTTTCCATGACTGTTTGCTTGTCTTCACCATTATATAGTTGGATGAGATAGTGGGATTCTCCTATTTTTATTACAGTTCTGATGTGTATTTCTAGCTGTAGATTGGTTTGTGAAAAGTTCTCCGTGGCTATTTTGAGGCCTGCTTGATCTCTTGTATCAATATTCAGGCCGCTTAGAACAATATTATTTTTCCTTTTTTCTTTATCGATCCATTCCATATTCTGTTTTATTTGTGTTAATTCTGCTTTTATATCTTCATTTTCTTTTCTGAGTTCCTCGTTCTCTTCTTTTAAATTTTTCATTTCCATTGCGTATGATTTTTGGTCTTCTCTTATTAATTTCATCTCATCTTTTATTTCTGCTTTCATGTCTTGCATCAGATATAGTATTTTCTCGAGTTTTTCATCACTTATATTGGTGGGTGTTCGATGCGTTTTCTTACTGTTTTGTAAGATATCGAAATTTTCAGCCGGTCTTTTCTTATTCTGATCATCTGGATAGTCGTCTGAACTCATGTTTTTCTC
Source organism: Diabrotica virgifera virgifera (assembly GCF_917563875.1). Lineage (NCBI taxonomy): Eukaryota > Metazoa > Arthropoda > Insecta > Coleoptera > Chrysomelidae > Diabrotica > Diabrotica virgifera. Next base: position 166,896,781 of record NC_065445.1, read on the forward strand.
GAGAAAATCCCTTAAAGGCTTTGGCGAATATTGGGTGTCTCAGGGAAACAGCCGAAAAGCTACTCAGTCCACCCCCCGACCAGTTACCTAAGCTACCCTTCTATATACCCGTCAATCTACTCCCTTCGTTTAGCAGATTTTCTTATCTTTCGTGAAAGTATTTGTTTTTATTTCCTTTAAATATTTCTAATGCCGCCTATGTCTCCTATAATTGAATTTAAATTTTTCAAGTATCAAGAGCTCTGTTGTCTGTCTCTTGTTCCTTATCTCCTAATTAAGGTAATTAGCAAAAAGTTTATTGACAATGCTTATTGACAATGATAGCCAAGCTGTGTTTAGCTTTAAATTTGAGTAATTTATAATAGAAAAGGCATGCAAATGACTTACAGTTTTTGATGCCTTTTCGTCCACTGATGCACTGCACTTATGTTTACACTATTAAAATGTTTCCAAGTTTTAATTTTATAATTGTATTATTAAAACATATCTTTTGTCAGGAGCTGCTATCACACCGTGTTTGTTACCTTCTAGCAAGCAAGCAAGCAATTTGATTCAACCCGACCTGTGGGAATGTCCACCCTTTCGAAAAAAGTGCATTCGGGTGTAACAAATTCATTGGGGCGAGGTGTTTTAACCCGAGTTTAAAAACAGGGATCACACCACCTCGCTCCAATGCCCCAGGCCATCCCTTCCCCCCCCCCCCATAGCACGCTGATGCGCGATGGGGGCACAACTATCGTAGCCAAATGCTCTTCACAATGGAATCCTGGGTAATAAGATTCCAATGTGGTGCCCTAATCGAAAGCAAAAACTAGGCAAGCGTGATGCGCTCTATGCCTTTATCTTCTTACTTACTTATCCGCGGAACTAAAATTGCTTGCTTGGGCCCCAAGTCATTGTACCAAGCCCCACTGAGCTCGGTCCAATGGCTTGGAAATCAAGAATTTTATGATTTTTTTGTTTTTATGATTTTTTTGGTGGCTTACGCCTTTTTTGGTTTTTTTTTGTTTTTTTTTTGTTTGTATGCTGGTTTTACCTGATCGTCTGTCTGGTATCTTGGATGACTTCTTGGACTACCTTGGTCACTATGTTGGTGACTAGTCTGACTAGGTAGTCTTCGTCTGGGAGGATCGCTGTGGTGGCTTTTTGGTTATTGGCTTGTGTGGCTTTGGCATAGGAGACTCCGGTTACCTGTTGTCGTCTGTTGGTCTGCTGTTGTGGCCTCTGTTTTGGTGGTCTGCTCCAGGTTGGACATCTAGGGCATCCTCTGTAGCTTGCGGGATGGCTTCCGTGGCAGTTGGCGCAGGTTGCCTTTGTTTCTCTGGGCCTTTTACATTGCTTCGAGGGGTGATCTTCTCCGCATTTCACACATCTGGGGTCTTTGTGGCACGCGTTCTGTGCATGGTGGAAGCCCTGGCAGTTGAAGCACTGCGTTGGCCCTGTCGCTTTTCGTAGGTCTTCTACTACTACGTTCATGTGGCACAGATTGGTGATCAGCTTAGCCTTTTCTACGTCCTCGCGATTCAGAGTCAGTACGAACATCGGTAGTTTCCTTTTGGGGCCGGCTCTTGTGGTCATATTCTTAGCTGCTTGGCAGACTATTTGGTGTTGTACTTCCATCTCTTCTTGGATTTCCTCCTTGGTGGTGTTTGAGGGCAATCCTCTTAAAACCACTTTGGGTTTTATATCCACTTCTACTGGGAAGGCTACCCATTGTAGCTTCTTGTCTTTGTGTGCCTCTGCGTACTCTTCTATTATCCTCACCATTTTTTTATAATCTTCCAGGCTTTTCGCCTGGATGAATGTTTCTTTGCCACTCCTGGAGATTTTGTTTGTCGTGTAGACTTTTAATTTTTGGGCTATGGTGAGGATAGCCCCTGTCTCATTCACGCTCTGTAATTTAATTACAGGCTGCTTTCTGTGAGGGGTTGCTTGTTGTTCGGGCAACACGGTGGTTTCTTCGTTTGTTTCCATGTCTTCTCTCTCTGAATCGCCAGATCGTCTCAAGGTGTTCTCAAGGATCATCTCACCATCTGTGTTTTGCTCTGGGGGAGGCTGGCTTTCTGGTCCTCGTGACAGTGGTGGGAAGTTTTCTTTCTTCTTTTTTGGCTTCAGTTCTTCAGCCGGCGGTGGCTTTTTGGTCGCTGGGTTTTTGTCCTGTTGTGGCCTCGGTAGCTTTGGTGGCTGCTTCTCCTGTTGGTGTTGCTTCTCTATCAGTTTCCAAGTTTCTTTCAACTCTTTCAGCAGGTTGTCCATCCGGGCTGACATCTTCGCCATCTCTTCTCTTTGTCGCTCGATTTCGGCAGTTAGTCGCTCCTTTTCGACACTATGCCGGGCTGTCTCTTCTTCATGCTTTTCTGTCTGATCATGCTGATCTTCAAGCAGGGTTTCGAGCTTTTGCAAGGCCACCTTCCTCACAGCCCTTCTTGCTCTTTCTCTCTGGGAGCTCTTTCTCTCTGCCTTTCTGGGGGCTTCATTTTCCGTGTCTTCGGTGTCGGTGTCCTCTTCGGAGTCTTCCTCTGATTTCATCTCGGTATCTTCTTCGGTTTCCTCTTCGCTTTCATCTGTTTGCTCTTTCTGTAATAGGCTAAGAACCACTTTGCGTGGATCTTCATGTGTTGGCGGAGTGGCCATAGGGGGGGGGGTGATCGAGACCTAGCTCGATCAATCGTCTGGGGGGCAGAATCTCTAATTTTGGCGAACCTTTTTTCCGCCTACTGGCCCGACGCCAGCTCGGCTTCAGGGTTGGTTTCCCTGTCCCCATCGCGGTTGTTCACGTACCCAGACAGAACTAAGTACGGGATCCTCTTGATGTTCTCGTTCTACTGACCTAGGGGCCGAGGCTGCCCGATGTAGATTCCAAAGAACTACACCTTGCAGTGTCTACCCTTACGGAGGCACAGTAAAAATCCCGTAGCGGGCTCACGTAGAGCCCGCTTTACTTTTTCTGCTAACGGATCTCTAGCTGTGGCGTCTCAGAGAATCCAATAAAATAAAATTTCCTAAGTTTCACCACATCCAGTCGATCGGCCTTTGCCTCTCCTTCTCGCCTCAGAGAGTGAGAAGCGCTCAACTGCTATTTTGCTTACATTCAAGACTGAACTGAAAAGTTCACAGTCGAGCCACTCCTACTTCGTTGGCTGTGTCGCTGCTATTCCGCTCCGCTGCTGGCACGTCTTCCTCCCGTGGCTGGCACCGGACTACGTTTGTTACCTTCTTGTCAGGACCGGACCTCCTACAGGTCCGGTCCGGTAAAAACAGGTAAGTTTTTACAAAAAAATTATTATTATCAAAACTGAAGCTAATAAAACATTAAATAAACCCCTTACTAGAAATACCTTTTAGTGTTAACTAAAAGTGAGTTATAGGTAACTAATTGTAAATTTTTTTCGGCGAGTAAAAAACTCGTAAGTATTCAAGCTGAAATAACGGGAAATTGATGCATTTTATAACATAAACTTATTAAACATTTGTCAAAGTACTTAAAAATATCTATTAAATGAGCCCCCGTGCATGTTGATAGTGTTAAAATTTATGCTCCAAAATTTTTTCAAAATTTATCTTTTAAAAATTTTTCAAAAAAATATTATTTTTTTTTTAATAACTTCGTTCGGGTTTACGATATCAGGTTCATCTAAAAACTGTTTGAAAGCTAATTCCAAGTGCTATTTAAGCACGTTGAACTTAGTAGTCGGAGAGATAGAAGCGGATTTTGTGCGTGATAAGTAATATGGAAAAACTATACGGGGATATATTGAATTAGTTGCGTACATGACTTTCACCAACAGCCGCAAAAAAAAGTGGGGGCCGAGGGTAGTTATAAGAGGTCAAAATCGCGGTTTTTATTATTTTTTTTTGTGACGCTCATGATCGAGATAGTGCACCAAAATTTGGGAATAAGTAGGTCAAGACCAGTGCCGGATTTACCACTAGGCCGACTAGGCCGCAAGCAAAAGGGGGCCCCCCCTTTTTTGGTAAAAAAATTGCAAAACATTGCAAAAACTGCTACAGACTTGAATGTGACTTGCAACATACAAATCTCTAAAGGAGTGCGCATTGAGTCTAAGAGACAACCTTGATTCCTATGAAAAAAGAGGAAAAGAGTTGTCTAAAAATGAAACCTATATTTATTCTTGAAATAAAAAGACGCCTGAAAAGAAAAGCTCTCCCTGGCTAAGACAAAGAAGATAATTCTACTGAACCCCACTTTAATGACAAAAAAAACTTACAAGATTAATACATTCAATGTTGTAATTGACACCCTTTATTCAGAATTGAATGAAAGGTCCGAAGTTTATTTAAGTCTTAATGAAGAATTTGGATTTTAAAACAACTTATCGTCAATTTCCAATGAAGAAATCAGGATAAAATGTTGTTCTGAAGCTATTTCCTTGTGTCATTTTTTATAATTAACTATTTTTTATGGGAAATAGACCACAATTTTACTAAAAAAATGAATTTATTAACGTTTCGAAGCCCAAATCGGGTTTCGTTGTCAAAATACGATTTATTTAAATATCAATGACAACGAAACCCGATTTGGGCTTCGAAACGTTAATAAATTCATTTTTCTACAACCGTGTTAAAAATGCAAGTTTTAGCACTCCATACGAGCGTTAAAAATGCTACTTTAAGACACTAGTGCTTTAAAATTTTTATGGCACTGCAGTTCGTATTGACCGTATAGGCAATTTTGATGTAATGTCAAAAAAATATAAAAATGGAATGTCAGTCAAGCTCAAGTAAAAGTTTTTGTAGATATTGTCCTGTAATTACGTTTGTAGAAAAAATATTGTATGATATGCGTGTTAAAAAGTACATTTTTAAGGCACTCATGTGAATTGCAGAACTCGCTATCGCTCATTCAGCAAACTTTCATATGCGTGCCTTAAACGTGTACTTTTAACACTTATATCATAAATACCTATTTTTTAGTAAAATTGTGGCTTATTTCCCATAAAAATAGTTAATCAGGGTAAAAGTTTCTATTTTGACTAAAAAGTATCGAATCGACATATATGGTGACTTTGGAGTGTACAGTTCAAAGGCTTTGTTGAAGGTATATTTGATGAAGAAAAAGAACCTCATGACAACAAGATTACCAAGCCTCCGAAAAATACACTTTTTGAATATCTGAAAATCATTCATAAAAAACGGTTATCATTATTTCCGAATATGGACACGGCTTTGCGCACTCTACTATGCATTATGACATCTAATGCATCTGGAGAAAGATCATTCAGCGTGTTGAAAAGAATCAAAAACTACTTGAGGAACTCGACTTCTGACGAAGATTCTAGATTGTCTAGCTTGGCTAGTTTTGTTTCAAATGCTGATCTTTTTCAAGCCTTAGGCTTTAAAAATTTGATTAAAGATTTTGTAGCCAAAAAAGCTAGAAAAGTAAGTGTTTATAGTTTAGATATGATATTTAAGTATTATGAGTATGGAGTGGAGTGAGTGTCAATGTTAAACACTAATCCAACTGTATCCAAATTAAGAACATGACAATGACGTTTTTCAGTATAAGAGAATAATGAATAGGGAGCGGATTTATATGCGAGCAATTTTGATGAAATATGCGCATACATATGCAGTAAAAAATTACAAAATATGCGCAAGATATGCACAAAAATTTAAAAAATGCGTATTTTGAGAAACCAATATTTATCTACAATAAAATGAATTTATCGATTTTCCACTATCTTCTTGATTTTTTTTATGGTATCGTTGTTTTCATTCTATTTTTTTCAATGAGTTTTCATCGACCCCTCCCTTTTCTTGCAATATATTTCCAAAAAGACTTTAATTATAGGATTTCCCAGTTTTTATTAAATCCGACTTAAATTTATATTGTTCATTGGATGAAGTCATCAACGATTGTCTACTGTCAATTGGTAACTGATCAAAACTGCTTTCGATTTGCTCATCTTCTTGCATTTTGACTTATGTAGTTCTGTCCCGAAGTGTTGTTTTTCGCTAAGGTGGTATCTACGGCAATAACACATACTTTTTCAAACTGTTTAAACTTAAAATGTTGAGGAATCAGCCAAATATTATTTATTAAAGAAAAAAGAGGAAGTATGCAATCTTAAACTCACCATTCTATTACATGACTTGCAGAATAATTTCCATTGGTGTAGAGAAGCTGGGGATAGATTCTAATCTGGGAATAAACCAGGCTAGAATCTTTCGGCTTATTGCACTATTCACAAACAAAAGTACTTTTGAACAAAAACTAAACATTCGAATTCTCTGAATAAAGGTGATTAATTGTACTGATTTACGGGATCTGATTTAAACCATATTTAAATTTCCGTTAGAGAATCGTAAAACGATGTTTAGAGGTGTAAATATTCTCTTAACAATAGGGTATTTAACATCCTACAATCATTTTATGACAGCGTACTAGACGCACATTGTGGGAAAGTGCGGTGTCACATTATGCGTTTTGACCGCATGCGGTCCGCAACCGGACCTATCTGTCACACTATGCGTTTAGTCTGGTGCAGTTTCTAAGCGCGTGACGATGTCTCAAAACGCATCCGTTTCCAACGCAACCGGACCGACCTGTCATACTATTCGTTTTGACCGGATGCGGTGGAAACGCATCCGGTCAAAACGTATAATGTGGCATCGCACTAAAGATCAGGAGTTTTCTAAGAAAAACCGAAAAGTTAGTGAATGAGCCTACTTCAGGTGTTCTCGAAAAAATATGACAGCATGTGCGGGGTAATATTTTGTGTCGAATTAAAAAATTTTCAAATTTTTCCGTTTAGACAAAAATGTTTTCAAAAAAGGCACATAATATGCATATTTCTTTAAAAATATGCCAAATTTGGTAAAGTTCCCAAATATGCGAAATATGCAAGCAATATGCATTTAGCATAAAATCCGCTCCCTAATAATGAATAATGAATTGAACGATATAGAAGTTTATTTGTTGTCTTCTTAGGCCTGGTTGCACCAACAAATCTTAAGTTTAAGGCGTGCATTAACAAAACATATGCGTTGCACCATTGAGTCTCAGATCAATTTTCAGCTTGCTACAATGGATTGTCATGTGGATTGCGTTGATAAGAATTGAAAATTATGGTATAACGTATGTGACACTTAATTCGGCCCTATCTATAAGCTGAGCTCGGTTAAGCTGTAGCTTAGGATTTGTCGGTGCAACCAGGCAGTAAGATTTTTATTTTTAAGTACCGTAGCCTATTACTAGTACAGTTCATAATATTTTGTTTGTTCTTTTACTTATAATGTCTTTTCAACTCTGCTTTTTTTAGACTTTTGTTGTCATGTTTAAATTTTATTTAGTTTTAACAATTAACTACAATACTAATTTATAATATAATAATTTTAGCAATATTAATAATTTTACAAATAACTGCTGTTTGCTAACATTTTTAATTATACATTTTCTATCTTCTTCTTAAGGTGCCTTCTCCATTACTGAAGGTTGGCTATAACTACAGCAAATTGCTCTCTATCTTGAGCGATTCTTAGTATCGAACGTGTGTCCATGCCTGTCCAATCTCTTACGTTCTTCATCCAGGAGCATTTTCTTCTTCCTGAACCTCTTCTTCCTTCCACTCTCCCTTCCATTATGAGCCGTGAAAAGTTTTATCTTTCTTCTCTGTAAATTATGTCCTAGATAACTCGTTTTCTGTTTTTTACAATATTTAGGAGTTCTCACTCAGTCTTCATTCTTCTCAGCACCTCGTTGTTGGTCACGTGATCTGTCCAAGAGATCTTCAGCATCCTTCGAAACACCAACATCTCAAAGGCTTCTATAAATATAGAATTCTTTCTATACATTTCCTTTTTCGAAATTTCTATAAATATAGAAATTGTTGTTAGCGCTGTTTTGGGGCTTTAACCTTGCAACCAAGATTATTTAATTAGTGAATACATTTCAACCTATTTATATCCGTGTTCAAATAGAACATTAGAGGCATTTCTATTCATTTATGTTATACTTTGTATTACGAATTTTACAAAGTAAAATTTAAATAAACGTTTTAATTATTATTATTATTATTAAGTGTTTATGCTTTAATTACATAATCGTGAATTTATCGGGGGCCGCTCGGGGTAATTTGGCCTAGGGCCGCAAGTACCCTAAATCCGGCACTGGTCAAGACGTAACTAAGTAAAATCTCTAGGGGCGGAACGCTGCGTGGCCGACAAAGGGGTGGGGGTATGGGTGAATATAAAAAATATAAAGGGTTTTTTGCGACGTTCGTGATTGAGATAGTGGACCAAAATTTGGGAATAAGTAGACCATGACATTACTAAGTAAAATCCCCAAAGCCGGAAACCAGAGTGGGGGACGAGGGTAGTTATAAGGGGTCCAAGTCGCCGTTTTTATTATTTTTTTTGTGACGCTCATGGTTGAGATAGTGCACCAAAATTTGGGAAAAGTAGGTCATGACGTAACTAAGTAAAATCTCCAGGGGAGGCACGCTGCGTGGCCGACAAAGTGATGGGGTGGGGGTGAATACAAAAAATATAGGGGGTTTTTTGCGACGTTCGTGATTGAGAGAGTGCACCAAAATTTGGGAATATATAGAGCATAACATAACAAGTAAAATCCTCAGAGCCGGAAACCTGAGGTGGGGGACGAGGGTAGTTATAAGGGGTCAAACTCGCCGTTTTTATTATTTTTTTTTTGTGACGCTCATGATGAAGATAGTGCACCAAAATTTGGGAATAAGTAGGTAATGAGATAACTAAGTATAATCTCCAGGGGTGGAACGCTGCGTGGCCGATATAGGGGTGGGGGTAGGTGTGAATATAAAAAATATAAGGGGTTTTTCTGCGACGTTCTAGATTGAGTTAGTGCACCATAATTTGGGAATAAGTAGACCATGACTTAGCTTAGAAATATCCCCAGATCCGGAAACCAAACTTGGGGATGAGAGTTTTAAGGGGTCAAAGTCGCAGTGTGTATTATTTTTTTGTGACCTGACACAATATTTGTCCCCCACGCAGCGTTTCGCCCCTGGAGATTTTACTTAGTAATGTCATGATCTACTTATTCCCAAATTTTGGTGCACCACCTCGATCACGAACGGCAAAAAAACCCCCATATATTTTTATACACACCCATGCCTACCACCCCTTTGTACCCCAAGCAGCGTTCTGCCCCTGGAGATTTTACTTAGTTACGTCGTGTCCTACTTACTCCCAAATTTTGGTACACTAGCTCCATCATGAATGCCACAAAAAAAATAATAAAAACCGCAAATATTACCCCTTATAACTACTCTCGTCCTGTAACAAAAATACTACTTTGCAGTAGTATTTGTAGAACGAAAATGATAAGATGAAATGAGTGAAGGAAATTGGAAGGATGTAGAAGTGAAGAGAAGGGGATAACTGTGTAGAAGAAGTATGGAGAGACAGAGGCAAACTAAATAGAATTGGCTAGCAAGAGATGCAAGAAAACAACTTGACACTCAAGGATGGATACGGCTCGTTTGCATGCCTGTCGAAGAACAGTAGATCAAAATAGATAGTGATGATAACTAAGAAGGGAAATATTAAGATAAGAATATATGCTCAGAAAATAGACTAAATAAATATAATAATATAATAAAAATAGAAGAATATAGGAGATAAATACAATAGACTGAATTATGGGCGCCAGAAGTTGGGATAGATCAAACTCCCAGGTATCTTACACTGCTGTTAAATATTAAATATATTAAATTATTAAATTCAAAAATGGGAAAGAAAAAAAATAATTGATATACAAAAACAAATAAATATTTATTAAATATAACTACTTAGATTTTTAACAACCTCTGAGTTAGAAAAATACAAACTATGTAACTCTAAAATGACAATGGGAAATAATTACCTATCTAAGTATAAATATAATTACCTATTAAATTAGTATTGGAATAGCTTTTCTAGGAAGCATACCCCCAACTTACATCTAGGTTAAATGACAACCCTTCACCAAATGATAGTAGGATTACAATTCGTACAGCAACGCTAAACTCTACAAACGAATGAACAATAATATAATTAAGGGAGGATTATTCACAATGAATAATCTCCGTGACTCTCAAAGAGTTAAATAGGCACCAGCCTCATTATTGTGAACCTACGGTCTACTTGATATATAAAAATCAGTTCCTTCGACACGTAGTCACTAAAAAATATAACAAGTAAAATGGATAGCTATTCAAAGGGAATAGCGTCCAGGGATATAATTAAAAGTTGAATAAATGAATTTAAGTAAAAAGTTAAGCAAATAAGTTAGATTAATTATAATGATTGACTAAAGTATGCTAAAGTTATATGAGTAAGTTAATAAATTAGGAAATAAAGAGTAAAAATATATAAATTTAAATTGATAAGTGGAGACTAACAAGGTTAGTAATAAAAAATATAAAGTTAATTAAGTAAATAAATGGTACAAGTAAATTTCAGGTAATATAATATAAAGGTAAAGAGAATCTCATATGGGGGAAAAGATGATTTGAGCTCAAACCTCTTTGATCAGAGAGTTTACCGGTTTGGGAAACACTATCAAATATTATAGATATAATAATATGGAAAAAAAATATGTAATCTAAATCTTGAAACAAAAATATATGTGATTAAACTATAAAACTTAATGTTTGAACTAAATGTCCTGATTATTACACAAAAATAATAACGTGTTGTGATGGTAGAAGTAATAATCACTTGCAAATACCAAGTGTCCTCAGAACAAACCCTATATGGTTCCCAAAAGTCTCCTTGTTATGTATTCCAAAATCCCTGGTAGTAGAATTAGCACAGGGATGGTGCTAGCTTGTACCAATTATTAAAGGTGCCCTTCGGGGCAAAGTGCAGAATTCAACGCTACGTGGGAGGAGATTCTCCAGGCTGGTCTCCAAGTGACCTGGCTTGGCGTAGAACGGTTGCTCCCGGTTGTTAGTAGAGCTGATGGACTGGTTAGTTTATGATTTCACCCAAGTGGCTAAAACAAACATTTCCCTTTTTACTTTCAATGTAAAATCTAAGGAAAGGTAAAAAGAAGAAACAAAAAGGAAAAAGAAATGAGATATCTTTTTTTAGAATGCACAACAAAAAGAAGATCATTAGTAAAAACACTGATGGATTTGACCTTGATTCACATGACAGACACATTAATTTGGGATTTAACTTTAAATTCAATATTTAATACAGAATATGATTTGTACCTGAAAGTAATATTTCTATAAAGGGTATTTTTTATTAATAAAAATGATATGGGATAATGTAATATGTTGTAAAATTTAGGAAAAATAATTGGAACGACGTTTAAGGTGTCCAGAATGCACGCAATTTAATAGACTTTAGATAATAATGAATGTAATCTGTAAAATTTGAATTGAATATTATGAGGTTAGCATAACCCCACAAATTAAATAGATACAGGATATGTGACAAGATAATCTTCATCTGAGTGTATATTTTCGAACCATGGATAGAATTAAAGATACTAAATTCAAAGAACAACCTCGATTCATAAATTTACAGAAATAAATTCCATAGGAATTTAATATGACATGATGGCGGCCATATTTGTTCTTTTTTCTCAAACTTTTTTAAAAGTAAAAAAATTACCAGATGGCATGACTTCAATCCCTACGGGATCTTCCAAAACTTTGTCTCCTAGCTCTTCCAAACAACAACACTATTAATTTTGTCACTAAATCCTTATAGGAGCTTGAAACTCCGTATTAAAATTCCCGTTATTTTCGATCAACCATCTGCCGTACCGTTCTAGCTTACCAAGCGAAGTGTCAAATATTTTCCGTCGTTAGACGAGGAGCCTCACAGAATGAAACTTACATGACAGCGAATGGTATCTAATACCAACTGAAGAAATTGTGCCAACTAATAGTTAAGTATGACGTCAGTCAAAGATATATTTTAATTAGATCTTATTGTTTTTAAGTATAACTTAATGACAAACCGTTATTAAAATTTAAATAAAATAACTATAAAGATAATTAGAAGTTAACGGAATGTTACAGTCCGCCACTCTGGTTTCCGTCCAGATATATGGGGATATTACTTAGTTATGTCATGGTCTACTTATTCCCAAATTTTGGTGCACTATCTCAATCACGAACGTCGCAAAAAACCCCTTATATTTTTTATATTCACCCCTACCCCCACCCCTTTGTCGGCCACGCAGTGTTGCGCCCCTAGAGATTTTACTTAGGGACGTCATGACCTACTTATTCCCAAATTTTGGTGCACTATCTCAATCATAAGCATCACAAAAAAAATAATAAAACAGCGACTTTGACCCCTTAAAACTACCCTTGGTCCCCACTCTGGTTTCCGGCCGTTGGTGAAAGTCATGTACACAACTAATTCAACATATCCACTTATAGTTTTTCCATATTACTTATCACGCACAAAATACGCTCCCAGCTCTTAGACTATAGTCTTTTAAACCCCTTACTTTTTTTAAAAGTAAAACTTTAATGACCTTGGTTGCATGGTTCTCACAGCAAAATTTATGATTTAAATGTTTATATCTCGGTTGTTTTTTACCCTATAGAAATAGTAAAACAGGTAAAGTATTTGGCACAGAAAAAACTAAAATTTGGTTTTATATAATTTTTTACGTATATTGAGTATTTTTGGAGTTATTATAAAAATAATATGAGAATAACAATAATTTTAAAAATTATGATTTTTTTAAATTATATCTTTTTTTCAAAAATATACATTCTAAATCGGTCAAAATTATCGAAAACATTACCTTTGCTAATATAAAGAAGTTCTTGTAAGGATTACTATAAATTTTAATTTTTGTGGAAATGGCGTATGTTTTATTTTTCACTTTTTCCTAAAATATTCGAAACTGTTCTTTTATCTTTATTATAACTTGCTTAATTTTGACGCTATTACCTTGTTCTGAAGCTCATTTGATAGGTATTCCAAAGTACTTTGACAAATGTTTAGCAGGAATATTTTATACATTGCATCGTTTTCCCGTTATTTAAGCTTGAATACTTAGATTTGAGTACTCGTCGAAAAAAATACACATTCAATTGCCAATAACTCACTTTGAACTAACATTAGTTTAGTTCTTTATATGAGTAGCGTACTCAATTTTTTATTATCTTCAATTTCAGTAATAATAACTTTTTGAAAAAGCTTATAATTTTTGATTTATACGCGAAAAACCGATTTGAAACATACATTTTTTTACGAAAAAAATAAAATTTTTGGTCTTTAATAACTCAAAAAGTGTTGATTTATTTTAATAACTTTATTTAACAAATTTTGCTTATAATTGGTCCCTCTATCGACTTACGGTATTATTTTTAATCAAATAATTTTCACCCCCTAGAAGGGGTGGCATCCACCCCCAGGGTAAAAGCGCAAGTTGGCATGATGTCACCTTGTTCCTTGAGGTATCCTCTAATTACTCACCAATTTCCATGAAAATCGATGGAGGTTAAACGAAATCGGAGGTGAAAACCTTCAGTTACTGCACTAATGCTCAAGTTGTTTTTTTACATCATGTGGAAAAAGGTTTTCTAGAGGTAGAAATAAAATTATTTTAAACTGAAATTGTGGTTTAGTCCCATATAGTAAGTAATGTACTAAATTAAATCATGCTTCGGAGGGCACGTGAAGCCGTCGGTCCCTCTATGCAAGTATGCATCGACAATAGTTACCTGAAACAGCAATAAAGGTTCAATTGGGGCCGAAACGATAACCCGAAAAGATTTCTCTGGCCAAAATGCCATACAATACTTTCTCTAAAGAAAAAGTCCACCCATCCCAGATACGTATCTAAGCAGGTATCAAAAGTGGTAGGACTCTTTCCGTGTTATCGAGCCCTAGGTGACTTGGTATGCAGGTGTATCTCCCAAAAGTTTTCGTACACATCTGGCCGTCGAGAGTAGTACAGCTTTCTACATGTTATTATACAGGAATTCACTTAGACCCAGCTGATTTTTTATTTTTTAGGAGGTTTTTCGAAATAACACCAGTAGGCTTTATAATAATAGGTACTGTCTGGATACTTTCCATTCTCCATTGTCTCCTTATTTGTATTTCTAGATCTCTATACTCGGCGATCTTATTTTTGTATTTAATACGCAGATTATTATTATTACAGAAGTCCCAGTTTGTTGGGTAATTATTGTTAGGTAAATGAGTTCTAACAAATTCCCCTGACAGCTCCCAATAAGATGTTTGATAGTTTCTTGAGCTTAGCAGCCATATCGGCTTTGTCGTTTTGGACTTGATGATATCTAACAATATATTTCAGGTAATTTTTAATTGGAATGACCTGATACTGAATGGAAAATAGGAAACCCTCTGTCTCGGGAAGCATATTATTTCCTCATATCAAAGAATAGTTTGATGCTGTATTGTCGATATATTTTTGACTGATCTCATTGAAATCATGCACAGATTTATTCATCCAGGTGTGCATTTTTCATTGTTTAGAAAGATGGTTTTTGTGCATTTCTTGTTCCTCCAGTTCAACCGGCGTTGTGTCATGTACTGCGCCAAATTGTTTAAGCCTTTGTCTGAAAATGGGATCAAAGTAGCCACCGGTTTATCTGCTCACCGTATGTCTTTACGTCCTCTTCCTCCTAGATACCGCTAATGTAATGTTTGTTCTCTCTACTGTATTGCGTGTATGATGTTTTTGTGCCTTTATGAGAATTGTTCTTGCCTTACGCTAAAGACATTATATTTATATCCTTTTATGTCCAAATAAATAGATAAGCGCTTAACAGACGTATATATTTAATGCCTCAATTAATCAAATTTGTACTATTAAGATATGTCAAAATCATGCGTGGAGAGAGGCAAGGCTGCATTTTGTCCCCCCTAATTTTCAATCTGTACTCTGAAAGAATATTTATCGAAGCTTTGCACGAAACTGAGAAAGGTATTCTACTAAATACAGGCTAAATAATATCAGGTATGCAGATGACACCATAGTATTTGCGGACAACCTAGAAGACCTACAAGTCCTCATGGACAAAATCACGTATTACAGTCAACAATATAGACTCAATATAAACGCAAAGAAAACAAAGCTTATCATCGTCGCAAGAAAAAGATAACAGAAGGTCAACTCTATATCAACCAAACCCCTGTAGAAAGAGTGAGGCACTACAACTACCTTGGCACCATAATAAATGAAGAATGGATCAACAACCAAGAAATAAGAGCGCGCATCGGAAAAGCTAGATCAGTCTTCAACCGTATGGGGGCGTTTTTCAAGAGCCACAACCTTTCTTTTGGTATAAAAGTAAGAATGCTGAGATGTTACGTCTTCTCAGTCCTTTTTTATGGCGTTAAATCATGGAACTTGAACGAGGATATGTGGATCATGGACTGATCGGGTCACAAATGAGGAGGTTCTTAGAAGAATGGGGAAGAACCTAAAAGTACTAACCACCATCAAATCTCGAAAGTTGGAATACTTTGGATACATTATGCGAAACGAATGCAGATATGCCCTCCTACAAGCCATCCTACATGGAAAAATATTTGTAAAGCGAGGTTCAGGAAGAAGAAGATCATCCTGGTTAAAGAACCTCAGAACCTGGTTCAACACTACATCTGTGCAACTTTTCTGCGTTGCTACAGATAAAGTCAAGATTGCCATGATGATCGCCAACATCCGTCACGGGTAGGCACATCAAGAAGAAGATATAGCTGCTTTAGCTCTCTTACTCTTCGTACGCACTCGGAGATTATTTCGGTTTTCATTTGTGCATGGTCAATATTTCGCTCTTGCTTTACTCCGAGATACTACTTATACATATTTAATTTTCATCCATTGCCTCGATATTTTGGCTATCTTGCATATTATCGGAACCTCCGTGCTGAACCTTTCCTCTGACTATATTTAGTGCAAGGCACTTTCTAGTCTACGATGCATACTGATATCATTTTTGAGAAAGTTTCTACAGTTTTTAGTATTTCACCTAGCAGGTTTTGAGTGGAAGCCATTAATTTCAATTAATAGAGTGAAATGAATGTCGACAACGAATAAAGTAATCTGTTAACCCAGGTAATATTCTCCAACGGGCGACGCTAGGCAAATATTCCAACAATGCATCTCACATTACCCACATGAAACGCCATAATTTTGTAATCTAATAAATACCAAACGAAAGAAAAATTTAACAAAAACTGAAGGAAATGGCAAAACAAAAAATAGAAGAAAGGAAAACAGTAAAAATTGGATACCACAAACTTATAATCAATGGGCAGAAATGGACTTGGAATACAAAAAGCAGCGAATTGGAAAGGGATAATGCCAATACAAAAAACTGGACAAATTAACTGCAAGGAAAAGCAAGTGCAAGGACCATAAGGAAACGACAAGGCAAGAAATAGGTAATGACAATGGCAAACAGGATAAGAAAAATATTTGGAGACTAGCAACGTGGAATACCAGAGGACTAAATGGTAAAGAAACAGAATTGAGCTACGAGTTTGATAAAAACAAAATAGAAATATTAGGTATTACAGAAACAAAAAAGAAAGGAATTGGTGAAATATACCTAGAAGGCGGTCATTTGCTTATATATAGCGGGGTTCCACCGGAAAAGAGAGCAGCTGCAGGAGTAGGTACTATAATTAAAAAAGAAAAAGTAATAAATATACAGGGCTGGAAAGGCTGGTCAGAAAGAATAGTCGCTCTTGAGATGAAAGATGAACAGGGAGAGCCACAGACAACAATTACGGCATATGGACCCGATGAAAATGAGAAAAAAGAAATCAAAGAAAAATTCTGGACAGACCTAAATATAGCAATAGAAAACAGTAAAGGGCGGATTTACGTCATTGGAGACGTCAACGGAAGAGTAGGAATCAAAGATGAGACAGTAATTGGAAGGTATGGTGAAGAAGTGAGAAATGATAATGGAAAACGGTTAATAGAATTCTGCGTACTAAATAATTTAATAGTAACAAACACACACTACCAACAAAAAGACATACATAAATTTACTAGGCAAGGACCAAGAGAATCAGAAAAATCAATAATTGATTACATATCAGTAGAACGCGACAATCGAAAGGTAATTCAAGACGTTAGAGTCAGAAGAGGACCAGAAATAAGTAGTGACCATTATTTGTTGGAAACTAGAATAAAGAATAAAAACAAAAAACCCCAGGAACATACAAAAGAAGACAAAAGAAAAATTGAATACGAATCAATCAGAACTTACAAGCTCAGAAACAAAGAGATTGCCCTAATATACAAAGAAATGGTTGATTTAGAAATAGCAGCTATGGAAAATGCAAATGATAGTAACAACCTAGAACAAAAATGTCAATCATTTAAAAATATATTACTGGAAGCGGCGAAAAAAGTATGTGGCATTTGTAAAAGGAATGACAAGGTGAAACAAACAAACTGGTGGAATGCCGAAATAAAACAACAAGTGAAAACTAAGAAAAAACTTTGGAATAATTATTTAGGAAACAAAACAGTAAACAATTACAACAAATACAAAGAGGCAAGAACTGCAGTAAGCGATATGATAAAAACAGAAAAGGAAAAGGGTTGGCATCAATTTGGACAACAGCTGGAACACAATAGCAAAGAAAATCAAAAACTTTTTTATAGAACATTAAAATCTCTGAGAACAGACAAACCTAGTAAGGATATGAGAATTAAAAACGAAGAAGGAAAAATAATCACAGAAGAAAAAGAAATTATTGAGAGATGGCGACAACACTTCCAAGAAATATTAACTACCACAAAAGAGGATCGGAATAAAGAAAACAGTAACGCGACAGGTAGTAAATAGAACAGAGAACAAGCATCGAGATAACAATCGAAGATACAATAGAAGCAATAGGCAAACTTAAAAACGGAGAGGCACCTGGACACGACCATATACCACCGGAAATGCTGAAGTATATGGGAATGAAAGGCGTAAAACAATTAGCTGAAATATTCAAAGAAGCAAGCAAACAAGAAACAATACCGAAGGACTGGGAGATAGGAGTAATAGTGCCGATATATAAGAAAGGAGACCGCAAAGATTGTAACAACTATCGAGGAATTACACTGTTATGTTCTTCTCTCAAAGTCTATGAAACAGTACTAGAAAAAAAGCTGAGAAACTTTACAGAAACTACTTTAAATGAAGCACAGAGTGGCTTTAGAAAGGGAAGTGGAGTACAAGACCATATTTTAACGGTAAAACAAATAATTGAAAAAACGTTACTGTCTAAAAAGAAAACATATATGGCCTTCATAGACCTGGAAAAGGCATTCGACAGGGTGAAACGGCAAACTGTGTGGGACAGCTTGATAAGAAGAGGGGTTGACGATAAACTAGTTGAAATCATCAATAGTCTTTATAAGAGAAATAGGAACTACATAATACATAAAAACATGAAATCAACAGAATTCGAAACAACTGAAGGACTAAGGCAAGGAGGTGTCATGAGCCCAACCCTCTTCAACATCTTTATGGACGAAATCATGATAGAGTGCACACCACAACTAAAGAAATTGCATGTAGGGTATAGGAATCTCCATAGCGTAACCATTTCGGAATGTGCATTCGCAGATGATGTAGTAGTTATCTCAGAAAAAGAAGAAGACCTGCAAAATAACCTGCAAGCATGGAATCACGCATTATGTAAACACGGTATGAAGATAAATACACATAAGGCGAAGACCATGGTAATATCGCAAGAACCAGTCGTAATAAATATGCAAATTAATGAGGAGGCAGTAGAACAAGTAAACCATTTCCAATACTTGGGCGTTACAATCGAAAATAATGGAAGGCAGGACAAAGATGTTGAAGAGAGGATAAGTAAAACATCAAAACTATTTCATGCAATAAGAAATAGCTTCTTAAACAAAAAGGAAATCACAAGAAAAACCAAACTAACTGTATTCAACACCATATATAGACCAGTGCTTACATACGGCTGTGAACCATGGATACTAACTAGAAAACTAAAAAGGAAGATACAAGCCCTAGAAATGAAGTATTTACGAAGAGTTAGAGGAGTGACAATGAGAGACAGAATAAGAAACACATACATACGCACAGATCTTAAGACGAAATCTGTACTTGAGTATATTGAAGAAAAACAACTAAGTTGGTGGGGACACATGAAAAGAATGAAAGACAACATACCGGTGAAGAAAATATGGGAAGCCAGGATACAAAAGAAAAGAAGTAGAGGAAGACCTAGAGAAGATTGGGATACAGTAGTCGCTAAAATCATCCAAAGGAAGGGGAAAACAATAGCAGAAGCAAGCCGATTAGCATACAATAAGAAACAATGTTCAACATTTGTACACACGTGAAAGGATGTGCCAGTCCCGACACTGAAAAGTAAAAGGGACTCAAAAGACTATATATATATATATATATATATATATATATATATATATATATATATATATATATATATATATATATTATATATATATATATATATATATATATATATATATATATTATATATATATATATATATATATATATATATAAATACCATACTCTGTATTTATTAGAGTACAAAATGATGGCGTTTCATATGGGTAATCTGAGATGCATTGGAATAATATTCTAGCGTCGCCCGTTGGAACTTTATTACCTGGGTTTTTTTTTGTTTGGTTTTATATGACTGCGGACACTAAATCCATTCGCCATAGTACCTGGGTTAACAGATTACTTGATTTGTTGTGGGCATTTATTTTACTCATTTCATCGTTCCCGTTAGAGGTCAGTCTAACCATACTCCGGTGTAAATATTTAAATATTTACACCCTCTTCTCGGTGAGTTTTGATTTAAATCAGTCTTCTTGCGAAGACTCTTTAATAGCAAGAGCCTCAATTTGAATCAAAACGAAACCGATTACATATTTTCATTTTCATTAATTCCAGTCATCCGTATATAACATATGACAAAGCTTCACCACAACAGTATTGTTGTTTTTGATGGTAAAACGTGAGCCAGTGGAGTTCAGTAACTGAGATAGTGGTAGGTTCGTCGCTACACAGAACCAAAGTAGACTTAACGAGTCCCTCTGAAAAGGCCCCAATTAATTGGAATATCCTCAGTTTCCATGTTGTCTTCACTTAGTATTTGAAGGTGAGTTTTGGTCTTCCTCTCCGCTATTATATGCTTTAAAAATACCACTACATTGTCATCCACTTCAAATATTTTTAATAAGTTATTCATCATGTGGTACTGAACTTGTAGTCATAAAAAGGATAAAAAGAATATCGGGATCGATAAAAATTCGTTCTTTGCAATCCACAAAACTCTTGGCAAGCCGCACACCAAAGAAACATGAAACGAAAAACATGAAACATAAAACGAAAAACATGTTTCATGAAAAGAAAACACTGCTAAACAAATCTCAAAGTTCGCCTGCCAATGGAACGAGTGTGATTCATGCTCATGACACATTTTTATTTTCGGAGAGTTTCATAAATGGCCGGACGTATATTTGTTTACCTAACGTAAATTACGTTTCATGCAAATAAAACACTGCTAAACAAATATACGTCCGGCCATTTATGAGACTCTCCGAAAATAAAAATGTGTCATGAGCATGAATCACACTCGTTTCATTGATAGGCGGACTTTGAGATTTGTTTAGCAGTGTTTTCTTTTCATAAAACATGTTTTTCGTTTCATGTTTCTTTGGTGTGCGGCTTGCCTTAGTGCATCCTTTTTGTCGAAGTTCAATAATATTATGTAGAATTAGAGCACAGTGTTGGTAGATATGCCGGGATACACAGGATGTAACCAATGTGTACACAATTGGCTGGAACTTGGATGTTATTTTGATCATTCAATAAATAAGTGGTTCTGTGAATAACAAATAATGATTGTTTTTCCGGCGAAAATATAGAAAGAACATGATTAATTAATATTGAATAACAGTCCTGAATATTCCAAAATTTCTTTAGCCAGAAGTTTTGAACACTGCCTGGTGCAGGAGACTTCCAGTTATGCAGTTCTTTGATAATATTCGAAACTTCTTCGAATATTATTGTAATGTTGCAGCTGCTCGTTGTGTCTTCAATGCATATGTTACAGTCAAAGCCCGAAATTCAGGCACTCCTAGCTTTGACTAGGCAATAATCAGGTCTGACTGACGATCTTAGTCAAAGCCCGAAATAAATTACAGTTTCGGCCTTTGACTAGTCAAACCTAGGAGAGACTAAGTTGGTCAGGCAAAGGTCGAAATTTATTTTTATGAAATCGGGGTTTGATTGGTCAAACTCCGATCAGCTATTAAAATGTCGTAATTTGTTAGATTAGGTTTAATAAAACGTCACTTTTTATTTTAATGTTTAATATTTGTATATTTTCTTAATTAAAATAAAATAAATAGTGTTTATTCTCACATGTTGAGGCATTATGGCATTTAGAGTTGCACAATACCTAATACCTTTTTTACACTTACATAATTTTGAAGAGCATTTCTTATTGCCGTAGCATTTTATAAAGCCTTGTCCTCCAAATTTAGAATCTTTTGTACTAATTTCTCTTAGAGACATGTTAACGTCTGGAACATCTTCGAAATTAAGAAAATTCTCTTTGCATTCTCTTATTTGATTTCTTGAAAAAAGAATGTTTATTGTTCCCTATTTCGTACCAACTCTATATAAACTGTAAATTGTTTTAGCTTTTATGATACCAAAAATATTTCGGGCCCTCCTTCTTTGGCTCCTTTGGCTATATCAAAGCTGGGGATAGGTATTGTTACACAGACAGAAAATATTAAAATAAATATAGGAAAGGCGATTGAAGGTCTTCATGCCCAGGCTAATACTATAAAACAATTAAGTGAAAAAAAAATTTCCTCCAATTTCGATCGGAATAACTGTAACAATACCTATCCCCAGCTTTGATAGAGCCAAAGCAGATGCTCGAAATATTTTGAGTATCACACAAGATAAACAATTGACGGTTTATATAGAGTTGGTACGAAATACGGAAATACAAACAAACTTGCTTCAAAAAATCAAATAAGAGAATGCAAAGATAATTTTCTTAGTTTCGAAGATGTTCCAGACGTTAAGCTGTGTCTAAGAGAAATGAGTACAAATAATTCTAAATTTGGGGGACAAGGCTTTATAAAATGCTACTGCAATACGAAATGCTCTTCAAAAGTGTAAACGGTGTAACGCATTGTGCAACTCTAAATGCCATAATGCCTCAACATGTGAGAATAAACACTATTTTTTTAATTTTAATTACGACAATATAAAAGTAATAAACATTAAAATTAAACAAATTACGTTTTAATAAACCTAATCTAACAAATTACAACATCTTAATAGCTGATCGGGGTTTGACTAGTCAAACCCCGATTTCATAAAATTAAATTTCGACCTTTGCCTGACCAACTTAGTATCTCCTAGGTTTGACTAGTGAAAGGCCGAAACTGTAATTTATTTCGGGCTTTGACCAAGACCGTCAATCAGACCTGAGGATTGCCTAGTCAAACCTAGGAGTGCCTGAAATTCGGGCTTTGACTATAACACATATATCCAGCATTCGTGTTAGGAGTAGCTTCGAGAAACATTACATTTAACTTAAGACATTTAATTAATAAAAACTTTAAAAACTATTGATACCAGAACAAAAAACCGTTAAACGCCTTAAAAATTAGTGGCGCATACAATATTCCAGACACAAAAGAGCTGATATGAATATGGCGTGGGGCGAAAATATATTTTAGTTTTGAGGGAAAATAAAATTCTAGTTTTATTTTGAAACATTTGAAGTAAAACGTGCCGCAAAAGAGCTTCAAAATGCAAACTGTATCAAAGTTACTATTTTGTGGTGCTTTTTACTTCAAATTTGGCAAATGTTATTGAAAAACCTTTCAAAATAAAACTAGCATTTTATTTTCCCTTAAAATGAAAATACATTTTCTCGCCTCGTAATATTCATTTATATTACGGCATAATAAGGCAAAATCTGAAACGTTATGCATTTTATGTAAATATTTACTAATACATGTCAGTCGTTAATTTTGTGCAATAAAAAATTCATAATACCTTATATTTATCCACTTACGGTAATTTTCAGCTTTCTTTTTGGTAATAATATCGTGTTGTGCCGGTTTATATTCCGTTTCATTTTCCACGTGTATTTTTTCAAGGACCGGTTGTTATGTCACTATTCATGCATATGTCTGTAAAGTAGATAGGAAACATATTACGTTTAATTCTTCACGGAACATGGGATATTACTTTAATTAATAGCCTATAAAAACGTAGTACTTAAAATACAATAAAGTAGAAAATTTAATTAGTGGCGATTAATCTTTCAAATATTGCACTTATGTATGTGTGTATAACGTTAACAGATATTTTAGGCCCATTGCTGGATGGATAATTTCCATCGTTTTCTATCCCTAGCTGTCAGCTTCCAATCTCTGATTTTCAACTAATTGAAATATTCCATCACTGCATTCCTCAATTTCCTTCTTGGTATAGGATTGGAGGTCTAATTTATCGTTTTTAAACGTTTTATTTAGTTCAATCGTTGGCGTCAAATCTTTAGACGTTAATTTTACTGCCTTTTCTTCAATGGAAATGAATGAAATTTTGTAGACATAAGGATTCGCGAGAACAATACACGAATAGTCGATCAAAAAATTTTTTTATGTTTATGAATTATTAAAATAAAAAAAAATTAATGGAAAATGCTTTAATTCTTTTGTTTTTTACAATGTAGAATCTTGAAACTTTTACAGATTGTAGCTAATTATATGAACTATGCATAATTTCACTTTTTATGTTATTTGTTTACGTTATGCTTCATATATAAACAATAAAGTTTCAAATTTATCCAGTTTCTGTCCGATTTCTATCCAGTTTTCAGCGAAAAATTTATGGCACCGCAGAGGGACGAATGCTGCCCTTAGTATTGTCGTGGGCTTTGACTGTCCGTAAAACGCCAGGTTCGACTGTTGACTACGCTGTGCTGTCGTGAACTTGGGCCCGAAAGTATTTGCGTAAGGACAGGCTTAAAAGCCTGCATTGAGCCTGCAAAGCTTACGTTTCATTGAGCCGAGTTCGATCATTAAGGTACGTATCCATACAAGGGTGAACCCCGCTCGGTGTAGCTGCTCAAATGGATACAGCATGCGCTCCCTTACATATAAACCGCAAACCGGTTGGAACGAAGAGTGTGCGCGCCAAGCGGCGATCACCGACGTATCCACTAAGTGGAGCTACTACACCGAGCGAGGTTTACCCTTGTATGGATACGTACCTTTAGACGGCTTGCGCATCGAAGAACTGCATTGCGAGAAATTAACAGCGTCTACACTGTGCAATAGTAAAGTATTACAAGAGATGGAAATACTGCGAAAACTGTAGTAGTCGTAAATAATGATTTTGATTTAAGAAATGTATGAAGAAATTACAGAAAATCTACAATGTATGTATCAAAAGTTAAAATAAATGCAAAAAAGGTATCTGTCATATATAGAATAGAATAGAAATATGTTTGATTGTCATGAAAAATTAAAAAATTTTATAGACAAAGCTTACAAGAATCATAAATAAGAACAATAACAAATAACAAATACAATTTACTAAAATGATATAAATCGTCTATATAAATAAAAATAATGAAAAGAAACAAAAAAGAACAGTAACAATCTATTGCAAAATTTAAAAAAAAATTCAAATTGCATAATCTAACTTAACTTTTAACTACACGCGCTGGCGTATTTTGTACGCCATATAAAAGAATTGTAATGAAAATATATTAAAAAATTTAATTTTTGACCTTGTTTATCTCTCTAACCTATCACTGGAATGTGCTTTACAATTTGGTTTTAGTTTCATTATAATCGGCGTTCTGGGTCGATCGTAATTTACAGTTTATTATTTGTTGCTTTCTGTGGTGGACAATATACGCCATGATTATATTAATATAAGTAGCAATATAAGTACATATTTCAATTGTTTTTTAGTCATTATGGCACAAAATATATTTTTCTTTATCAACAATACTTTTTCTCCTGTAAAAAATCACATTTCAAAAAATTTTTTATTAGTAATTTTATTTATCATGGAATCCAGTTATTCCATTATTCCAGTTATAAATCCCAATTGGCTTACTGAGAAGGAACTCCAAATATTCACTGATGCCGAATAAGGTTTATACAAACAACTAAGTGTATTTTTTCAAAAAAAAAACAAATCCGCTGTTTTTAAATGTATTTTGTTGGGGTCTAGGACGTTTCATCGCCGCCGTTTCGATGCCGCCATTTCGATGCCGCCAGTTCGATGCCGATGCCGGCCGATTCATCGCCAGTCAATTAATCGCTATCTGATATATTTCCGAATTTTCGACAGTTACATTATTAGTTATTTATAGTATTAATTAGGAATTCTAGGAAATGCGAGATATGACGGCGATGAAATGGACTGGCGATGAACCGGCGGTATCGAAACGTCCCATTTCGATTTTCTTGTGGCGTATAAAGTACGCCACGCGTGTAGTTATGTTATAACTTGATGCGCGGGTAGTTAAAGGTTAAGAAATTTAATAAGTTAAGTTAAGCTGCTGCATATCACACTCAAATATAGATTAAGATTATACTTATAAATAAGAATACTGTACTTTCTTAGTTATTGGTTAAGAAACTCTGCTGTTGAAGAGTATGGTCTTTCAGATAAATAGACTTTAGTCAATTTACGGAACTTGGGGAAAGATGTTGCACATTTAAGTTGTAGAGGGAGATGGTTGTAAAGTGTTTTTGCAGAATATAATATAGATTCCTTTACTAACTCACTGGACGGGATCGGTAAATAGATGTCAAAGGTAGAATTTCTGGTGGAATAGTCATGTCTAGGTCTTGCTGGAAAGACATGTAGATGTTTACGAATTAAGCAAACAGTTTCTAAAATATATAAAGAAGGTAGTGTTAGAATCCTGTGATCTTTGAAGGAGCTTCTGCAATGTGTTGTTCTTCTGAGGCCAAACAGATATCTTATTGCTCTTTTTTGTAATTTAAAAATAACATCAGATTGAGCAGCCGTACCAGAACCCCAAAAAGGGAGACCATATCGAAGATGTGACTCGAACAAAGAAAAATATGGTATTTTGGAAGAGGCTAAATTCATTTCCTTCGAAACAGATCTCATTGCAAAGCAAGCTGAGGATAGTTTCTTGCTTAACACATCAATATGAAGGGACCATTTCAGATTGCTATCTATAAAAATACCAAGAAACTTTACAGAATCAACGATACTGATCTGGCTGTTATAAAGAGGTAAGGGTTGAAGAGCTCCTTTATAGGACAATGCTACTGTTTTATCTACGTTAAAAGAGAGTAAATTTGAATCGGACCAGGATTTCATTGTAAGTAGATCAGAAGAGCGATATTTGAGTTGCTCCAAGTGATACTGGTATCATCAGCAAAAAGAAAAACTTTTCCATCGATTTTTAAGTTAGTGATGTCATTAATAAAGATAAGGAAAAGTATAGGACCCAATGCTGAACCTTGTGATACCCCACATACAACATTTTTGAGACTAGAGTCTATATCATTTGCTCTAACCAGTTGTTTCCTATTATCCAAGTAAGATTGAAACCAGTTCGAAGAAATACCTCGAATTCCGTAGGAATCTAGTTTTTTTATCAAAATGTCGTGATTCACACAATCAAAAGCTTTGACATAATCATAAAAAACAGTGGCAGTGTGCAGATTATTGTTTAATGCTTGATAAACCTCATGTAGTACAGAAAACACGGCATCTGTGGTACATTTATTATTTAAAAAGCCGAACTGATTTTGTGATAAAATATTGTTATCAACGAGAAAGGACATAAGTCGGGCTTTTATGAGTCTCTCAATAATTTTGGAGAGTAGCGGTAATAATGCAATAGGTCTATAATTGCAGGCATTTGATTTTTCACCACCCTTATGAAGAGGAATAATGATGGCCGTCTTTAGGAACTCTGGAAATTTACCTTTCTCAAAAGAATCATTAATTAGAGAGATGAGGACTCCCAACACACTGTCTGGGAGATTTTGATCTACATCATTTTGTTTAAACATGACGATATATTTATGTTTGAGAAGTGTAAGACTAAAAAGTAAAAAATAAAACAACATGAAATTTTTTTTAAAACGCTTTTATTTAGTTATGAGTAACTAAAAGTGAACATATAAAAAAATCAACTAAAAAGCAAAAATAAAAAAAATCAAACTGGACGGATTATTCGAAAAAAACGTTCATTAAAAAAATGAAAAAATCTAACACATTCGTTAAAGAAAAGCGTGTCTTCATCGAATAAACGGGTTTCGTCCCTTGTTTTTCTTTAACGAATGTGTTAGATTTTTTCATTTTTTTAACGAACGTTTTTTTCAAATAATCCGCCGAGTTTTGTTTTTTTTTATTTTTGCTTTTTAGTTGATTTTTTTTAACGAAGTACAAAAAACTCGAAGAAGTACCACAAAATTTTTATATTAAAACGTCATATAAGAACGCGTTTTGGCTCATCACGAGCCATCATCAGCTTAAAATACAGGAACAAAAACAAAGGACTGACCAGACCAGGAAGGAGAAAGAATCCACTAGTTTACATTATACTAGGTTGTTCAATAAGTTTTGCGGTTCGATAAGAGTGAGCTTTGCTACCAGCATAAATTTTTTAGGTTATGTTGGTAGACTCTTCCTATGAACGTGTGTGAAGTTGCATGCCAATCTGTCAATTAATTATTTGTTTACAAGCCATTTATTATTGACGTGTCACACTCTTTATCAAAATGGAAACAATCAAGTATTTTTATTTTGGAAGGTTTAAAAGCAAAGGAACTTTATGAACGAATGTTGAAAGTGTATAAGGACTTTTCCCCTTCAATTAGTACAGTAAAAAGATGGGTTGCTGAATTTAAACGTGGTCGTACAAGCCTAGCAGACGATCCACGTCAAGGACGTCCAAAAACAGTAACAACCCAAGAAATCGTGGAAAAAATACAGGATATGGTATTGGAAAATAGTCGAGTGACTGAAAGAGATTTAGTAGAAGCCCTAGGGATCCACTAGGGATTCACCACTGGTGAATTGCCAATTGCGTACTGCCGGTATTACTTCTTGAGATCAATGCGCCGACAGAAGAGTGATTTTACTGTGGAACCTCCATATCAGTGATTCCCAAAGTGGTCCAGGTGGACCCCCAGGGATCCACGAGGGACTCAACGGGGGTCTACGTTGGCGTGAAATTAAAATGGGGGTTCACAAGTTGTAAGTGGGGGTCCACGAAAATTTTATGGTGATTTGGTATTTATTTAAACAAATTTTCATTTTTTTCGTAATATATCAATGGAAATCAATAAATAATGTTTTAATAGTAGGGACACAAAAATGTCATTATATCGCAATATAATAGATAAGTTATTTTTATTAAAAATTTTATTTTGTGTAGAGAACGTTAAAATACCGTTTTTTATATTTTGCTCCATTCCCAAAAAACATGTCCTTCAATTTGACTGAAAATTTGCCCACAGATAGCCATAACATAGGACTTTAAGTGGTTAAATTTTCATCGAAAATTTTCGTTTATTTTTTATAGATTTACTATATAAAAAACGGGTGGAATAATATCAGAGTCAAAATATCGACCGTACGAAAAAAATGGTTAAAAAAATTGTAATAATTATTGTAAACACGATTTATTTTGAACAATTTCAGTTCATAAAATTTTTGTCGAAAATTTCAAAATGGCGGAGATATTGAACAAAAACCACTGCTATCAAACCAATCAGGTCTTATGCTCGCGCATTTACCGCATAGGTACTACCTGAAATATTGATTTTAGCAAAAAAAATGAAAGAGACTAAAATTGTATAAAATTTAATTCTGTTCATTTTTGTATAGGTACATTTTTGTTATAAAACTAATAATACACGAGATAATTCAATTATTATGCTCTAATTGTCACTATTTCACCCCATAACTCGAAAAATATAGACGGCACAAAAAAATTTATAATAAAAGAAATTACTTATAGGAAATCATATTTTCAATAATTTCAGCCCTTACACTTTTTGTCGGAAAGTTAAAAATAGCGGAGTTATTTTGAGCAAAAACGGTTCTCCTTTAAAATCAAGATGTCGGCTAACGCAACGGCAGAATTCATTCGCGATTTTAAATTTGCACTACTATTGACCCCCTCAAGCTTAGAAAAATAGAATCTTGCTTGGGTAGCTCGGCATGCAAGATCAAATGCTAACCCGACTGGACTATATAATTTTGACTCTGATATTAGTGCATGTAACTTTTCTTGTACTGTAAAACTATACAAATTCTTTTAACAACTTAAAGTCCTGTGTTTTGACTATCTCTGGGCAAAATTTCAGCCAAATAGAAGAACATGTATTTTGGGAATGGAGGTAAATGTAAAAAACAGTATTCTACCCTAAAATTTCTTCTATTAAAACATTATTTTTTCCATTGATACTTTAAGATAAAAAATGCAAAGTTTAAATAAATTACAAATCACTGTAAAATCGCTTGGAATGATATTTTGAGAAGAAAAAAGAAGAAAAAGACGGTTCGACCTTCATTAATGTCTTATTTTTTCCATCCAAGTTCCCCCCACCCCAGGTAATTTTCTAGACCCGCCACTGACGTGCACAGCCACGAAATACCACTTCTGCTGGGGGTCCACCGAAACCAGTAAATTTTTTAAAGTGGTCTACGAGAAAAAGTAGTTTGGGACAATCTGCTCTATATACTGTGGCAAGGACTTGACCGGTGCAACATTTACCGGGTCTGAATCCTCCTTGTTGTGGGATGAGGTGCTTGTCGACATTTTTTCTATTCTGGCGAGGATGAGTCTCTCATGTACTTTGAAAAAGTGGCACAACAGCGAAATAGGTCTGTAGCTACTGGGAATTCTGGGTCATTTCCTGGTTTTCACAAGGCTAATACTTTAGATTTTCTCCATGATTTTGGAATTTTGCAGTCCTTGCAGCACGTGTTATAAAGTTACAAGATCCAGTCCTTTGCTCCTTGGCCTAGGTGCTTTATTTGTTCACTGCATATATCATCCACACCTGCAGCTTTCACGTTTTTTAACCTGTTCATACCGTCGTGGAGTTCTTTTAGTGTAAAAGGAGTTCCTAGCGGTTTGTCTCCTGATTCAATCTTTTTTTAGTATATGGGTCTTTATATGTGCTCTTAGTTCTTCCCATTCAAAAGGAGTTGAGTAGCAACTTAGTTTGCTGTAACCTTGCAAGGTGGTTTATATTGTTTTGGGTTACCGCTAAGTTTTTTACAACGTTCCATGCTATTTTGCTTCTATGTGTCATGTCCATTTTTTCCAAGGTTTCAATCCACTTTTTCTTTTTGGCTTGACTCAGCTGTTGGAGTAAGACTGCTCCGCAGTCAACCTTTTCTTGGCTAAAAGGGTCAGTGAAATAGAAGGGTTCGTATGTTCTCATTAGTTGTTTGAACTCGCTGGACATTCCGGGAATATTTTGTTGCCTACATCCTCTTGGGATAGCTTTTCTAGACACATTTTTTATTACCTATAAAAATTTTTCGTAGTTCTCTACTTTTTGCTCAAGACGTAGCAGCTCAGAATATAGTATGCCTGCATACTTTTACCAGTTTGCCTTTTTGAAGTTAAATCTCCTGAATGGAATAGTTTGTAGTCTGACAATTGGAAAGGTTTTTATACCAATTGGGGCCATATTCTACTTTGGAACATCGGTCTTCGAGGTTATTACTTGAAAAACAGATATCCGGATTATATCCTCTTTTCCAAACTTTGCTCTGAAAAGATGGTCGTAGTTTAGGATCATGGATTAGCGTGAGGTAACTCGTTTCAGTCCATGCTTCTACTGCGTCTTCATTTGCATCCGAGTCTGCATAGGCCCATAGTAAACTATGACTGTTAAAATCTCCCAGTATTAGCTGATATTCGGTTGTGATTGGAAGTTAGTTGGGGGTGAAAATATAAAAGGCTCATTTGGGGGCTTGTATACCAAAGTTATTGTGCATTTTCCGATCTCAATGGTTATTATATTTATGCCGTTTACATTTGTTGTTCCCACAGATGAGGCTATCGTTTCACTTCTCACAAATATCTAGATAATATCTATCTTTACTAGACAGGTAAATTATCATTATATACCGGGTATATCAATAAAACTGATTTTTTCTCAAAGTTCGCGTGACCCTGTGTAATATTCTAGCATTTATAAAATACTAAAATTAAAATCCAACTATAGCCTCATGTTTCTTAATATTCTGTTTTGATTCATTGGCTTATGTTGGATCCCTAATAAAAAAGTTAGTTACTTTAACAACTAGCCTTGTTTTTCATCAATACAGAGTGTTTTTTTAAATAAGTATGTCAAAATTTAAGGGGAAATTCTGCATTAAAAAATAATGACAGGAAACCTCAGACTGTCAAAAGTTAGAATAGAAATAATGATTGCCAACTTTCGTCGCGGAAATGGCACGTAAAAAATAAAAATAAAGCTTGTATTGTTTCATAATTTTAAAAGAATACAAGTTGTTCTATGTCATTTTGGAACGAAGTTACTCTTTTTTTTTAATTCAAAGCAGCTTTGTTTATAACAATTAAGAGATCTAATTAGCGTCATTTGAAGCAACATACTTAAGTTTGAATACGCCAAATTCGAAAAATATTGGATTTAACGGACTCATCCACAAAACTTCAAAATATGGTTTTGAAACTGGCGAGAGCGTTGGATAAGGAAGGAGCTGTTCTGTTCACTGTATCACTGGTTTTTGTTTATGGATTTCGATGATTTCTTTTTAATTCGTATGTACTTTGTGCGTACATTACGGATATGTAAATAAATTGTTAAATATATAAACCATCTATTTTGTTTAAACAATTATTTTTTCTACTTTTTATTTATTTTTAGTAACCTTTGAGGTAATTTTTATTGTAGAACATAAATATTTATGACTAATATATACTTTGTCAATATACAGTAGAACCTCGATTATCCGTCAGGGCACCGGACCCAGGGTATGACGGATAATCGAAAAAACGGTTAACAGAACATTAAAAAAAATTAAAAATTCATAGTACAACTTTCAAATTTCATTTATATGTTTTGTTTGACAATATAAGAGGGATTTGTGTTCGTACAATCGAATCAATTTAAAATATTCTGAAATCTTTGCTTGTTTTACTGTTTCTTCACATTTTGCGACGGCTGAATTTCTTAATCGGCATAAGATCATGTAATCTACTTTATTGGCTTCTTCTTGTTGAGAATACCACTCGATGAATTATTGCATGTGCGATGCAGCTTCTCTAGGTTATTGACGCAAATCTTTGTCAGTTACAATAGGTTCATCAACATATCTACAATCAAATTTCAAGTCTGTGTCAGCTTCTGAATCTGTTTCGTCCGCCTTTGTTGCCATTTCAACGTTTTTTTATCTGTCAGCAATGGATAGCCGTTTGTATCCTTATCACAAATCAAATTAACTTTTTTTTTATTTTTTACATTAAAATTTTTGCTTATGTAGTCAATACAACGTCTGTATGTACCCTGACGGTTAACAGAGGTGACGGTTAATGGAGAGACGGATAATCGAGGTTCCGCTGTATTTCGAAAATATTGTATTTATAACAGGTTTTATAATTAGGTACATATCATATTCAATTATTTCTAAAAATAGTATTGGCTTTGGAAATATAAAAGGTTTTTTTCACGTCAAATTTAAACTAAGAGAATTATTGACTCCCCACAAAGGGGTAGTTGAGAGGGGGAAAATTCTTAGGGTGGTAATAAATTCTGATCTTCTTTTTCTAAATCTGGTAATAAATAATTCTGAACTTTTCTGATCTTCGTCATTTTGTTTTTGATCTCGGTGCTTTACCGTCTAGTTTCCATATCTGAACCGGCATTATAAACAAATCAACATTGAAAAACAGTACAATAAATTTGCTTATTTACGTATCCACATACCTATATATTTTTTATAGTAACATACCTTTAGAAAGTATTAGGTAGGAAAATTTTTTTTATTTTCAATTTTAGCGAAAAATGTCATTTTTGTCAAAAAGTTTTGCTTGTTCTAAAACTGCATAAAACGAAAGAAAATTTAATTTTTTTAAAATCTGTTTAGTTTTGTAGCCAATTTTTTTGTAAATACCTATAAATCTTTGCACCAAGTTTGAAATCGTAACTGTCAACTCCGATCAATATTTTGCATATTGTCATTCGTTTTCGACAAGACAATGTTAAGC
Source organism: Diabrotica virgifera virgifera (assembly GCF_917563875.1). Taxonomy (NCBI): domain Eukaryota; kingdom Metazoa; phylum Arthropoda; class Insecta; order Coleoptera; family Chrysomelidae; genus Diabrotica; species Diabrotica virgifera. The sequence continues at coordinate 166,930,039 of NC_065445.1, forward strand.
ATCCAACAATAAATTCTTTGTTCAACGCTTAACATTGTCGAAAAAAAGACAATTCACAAATTATTTATCGGAGTTGGCAGTTACTAACCTACAATGTAGCTTAAAAACTTAGTAACTTAGCAACATTGTAGCTTAGCAACACTAGATTATTGTTACGATTTCGAACTTGGTGCAAAAAATTATAGGGATTTACATTTAAATTTTATTTCGTTTTATGGGGTTTTAGAACAAGCAAAACGTTTGATCAAGAGTAACATTTTTCGCTAAAATTGAAAATAAAAAGTTTTTCCTCTTGGCACCCATCCGTGGACACACGGTATGTGTAGGAGAAAATTAGCCATTATTATTGCGAGTAATAGGTATACTCTACTTGGACCGCGTTATGTAATAACGGATTAACCGCCAAAAGTCCAAAATCGAGATAATAGTGCTATCTTGCAGCTAGGGTGCAAATCTATGTATAAAAATATGTTTTTTGTAAAAAAATTAAAAAAAAGCTGTTTTTAAATGCATGTATTAAGCGACATTTTTTATTTTATTAAAAAAAATCTCACACTAGGATTTGTAATATCGAACTAAACGCCAATAATGGTACATAATCCATTGTCATAAACAAAAATCCGCATCTTTGTAAGTGTAATAACGAATCAAACGCCACGAATAGTCGGTTAATTCTTTATTACAAAACATAACATATTTACTAACGTTTAAGATATCGAATAGAAAACATCCTTTGTCAGGTAACATCATTTTTAAGCGCCAAATATGTCTTTTAATTCGGTATTCGGATCTTAACTCATGCATATCTTAAAAAATCATTAACGAATTAAGCGACATTTGATCGAATAACTTTTAAAATATAAATTATTTTAAAAAATTTTATACACATGTAAAAGTCTATTTACATTTGCATTAATATATTAAATATGAAACATGTCAGTACTATATTTTAGAAATAGTACCAAAAACAAATTTAAAATCTTTAAACCGATTTATCTCAAAACTACATTTTGGCGCTTAATCCGCTATTACATAACGCGGTCCACTTTATCTCCAATTTAATTTGACATGAGTAATGAATGTCAAAAAATGTCAAACGTGGAAGTAACTAGAAGGATGGGAAATTAACCAGAAATAATACTATACTAAATTTGCAATCAAGATGCAGTAGAAAATAAACAAACCAAGAAACTTTAAATGCTACTAGGAGCACTCCCAAATCATAATTTACAATGTATATACATTGTAAATCCCAAATCATGATTTACAAAGTTTATACATTGTAAATTATGATTCGGCAGTGCTCCTAGTAGCATTTAACGTGTCTTGGTTTGTTTATTTCTACTGCATCTTGATCGTAAATTTAGTATAACTATCAAAAGACGAAAACTTGAGTACTTGGGACATGTGACTAGAGGGCAAAAATACTCATTATTACAACTTATTATGTAAGGCAAAATCCGAGGAAAGCGAAATGTGGGAAGACGAAATACATCCTGGCTTAAGAACTTACGGGAATGGTTCCAATGCAGTAGTGCAGAGCTATTTAGAGCGGCAGTCAACAGGGTCCGCATTGCCATGATGATTTCCAGCCATAGAAAGATAGAAGATGGAGCTTAAACAAGAAGAAGAGTAATAAATAACTTTTTTATATCACAGAGAGTGGCAGTTCTCGCCAGTGGCGCCAACCCCCTACATGCGACACTTATATACGAAATTTTCGATTTTCTAAATCTGACTACAATCCCATCATAAAGTTTAGGAAAATAATCGACCATCCATATGGCAACCATCCATTTTGGTCCAAGGGTGTAGATTTTACGAAACCTCCCCATTTGGGGTCTGTTTTTTGTTCTCATCCCCAAAACTCCCAAAATTTTTGAAAATTCAAGTCCGACCTTTGCGGGTTCTGATAGTAGTGATAATTAACAGCTGAAAAGTTCGTAGGTTGACACATAGATGGTACTACTGGTATTAAATTCATATGATTTTTAGTGAGCCCTAACCTTCAAAAGATGCGTGTATAAATTTGACAGCTGTCGAATTATTAATTTTTGAGATATAGCATTTTGAGTAAAGGAACTTGTGTTAGTTTAACAAAAATGCATAAAAAGGAATTCCATGTCTTAATAAAGCATTGCTTTTTGGCGAAAAAACACTGTTGAAGCCAAAGCTTGGCTTAATAAGCTTTATTAGGACTCTGCACCGGGAAAATCAACCATTGAGAAATGGTTTACTAAGTTTAAAAGAGGCGAAATGAGCACTAAAGATGATGCACGCAGTGAATGCCACAAAGAGGCTGTTCCCGACGAAAACATCAAAAAAGTCCACAAAATTATTTTGGATGACCATAAAGTGAAGTTGATCGAAATAGCTCAGACTATAAAAATATCAAAGGAACATGTTAGATATATTGCGCATGAATGTTTGGGTATGCGAAAGCTCTGTGCAAAGTGGGTGCCGCGAGAGCTCGCAATCGATCAAAAACAACAACCAATTCGAATTTGGCCATCGATAAAAAACGATGACAAAATTTCATGAATTGGGTTTCGAATTGCTTCCGCAGCCACCGTATTTACCAGATATGGCTCCCAGCGACTACCAACTGTTCGCTGACCTCGAGAGAATGCTCGCTGGACAGAAATTTAGCGCCAATGAAGAGTTAATCTCCGAAACTGAGGCTTATTTTGAGGCCAAAGACAGATTGTATTATAAAAATGGTATTGAAAAGTTGTACGACCGCTATAATCGTTGTGTCTCCGTCGAAGGTAACAATATTGAATAATAAAATCAAATTTAAAAAAAAAAAAATTCTTTCCATGTTAGCCTACGAACTTTTCAGCCCACCGATTACTTTACTAATCCATGTCTAATTATTATTAAAATCAGTGATACCATTCAAAACTTACCTAGTTCCGAAATTTGAATCAATTTTTATTTAAAAAGGTGGGTATGTATGTTTGTGGAAAAGTTATATCTAGTAAATACAACTAAATAAAAATTCAGATCGGTAGGTATTACCTACCGATCTGAATTTTTTTCACGTTACAAGAGGGGGTCGGGGCCAATTCAAAACCGGTATAGTTTGTGACTTTTGACTACCCATAAGACAGCCATAGGACTGGGTAGGGTAGGTATAGCAGGGCATATTTTTTGGGTAAATATATCTCAGGTACAAATAGAGACAGGAAAACCACAAATACACCAAATAAATAGCGCCTGAGTCCAGCTGTCGAATAGTGCCAAAGTGGTCAGGATCGGACATACACACGGATCAGTATAGCCGAAAAACTGAAAAATTGAACTTTGAAAATTTTGGTTTTCGGTAATTACTTCAAATTTCCACCTACCACTTACGCCAATAACTGAGCATTTGTAGGAATCCAGACGCGTCTAACGGTGTACGTATACCTAATATCTGCCTCATAACTCTGATCAAATTTCTTATGGCCATAAATGGATTTTCAAGCGCACTAAATCCTATAATAAGTTCAGACATTATATTTGACCTTGAGTGCATCAGACACTACTTGTCAGTGCCTTTCAAACTCATTTTTAGTGATCAAAATTGTTTAAGTCGTTTAGAAGTTATTGAACTCCAAAAGTATAATCCATTTAAGCATTATCGCCGAAATGGTCTAGTGATTATGACGCTAGACTTGAGTGGGTAATCCGAGTTTATTTGCCAGCCATCCCATGTTTTCAATCTACTGCGAATAGAAAAGACATCTAATCATTCTATGGACACAAAGAATTATATTTAAAAAAACAATTGTTATGGCTGGAATATAAACTCGAATTGACCTATCACAAGTTTATTGTCGTAATCACTGTCGTAAAATTTTTTAAAAAAATCTTCCGTCATGATTAAATGAGGGCCAATCAAAGAAAATGAAAAAATACGCAATCATGAGTTATACGAACCCTTGGAAGATATTGTTACCTGTTTAATATTTAATATTCCGATAACTAATCGAATAAAGGATTACACATTACGGTAAATATTTATTAAATATATATGATTACAAACTTTTGTACATGTTTTATTTTAGACCGTGACAAGTGCTCTGATCTGATTGACGTTGACAATGTGACAAATACACTGACACCTAAAGGTGTGTTCACACTATACACTAAACACCTTCCCCTTAAAGATCAAGTTTCGCTGGGGGTTTAATAGATCGTCCAAAACGAGATCTTTGATAACCTGAAGTATCTGGGTCAGAGATTACTTGTTCATTTTTATTAACATCTATTGTCCTAAATAATAGATTGATATCATCTACAATATCATTATTACTTATAGGAATCTGATTATTCAAATATGTTTTTTGTTCAGGTATATACTGGTCGGGAAACAATTCGGGTTCCAACATAGCATCATAATTTGATTTTGTTAAAGATGGTTTTAATTGACTGCTGTTGCGCCTAATAACTTTATTATTACTTTCCTTACGTATCCAGTATGCTCTTGGTTCTCGAGCTTTCTCTAGAACAACTGCCTTATACCATATTTTATCTCTATTACTTTTAACTACTACTTTATCTCCCTTTTTATATTCTATTAAGGATTTAGGACTCGTTTTATCATAATGTATTTTCATCTTTTGTTTTTGTTCATTTAGATAATTGACAATATGCATGTGAATTTCTGGTTCTAATTTATTTTGGGTCACTGGAATTTGTGTTCGAAGTGTTCTACTTTGTAAAATTTGAGCAGGGGAGGCTTTTAAACTAATGATAGGGGTATTATTATATTCCAAGAGCAAGTCTCTAAAATCACTTTTTTCTGCTAAACTTTTCCGTAAAATTTGTTTTCCTAAGCTAACAGCCTTTTCAGACAAACCATTGCTCTGATGATGGTATGGTGTACAAGTAGAGACTGTGATATCCTTGTTCTTGTAATATTCCCTGCATTTTAATGATACAAAGGGTAAATTATCTGCGATTAAGTGCTGAGGGTAACCAAATTTTGTAAACGCATTCTGCATCGCATCTATAACAGATTCTGAAGTTTTATTTGGTAAAGGACATATTTCAATCCAATGAGAGAAATGATCTATTAAGATTAGATATGCCTTTGCTCCAAATTCCAGTATGTCTGCTCCTATTTTATTAAAACGTAGTTTTGGGACTGAGTGGGGTAATAGGGGTTCCCTACGATTACTTGGCATGTACTTTTCACAAGTTCGACATTGTTTGATAAATAATGTAATGTCAGATGACATATTTGGCCAAAAAAATAACTGCCTAGCTTTATGTATAGTTTTATTAATGCCTAAATGCCCTTTATGTATTAAATTTAAAATAAAAGACTTTAAACTATTTGGTACCACTATCTTATCACCCATAAAAATCAGACCTGCTTCAACATATAAATCATTTTTCAGGACATAGTAAGGCTTGCACAATGGTGAAATACTATTTATTCTTGGCCAACCATTATAATAAAAATCTGAAATTTTCTTTAATATTTTATCATTGGCAGTTTCCCTTCTAAAATTTAATTTTCTCTCATCAGACATAGGCAAATGTATTGATACAGTGTGTACCATTTCTAACATCTCAAGATCAAGTGTCTTGACTTTAAGACTAGCTCTGGATAACATGTCTGCAAAATGGACATATTTCCCAGGGACATAATATACATTTAAATTATACTTTAATAATTTTAATCTTAAACGTTGTAAACGTACAGACCCTATCTTACAAATCGGTTTTTTCATTATCGAAATTATAGGCTTGTGGTCTGTCTGTATATCTACTGTTGCACGATAAATAAAATTGAGAAATTTTTGTGTGCTAAAATATATTGAAAGCAGCTCCTTTTCAGTTTGACTATAGTTAATTTCATGGTCGTTCATTGTACGAGAAGCGCATGCTACTAATTTAAGAGTATTTTCGTGCTCCTGAAACATACAACACCCCAAACCATTTTTAGAGGCATCACACTGAATAACAATTTTTTTATTTACGTCAAAAGAAACGAGCTGGTGCCTCATTAATAATTTTTTTTAAATTTTCAAAAACTTGTTGGTGTTTTGGCAACCACTGCCATTCAATATTAGACTTTAATAATTCACATAAAGGACTCATGTATTCAGACATATTTGGGACATATCGTCTCACATAATTAAAAGAACCAATGATTCTTTGAAGTTCTGTTTTATTTTTAGGCGATTCTAATTTATTTAGGGACTCAATACGATCTGGATTTATTTGCATACCATTTTTTGAAAATATTTGACCCATAAATTTAACCTTTAATTGACAAAATTGAAATTTCTCTTTGTTAAATTTTGCGTTTACTTGTCTGGCCCTCGCTAGTACTTGTTTGACTGCCTTGTCATGCTCCAATTGAGTGGCTCCAGAAACGATCATATCATCATGACAAATTGTAACATTTTCAAGATCACCAAAATGTTTTTCAACTTCTTCTTCAAACAAGTCTTGTGAGTCTGAAAGTCCATAAGGTAACACCTTGTACCTATATACTCCAAAGGGGGTAGCGAAGCAACATTTCCAGGATGATTCTTCATCAAGCTGTAAATGATGATAACCTTCCGATAAGTCAAAGACTGTAAATATACTTTTACCACTTAATTTTAAACTTATTTCTTCAATACTTAAATTTGTACGGGGTTTTCTAATTATACTTTTATTTAAGTCTAATGGGTCTAAACATAACCTAATTTTTCCATTAGATTTCTCAACTAAGACTATTCTATTTATACTCGCTCATTGACTGGCCAGTTGGTTGCTTAAACCAGTGCCAATAAAACATAAACACACACACACACACATTTATACTCGCTCTATAGTCAATTTGTTCAATTTTTTCTATGGCATTTCTTTTAACTAATCTGTTTAACTCGCTTTTAAAAGCATCACGTATGGCTAAAGGTATTTTAGTTGGGGGATGACTAACCGGTTCAAAATTTTTGTTAGTGGTTATATGGCATGTACCAGGGAAAACACCTGAACCTGAAAAAATATCCATATTTTTCTCTATAAAAGTTTGTTTGGTTATGTCTGATTGGAATTTATCAGTAGAAACAATATTAATTCTTTTTATTAAATTTAAATGCAAACAAGCTTGACCACCTATTAGAACCTGATTTGCCCCTTCCACGATCACAAAATCCTCAAAAATTTCCTTATTTTTAAATTTACAGTTTAAATTTACTATGCCTATCGGTTTGGCAACAGTACCTTCAAAAGCTTTTAAAATGTACTCTGTTGGCCTGACTCTAAATTGTTTGTTGACATATTTAAATATTTTTAAAGGAATTATATTTACGTCAGCACCCGTATCCAATTTAGTTTTTATTTTTCTCCCTTCAATCTCTAAAAACTCTTCCCAGATACTTCCTCTGCTAGAATTACAAGCTACAACGTTATTACTTAAGTTTACATTATCTACAAAAATTTCACTTGAACTGTCGCCATCTTCATGTTCAACATTTTTAACATTTTTTACCCTACATGATTTTGAAAAATGATTTAGAATACCACATTTATTGCAAGCTTTTCCATAAGCTGGACATTTGCGGGGGCCGTGCTGAGTCTGGCACCTTTTACAGCGAAACGTCTCAGTAGATTTTGAAATTTTCTCATGACCTTGCTTTAAATTTTTGTTACTTTTTAAAAATTTTGTACTTACAGTTTTTTTATTTCTTATTTCATTTACTTCAAAACCTGTTTCATTGCTTCCTGTACTCTGAAATTTTAAATTTTGACTTTTACTTTGCTCACTGGTTCTGCAAAAACTTATGGCCTTTTCCAGTGTTAGTTTATCTATCCTAAGAAGGGCTTCTCTAGTTGTTGTATCTCTGATACCCATTACAATTTTATCACGGAGTGCCTTATCTTCTGCCGTCTCATCTGGATCATTACGATTGTAGTTGCATGTTCTTACCAAGTGTCTGCAATCTGTTAGGAAATGTTCGAATACTTCACCCTCTTTCTGGGTCCTCTTTAAAAAATTATAACGTTCAAAACATTCGTTCATTCTCGGATTCACATACTTCGATATCGTTTTTATCATATAATCATATTTATCAACTTGGTCATCTGGAATCTTAAATGTTGTCATAATACAGGCTGACTCGGTTCCCATTATGTTTCTCAATAGGGACAGTTTTACCCTATCTGTTGACTCATGCTGCCCTATAGCTATCAAGTAGTCTTCGAAAGCCGTGTACCAAAACTTCCACTCTGTAGCAGCATTCTGCCCTTGCAAGTCAAAATCGGGGGGAAGTTTTACACACACCAGGCCTAAATTTGTTGCCATTTTTCTGGTTATTTGAATTTATAACCTAACCTCTATTCAAGCACTGTTAATTTTCAGTTATCTGTCACAATCCTTCTTGAAATATTCTTTTACTTTCGCAGCGCCATGTTTAATATTTAATATTCCGATAACTAATCGAATAAAGGATTACAGATTACGGTAAATATTTATTAAACATATATGATTACAAACTTTTGTACATGTTTTATTTTAGACCGTGACAAGTGCTCTGATCTGATTGACGTTGAAAATGTGACAAATACACTGACACCTAAAGGTGTGTTCACACTATACACTAAACATTACCAACACGAGAAAATCAAGAATGATGTTTTATGATCATAGAAAGTCTGGTCAAGAACGTATTACTTTGCAAAAACTGAACCATCACATTCACTTTTCAATATCAACATCATCTTATACAAAATGGACAAGAGAGATTAAAAAAGATATACAATGAGCGGAAATGTCTCCTGGAAACATCACCACCACTTTTACACTTACCTACTAATTTTAACCTTCGGATGACCAAGGGGGGTAAATTTCGACCCCAATGTATGATTTTATTTAATAAATTTTCAGAAATATTGTAATGTTAAGCTCATTATTTTTTTATTTAACTTTAATATCATTCTAGATACCCTCATATTTTGTAATAAAAAAAAGTTCCCTATATTTTACGGAAAATTTTTTTTTTCTGAATTTGGGGTCAAACACAAACTCCCTTGGCCTTTCATATTCCAATTTTATATTAAGTAAATACCGTCTATTATGTGGAATTGTTGGTAAGAAACATTCCAATATTAAAAAAAAGTGGTTTGTTAAACCTGTGGCGACGTAAATTACTGTATACCTATTTCAAAATTTCTTTAGTTCTATGTTCAGAATGATGATTCCTGTTTTGGTTCAGTTGTGATTGAAATTTTATTGATACAATACTAATATTAAAATTGGCTTATAAAAAGATTAGTACCATACGCCGAAGAAATAGTTGGTGACTACCAGTGTGTTTTAGGCCTGGCAGATCGACTATTGTTCAAATATTTACAATAAGACAAATGCTTGAAAAGTATTGGGAATATAATCAGGACGTTCATCAGATCTTTATAGACTTCAAACAGGCTTATGATTTAATTAATCGTGTAGCATTACGGAAGGCAATGGTCGAGCTCGGCGTACCCAAGAAACTAGCTGCGGTAACACAAATGTGTGAAAGTAACTCCTTTGCAAAAGTTAGAATAGGGGGAAAAATATCAAATGCTTTCTGCGTAAATTCTGGACTGGGACAGGGAGATCCGTTGTCCCCATTGTTGTTTAACCTGGCCTTAGAATATAATTCTAGATACCCTCATATTTTGTAATAAAAAAAATTCCCTATATTTTACGAAAAATTTTTTTTTTCTGAATTTGGAGTCAAACACAAACTCCCTTGGCCTTTCATATTCCAATTTTATATTAACTAAATGTGTGTATTACACCGTTCTTAGGCGTCAACGCCCTTCGGTAGGGATCTATGGGGAGGTATCACCGAGCCGCAAGCCCTTATCCCTTGCCGTACTGCTCCCTCATAGGTCGATCAGATGCCCGCATATTCCAGTCTAAGCGCCAGATTCATATTTAGAATTTTATACTGGCGCGTTAGCCTTTTTGTTTTTCCGATGGCCTGGGCTGGGCTTGAACTCACATACCTCAAGGCGAAGTGAAGTGTGGGTCAGCCGCTAGTCACACTGAGCTATCCGATCGACAGTCGAAATACCGTCTATTATGTGGAATTGTTTGTAAGAAACATTCCAATATTGATAAAAAGTAGTTTGTTGAACCTGTGGCGACGTAAATTACTGTATACCTATTTCAAAATTTCTTTAGTTCTATGTTCAGAATGATGATTCCTGTTTTGGTTCAGTTGTGATTGAAATTTAATTTTATTGATACAATACTAATATTAAAATTGGCTTATAAAAAGATTAGTACCATACGCCGAAGAAATAGTTGGTGACTACCAGTGTGTTTTAGGCCTGGCAGATCGACTATTGTTCAAATATTTACAATAAGACAAATGCTTGAAAAGTATTGGGAATATAATCAGGACGTTCATCAGATCTTTATAGACTTCAAACAGGCTTATGATTTAATTAATCGTGTAGCATTACGGAAGGCAATGGTCGAGCTCGGCGTACCCAAGAAACTAGCTGCGGTAACACAAATGTGTGAAAGTAACTCCTTTGCAAAAGTTAGAATAGGGGGAAAAATATCAAATGCTTTCTGCGTAAATTCTGGACTGGGACAGGGAGATCCGTTGTCCCCATTGTTGTTTAACCTGGCCTTAGAATATAATTCTAGATACCCTCATATTTTGTAATAAAAAAAATTCCCTATATTTTACGAAAAATTTTTTTTTTCTGAATTTGGGGTCAAACACAAACTCCCTTGGCCTTTCATATTCCAATTTTATATTAACTAAATGTGTGTATTACACCGTTCTTAGGCGTCAACGCCCTTCGGTAGGGATCTATGGGGAGGTATCACCGAGCCGCAAGCCCTTATCCCTTGCCGTACTGCTCCCTCATAGGTCGATCAGATGCCCGCATATTCCAGTCTAAGCGCCAGATTCATATTTAGAATTTTATACTGGCGCGTTAGCCTTTTTGTTTTTCCGATGGCCTGGGCTGGGCTTGAACTCACATACCTCAAGGCGAAGTGAAGTGTGGGTCAGCCGCTAGTCACACTGAGCTATCCGATCGACAGTCGAAATACCGTCTATTATGTGGAATTGTTTGTAAGAAACATTCCAATATTGATAAAAAGTAGTTTGTTGAACCTGTGGCGACGTAAATTAGTGTATGCCTATTTCAAAATTTCTTTAGTTCTATGTTCAGAATGATGATTCCTCTTTTGGTTCAGTTGTGATTGAAATTTTATTGATACAATTATAATATTAAAATTGGCTTCGATATTATTAAATAGATTAGTACCATACGCCGAAGAAATAGTTGGTGACTACCAGTGTGTTTTCAGGCCTGGCAGATCGACTATTGTTCAAATATTTACAATAAGTCAAATGCTTGAAAAGTATTGGGAATATAATCAGGACGTTCATTAGATCTTTATAGACTTCAAACAGGCTTATGATTCAATTAATCGTGCAACATTATGGAAGGCAATGGTCGAGATCGGCGTACCCAAAAAACTTGCTGCGGTAACACAAATGTGTGTAAGTAACTCCTTTGCACAAGTTAGAATAGGGGGAAAAATATCAAATGCTTTCTGCGTAAATTCTGGACTGAGACAGGGAGATCCATTGTCCCCATTGTTGTTTAACCTGGCCTTATAATATGTCATGCGAAAAATTTATCCAAAAATCAAACCAGACATAACTGCTCGGGGAGCAAAAATTATACTCGCTTTTGCCGATGACGTAGACGCAGTAGCACAATAAACATTAGAAATTAAGGATTTTCTCGAGCTTTGCAGAAGCTGCATTAAATATCGGTCTAAAAATAAACGAAGACAAAACAAAATACATGGTCGTCTCAAAACAAGAACGACGACGAATAATGCAAAATATTACTATAAACGATCATTTCGAAATCGTTAAAGAATTTAAATATCTAGGAGCAACAATCACAAATGACAACAAATTAGAGCGAGAAGTTGAAGCGCGAATAATGGCAGAAAACAGATCTTTCTTTGCCATGAAACATCTAATGAAGTAAAAAACTTCTTTCACGAGGTGCAAAAATCCAGATATATAAGACCATAATACGACCAGCAGTCGCGTATGGAAGCGAAACATGGACGTTAACAAAAAGAGAAGTAAATAAATTGCTGGTGTGGGAACGTAAAATCCTTCGAATGATATACATAATATGGCCCTTGCAGAGACAGCGTGACAAACGAATGGAGGCGCAGATACAATAACGAGCTAGAGTCTCTATTCGGAAAAGAAAATCTAATCAGATATATAAAGGCAAATAGACTCAGATGGGCAGGGCATGTGATACGCAGTAACGACAATCGCCTTATATCGCCTTATAAACAATGTGTTCTGGGAAAGGCCAGATGGAAGAAGGTCTGTAGGGCGGCCTAGAAAAAGGTGGAAAGATGCAGTCAAAGAAGATCTAGAGAAAATGGGAGTGCGACAATGGGAATTAGTGGCACAGGACCGACAAACATGGAATGCAATAGTAAACGCGGCAAAGACTCACGAAGAGTTGTAGCGCCATTGACGATGAGGATAATATTAAAATTATGAATACATTATTTTATTCCTTAAAACAACGTATTTCTTTTGTCATTTGTCATTTTTGACTTGGGGTCATTTTTTACCCCCGTTGGTCATCTGTGTAACAAAAAAAGGTTGGTCATCGAAAGGTTAAAGAACGTGTGTACATGATGTACCAAATGGTAAAAGATTTATTAAAAAAATTCATAAAGCCCCTATTATCACTTTCCTCAAATATATACTTATCACAGAAGAATGCAATACCTGTCTTTATAATCGATATTGTTTATTTTGGTGGATACGGTTGTATTTTGCATGCTATAAAGTTAAACGCCTTGATCCACTTTATTTCAGAAATACGCTGCAATTTTTCAGTCTGCGAAATAAATTTTTTTGTTGCACACTAATTGCATTGATCTATATGGTTTCAGTTCATTAAAACTTATATTATTTAGAAAGTCGAACGATATAATACTCTTGTTTTGCTTACGGGACGCTAACCATGGCGATCAGTGGCACAGAAAGTATCGTTTCAAAATAATAATAATTGACAAAGAAAGTTATTTGTATACAATAGCTACAATAAACTATTAATTAGAACATACGCGAGATGTCTTCACGCATACAAATTTTTCTTCGAGTTCAGCTCATCGAGTCTAATGCACGGTTTTTAATATTCAATATAGTGCGGCAGATTCGTGCAAATATTATAAGAATTGCACATTTAATGATACAAACATATAATTTGGTCCACATATACTGCACATATAAAGGTACAAATTTAGATATGAGGCCATCTCAGATTTTGCTTTTTACAAAAAATGGCGGTAATTCAAAATGGGCGACTATACATATGTGACTAATAGCACGATATCTTTTGAATGAAAAGTTCGATCTCAACCAAATTTACTACATAGGTTCCTTTTGTGATTCACAAGATCGATATCGTGAACTGGAATAATCGGTTTACCAGAAGTTATGTTTTATCTGGTTTCTTTTGTAAAACTATTTTAAATTATGTAAATAATTTATTTTCAATTTTTTCACATTGTGTATATTAATTTTTCAAAATGGTAATACCACCATTGAAAAGAGCGTAAGAATATGTTTTAAGAAATATTTTGAACTTTTTAGTTATGTTAATTACCATTTAATAAATGCATAACGTATCTTCACATGTACCTATGTGTGGTAGATTCGTGCAAATATTATAAGAATTATTGTGCATTTAATGGTAGAAGCATATAATTTGGACCACATATACTACAAATACAAAAGTTTAAATTTAGATATGAGGCCATCTCAGGTTTTGCCTTTTACAAAAATGGCGAACATTCAAAATGGCGACTGTAGATATGTGACTAATAGCACGATAACTTTTGAACGAAAAGTCCGATTTCAGCCAAATTTGGCACCAAGGTTCATTTTTTGATGAGTAAGATCTAGGTTTTGAACCAGAAGAATCGGTTTACCAAAAGTTGTGTTTTTATTGTTTTTTATGTAAAAATATGTTGTTTCTTTTTTCAATTCTTCCACTCTATTTATATATTAATTTTTCAAATAGGTAATACCTCCATTGAAAAGGGTGTAAAAATATTTTTTAGGAAAGATTTTGAACTTTTTAGTTATGTTAATTACCTTTTAATAAATGCATAACGTATCTTCACATGTAGCTATGTGCGGCAGATTCATTTTGAATGCCTGCCATTTTTGTAAAGACAAAATCTGAGATGGCCTCATATCTAAATTTGAATCTTTGTATGTGTAGTGTATGTGGTCCAAGTTAAATGCGTTTAGCATTAATTTATTTTTATTTATTAAGCGCAGCAGGCCTTGTAGGCCTAGGGCTAAAATGTTTACATTTCTGATTAGATAAATAATATAATAAATAACTTAGTATAACTTACATAACTTATAAAACTTGTAAATTTTATTTAAATACACTTCAGTCTTTTTATACACTCCTTCACCACCTCTCTCCATCTCCTTCTGTCCAATGCTAGTTCTTTCCATCTCTCAATGTTACTTTTCTTAAAGTCTTCATATACACTGTCCTTCCATCTTTTCCTTGGCCTGCCTTTCCTCCTCTTTTGTATTGGTTTTCGTGAGAGTAACATTTTTGGCATTCGTTTACTTCCCATTCTCTCTATGTGCCCCAAGTATCGTATTCTCTGTGCTTTGATCGTCGTCATAATCGTTGGCTCTTGATATAGTTCTTCCAATTCTTTATTGGTTCTTCTTCTCCACTGACCTTCTATTTTCACATCTCCATATATTGCTCTTTGCATTTTTCTCTCCCATCTTTCTAATAGGTCTGTTTCTGACTTTTTGAGCACCCATGTTTCACCACTTGCGTATGTTACTGTAGGTCTGATAACAGTCGTATAAATTCTTATTTTTGTTTTTCTTGATACGTATTTGGATTTCAATAATGTGCGTAATGCTCCATATTTTTTATTTCCTTTAGCTATTCTTGCCTTTATCTGTCCTTCTTCATGACCATTTTCATCTATTTTGGCTCCCAGGTAAATAATTTCTTTGGCTCTTTTGAACAAGTATGTTTTTTCTCCATCTATTTGTACTATGATGTTATTCTCTTTTTCTTTTTGGATCTCTCCCATTATCATATACTTTGTCTTTTCTTCATTTATTTTAAGTCCGAATTTTTTGGTTTCCGTTATTATGTTTTTCATTAACTTTTGTAGTTCTTTTTTGCTTCTTGCTAATAGCGTCAGATCATCTGCAAATGCTATGCATTGGTGACCGTTTTTAAATATCCTTTCTTGCATGTTTATTCTGCTTTTCCTGATTATTCCTTCCAATGTTAGATTGAATGCCATTGTTGATAGTGGGTCTCCTTGTCGTAATCCTTCCTTGGTTTCAAACTTTTTGGATGTATACCCTTTCGAAGCTATTTCGTTTGTTGTGTTTTCCATCGTCATCTTTAGCATTAAGTGCCAATAATTCTTATATTATTTGCACGAATCTGCCGCACATAGGTTGAAAGGTACATGTGAAGATACGTTATGCATTTATTAATTATGTCTATTAAGCTAGAAAGACCATTTCATAAGGGAGCCATGAGACACACCCCATATTTTTTTGCTATTTTATTGCTAATTTATTACGCAAATTAAAAATTTATTGCTTCATCCCCTTCAGAGAAACAGGTGGCCATTCCAGCTTAATATTAAGCTATAAAGGCCAACATTCATATATCCGGAACGAAAGTAGATAGAGAGTTGCTTCCGGTGGCCAATTTTATTGCTAATTAATTGCTAATTTATTACGCAAAACAAAAATTTATTGCTTCATCCTCTTCAGAGAAACAGGTGGCCATTCCAGCTTAATATTAAGCTAGAAAGGCCAACATTCATATATCCGGAACGAAAGTAGATAGAGAGTTGCTTCCGGTGGCCTATTTTATTGCTAATTAATTGCTGAAAGATTGAGTCTACAAGAATTTATAAACTTACCCCCTTCAACCCCTACCGATATCATCATTCCCCGGAATCCACAAAAAGTGAAAATAACCAGTTTAAAGAGCTAAAACCAAGTACGTATTTTTTGCTTATTCATTGCTACAGGTCTAAGCCAAAAATGAAGGTTTTGCTTCCTTCCCTAACGAGCCACAATGGCTACTGCGGTTTAATACTTAAGGCTACAATACTCAACACCCTATTTCAGGAAAGAAAGCAGATAGACGGTCGCTTCTGGCGGAATATTTAATTTTTAATTAATTTCTGAAAGATGGGGTATACCAGAATCTACAAACTCACCCCCTCCAACCCCTACCGTAATCATCATCCCCTGGAATCCACAAAAAGTGAAAATAACCAATTTAAAGAGTTAAAACCACGTACGTATTTTTTGCTCATTAATTACTACATGTCTAAACCAAAAATGAATGTTTTGCTTCCTCCCCTAACGAGCCACAATGGCTACAGTGGTTTAATACTTAAGGCTGAAATACTCAACACTCCTATTTCAGGAAAGAAAGCAGATAGAGGGTCGCTTCTGGCGGAATATTTAATTTTTAATTAATTGCTGAAAGATGGGTAATACCAGTATTTACAAACTCACCCCCTCCAACCCCTACCGTTATCATCGTTCCACGGATTTCACAAAGCGTGAAAATAATCAGTTTAAAAACTTAAAACCAAGTGGGTATTTTTTTCTAATTAACGGCTGCAGGTCTACGCCAAAAACTAATTTTTTGCTTCATCCCCTAACGAGAAACAATGGCTACTGCGGTTTAATTCTTAAGCTAAAATTCCCAACACTCCTATTTCAGGAACGAAAACAGATAGAGGGTCGTTTCCAGCGGCATATTTTATTGCTAATTAATTTCTGAAAGATATGGTATACAACAATTTGAAAACACACCCCTCCAACCCCCACCGTTGTTGTCATTCCCCGGATTTCACAGAAAGTCAAAATTACTAGTTTAAAAACCTATGACTAAGTGGCCATTTTTTTCCTAAGCAACTGCTGCAGGTCTACACCAAAAACGATTTTATTGCTTCATCCCCTAACGAGCAACAATGGCTACTGCGGTTGAATATTTAAACTACAACACTAAATTCTCCTGTTTCAGTAACGAAAACAGATAGAGCGTCGCTTCCGGCGGCCTATTTTATTACTAATTAATTGCTTATTTATTACGCAAATTACAAATTTATAGCTTCAACCCCTTCAGAAAAACAGGTTAATATTAAGCTAGAAGAGCCAACATTCATATTTCTGGAACGAAAGTAGATAGGGAGTAGCTTTCGGCGGTATATTTTATTGCTAATTAATTGCTGAAAGATTGGGTATACCAGAATTTACAAACTCACCCCCTCCAACCCCTACCATTATCATCGCTCAACGGATTTCACAGAAAGTGAAAATTACCAGTTTAAAAACCTAAGACCAAGTGGGTATTTTTTTCCTAAGCAACTGCTGCAGGTCTACGCCAAAATCGATTTTATCGCTTCATCCCCTAACCAGCAAAAATGGCTACTGCGGTTGAATACTTAAGCTACAACACTCAATTCTCCTATTTCAGTAACGAAAGTAGATAGAGGGTCGCTTCCAGCGGCATATTTTATTGCTAATTAATTTCTGAAAGATATCGTATACAACAATTTAAAAACTCACCCCCTCCAACCCCCACCGTTATTATCATTCCCCGGATTTCACAGAAAGTCAAAATTACTAGTTTAAAAACCTATGACCAAGTGGGTATTTTTTTTCCTAAGCAACTGCTGCAGGTCTACGCCAAAAACAATTGTATTGCTTCATCCCCTAACGAGCAACAATGGCTACTGCGGTTGAATACTTAAACTACAACACTCAATTCTCATGTATCAGTAACGAAAGCAGATAGAGCGTCGCTTCCGGCGGCCTATTTTATTGCTAATTAATTGCTTATTTATTACGCAAATTAGAAATTTATAGCTTCAACCCCTTCAGAGAAACAGGTGGCTATTCTAACTTAATATTAAGCTAGGAGAGCCAACATTCATATTTCTGGAACAAAAGTAGATAGAGGGTAGCTTCCGGCGGCATATTTCATTTCTAATTAATTGCTGAAAGATTGAGTATACAAGAATTTACAAACTCACCCCCTTCAACCCCTACCGTTATCATCATTCCTCGGAATCCACAAAAAGTGAAAATAACCAGTTTAAAGACCTAAAACCCAGTGGGTATTTTTTGCTTATTAATTGTTACAGGTCTACGCGAAAAAGGAATTGTTGGCTTTATCCCCGTAACGACCAACAATGGCTACTGCGGTTTAATACTTATGCTACAATACCCAACACTAATATTTCAGGAACGAAAGTAGATAAAGAGTCGCTTGCGGCGCTATATTTTATTGTCAATTAATTACTGAAAGGTGGGGTATAGAAGCATTTACAGACACTCCCTCTCCAACCCCTAATGTTATTTTCATCCCCTTAATTTCACAAAATGTGAAAATACCCAGTTTAGAGATTTAAATCAAGTGTGCATTTTTTTGCTAATTAATTGCTGCAGGTCTACGCCCAAAATGAATTTTTTACTTCATCCCCTTACGAGCAAGAATGGCTACTGCAGTTTTATAATAAACCCACAGTACCCAACACTCATATTTCATTTATAATTTTCTTAAATGCTCATTAGGAATATCTGTACAGTTCAATATTGATTTGTAGAGTTTTTTATACTTTAGAGTCCATGTTAAATTGTCGATATCCATTATCACATATCTGTAGCACGTGACCCAATGCTCAGATTTTGTATATCGTTTTTTAATAACTAAATGGTAATATTGGCAGATTCTCTAAAATCTGTACATTTAAAATAAAGTATGCAACGTCCTTAAAAAACGAATATACTAAGATAGTTAACCATAATTTTTGCATTTATGCGTGCTAATAATAAGCTGCGAAAGAATTTAAGCATATGTACCAAAAAATTAAAGCAAGTGTTGTTTATTTAATTTTAATTTATTTTATCTTTAATGTACATTAATAATCTGAGCGCTATTTTTTTTTTTCTTTAACGAAAAATGATTTTTCTAGTAAATCATCGAAGCCCATCCAAGATGTGTTTCCTCTTCGATAGGTATAGGTTATATAGTGACCACCTCGATTTTCATTAAAATCAGACAAACTGGTTCCTCCTACACCAGTGTATCCGATAGCACCCATTAATACTACCTAATGATCGTCATCGTGGGGTATGTTTAAATTTTTATGGAGTGTCTTTAATGGTATGGTTTTAATTTCTTCATGTTCATTATAGACTTGAAAAACCACAACATCCCCTGCAATGAATGTAAATTAATTAACTTTTGTTTTTTATAAAATACCTGTAGAGAATTTCGAATAAAATTCAGTACAAAAAAAGACAAAAAGCTGGTCATTAGCAAGCACCTAAACAGAAGTGTGAAGGTCAATGTCGACAAAACATTGACCTTCACACTGTGACAAAACAAAGATCTGGAAGGAGTGAGGAGTAACAAGAATAACGTACCTTGAAAGCAACCTTGATGAAAGTTTGTACCACTCACTGGAAGTAAGAACACATCTGGAAAAGGAACGTACGGTGTTTTACAAAATGCAAAAAGTTCTATGCAACCTCCAGCTGGATATCTCATTGAGAACTAGAATACATGTGCTATGTTTTCTACATCTTCCTCTATGAGGTTGAAGCCTGAGCAATGACAGAAGTAACACAAAAAAAATCCAAGCATTCGAACTCTGGTACTACCGTAAAATGCCCAGAATGTCCTACATGAGCCATACGACAAATGCGGAAGTCTTTCGGAGGGTGAACAAGGAAACAGAGCTTATGCTTATAATAAAAAAACGGAAAATACAATTTTTTTTATCGTAAGAAATCAAAAGTATGAACTGTTCCAACTTAACGAAAATAATCAGTAGCAAAAGGGGACCAGGAAGAAGACGCAACTCTTGGCTTAAAAACCTACGACAATGGACGAATATGACATCCACACAAATATTCAGGATGGCTGCAAATAAGATTAAATGGGAACATGTAATGGTCAACGTCCTTAAGGATAAGGCACCGTAAGGAGAAGATAAAATATATGAGTAATTCCACATAAATTCTCTATATTTCTGTCACAGATTGTGGATTTTTTGAAATCTAGGGGCATGCTTCTGAAACCACTCTTTGTTCGTTCTTTAGGACCTGAAAGTCAAGCTGTTTTGGGAATTGAAATCGAAACTTATGTCATATGTCCGAATTATCTTTCCTATCGTTATTTGCATTCATTAAATGCTATTTTGTAAATTGTTTGGTACAATATATAAACACTGTCGATGTAAACTTGCACGTTAAAGAAGATGACCTTAACAGAATTTGTCTAAAGTCCAAAATAACGTTTCTATTACCTATTTTTGAAAAAGAGACAAGTGTATTTTAGCATGTTTTTAAAGCGAAGGAACATTCCTACTAGCTATATTTTTGAACAAGCGTATTTTATAATTTTTTGCGTTTTTCTGTACTCCGACTATAATTTCAACACAAAAAAGATACAAGAAACATTTCCATATGGCATAAACAGAATTTGCCTAAAATCGTAAGGAACTATCTTACAAGCTATTTTTTAATGAGAGATTAGAGTATTTTAGCATGTTTTTTTTTTCATTTTTATGCATTTATTTGTAATCTGGCCATAATTACAACGATAAAAAAGTAACAGGTCTGTAACATTTTCGATGTAAAATTTTACACTTAAAAACGTGATACTAACAGAATTTAGCTAAAGCCTGAAGGAACTTTCCTATAACCAATTTTGGAAGGATAGATTAGAGACAAGTGTAGTTTAGCATCATTTTTCATTTTTATGTATTTATTTGCACTCTGTCCATAATATCAACCCTAAAAAAAGTATCAGGTAACATTTTGGATTTAATATTGCAGGATAAAGAAGATGACACTAATAGAACAATTAATACAATGCTCGTAGGAACATTCATATAAGCTATTTTTAAAGTAGATGTTAGTGGATTTTTTCTATAATCCATCTTCATGTGCCGTTCTCGTGATGAATTGATTAAAAATAATACTTTTATACTTAAAAGTAATTTAATACCCTTACTGTTCTTAATATTGTATTCAGATAAAAATCTCAAACTAAATCACCACCAAAATGGCGCATCAAAACGGATTGTAGAAAAAGTAATTAAGCTTAAAAAAACATCTTAAAATCCACTAATCTCTCCTTCCAAAATTGGTTATAGGAAAGTCCCTTCAGGCTTTAGCTAAATTCTGTTAGTATCATGTTTTTCAGTGTAAAATTTTACATCGAAAATATTACCTACCTGTTACTTTTTATCGTTGTAATTATGGCCAGAGTACCTACAAATAAATGCATAAAAATGAAAAAAAAACATGCTAAAATACTCTAATCTCTCATTAAAACAATAGCTTATAGGATAGTTCCTTACGGTTTTAGGTAAATTCTGTTTATGCCATATGGAAATGTTTCTTGTATCTTTTTTTGTGTTGAAATTATAGTCGGAGTACAGAAAAACGCAAAAAATTCTAAAATACACTTGTTCAAAAATAGCTAGTAGGAATGTTCCTTCGCTTTAAAAACATGCTAAAATACACTTGTCTCTTTTTCAAAAATAGGTAATAGGAACGTTACTTTGGACTTTAGCGTGCAAGTTTACATCGAGAGTGTTGATATATTGTACCAAACAATTTACAAAATAGCATTTAATGAATGCAAACAAGGATAGGAAAGATAATTCGGACAGATTGCGACATCAGTTTCAATTTTAATTCCCAAAAAAGCTTGACTTTCAGGTCCTAGAGAACAAACAAAGAGTTATTTCAGAAGCATGCCCCTAAATTTCAAAAAATCCACAATCTGTGACAGAAATCTAGAGAATTTATGTGGAATTACTCATATATTTTATCTTCTTCTTACGGTACCTTATCCTTAAGGACGTTGTCCATTACATTTTCCCATTTTATCTTATTTGCAGCCATCCTGTTCATATTCGTCCATTGTCGTAGGTTTTTAAGCCAAGAGTTGCGTCTTCTTCCTGGTCCCCTTTTGCTATTAATTTTGCTTTCGATTATGTTCGTTAAGTTGGAGCAGTTCATACTTTTGATTTCTTACGATGAAAAAAAATTGTATTTTCCGTTTTTTTATTATAATCATAAGCTCTGTTTCCTTGTTCATCCTCCGAAAGACTTCCGCGTTTGTCGTATGGCTCATGTAGGACATTCTGAGCATTTTACGGTAGCACCAGAGTTCGAATGCTTGGATTTTTCTTTGTGTTACTTCTGTCATTGTCCAGGCTTCAACCGCATAGAGGAAGATGGAGAAAACATACCACTTATGTATTCTAGTTCTCAATGAGATATCCAGCTGGAGGTTGCATAGAACTTTTTGCATTTTGTAAAACACTTTACGTTCCTTTTCCAGATGTGTTCTTACTTCCAGTGAGTGGTACAAAGTTTCATCAAGGTTGCTTCCAAGGTACGTTATTCTTGTTACTCCTTCACTCCTTCCAGATCTGTTTCGTCGACATTGACCTTCACACTTCTGTTTAGGTGCTTGCTAATGACCACCCTTTTTGTCTTTTTGTACTCAATTTCATTCCAAATTCTCTACAGGTATTTTATAAAAAACAAAAGTTAATTAATTTACATAGGGGATGTTGTGGTTTTTCAAGTCTATAATGAACATGAAGAAATTAAAACCATACCATTAAATGCACTCCATAAAAATTTAAACATACCCCACGACGACGATCATCAGCTAGTATTAATGGGTGCTATCGGATACACTGGTGTAGGAGGAACCAGTTTGTCTGATTTTAATGAAAATCGAGGTGGTCACTACATAACCTATACCTATCGAAGAGGAAACACATCTTGGATGGGCTTCCATAATTTACTAGAAAAATAATTTTTCGTTAAAGAAACAAAAAATTAGCGCCCAGATTACTAATTTACATTAAAGATAAAATAAATTAAAATTAAATAAACAACACTTGCTTTAATTTTTTGAAACCTATGCTTAAATTCTTTCGCAGCTTATTATTAGCACGCATAAGTACAAAAATTATGGTCAACTCTCTTAGTAAATTCGTTGTTTTAAGGACATTGCATACTTACCCTCTATCTACTTTTGTTCCGGAAATCTGAATGTTGGCTATTCTAGTTTAATATTAAGCTGGAATAGCCACCTTTTTCTCTGAAGGAGTTGAAGCAATACATTTTTATTTTTCGTAATAAATTAGCAATTAATTAGCAACAAAAAAGGCCACCGGAAGCAACTATCTATCTACTTTCGTTCCGGATATATGCATGTTGGCTATTCTAGCTTAATATTAAGCTGAAATAGTCACCTGTTTCTCTGAAGGGGTTGAAGCAATAAATTTTAATTTTGCATAATATAGCAATAAAATAGGCCGCCAGAAGCGACCAGCTATCTGCTTTCGCCCCTGAAATACTAGGGTTGAGTGTTGTAGCTTAAGTATTCAACCGCAGTAGCCATTGTTGCCCTTCAGCGATGGCCTTCAGGGATGAAGCAAAAAAATCGTTTTTGGGGTAGACCTGCAGCAGTTACTTAGGAAAAAAAATACCCACTTGGTCTTAGGTTTTTAACTGGTAATTTTCACTTTCTGTGAAATCCGCGGAATGATAACGATTGGGGTTGGGGGGTGAGTTTGTCAATTGTTATATACAACAAATTTCAGCAATTAACTAGCAATAAAATATGCCGCTGGAAGCGACCCTCTATCTGCTTTCGTTTCTGAAATAGGAGTGTTGGGTATTGTAGCTTAAGTATTAAACCGCAGTAGCCATTGTTGCTCTTTAGGGGATGAAGCAAAAAATTTGTTTTTGGCGTAGACCTGCGTAGAAGTTAATTAATTAGAAAAAATACCCACTTGGTTTTAAGTCTTTAAACTGGTTATTTTCACTCTTTGTGAAATCCGGGAAACGATGATAATGGTAGGGGTTGGAGAGGGTGAGTTTACAAATTCTGGTATACTCCTCCTTTCAGCAATTAATTAAAAATAAAATATGCCGCCAGAAGCGACCCTCTATCTGCTTTCTTTCCTGAAATAGGACGGTTGGGTATTGTAATCTCAAGTATCAAACCGTAGTAGCCATTTTGGCTACATGAAAAACATTCATTTTTGGCTTAAAACTGTAGCAATTAATAAGCAAAAAATACCCGCTTCCCTCTATCTACTTTTGTTCCGGAAATGTGAATGTTGGCTATTCTAGCTTAATATTAAGCTGGAATAGCCACCTGTTCCTCTGAAGGGGTTGAAGCTATAAATTTGTAATTTGCGTAATAAATAAGCAATTAGTTAGCAATAAAATAGGCCGCCGGAAGCGACGCTCTATCTGCTTTCGTTACTGAAACAGGAGAATTGAGTGTTGTAGTTTAAGTATTCAACCGCAGTAGCCATTGTTGCTCGTTAGGGGATGAAGCAATACAATCGTTTTTGGCGTAGACCTGCAGCAGTTGCTTAGGAAAAAAATACCAAATTACCTAGTAATTTTGACTTTCTGTGAAATCCGGGGAATGATGACAACGGTGGGGCTTGGAGGGGGTGAGTTTGCAAATTGTTGTATACCTTATCTTTCAGAAATTAATTAGCAATAAAATATGCCGCTGGAAACAACCCTCTATCTGCTTTCGTTCCTGAAATAGGAGTGTTGGGAATTGTAGCTTAAGAATTAAACCGCAGTAGCCATTGTTTCTCGTTAGAGGATGAAGCAAAAAATTAGTTTTTGGCGTAGACCTGCAGCCGTTAATTAGAAAAAAAATACCCACTTGGTTTTAAGTTTTTAAACTGATTATTTTCACGCTTTGTGAAATCCGTGGAACGATGATAACGGTAGGGGTTGGAGGGGGTGAGTTTGTAAATACTGGTATAACCCATCTTTCAGCAATTAATTAAAAATTAAATATTCCGCCAGAAGCGAACCCTCTATCTGCTTTCTTTCCTGAAATAGGAGTGTTGAGTATTTCAGCCTTAAGTATTAAACCACTGTAGCCATTGTGGCTCGTTAGGGGAGGAAGCAAAACATTCATTTTTGGCTTAGACATGTAGTAATTAATGAGCAAAAAATACGTACGTGGTTTTAACTCTTTAAATTGGTTATTTTCACTTTTTGTGGATTCCAGGGAATGATGATACCGGTAGGGGTTGAAGGGGGTGAGTTTGTAAATTTTTGTATACTCAATCTTTCAGCAATTAATTAGCAATAAAATATGCCGCCGGAAGCTACCCTATATCTACTTTCGTTCCGGAAATATGAATGTTGGCTATTCTAGCTTAATATTAAGCTGAAATGGCCACCTGTTTTTCTGAAGGGGTTGAAACAATAAATTTTTGTTTTGCGTAATAAATTAGCAATTAATTAGTAATAAAATAGGCCACCGGAAGAAACTCTCTATCTACCTTCGTTCCGGATATATGAATGTTGGCCTTTCTAGCTTAATATTAAGCTGGAATGGCCACCTGTTTCTCTGAAGGGGATGAAGCAAAAAATTTTTGTTTTGCGTAATAAATTAGCAATAAAATAGGCCGCCGGAAGCAACTCTCTATCTACTTTCGTTCCGGATATAGGAATGTTGGCCTTTCTAGCTTAATATTAAGCTGGAATGGCCACCTGTTTCTCTGAAGGGGATAAAGCAATAAATTTTTGTTTTGCGTAATAAATTAGCAATTAATTAGCAATAAAATAGGCCACCGGAAGCAACTCTCTATCTACTTTCGTTCCGGATATATGAATGTTGGCCTTTCTAGCTTAATATTAAGCTGGAATGGCCACCTGTTTCTCTGAAGGGGATGAAGCAATAAATTTTTGTTTTACGTAATAAATTAGCAATTAATTAGCAATAAAATAGGCCACCGGAAGCAACTCTATCTACTTTCGTTCCGGATATATGAATGTTGGCCTTTCTAGCTTAATATTAAGCTGGAATGGCCACCTGTTTCTCTGGAGGGGATGAAGCAATAAATTTTTGTTTTACGTAATAAATTAGCAATTAATTAGCAATAAAATAGGCCACCGGAAGCAACTCTCTATCTACTTTCGTTCCGGATATATGAATGTTGGCCTTTCTAGCTTAATATTAAGCTGGAATGGCCACCTGTTTCTCTGAAGAGGATGAAGCAATAAATTTTTGTTTTGCGTAATAAATTAGCAATTAATTAGCAATAAAATAGGCCACCGGAAGCAACTCTCTATCTACTTTCGTTCCGGATATATGAATGTTGGCCTTTCTAGCTTAATATTAAGCTGGAATGGCCACCTGTTTCTCTGAGGGGGATGAAGCAATAAATGTTTGTTTTGCGTAATAAATTAGCAATTAATTAGCAATAAAATAGGCCGCCAGAAGCAACTCTCTATCTACTTTCGTTCCGGATATATGAATGTTGGCCTTTCTAGCTTAATATTAAGCTGGAATGGGCACCTGTTTCTCTGAAGGGGATGAAGCAATAAATTTTTGTTTTGCGTAATAAATTAGCAATTAATTAGCAATAAAATAGGCCACCAGAAGCAACTCTCTATCTACTTTCGTTCCGGATATATGAATGTTGGCCTTTCTAGCTTAATATTAAGCTGGAATGGCCACCTGTTTCTCTGAAGGGGATGAAGCAATAAATTTTTAATTTGCGTAATAAATTAGCAATAAAATAGCAAAAAAATATGGGGTGTGTCTTATGGCTCCCTTATGAAATGGTCTTTCTAGCTTAATAGACATTTATTAATTGGTAATTAACATAACTAAAGAGTTCAAAATATTTGCTAAAAAATATTTTTATGCTCTTTTCAACGCTGGTATTACCTTTTTGAAAAATTAATATATACAGGGTGAAAGAATTGGTAAAAAACAACATGTTTTTACATAAAAATTAGGAAAAACACAACTTATGGTAAATCAATTCTTTCGGTTAAAGACCTTGGACTTCACATCAAAAAAAGAACCTATATACCAAATTTGGTTAAAATCAGACTTTTCGTTCCAAAGTTATCGTGCTATTAGTCACATATGTATAGTCGCCATTTTGAAGGCCCGCCATTTTTGTAAAAGGTAAAATCTGGGATAGCCTTATATCTAAATTTGAACCTTGATGTATGTAGTATATGTGGTCCAAATTACATGATTCTACCATTAAATTCACAATAATTCTTATAATATTTGCACGAATCTGCCTCACATAGGTACATGTGAAGGTACGTTATGCATTTAATAAATGGTAATTAACATAAATAAAAAGTTTAAAATATTTTCTACAAAATATTTTTACGTTCTTTACAATTGCGGTATTACCTTTTTGAAAAATTAATATATACAGAGGGAAAAAGTTGAAAAAAAACATATTTTTACATAAACAACCTGTAAAAACACAACTTTTGGTAAACCGATTATTCTGATGGATGTGGTTCACCACATCCATCTTGTTAATCAAAAAAATAACCTATATACCAAATTTGGTTGAAATCGGACTTTTCGTTCAAGAGTTATGGTACTATTAAATACATATGTATAGTCGCCATTTTGAATGCCCGCCATTTTTGTAAAAGGCAAAATCTGAGATGGCCTCATATCTAAACTTGAACCTTTATATGTGTAGTATATATGGTCTAAATTATATGGTTGTATCATTAAATGTGCAATTGTTTCACATATCGGCCGCACTAATAATCTTTTGTCCTTTAGTATACATACGTTCGTTAAAGGCTCTATCTGTTTACCTTTAAGCCTATTATCCAAAAGAATACATTTACAAATGATGAAATCGTTTAAGCGTTTTACTTGTCGTCCAGAAAACCAAATTTAAAAAGCGTGTTTCAGGCCAAATATAAATATGTATTTTGGACTTTACTAATATCAAAAGCAATATATTATTATTAATACACTCACTGGCAAAATGAACGGCCTACCTTTAGGGGAGTGCAACTAGAACGAAAACATGCATTTTTTCGGAAAAATTCAAACTAGCTTATATTTTTCCAAAACTTTTTTTGTTAGTTTATATACATACATGTTAAAATAAAAAGTTCTACTCGCAGATTTGGCCGCTCATTGTTTATTAATTATTGTTTAAACAATAAAAATTGTTTTGTGTAAATAATTTTAAAAATTAGTTGAATTCATCATTTTACTTTGATCAAACATGTTTCTATTTTGTTTTTGATTATGCTGAATCCGAATATGGCAATAAAATTTGAAAATTTTTATACAGAAGCTCTTATACAGTATGTCTGCGTAGCTAGGAACCACATGGAAAACTTTTTTATTATCAATTTTACGAAAAAAGCTATTCTTCTTAAAATGCTCTGGATAGTCAAATATCTAAAACTCAACCCTCAGATATGAAATTTTATCAATAGTATACGAGTTATGTCAAAAATATGAATTCCGTTAAAGAGTAAAGTACCTTTATATTCCTAAATATCAAAAAATGGTATTAGGAAAAGTTGTTTGCATTTAAAAACTATCTTTTAGTATACAATTACATCATTCTAATCGAAAAAAAATTCAATTTTTTCTCAAATTATGGATACCTGTTATCATTTTATTAAAATTAGGTATAAAAACTATTTGATTATCAATTTTACGAAAAAAAGTTATTCCTTATAAAATGCTCTACCTGATCTAAAATCTAAGATGCAACCATCAGATATCAAAGTTTTGTAATTTTATACGAGGTATGTAAAAAATATGAATTTTTCTTAAAAGTTAAGTGCATTTATTATTCACAATATTTTAACTAGAAGGATGTAATTGAACACTGAGACAAACGTGAGATTAAATTTTGACTAAGGTTGAAAAAAAATTACATAACGGTTATACTTATAGGTCACATTATATGTTTGAGCCACCAAGATATGTGGATAAAACCCCCTTTAATTGATATAACATTAACAATTATTTACATGATATTATAAACTAAGATGTGACGTTTGAAATATTCCTGGATTTAACTACCAGGCATCACATGATTCTTTCTACGTAGGTTACAATTACCAGAGGGTAGACCTCACATAACGGACTTCAAGTACTTAGCAACTAAATTTCATGGCATTTTTAAACGATGTCAGAACTATACTGTCAATGTATCACGAAAATCTGTAATTGTATATATTGTTATGTAACGAAAGAGTTTCGAATAGACGCAATAAACGATTCTCACGACTAAAAAACCAACCGTGCGGAGAACAGTAGGCCTGACGTCAGAGAATCGACCGCGCTGTGCTAGAGATGAGCGAGGATCTCTCTGGAATATTCAGCAGATCTAGAGATGGACAGACATTTCTAGAAAAGAACCTGTTTACTATTTAAGCAGTGCGCGTTATTTTAAAGTTAGTTATAGATAGAATTTCGTACTGTAAACTTGTATAAATAAATATTCGTATATAAATTTGAACCGATCGTTTTATTTTAACTGTAAGTCGGGTACAGTTGGTGTTAGGTGTTCGGTAAACTTAATGCGGTAAACTTAGTGCAGTAGAAATAAAAGTGACTTTAAAAGACTTAAAAAGACTTTTGAACTTTACTTGTTGGGAATAATTAAAGTGGGTTAATTTTTCGGTATTCGGAAGGACTTTTAAAAGAACTTTCCGTAAAACAGATCCGTGAACATTTAGAAGAACGCTGGGTAGACGTCAGTGGGTCCAAGAAAATCCTGCAAGCACGTCAACATGAGTTAGTGCTATAAGTTACATAAGTGCGTTAAGTGAAAAAGCAGAGCAAAGTGCGGCTATAGTGTACACGTTAACTAGTAGTACTATTACACATTAATTAATTATACATATTAATTGTATATTAGAGCCTAAGGATTATTGCTGAATATGTCCTTAGATATGTTTTTTGTAATATTTTTTAGTTAGAACTAACTTGCTTATTGGTCATTGATTGATCAGATAACAATAATCATAAGATTCCTGTTAGAGTTTTATTAAATAAAAAATAATAATATGACATCCATAATATGATTATCCAAACTGTGTATGTATGATCTAACCATGATTGTTTTTCTATTAGCGTAAGTAAGAAATTATTCGTGACAATACTTGAACATAATATATATGTATATGAAGAGCGTTGCATAAGATCTCTTCATCAAGGAAATACCTACTTCTTTGAGAAATTCATGATTTCAAGGTACTTACATACAATTCTCGAAATAACTAATAATGTGTGTCTACTTAGGCGTGTTTGTTTATTTCACAATACAAAAAGTCTAGTGAAAAAAGGAAATGTACTATTTATTCCATTAGTTAAAATCCAACAATAAATAGTCATTTTTTGGAGTATTCGTGTATCTAATTGATGGTATGAGTAACGAGAGGTTATTAAGATATTTTCAGATATAATCGGTGAAAGTATAAGTATGTCGTGGCATTAAGAGATTATTTCATGCATGTAAAGATATATAATTTAATTAAACGTAGTTGTTAAAATATTACATATACTATTACGCGTATATTTTGTATTTAAGGTAAGCAGAACATTTTTAAAGATATGAGCCAGCACTAAAATGAACTAATTCTATTTATTTATTCCATATCTCACTAATTTGTCTCCGTACATTTCACTATCCAGCAACCATAACCGTATTTGAATTTTTCTTCTTCAAATACGGTAACGTAGATGGTTGACAATTAATTTAATGATCGTCAGTTTACATGATCATATGTAACAACGAAATAGTGTGCCGGTGGAAATAAATTAAAAATTATTGGTCTATCTTTTGAAAACCAGATCATAATGACTTTTTCTACATATAGGAGTCTACTTTTTTTGGTGGAATCGCCCCAGGATGTATACCTTGTATCAATAATCACTAATCACGATATTTTATGCGCCAGCCGCAAACCTTGTGCTTAATTTTTTATTTAACAAAAATCTGGAAAAGTCGAAAATGTTTGCTTTTTGCGCACATAAAATAGAAGGAAAAATTTTTGATTTTCAATTTTACATAATACTAGCTAGGAATTGAAAATTTAAGGTTTATTGTTTAAAACATAGCAATAATTGGAAAAAATAACTGCAAAAAATGTAGTTTTTCCTTAAAAAATTTTCGATCCCTTGAACATAACATTTATCCTCCATATTCCGCCTAGAAAAACGTGTGCTAAATTTCAATAAAAACGAATCTCTAAACTCTGCGCAATTCTCACTCTCTAAATAAATACTTTTGTCCCATCACTGCATTCTAAAAGATTCTTCGGCTACCAAACTTCCAGTAGTTTTCGGCTGTAGCTCTAAATCAACTTCTGGGCACTGTCTTAATAAAATTTGACTCACTGGATATCAGGTACAACTTATTTTGTTTGATATTTAAACCCCGAACAAACTTTTCGCCAAAACATTCTCTGGAGAATTAACCCAAATGAAATGCATCGAATTTACTTTTATTACTTATGGAGTTACTTGTTCCAGTTTCTTATCAACACTTTGATTAAACGAAATTGCAAGTGACACCGCAAGACTCCTTATGGAAAAGTGGCTCCGGTCAAATTTAACGAATGTTTGTTCAATGATAGTTCTAAGTGTGTAGCTTAAAAAGTTCAATGGGACCTAGGCCTGAAAAACTATTATTCTGAAGCTACAGCCTTCTGAATGTATTGGTTTCAGGAGTTCAGTGTACATCAAGTCCTCTAATTCACAGTAAAGTGAACGAAAATATTTTTTATGATTTTATGATCATATTTGCGTGCTGCATATGCATCTGTTGTCAAAAATAGACGCATCCTGTTTTAGAGCATCTAGAAGGCCTCGAGTTTTGTTAACAAACCTTTAGAAAGTGTCTAGTCCTCTACTGCGTTTTTTAACCCGGCATTGGTCGCTAGGCAGGTTGTTACGCGAGTGGTCGCGCGTGAGATTTTCTCTCACATATCCAACTTTTGCCTTTATTTACAAAATTTTACAAAAAAGATTAGGTTTCATCAACGATAAAACCATTTGTTTTAAAAAGGCACAACGTTTTTTTGTTTTATCATTATTATCTTTATATAAAATGTGACTATTGATGCCGCCAATATTTAACATTGAAAAATATATGGTTAGGTGACCATCTACAACTAACCCGTCAAACATAATATAGGATTTTCATATCATCGACCACATCCACGGCGCCTTTTATTACATCATAAAAGGATATTATTTTAGGTTTTAATTTTTTTTTGTTTATTAGTCAATCTGTTATAACATATAAAAATAGGCAAATTTTATCTGAGAAATAATGACATGAAGAGATTGTGACCAGCGCCACACATCTCTATAGTGATAATATTAAATTACTGTATTAGATATATTAACTTAGCTACTGTAACAATATTAATGTCTGTGCGGTAAATCTAATGGTGTCTGTCTCTTTAACCGTTTTGTTTCCTGACTGTTGTCTAACAAATTAATTGCAAGCACATTCGCGTGGCTTTCAAGACGTACGATGTATTTTGCACTTAACTCCACTATCACTTCACTGTTAGTAACAAACCACGGAGCATCGATTATTGAACGTAACACCTTGGACTGGAATCTCTCAATTATGGATACATTCGACTTGGATGCTGTTCCCCAGAGCTGCAGACCATATGCCCAGACTGATTTGAGTATTGCGTTGTAGACTAGCAGTTTGTTTCTTGTCGTGAGATTAGACTTACGCCCTAGAAGCCAATAATGCTTACTAAATTTTATGCCCAGTTGTTTCCGTTTGTTCCATATATGGGTTCTCCAGGTTAATCCCCTGTCCAAGTGCATGCCCAGATATTTTACAGAGGTAACTGAGGGAATTACCTTATTATTTATTGTTACTGTAGGTGATTCACCGTGACATTTTGTAAAAACAATACGGTTTGATTTTTGTTCATTCAATTTAATTCTCCAATTTTGTGCCCATGTATTTATTTGATTTAATACTCTCTGGAGTTTTGCAGCAGCTTCGACGGGATTTTTGTGTACTGCTAGGATTGCAGTATCGTCTGCAAAGGTGGTGGTCGTTGTATCACGATTTGTGGGTAAGTCTGCTGTGTAAATCAGATACAGTTGTGGTCCCAGAACGCTTCCTTGCGGTACCCCTGATCTAATGGGATACAGTTTTGTAAAGGCTGACTCAAACTCCACTCGAAAGTATCTTTCTGATAAATACGACTTAAGTAGTGTATATAGTTCCTCTGGTAAGTCCTTTTTCAGTTTATACAACAGTCCTTGATACCAAACTTTATCAAAAGCCTGGCTAACATCGAGGAATGCTGCTGAACAGTAACTTTTTTCTTCAAATGTTTTATTTATAACGTTGACCACTCTGTGAACTTGTTCGACGGTACCATGCTCTTTCCTAAAGCCAAATTGGTGGTCAGGTATCATATTTCTGTCTGTTAGTATTTGTAGAAGTCTTTTTTCTATTATTTTTTCCATGATCTTAGACATTACTGGCATTAAACTAATTGGTCGATATGAAGTGGGCTCATTTGGAGGTTTTCCTAATTTTTGTATAAGGATAATTTCCGCAATTTTCCATTGGATTGGGAAGTGTTTTAGCCTTAGTACCGCATTACACAATTGAGTTAGCATTTTAATTGCCTTGGTAGGTAGATTTTTAATTACCTCACCTGTGATTAAGTCATAGCCAGGTGCTTTCTTTTTTATTAGATTATTGTTGATTATGTTTTGAACTTCTTTGGGTGAAACGTGTAGTGTGTTTTCTCCTGTCGGAGTTTGTTTCTGTAGGAAATTGTAAATTTCTTGAACGTTATTTGTTGCAGCAGCTGGTATAGGTTTGAAAACTTCTTCTAGGTATTCGCCGAAAGTTTCTGCCTTTTCATTGTTTGTTCTGGCCCATGTTCCGTTGGATTTTCTAATTGGTGGGATATGACGATGTTGCTGTTTTAATTTTTTTGTAGCCTTCCATAGCGCATAATCGCTGGCATTTAACGGCGTTAAATTTTCTAGGTATTCTTGAACGCTGTTATTTTTTAGTTGTTTTAGTAGTTCCTTCAATTGTCGTGCTGCTCTATTGAGCCTTAACTTGTCATCTAGATGTCTAGTTTACTTCCAAGTTCTACTCAGATACCTTTTTTCAATTATTTTTTCTCTGACATTTATTGGACAATTAATTTTTTGTTTTGCTTTTTTTGGTGGCGGTGTTGATTTCCATGCAGCTTCCTGAATCGTTGTTGTGTAATTTTGGATTTCTTTTTCTAGTTCTTCTGGTGACTTTAGTGATACATTTAGTTCAATATTTGCTTCAACCCTTTCTCTGAAAGCTTGCCAGTTGGTTTTGTAATTGCGCAACTTGGGCAGAGGCTCTTTTTCTTTAATTCCTGAATGTACAGTTGCTACTACAGGAGTATGATCAGACTCTATATCAAGATTTGATTCGATACTTAGATATCCCCTTGAGAACCCTTTTGTAACAAAGAAATCTAAACAGTCGGGATTTTTCTGCGGGTTGGATGGCCAGTATGTGGGCTGATACGTAGACAAATGGTCCAAGTGTTGTTCTGATATGATTTGATGTAGTACCCTGCCTCTTCCAGGAGCACACAATCTTGAACCCCAACTAGTATGTTTGGGGTTATAGTCTCCACCTGCCAGGAAACGGTTACCAAGTTGGTTAAAGAGATTACTTAAAGAATTTTTGTTAGCTCTATAATTTGGTGGGCAGTATACAGCAGCTATCGAGATTGGTCCGATCCAATCTTCTATTTCAATGGAGACTGCTTGTAGATCTGGTTGTTCAATCTTTTGTAAAATATGGTGTTTTATACCCTTTCTAATGATTATAGCTGCTCCAGCACTAGCTCTTCTTGCTGCGTCTGGATGGGCAGCATTGTACGTTGAATAGTTGGATATTCTAAAACTATTTTCTGATGTTAAGTGAGATTCAGATATTAGAATTATATCTAGGTTGTGAAATTTTAAAAATGCCTCAATTTCATTCTTCCGGTTTATGACCCCATTGGCGTTCCCTAAAGCTATTTTAAATATTTGAGCCATTAATTATTGTATTTAGTATATTGCTGTACTAGATCTCTCAAATGTCTTACTTCCTTGGTTAGTTCAAGGATTGCTTGCTGTTGCTTTTCTATGTGTTGTTGAAGTTGAACGTTTTGTTGCAGGAGATAATTATTTTGCTGTTGAAGGAACGTGGTGAATTGATTGTTTGTTGACTGCGGTAATAACTCTACCCTGTTTGTATTTTGAACTTGATTTTGATTTGAAGCTGCTTGTGCATATGTTTTCACCTCTACTGGAGCGTGTGAGCTGCTTATAGTGTTTTGTGATTCTTTTTCTTGTACTTTTGGTCTTGTCAGTTGATTTTGTACAGCCACACCATTACTGGAGGGATATCTTCTATTTAAAATTTCAAGGGTATACCTGACAACCTTTATAATTTGCAGGATTTGCTCCTCCACATAATGCACATTTTGCTAGATTGCCATCCTCTTTTTTCTTTTTGCAAGTACGGTAGTCGTGATACTGAGCACATTTCGCGCAGCGAAATTGTTGAGTGTATTGGTTTCTTGTATGTCCATAACTTTGGCATCGTTTACATTGCACTATAGTTTGCTTTTTGTGGGGTAGGTTTTAATGGGAAAAATAAAATTAATTTTTGTACACAGTTGGTGACGCCGGTGGTCGCTTGATGAGAGAATCTCTCACATGAAGCGCACTGACTCAACAATATGGTGATACTAAGTCGACTGAGTCACTATGTGAACGGACGAGTCTATTAGATTGTCGAGGGAGGATAGTTAGGAGACTAGAAGGAACTACAGCGCGTATAACTTCCCTGAAAAAAGTTATGCACAATTTTCTGAAACCGTGAGAGGAAATCTCATATAGCGACCACTGACGGGTTAACGTCGAAAATACATGTCATAGCATCTGATACCTAATAGAGATTTCGATACCACGTTAAGTCGTAACTTTTGAAAAGATACTTCAAGAGACTTACAAACGCTGATCTTCCTTTTCCCATGCGTTGTTTTATTTCAGTAAAGAGGTTCTATTGACTGTTTATGTTGGTACTAAGGAATCTGTAGGCGTCGACCCTATCAATTGGTTGTATGTTAACCACAATCCGTGTATTTAATATTTCGCGGTTACTGACTACAACGTACGTTGTTATTTTCGTATTTAGAGCAAGTCTATGTCTACTACTTATATCTGATATGCGCGACATTATTCTTTGCAAACTATCTAACCTCTGACCCTAACCCTAACCTATCTACACAAACTACTGCGTCATCGGCATATTTAGGCCCGGTACTTTGTGTCTCGATTAACAGCCGGTTAGTTAATCGGGGTTTAATCGGGACGTCTTTAGGTCACTTGCGTTGTAATAAATGCAATTATAATTATTATTATACTTATTTATAATTATAATAATACTTGTAATTGCATTTATTACAACGCAAGAGACCCTAAAGGGGTCCCGATTAAACCCCAGAACTAACCGGCTGTTAATCGAGACATAAAGTACCGCGCCTTAATGTTGTAGAGAAGCACCCCGTTAACTATAGATTCTTTAGTTAACTAAAGAAGGTGCTTAATTTTAAAATAGTGATTTAGCGTTTTTTTGACAACGAAATCTTGATGTTGCAATGCTGAAGTCAGGTATGTGCATGAAAACGTGAGATGTCTTATGTTGCTCTAGTAAATATCGTCATAGTTCTTCCTCAGTTTTCTGAACATCCAATTAAACCGAAACCAAAAGATATAAAGAAAGATTAGCCCAAACTACATAAAACACATAATGGTAAGGCAGCCCAAGCGGGGATATATGCTGTTACTCGGGCGCTTCAGATTATCATATGGGGAGAAACCTTGTACCCTGTAAATGTACCCCTACCATATTGTCTCTTAATACAGGGGAGTTCGTTAAGGGGGGTCCGATAAAAGATCTATCGTTAGAAAAACTCGAAATCGTCAGACTAAGATAAGGTAAGTTAACCTTCGTCGGGCGGCAAAGGTACAATTGTAACTTTTCAGTTTTTAAATTGTGATAACTTTTTTTGTTAGAGAGATAGAGACTTGAACTTTTGTGACATCTCTACATTTATCCAATAGATTATGTGAGCCAAATATAACAAAGAAATCTTCATTCAGTTCCCAGCAGGGGGCTTAAATTGTTCCTACCCCCATAAACGACGACATAGGTACATTTGTACCTTGTATTTTTTTTTTAAATAAATGTTATAAAAAATCAATACATTTTGTATTTAAATGTTAGTTTATTTGAACTAAAATTCAAAACTGAATGTTAGTGTGGATTTTCGCAATATACATATCGTTTTAGACAAAGAATGTTCGTCACACACAGGTAGAAAACATACTACAAAACTTTTTCTGGTTTTAGGCTGTTTTTCCGTTCATTTCGACAAACATGGTAACTTCCGGTTAGTGAAGTAGATCTACGAATGCTGTGAGATACTTGAGGAGGAGTATCTACAGCAAGACAAAGATCTTCAGAAAGATCCTTCAAAAACGCAAACGATCCTTCAAAAAAAACGACAACGCAAGAAGCGTTGGTCCTTTTTCCTAATGCATTGTGGTCTCTATATAATGTAGGTTGCTAAGCCAGTGACGTCAATCATATTATAAAAAAAAGGTCAAGCACCAACTTAATGTCCGACGCTTGAGCGTACATTCACCCAGCATTTTATCCATCGTATCAACCTCCCTTTAGTTTTACTCTAATACTTAATAATTTCAGGCTACTTGTCCTGTCATATACATGGACGAGAGTAACACTACTGCTGTTTTTCTTTAGCTAGCGTCATGATTGTATGCCAGATTTGTAGAAAAACAGCTATTTCCTTGCTAGCTATCATATTGGTGATCAGAAATCTCTTATTTTTTTTATCTAAATGAGCCAACTAACATCATGTGACACGAATTCTAGACTTTAGCGAGTTCAAAACTGGTAAAAAGTTATCTGTGGTAACCTTTCGCCCAGAACCTTTATAAGACGTGACCAGATCCAAAACTGTTCGTTTGCCAACGTTAATTTGTCGGGAACTATATTCTGTTTTTCAAATATTAAGATGAATTTGTATGGGATAAGGTGTTTGATGCATTACAAACCAAAAATACCATGTTTAGTGTATTTGGAAGATATATATTGTGTACATTTTGTAGGTAGGGTCTCTAAACGGAAACAATTGTTCATCTATGGTTATGCATTGGGATGGTTTGTAGTCTTATTGCACATTTTTATTCCGCACTGTCCAGATATCTCGTATGAGTGCAGCCTTATCGGCTTTTTTGCATTATTGGCGGATATTTTCGTTGTCAAATCTTATAAATATTAGCATAGTCTTGAGATGCACGTATGGTTCGCAGAGACTCCATATTCCCCATCTCACACATAGGTCTGGATCCCGCGTATGAAAAAAAAGTTGATTAATAGCAAGCTGAAAATTTGTTAATAACTTAAGGGTGTCTAGTGGGACAAACTTTGATATATGGGAACACTGGAACAGGGGAAGTTTTAATTGTGGAACAGGTTAAAAATTTGGAACGGTCAGACCACGAAAACGGCACATGTATTTTGTCCGACAGAACAAACTTAAACTCTCCGAACAGAGATTAAACTCTCATGCAAAAATCAGACTGCTATTTATCACCAAATGGGCGTTTTAATGAGTGAAACATGTAGAATATGTCAAATGGTAGGAATTTTGACAGGTGATAAATAGCAGTCTGATTTTTGCATGAGAGTTTAATCTCTGTTCGGAGAGCTTAAGTCTATTATGTCGGACAAAATAAATGTGCTGTTTTCGTGGTCTGACCGTTCCAAATTTTTAACCTGTTCCACAATTAAAACTGCCCCTGTTTCAATGTTCCCATATATCAAAGTTTATCCGACTAGACACCCTTAAGCTATTAACAAATTTTCAGCTTGCTATTAATCAACTTTTTTTTCATACGCGGGATCCAAACCTAACAAGTTTTCTTCGTTGATTTAATTTATACCTCTTTTGTCGGCATTTTGGTAAACTAGATGTAGAATTATTAATACTAATGATAATTTTCAGGTATATAGGCGCTCTCTAATTTGATCTTATTTTTTTCAAAAACCAATCATTTTAAACCCGCTCAACTTTTTGAACATAAAAATAACACTGTAGTAAAATGTATTGTAGGAGGAAAACGATGTATTTAAATTCTTGTGGATGAGGGGTTAAATATAATTCTGAATTTTTTTCTTAAAATTCGTTAGTCCTCAATTTTTTGCAGCGTATCTCGCTTAGTTTGAATGTAATCGACATTTAATATTGCTTATTTGAAAGGACTTTTCAAGCACAATAAAAGGTATTGGTAGCATTATACACATAATATCGGCCGTTTCTCTGTTATTTCAAGTTGAATACACTGATTTGAGCATGCACCAAAAAAACAAACTCCTTTTACCTACCATATCCCTTTTTGTGTTATAACTAGACGATTGAAGAAGGAACGAATCTCTTTGTTTTTATGAGCTACAAAAAGGTTGTATATAATTTTTTCGGTTAGATGCATTATTTTAAGGTATTCGCAAAAAACCGTTTGAAAAGGTGTTATATTTCAATGAAAAGGGCCAATTTTCAACCACGAATATCTCAAAAAGTATTGAGTGTTCGAAAAAAAAATTATAGAATAGGTTTTGCTTAGAATTAGGTTCTCCAGCAACTTCCGTATTTCCACCCGCGAGAAGGGGTGGGAACCGCCCCCAAGACAAAAGCACACATCGGCATAGGGTAGACTTTGAATAAGGAGATATTTTCAGGCTATTCCTGAAATTTCATTAAAATCCATGCAGTAGGATAGAATTCGGAGGTAATAACCTGTTCTTGCTCTCATTGACTGCCCTATAAGTTGGCAGTTATTTTCATTACAGGTTTCTATATCTATATACTCCTTTAGTTCTTTGGCTAAGATGGCTTTTGAA
The DNA here is from genome assembly GCF_917563875.1 of Diabrotica virgifera virgifera. NCBI lineage: Eukaryota > Metazoa > Arthropoda > Insecta > Coleoptera > Chrysomelidae > Diabrotica > Diabrotica virgifera. The sequence goes on from NC_065445.1 coordinate 166,969,991, forward strand.
TGTTCTTGGATAACTGTTACTTGTATAATTAATTGCCTTAATTATTAATTCAGTTAATTAATATGATATTTTTTTTCACTAACTGTGTATTCAGTGATTGTAATAATTTATTTACTGTACAACAAAAACTAATAATCAATCGAGAAAAGAGGAAAAGTGATCAGGTGATTTTTTATAAATTGTTTAATAAAATATATTGTTACTACAAAACGCTTACAATTTTGAACATCTTTAAAAACAAAATACTTGGATCACTGAATAATATCCTGGTGTATTCTCTGCTTGGATCTTCCATAAATAATAAATAATAAATAACTCTTTATTAAATTCACGTCTTTAATCAATTATCTATGAAATACACTATCAATATTATTTAATCAACAACTCAAAATATTCCCGATGCCATGTCAAATATATAAAATTGTCACTGTCTCTCTGGCAATATGCTGACAATATTCTATTCGACTGAGTGCGTTGTATGACAAAGATAGATTTGGAAAATATTACCACGAACATTCTGTTCATTTTTTCGAATCCTGAAATACCCAATAAATATTTTTGAAAAATTTAAACGCAGAATGAAAGACTAAATTATTATGGATGGCGGAAAGTCCCTTATAATAAATAATAAAAAGTATATTTTAAATGAGATATTTGAAATTAAAAATCACACTAAATTTTCTCTTAGTTTTTCATCCCTGTAATTTAGTAAAATAAACATTATAGAAGTTCTCAGGGTCTTTCGGCCCTCGCTTATAACGTAATCTTTCATTCTGCGTTTAAATTTTTCAAAAATACTTATTAGTTTTCTCAGGATTCGAAAAAAAATGAATTCAATTTAAATAGCATTGGAGCAGAAACTACGTACCCATCCCCTTGAATCAGATGATGTGTTTAAAATACATATAATCTCATTAAATCCATTACCTTTAAACGCAAATAACTTGAAAACTACTCTCTATCGCATTGAAACAAAAGGATGATATTTACGTAAAAATTAATGGGAATAAAAAAACATTCTGAAATGATTATTACGACAGTGACGTAGATTGTGAGGGGGGAAAGGGGGCGAAAATAAAGTATATATCCCTAAAGCACGCCTCTGGTAACAGAGGAAAACTATCTTTTAGCACTAGTTAAAGTTTCCTAACATGTGTAAACTGTGTGTCAAGTTTGAACAAAAAATATATTTTTTTTGGGAGGTGGGAATCTTCTTAAGACCACCTAGGAAGTTGTCCTAGGTGTGTCGGATTCAGTCCGTCCTATCTCTATCTTGCCGGGCCGCCTACCGACTAAACCCACCCCCTCTTTCTCCAGCCGACGGGTCTGGAACCGCTCTTAGCGAGCATATCTGACCCGTCGACCTTACTAATAGCTTCCCTACGGCACTCCCAGAGCGCCACCCAAAGCAAAATGGAACCAACCGAAGAATGTCAGTTGACAGTTACGAGCAACTCCAGTCATTTATGATTTTATCTATGCACACTTTCTCATCCACCCATTCATTCTGATATTAAGATGGGGCAGTCTGTGTAGGTCGGATGTAAAAGGTCCTTCTTCACCGACTGCCCCACAACGATACAGACAAATATAACATATAAAGAAGAAACAAGAATAAAAGAAAAGAGAAAAAGAAAAGAGCAGAGAGGGTATGAGAGAGAGAGAAAAGAAGAGAAAATAAAAGGAAGAGAAACAAAGAATAGAAACAAAAGATAGAGAACATGAACAGGAAAAAGCGGAAAGTGAAAATAAATGTTTAAAGAACGGTAAGAGTTAAAATAAAATTAAATAGAGTAATTAATAAAATCCGCTAAAATAATAAATAAAAGATAAAATCAGCTAAAAAGTAAAATAGATAAAATAAAATAGGCAGTCAGATGGTTAGGGTGTATAGGGTCTTCCCCCCGCTGACTACCAACCACAACACAAAACGATTTTTTTGTAAATAAATAATATGGGTCATCCCGCCTGTAGTCGTCTCTCTTTTTCTTCTTTGTGCTTTATGGTTGTTGTGACAAAAGCAATGACCAAGTCGAAGTCCCTCTTGCTCCCGATAATTCTATCCATGAGCTCTTGTGGCTCACCTAGAGGAGACCCAAGATCCAGCTCGACCGCACGATATGCAGAGCACACGAATACGACATGCCGCGCGTCATCCACCACCCCACACTCAGGACATAGATTGTCCGCCGTTTTCCTTATACGGAAGGTATAGTTTCTGAACGATCCATGCCACGTCAAGAACTGTGTGATGTAGTAGTTGACGCGACGATGTCGGCACTCGTACCACCTCACTACATCCGGAATCAGGCATCTCGTCCAGGCAGCCTTTCCGACTTTCTTTCTTGTGTCACTGAACCAATTGCCCCGTTGCCCCTCTGATGCATTCGGACCCTTTCTCTGACCAGGATGTGCACCGGCACAGACCCAGCCACCATTTGTAAGGCAATGGTTGAAACGGTTCTGTACACGCTGCACACCCTGATCAGAGGTTTCCTCTGTGCTCTAACAAGCATGTCTATGTATTTGGCCATCTCTAGAACCTCGTGCCACACTGGGGCACCGTATAATAAGATGGACATGATTGATTGCAACATTACAATTCGTTTTTGTGATCCTGGACCCCCTATATTTGGCATTAATTTGTTTAGTGTGGATGTCCTTTATTCCGCCTCCGACATGCCTCTTGTATGTGTGGTCCGAATTATATTTTGTCATCAAAAGTTATTCAGAAGTATTTAACTGTTCTATGGAGTCTCATTACGTAGTCTTTGTACTCGAATAATATGTTTTCTCTATATCTCGGTCCCCTCAAGAGTATCGCTTCTGTTTTCTCTACTGCTAGTTTTAAATCATTTTTTTCTATCCATTCCGCGGTTCTTTTTATTGCTCGGTTTACTTTTTCTATTATGCCCCAATCATTTTCGACTAGTAAGGCCAGGTCGTCCGCGTATGCAATCGCCCTTACTCCTCTCTCCTTGTTTACTTCTAGTACCTCGTTATATTCCATAGTGAGGGTCCCAGCACTGACCCCTGGGCTACTCCCGCGGTCATTTTCATCTTCTTTTTCTTGGATATGCGTACGGTTCTTTCAGATAGGTTTATGTTGGACACATATTCCGGAGCCCCACTTTCGACTATTCTGTCTATACTAAGGCTCCAGTTTGCAGAGATAAAAGCGTTTTTAATGTCCAACAGAACAAGGGCCACCCACTTTTTTTGCTTACTCTAATCGTGTCCCTTATCCAGGCCGCAACATCGACTGCCGATCGGCCTTTTCTTAATCCATATTGCTGGTCTAATAGCACTCTCTCATCTTCCAACACGCCTTTCAGTCTCTTCTTGATAGGCGCTTGATAGAACTTATCAAGGCCGTCCAGGAGGCATATTGGCCGATAAAAGGATGCCGAATCGGGGGGTTTTCCAGGTTTTAGGAGCAGAACTAGGTTGGCTTCTTTAGGTCTCTGGGAAACTCCTTGTTTCTGCAGTAGGTTGTTGCATATTCATCTGATCACACCTGATTTCTCCGTTGCTACTATGCTACTATCTTGATTGCTTCTGGTGGTAGCCGTCAGGGCCAGGAGCTTTCCTTGTTTTCATCTCTTGGCCAGCGGTTTTTATTTCTTCTTCTTCTGTGGACTCCTCCACCATGTTTGGAAATATTTTTATAAAATTCTGGATGTCTTTGGTAGGGAAGAGGAGTTCAGGCGATTCCATCCGCTGGTCCTCATCCAATTTATATGGGGCGATTATTTTCGGGGCCTTAATAGTTATGCTATTATCTTCGTTACCATTTTTCCTTTTTTCCTCTTTTTTTTTATTTAATTCTTTCTTTAATTCCTTGTTTGTATATTTCTTTGAGCTCGAGGCTGCCCTGGCTTCTCGTATAATTCCTGCGTGCTCTGTGGCATCTCTCCCGTAGACCTTACATCTCATCCGTCCACCAATAGGGGGATTTTTATCATTCTTTTTTTTTCACGGTGGCCAACTTTGCTGCATCTTTTAGTGCTCTTCTCAGTTGGCTAAGGTCAGAAATCTTTTCCTCGTTGATCTTTCTGACCTCCGACAAGTACGTGGTTTTGTTAAAATAGATGTCAGTGTGTCCTATCGGCCATCTTATTCACCCCTTCACCTTAATTTCGTACCTAATTTATCGGTGGTGGGTAAACAGCTGGTCGTCGAGGACATCCTAGCCGTGTATTCTGCGGGATAGCCCTTCACTTGCTAATGTTACATCGATGTGTGTCTGGCTGGCCCCTCTCACAAAAGTTGGTTTGTTGTTGTTCAGAACTTGGAGACCAGCCTGGGCTATCCATTCATTCAAGAGTTCCCCCTTTTTATCATTTATGGGGGAACCCCACAACCTTGACTTCGCGTTGATGTCCCCGGCAACGATCACGTCTTTTTCGTTTGTAGCGGCACTCATTATTTAGTCTACGATTGTTTGGTATTTCTGCATAGGGACGTTCGGAGATACGTAGCATACCAGAAGGCTGAAGTCCCTCAGTTTAATGAGGATATGATTTCCGCCCCTGACAATACCCCCACACTCCTAGATCACTATTTCTAATGAGCACCGTCACATTTTTTCCGTTGTCTTGTACCCATCCACCTTCCGAGGTTATCTATTTGTTCGGTTCGGGGACGATGAGCAGGTCAATTTCTGGCATGCAGGCTTTTGCGTGGAGAAGGTCATGTGCTCTTCGAGCCCTGCCCACATTCACCTGCAATATCCGTATGCCAGGTTGATGCTTGAGGTCCGTTTGGTTCAGTTCCCGAGAGTCGCCCCTACATTGGATTCTCCATTTTTAATAAATTTAAAATTATTAAAATTTGGTATAGATAAGATGAACAAATAGAATAAATAGATAAATAAGTATAAATAAAATTGACTAATAAATAAATAAAATAAATAGACATATAAGTAAAATAGTTACTACTATAAATAAATAAATAAATAAATAATTAAAATATATACCCTAGGTGGGCTGTATATGGGCCCAACTTCGTTTCCCAAGAAATCTGTTGTTTCTTTATTATTCGTTTTCTGGGGGGGGGGGGGGGTTCTCCCTTTCCTCTCCTGCCGTAAACCAAGGTTCCTCCTCCTTGCACACTAAGCAAAAGTCTTTGTTTGTGCAATTTACTGCCGTGTGCCCATTTTTCAGGCAGTTGTAACAAAAAACCGCTCTACTTTCTTCTTTGCAGTTATATGTATTATGACCGAACTTAAGACACTTGTAGCACCGTATCGGGTTGTGCCTCTTTATGACTGGGCATATCACCCATCCTACCTTTATCGCCGTACTTCCTCAACTCCTCAGCTTTGGAGGGTCGTACGGCTATTGTGGCTACTTTCTCCCCATATTTATTTGTCCTGAGGAGGACTCTTACATTAACTTCCTCCTCTGGGATGTCCAGGTAGATTCTTATAGATTTTTTTGGGCATTTTCATTAACCCCGGATCTAAACGCGTTATCGTGAAATACATTTCTTTTCTACGTATTGCGGTGTCCATACCAGTCATTTTTTGATCAAACTCCGTTATTAATTTTTGTGCAGCCCCCTGCCCTTTAGTTTTACTAGTAGATCTCCTTCGTTTGTTTTCTTTAATTTCTCTACCTGTATTCCCATTTTCCCTATATAAATTGTTTCTCTCATCTCCGTTAAGACTTCAGTGTACTTCCTTCCTCCTATCTTTATTAGGAGGGCTTTCTCTTGCTCTCATTTTCTCTCTACACCTATTTCCTTACCTCTTATAATTATTTCCCAGGAAATATCCTCGCTTTGTCCTGCGTACTCGAGTACTTTTCGTATTGTTTCTTAGTTCAGATCGTTTCCAATTACCACTCGTACGACCGTTGGGATTTCGCTTACACGTTTCATTGCTTTTACTGCCTTCTCTGCCATGTCGTATAGGCTTTCTCCCCTCTCTTTTCCAATCCTGGCCACAAAGGTATACCAGGTTGTCTTTTTGTTATCTCTTTTCTTGGAGGTCTCTAAATAAGTACTCTATTTCTCTTTCCTCGCCTTTTTCTAACATATCCGCTAGATCCTCCCATGTCTTCTTTAAAATGTTTTCTACCCCTTTATCTTTAGTATTCTGTTGGGTTATTAGTAAGCTTGTTTTCTTTTCAGCTGACTCCAGTAGCCCCCCTTGTTCCCATTTTGTTTTCGTAAATACCTTTTCCTCCCATTTACTATTGCATATGCTTAGGAAAAATTTTTCCCTCCCCCCATATGTAATGCCTTTGTAATTCTTTCTTGTTCTTCTTTCTGTTTTTTTCTTTCCAATTTAATTCACATTGTTCACATTTTGTGTCTTCATGGCTTTTGTTGATTTCGTCTATGCTGTCGTCTATTTTATTGTTGGTAGATTTTATAATCCCAAACAGTTTTCTTATTTCGGTATCCATTCCCTCCCCTAGTTTATCGCTTACTTTCTCGAATAGTTCCTGCAATTTTGTATTTATTTTTTCTTTTCTTGTTTTCTTTTGAGAATTTTATTCTTTGCTCTAGTATTTCCCTCTTGAGGTCATTTATCTTCTCTACGCTATCGCCCTTTCTTTTTGTTATGTTTATACTCCCCCATCTCTTTCTTCTTCAAGCAAGACGGTGGCTAGCATATTCTCTTGAAGAACATTTCGACATCCTTCCTCCATTTCTTCTGCATTTGCCTGCGATTTTTCCTCCCCTATATCTTCCTCATCGTTCTCGCTGTCTTCTAAATGGATTGTCTCCCCGACTAATGTTGACTGTTTTTGGATAGTCGACCTATTCATTCTCCTTCGTTCGTTGTGCGTGCTTAAGAGTTCTTTTTCGAAACTCGTCATTTCTTCTTCTCCATCCTTTCTAAAGTCTTTTGGCGACTGTTCTCGCCTATTCGTTTTTAAATCGTTTTCCTTCTTATTTTCCTGTATGTTTTGCCTATGTTCGTCATTTCTCCCTATCGTTTTTTTTTTGTGTTAATCTATCCATGTAGTTCCCACGAGTCGGGACGTGCTACACGTCCGTCGCGGCAGTGCGCCCTTACCACGTTTGAACAAAAAATATTAAAAGGTGCTTTAACAATCGGCTAAAATCATTTTAGAACATTTGTAATAAAAGACTCTGTATCTCGGTAAGGATGAATATTTTATTTAAGTGTTTTGTGTTAAAATCTTCGTATTTTTTGCTAAGGTTTCTCCAGTTACGATATGGAAAATTGAAGACCTTAAATGCTAATAGATATAAGTGCCACTTTTTAAAAATTACCTTTTATTGTGGCTATGTGATCTATGTCGCTATGCCAATGCACTTCTAAAACATCTATGTACCAAACACTCTCCAAACGGCTACAAAAAATTTTAACAGATTTTTTAACAGTGCTTTAGCATAGGGACATATATCACTTAGCAACAATAAAAGGATATTTGTAAAAAGTGAAACTTTGATCTATTATCATTTCAGGTCTTCGATTGCTTATGAAATACCCTGTATAAGCAACCCTCCGCTAAATTATGAACTTAATGTTGAAAATATAAGTAGCAAGGTACTAGGTCTCTCCTGGCAGCGTAATGAAGTTCACTTTTTCATATTTGCCCCTATTTCACCAGAACACACTTCTCTAGACACTAAAAGAACGGCTTTATCATTTTTTATCAACGAAATATTCTCCAGATTTTCTGCATAAAGTCTGCACTTCTCTAAAGAAATTCTTGAACTAAAACTCTCAAAAACAATTTTTAATAATTATATATTTGCAATCTAAACCCATTTTTGAACTCTAAGCGCCGACTCCACTTGCGATTTTGTAGTCGCGCGATTGTTTTGTCGCGAAGATTGAACACATTGTTTCAAATACAAGTCAATCCACGATTATTTAGTCGCAAATTAAATTGAAACAATGAAAATTGAAACAATGTGTTTAATTTTCGGAACAAAACAATCGCGCGACTACAAATTGGAAGTGGAGTCCGGCGCTAAAGGCCCTCCTGTCCATAAGTGGTCGATTAAGTAACGCTAATATACCTGACGAACAAAAGTATTTCATAATTCTTCTTCTCCATCTTCTGCGGCACTACAGCCTAACTAACATATTATTATGTATTAGTGTGGTGCGAAAAAAGTCAAATTGTTAATTCCGTGTCGCTATAGTGCGGAAAAGTTGCGATTGGTAATTACAAGAAAAACAAAAAAATAATTATTCAAATTAGACTTTATCTTCCGATCCCGCAACAGGCCTAAAGATTATGAAAAAAATGAAATTTTACCTTTTTTCCTTGGCTTTTTGCCCTTGGCTTTAGTCTGCCCGGCTTTTAACACTCTCCTTGGCCCTAGCTCTCTAATGTGTTTCCATTCTCCCTACTACTTGAACATTTTGAAGCACAGGACTAAACTAAAATAATAGACTGGAATGTTCCAAAACAATCTTCTCCACCACTTCCTCGAAGAGTTTCAAATGAAGATATAACTCCTTGTATTACATCGGACGAAATGTCAGACTGGAATGTACAAAACTATCCCTGCTACAAGCCAACTTATGAGCGCTGTCTAAAGTTGGCCACGGAAGCATCGTCTAATGCTAATGTATGTGGGCCTCAATCAAGAGATGGATGCATCAGGACAACACTTAAATCAAGGTCCATGCTGCCAGATTTTACCAAGAAATCACAATGCACAGTTGGTGTTTGAGAGCTGGACACAAAAAGATGAAAAAGAAATGTACATATGTAAATAATGTAAAAAGCACACACTCATTGGTTGGTTAGAAAGAAGGGTGCGTGTGGAGCTGGAAGAGCAACCACCCTCTCGTTTTGAGATCTGGGTTGTTTAAATATTGTCATACAATATCTAAACAAGCGAAGAGCTTCACAATGTAACAAAAAAATGAGATAACTAAATGTTTTTTAATTTTTCAAAATCATCAAAAATTTCAAATTTTTATAGATTTTGATTGATCTTGCGGGATCGGAAAATATCTGTTAAATGCGTAAAACAATTTTTTTAGTACTCAACCATGTGAAGTGTAAATAAACAGGAATAAAAAAACCGCTAAACGCCGTAAAAATGAGTGGCGCATACAATATTCCAGCTACAAAGGTCTGATATGAATATTACGTGGCGCGAAAATGTATTTTCATTTTGATGTAAAACAAAATTCTTGTTTTATTTTAAAAGATTTTTTCATAATATTTGCCCAATTTGAAGTATAACGCGCCGCAAAAGAGTAACTTTGATACAGTTTGAATTTTGAAACTCTTTTGTGGCGCGTTTACTTCAAATTGATATGGTCTATTGATTTGGTCTATTTACTGTTTTCCTGTCTCTTCTTGAACCGAAGATATATACCGCCAAAAAATATGCCGTTTTGTACCTACCAAGTCCTATGTACTTAAAAACGCAGGAGTCAGAGAACGGCGGGGAAAAACTAGAGATAGGAAAAAATGGAGAGAAATCGTTAAGAAGATAACATAAGCAAAAGGGACTGATCCTCCTAAGAAATAGGATCTAGAAAGCTTACGCGACTTAGCCCCATATCGGGGTGTACAGTCACTATATATATATATATATATATATAAGTCCTATAGCTGGCTTATAGGTAGTCAAAACTCACAAACTACACCGGTTCTGAATCGGCCCTCACCCCCTCTTCAAACACAGAAAAAAAAATTCAAATCGGTTTAACTTTTCCACACACATACATACATACATACATACATACATACATACATACATACATACATACATACATACATACATACATACATACATACATACATACATACATACATACATACATACATACATACATACATACATACATACATACATACATACATACATACATACATATATCCACCAACATTTTCCCTTTTTTAAATAAAAATTAACTCATACTTCTGAGCTCGGTAACTTTTGAACGGTATAACCGATTTTCAAAATTAGACATGCGTTGGAATGGTAATGATCAGTACTATTAGCAGCCGCAAAGGTCGGAGTTAAATTTTCGAATTTTTTGGGAGTTTTGGGGACGAGGGCGAAAAACAGACCCTAAATAGGAAGGGCCGTAAAATCCACACCCTTGGACCAAAATGGATGCTTGACATATGAATGGGTGAGTCTTTTCCTGAACTTTAAGATGAGGGTTGGCCCAATTTTCAATTCAGTTAGATTTAGAAAATCGAAAATTTCGTGTATAATATATAGTGTCGCGTGTAGGGGGTGTAGGTGTGCGCCACTGGCGAGAACTGCCAGGTATGTTCTCTGGTAATTTTACTATAGCGATAAATAAAACGTACTCGAAGGATAAATAAAAAAGTTTGAAAAAAAGGTAAAATTTCATTTTTTTTCTTAATCTCTAGGTTCGTTGCGGGATCGGAAGATAAAATCCGATTTGAATAATTATTTTCTTGTTTTTCTTGTAATTACCAATCGCAACTTTTCCGCACTATAGCGATACGGAATTATCAACTTGGCTTTTTTCGCACCACCCTATTATGTATATTCCTAAGTTTGAATGTAGATTTTGATGGAATGTGCATAATATACTTTTCACGCGGTAAATACTATTAAAAAAACATCCCGCGACGGACCCAGATCCAAACTACTGGCGGTCTAATATTTCATTTATCTAGAATGTCTGATAGTCCTGTCAACAGGGGGGGTACAACGGCCTCCTTTATTCAGATGGCCATACCCAAGTTTATTTTATGTATTTTGACCCGTAGAACACGAATTTTTTGGGTAACAGTTGATCCGGATATCGATAAGATTGTTATAAATGAAGAACTTGAGGAATTACATAACAGCGATTTCTAGATAAACAAAACATTTTTTTGTATATTTTGGGTAATTTTAAACAAAAAATGTTCTTACAAGTTTTTCGTAGGATGTAGGAACTTTAAAAAAATCGAAAAATTGCACTTTTTGAACCCGAATACCTTTTGATTAAAAAAAATAGCAGTTCTGCTTATGTTTGAAAGTTCGGGTCACATTATATCGGTTTTGATTATCTGCATTGCTAAAAATTTATTTTTTTATTGTTAAAATAAGCTATAAACACATAGCGTTTCCCGTGGACAATACATGCGTTTTAACGCATGCTACGTAGAAATTGTCTCGCTTGTACTTGTTCGCTACTCTACCTACTCGTTCGATTTTTAATGGTAAATCATTGAAAACATCACTCAAACACTATATGTGTTATAGCTTTGTTTAACAATAAAAAAATAAACTTTTAGCAATGCAAATAATCAAACGATATAATTTGACTTGAACTTTCAAATAGGATAAGCAGAATTGCTATTTTCTTTTTTAAACAAAAGTTATTCGGGTTCAAAAATTGCAATTTTTTGATTTTTTTAAAGTTCAACCGCGTTTATCTCGAAAACTATGCATCTTACAAAAAAAACTTTTAGATTTTTTGCTTAGAATGACCCAAAAAATACAAAAACATGTTTTATTTTGCGAGAAATCGCTGTTATGTAATTCGTCAAGTTCTTTGTTTATAACAATCTTATCGACATCCGGATCAACTGTTACCCAAAAAATTCGTGTTCTACGGGTCAAAATACATAAAAAAAACTTGGGTAAGTCCATCTGAATAAAGGAGGCCATTGTACCCCCCTGGCGACAGGACTATGATGGGCATGGGCATAAACGTGTAGATAAAATAGAGTGATTCATAAAGGATTTTTTCGGTGGCAGTTCAAATCTGTTAATAATCACCTTCGTGTGTGCCCAGCTTTATGAAACATAACTCGGCTCCTACGGGAAGCGGGGAAATTATAATGATTTAAAAAAACTAAGGGGCTAAAGCTAAAGTGAATTATAAAAACAGGGGGAGAGCTGCTCGAAGACTCCGGAAAAATATTGGCGTAGTAGTTATAATTTAGTGATTGGACGAATTACTTCGCCAGTTAGGGTTTTTAATTTTACAACCATTGCTCTACCGTTAGAGCTGGGTATTAGTTAAATTATCTTTCTACCTCTTGCAAGGTTCTAGCAGGTGGCAAACGCTGTCGTAGTCTTCTGCAAATTATGTCCCACAAATGTTCAATTGGGTTAAGATCTGGACTATGCGGTGGACAATTCAAAAGTCCGAAGATTTACCTGTTGTAAATATTCGGTAACATTTCGTGCAACGTGAGGTCTTGCATTATTGTGAATTAGCGAAAACTGTTAAGAATATTAGGAGCCGATTGCATGGTAGCTAATCCTTCACTATGTAAGGTCACTGCTTAAACACACCCATTGCGGGTCAAATTCTTTGTAGCGCGTTCCCTTTCCACCAAACTACAAAAAATATTACGGACTTAATTGAAACAATTTTTGACTATTACCAATTTGAAATTTATCAAATTCGTAATTGTTTCTTAGCCCACGTAGGCTTGGATATTAAACTAAACAGAAAATGAGGATTTATCGACGAAAAACATGAATAGTTGTTACAGTGCCTAACTTTTTTATTTTACAATATAAGCGAATGAATCAAAAAATAGAATGTTAAGAATGCCTAATGCTACAATCGACTTTTTAAGAAATTTACCATTTTATAAATGCTAGAACATTACACAGGGTGTTATGAAATTTAAGAAAAAACACAGTATCATTAGTACACCCGGTATACAAAGACAATTTACCTGTCTAGCAACAACATTATTACAGGGATATTGATAAAGAATAAGGCTATCCTCCTCCTCAGTCGTTTCCTCATTGCTGAGTGTCGTGATTCCCTATAATACGAGCAACTATCTCTTTCCATCGGCTTCTGTCCTGAGCTTCACTGGCTTTCACTGGCTTTCTGTACGTGATCCGTCCATCGAGTCGGTGAGAGACCTCTACTTCTGCGCCCTTCAACGTTTCCCGAAATTATAAGTCTCTCAAGATTATCATCACTTGATCTTGCAATATGGCCGAAAAATTATTTTAAGACGGTGGAGAGGCAAATAAACAAGACAAAATAAGACAAGGCTATAAAACATTTAAAAAAATAATTAAAATCGGACAAGAGGTTTAGGAAATTAGAGACATCAAAATTGTCCCATTTTTGGTGGTGCGCTAGGGCCTCCATGTACGGACTGCAAAGTGCGGTCACTGCAAGCAGCATCATGCGGTCGCCGTTGGGCGATCTGCAGTTTCAATAAAAAATTATCATTTCACAATTCACGGACCGCACATGCGGTCCAACTGCAAAATTGCAGTTGATTTGCGGTCGAGTTTCGCCGTGCTGTCGGCAGCAAAATGAGGTTGGACACGTCACACACGAACCGCATGGAGCAGTCTGCAGCCAGACTGCAAACCGCGTCTTTTCTCTCGAGAATTCCGATTAGATCATTCATCGTTCCAGTGTTGTACCACGATACAGCATACTATGATCGTGCTTACTATCAAGAAAAATGCAAAATATAGCTGATTTGGATGATGATTGGTTTATAAATGAAACTAAATCACATGAATCTATATTTATGGAATTATTGATGTGAAACATACAACCGCAACACGACCGCACTCGTGCAGTTGTGTCTCGACTGCACTCTGCAATCCGTATATTTATGGAGGCCCTTAATTTTGCTGCTTAGTTTATTTATTTATTTTGGTAGATGTAAGATCCTTTCCCAAAAGTTTTTTAATTGTATCTGTACTTTAATTTAAAATTATTATTAAATTTATTATTATTAAATTATAAATAAAATACTATGAAATTAATTTAAACTTTTTTTCCAGGTTACATCAGAAGTTTTTATCTGCGTATATACTACGTATCAAACTGGAAAAAAATGAAATTCAAGAAAAAGAAATTAAAACCGACAAAAATGTTTCACTTTTTCTAAAACAGGTAAATGATTTTTATTCAGGAAGTCCAGAAACGCTTTTTACAAAAGTAAATTACAAAAGTCCAGATCATATTTTAGCGGTGATTTAATAATGCAAATCAAATCAACTGAACTACTAGCCACAGAAACTCAACACAAAATTACTGGCAGCATTATTTTATTATTTTTTTTAATTTCGTACTTTAAAATGTGTATTGATATGTTTCACTTGTCAACGTAAGCCAGATAGTTAAGATTAAATTATAAGTGGGACTAGTGTCTGTGGTTTCCACACTAGACACCAGATACCAGACACCAGATACTTTCTCATTCTCACATAAATATTCCTTCTTTCTTAAAAAATATATTTTGAAAGCGGCTTCCGATTTCAGACAAATCTTCAAATAGCTTATGTTTTAAGCGCTATGTTGCTCTCGCGGTGCATAGGACGAAGGCTGTAGTAGGAATTTAGAGGTTTCAGAAAGAGAATACATTTCTTGTTAGATGTCCGGTTCACATTATTCCAGTCCAGTATGCATAAAGTTAATCCAGTACAGTTGGAGTGGATCATATAGCCCACAGTATTCCAGTCATTCAAAAGCTGTTAGATCGGTAACACTATAGTGACAATACTTTTGTGTCATAATCAAGAACTGGATTAGCCGTCCACACTTTTCCAGTGGCGCTGGAATGAGCGAGCTTGAATGAAAAATAGTCCTTCAACTATAACCGACAACATTCCTAGATGGAATGAAAAATAGTCCGACAAAAAATAGTTAACTGGACTGAATTAATTAGTGAAATGTTTCATTAGAGTACAGGTTCACATTATTAAAGTGGCATTCCACGACTCTACAGGAATTCTGGACTCGAACCAGATATGGCGTACAGATTCTTGGTAAATCGACGTTTTCAGTTTCTCCCCTTCGGGGGGGGGGGTTTTGGGGAAAAGCATGGAAGCATGGGTGTAGGAGTGGCAAACTTTTTGCATATTTGCATAACCAAGAAAAAAGGAATCATTTTCATAAGGCTAAAAGTACGCAGTGATGGAAAGAGTACGCATACTGTTGCTCTGACAGGACTTGTTTTAGGAAACTGCCACTGGATTTCAACATCATACATAAATAAATCTCCTCATTTTTTTATTTCCTGTTCATTTTTCATTGCTTCTAAACTACAAAGATATCACTTTTCATACTCTCCAGTACTGTTCACACATTTTGCTTTATTTATTATACTCGTATACTTATAACTATAAGTTTTTTGAAGAGGTGATCTCGAGAAGCTTACCTTACAGGAAAAAGTCAAATGATAGAAGATTTATAGAACTGGAGGGATATCGGAGAAATGAGTTCATGAAATCATGATATCGACATATCTGAAACAGGTTAACAACTAAGAAAAATAATGTTATAGAGTGAAATTCGTCATAAATTCATAATAGTATACTATGCAACGAGCATTTAATGCTGGTCACATGAGGGATACGAAACGAGCCGTATGCGGCGAGTTTCGTATAGAGTACGAGCTTCATAATGATAACACAGCCCAACCAAAGAAATTTTTTGTCTTGCTGCCGAAAAAAAATCAACTGATTTTAGTTAATTCATATGTCCTGATTCCAAAAATACAAACCTTTCCTTTGTATCAGCTCTAGTTTTCGAGATATAACATACTCATCAAATACTTAAATATTATTACATTTCTGTATATTCCACCACTATAATTGCAATATGTTTGTAAAAAAACTTAACAAATTCCAAGACAAATGGGCAAATGTACAAAAGGACATATCAAAACTATTTTGGTGTTCATTTAGGAGATCAAGATAAATCCTGGGCTCCATATGTTGTGTGCAAAACTTGTCTTGAAAACTTGCGACAGTGGACGAAAGGACAACGAAAATGTTTAAAGTTTGGTGTTCCAATGGTATGGAGGGAACCAAAAATCATTTTGACGATTCAGCAAAGACCATCCTAACCTTGGTTCAGCAATAAGACCAATTCCACATCAGCTTGAGCAGATACCCATTCCAATATTTAGCAGTCTACCTACGCTACCAGAAGATAATGTCAAAATTTTATCTGACGAACTACAGACTAATAGATTTGAGGAAGACGACAGTGATTTTGAAGGGAATTCAACACGTCCTGAGCGCTTTACTCAGGAAGAGCTAAGCGATCTTATCAGAGATTTAAACCTTCCAAAGGACTTTTCCGAGTTGCTTGCCTCCGGACTAAAAGAAAAGAATGTTCTTCACTCAGACACCAAAATTCTATACTACCGTAATAGATAAAAAAACCTTTTGCCTTTTTTTCTCAGCAAGATTACATGGTTTTTTATAACAATATTAAAGGACTGTTAGAAGAAATGGGTGTATCGGAATATACACAAGATCACTTGGCGACAAGTGTGTCCTACATAATAGCAAAAAATATGGAAGTATATCAGTTGGGCATTAGAGTGGAAGAAATGCTCAACAACTTTAACAAACACGGTTGTCATATGAGAACTGAAATACCTCTACAGCCATTTAGACCGTTTCCTAGAAAATCTTGGTGACCTTAGTGAGGAACAAGGGGAACGCTTCCACCAAGGTATCAAAACGATGGAAGAGAGGTATCAGGGGAGATGGGGCAATCACATGATGGCAGATTACTGCTGGAGTCTTCGAAGAGACCGTCATTTTAAAGCCTTACAAGAAAATTATATAAAAGGAAGTTTTTAGGTGACGCCGAATAACACATTTTTGCTGCGATGCTGGTAAGGTTAGATGGAAAGTTAAGTTTTTTTTTGGCAGATATGTGTCATGATTTATGTAAGTATATTGTTGTACAATACATATCTTACTTTTTATTCGTGTTTTGTTTATTTCATGGGTAGCAGCACTACATATATGTTGGTAGTGCTGCGTTAAATTAGTGTTAGAAATGTGATCTTTTGTCGTATTTTCTGAAAACGATCTGATGGAGCAAATCTGGTGGCATTTTTAGATTCAGCAGACCCAAATTACCTAGAAACAGTCAAAAAATTTCCGGCAGCAAACTGTGTGTTTACCAGTGTAATTAAATGCAAGTTGTTTACATTATTTTTCTATGATCATTCACAACAAAAAAATGTATGCAAATTTATTAATTTTGTAACGCAAACAAATTAAGTATAGTATTTTTACTACAAAAGCGATATTACGTAGGTCAAAATTTTTGACGTAAGAGAACTGTCAAAACATTAGAATGTGACTTTTCATTATTGCCATGTTTATAATAAATATAGCAATAATGAAAAGTCACATTCTAATGTTTTGACAGTTCTCTTACTTCAAAAATTTTGACCTACGTAATATCGCTTTTGTAGTAAAAATACTATAGTTTGACAGTTTGTTTACATATCAGAACTATCAAAGCGTATGTATTCGTATTCGACTCGCCATTGGTCACTGCGCGTGTACCACCTTTATCGCGAATGCCATATCGCGATTCTATTGATTAAAAATCTGTATCTTAATGAAAATCTGTATCATAATGAAGTTTATTATGATAGAGGTAGTGACATCATAATTGATATATTATAGTATGAGAATAGAAAAATAGTATTTTTCTATTCTCGTACTATAATATATCAATTATGATTTCACTACCTGTTTCATATTGAACTTAATTATGATAGAGATTATCATTACGATACAGCTTTTTAACCAATAGAATCGCGATATGGCATTTGCGATGAAGGTGGCACACGCTCAGTGACCAATGGCGAGTCAAATAAATACGCTTTGAGAATTCTAAATATGTAAACAAACTGTCAAATTGACAAACTACTTAATTTGTTGGCGTTACAAAATTAATAAATTTGAATATATTTTTTGTTTTGAATGATCATAGAAAAAATCGTGTATACAACTTGCATTTAATTATCATTATGGAGCTCGTACTCGCCGCTAGGCGGCTCGTTTCGTGTCCCTTATACTCGCTTCATAGTAATCATCATTAAATGCTCGTTGCATTATATACTAGTAAAGTTTTCATATTATTGCTATTGGGCAATATTTTTTTAATGCAATTCCTTAACTGTCTACCACTTTACTTCAAGTTCGGCAAAATTTAGGCTATGTCCATTTGCCTTTACTTTCCGTTGAATTCAACTGCATTGAATACGCTTAGGGTCTTCCTCTTCTTCTTCCTTCTTGCATGTATGCTTTAAAGCGTGTTTCTTCTTTAATATTAGCCTCCTAACTTGTTTAAATTATCGCACCATCTTTTTCTTGGTCTGCCAATACTTCGTTCATTTGGTGACTTATCTCGTGCTATTCGTACTGTCCTAATTCCTGCCATTCTGCTAATGTGTTCGTTCCATTCCCGTTTCCGTTTGGCCACCCTCCATTTATGTCTCCTACATTGCATGATCTTCTTAAGTTTTAGCATCTCTCCCTATCCAACAGACTTTTTCCTGATATTCGTCGAAGTATTTTCATCTTTGTTGTTTCTAGTAGTCTCCTCGTTTTAGACGTGTCAGGTCTTGTCTTCGCCGTGTATGTCAATATAGGTCTAATTGCTGCTTTATAGATTCTGGCTTTTGTGTCTTGTCTAATGTGTTTGTTCTTCCAGATTGTGTCATTAAGAGATCCCGCGGCTTTACTTGCTTTTAAGCTTTGTTGTCTTACTTCCTCTTCAACATCTCCGTAACTGGCTCTATGTAATCCCAGATATCTAAACTTTACTTCCTACTTTATTATTTTCCCATCAATTTCTATTTTACATTGTAGTGGGTATTTAGATGTCATACATTTGGTTTTGCCTGCTGATATTATCATATTGCATTTCTTGGCTGTTGTATTGAAGATGCGTGTTAATCTTTGGAGATCGTCTTCTGTCTCGGCGATTAATGCGGCGTATACCATACCATAATATTTGGATTTCTTTGTTCCACATTCTGTAACCATGAAATTTACGTACTGCTTCTCTTATTTCGTCCATTATTATATTAAAGAGCAGAGGGCTTAATTAGTCACCTTGTCTGACTCTGCTTTGTACTGGTATAAACTCCGTTAGTTTTCCATTTATCTTTGCCTGTATTCGATTATGGAAGTAGATGTTTTCGATGGTTTGTATAATATTGATTTTTACGTTTCTTCTATACAGTAAGTGTAAGACATCTTCGACTTGGATGCGATCGACAGCCTTCGACACGTCTATAAAATATAGATATGCTGGTTGACGGTTAGAGTCAACAACATAAAATACTAGTCACATTCGAACCGCATTCTGGAATATCCTTTCAGCAGTTAACGTAGCTACTCGGTCAACTGTGAATGCAACTAGAATAAGCATGGACCAATAAACAGGGAGATATTAACAGAACTTCAACCACGATTTTCTAAGTCCTGCCCTTTGCAATAATGGAAGGTTAACAAAAAATACTTACAATTTATGGAAAAATCCACGGGTTTCCTGTGACATTTTCCTTGTGAAAATTAGATTTTTCATGAGGAAAAAAATGGGGAGTTGCGATGAATTTCTGAGTCCTACCATATCCGTATAGGATACTATCAATTTTATGAAGAAAATTTTTTGGGCAGGAGGTTTGCAAAAGGACTAAGGGAGTATATAGATATACAAACATGTAATGAAAATAATGAAATTTTCATAATTTTCTGCGTCCTGCCAACTTAATCAATTAAGCATAATTATTATTTGAAAATGATCGAAAAAAAGTTGGCATGACGTCTCCTAATGTTTAACTGCACTTGTCCCATTTAAAATTCTGTGGAAAATTTTCACCCTGGTTCCGTGATTTTCTGTGTCATAAAATAAATTGTATTATAAAATAAATAATTTAAATAGACAATATTTAAAATGGCAGGATGTTCAGTTACACCTTTTTTTCTATACAGAGTTAAAAAATGTGTAAGAATATTTATGAAAAGTTACACGATTTTCTGAGTCATGCCATTTTGCACATATGTGTAGTTATTTCGTATATAAAAATATAAAAATTTTAAGTCTGTAAAATTATTGCTGGTTGTTATACAAACATATTATTCATATAACCACAATTTTCTGAGTCATAGCATGTCAAGTATGCTTAAAAAACACTAATCTAAAACCGTTTACAACGTGGCAGGATAACGCAAAGATATTTAATACAAAAAAAGTTAATTTTAATTTTTTTTTATTATATTATATATATTATTTTAATATTAAGTTTGTTCTAGCATCAGTTTCAAACGGTTTGAAACCATCAGCGAATAGTGGACCAGCGCAAGTAGAGGGGATAGCACTGGTGACTGTATTATGTTTTCTCACTGACCAACTGTTTGCTGACGGTTTCTGACTAGTTGGACTATTTTCTAGAACAAACCTATTATTTTCCTGAGTAATGTCTCGGATTTTTACACACCTATCAAATCTAATACCAAACTGTAAGATCTTTATTTTAAGCGATTAGATCATATGTGTATCCTAAGTAAACCTAATAAAAGTAGTAGAAAGAAAATCAATAATTTTACAATTAATTGGTTATAGTAGGGGATTGTACCTATTATACAGGGTGTCCAGAAACTCTTCTAACAAACGAAGCCCGGAGATTCCTCAGATTATTTTAAGAAAATTTAACTCAATTCACCTAGTCCGAAAATGCTTCCTAAGAAAGCTAAAGCTCTTTAAAGATGGCGTATTGTAAATTAGTTTTTTTTAAATAGCTACAGAACACTTCTATTTAGAAAAACGAAAATTGGTACACGTATTTAACTGTCAGAGATAAATCGATTTCATCAATTGTCAATTTTTAGTACCGGTCATAGGCGTCCCGTTAGGGTGGGGAAACGGATATTTTATCGCATAACTTTTCTGTGTTTAACTTTTAAGCATTTTTGACACTGGATTATTAAACTATGGGGTATTCTTGTACTAAAAGGTACTCTTGCTTTAAGTCGGTAGGATACGCCAGGTTCTAGAAAAATCGATTTGAAAAATTTTGCGGTTTTTAAATTTGAAAAAAGAAAATAAAAAAAAAACTATTTAGAAAAACGAAAACTGGTACGTTTATTTATCTTCCAGAGATGAATCGATTTTATCAATTGTGAATTTCTAGTATCGGTCATAGGCGTCCGTCTTGGGTAGATCAACGAAATCTCATAGCTTGCTTTAATTTTTAAGCATTTTTGACAGTGTTGCTCTTGCTTTAAGTCGATAAATACACCGTTTTTTTTAATTTTTTATTAAAATTTTTCTTAAATTCAAAATACGAAAAATTTGAAAATTGATTTTTCTAAAAAACGGTGCATCCTACCGACTTAAAGCAAGAGTACCTTTTAGTACTAGAATACCTAACAATTTAATAATATAGTGTCAAAAAAAGGTTAAAAGGTAAAGACAAAAAAGTTATGCGATAAAATAACCGTTGTCCTACCCAAAACGGACTCCTATGGCCGGTACTAGAGATTCGCAATTGATGGAATCAATTTATCTCTGGCAGATAAAAAGGCGGACTAGTTTTTGTGTATCGAAATGGAAGCGTTCTGAAGATATAAAAAAACTAATTACAAGGCGCCATCTTCAAAGAGCTCTAGCTCCCTTAGGAAACATATTTGGATTAGGTGAATTGTATTAAATTGTCTTAAAATGATGTTAGGAATCTTAAAATTATATGCAGGGTGTTCCATTTAAAAAACATAAGTTTGTGTCGCCCTGTCAATACGGGTAGCCCTGTATATTAGAAAATATTTTTAAATTATGATCCTATCTTTGCCCCACGTTTTACCTAAATAACTTTTTTTCGTATCTCTTACGACAAACGAGTAATTAGACTTAATCACACTAATGCCCCGCTCTGTATACGAAATAACTATAAAACCATCCTGCCTCTTTGTAAATAGACTTATATTAAGATTCTTGAAACATATGCAAAATGGCATGACTCAAAACATCGTGGAATTTTTCACGCATTTTCTTAAAAATCTGGGACTCCTGCCGTCTTACTAGAACCGTTTAACCTTCCTGCCGAGTACCGAAAAAGTATTGATTGCATTTGAGTATTAAAACTTTTTAAAGGCAGGACTTAGAAAATTACGGAATCAGGGTGAAAATTTTGCGCAGAATTTTCCAAGCGATAAGTATACTTAAACATTAGGAGACGTCATGCCAATATTTTTTTGATCATTTTGAAATAAATATCGTGGGCATACTGCAATAACTGACCAAGTCAAATATCGTGCTTTCGAGATAATTGATGTTGAATATTCTGTAATTTTATTTAATTTTTTTTAAATCATTATAAAAGGATATGTATTTTTTCTTTCCAGGTATTAAATGGTTGAAGTTAGTGGATCTAAGTAGCTCTAAAAATCGCATTAACCTTTTTGATTTTCGAAAAAAAATTGACTTGGTCACTTTTTGATGTAGAAATTTGCTCAAATTTAAATTATGGTCACAAAAAGGTGCTTATTTATCAACAATAAATCACAAAGAAAATACTTCTAATTTTATTTATTTACAGTTTAAGGCTGAAGTTTCAAATAAAAACATTTACTTTATTTTTTAAATTGGAAAATAATAAGAAAAACGTAAACGCTTCTCTAGTAGAATTAATCTGAATCCGAATCGGACATTACTGATGGCTCTGGAGCAACATCTTCCGACTCTGATGGTATTGACTGATACTCAAGCATGGAATTCAGAGTGAGTTGTTCCTGTCTACACAATTTTAGAAGATCCTGTTTTTTAAGTTTAGAAATAGGAATTTCTTTGGAGTAAAATAGTAGTTGAATTTCTTTTATAAGATTTATAACTCGTTTAGTACGCCCAATTACATTGAACATAAGAAAGTCTGGATCACTATATAGGTACTTAAAAAATAATATATTGCGGTTTGTCTTCTCCATATCACATACATATAATTTTTAGCCAATTAACACGATTTCAGTTTTCGTCAATGGTTCTATTTTTAAGAGTACCTACATTAGCAGCTAGAGTATTTACATATATCAAGAAAAGCATTATATTATACCTTAATTCCTGTACGTTATATGCATCACTTTTTTTGTTTCGGTCAGTCTAAAAATGTGTAACTAATCATGCATAGTGTGTACTGGAACATTATTTTTAGCATTTTCTATGGCACTGTGCATATAATCTACTTCCATGTAAGAATGTCTAGATTCTAAAAAATTATGCTGCACAATATTTAAATTGCTGTTTTATACGATAAAATGAAAGATAAACTTAATATCTACTTTTCCAACACATGATCGTTCAACAAATAAACATAGAACCAGTGGTGTCATGGCAAAATTAGCAGTGCGGGAACGCAGTGCCGGAACGCACTGCTAATTTTTGTTTACAAAACCTAAATTCTCTATTATTTTTTTTTCTTTTCTTAACCAGTGCGGGAACGGCGTTCCCACGCGTTCCCACACCATGACACCACTGCATAGAACGTATAGATAAAACTAAAATATAGAAAAGTGACCAAGTCATAATATCCAATTGTCGCAGTTCAATGTTGACATGAATAAAATATATTTCATGCAAAAGTGACCAAGTCAACATGTTAATTTCTTCCAATCTGTTGATACGCATACCCAGACATAGACATTTGTATGTTATGTGTGTTGCGGCATCAAACCTTATAATTTTGCCTTGGGAATTTTTTCAGGTATTCGGTGAGTTCTTTGGAGTGACTTGGTCACATAAACTAAAAATCGATAAAAATTGACTTGGTCAGTTTTTGCAGTACACCCACGATATGTTTAATTTATTTAGTTGGCAGGACCCAGAAAATCATGAAAATTTCATTATTTTTCTTACATGTTTGTATACGTATATACTCCGTTAGCCCGTTTGCAACCCTCCTGCCCAAAAAATTTTCTTCATAAAATCGATAATATCCTGTCATTCTACGGATATGGCAGGGCTCAGAAATTCATCGCAAAACCTTATTTTTATTTTTTGGGAAAATCTAGTTTTTACAGGAAAATGTCACAGGAAATTGGATTGTCACAGGATGTTTCCACAGATTGTAGGTACTTCGTCTATCCTTCCAGTATTGCAAAAGGCAGGACTGAGAAAATCGTGGCTGAACTTCTGTATAATATTTCCCGGTCTACAACCATTTAGTGAAAAGCATGCAAAGATTTTGTCAAAAAAATTTTAAATTTTAAATTTTTTAAAAAACTATTTACTTTAACTGAACACTGAACCTCCATAATGTGCAGTTAATGTTAGAAATAAAGAGCTTTTGTGAACATGTGAAAAAAATACCTACAGCGTGTCTACTTAAGTTGGAAACATATGGGAAACTTTTTTGATATTCATTTTACGAAAAAATGTTATTCTTTAGAAAAAGTTCTGCATGCTCTAAAACCTAAGATTCAATCATCGGATATCAAATTTTGTTAATATTATACGAGGTATGTCAAAAAATATGAACTTCGTTCAAGAGTAAAGTACCTTTATTTCTCTCAATATCGAAAATTCTTATTATGAAAAGTTGTTTGGAAATAAAAACTAAGATCACATATGCAATTACATGCTTCTAATTGGAAAAAAATATTTTCCAAATTTTTCTCAAATTTATTGAGACTAACTTCGTTTTTATTTATTACACATACGATAACTCTTTTATTATTACTTTTACGAAAAAAAAGGTATTCTTCATAAAAAGCTCTGTATGTCCTAATACCGAAGATGCAACCATCAGATATTACATTTTATTAATTTTATACGAGGTATGTCAAAAAATATAAATTTCACTCAAGAGTAAAATACCTTTAACGGTTATTAAAAAAGTTGTTTATAATTAAAAACTGTGTTTCAATATGCAATTACATCCTTCTAATTGAAATATTGTGAAATATAAAGGTACCATTTACATTTACTATTTACCATTTACCATCTACATAAAGGTGTTTATAATTTTGAGCGAATTTCATATTTTTTGACACACCTCGTATAAAATTAATAAATGTTGATATATCATGGTTGTGTCTTAAATTTTAGACCATGCAAAGCTTTTTATGAAGAATATCTTTTTTTCGTGAAATGAATAATAAACGAGTTATCATATTTGTAATAATTAAAAACGATGTTGGGTATCCATAAATTTGAGAAAAAAATTTTTTTTCAATTAGAAATATGTAATTGCATATTTGATCTTAGATTTTAATTCCAAACAACTTTTTATCATAAGAATTTTCGATGTTGAGAGAAATAAAGGTATTTTACTCCGGACCGAAATTCATATTTTTTGACATACCTCGTATAATATTGAGAAAATTTGATATCTGATGATTGAATCTTAGGTTTTGGGGCATGCAGAACTTTTTATAAAAAATAACTTTTTTTCGTAAAATTAATAATAAAAAATTTTCCCATATGTTTCCAACTTAAGTAGACACGCTGTATATACCTTTAATTATTATTCATATTATTCTCACCAGTACTTTTAACAATTGACATTGACAAGATAATCAACTGCCACAACAATTTTTAGGCTTTTATTGCATTGGGACCAATGCTTCTGACCATATGTTCTGGAATGACAGTAGGGTATTCAGCTATACTGCTGCCTCAATTGCAATCTTTAGAGAATTCTACCTTAAGCATTGACAGAGAAGAGGCATCATGGATTGGTAAGAACTTACAAATAAAATTAACTAGAATTTGAACCAGGTAATTAATGTATTAACAATTTAAGGTTTTACCAAATATACACTTCTTTTTATTTTGCCTTATAACTCGGAGTTACTATTTCTCATGACTGTTTCACTATTATACGTTTATCTTTCTAAGATCATCCTCATTCTCTCATATTTTTTTTAGTTTTCGTATCAGTTTTTATTTTTATATTGTCTAGCCTCATCATATATTGGTTTTTCAGCTTTTAAAAATGTTACTTAAGCCTGGGTTTCCTCGAAAGCGGCACCGACAAACAGCGACCGTAGCACTGCGATAAATTACGTCAGATTACGGTGATAAATTCAAGGTTCTTCACTGGGGCAATGGAATGTGCAAGCTCAGCAAGCGGTGGCTTCCAACGCATCCTTGGAAACCAACGCTATTATTTTGCATGGTACAGTTTTTTATGATGTCATTCATCGTAGTGTTACGAGCGCAGGTTGTCGGCACCGCTTTCGAGGAAACCAGCGCTTTACTCTCTATAAAGCGCGTAATGTTATGCAAAAGAAGATAAAAATGATGGTCATCAGCAAGCACCAAAACAGAAGGGTGAATGTCAATGTCGACGGAACAGATCTGGAATGGATAACAAGAATAACGCACTTTAGAAGTAATCTTGATGAAACTTGGGACCACTCACTAGATATAAGGATACGTCTAGAAAAGGCACGTGTGTTTTACAAAATACAAAACGTTCTATGCAACCACCAGCTAGGTATCTCATTGAGAAATATAATACAGTACCCGCCAAAATAAACAGTACCGAAGATAAAAAAATATATTTATGAATTAATTTTTATAATACATATTATTATGTCCAAAATGTGCACGTGCAACATGGCGTTGCAAATAAGCTTCATAACTTTTCTGAAGATCATTAAACATATTTCAGAAAAGTGGTTGCTGCAAATGTTGAAAATATGTTATTATTCTTTGCCGTAGTTCTCCAACAGTTTCTGGCAGATTTTCCGAGCGAAATCAGGTGCTGTTAAATCCGGTGAATGAGGTGGATGCCCGAAATCTGTGCGACGAGAAATGATTCTGTTACCAAAATATTCACGGAGCAAAGGGCCTAGCCGGGTAAGATGATGAAAACTGCCCCCAACTCGATTCGAATTCCATATAGGTCACCATTTAGCATATATAGTGAAACTTACTTTCTGAAATTTTTAGTCTCCTAGGTGGTCATGTGACCCACCTAGAGCCTAATTAGGGTTGTTATGTTTTTATTTTTTATCTCAGCCGCATCGAGAACTAGCGAAAAACGTTAAATAAAAAAGTTGTAAGCTTTAAAAAGTTCTGTCTAATTTTTTTTTTTATTTTGGGCGGGAAATTTAAATTTTATAACGATTTTAAAATTTTAAATGAGTATAAAAAAATAACTAAGACATTCGTTTTCACGAAAAAAATTTATAACGTGTATTTTTGCATAATGTTTCACTGAATTTTTCTGAATTTTTTCAAATTTTTAAAATTGGTGAAACAGACCTTTAAAAATAAAAAACCGCATTTTTTCGGTTTTTTTTTATATAATTTTATACATGTTTTTCAAAAAAGGTAACACCGTCACTAGAATAGATAAAATACTGAAAAATAATTGGGGTTTGTTTAATAAAAATTTTTTGTAATGCCATCCCTTTTCAAGATACAGGGATTTGAAGAAAACAAAATTTTACACATTTTTTACGAATTTGCCGAAACTACTGGCAACATTGTAATGGAATTTGGCAAGTTTTAAGTGGTAGTTGTTGTGCATTTTTTGACATACAATTAAGAATTTTATATTTATCATTGGCGCGCATAGGTGTAATTGTCTGAACTTTTTAAAGAAAAAAGGTAGTACGCCACTCACATATTTCAAATTAACAATCGTTTTAGAATTCCTCGTTCAATTTGTGACAAAAAATCTATCTTCCTATTTTTTCACACGACGCGCCATTTTTATTCAAAAAATAAAACATCTTAACCCTTACAAAGAATTCGAACTTTTAGTAGTTTCTACATCTACATAAACTCGTACATCCATTATAAAAACTAATTCGAATACTTTGGAAGCGTTAAGATATTTTCTTTTTTGCAGCAAAACGGCACGTCATATGAAAAAATAAGAAGATAGTTTTTTTATCGCAAATTGAACGAGGAATTCAAAAATGATTGTTAATTTGAAATATGTCGGTGGCGTACTATCTTTTTTTCTTTGAAAATTTCAGACCATTACCCCTATGCCCGCCAATTATGAATATCAAATCCTTAATTGTATGTCAAAACATTCACAAAAACTACCTCTTCAACCCGTCAAGTTTTATTACAATGTTGCCAGTAGTTTCGGCAAAATCGTAAAAAATGTGTAAAATTTTGTTTTCTTCAACGCCCTGTATCTTGAAAATGGATGCCGTTACAAAAAATTTTTATTAAGCAAACCCCAATTCTTTTTCAGTTTTTTACCTATTCTAGTGACGGTGTTATCTTTTTTGAAAAACATATATAAAATTGTATCAAAAAAGAAAAAAAAAACTGAAAAAATGCGGTTTTTATTTTTAAAGGTGCGTTTCACCAATTTTAAAAATTTGAAAAAAATCATGGTGAAACATTATGCAAAAATACACGTTATATATTTTTTTCGTGAAAACGAATGTCTTAGTTATTTTTTTATACTCATTTAAAATTTTAAAATCGTTCTAAAAATTAAATTTCCCGCTAAAAATTAAAAAAAAAAAATCGGACAGAACTTTTTAAAGCTTACAACTTTTTTATTTAAAGTTTTTCGCTAGTTCTCGATGCGGCTGAGATAAAAAATAAATACATAAAAACCCTAATTAGGCTCTAGGTGGGTCACATGACCACGTAGGGGTCTGAAAATTTCAGAAAGTGAGTTTCACTATATATGCTGTACGGTGACCTATATGGAATTCGAATCGAGTTGGGGGCAGTTTTCATCATCTTAACCTTCGAGTGGTAACGTACGGTCCCTGACACCGACGTAATGGATTTTTCGCGGTAAAATTCAAATGCGCATATTTTTTTGTCCGCGCGGCCAGGTAGCTTTCAAATTCTTATCACACTATTTAGTCTTGAAATATCTGTGGCCAAGTGTGGATAGTTCATATGTTATTTGACCTGACGGTGTGAGAGACCGAGGTTACCATTTATGCTATACTTAACGGATAGTTTTTGTTGTTTTTGGTCCATAGTCAATTTAAATAATAGATATTAATTTTAGGATTTGTATGTGAATATTTATTATGAAAGAGAACAAATCAGGTTGCAACAACTTTTCGACGAAATTGTTGCTAATTCCGAACCAGAACCGGACAGTGCGGTGCAGTGGAGTGTATAAAAAAATGAGGAAACAAACGGACAATAATTTCAGTTTGTGTTGGACATTTGTTGAATAATTTTATTTTTTTTGTGACATTTCAAACCTTGTCGATATGTTTGTTGATATTTTGTATTCAAAAACTTGACATGTTTTTGTAAATTGTTTGTCAATTACGTTAGTATCTAAAAGAAGCCAATTTTTTTAATGTGCATTTTTTTCTCGAACATAAATAAATATTGATCATTTCTTACTATATTTTTATTTAAATATAGTTATATTAAACATTTAGTCATATCAAAATATTAACAGAAAATCACAACCTAAGATATTCATTATTAAAAAAGTCGGTGTCGTAGACCGACGTTACCAACTATGTTACAAGAATTCACGTTACCGGCGGAAGGTTAACCGGCTAGGCCCTTTATGGAGCATTCGGCTGCATGGCTTGTTGCGCCATCCTGTTGAAACCATTGTTTACAGATTCTTAAATTACGCGCACGACAAAAGGTCTTCAAACCTCTGACAAAAGGTGTCAGTTGTTGACAGTAACTGGCTGCTCATTTCCGCCTTCAACAGAATAAGGACCAATTTTCCATGACCAGACACATCAACCCAAATGGTTACTCGAGCACTGTAGAGAGGCTTTTCAGCAATGGCACCAGGACATCCAAACACAAGGACATTTGTTTGTCGGTTGATGTAACCATTGAGGTGAATATTACTTTCGTCAGAAAACCATACGTTTCTTAAAAAATAGGGCTCTTCATACACTAAGCTCAGCACGCGTCTACATTGAATTTCTCTTTCACGTTTATCAACAACATTTAGTCGTTGTCC
Source organism: Diabrotica virgifera virgifera (assembly GCF_917563875.1). Lineage (NCBI taxonomy): Eukaryota > Metazoa > Arthropoda > Insecta > Coleoptera > Chrysomelidae > Diabrotica > Diabrotica virgifera. The sequence continues at coordinate 166,999,612 of NC_065445.1, forward strand.
CATTTGAATTCGGTATAGTAAACCGCCAATAGATTTGAACATTCGACCTTTAGATGTGTCACTTATGTATATTCAATTAACGTGCTGTTCCACAGTGCCGGATTAACCATTAGGCAAAGTAGGCAGTTGCCTAGGGGCCTCGGCCCCAAAGGGTCCAAAACGAAAAAATAATAATTAGAATTAAATAAAAACTATAAATCATATAGGTATGTATGTTGAAAAATTCAAATATCGCGCAATACCGTAAACTCGGTTTCAAACGGAAATTCACAGCTAGTGAAGCTGCAACCAATGAAAATGCACGTGATGAAATAGAAATAGCTGAGGAAAACATAGCTTCCCTAACTGAAGAAGATGAAAAAACATGCAATGATAATTATATTCCAGTTCAAGAAAAGAACCAGAGACCGAAACTAAGTTAGAAATTGAAGTTAAAGATAAATTGGGCCCAGAATTAGGAAACAACATAGGATTATGGAATACCAGACCTGAAGAAATATGGAGATTTTGAATTGGGAAAGGTTCTTCAGAATGAAAAATCTGGATGGAAGTTTTTCAGCATCAAAATGAAATTTTAAAGGCATTACAAGATTTTTTACATAATCTATGGTTTTTCGAAAATATATCAGTGCAACAAAAATTAAAAGAGGTTGGCTAACGTACTCTCCATGAAATGGAAATATTTACTGCTTTCCAGATATTCATTTTGGCGAATAAGGCAGCGCCTTCATGATCGAAATGACAGTTCTTTGAAAATCCAATTTAATCACGAACGAGATTACTGGATTCAAGTTCTGAAAATAGTAGTTAAGTCTCTGTTGTTAAGTTTCTATCTTCTCGCGGATTAGCGTTTAGAAGTGATACAGATATCCTTCGTTCACAAAATAATAGGAACTACTTAGGCATTTTAGAGCTAATTACGATACTCTTTAAGCTCTCATTTAGCTAAGTATGGCGATAAGGGTCCTGGAAAGTCTTCTTACTTATCTTCAAAGATATGGAAGGAAATAATAGAAGTAAGTAATGGGAAAACACGTTTTGAATACAATAATTGTTAAAGAAATTAAGGAAGCCAAATAATACTCCTAAAATGTCGATTCAATACCAGATCTTTTTCATATTGAGCAGTTGACTATTAATTGAGCTGTGTAAATCCAGCAGATAGTAAAGTGTATGAGGGAGTAGACATACTGGAGAAAATCTTTCTTTTGCTGTTTTAATCAATTTAAACGACTGTGACATTGACGAAAACGACATGAGGGGACAATCATTCAGCAAACATGTCAGGCAAATATAATGGTATCCAGGCTCATTTATCTAAGAAACAAACTTGCAATTTACATTCCTTTTGTCACATACTCGCTTAATGTAGTTGGAGAAAATGCTGCTGAAAGTTAGGTTGGAGCAATATCGTGTTTTGGGTTTGTTCAGTCCGTGTACAACTTTTTTCAGACTCTACCCACCGTTGAAAAGACATGGTCAATGCTTAAATGAAAATTCACTAAGCAAACCCCTTCGCCACAATCTAGTCATTAACAGATTAGATGGAGTGCAAGGACTGACGCAACAAGAGCTTTGTATAAAGGTGACAACGTCTTTAAATCTGCTGTACATTATCTTGCTGAAAACACTAGTCAAAAGGACAAAACAGTTCAAGAGGCTAAGTGTTTGTTGAAAGAAATGTCAAAAAAAGAAACATTCGTAATAAATGAGTTTTGGGTAACAATTTTAGAACGCATCAGTAAATTAAATCAACCCTGCCAGTAAATCATTACAGAGGGAAGAGATTGAACTTAAAACAGCAGATGGAGGATGGATATGGAGGAGTTAACCAAGGTGCTTTTGGAGGGAGAAGGCGGAGGCCTTAAGGGACCTCATAGCTTGGGTGGCCTAGGGGCCTCAAGATTCAGAATCTGGGACTGGCTGTTCGTACAAAACTCCTTTGCGAAGAGTGGATGATTTGATTAAACATGTGCCCTGTACACGTGCCCTGAATTGGTACAAACTGTTCTTCGACAACCTAAAGAGCATTTACGTTGACATAATACACTACCAGTGCGACGAAATTTCTCAACAACCGCTAGCATTACAGTTTTACTAGGGCACGTCTTGTTAAAATGTTATTGATATCTTTCTGACACTTGTTTTAAACGTGGGCCATTATTCTGTCCAACTCCGTATGAGCGGAAATAATGTTCTACTAAAAAAAATTTTTCTTTGGTAGAAAGAACCGCAATGATAACAATTTTAACCGTAACGTAATGTCAAGTTGGCAACTAATGACAAGTACCTATACCAAATATAAATTCAACTTGTGTGCCCAATTTCACAGCCCTCCTGATTTCGGTATTGTTTACTTTGGCGGATGCCGTACTTACCTGCTATGTTTTCTTCAATTTGCTCTATGGTGTTGAAGCCTGGACAATGACAGAAGCAACACAAAAAATAATCCAAGCATTGGAACTCTGATGTTACCGTAAAATGCTCAGAATATCCTACATGAACCATACGACAAATGCGGAAGTCTTGCGGAGGATGCATAAGGAAAGAGAGCTTATGCTTATGATAAAAGAACGGAAAACACAATATTTTAGTCACGTCGTAAGAAATCAAAAGTATGAACTGCTCCAACTTATAATCGAAGGTAAAATAAATAGCAAAAGGGAACTAGGAAGAAGATGCAACTCTTGGCATAAAAACCTACGACAATGGACGAATATGACCTCCATAGAACTGTTCAGGTTCAGGGCGTCTGCAAATAAGATTGAATGAGCAAATGTAATGGCCAACGTCCTTAAGGAAAAGGCACCGTAAGAAGAAGAATGCTATGTTCATTATTATTTCATTATCTTTTTGGATTCTTCCAGTACCATCAAGTTCTTATACGGAATGGTATAATATTTTTCAAAATATCTAATTGTTCTAACTTGTTCTTGGAATTCCGGAAAAGATGATCAGACTCGTAAAAATGACCTTAGTGAAGACCGACAACAGAGTAAGGATAGAAGGAAGCCTATCAGGAAAATTTGAAGTTAAAAGGGGATTAAAGCAGGGAGATCCGCTGTCCACAGTACTTTTTAATTTCTTGTTGGAGGCAATATTGAGAGAGAGAGTGGAATACGAACGAAAGGTATGATCTTTGACAACAGAAACCAGGTTCTGGCCTTTGCGGACGATATAGTGCTAATGGCAAGAACGGAAAGGGAACTGCTGAGGATTTTCAAACTCTTTGAAGTAAAGGCTAAGCAATATGGACTGAGAATTAATGAGCAAAAAACAAAGTATATGGAAATGGGACACTCCAATGAAGACACACAACTGAAAACTACCACAAACAATGAGAATAAAGAGTATTGCTTCAAAAAGGTGACGGAGTTTGAGTATCTAGGAGTAACGCTAACAAGTAAATGGGAAGAAAGCCAGGAAATCGAAAAAAGAATCTCGAGAGGAAGAAAGACAGTCGGAGCCCTACACAAACTACTAAGAGCCAAAAAGATCTCCAGAGAGGCAAAATTAAGACTTTATCGAACAGTGATCCAGCCCACAGTTCTTTACGGGAGCGAAACATGGGTCATGAACAAAAACCAAGAAAATATGCTGAACATCTGGGAGCGGAGTGTCCTAAGGAAGATATTCGGGGGAGTAAAAAACGATGAAGACATTTGGAGGAGACGAACAAATGCAGAGATCAGAGAGCTGTACCGGAAACCAGAAATAAGCCAGATGGTCAGAACAAAGAGACTAAGTTAGTTAGGTCATCTTGCGGGAATGGCTGACGGAAGGTGGGCAAAGGACTCGCTGCTGAGAGGGGAAGGAAAGAGGAGAAGAGGACGACCCAGGAAAAAGTGGCTAGAAGCATGTAAGGAAGACCTGCAAACAATCGGGATATCAAATTGGAGAACTGCGGCCATGGACAGGAGAAAATGGAGAAAAACCGTGGAGAAATTCCAAGCCATGGGCCTTTAAGATCTGTTGAGCTATATTATATATATATATATATATATATATATATATATATATATATATATATATATATATATATATATATATATATATATATATATATATATATGTAAATAATATACGAAATTAATATTCACACCTCCGTCTCTCCCACCATTCGTAGACCGGTTTCTGCATTATTGCGTCATCAGTACGACTTTATAGGAAAGACGAAGATGAGAACATTCCTTTCGTACATCTAAGGCCGCGATGCAGCCAAAAAGTCATTCAAAGACTGGTGCAATCTGAATTATTTGCAAACAATCTACCTACTTGTTTTGGTAATGAAACCTGTATGGCCTTCCACTTTGAAGGCACTAGATGGCGCCCGGTATTTAAAATAAAATACCTAGAACGCCGAAAACAAGAGGCAATAATTGCTGCTTTCTACTTTAACAAAAGTATGAAAATAATGTGTAAATAATATACGAAATTAATATTCACACCTCCGTCTCTCCCACCATTCGTAGACCGGTTTCTGCATTATTGCGTCATCAGTACGACTTTATAGGAAAGACGAAGATGAGAACATTCCTTTCGTACATCTAAGGCCGCGATGCAGCCAAAAAGTCATTCAAAGACTGGTGCAATCTGAATTATTTGCAAACAATCTACCTACTTGTTTTGGTAATGAAACCTGTATGGCCTTCCACTTTGAAGGCACTAGATGGCGCCCGGTATTTAAAATAAAATACCTAGAACGCCGAAAACAAGAGGCAATAATTGCTGCTTTCTACTTTAACAAAAGTATGAAAATAATGTGTAAATAATATACGAAATTAATATTCACACCTCCGTCTCTCCCACCATTCGTAGACCGGTTTCTGCATTATTGCGTCATCAGTACGACTTTATAGGAAAGACGAAGATGAGAACATTCCTTTCGTACATCTAAGGCCGCGATGCAGCCAAAAAGTCATTCAAAGACTGGTGCAATCTGAATTATTTGCAAACAATCTACCTACTTGTTTTGGTAATGAAACCTGTATGGCCTTCCACTTTGAAGGCACTAGATGGCGCCCGGTATTTAAAATAAAATACCTAGAACGCCGAAAACAAGAGGCAATAATTGCTGCTTTCTACTTTAACAAAACCCTAATAGCACACGACGTCCAATGGACGTCCAAAATAGGTCCATTTTTGGTCCTAACGTCCATGGACTATCAATGGACGTCCTTTGGACGTCCCATGTTGGACGTCCTTCGGAAGGAATAAATATGGACGTCCTTTGGACGTCCGACGTTGGACGTCCTTCGGACGGAATAAAAATGGACGTCCTTTGGACGTCCGACGTTGGACGTCCTTCGGAAGGAATAAATATGGACGTCCTTTGGACGTCCGACGTTGGACGTCCTTCGGACGGAATAAAAATGGACGTCCTTTGGACGTCCGACGTTGGACGTCCTTCGGAAGGAATAAATATGGACGTCCGACGTTGGACGTCCTTCGGAAGGAATAAATATGGACGTCCTTTGGACGTCCGACGTTGGACATTCTTCGGACGGAATAAAAATGGACGTCCGACGTTGGACGTCCTTCGGATGGAACAAATATGGACGTATATATACTGGACGAAATACGGACAATTCCCTAATAGCACACGACGTCATTTGGACGTCCAAAATAGGTCCATTTTTGGTCCTAACGTCCATGGACTATAAACGGACGTCCCATGTTGGACGTCCTTCGGAAGGAATAAATATGGACGTCCTTCGGACGGAATAAATATGGACGTCCTTTGGACGTCCGACTTTGGACGTCTATACTGGACGAAATACGGACGTTTTATGAACGCTTATATTGGACACATTATACCAATTACGAGATCAAATAGCAAAATAATTCAATAAAATATTAACTTGCGTTAACTTTACGTTAATGAAATACAGTCAAACCTGTCACTAACGGCCACTAAAATGAAAGAACTATTGGCCGATATAGAAAAGTGGTCGTTATTGCCAGTTTTTGTAGCCTAGATATACAGTACAACCTGTGTTACTGGCCACCTGTACTAACGGCCAGTTTAAAAATTCCCCAAACCAATTATATCTAGACTACAAAAACTGGCAATACCGGTCACCTTTCTATATCGGCCAATAGCTTTTTCATTTTTAGCGGCCGTTACTGACAGGTTTTACTATAATTAGTGTGGGGAATTTTTAAACTGGCCGTTAGTACAGGTGGCCGGTGTTGGCAGGGGGCCGGTAACACAAGTTTTACTGTAGTTTAAATCGATTAGATCGAAAGATTAAATCTTAATTCAAAATTGTATATTAAATTATTACAATTATAAAACTATATAGTTTAATATCCAAAACATGTTTTGATTTCATGTAATGTAATGAAAATCTTATTTGTAAATTATTGGTTACAATGTTTAACAACAGGAAATATTCAAGAATAAATAAAATAAAAGTTTCCCCTAACAACAAAACATTCCAGGAATTCTACTATCAAAGTTCTATTCCGTGAACATCTGATTAAATTATGGCTGGAAAGTTACCACAAGATATTCTATGAAAAGAGTACAATGTCCTCCTGGAGGGGTAAAATTTTCCATACTCTAAAGAGAGGCCATTTACTATTCAATTTGCGTTCATTTTCAAATTTGCCGCGCGAGTATCTATGTAGCGTCGCGTGGTCATTGGTCATCAAGTCATCAATTATTTCATTTTCATCATAAGATAACCTAAAAATTTAGTAAAAATTTTGATTGGAAAAAAATGCATCGATAAGGGGGTGAAAAATGGAAATTAGTGGCTTTTTTTGCTGTACTCAACTGTACTGTTTAGTATGCTAGTTTTGGCTATGGCTGGATCTCTTAAACAATTATGTAAGTATTATAAAATCCGTTTTCAATTTTCTTTATGAAACGAATCATTTATGCATGTATTACCTGTAAATATTTTGATTTTTAATTGTAAAGAATAGAAAAATTACCGTTCATTTTAATTTTTTTTAGAATCAGCTGAAAGTGGTCTACAAAAAACCAGATATAACCAAAATAAAGATATAAAAAGTGTATTGGCTAATTGGAAGAAATAATAATCCATGCATAATAGTCCATGCATAATAAGTTATTACTTTATAAACAAATATTAATACCTAGGAATGGAACCTGGATATAATCATCAAGAAGATAGCAGGAATCCCGACAAACAACTTAAATAAGTACAAGAATATTGAGGAAATCCTCCTCGATACTACTGGGCAAACTAGAAGATTGAAGAGGACAAAGCCTTTTGAACTAGTTTGAGTGATAGGTGATAGTGAAAAGCAGAGCATAGTGCGTGATGTGGCTGTGTATGTTAGAATAGTGCACGATCTTGTTAGATTAGATAAGAGATGCTATCGGGTAAGCTCTTCATTTTAAGAAACATTAGTAATTTAGGTTAAATTAAAATTGCTCATTGGTCAGTTATGACCAGATTGCTTTTTTTATGTTTGGCAAAAAGGGCGTAAGTCAGAATTGCACATTGCTAATGTTTTGATGATTTCTGGACCAGCAAAAAACTGTTGTAGACGTAAACTGTATGTAACAATAAAAAGAGCCGATTTTTCTGGTCCAGAAATCATCAAAACATTATCGATGTGCATTTCTGACTTAAGCCCTTTTTCCCAAACATCAGAGAATTGTAATGTACAAATTCTCCTATCTGATTTTTCATGAATTTTGTAGGAGACGAAAAACCATTTTTAGGATCATCTCCTGCTTTCACATGTAAATTTTGACATGTCTTGTAGTAAATAGATAGTTGAATTTACTACAAAACATGTCAAAAAATATATGAAAACAGGAGGTAACCATAAAAAAGTTTTTAGTCTCTCTTACAAAACTCATGAAAAAACAAATCGGAGGTATGTCACATCAGTGACTATATCCAGGGAATGTTTAAAAAATATACTTTGATGTCCCAAGAACCAAATATAACCTTTATATATATACAGGGTGTAACAAAAATACAGGTCATAAATTTAATCACATATCCTGGGACCAAAAATAGTTTGATTGGACCTAACTTACCTTAGTACAAATGTGCACAAAAGAAAAGTTACAGCCCTTTGAAGTTATATATTAATAGCACCAAGGGCCTTAGAGGCCCATGGCTTGAAAAGTTTGTTTTTTCTTCATTTTCACGTTTCTTTATGTACTGAGATCTTCTCTGGCTTGATATGTGATTTTTCTCCATTCCTTCCTCTTATTCATTTTTCTTTTCTGACCCTGTAACACCATTCTTTCCAAATCTTTTTCGACCTCTTGCTTCCATCTATTTTCCGGTCTTCCTCTTCTCTTTCTTGAAGCTATAGTGTAGTTTAGTACCCTTTTCGGAGTCCTCGTTTTTGGCATCCTTTCAATGTGACCTCGTGATCTAAGTCTCTGTGCCTTTATCACTCATTTGAAGTTACAAAATGAAAAGTGATTTTTTCCAATGTATCGAAAACAATGTGCTTTTGTGCACGTTTCAATTTAATTATTATTGTAGTACCTACCATTTAAACAACGTTTTAAAAACTTTTTTGCCTCTTATTGCTTTTTCGAAAAGTCAATTTTTATCGAAATATTGTGAATATTTGTCAAATCCACCACATATTTGTATATGGTTAAGTACGATTATGGAGACTTGGTAATAATATGCAAACTTATTTATGCTTTACATTTTTAGGTATATTTTGAACCATATTAAAAAAGAAGCCAGACTCGATAAAACGTGCCTTATCGAAAAAATACAAAGAGGCAAAAAAGTTTTGAAAACACTCTGTTTAACTAATGGTACCTCAGTAATAGTTTAATTGGAACATACAACATTTGGGGGGTTTAAAGGAACAAAACCCCCATAAAATTTTTACGTGGACATATTAAAAAAGAAGTCGCAACTCGATAAAAACTGCCTTATCTGAAAAATACTAAGAAACAAAAATATTGAATTTAACTAATGGTACCACAATAATAAAATTGAATTGGAACATACACAAAAGTTTGGGAGGATTTAAGGGATCAAAACCCCCATAAAATTTTTATGGGGTGCACAAATTTCACCATAATTTTTCTTTAAGATATTCCTGCCATAATAATGCCACATGTCACATGTCCATTTTCAATAAAAAATCGCTAATAGTTTTCGATATAATCGAAAAAATCCATTTTCATTTTGTAATTTCAAAGGGCTGTAACTTTTTATGTGCATATTTGTACAAGGTAAGTTAGGTTCATTTGAACTATTTTTGGTCCCAGAATAATATGATTTAATTTATGACCTGTATTTTTGTTACACCCTGTATATACAGCCCATTACGCACCACCTTAAAAATTGGGCATTTTTGATGTCTCGAATTTCCTAAACCTGTTGTTGCATCTAAGTGATTTTTTTTATAATATTCTAGCCTAGGCCCTAGAATATGTTACCTCCTTATGCTTGTCATGCACAGGGAGCTATACTGTAAAATATATTATATCACATTACTATAGAGAGCGATATGATATAATATACATATATTACAGCATGACAAGCTTAAGGAGGTAACCTATAGCCTAGGCTATAATATTATAAAAACATCACTTAGATGGGACAACAGGTTTAGGAAATACGAGACATCAAATATGCCCCATATTTAAGGTGGTGCGTTAATTTCTTGGAGAAGTGTATTGTAATTTAATGTAAATACTGTAATATCCAATAATTGTAATTTGATATAAGATGAAATATAAGTTCCTTAAAAAATATATTTTTTATTTCCCACAATACATTCTCCACAGGTCTAAATATCGTCGCTAGACGTCCACCGAATGACCTTCCAGGACGTTAGATGGATGTTCAGCAGCAAGACATTGGACCAAACTGGGACATCCTATGAATGCCCAAATGACGTCCACCGAACGTCCCCTCCGACGTTAGGTGGACCTCCATTGGACGTTTAACAACTTGGCCTTTGGACCAAAATTGGACGTCCTGTTAAGGTCCAATTCACGTCCCCTAGGACGTCCGATTAAGGTCCAATTCACGTCCCCTAGGACGTCCGATTAAGGTCCAATTTACGTCCGATTAAGGTACAATTTACGTCCGCTTAAGGTCCCATTTACGTCCGATTAAAGTCCAATTTACGTCCGATTAAGGTCCAATTTACGTCCGATTAAGGTCCAATTTACGTCCGATTAAGGTCCAATTTACGTCCGATTAAGGTCAAATTTACGTCCTATTAAGGTCCAATTTATGTCCGATTAAGGTCCAATTTACGTCCGATTAAGGTCCAATTTACGTCCGATTAAGGTCCAATTTACGTCCCCTAGGACGTCCGATTAAGGTCCAATTTATGTCCGATTAAGGTCCAATTTACGTCCGATTAAGGTCCAATTTACGTCCCCTAGGACGTCCGATTAAGGTCCAATTTGCGTCCGATTAAGTTCCAATATACGTCCCCTCGGACCTTAGATGGACGTCCAATGGACGTTCGGTAGCGCGACATTTGGACCAAAATAGGACGTATAAAGGACGTTCCTCGGACGAAAACGGACGTCCAAAGGACGTCCCTAAAGTCCGTGAAGGACGTCCAATGGACGTCCATTGGACGTCCTTGTGCTATTAGGGAAGTATGAAAATAATGTGTAAATAATATACGAAATTAATATTCACACCTCCGTCTCTCCCACCATTCGTAGACCGGTTTCTGCATTATTGCGTCATCAGTACGACTTTATAGGAAAGACGAAGATGAGAACATTCCTTTCGTACATCTAAGGCCGCGATGCAGCCAAAAAGTCATTCAAAGACTGGTGCAATCTGAATTATTTGCAAACAATCTACCTACTTGTTTTGGTAATGAAACCTGTATGGCCTTCCACTTTGAAGGCACTAGATGGCGCCCGGTATTTAAAATAAAATACCTAGAACGCCGAAAACAAGAGGCAATAATTGCTGCTTTCTACTTTAACAAAAGTATGAAAATAATGTGTAAATAATATACGAAATTAATATTCACACCTCCGTCTCTCCCACCATTCGTAGACCGGTTTCTGCATTATTGCGTCATCAGTACGACTTTATAGGAAAGACGAAGATGAGAACATTCCTTTCGTACATCTAAGGCCGCGATGCAGCCAAAAGTCTTTGCAAAGCCAATTCAGATTGCACCAGTCTTTGAATGACTTTTTGGCTGCATCGCGGCCTTAGATGTACGAAAGGAATGTTCTCATCTTCGTCTTTCCTATAAAGTCGTACTGATGACGCAATAATGCAGAAACCGGTCTACGAATGGTGGGAGAGACGGAGGTGTGAATATTAATTTCGTATATTATTTACACATTATTTTCATACTTTTGTTAAAGTAGAAAGCAGCAATTATTGCCTCTTGTTTTCGGCGTTCTAGGTATTTTATTTTAAATACCGGGCGCCATCTAGTGCCTTCAAAGTGGAAGGCCATACAGGTTTCATTACCAAAACAAGTAGGTAGATTGTTTGCAAATAATTCAGATTGCACCAGTTTTTGAATGACTTTTTGGCTGCATCGCGGCCTTAGATGTACGAAAGGAATGTTCTCATCTTCGTCTTTCCTATAAAGTCGTACTGATGACGCAATAATGCAGAAACCGGTCTACGAATGGTGGGAGAGACGGAGGTGTGAATATTAATTTCGTATATTATTTACACATTATTTTCATACTTTTGTTAAAGTAGAAAGCAGCAATTATTGCCTCTTGTTTTCGGCGTTCTAGGTATTTTATTTTAAATACCGGGCGCCATCTAGTGCCTTCAAAGTGGAAGGCCATACAGGTTTCATTACCAAAACAAGTAGGTAGATTGTTTGCAAATAATTCAGATTGCACCAGTCTTTGAATGACTTTTTGGCTGCATCGCGGCCTTAGATATACGAAAGGAATGTTCTCATCTTCGTCTTTCCTATAAAGTCGTACTGATGACGCAATAATGCAGAAACCGGTCTACGAATGGTGGGAGAGACGGAGGTGTGAATATTAATTTCGTATATTATTTACACATTATTTTCATACTTTTGTTAAAGTAGAAAGCAGCAATTATTGCCTCTTGTTTTCGGCGTTCTAGGTATTTTATTTTAAATACCGGGCGCCATCTAGTGCCTTCAAAGTGGAAGGCCATACAGGTTTCATTACCAAAACAAGTAGGTAGATTGTTTGCAAATAATTCAGATTGCACCAGTCTTTGAATGACTTTTTGGCTGCATCGCGGCCTTAGATGTACGAAAGGAATGTTCTCATCTTCGTCTTTCCTATAAAGTCGTACTGATGACGCAATAATGCAGAAACCGGTCTACGAATGGTGGGAGAGACGGAGGTGTGAATATTAATTTCGTATATTATTTACACATTATTTTCATACTTTTGTTAAAGTAGAAAGCAGCAATTATTGCCTCTTGTTTTCGGCGTTCTAGGTATTTTATTTTAAATACCGGGCGCCATCTAGTGCCTTCAAAGTGGAAGGCCATACAGGTTTCATTACCAAAACAAGTAGGTAGATTGTTTGCAAATAATTCAGATTGCACCAGTCTTTGAATGACTTTTTGGCTGCATCGCGGCCTTAGATGTACGAAAGGAATGTTCTCATCTTCGTCTTTCCTATAAAGTCGTACTGATGACGCAATAATGCAGAAACCGGTCTACGAATGGTGGGAGAGACGGAGGTGTGAATATTAATTTCGTATATTATTTACACATTATTTTCATACTTTTGTTAAAGTAGAAAGCAGCAATTATTGCCTCTTGTTTTCGGCGTTCTAGGTATTTTATTTTAAATACCGGGCGCCATCTAGTGCCTTCAAAGTGGAAGGCCATACAGGTTTCATTACCAAAACAAGTAGGTAGATTGTTTGCAAATAATTCAGATTGCACCAGTCTTTGAATGACTTTTTGGCTGCATCGCGGCCTTAGATGTACGAAAGGAATGTTCTCATCTTCGTCTTTCCTATAAAGTCGTACTGATGACGCAATAATGCAGAAACCGGTCTACGAATGGTGGGAGAGACGGAGGTGTGAATATTAATTTCGTATATTATTTACACATTATTTTCATACTTTTGTTAAAGTAGAAAGCAGCAATTATTGCCTCTTGTTTTCGGCGTTCTAGGTATTTTATTTTAAATACCGGGCGCCATCTAGTGCCTTCAAAGTGGAAGGCCATACAGGTTTCATTACCAAAACAAGTAGGTAGATTGTTTGCAAATAATTCAGATATATATATATATATATATATATATATATATATATATATAATTGTTCTAACTGTAAATGGGTTCAAATAAGTTTCTATTTTTCTTTTGACTCTTTGTTTTACACTTTCTGACATGATAATTCGACGTGATAATTACTTTCTCTTCCTTTTTCTTTACAACTATTTATCCTCTTTACTGATCATAACAATAAGTAATTAGTATTTATTCGCTTCTTTCTCTACAATTATATTTGTACTGCCAGTTGAAGAATTTTTACACTACTTATGTATAACAGACATGGTCGACACAGACAGTATCGATTCTGCTTCAAGGGTTGCAATATTCGTGGATGGCGCGGACGGATATATGTACTTTATTTATCGGAATTTCTGTTATCAAAGAAAGGAGCAAAGTCATTGCTCCTTTATTCCTTGGTTTTAATCCTTTTTCATGAATCTCAGCTATACTTTAAATCAACAAACTTTTTCAAAGTACTTTTCACTTAGAAATGTTCAAGAAGTTTATACAAACACCCAAGTTTGTTAATTTAGAATAACACACTACCGTCCTGATATAATGCGTAAATCTTTTATGGGTTTCGGTAACTCTAAACATTTTATGATATACAGGACGGGATTTAAAATAAGTGATTTGAAATTTGTAGGAGCTTTCATTAAAACAACTCAGACAAAAAAAAGAGCACACGATGCCGAATATAAAAGACAAGAATGGAAACGTACTAACAGAAAAAAAACAAATAATGGAAAGATGGAGAGAACATTTCTAAAAGCACCAGGTAAGGGTCATATTACCCCGGAAATGATAAAATTCATGAGAATAGACGGAATGGACATCATGAAAGAACTAATGAATGATATCATAAATAGAGCAGAAAGACCAAAGGACTGAAAGAGAGATATTATATTACCAATACACAAAAATGAAAATAAAAGAAACTGTAATAAATACCGAGGTATTAACATAGAGGTACCACCACCGAGGAAGAATAAAAACCCCAATAGAAACAACTACGGAAGATACACCGTGTGGATTCAGGAAGGACAGAAGCTCGAAATGCCTAATATTCACAATAAGACAAGTAAGTGAGAAAGTTATCAATAAAAATAGAGAGATACATGTATGCTTCATAGACCTGGAAAAGGTGTTTGACAGAATCCGATGAAAGGACGTATGGAAGACACTAAAAGGAACGGGAGTTGATAGGAACATAATAAAAGTAATAAAGGATATGTACAAAAATAATACAAATAAAGTAAGAAACAATGACAAGGAACCCAGCGAATTTACTACAAATCAAGGCAACAATCACGGATGCGTGTTGAGTCCACCGCTATTCTCAGGGGTACTGGATGAAGCAATAAAGAAGCCAAGAAAAGAATGAGAAAACTAATATAAGGATACTGGCAAATGAAACAAACTCAAGTATCGGCGCTACTATTTGCAGACGACATAGTATTGATAGTAGAAACAGACCAGATTTACAGATCAATCTTGAAATCCTAGAAGAAGGACTATCAATCATAAATATGAAAATAAATACAGAGAAAACAAAAACAATGATAATTTAAAATACGAGGAAGACCCACGCAATAAAATTAGACGGAAAACAACTAGCGGAGGTGAAATATTTTAAATACCTAAGAGTAATAATTGAATCAAATGGTAAACAAGACATGGTAATAAACGAGAGAATTCGACGAAGAGAAAGCTTATTTAACACTATGAAAACAACATTTTTGTGAAAAAAAAAAGATACCGGAGAACCTAAAAACGGCAATCGTTAGATCAGTAGTTAGACCAAAAATCATGTTCATGTAAAGCAGCGAGACATGAACATTGACGGGGAGACAAAAATCAAGGGGAGTCAATGCTATGGAAATTAGATCCCTAGGAAAAATAGCAAACAGAAAAAAGACAGACAAAATACGAAACAAACCAATCACACAAAACCTAAAACTAGAAGCAATAAATGAAAATATAGTAGAGGGACAACTTCGGATTCGGACAGGCTCGGATACGTATGCAGAATGTTGAACGTGAGACTTACATACCGAGTGATCGAAACGAGAGTGCCGGGGAAAAATAAAAGGGGAAGACCAAGTGTTCTGTGGGTAGATGAAATGAGAAAAGAAGTCGAGAAGCAAGGATTGAAGTATTGGAAAGTGCAAAAACTTAACTCCATCAGCCTTACACCTAAAGGTAGAAAGGTTTAGGACTAAGTGAGTAAGGATATTTCTAGATCGTTACAATTAATCCAGAAAGCCACTGCGCATCCGCAAGGAAAAATATTTTAATTCGGATTTTTTACACAATCTTACTCAAAAAGGACCCCTTTTAACAAATTTGCATGTTGCCAGGACCAAAAGGTGGTCAAAAATTTTTTAAACGTTTTATTCCTAAAATTATTTTTTTGCATCGAAAAAAGTTTTTTTAGGGTTTTTGGATCATTCCAAATAGAAAAGGTCTTTAGTGACTTTTCTCTAAAAATGATAGTTTTTGACAAATAAGCGATTAAAAATTGAAAAATTGCGAAATCGGCCATTTTTAACCCTCAAAAACTATGTGAAAAACTGAAAATTTGAATGTTGTCAAGGTAGGCAGATATTCTTTAAACATCGTTTGATGAAATCCCGAAGAGTTTTTGCAATACAATATTCAAAACTCCTTTGTTTGTTAATTGCTAATCAAGCGTGCGCGACACTATTTTCCACCGACAGTATGGTACAAATGAAAGGAATAAATTCGTTATTTCGTAAACCGGCGACTTTAGGGAAAAATCCCGAAACAGGTCGATTTTTATTTTTAGGTTATGATATTGTGGCATATATGGTATACTAGTGACGTCATCCATCTGAGCGTGATGACGTAATCGATGATTTTTTTAAATAAGAATAGGGGTCGTGTGCTAGCTCATTTGAAAGGTTCTTCAATTATCTATTCAGTAATATAAACATTTACATAATTATTTATACAAGGTGTTCAAAAAATTTTTATTAAATTAAAATATATGACAAAAAAAGAAGTAGAAGGACACCCTGTATAAATAATTATGTAAATGTATACATTACTGAATAGAGAATTGAAGAACCTTTCAAATGGGCTACCACACGACCCCTATTCTCATTTAAAAAAATCATCGATTACGTCATCACGCCCCGACGGAAGACGTCACTAGTATACCATATATTCCACAATATCACAACTTAAAAATAAAAATCGACCTGTTTCGGGATTTTTCCTTTAAGTCGCCGGTTTACGAAATAACGAATTTATTCCTTTCATTTGCACCATACCATACTGTCAGTGGAAAATAGTGTCGCGCACGCTTGATTAGCAACTAAAAAACAAAGGAGTTTTGAATATTGTATTGCAAAAAACTCTTCGGGATTTCATCAATCGATGTTTGAAGAATATCTACCTACCTTGGCAAAATTCAAATTTTCAGTTTTTCACATAGTTTTTGAGGGTTAAAAATGGCCGATTTCGCAATTTTTCAATTTTTAATCGCTTATTTGTCAAAAACTATCATTTTTAGAGAAAAGTCACTAGAGACCTTTTCTGTTTGGAGTGATCCAAAAAACCTAAAACAAACTTTTTTTCATGCAAAAAAAATTATTTTAGGAACAAAAACAAAAAAGAAACGTTTAAAAAATTTTTGACCACCTTTTGGTCCTGGCAACATGCAAATTTGTTAAAAGGAGTCCTTTTTGAGTAAGATTGTGCAAAAAATCCGAATTAGAATATTATTCCTAACGGATGCGCAGTGGCTTTCTGGACTAAAATGCATAGATACTGTATAGAGCAAAGAGAACATAGGTGAATAGAATATATTTTATGCATAGAACAAAAGAGATTTAATCATATAGTTATGACCTATATCGACCTGGACATAACATACGATAGCATTCCCGGAAAACATTAACATTACAATAGGGAAGTAATGAGAAGAATGCATGTTAGAGAGAAATGGTTGAATATAACACAAGGACTGCATAAAGAAAAACGAGTGCAAAAAAGTTACGCAATGAAATAACAAAATAACAAAAACAATCAGCGTAACAAAAGGCCTCAAACAGGGATGTAGTCTATCACCTACACTTTTTAATAAAGGTATTCATAGATCAGGCTTTGAAAAGATAGTATCAAATGTGGAACAATGAGCATATCGGTACAAGAGTATATTATATATGTACCTAATTCATTTACTACCTTTGCAGAGTACCGAGTCATATTTGAAAAAAAAACAGAAAGGACATGGTATATACAATAAGAAAATTAAAGAAAGAATATGAACTACATGGACTCAAGATAAATATGTCGAGGACCGAATACTTATGTATTTTATCCGAGCTTGCAGATTTCAACTTAAGTTTAGAAGAACAGACTATTAAGGCTTTTACGTATTTAGGTTCAATGATTTTTTCCAATCTTAACAAGATAGTATAATTGTATAAAAGATATAGAAATGAAAATAGGACGGGAAAAACAAGCCACAACAATACGACATGGAGTAATATGAAACAAGACTCCAACAAAAGAAAACAAATAACAGATCTTTCAGAGAATAAATTAATAGTGTTGAATATTACCCTATATGGAGCGGAATTATGGCTAATGACAACTACATTATTAAATAAAATAAGAACAGTTGAATTGGACTTTATGGGAAGATGTCTACAAATCACCAGAGGGGATAGAATAAGAACAGAAAAAATGTGGAACAGAATTGAAGTAGAATGGTAAATTACAAAAAAGTTGGAAAAGAGAGCGATGTAGTGATACGTGCATGTACAAAAAATACTAGAGCACAGCTGGCCGAAAAGATTATTGGACTGGTATCCGCCGGGAAGAAGACGAAGAGGAAAACCTGCTGTGAGGTGGAAAACGTTCATAAAATTCATAAAGTTCATAAAGCTGTGAGAGATAGAGGCCTCAGAGAAGGTGACTTAAAGAATAAAGTTCTGTGGAGGATGAAAACGGCGAACCTTATATAATGACAAACTCCAAAGAAGAAGAAGAAGAAGGATAAAAGAAAGAAGCATAGATACTGTTGTCCATCAAACCATTTATCGTATTCAACATACTAAACGAGTTTTTGTTCTCTTGTTAGAATTAAATTATGATTTAGCATTTATTATGATTTTCTGAGATATTTTCTCAACCAACTTTAGCAATGGTGTTATAGTCCAGAAAGCCACTGCGCATCCGCTAGGAAAAATATTCTAAATCGGATTTTTTGCACAATCTTACTTAAAAAGGACCCCTTTTAACAAATTTGCTTGTTGCCAGGACCTAAAGTTGGTCAAAAATTTTTTAAACGTTTTTTTTTTGTTTTTTTCCTAAAATTATTTTTTTTTGCATGGAACAAATTTTTTTTAAATTTTTGGACTATTCCAAACAGAAAAGATCTTTAGTGACTTTCCTCTAAAGTTGATAGTTTTTGACATATAAGCGATTAAAAATTGAAAAATTGCGAAATCGGCCATTTTTAACCCTCAAAAACTATGTGAAAAACTGAAAATTTGAAGGTTGCCAAGGTAGGAAGATATTCTTTAAACATTGATTGATGAAATCCCGAAGAGTTTTTTTGAAACATAATATCAAAAATCCCTTTGTTTTTTAATTGCCAATCAAGCGTGCGCGAAACTATTTTCCACCGTTGCATGTGTATGCAGTATGGTGCAAATGAAAGGACTAAATTCGTTATTTCGTAAACAGGCGACTTTAAGGAAAAATCCCGAAGCAGGTCGATTTTTATTTTAAAGTTATGATATTGTGACATATATGGTATACTAGTGACGTCATCCATCTGGGCGTGATGACGTAATCGATGATTTTTTAAATGAGCATAGGGGTCGTGTGCTAGCTCATTTGAAAGATTCTTCAATTGTCTATTTAGTAATATAAACATTTACATAATTATTTATACAGGGTGTTCAATAATTTAATTTTTTTGTCAATTTGCCAAATGATTTAATTTAATAAAAATTTTTTGGACACCCTGTGTAAACAATTATGTACATGTTTATATTACTGAATAGATAAATGGAGAACTTTTCAAATGAGCTAGCACACGACCCGTATTCTCATTTAAAAAAATCATCGATTACGTCATCACGCCCAGATGGATGACGTCACTAGTGTACCATATACGTCACAATATCATAACTTAAAAATAAAAATCGACTTGTTTCAGGATTTTTCCTTAAAGTCGCCGGTTTACGAAATAACGAATTTATTCCTTTCATTTGCACCATACTGCATACACATGCAACGGTGGAAAATAGTGTCGCGCACGCTTGATTGGCAATTAGAAAACAAAGGGGTTTTTGATATTGTATTACAAAAAACTCTTCGGGATTTCATCAATCGATGTTTAAAGAATATCTACCTAGCTTGGCAACATTCAAATTTTCAGTTTTTCACATAGTTTTTGCCAATTTTCGCAATTTTTCAGTTTTTAATCGCTTATATGTCAAAAACTATCAACTTTAGAGAAAAGTCACTAAAGACCTTTTCGGTATGGAATGATCCAATAAACATAAAAAAATTTTGTTCCATGACAAAAAAATAATTTTAGGAAAAAAACAAAAAAAAACGTTTAAAAAATTTTTGACCAACTTTTGGTCCTGGCAACATGCAAATTTGTTAAAAGGGGTCCTTTTTGAGTAAGATTGTGCAAAAAATCCGAATTAGAACATTTTTCCTAGCGGATGCGCAGTGGCTTTCTGGACTATTACTGATTCCCATGAATATTTGATTTGTGGGTTGTAAAAATATTTCTTCCTTAATATATCTGACTTAAAAAAACATTTATTTTATAGATAGTCACTTTAAAATAGACGGTGATAAGAGGGTGAAAATAATATATTAAATATGATATTGTATTTTTACAGCATCCGTAGCAGCTCTACCCATGGCCGTAGGCTCAGTTTTTGGAGGCATATTTTCCGCAAAGCTTGGTCGAAAAATGACTCACTCAATTTCTTGCCTTCCCACCTTTTTGGGCTGGTTGACAATATTTTTAGCGAACAAAATGTACATGATTATAATCGGAAGATTTATTACTGGATTTACAACAGGAATGCTAGCCACAGTAACCGGAGTTTATATTGGCGAAACATCAGATCCTAAGTATAGAGGATTTTTATTGGGTGCAATATCATTTTGTATTGCTCTTGGTAAGTACATAGTTTTCGTAAAAAAAAATCAAAAAGCGTATGAATAAGTTAATTATTTGACTATTGTGTTATATCAAATTGTCACTATCTTTTTGAATTTAAATTATAATTCTTAAAGATTAGGGACTCGTTAGTTAAAAGGTGCGTTCAACTCCCCTTCAAAAAGGAAAATAGAGGCCTTTTATACGAATTTATTATGTTTTCTTATTATGTCCATAATAAGTTTCTTCCATAGATTTTTTCTCAAGTAAATACTAAAATATCGCATAACTTTTTCCTCTCAGACTTTCTCAGAAAGAGATTTTTTTGAGGAATTTTAACAATTCTACTTTCATTTATTATATTTCTACGTTGACTTGCAATGTGAAGTTCCCTTATTATTGCATTCGATTCGTACGAGCCTTAGGAAAATTTGCGTAAGATAATATATCTTGAGTCAAATACTATTAATAGACGAGGCAACGAAGCATTAAACCTAGGAATTTTGTGAAGTAAGATGAATCGTCATGCAACTTTTTGCATTCGATTCGAGAGAGTGTCAGGCAATTTGGTGAACTAAATTGATCTCGGGCAGAAATTTTTGTGCATGAGAAAATGCATCTTTAAAGTGCATCTCGAAGAGATGGAAAATAAAAAATTTAGAACTAAGGAAATATTGTCGGAAATGAGTTCAACTTTTAACCTTGGGGGTTTTGGAGGTCACTGAACACGAATTTCATGACGGTGATGGTCTCCGAGGTACCTGGTGCCCAGGGTGGAACTTGTCGCCTGGGACGACCGAATAATTCGCGGGACGATCGAATAATTCGCGAAATGAATTTTAGATCAAAAAACTGAAAAATAGGTGTTCAATATTTTTCAAAAATCTATCGAATGACACTAATTACGACCTCGCCCCAACCCACTCTCTGGAGGTATGACGGGGGTAACTTTATAATCTTAAATAGAAACCCCATTTTTAATTGCAGATTTGGATTGCTTCCGTAAAAGTAAGCCACTTTTATTCGAGATATTTTTTTCGTGACACCGTAGGTCAATTATAGAAACGGTCTAATATCTCGAGAAATACACTACCAAATAAAAAACAGAAAAATAAGTGTTTAATATTTTTCAAGAGCCTATTGAATAACATAAAACACGACTCTGCACTCCATCCCCTGAAGGTAGGGTGGGGGGTAAACTTAAAATCTTAAATAGGAGCCCCCATTTTTTATTGCATATTTGGATTCCATACGTAAAATAAGTAACTTTTATTCGAGATATTTTTTAGAATTATGGATATATGGCGCTATAATCGGAAAAACACTATTTATTAGCGCCATCTATCAACAATAAATTGTAAAAAATGTTTCGAATAAATGTTACTTCTTTTTTCATGAAGAATCCAAATCTGCAATAAAACATGGGGGTTCCTATTTAATATTTTAATGTTACCCCCCACCCCACCTCCAGGGGGTGGAGTGGAGGGTCGTGTTTGATGTTATTCGATAGGTTATATGGCGCTATAATTGGAAAAACACTATTTATTAGCGCCTTCTATCAACAATTGTAAAAAATGTTTCGAATAAATGTTACTTATTTTTTCATGAGGAATCCAAATCTGCAATAAAACACGGGGATTCCTATTTAATATTTTAAGGTTACCCCACCCCACCTCTAGGGGGTGGAGTAGATGGTCGTGTTTGATGTTATTCGATAAGTTCTTGAAAAATATTAAACACGTAATTTTTGGTCTTTCATTTGGTATTTCTCGAGATATTAGGCCGTTTCTATAATTTCCCTACAATGGTATCACGATAAATCGTTCTTTCCGATTATAGCGCCATCTATCCATAATCCATAGTGATCGAGGCAATTAAACAAGGTGAAAATAAAATTATCCAGGTTTTGGCCGAACTTTTCACCGAATGCATTTACCAAGAAAAAACCCCTTCCCAATGGAACAATACAGTCATTGTTTTATTGCACAAGAAAGGCGACAACAGATCTAAAAAACTACCGTCGTATCAGTCTGCTATCACACAACCTTTTCACAAAAATTATCAAAAAAAGACTGGAGGCTAAGTTAGACTTCTATCAGCCTAGCGAACAAGCTGGGTTTAGATCCGGATATAGCACTAACGACCACTTACTGGTAATAAAAAACTTGATAGAGAAGTCGGCGGAATACAACAAACCATTGGCACTGATATTCGTGGACTACGAGAAAGCGTTCGATACCATAAACCAGCAGAAAATGTTAAAACCATTGACAGAGTGCCGAATAGACCATCGCTACACTAACATGATAAAACATATCTACCACAAGGCAACGGCTAGCGTAAGACTCTCTGATCAACAAACTAATAAATTTTGTATGCAGCGAGGAGTACGGCAAGGACACACCATCTCATCAAAGCTGTTCACAACCTTTTTAGAAGACACTTTTAAGAAGGCGGATCTGAACGAATATGGTATCAATACAAATGGAGAGAAGCTCAGTCATTTGAGATCCGCAGATGACATCGTCCTTAGAGCCGATCGTATGGATGATGCAATAATATTATTGAACAACTTACTAAGGAAGTAAAACTTCACTTGTAGGTAGATGGTATATAAATTTATTAAAATTTTTATCTAAAAAGATCCAAATTGGATTGAAGTGGGTACATCTATAGTACAAAAAACACAAACGTTTTCGGACCAATCAGTCCATCATCAGGTTGAAACTTTAGATCCAAAGGAGTCGGAACTAGCTACATAGATAGGTCAAAAGACCTTAGTGTTAAAATAATTAGGCTATTTCGGCTACAACAATGTCGACAATAAGTCGATGTTAAAAGAATATAGAAATGTAGTGAGGACATAAACATACTCACTACATTTCTATATCCTTTTAACATCGACTTATTGTCGACATTGTTGTAGCCGAAATGGCCTAATTATTTTAACACTAACGTCTTTTGACATATCTATGTAGCTAGTTCCAACTACTTTGGATCTAAAGTTTCAACCTGATGATGGACTGATTGGTCCGAAAACGTTTGTGTCTTTTGTACTATAGATGTACCCACTTCAATCCAATTTGGATCTTTTTAGATAAAAATTTTAATAAATTTATATACCATCTACCTACAAGTGAAGTTTTACTTCATTAGTAAGTTTTTTATTATGGTATACAGCCAATGAGAGGAATCTTTTCCTTTATATAATATTGAACAAGTTATATCAGGCTTCGTTAGAGGTCGAACTAAAGATTAATATCAACAAGACCCAAATAATGACTAATGTGGTGCTAAATCGTAATATTGTTGTTGATGGAATGGGTATTGAGCAGACTGTATCTGATAAGTACTTGGGACATGAAATTCGGTTGGGAAGAGATAACCAGACGTGCGAGCTCCCACGTCGCATAGGATTAGCCTGGGCAGCGTTTGGTAAACTGAGATATGTATTTAAATCACACTTACTCATATGCCTGAAAAGGAAAATCTTTGACCAGTGTGTATTGCCTGTACTCACTTATGGAGCGGAAACATTAACACTCACAATAAAGGTAGTGAACAAAATTCGCATAACTCAGAGGGCTATGGAGCGCCAGATGTTGGGTGTCTCCCTGAGGGATCGAATCCCAAACGAAGACATACGTCGTAGAACAAAAACAACGGAAGCCGTCGAAAGAATCGCGTCGCTCAAGTGGAATTGGGCAGGACACGTCGCCAGATTGTCAGACAACCGATGGACAAAACGTATTGTCGAGTGGAGACCACGAGAAGAAGCACTACGGAGCAGAGGACGACCACCAACCAGGTGGGCTGACGATCTGAAGCGTATTGTCGGCAACTGGATGCAAGCCGCACAAAACAGAGAAAGATGGAAAGAGCTGAGAGAGACCTATGTCTAGCATTGGACGAGTACGGGTTGATGATGATGATCCATAATTCGAAAGAATGTCTCGAATAAAAGTTGCTTATCTTTACGTAAGCAATCCAAATATGTGATAACAAATGGGGATTTCCATTTAAGATTTTAAAGTTACGCCCACCCCACCTCCAGGGGTAGAGTGGGGGTCCTCTTTAGTGTCATTCGATAGATTTTTGAAAAATATTGAACACTTATTTTTCAGTTTTTCGATCCAATCTTAATTTCGCGAATTATTAGATCGTGAAATTGAGTTCTATATTACTACTCGGTGGTTTTTGGGTAGGCTGAACACAAACATAATAGGTTCGTTCCAAGACTACACATTTGTACGATCCCTTGAACCGTCATGAAATCGATTGGACTGTTTTAATGCGCAGAATCGCCCTTGAACGGTTTTCTTTCGATCCCGAACCGATTACCGGTACGTAACTCTCTTGGAACGTATTTGTGTACCATTTCAAGTTCGAGTTGCGCCTGAGCCATTTTCAGTACTAGCAGGGGAGAGTTGGACAAAATGGGATACCATTCGTGTTTATTTTTATTACGGAAAAAATGTTAAAGAAATTATCATATTATTATTTTTTATAGGTATAAAATTTATTGAAGCACACAAAAAACATATTTTTTAGCTATTTTTAATGACTGGAAAATAGTAAAATAAAATATTTATTAAAGTCCTGCACATCCCGTTTTAGCATACCGCGGTTGGATAAAATGGGATAGGTTCACAATATTTAATTTTTTGCATAAAATTATCTAAAAAGTATATTTAAGTAGATATAAGACTGCAAAGCAAAATTTGCATTTGAAAAAACAATATCTTCAATAGTCAGAAACTTAAAAATATAGGCCTTTTTTATGTTTTATTGCAAAATGGGAAATAAGAATTTTATTTAGGACTAGGTACGTATATCAGAACAAAAGTCACATAAAAATATGTTGTTCTTTTCAGTAGTATGACAACACGCTTTATCGCTATTTAAAAAAATATTAGGCCAACAAATAAATAGGTGGATAAAACGGGACATAAAAAACTGTATCCCATTTTATCCAACTTATTATAAGTGTCCCGTTTTGTCCAACTAAGACATTTTTCAAAACAAGAATGGCTCCTGCCTAAACGTGAAAGTAAAATTAGATAGACTACACATGAGAATATTCGTTAATGAGTGCTTAATTAAATGTAATAGTCACCGGAATTATATGTTCAGATATGTAGGCAATATAATGTAGAAAACAACGCACTTAAAAGTACAAAGTACCAAAAAAATACAGTCAAACAATTCTAAACACAACAACTTTTCATCACATAATAGCATCGAAGTAAAACGAACTGAGAAATGTTAAAAAGACGACTAAAAACAAGTTTTCGTCGCTGTCCGATTGATAGCAGCACTAGTTGGGTCTCTAGGATAGGTATCCCGTTTTATCCAACTCTCCCCTACCATTAGTAGTTTGCTACATGGTTAGAAATTATCATTTCTAACATGTTCATTAAACATCACTTCAACTTCAAAATCATCAGAATCGATATCTGACATAAAATCGCTGTCTTCTATGAAAAAAAGAATTATCCATATTTCTAAGATTAATTTGAAAAAAAAACAAAGAATTAACAATTATTTAAACGAAAATCAAGATTCACAGGTATTAATAGCGTGGATTGTGGATTATTCTATTATTGAATCATCAGCTGATCTCATAGCAGCGACCAGTAAAAATGAAAACAATCCTAACTGCGCAAGGCAGTACAAATAGTTTCTGCTTGAAGGCATGTATCAAAAGGACCGTTCAGTTACCGATTTCGAAACGGTACATGGATCTGAAGCTTGGAACAACACGGTGTACGATACGAATCATCGCGCCTAATGACAACGATACCACAGTATATAGAGGTTCCACAGTAAAATCACTCCTCTGTCGGCGCTTTAATCTCAAGGAGTAATACCGGTCGTACGTTTCTATGCGACTTGCAATGCGAGAGTGGGGCAAAAGCGACTGCCAACATTGCGCGGTCGCCATGCGCGACTACAGATTTTACTTCCAATTTTTCGGAGAGTGGTTCTACTGTCCCTTTTTATACTGTGACGATACTCTCCGAGGCACCTGTTTTCAAGGATAGGCCTCGCTTAGAGTGTTATGAAAAATTTGATACAAAATCAGCGCAAACTCGTTATTGGTAAATTTTTGGGATCACTGAACACGAGTAGCTTGTCGACAATTGTCTCCGAGGTACAAGATACCCATGAGAAGACTCGTATTCTGGAGTTTTATGGAAATTTTATATAAAATCAGTAGGTCCTTTTGCCTCAGGTGCCTTACATTCCATCTCCGAGTTGATATTCGTATTAACCGACCGGCGACCGCAGAAAAAAACCGTTATAACCTTTTTGCACATATTTTGCATTGAATTTCCACAAAACTCCAGGAGGTGAGGATCGCTATAATTAAGAGATGCCTCAGAGACTATCTCAGATACAATATATGTTTTCAGCGATCCGAAAAACATCTGAGTAACGAGTTAACACTGATTTTGTATCGAATGTGTGTTCGGTGAGTCCAAAATCCCCCGAGTAGTAATATTGAACTCATTTCCGCAAATTATTTGCGAATTACAAATTTATCATTTTTTATCACTTTAAAATGCAATTTTCATTTCGTCATCATCACTTATAACAAAGTTTCCTAATAAGGCGCTCTTAGCCAAGCTGCACACCAAAGAAACATGAAACGAAAAACATGAAACATGAAACGAAAAACATGTTTCATGAAACTAAAACACTGCTAAACAAATCTCAAAGTCCGCCTACCAATGAAACGAGTGTGATTCATGCTCATGACACATTTTTATTTTCGGAGAGTCTCATAAATGGCCGGACGTATATTTGTTTAGCAGTGGTTTATTTCCATGAAACGTAATTTACGTTTCATGTTTCTTTGATGTGCGGCCTGCCTAACGAATCGAATGTAATTACATAATATGTAGTTTCATTGAGATGAAACATTGTCTCGCCTATTGGTATTGACGATAAAAACGCTTTGTCAAAATCCAAACTGTGCAGAAAAATTTTTGTATCAGTCACACTTCTTTATTATAATATAATCGACTTTTATAGGACGTTAACTACAAAATTAAATCGACGCATACTTTTATATTGAGGCCTGGATCCCGCATACCAAAAAAAAAGTTTAAAACAAGCTGAAAATTTGTTAATAGCCTAAATTAACGGTGCCTAGTCGGACAAACTTTGATGTACGGGAACACTGGAACAGGGGAATTTGAATTGTGCAACGTGATTATAATTGTGGAACGTGTCATCCTGACAAGTTTATGACTGTGAAAACTACCAGGTTGTGCTTAAGTTTAGGTATTCAATAGCAAACTTTATATAATATATGAAAAAATGTTTGTCCGACAAATATGTTGGGCATTTTAATAAGTCCGGCAGGTAGAACATATTAAATGACAGGAATTATGTTGGTGGTAAATATCAGTCTGATTTTTGCACCAGAGTTTAATGAAAGGGTAACAAATCAATTGGCAGTTCAGTCCGACAAGATACATAGGACGTTTTCGTAGTCTGAACTTCGAAACCTGTAACCTGTTCCACAATTAAAGCTTTTCCTGTTTCAGTGTTTCCGCACATCAAAGTTTGTCCGACGAGACACCTTTAAGCTATTAATATATTTTCAGCTCGCTATTAATAAGCTATTTTTGGTACGCGGGATCCATGTCTAATTAACATACATCCCAAGCTACAAACACTGCAGCTTTAATTATTTTTTTTAATCTGTATTAAAATTCTATTTTCCGCAAATCGCCAGGAAATTTTGACATTCCTGTCAAAATTTCTTGAAGAAAAAGTCAGGACTTCCTTACTGTAAGGAAATGTCATTTCCTTACTGTAAGGAAATGATATTTCCGTACAGTTGTTAGTGTTCTACATAAATGATAGAAAACACATTGCTTATAAGGAATTAATTTATATTTTGAAAACATCAAGTCATTGCTTATAATGTTGAAGATTTCATCTTTAAACAAAGGTCTAGGAAGTATGCCATTACAACATTTTCTGAGAAAGAACTCGTATTTTTACTCATGCGATAATCCATAAAACGTCTGTATGCATTTTCGTACTTTTCTCTTGATTTCTTTGGCAATAATTCTAATGAAGCAGTATTCACTGCCTCAACCAGCTCTGGAGGAGTCCCAGGAATGGAAATTTCATCATCACTTATCATTTTACTTTCGAGAACACCAGCAATTAAATTTATAAGCGTCAAGTTTGACAATTCAACCTCAATACGTTTCCATAGTAACCCAAGTAATTTTATTAGGAATTTCAAAGCACCATTTATTTGGGAATAAAATTATCGCGTTTTTTTTTAAATCAATCAATATCTGTCGAATTTTAAACGATTTGCGGAAAAATAGTATGTTTACCTCGTAGGAAAAGCCACATTCCTGGACTCTGTGTTGCTAAGTCTCGGCTTGCGCCTCGACTTAGCAATCTTCACAGTCGTCCAGGAATGTTAAGCTTTTCCTACCCGGTAAACAATGTACTATTACTGCTTTAGTTGGTAATAAGTAATAAGTCACAATTTTACTTTGAAATTAAGTCTATTTGACGTTTCGATTTCGACTTCGGAAATCCTAATCAAAATACAAAATATTAATAAATTAAATACATGAATGAAATAATCAGTAATAATTACACGAGAGCGCTAAAATTATCAATTTATATCCCGAGTGACACATTTACGGTTTTAATTTCACGACCCGAAGGGGAGTGAAATTATGTCAAAATGTCACGAGGGAAAAAAAAATCGACAATTTTTAAGAGCTCGAGAGTAATTCGATAAGATTATTTCATGAATAAAACGGTCTTTTTAAATAGTTTTAACTACTATTTTATTGATGTCTTCATCTAAATATTTGCTAAACGTATTGGCTGGTGTTCTCTGTGACAATTTATAAATCATTAATTGTCTTTACATAATGTCACTGAATGTATTTTTGCGTAGCAACGAAGGGCATCTGACGTAGTACTTGCCGACGGGAAATTATCAAAAATTATCAGTAGTAATTGCACAAGAGCTCTGAAATTATTGAATTTTTCCCGAGTGAGGCGAGTGAAATTATGTCAAAG
Organism: Diabrotica virgifera virgifera; assembly: GCF_917563875.1. Taxonomy (NCBI): domain Eukaryota; kingdom Metazoa; phylum Arthropoda; class Insecta; order Coleoptera; family Chrysomelidae; genus Diabrotica; species Diabrotica virgifera. The sequence continues at coordinate 167,029,046 of NC_065445.1, forward strand.
TGTCACGAGAGCAAAAATTCTATATTAATTTCAGAGGTCGAGTGCAATTTGTTGCGATTATTTCATGAATAAAACTGTTCAAAACCAAAATTTTATTGTAATTTATTTATGTAAGTACCATTAAACACATAGTTTTTATAAATATTTGACGATTAAAAGTCATTAATTTTATAATTTTTAAAACATTAATCGTCATTAATGTCACTGAATGTATTTTTTCGTAGCAACGAAGGGCATCTGACGTAATATACTTAACGACGAGAGATTATCAAAAATTATCGATTTAATTCAGATTTCTGTAGTTTTCTATTGGTCAGAATCTCCTATGAATGAAATAATCGCTGTAATTTTTATTTGTATTGGTCAGAATCTCTATGAACGAAATAATCAACAGAAACCTAAAAATTTACGTTATATTGATATGATAGTTTGCCACCTTTAGACGTATCGGAAGAGGTTGGCAACTGCCGCTGTGACAGGAGATTTTTATAAAATTCCCCTGTGACAGTTTGACTCTGATACGTCTGAAGTTGGGAAAATATCAATATAATATAAATTTATAGGTTTTTATTGATAATTTCCCAGCTCTAGGAGTTTCATCTCTTTCTATTACACAACATATTATGTTTTTCGTCTTTTTACCTGATTTTAAAATAAAATTGTGACATATCGCCAACCACAATAATAAATGCCATTAAGATATCACAATAAAATAGCTTCAGAAAAATAACTTATGATATTATATATTTTTATCGCCAACCGTCACTAAAGTCATTCATTATTGTACTCATTTGCCCTCATTTGCGGCAGTAAAGTAACACTTTATTGTACTGAAAGAAGAATTTTACTTTACCTGCCGCGATTAATAAAATTAACCGAGATTGAATGTAAGTGGTCGATGGCAGTAATCGAATGGCGAGTATTTGAGTGAACTTAAAATTTATTTACTTTAATTTTTAAAAATATTATACACTATTCGCGATATTATGAATTACATTTATGTCAAAAAGGAAAACTCTGTAGTATTTTGTAATTATATTCATATAAAATAAATTAAAACTTTACCGATTTAGTAATTATTCAATATTGATATCTATCCATTAAAAATCGAAAGCGGCCATCTTGCAAAAGTTATCTGTCATCCTTATTACTGTCATGAAATTATTATGACGTCTTAAATTTAAAAAGTTTTCTAAATTGTAAATTGTAAGTAAGTGTTAAAACCAATATTTACTTGTTGGTGATAAAATTTTGTATGCACCACGTCAGTAAAGACTCTTTATCGAACTCGTCTGTTATTCGCCTCGCTCGCTATGCTCATAATATTAGACTCGTCCCATAAAGAGTAACTTTACTGTCTTTGTACGTAAATAACTATTACTTTATCCAGAAGTACATATTTTCCAATATACAGGGTGTAACAAAAATGCAGGTCATAAATTAAAGTACATATTCTGGGACCAAAAATAGTTCGAATGAACCTAACTTACCTTAGTACAAATATGCACATAAAAAAAGTTACAGCCCTTTGAAATTACAAAATGAAAATCGATTTTCTCGAATATATCGAAAACTATTAGAGATTTTTTATTGAAAATGGACAGGTGGCATTCTTATGGCAGGGACATCTTAAAGAAAAATTATAGTGAAATTTGTACAGCCCCTAAAAATTTTATGGGGTTTTGTTCCCTTAAACCACCCCAAACTTTTATGTACGTGCCAATTAAATTATTATTGTGGTAGCATTCGTTAAATTCACTATTTACAAAACTTTTGTGCCTCCTAGTATTTTTTCGATAATGCAGTTTTTATCGAGATGCGGCTTCTTCTTTAATATGTTTATATAAAAAATTTATGGGGGTTTTGTGCCTTTTAACCCCCCAAAGGGTTGTGTACGTTCTGAGTAAACTATTACTGCGGTACCATTAGTTAAACACAGTATTTTTAAAACTTTTTTGTCTCTTTGTATTTCTTCGATAAGGCACCTTTTATCCAGATGTGGCTTCTTTCTTAATATGGTTCAAAATGTACCTAAAAATGTAAATCATAAATAAATTTTCATATTATTACCAAGTCTCCATAATCGTACTTAACCATATACAAATATGTGGTGGATTTGACAAATATTCAAAATATCTCGATAAAAACTGACTTTTCTAAAAAGTACTAAAGGCAAAAAAGTTTTTAAAACATTGTGTTTAACTAATGGTACTACAAAAATAATCAAATTGAAACGTACACAAAAGTTTGGGGTGGTTGAAAGGAACAAAACCTTGGTTTGGGGTGGTTGAAAGGGCTGTAACTTTTTTTGTGTGCATATTTGTACTAAGGTAAGTTAGGTTCAATCGAACTATTTTTGGTCCCAGAATATGTGACTAAATTTATGACCAGTATTTTTGTTACACCCTGTATATGGTGTCCCAAAAGTAGCGGGACGGTCGAACATTTCGCGAAATGAACATCGTAGGTATTGAAAAACTGATAAATACATGTTCAACATTTTTCAAAAGTCTATCGAATGACACTAAACACGACCCCCACTACACCCCCTAGGAGAGTAACTTTAAAATCTTAAATCGAAACCGCCAAATTTGATTGCAGATTTGTATTCCTTACCTAAATATTATAAACTTCTGTTCGAGACATTTTTTTCCAAATGTTGATAAAAAACGATTTATCGTGACACCATAGCCTGTAAATTGTACAAATGGTGTAGTGTCTCGAGAAATATACTTCCAAATGAAAAACTAAAAAATAGGTGTTTAATATTTTTCAAAAACATATCGAATGACACCTGGACACGACCCACACTCCACACCCTGGAAGCTAGGTGGGGGTAAATTTAAAATCTTAATTAGGAACCCCTGTTTTTTATTGCAGTTTTGGATTCCATATGAAAGAATAAGTAGCATCTGTTCGAAACAGTTTTTAGAATTGTTGATAGATGGCGCTAATAAATCGTATTTTCCAATTATAGCATCACCTATTAACAATTCTAAAAAATATTTCGAATAAATGTTACTTATTTTTTATGAGGAATCCAAATCTGCAATAAAAACGGAGGTTCCTATTTAAGATTTTAAAGTTACCTCTAACTTTACCTTCGGGGTGGCGTGGAGTGGGGGTTGTGTTTGGTGTCACTTAAAGGTTTAAACTCACTAAGGTACTTTTTAAAAAGACCCTTTATTAACTTTTACAAATATACTTCACTTTTAATTGATCGAAAATAACTGAAATTAATTACAATGATATTACTTTTATATAAAATCAAAATGCTGAATATAAAAGGTAAAACTGCTGATTGCGATCGCTGACCTCTGGGGTTATTGCACCATAATTTCTCCATCCCCTTGAGAAGTTTTGTGAGGGATGAACAAAACTGAAGGCGTTGGTTCCAGATCGGCTGCATCCTCTTCTTCTTCGTCTTCTTCCATTTTCTCCTTTTTCCATAACTCTCGTAATTTGTAAACCAAGAGAATGATAAGGGCAATTACCAAGAAATATATTGGTGGTGTCCACAGATGAGAATGGTCCATTGTTGTCAGGGACACGGGTTGGAGTCTTTCTTCTTCGGTTGAGAGTTTATGCAGTTCATCTAATTGGATTCTGTCTAACGTTAGAGGTTCTTTAGAGGTTAAAAGTTCTTCTTTTACTGCTGCTTTGGAGTTGATGTAAACTTCGTTGTTGGTTCTGAACCCGCATCCTGGGGGTAGTTCTATCAGGAATGTTCCTTCTAGTACTTTAATTTTGGAAGCAGAACAGTGGGTGGAAATTTTAGTAGCTTTTGGAAAAACAGCAATATAGTGGGCTTCAGATAATTTTTGGATAATTGTTGTGCTAATTGTGATCGGCACGTTTTGACATTGAGCGGCGTCGTTGGATAATTTTAGGATTTGATTTATGCAGTCATCGGTTTCTGTATTTTATTGTGGGAACTTCTCTGGACAGATGAATTTCTTCGGTTCGCTTTTTCTGCATGGTAGGTCCATGTATTGGAAAAGTTCCGAATTAGAAACTAAATATGGCCCAGGTGGGATAATTATTGTATTGATGGTGGGAAGTGAATATAAATGAAAATGTGTAAATACTTTGGAATGAAGAATGGGGAAATTTAAGATAAAGACTAGAGAATGGTTGGAATAGTAACCATCTACTTCTACTATCTCGTAGTATTTCATCAGATCTTCTTCTTGGAGGTATGGTAGCTGAGAAGCTGGATGATGTTCTAGCATCTTCTGGATGGTCCATCTGATTTCGTCTGGTTTTATAAGTCCATTGTGAAGAGTTTTGATTTTTGCAAACGTAATTGCTGTCTGTAAGTCATCTAATATTTGTATTATAGTTTGTAAGGCTAAATTCATCTGGTCTAGAACGTTTCGAACTTGCATGTAGTGGTTGAAATCAAAGACGAATTGGTTTAAATCCGTTCTGATTCTATTGGTTTCTGCTGCTATTATCTCTTGATTGTGGGTTAGCAACGTTACTGTCTCATTATAGTTGTTCATTATTTTCTTATTAAGGCTTAATTGGTTGTTCATGTTGTTAATAATATTCTGTTGATTAAGTTCAAGTGTCTGAATTGCAGCATCATATCTTACTGCATCTTCTTGATCTAAGTTTCCTGATATGGATTTTATAATACTTCCTAAGCCATTGATAAGACCTCTTTTATTTCTGATTGCTGGATAGATTGAGTCGAGTTTCTCTTGGGCTGTTTTGAGGAGATATTGCAATGTTTGGTCGAAGTTCTGTAGACTGTCGAAGTAGGGTTGGCTGAGTCCATTTTCTATAGCTATGGTTGTAGTTTGATATTGAGACTCTAATGTTTCGATTTCTTGTGCTATTGGTTCTAATTGGAAATAGTGGATGAAATCGTGAGTGCTAGTTTGGATTTTGGCTTCTCCGATCTTAACAGGAGAGATCCCTGGATTGTCTCGAAGGTCCTGGATCTTCAATTCTTGGGCTGTTACTGAGATACATCTGTAAAGTATTTTTGGGGTTAGTTTTCATTGGTGGTAGATGTTTAATGTTCTTCTTGTGCACCGTATTATCTTGGGTATCAATAGTAACAGGATTGTTATTTTGACTATTTTAGATGAAAATCTGGGGAGCAATTTCTTTCGTTTTACTGTTTTTCGAGTGTAGATTTTCGTGCTTGGTTTATATGTTATAGGTGAGTGTCGTTTTTCGTTCAATTTTTCAATATTTTTCTGTTTGCTGTCTTGCAATTTCTCATTTATTTCTTTATACATCTCTTTTGTTTTCAATCTGTGCTCCTGTGTGTAATTATTTATAAGTGTTCTGTTAATGTCAATGTCGAATGGATCTTGGGCATCCATGTGACCATTGAGAACGTTGATGGGCTTCTGTTTGGTAGCTGAGTGGATAGAGTTGTTACATGCCATAATGGCGTAAAGCATCTGATCTTTTATGTTAAGTGTTTTCTTTTTTTCTTTTAATATTCGAAGATGCTCTGTGATTGTGGAGTGAAAGCGCTCGACCATTCCATTGGATTGCGGGTTATCAGGTGCTGTGTAGTGGATTAGAATCTTGTGAGTGTCCACGAATTCTTGAACGAGTCCATTTTTAAATTCGGTTCCACTGTCCGAAATTATCATATGTGGTAGTCCATGATGTGTGATGAATAACAGAAATGCGTTTAAAATGTTGATAGCGTTTGATCCTTCTATTGGGTATGCTTGTCCGTATTTTGAAAATGCGTCGATGATGGTAAGGCATTTTTGTCCTGCTGCTTGGAATGTGTCTACGTGAACAATTTCCAGTGGTTTCGTTGGTGTTGGGGTTAACATAAACTTCGGTTTTTCGGGATTTCTGTCGTATTTGTTTGTTTGACAAGTATCGCAGAGATTAATGTATTCTTCTATGTCCTTTTTCAACGTTGGCCAATAATAGTGTTTTCTGATTTGAATTTCTGTTTCGTTAATTCCTCTATGGTTTGTTTTTCCTTCATGATAATCTTGTAAGATGGTTTTCTGTCTCTCTGTTCTGTTTATATCTTCTAGGAGGTTGTTGAATTTGACAAGATCAAATTCAGAATTCTTGAATGTTTCACGAAGTATGTTGCAGACAGTCTGGTAGAGTTCATCAGTTTCGAATAGGATGGCGTATTTATTTTTTGTGTCAACGCAATTTTTGAAGAAGTTGAAAATATCATTTTTCAGGTCGCTTTTGTCGAGTTGGACGTGCATTCTTTTCTTTGTTACGAAGCACTGTTCTGTTATGGGTTTTGCAGGATTGTAGTTTACCAATTTGAATATGATTTGATTGTTGTAACAGTTCAATGGTCTTTCGCTGATTGGAATTCCGAGTGTTGGGTTTTCTTCTTTAGAATGCTGGGTACTATCTGTGTTGTTGCTTTGTTGATATAGAGACTTTCTGGCTGACTTTCAATTTTTTGATTTTGTTCCTGAAGAATTTCATCTATTACTTTTATTTCTTCTGCAGTTAGGCCGGATGTTTGTTTTTCTTTAATAATTTCTTCTAAGTCATCCATAGGAATTACTTCGTCTGGATCGCATACTGAACTTGAGTGGTTGACCATGGATATGTCGTCATCTTCTTTTCTGGATAATAGGCTGATTATTTCTTCCATGTGCTCATCAACGGTGTTCATTTCTTTAGTGTGGATTTCAATAAGGGATAATTCATCAGCGTTGGTGTTGAATTTTCCTTTTTTGTATATGACTTCGTAGTCGAATTCTTCAAGTTTAACCTCCATCTAACAAATTTTGAGTTCGGATCTTTTAGAGAAAATAGCCATTGAAGTGGTCGATGATCGGAGAGGATTTTGAACTTTCTTCCAAATAAATAAGGTCGAAAATATTTAGTAGCCCATACGACTGCAAGCATTTCCTTTTCAATAGGGGAATATTTGAGCTCTATTTCGTTCAGTGTTCGTGATACATATGCGATGGGTTTATCTTGTCCTACAGGACCCTGTGACAGGATAGCACCTATAGCAAAGTTGCTTGCATCTGTGGTGAGGTTGAAAGGCTGCGTAAAATCCGGGTATTGTAAAAGTGGTTCGTTGGTTAGCAGGTTCTTGCAGATTTTGATACAGTGGAGGAATTATTCAGTGTGTTCTATCTTGGCATCTTTCTTCAAGCATGAGGTGAGAGGCTTTGTTATTTTTGCGAAATCCTTGATGAACTTCCTGTAATAGCCAAGTAGTCCGAGAAATCCTCTAATCTCTTTTGCTGTCCTTGGTATGGGATAGTCTATGATGGCTTTAATTTTGCTTGGATTTGGCTTTATTCCTTCAGGAGTTACGACATGACCCAAAAATTCGACTTCCTTTTTCAGAAATTCGCATTTATCTATCTGTATCTTGAACTTTGTTTCTCGTAGTCTCTCGAAGATTTTCTTAAGGTTGACCATGTGTTCCTGGAGTGAGGTTGAGTATACGATAATGTCATCCATGTATACTAAGCAGATGTCTCCTACAAATCCTTTAAGCACGTTGTCCATTATCCTCTGGAATGTAGCTGGTGCATTCTTCAATCCAAAAGGCATTCTGAGATATTCGTAGTGGCCATTTTCAACGTTAAATGCTGTTTTCTGTATATCTTCCTCTGCCATTTCTATCTGGTGAAATCCACTGGCTAGATCAAGGGTGGAAAAATATTGATAGCGTCCCTGTTTATCGAGGATGTCCGTGATATTTGGGATTGGGTATCTATCATCTATCGTCTTCTCATTCAACTTCCTATAATCGACTACGATTCTCCATTTGATTTTTCCTGAGGCGTCTGGTTTTTTTGCCACGACCCGGATGGGCGACGACCAGGGCGACTGACTTGGTCTGATGATGCCTTGGTCCAGCATTGATGTTATCTGCTTGTTAACTTCTTCTCGATGGACATGTGGATATCGATATGATTTTGTGAAAACTGGGACTTCATCTGTTGTTCTTATATGGTGTTTTATTTGATTTGTAAATGTTAAAGTCTCATCAGGATTATGGAATATGTCTGCAAATTTCTACATAAACGTCTGATATGCATCTCCTCTTCTGGATTTAGATGATCTGTTCTGATGAGGGGATCAATGTCTATTAGTGTTTCTGTTTCCATAGGAATGATGTCCGAAGTGTACAGATGGTATTCATGAAGATCTATTGGATTGCTCTTAACAAGATCGGTGAGTGCTACTTGAATAGGTTCATCGGTGTTGTTGATCATTTCGGTCCAGGCTAGTTGATTGCAGGCTTCGCTGAGAGTTTCTCTTAAAATCGCCCCCTGTATTTCTTGTTTCGGTATAAGTATGGTGCCTTTTGTTTGTTTCACTGGAAGTCGTACTTGTGTGATTGTTCTGTGTTCTAATTGAATTGTATAAAACTGTGTCTTATTGGTTTCATAATAAAAGATAGGGAGAAATGAATGTGCCGTAGTTAGTGTGGATGCTGGGAAATTAAGATGTGCTTGTAGAAGTTTTAAGTTATCAAGGCCTATAAGACCATCAAATGTTTTATGAAATTTAAAAAGGTAAAATTTTAGGTTAATATTAGAATTAAATTCAGGGAAGATGGGAATTTCGGCACAATATTCTTGCGAATGGTTTTGAAATATTGAACTGACTACAAACGGTTCGTGCTTGATGAAATTTTTATTAATTTTAAAGCAATTTCGGGGTTAAGAAATGATTTGGTTGCCCCTGTATCAACAAGAAGTTTGAGTGGGGGATTTTGGATTTTGATATATGGAAGTTCTTTTTTGTCTGAATAAGAATTGAGTTCGACTACGTTTCTTCGTTTTCCTCTTGGGGTTTTGGAAAATTTACATCTTTTTCCTCCTCGTATTGGGTATTCTGGTAGTCTTCTACGTGGTAGTCATCCGAATATGTGTCCTGATTTGGGTAGTAATATGCCTGTTCTCCATAGTAGGCATTGGTGTCGTTTTCGTCTTGCTGTTCAATATTAAACAGCTCTTCTACGATGATATTTGAAGCGTATTGTTGCTGTGGCTGTGGTCTAAAATTTCTGAAGCTTTGTTCTCTGTTAAATCCTGTTTGGCGTGTGCATACAGACATCGGTGTTGGCTTGTATTGTTGCGGTGGTTTGCTTGCCCATGGGTTAGGTCTTGGAGGTTGTGTATTTGTTATGGCTTGTTGTTTCTGTGGTTGGAATCGATCGGGTTGTATTGGCTATCTTGGATTAAATGTGGACTGTTGTGGTCGTGACGGTCCTGGATTATTTCCAAAAAATGGTTGATGTAACTGGGGCCTGGGCATGGGTTGTTGTCATTGTGGTGCTGTTACGAACTGCGGCTGTCTCTGGGGTTGTATGTGAGTAGTTTTATTTGGCAATGAGAAATTGGTTCTTTGTAAGTATCTCATATTGTTCTCTTCTTGGATAAATCGGAGAGCGACAGCGAGGCTTGTAGGCCTCATTGATCGTATGGTTGATCCTATTGGTTCCCTTAATCCTGCTAGGAATGTAGTTAGGGCTTGTTGTTGAAAGAATGTCTTTTTGCTTGCTTTTACAGCTTCATTATCGTTATGGAGTTCGATATGATTTGAAATTGTGTTTAAAAGTGTCATTACTTTTTCATGAAATTGTTGGGGAGACTCATTGGGCCTTTGCTTCAAGTTTACCATATCTCGTGTGAGTGAATTTTCATTGCGTTGGTCGGCAAAATTTTGTATTAGCGTGGTCCTTATTGTGTTCCAGTCTTTACACCCATATACAGAAATGACTTCTCGAGCACGTCCTTTAATTTTATTCATTACGCCTCGAGTCAACATATGATTTTGAAAGCTTTCGGGATTAGCACGATCCCAGAAATGATCAAGAACCATTGTAGTAACTTCAATGAAGTTATGCAGTTCGTTAGGGTTTCCATCGTAATCAGGTACGACAAATAGATGTTTATTGACATCAAAAACAAGAGCGGGAGCGGGTGCCACGGCCATAATATCTAATTGACTAGCGGGAGCAGGAGTAATAATTATGGCTGGTATATCTAAGCTTATTGGAGTATTATTTGAAGAATTATTGTTAGCTTTTAAACTAAATTGAGCAACTGAGTTATTTTGCGAAATAGAAGCAGCACCAGGTTCGACAATCGATTCACTGATAGTTGCAAGAGAATTACTAATTTTAAGCGATGAAATTTGTAAAGCAATTAAATTAGGATTAGAAAAAATATTAAATTTGCTTACAGATAGAAGATTATGCTTTGGTGCATTTCTTCTCGAAGGAACTGGCTTCTTTTCTGCTTTCTTCTTATCGTCTTTCGGCATATAAATGGATTTTTACACTTTGACACTGGTCTTCCGTAGACTTCTGGGGTTTAACGGCTGTGGTTTTCCCTGGAAGTTGGTTCGTAGCGGGTAAACGTTTAAAAACGACGAGGATCACTAAAGGACTCTCCCACTTATCTTACTGCACTGTGCCACTTAAAGGTTTAAACTCACTTAGGTACTTTTTAAAAAGACCCTTTATTAACTTTTACAAATATACTTCACTTTTAATTGATCGAAAATAACTGAAATTAATTACAATGATATTACTTTTATATAAAATCAAAATGCTGAATATAAAAGGTAAAAGTGCTGATTGCGATCGCTGACCTCTGGGGTTATTGCACCATAATTTGTCATTCGATAGGTTTTAAAAAAATATTAACCACATGTTTCTTCGTTTTTCATTTGGAAGTGTATTTTTTGAGATATTAGACAATGTCTATAATTTAACAATGGTGTTACGATAAATCGTTTTTGCCTATTATAGCATCATCTATCTACAATTCGAAAATGTGTCTAAAATAAAAGTTGCTTATTTTTACGTAAGGAATCGAAATCTGTAATAAAAATGGGTGTTTCCATTTAAGACTTTAAAATCCCCCCCCCCCCCCCTCCCAACTCCAGAGGGTGGAGTGGAGGGTCGTATTTAGTGTCGTTCGCTTTTTGAAATATATTGAAAAGCTATTTTTCAGTTTTTTGATCCGATAATCATTTCGCAAGATATTTGACCGTCCAACTACCTTTGGGACACCCTGTATAATTATTCTATGACCTATCCCGAAGTACTTTCCGCTTATTTGGTGCCATATTTTTATTACTCGTTAATTTAGCATTACTATTTTATGTTTAATGTATCTATTGCTTTTTTCAGGTCTCTTCCTAGCCCATCTAATAGGAACATTCTTGTCTTGGCAAAACACAGCCTTGGTTTGTTCACTGTTGCCTCTGCTGAGCCAAATTTTAATGTTCTTCACACCAGAATCGCCATCTTGGCTTGCTGGTAGGAATAAATTAGAAGAAGCGGAACGTGTTTTCTACTGGTGCAGAGGAACAACTGATGAGACTAAAAAGGAACTGGAAGTAATTGTTGATCGCCACGCACCAGCTCATAAAACACAAAAGTTTTTCAATGAGGTTTTAAAAGAGTTTTTATTACCGGAGTTTTTAAAACCTTTGGGGATTATTACCGTCTACATAATAGCTAACCAGTGGGTTGGAATCAATGCCATAAGTTTTTATTCCGTTAATATAATGAAGGATATAGTAGGTGGTGGTATAAATGAATACCTTGCAACTCTTATCGTAGATATAATGAGACTCGTGATGTCAACAGTTGCATGTGTTTTACTAAGAACCGTAAAAAGACGACCACTTGCATTAATTAGTGGAATTGGTACCTTCACCACTCTTGTAGCACTCTCATTGTACACTTATTTTGTTAGAATATATCCTCAAATATCTTCAGGGTACATTCCGTTGCTCTGCTTAGTTTTATACATAGTTTTCGTTACAATTGGTTTTGTTCCTTTGCCATGGGCAATGATGGCTGAGCTCTATCCTCTAAGACATAGAAGTATAGGTAGTGGTTTCTCCTCATTCATGGCCTTTCTAGCGTTCTTTTCTGTAGTTAAGAGCGTTCCAAGTATGTTTGAGATGTACGGTTCTCATGGTACATTCTGTATTTTTAGTCTAGTGGCTTTCTTTGGAAGCACATTTGTTTATTTCTATCTACCAGAAACTAAGGGAAGACCTTTACATGAGATTGAGGATTCTTTTAAAAATAAAAAATAACAGATTAATTCGTTAATCTTTTTGAAATCTGTGATTCGGGAGCATACTCCGTTAGATATTTAAGTTTTACTACAGTATTTTTAGTTTATTATTAGAAATAAAATACTAGAAATAGAATATTTTGTTTTTTATTTTCGACGATTACAATTAATATTATTGTTCAACTATTATATAGGGTGTCCCAAAAGTAGTGGAACGGTCGAATATTTCTCGAACTAAACATTGGATCGAAAAACTGAAAAATACGTATTCAGTCATTTTTAAAAATCTATCCAATGACACCAAACACCAACCCCCACTACACCCCCTGGAGGTGGGGTGGGGGTAACTTTAAAATCTCAAATGGAAAGCCTTAGTTTTTCTTGCAGATTTGGATTCGTTACGTAAAAGTAAGCAACTTTTTTCAATACATTTTTTCGAACTGTGGATAGATGGCGCTATAATTGGGAAAAACGATTTATCCTGATACCATAGGTAAATTATAGAAACGGTCTAATATCTCGAGAAATACACTTCCAAATGAGAAACCAAAAAACAGGTTTTAAATATTTTTCGAAAACATCGACAAACACCAAAAATTACCCTCCAACCCACCCCCTGGAGACGGGGGGGGGGGGGGGGGGTAAATTTAAAATCTTAAATAGCAACCCCCACCCACTTTTTATTGCAGATTCGAATTCGTCATGAAAAATTAAGCAACATTTATTCGAAACATTTTTTAAAATTGCTGATAGATGGCGCTGATAAATCGTATTTTTCCAATTAAAGCGCCATCTATCAACAATTTTAAAAAATGTTTCGAATAAATGTTCCTTAATTTTTCATGACGAATCCGAATCTGTAATAAAAAGTGGGGGTTGCTATTTAAGATTTTAAAGTTATCCCCCACCCCACCTCCAGGGGGTGGGTTGGAAGGTCATGTTTAGTGTTATTCGATAGGTTTTAGAAAAGTATTAAAAACTTTTTTTTTTGGTTTCTTATTTGGAAGTGTATTTCTCGAGATATTAGACTGTTTCTACAATTTACATATGGTATCAGGATAAATCGTTTTTCTCAATTATAGCGCCATCTATTCACAGTTCGAAAAAATGTCTTGAATAAAAGTTACTTACTTTTACGTAACGAATCCAAATCTGCAAGAAAAACTAAGGCTTTACGTTTGATATTTTAAAGTTACCCTCCACCCCACCTCCAGGGGTGTAGTGGGGGTTGTTGTTTGATGTCATTGGATAGATTTTTGAAAATTATTGAACAAGTATTTTTCAGTTTTTCGATCCGATGTTTAGTTCGCGAAATATTCGACTGTTCCACTACTTTTGGGACACCCTGTATATATCTACACAACATCACTATTCATATTATTGCATTTATGCCTAGTTGCACCAACAGATCTTAAGCTCCAGCTTAGCTAAGCTTAGCTTACACTGGGCCACACTATGTATCAACTAATACTGTTGATTATCGCATTATTTGCATAATAAATTTGTCAAATAATGCGACAATTAACGGCATTGGACGCTACTGTGGCGCCAGCATAAGGATTTAAATTTATATTTAAGCTTAAGGTATGTCTTAAACTGAATATCTGTTGGTGCAACTAGTCATTAATATTATACAATATGCTGACGATTTCTGTTTGTACACACAACACTAGAAATATCAGCAGTCCACTCAGAAATTGTTTTTTTAAAATGATTTTGAATTATCATGCAGTTTAAAAAAAATTGTAAATTACTATTTAGTACGGGATCCGAATATGAGGTCGAAATGTACCCATCTGCTTGCTGGATGAAACACTTTTTTTATTAAATTTCATACATAGACAAACACGACTAGCATGGGTTGCCTATCAAAATCGTGTCATAGCTATCTTTAAGGGGGGGGGCGTACGGGTTGAAATCAATATTTTAAGTACATTTTTGTAAGTTTTTTTTTTTGAAAGTATGAGAGAATAAATTTATTTTTAAATTTAATAAGCATGCAAATTAAGTATACTTCAAAGAATATTCAAAAAAAAATTCAAGAAAAAATATTGAAAAATCTTCTTCTTCAGGTGCCGTCCTCGTTCCGAAGTTTGGCTATCATCAAGGCTATGCGTATTTTTGATACCGTAGATCTAAATAATTGGCAGCTGATGCACTTGTACCAATCTCTTAAATTCTTCAACCATGAATGTTTTCTTCTGCCAATGGATCTTTTACCTATTATTTTTCCCTGAATAATTAATTGTAGTAGCTGGTACTTTTGTCCCCTCATTATATGTCCCAAGTATTGCAGTTTGCGCTTTTTAATAGTAAGCGCAAGTTCTTTTTCTTTCTGCATCCTTCGCAACACTTCCATGTTGGTCACTCTCTCTGTCCACGATATTCTCAGTATCCTGCGGTACATCCACATCTCGAATGCTTCTATTTTCCTTGTATCGATCTTTTTCAGTGTCCAAGCTTCCATTCCATAGAAAAGAACTGATAGCACGTAACATCTCATCAGGCGAATTTTAAGATTTAAACTTAGCTCTCTTCCGCATAAAACTGTTTTCATTTTGGTAAAAGTAGCTCTAGCTTTTTCTATTCTGATCTTGATTTCTTCAGAGTTGTCGTTGTTTTCATTAATCACAGTTCCCAGGTAATTATATTTTCTAACACGCTCAATTCTTTGATCATATTAGAGTAGAACGGGAAACAACCGAGGAACTCGAGATCAAAAATGTCAGAAAAATTTTGTGGAGATTTCGACACCATCATTCTTTTTGTTTTTTTGATGTTAAGTGATAAACCGAACTTTTCGCTGCACTCTACTATTCTGTTTATCAGTGTTTGGAGATCTTCCGGGGTTTCTGCTATTAATACTGTGTCATCAGCGTATCTCAAATTGTTTATTAAAGTGCCATTTATTTTAACTCCTATATCTTGGTCAGCAAGGGCTCTGTTTATAATATCTTCTGAATATAAGTTAAACAAGGTTGGTGAAAGTATGCATCCCTGCCTTACGCCTTTTTTGATCTCGAGTTCCTCGGTTGTTTCCCGTTCTACTCTAATATTCGCCTTCTGGTAATAGTAAATATTGAAAATAATTCTGAGGTCCCTTTTATCCAAGTTTTTCTCTACCAACAGTCTCATCAGGTGTTCGTGGCGAACTTTATCGAACGCCTTGTTGTAGTCAATAAAGCACATATATATATCCTGGTTAACATCCAGGCATCTTTGGCACATGATATTAAGTGCAAATAGTGCTTCCCTTGTTCCAAGCCCGTTTCGAAACCCGAACTGAGTATCACTGATGTCAGCGTCTAGTTTTTTGTGAATTCTTGTATGTATCACTTTAAGAAATACTTTTAGTGTGTGTCCCATTAAGCTTATTATGCGATGGTCGGTGCACAGTTTTGCGTTTGTTTTCTTTGGAATAGTCACAAAAGTTGACAGAAGCCATTCCTTAGGTATTTCTCCCGTTTTATAAATGTAGTTAAAGAGGTCAACCAAAACATTTACTGTTTCATCTTCCACAAGCTTAAGAAGTTCCGATGGAAGTCCATCTGGACCCGATGATTTGTCATTTTTCATTGTTTTTATAGCATATAGTATTTCTTCTTTAGAGATTTTTGGTCCTTCCTCACCTTGTATGTTACCAATATCATGATCCTCTCTTTCATCGGCAAAGAGTTCTTCTATATAATTCTTCCAGGTCGTAAGCTTTTCTTGTAGGTCAGTTATTATTTGTCCATTTGCGTTGTATAGCACATTGGGATGCTTCCTTTTTTGTATACCTGCCAATTCTTTTACCTTTTTATGTAGGTTAAACGTATCATGTTTTAATTGCAGTTCTTCAATTTCTTCACATTTTCTTTTGTAAAAGTTTTCTTTCGCTGACCTTATTTCATCTCTAATTTGCTTGTGTATCTCGTTGTATTTTTGTTTGCATTTTCCCTTAAACTGTCTTCGTTCCTCCATGAGACTTAAAATTTTCTCTGCCATCCATTCTTGTCTTTTTGTCGTATTTCCTCTGCTAAGGATATTCTGAGCGGGTTTTATTAGGGCTTCTTTTAAGTCTTGCCACTTGTTTTCCACGTGCGTGTTTGGTTCCTTTGTAGACAACATTCTTAGGTTACCATTTATCTGTTTTTTGATTGAAAAATAAGCCTTGGTAAACGGTGGTAAACGGTGGCAAATTTTTAACGACACCTCAAAAAACAATGAATTTTGCGGTAGACATCAGAATTTATCATTGGATCATGGTAGACAAAAAATTCAAATATATTTTATTAGCTTATAAGTTTTTTGAGGTAACGCTGTCAAGTTTCTTTTAGCTTTAATGGTCTTTGACTTTTTAGTATCACTCACGATTTTTTCAAAAGTCAAAACCACGAATTTTTTCACAGTAAAAAGGGTGAAAATCAACATATTTATTATTGGTAAACAAAATATAAGCACAAAACAAAAAATATCTCGACAGTGTTACCTCAAGGAATGTCTAAAGGAAATATGTTTAAAATTCCAGGTGAGTTGGTCATGTAGTTTTTGAGTTACAATGTCTACGGCTTTGAAAAAAAAGTTTTGAGAAAAACGCTTTTAAAGTATTGTCAACTTTTATTTTCAATTTTTTTTTGTCTGTCCAATCGTAAAGTGATGCACACCGGAATATGTTTTTAAATCGCGGGGTAATTTACAAAAGAAAATGAGAACAGCGCTGCTGTTGACCGTTTCTCACTACGCTCAAGCGCGCTGGCGCGAATTTGCTGCAAAGCGAGTCGAAGGTAGGAATATAGTGTTGAATATCCCTACCTTCGACTCGCTTTGCAGCAGGTTCGCGTCAGCACGCTGGAACGTAATGAACAACGGTCAACAGCTGTTCTCATTTTCTTTTGTAAATTACTCCGCGATTCAAAAATTATTTGTGTGTATCATTTTACGATTTGACAGATGAAAGAGAAATTGAAAATAAAAGTTGACAATACTTTAAATGCTTTTTTCTCAAAACTGCTTTTTTCAAAGACTGTAGACATTGTAACTCAGAAACTACTTGACCGACCCACCTGGAATTTTGTATATAGGTATTTTCTTTAGACATTCCTTGAGATTCCGCTGTCGATATATTTTTTATGCCTATTTTTTTATTTAACAATAATAAAGATGTTGATTTTCGTCCTTTTTTGTGCAAAAAGTTTCGTTGTTTTGATTTCTGAGTGATATCAAAAAGTCAAAATGGTAGGGTAGCCCAAGCGGGGATTTTTGCAGTAACTCGAGCGCGTCAGATTATCATATGGGGAGAAACCTGGTACCCTGTAGATGTACCTGTACCATATATTGGCTCTAATCACAGGGGAGTTCCTTAAGGGCCTTAAAGTTCCTTAAAGAAAAATCTATCCTTAAAAAAACTCGAAATCGTCAGATTAAGATAAGGTAAGTTAAGTACATGCAGAACAGTGTATATTTCAAAATTCTGACTAAATAAATCAGATTAAATTAAATTATTAGAATAATTTTTTTACTTAGCAACAACATTTTTGTTTAATTTAGTAATATTTTGTATTTTGATAACGACGTCCGAGGTGGAAGTCAAAACGTCAATAAAATCATTTTTTAAGTTAAATTGTGGCTTATTTCTAACTTAGAATAGTAATTTACATAATTGTCACAAAGAAATAGCTTCAGAACAATATTAAAAATAATTTTTAAACAATTTTTGACGCTCTTTTCGACCTACCAGCATGAAAATTTTTTAAAAAGGCTCCTTTATGAGTAATATTGTGCAAAAAAGCCAAATCAGAATATTTTTTCTAGCGGATGCACAGTGGCTTCCTAGAGTAAATTGTTTCATTAAAATTTGACAAGAGAATCAAATAACTGTTAATGTCACTGCTATTAATTTTGAAGTAGTTTGGGTTCAAATTACAAAATGGGTTCAAATAAACAAAATATTCTTAAACATTCTGAAGTACACAAGGAAATTATTGCGCATCCACCAAAAATCCGATCTGATGAAGATAAAATGGGTCCCTACAATCGGTATAACGACGAAAACCGTGAAATTTACTTAGAGAAGAAGAGAATGTTCGAAGAAGCTTGTCATAAATATGCCAAAATGAACGCCGATACTGTTAATACTTATAAGATTCGCTTGCATGAGAATTATATCGAGGGATTAGATTTATGTTTCCTGGATAATAGAAATTCAAAGGTAAGAATAATTTTTATGGATTTATTTATAGGGAAGTCAATAGAGATTCTCACTTCGGAAAAAATCAAACAAGATAGAACTTTTTGTAATTTGATTAAGAAATATTTAATAAACAACATATCAAAAAGTTCTACTGCAGTAGTGGGTGATTCATTTTTTATTAAACAAATGAACTACGAAATTAGTTGTTTTTTAAATACCTACGAAAATATAAATCTTAGAAAAAACTGACTTGATCATTGAAAAATTCAGAAAATTTTACAAAAAAAAACCTTGTATAAAGATTTTTCCAAAATTAAATCTAAGTTTCTACAATTTTTTATGAAGACTTACATGAATTTTGTTTAAAAATGATTTTAAAATGTGCAATACTAATACTAATACTAATACAATTTTACTTTTTTTATTTAGAAAATACAGCCGCATCCACCTTAATGGTGATTAGCGGAGGCTACAGAATACAAAGCTAAATTTTATAAAATATTTCTATGGATTTTAGAAATTTTACGATATTGTCCGTTGAACAATTACTGCCCAATAAATTACTTATACAGTTAGGTATGTTAAACATGGCGCGATAATTGGCAAATCGGGGGCATACAATTAACAAATGGTTAACAGTAATTTGTACATTACATATTTCACATCACATACAGCTGGATCGCTTTTAGACAATAAATATGAGTGAGTAAGTCTTGTATGTCCATTTCTTAATCGAGTTATCAAAAACTGTTCTCTTTTGTTACGAGTTGAGAGTTCCCAGGTTGAAATATCATTTTTAATTAGTTTCAGTGACGTTTGAGATGATTGCCATTCGTTTCTCCACTTACACAAAACATGATTCTTAATGTAAGCTTTTATATCACTTGCGGTATTTTGACACTTATCTTTTTCTATATCGGCACATACGGCAATAATTTCAATCGCGCACTGGTCAGCTTTTTCGTTGCCTGCAATGCCAATGTGGGATTGTATCCATATAAATCTGATTCGTCTAGCATTTTCTTGAGCCTGCATCAGTTCGAACTTTATGTGTTTCTCAAAGAGCGCTTAGTGAGTCACTTAAGATGGCTGAATTATAAATGTCATTAGAATTGATAATAATAGCTTTGAGCACTGCATATAGACGGAGAGCTAAAGCCGAAAAATCATCGTCATAAGTAATATGGAGTTTTTCCTGTGAAATGTGTCCATTGTATATTGACAATTATGACCTCTTTCAGGCTGACACCTCAGTGGATACAGGAAGTAGCAATAAGGGATGAAAGGGGAAAGTTAGTGCAGTCATTAAAGGTTTTCACCTCCTATTTTGTTAAACCTCCATCGATTTGCATGAAAATTGGTGACTAGTTAGAGCATACCTCAAGAAACAAAACTGATTTGGTGCCACTTGCACTTTTACACTGGTGGTGAATACCACCTTTTCGCGCGGGTGAAAACTATTTTATTAAAAATAACCCCACAAATCCATAGAGGGACAAATTTTAAGTAAAATTTGTTACATCATGTTATTAAAATCAATCAATACTTTTTGAGTTATTAAAGATCAAAGATTTGTCTATTTAAGAGCATATGCGTGAAGTTACGGATGATAAAAAGAACATGGTAATTAATTGTGTGTTAGTAAAATATTATTTTTATATTATTTCGATACTTAATTGAATTTATTTTTATTATAAACTGAATATGTCCAGAAACTGGGGGTGTCCAATAATGGGTACATTTGACATATTCGAATACATTTTTGCTAAATTTAAAATATCGAAATAATATAAAAATAATATTTTAGTAACATACAATTAATTAATATGTTCTTTTTATCATCCGTAACTTCACGCATGTGCTCTTAAACAGACAAATCTTTGATCTTTAATAACTCAAAAAGTATTGATTTATTTTAATAACATGATATAACAAATTTTATTTATAATTTGTCCGTCTATCGATTTGTGGGGTTATTTTTAATAAACTTGTTTTCACCCCCGATAAGGGGTGGTATCCACCCCCAGGGTAAAAGTGCAAGTTGGTACCAAATCATTTTCATTTCCTGAGGTATGTTCTAACTAGTCACCAATTTTCATGCAAATCGCTGGAGGTTTAACAAAATAGGAGGTGAAAACCTTTAAAGACTACACTAACTTTCCCCTTTCATCCCTTATTGCTACTTCCTGTATCCACTGAGGTGTCAGCCTGAAAGGGGTCCTAATTATCAATATACAATAGACACATTTCACATACCAAACTCCATATTACTTATGATGATGATTTTTCGGCTCTAGCTCTTGTCTTAATAGAGCTTAGCAGAGAAAATCGAGAAGTAGGATGGGAGACGAAATTTATATGTATTGCTTGGGGTAGGGAAGGCAGCACCAACTCCTCACTCACACTTTGATGCGTCTGTAAAGTCTTTGTAACTATACTCGTAATTCTCTTTGAGAACTAAATCCAGATTTTGATGGATTTCTGCATGACTACTATGTTTGTCAAATTGGGATAGCCCAGTATTTATATTAGGAGTATTAATTAACCAAGGTGAGGGGTTTTTAATATTGATTGAAAGAATCTGGGAATTCGACGTCGAGGCATCTCAGGTAACACCATACTCGCTCGTAGTAAGGTTTGTGTTTAGTACTATTGGTAAAGAGATTTATTTATTTATTAGTGAATGTGTTATTAAAGAGGTTTTTTTAGGTTTGAAGCTATTGATGTTGCATGTGACAGAGTTAAGGAAATTCGTCGATGATATAGAGAAGACTGCCCACTTTCACTATATAAACTTTCTACAGGTGATGTTCGGAATGCTCCAAGAGATAATCTAATCTAGTCTGGTCTATCTTAGTGCTGTGTTGTGTATACAGTCTAGCTGTTTTAATAATATGGAGGATGCAGAGGCGTAGGCAATTGATTCATAATCTTGTTTTGATCTTATTAACATTCTCTAGATAGTTATCAGGGTGGAGCGATCAGAGCCCCAATATCTGTTTGACAATGTTCTCATTATATTAAGTTTCTTATTACAAGTCAATACTAACTGCCTAATGTGTTCTTTCCAAGTAAGTTTTTTATCAGACCATATACCTAAGAATTTCACACATGGTTTGAATGAAAGCGATGTGTTGAAAAATTTGAGATTAGGATTATTTGTACGGTTCTTTTTAGAGAACACCATACCTACGGTTTTTGTAGCTTAGAACTGAAAGCATGTATCGCGAGACCATTTTTCGACATTTTGTAAAAAGCTTTGGAAACCTGTTGAAATTAAACTGATATCCTTGCCTTTTACGTAAACAACCAAGTCATCTGCATATAAAAGTGCTTTTTAAGGTTTCATGAGATTTCTGATTATATCATTAATGGCGATTAAGAAGAGTGCAGGGCTGATAATTAAGCCTTGTAGAATCAAATTTTCTTCCTCTTGTTTTTCGGAATAGTAGCTGTTACTTCTTACACAAAACGATCTATTATCTAGAAAGTTCTTAATAAAATGAAGACAATTTCCACGAAGATTCCACGACTGTAACTTTCTTAAGATGTTGTATCTCCAGCATGTGTAAAACGATTTTCTTAAGTCAAAAACACCGCGATACAATTTTGTTTCATTGCCAGGGATTCGTGAATCACTTTCCAGGTCTAATATGCTGTCTATCCTAGATCGATTTTGTCAAAAGCCATTTTGTTCATTTATAAGTAAGTTTGAACTTTCTAGATGCCAAATCAGCCTTGCTTTGATAGTTTTTTCTAGTAGCTTGCCCATTGCATAAGTTAGGTTTATTGGTCTATAAGAATCAAGGTTTAGACGAGATTTTTGGCTTTTGAAAAAAGGAAGAATATAGATTTTGACCAAACAGATGGGTATTGGTGCCGTTGCCAGATAAAGTTGAATTTTATACTACGAAGTTGGCTTTTTATTACTTTCAAATGACCTGGCTGAGGCTCGAACCTCGATCGCAAATCCACTAAACTTGTCGATCTACTGCGCCTCATCCAACTGAGCCGTCATGACCGTCATTAAAATAAACATGTTAAAATTTTGACTCAAATATTCGTGATGCCACCAAATGCAGGTTTTGTAGCTATAGATACAAAAATGTTGAATTGTCAAATTACAGTAAGGAAATAATATTTATCTGCTCTATGTCATATTATGTCACCAAGAGAAATAAGTGAACTGATTCGAAAAAGTTCACCAAAGAAAGCACCTGGTCCAGACGAAATCACTAACAGGGCTCTGAAGTATCTTCCCTCGAAAGCGGTTGTGTATTTGACAAATATAACAAACGCAATACTAAGATACAGGCTCTTCCCAAATCGATGGAAGGAAGCCCATGTAATTATGATACACAAGCCAGGAAAGAACCACATATTTCCTCAAAATTACAGGCCTATTAGCTTACTTCCAGCAGTCAGTAAGATAGTGGAGCGGATCATCCAAACCAGGCTCCAATCAGAGACAGACAGGCTAGGCATAATCCCAGAATCACAGTTTGGATTCAGAGCTCAGCATTCCAGCGAACTTCAAATATTAAAACTTACCGAATATATAGTAGCTGGATTCAATGACCAACAATATACGGGAGCAGCCTTTCTGGATGTAAGCAAAGCCTTTGATAGAGTGTGGCATGAAGGACTGACCTACAAAATGAGAGATTATGGATACAGCGGGGCCATGAAGAAACTCATCTCCTCGTACCTAAGCGACCGGAAGTTCAGGGTCCGGATAGGACCAGTTCTATCAGAACACGGAATGCCGGAAGCTGGAGTACCACAGGGGGCAGTTTTATCACCCCTTCTGTATAGCATATATACAGCAGATGTTCCAAGAACACCCGGAACATTGATCAGCCTTTATGCAGACGACACTGCAATTGCTGCAAAACACATAAACCTAGATATAGCTATAAGAAATCTACAGACGGCATTGGATACAATAGAAGAATGGAGTATCCAATGGAAAATAGCAATAAATCCAGATAAGACCCAAGCGGTCATCTTCAAAAAGAGAAGAGATAACCCAGAAGAACAGCTAACATTGCAAGACAGACCCATCGAATGGCAAAACGAAGTTAAATATTTAGGAGTCACAATGGACCAAGGTCTTATATTCACATCACATGTCAACGCAACAGTCCAGAAAACAGCAGCGGCCAGATCGGCAATAAGAGGACTCACAGGAAGAAGAAGCAAATTAGCTATGAAAACAAAATTAAGACTGATAAATAGCATTATACTGCCAATAATTACATACGCATCTCTTGCATGGGGTCACATAAGTCCAAGTAACAAAAATAAGATACAAGCGGCACACAATAACTGCCTCAGAGAAGCTGCAAACGTGCCCAGATACGTCGCCGAACGGTTCTTATTTAGAGACCTAAAACAAATAAGAGTACTGGATATTATGGAGGAAAAAGCCAGAACAAAATTTGCTGAGCTAGAAGACCACCCAAACCGGATCTTGCAAGAGATATTAAGGTATGATGTGTACCATAGATGGAAACATAGGAGACCCAAACAACAAATATTAGTAAATATATAATAAATGCTAGATAATCGTAGCTCTATCAAAAGAAGACAACTTGCTCACCTTTGGCATCTCATTATATTTATTAATGTTGATTTTTATAATTTTCAGACATCCCTCAAAAAAAATATACAAAAAACTTCAAAACGGCTTCAGCCACTAAACAAATCAATAAAATATTAACAATAGGCGAAAGCCACAAAAAAATATTAGTAACAAAACCCAAAAAGCGGGCATGAGGGGCCCACATCCTCGAGCGCCGAGTCGCCGAACTGGACATAGCCCAGAGCGGGGACTCGGCGCCCGAGCAAGCAAAACAGATCGAAGATAAGTCACTAGAGATAGCGGGAATAGAGCGCCTTACGCTGGCCTGCATTGATCGGGGTAGGATTTCATATGGGAGTCTGTGTAACTGTGTACCCAAGACTCCTATATGATAAGCACTTTGCTGATTGAGAGCCCCTATAGCGCATCAGAGTGCTATCGGGGGGTAAGTGGATGGTCTAGAGCATTGAAGCGGGGTGGAGTGATTCCTGCTTACGGGAGTTAATCCTCCTCGCCCCAATGAATTGTATCACCCGAATGTCATTCTCTAGGGGTGAGCAAGTCTCTCAGGCTGGGTTAAACCACTATGCTTGCTTGCATGTCATATTATGTATAAGTTTTTAAAAATGAATAACCATTTCCAATTTCATTGCAACACGAAATAACCTTGTTTTCAGTCTGGTAGGATGTAGAATGACATTTTTGGATGTTGTTTTATGTGCTCTTAGATCGAAAACTTAGGTTTTTTTATAAGTTTTTAGTTTGTGGAAACTGTCATTATACAGGGTGATTTATTAGTAGGGTAAAGCTCAATAGCTCCGCTATAGTAATAGATAGCAATAAAAGTTAATAACAAAATTTTAGCCACCTTTGAGCTTTACATTACAAAATTAGTTAGAATGTTACAGGGTTTTTGATAACACAGTGGCAGACCAAACTTATGTTTTTTTAAATAGAATACCCTATATTTTATTTTAAATTCGAAATCCTGTTAACTTCTCCATCACAAAAATTTAAAGGGTTTTTATGTTATACAGAGCATTTACAAAGTTATAACCAATTTTATATGAAAATCGTAACAAGTTCAACTCCCTGTATAAATAAAAATAAGCAAAACAACAATGGTTTATTAATGCCATATTTTTTAACGTATTGTCAAAATTCTCAAGAATGGTCGATATTGCTAATTTTCTTTATATAAAATACAGGGTGAGTCAAAACGCAAGTACATTATTTTCTCAGTAATTTTAAACGGAACACCCTGTATTTTATATCACTATTGAAAAGTACCATTACCGTACTTTAATTTTTAGATAACATTCCCTATGTCTAAATTTATTAGTTTTCGAGATATTTTCATTTTTCAATGGACCAATAGCGTGGCCACTCAAATCACCAGAATTTAATAAACTGGACTGCTTTTTTTGGGGTTACGTTAATAATGAAGTTTATAAAATACCTCCAACAACAAGGGATGAGATGAAAAATAGAATACAAAGTGTATTTCGATGTGTTAGTTTACAAATGCTCCGTGTAGAGTAAGTAGCTCATTCAATGATCGTTTTTAGGCGTACATAAATGTGTTAAGAGATAATTTTGAACACCTTATGTAATTAAATATTAAAAATATTTTATTAAAGGTAGTTTCTAATTTTTTCAAACATGTTTTTTTGCAAAACGTATTACTGATAAATTATGTTTCGTTCTTTATTTGTTACATTGTTACATTTACATACAAAAGTAGTGTTTAATTGTCTTCACAAAATATTGTATTTTGTGTTTGTGTGTTTTTTTGTAAAATTTGTTACTAATTTTCTTTGTTTATTTGTTGCATTTACATAAAAAGATAGTTTTTAATTGTTTCAAAACTGTTGCATGTAGTGGTTGTGCTTTTGTTTGTAAAATGTATTACTAATAAATTATTTTTATTTCTTTATTTGCTACAGTGTTACATTGATTACCGGATTGATAATCGGTAATCTTCAATTGTCAATTCAGTCATGGCTTAATTAAAATTTAGATAAATTTAAACACCTTAAATAATTTGCTCTGAAAAATGAAAATATCTCGAAAACTAATAAATTTGGGCATAGGGAATGTTATATCAAAATTAAAGTACGTTAATGTTACTTTTCAATAATGATATAAAATACAGGGTGCTCTATTTAGCATCACTGAGAAAATAATGTACTTGCGTTTTGACATAAAGTATTTGATATAAAGAAAACTAGCAATATCAATGATTCTTAAAAATTTTGACAATAAATAAAAAAATATGGCATTAATAAACCATTGCTGTTGTGCTTATTTTTATTTATACAGGGAGTTGAACTTGTTATGATTTTAATACAAAATTGGTTATAACTTTGTAAATACCCTGTATAACATTACAAGCCTTTATATTTTTGTGATGGAGAAGTTAACAGGATTTCGAATATAAAATAAAATACAGGGTGTTCTATTTAAAAAAAACATAAGTTAGGTCTGCCACTGTGTTGTCGAACACCCTGTAACATTCTAACTAATTTTGTAATGTGATGCTCAAAGGTGGCTAAAATTTTTATTATTAACTTTTATTGCTATCTATTACTATAGCGGAGCTATTGAGCTTTACCCTACTAATCAATCACCCTGTAGATAGCAGTGCGTGAAGTATTTAAAGTATGCGTGCCATTTTAAATGGGACTTACTTTTTCGCACTGTTCTTGACACTATTTTATATAATCAATAAATATCCTTAACTTTCGCGTTGTCATGGTGATGACATAATGAGCAATAAATTACGACAAAAGTTTTGACAGTTTTGTGGTTTGAAAGAAGTTAGAATTTTTAAATGTCAAAGTTCTAAAAATTGTAGAATAGAAATAAACTCCAGTGACGAAGAGTTGCAGTTTTTTTATTTGTTCATCATAGACAAAATATTGTATGAAACTGTGCGTGAAGCACTTTTTGCAAACTTACGCGATGTATAGCACTCACTCCGTTGTCGCTCGTGCTCTAAACATCGCGTGCATTCGCAAAAAGCATATGGGCCATTCCACGAACATACGCCTGTTTTGGATTACTTCGACAACGAATATTTTACTGTGCAACATAAGAAGTACGAAAATAAATAGCACTACAATTATTCCAATAAACAACAATGTAATTTGCAATTTACTTTCGTTCTCCTTATTTAGTACAATAAAATATTCGTTGTCGAAGTAATCCAAAACAGGCGTATGTTCGTAGAATAGGGTATACTTCACGAACTGTTTAATAAATAGGTAACTATTCCGTACAGTTATTTTTCGTTTCAAAGCAACGGGAATATCAAACATTTCTTTCCAAAATATTGTCAAAAATATTTAAATTCCTGTCCGATTTTCGGAAAAATATGTTTCGCCGTTATCAAAACGCGTCGGGGTAAAAGTTATCCAGATAGCTAATAGACCTGGATCCCGCGTACCAAAAAAAAGTTTGTTAATAGCAAGCTGAAAATTTGTTAATAGCTTAACGGTGTCTAGTCGGACAAACTTTGATGTATGGGAACACTGGAACAGCAGAAGTTTTAATTGTGAAACGTGATTTTAATTGTATAACGTGCCATCCTGACAAATTTATGATTGTGAAAACCAACAGGTCAACAGGTTGGTTTTAAGTTTATTCAATAGCAAACTTTATATAATATATGAAAACATGTTTATCTGGCAGAAATGTTGGGCATTTTAATGTGACATGTGGAACATGTCAAATGATAGAAATTTTGTTGGTGGTAAATAACAGTCTGATTTTTGCATGAGAGTTTAATGAAAGGGTAACAAATCAATTGGAAGTTCTGTCCGAAAAAATACATGAGATGGTTTCGTAGTCAGACGTTCCAAATCTGTAACCTGTTCCACAATTAAAACTTCTCCTCTTCCAGTATTCCCGTACATCAAAGTTTGTTCGACTAGACACCCTTAACAAATTTTCAGCTTACTATTAATAAACTTTTTTTACGCGGAATCCAGGCCTATAAATGATACGATAAAAAATGTAAGTGATCACGCTTATGACTCATTTCATTTTTGACTGCTGGAGTATAGAAAGGATAAAATCAACTTTTTGAGCGCATTTGTTTTGAGATGGATGTTGCGAGGTGACTCATATTTTTTACAGATCATACGTACCAGAGTTACAGCTAATATATGACATACGAAGATAGCTAATAGTCCAGGGCGCATCTGTAAAAATATGACTACATTTGGATGTTGAGAGGTGACTTTTATTTTTATGCAGAAATTGCTTGAAAATAACTCATATAATAATAATTGAGTTATCCCCCCACACAAAAAAGTCCGGAACATTGTATAAATAATCAAAATTAAATTTTTTTCTTAGTTTTTAATTATAACTTTAAAAGTATTCATTTTCGAGAAAAGTTTTTCGCGTAATTAAATCTCCTAGAAGATTGGATTCGTTAAAATTTTTTAAAATTGTCACCCTTGCTGAAAAATAGCAATAACTGCGAAAAAACCATAAAAAAACAAGTATTCGCATTTTACTCTTTTCAACCATTTATGCTACTCTTAGGATCTTCATGCTTCACTCAGAAAAACTAAAAGATACAGTAAAAAAATACTGTAAATTTCATTAAGACTAGTAGTATAGTATAGTTGATCCAAAAGATGGCATAACCCAGACATCCAAAGTGAAAGTTATCCCTTAACACCAAATTGTTCTATATGGTCCACACAATGTCCAGAAAAAAGTCACACGATTTTGAGCGTCGGGTTTGGGGGGAGAGGGGGGAGAAATCGGTAAATTAGTAGTTTTTTAAGTTTTTCGCCAATATTTCTAAAGCTATGCCGTTTAGCATGAACAACCCTCTATACAAAATTGTTCTACATTAAATTTGAAACAAAAGAGACCCTATGCATAATCTTTCTAAAATGAATGGTTCCAAAGTTACGGAGGTAGTATAGTATAACT
Source organism: Diabrotica virgifera virgifera (assembly GCF_917563875.1). Taxonomy (NCBI): domain Eukaryota; kingdom Metazoa; phylum Arthropoda; class Insecta; order Coleoptera; family Chrysomelidae; genus Diabrotica; species Diabrotica virgifera. Next base: position 167,057,790 of record NC_065445.1, read on the forward strand.
GGTCCAAAAAAAAGGCCTAACCCAAACAGCCAAAGTAAAAGTTTTCCTCCAACACCAATATGTTCTATATGGTCCACATATTGTTCAGTAAAAAGTTACACCATTTTGAGCGTCCGGTTTGGGAGGGAGATGGGAGAGAAGTAGGTAAATTAGTAGGTTTTTTAAGTTTTTCGTCAATATTTCTAAAACTATGCTTTAGCGTAAACAATGTTACATACAAAAATGTTCTACATGAAATTTAAAACAAAAAATGTTCTATACATAAGTGTTATAAAATTAACGGTTCCAGAGTTACGGAGGGCGAAATTCGAGGTTTTCGATACTTTTTATATTTTTTGGGCAATATTTATTATATAACTATACCAAAAACCCAGACATCCAAAGTGAAAGTTATTCTCCAACACCAAATTGTTCTATATGATCCACATAATGCTCAGGAAAAAGTCACACCATTTTGAGCGTCGGGTTTGGGGGGGAGAGGGGGAGAAATCGGTAAATATAAAAAGTATCGAAAACCTTCACTTTTCACCCTCCGTAACTCTGGAACCATTGATTTTATAACAATTATGTATAGAACCTTTTTTGTTTTAAATTTTATGTAGAACATTTTTCTATAGAGCATTCCTTACGCTAAAGCAAGGTTTTAGAAATATTGACGAAAAACTTAAAAAAACTACTAATTTACCGATTTCTCCCCCATCTCCCCCAAACCGGACGCTCAAAATGGTGTAACTTTTTACTGAACAATATGTGGACCATATAGAACAATTTGGTGTTGAAGGAAAACTTTTACTTTGGATGTCTGGGTTAGGCCTTTTGTTGGACCAATTATACTATACTACCTCCGTAACTCTGGAACCATTCATTTTAGAAGGGTTATGCATAGGGCATTTTTTATTTCAAATTTAATGTAGAACAATTTTGTGTAGAAGGTTGTTCATGCTAAACCGCTTAGTTTTAGAAATATTGACGAAAAACCTAAAAAACTACGAATTTGCAGATTTCTCCCCCCTCTCCCCCCAAACCCAACGCTCAAAATGGTGTGACTTTTTTCTGAACATTATGTGGACCATATAGAACAATTTGGTGTTGGAGGATAACTTTCACTTTGGATGTCTGGGTTTGGGTCTAACTATACCGTACTATAGTTCAATAGATTTTAAAAAAATAAGTTTGCAATCCAGCTTTCGCAAAAATACTGCAATTTTTCAAAATTTTGCAGGATTCAAAATAAAGCAGATCGCAAGTTGATTTTTTTTGGATATAGAAGAACACTGTACCTTTCATTTTCAATTTGCAAAATTAAAATCGGTTAATTAGCACGCCGTCAAGAATTTTTTTAAATAAACATTAATTTTTGGTGCTACGCGCAGGACAGTGGATACGTTTGCTCTGATTGAGCATTATAATGATCTGTAAAAAATTATGGAATATTGCGACTGTGAACAAAAAAATGTGTTGTTAATAATTGTTAAGTTGGTGTTTTGGCTTTTATTTTTGTGAAAACAGAGACAAAAGTAAGTTTATACTTGTAGTAACTTTTTAAATAGTTTTTTAAATCAACAATTACCTAAATGTAAATATTTTATAGTGCGGCAAATTAGTGGAAATATTTTTTTATTTATTTATAGTAAATAGTTGATACATATAATTTTGATTTGAACAATTTTTTAATTTAATTTAAATAAATAATAATGGCCCTAATCTATTACTAACTCTAACTAATAAATTATAAATAATTCTAATAAACAATTTTAATAAACAATTCTAAACAATTTTATTAATAAAAATATAATTTTAATTTTTTTTTTATTTTTTTATTTTAAATTTTTTTTTTTTGTGAAAATAATTTTTATAGTGCTTCCAGTTCTCATTCTCAGATGAGAAATGCCAGCACTATTAATCTAAAAATAGTCATAAATAATTGTAAGTGTAGATTTACTTGACTTCTATAATATTCCCAATGGTATTTCGGTGAGCCTCAGACCCTTAGCCGAAAATAACCATTGAATTTTTTATTTTTTATTTATTTAATCTAATTTTATTTTATATTTAATGTTAATTTTAAATTTTTATTTTTAATTTTTTATTATGTAAATATTTATTTAGTTAGGTTTAATATTTATTTTAATCCATATTTTTATATATAATTTTAATTTTTTTTATTTTATAATTTCTTATTCATTTTCAAATAGGTTGGATATTTACTTGATTTCTTCTTCGTCTGATATTATATAATTCTAATTGTTTCTTTGATATTATGTCTGCTAAATTATTTAATGTATTATATAATTCTTAATTTTGTATTATGTTTTCTATATTTATGCCAACAAGGTCTCTTCTCATTATTTGTAATTCTTGTGTATTTGTTTGGCTTTCGCAATTAAATATTATGTGTTCTGGTGTGCCTATTTCTCCACATTCACAGTATTCATCATCTTTTAAATTAAATCTATGCAGGTATGTAGGGTACGGACCGGCCCTGTAAGGAAAAGTATTAATCCTTTTTTTGGGTTAAAATAATTTGTTATATTACTTAAATTTGGAATAAAATTATAGAGACGTCTTGCTTTATGGGAATTATCCCATTCGTATTGCCATTTTCTATATACTATTCCTTCTAATTCTCTTTTTGTTGTTATTTCCATTCCCATTAATTGTATTATTTTTTCATAATTTTCTTTTCTTTGCCAATATCTACATGCACGTTTTTGTGCCTCCAAGTGCATGGGCATTACACCAGTCAAGACTGTTAAAGCTGTTGTTGCTGTAGTACTGGAAGCTCCTGTCATTCTAACAAGGAAACCTCTTTGTGCTTTATTTAGTTTTTCACTATTTTTATTATTTGTTAGTCTGTGTGCCCATACATTTGCACCGTACCGTATCGTGCAAATATTATAAGACTTGTGCATTTAATGATAGAAGCATATAATTTGGGCCACATACACTACACATATACATAATATAAAGGTTCAAATGAGGCCAATGGTGACGATACATATGTGACTAATAGCACGATAACTTTTAAACCAAAAGTCCGAGTTCAACTAAATTTGGTATATGGGTTCTTTTTTTGATGTATAAGATCTATATCTTGAACCGGAACAGTCGGTTTACCAGAAGTTGAGTTTTTTTCTGATTTTTTATGTAAAAATATGTTGTTTTTTAATTCTTTTACCCTGTATATATTAATTTTTCAAAAAGGGTATACCAACATTGAAAAAAGCGTGAAAATATTTTTTAGGAAATATTTTGAACTTTTTAGTTATGTTAATTACCATGTAATAAATGTATAACTTATCTTCACATGTACCTATGTGCGGCAGATTCGTGCTAATATTATAATAATTATTGTGTATTTAATGGTAGAAGCATATAATTTGGACCACATACAGGGTGTCCCGGAAAATAGTGCGTTCCTTAAAGGTGTGGGTAGAATGCACCATTTAATAGAAAACTTTCTTATAAATTTTTTTTCTAAAGTGATCTGTTGCCCCAAAAAATTAAAATAATGTATTTTACTAAAATTTACATTTGGCAACACGGCAGTTTTATTTATTTTGACACAGCTTAGATAAAAATATACAAATTGTAAACACAAACAGTCATATCATAATCACCTGTAACCCCAGAATAGGTACATCCTATTGTTGTGATATTGTCATGATTTCGATAGCGAGTATCATGATATTATGTTAATTACGTTTAGTGCAAGATTTACAGCAAGGCTATTTACCTCCAAGTAAAATAAGATCTTCAGAGAACCCGAATTTCTGTGTAAAGGTTATGTGCAGATAAAGTTTATTTTTACGAATGGTGTGTTTAACTTTCGTGGTTGACAAAAGTATGAATTTGTGGGCTGGGAATATTTTTTATAATCATCTAATTGAACCATTCGAACTTCCCAGAAGATTGAATGGAGAAATGCAGGTACTCAAATGTTTGCAACATGTTCTATCGATGCTTCTTGAAGACGTAGCTTTATTGTAATAAAAAATTTTTATGTAAGTTAAAACACTATACAAACCTTATTTATTAGATATTTAATAAACACAAATATTATGCTGTTTTTCTATTACTGTTATCAGTATTTTATCAATGTGTATTATGCCTATGATCGATGATTCATGATAGTTGAGTTACAGTAAAATTATTTTAGCACAGAAGGAACGCAGCGCTGCCGGCTGTATTTGCTTTTCTGTGGACATTAATCAAATGCATTAAAATTAATAAATTATTTTTTTGAAAACGGTTGACTTAACAAAAAAAATTTATTAGACTTTTTTGCTCTAAATGGTGCACTTAGCCCATACCTTGAAGGAACGCACTATTTTCCGGGACACCCTGTATACTACACATACAAAGGTTCAAATTTAGATATGACGCCATCTCAGATTTTGCCTTTTGCAAAAAAAACGGACATTCAAAATGGCGACTATACATGTATGACTAATAGCACGATAACTTTTGAACGAAAAGTCCGATTTCAACCAAATTTTGTGTATAGGTTCTTTTTTTATGTATAAGATCGAGCTCTTGAATCGGAAGAATCGGTTTACCAAAAATTGTGTTTTCCTGATTTTTTTTTAAATATGTTGTTTATTTCTTCAATTCTTTCATCCTGTTATTATTAATTTTTCAAAAAGGTAATACCGGCGTTGAAAAAACCGTAAAAATATTTTTTAGGAAATAATTTGAACCCTTTAGTTTTATTAATTACCATTTAATAAATGCATAACGTATCTTCATATGTAGGTACCTATGTGCGGCAGATTCGTGCAAATATTAATATAAGAATTATTGTGCATTTAATGGTAGAAACATATAATTTCGTCCACACATACAAAGATTCAAAGTTAGATATGAGGCCATCTCAGATTTTGTCTTTTACCAAACTGGCGGGCATTCAAAATGAATCTGCCGCCCGTAGGTACATGTGAACATACGTTACGCATTTATTAAATGGTAATTTATTTAACTAAAATGTTCAAAATATTTCTAAAAATAATATTTTATTCTCTTTTCAAAGGCGGTATTACCTTTTTGAAAAATTGATATATACAGGGTGAAAGAATTGAAAAAAAAAACAACATATTTTTACATAAAAAACCAGTAATAACACAACTTCTGGTAAACCGATTCTTCCGGTTCTAGACTTCGAACTTATCCATTAAAAAAAGAAGCTACATACCAAATTTGGTTGAAATCTGACGTCTCGTTCAAAAGTTATCGTGGTATTAGGCACATATGTATAGTCGCCATTTTGAATGCCCGCCATTTTTGTAAAAGGAACAAAAACTGAGATGGCCTCGTATCTAAATTTGAACCTTAATATGTGTAGTATATGTGGTCTAAATATGCTTCTACCATTAAATTCACAATAAAGCAAGAAACCCATTATGAACGGCCGGCACGGCACAGCCCGGCCCGGCACAGGACAGTCCAAATTCATTTGTATAGTTTTAAATGCAACGTAACCCATTATGAGCGGCCGGCTCGGCCCGGCACAGGCCAGCACGCAAACGGAACGGCCAAAATTCTTCGAGGAGAATAAAATCCGTTGAAGTCGAACGGCCTGAACGGCCAGTCGGCGCCGGTGCGTCATAATTGTTGGTATTAAGCAGATATATTGTTGATTTTTTAATTGAAAGCGCGTTGTTTCTTTTGAAATAAAATAATATGGAAGAACTTTTCATTGAGAGTGTCAGAGAATACCCATTTTTGTATGATGCATCGGACTCAAGTTATCATGATAGTAAGAAAATGGACAATACATGGGTACAAATATTCGAAACTTTTGATCAATGGACAGGTACGTACATTATCCCAGATAGCACAAGTACGTTTTATGGACATCCAATGGACGTACATCTGTGTACATTGGAACGTCCAATGGACGTCCCGCTAAGGTACAATAGACATCCGATGGACGTCCAACGAATGTCCAGAGTTCACAAAATTGGACGTCCATAGAACGTCCGCTACAAACGTACATTGTACGTTGTATTGGAGCTTTCAGTGTACACCTTATGTACATTCAATATACGTCTTATGTACATTTGTAGGGCACTTTTCAGAAAGCAATCTAGTATCCATAATTTTGTGAATACGTAGCAAAAAGCCTTTATAGGAAATAGTTCCTTATAATACTAAACTTATACTTAAAAATATTACACAAAAGACCTTTTTTATTTCTCTTTACTATAACCTCATTATAATATATTCTTTATTATAGGAACTAGGAACTTCATTAATGCACGACTGCACTTGCACGATAAACAGAAAACACAAATATATCACAAAATGTATTTTCATAAAGACGAGATTCAGATAATCACGCCTTAGGAAGCATGCACATTAAAAGAGGTTTAATCTCTGTTCTGTTTTTGTTCCAAACTATTTTTAGAGTCAGTACAGTGCGACAAGCGAGTGGTGGCGGCTGACCTTCTCGTATTCTGCATTTGTCGCCGTGTATTTTCGCTCAAGGTCACGCGCTTGTCGGCTTGTACCGTTGTTGTAGATTACAAGCAGGTTTGCCATTCTGTGAATTATCATAAATAAACCCTCCTTCAGTATTCCACAACAATTAACAGCGATAATCCCCTAAAAGTACCTGCCTAATACTACCTTTCACGACCGATAGCGCGAAGAGCGACAACGTTGTCAAGAAGATTCTCATTTAGTTTGTATTGGGACTTAATAGTCGCGTTTTGTGTAACATATCCATGGACCACAAATGGATGTCCAATGTACGTTGAAATCAAACGTCCAATGGACGTCCCGTAATGTACGTACATAGTACGTCCATTTTTGGTCCATGGACGTTTGGACTTTAAATGTACGTTATATGGACGTACATCGGACGTTGTGTACTGTATGGGATCTTTTAACCGTGAATTCGTTTTTTTAACATGACGAATATTTATTAAAATAGTGTAGTTTATGTCTTTTAAAAACTTTTATTTTACGATAGTTTTTAAAATACATGAATATTTCCGGTGCCGTGCCGTGCCGGCCGTTACAAATGGGTTTTTGGAGGTGCCGGTCTGTGCTGTGCCGTGCCGGGCTGTGCCGTGCCGGGCGTTCATAATGGGTTTTTTGCTTAATTCTTATAATATTTGCACGAATCTGCCGCACATAGGTACATGTGAAGATACGTTATGCATTTATTAAATGGTAATTAACATAACTAAAAAGTTCAAAATATTTCCTAAAAAATATTTTTATGCTCTTTTCAATGGTGGTATTAACTTTTTGAAAAATTAATACATACGGGTTGAAAGAATTGAAAAAAAAAAACAACATATTTTTAGATAAAAAATCAGGAAAAACACAACTTCTGATAAACCGATTCTTCCGGTTCAGGAGTTCGATCTTATACATCACAGTAGGAACCCATACACCAAATTTGACTATAGTCGGACTTTTTGTTTAAAAGTTATCGTGCTTTAAGTCACATATGTATAGTCGCCATTTTGAATACTCACCATTTTTGTAAAAACATAAAATCCTTTATAAAAGGTATATTTGTTAAAATCCCTATACAGGGCTACATCAAAGACAGAACTAGTTTTCGATCGGTTGACCGATCATCATCAGTGCAATCCTAAAATGTGTACAACCAGATAAAATGATGCAAAGTATTTAAAATGTTGACTAAGGTTATAAAAAGTTATAGGTTATACTCACTTGAATCTACATGCACGCCACCAAAGTAAAAATAACAGGGTAAAAACCCTTTACAATTGATCCGTCATCGGAACATATGACAAAGATGTGAATTATAACATGGATGATTAAGATATCCAATGTTTTTCTTAATCTTAATCATCTTATCTTAATCTTAATCATCCATGTTATAATTCACATCTTTGTCATATGTTCCGATGACGGATCAATTGTAAAGGGTTTTTATCCTGTTATTTTTAGTTTGGTGGCTTGCATGTAGATTCTAAGTGAGTATAACCTATAACTTTTTATAACCTTAGTCAACATTTTAAATACTTTGCATCATTTTATCTGGTTGTACACATTTTAGGATTGCACTGATGATGATCGGTCAACCGATCGAAAACTAGTTCTGTCTTTGATGTAGCCCTGTATAGGGATTTTAACAAATATACCTTTTATAAAGGATTTTATGTTTTTGTAATGGTATACAGCCAACTACAGGAAATTTTTCCTCGTGGATTTTTGTAAAAAGTAAAATCTGAGATGGCCTCGTATCTAAATTTGAACCTTTATATGTATAGTATATGTGGTCCAAATTATATGCTTCTACCATTAAGTGCACAATAATTCTTATAATATTTGCCCGAATCTGCCGCACATAGCAACAAGTGAAGATAGGTTATGCATTTATTAAATGGTAATTAACATAACTAAAAAGTTCAAAATATGTCCTAAAACATATTTTTACGCTCTTTTCAATGGCGGTATTAACTTTTTGAAAAATTAATACATACAGGGTGAAAGAATTGAAAAAACAACAACATATTTTTACATGATAACTAGGAAAAACACGACTTCTGGTAAACCGATTCTTCCGGTTTAATACCTCGATCTTATACATAAAAAGGAACCTATATTCCAAATTTGGTTAAAATCTGATGCCTTGTTCAAAAGTTGTCGTGATATTAGTCACATATGTATAGTCGCCATTTTGAATGCTCGCCATTTTTGTAAAAGGCAAAATCTGAGATGGCCTCATATCTAAATTTAATCCTTTATATGTGTAGTATATGTGGTGCAGATTATATACTTCTATCATTAAATGCACAATTATTGTTTCACATATCGGCTTCACTATTAGTATTCTAATGAAAATTTATATATTCTATTTGGAAAATGTAAAATGTCCGATTTACACAATTTGATTTCGAACAAAATTTCTACCAACCTTTATCTAATATATTATTTTCTTAGTCTATATTTTGTTGTATTTAATATTTTAATTCCACAAAAATCAAACTAATTTGATTAATTCAGACAATAAGCAAATATTATGACCAACTGTGAAAAACTTTAAAACGTTCAGTTCGCATGTCTAATTGGGTACATTTAAACAGTAAAACTGTTTAAAAAGTCACTAAAAGTATAAACTTACTTTTGTCTCTGTTCTCACAACAATAAAAACTAAAACACCAACTTAACAAATTATTAACAACAATACATTTTTTTGTCCACAGCCTCAATATTCGATCATTTTTGACAGGTCATTAGAATGTCCAATCAGAGCAAACGTATCTGCTGTGCTGCGCGTAGTAAAGTTTAGCGCGTAGCAATGTTTATTTAAAAATATCTTTTCCACCGCTCTGACTAACCGATTTTAATTTTGCAAATTGCGAATGAAAGGTACCTACAGTGTTCTTCTATGTAAAAAAATCCACTTGCTATATTCTTTATTTTCAGTCCTGCAAGATTTTAAAAAATTGCATTTTTTTTGCGAAAGCTGGATTGCGAAATTATTTTCTCAAAATGTATTAATCCAATTTTAATGAAATTTACAGTATTGTTTTCAGTACTATATTGTGTAATTGTGTATCATAATAATGTTTTTCTGAGTAAAACATGAGGGTTCTGAAGTGTAGCATAAATGGATGAAAAACGTAAAATGCCAGTACTTCTTTTTTTATGGATTTTTAGCAATTATTGCTATTTTGCAACAAGGGTGACAGTTTTTAAAATTTTGAACCAATCCTATCTTTTAGGAAATTTAATTAAGCATCTTTTAAGTGAGTACAACATTTCTCGAAAATGAATACTTTTAAAGTTATAATAAAAAAAACCAAGAAAAAAATGGACCAATTAAATGTTTTTTTACCAAACCCAAATAGAAGAGATTGTAAATCTCTTCTATTCTATTCTATTCTATTCTATTCTATTCTATTCTATTCTATTCTATTCTATTCTATTCTATTCTATTCTATTCTATTCTATTTAAATCTAAGAATTTTGTTTTGCATCCTTATTTTGTTTGTTATAATTTCATAAACCTTTAATCTTCGATTTTATGATTTTCCTGAACATTTAATTATGACAGCAAAATTAGTTCTTTATTTAATGACTAATTTTTCCTGTGATATATTAGTCAACCCCCATTGCTATATCAAAAAATACAAGATGGAGGAGATATAGGAACCTTTTTGTACTAATTTTTACTATGATTAACTATTTAGATGGGAAATAAACCACAATTAAATTGAAAAAAAGAATGTGTGTGTAATTTGTACGCACGGAAGAAGTTATACTTCTATTATATTTTCTAATTTCAACGAAATAAATATACTTAACAGTTACAATATCAAAAATTAAAAATAATTACCAAAAATTAACCAAAAAAAAATTAATCTGAATATGAATCATCTGGGATTCGAACCCGCGATCTCTCGATCTCTGGTCCAATGCTATACCAACCGAGCTATGAAGCCCCGTGCTATTGACGTGTCGGATATAATTACACATTACAGTGACAAATAGATCAAAGTGAAGTATAAACATAGATATTTTATTATCTTACGCCCGAGGAAGACAAATCTAAAGACACAAAAATTATAATAAATAATACATTTACTAAGAACACTATACTAAGAACATTTACTAAGAATCTATAAATCAGCAATTAGACCTATATTGACATACACGGCGGAGACAAGACCTGACACATCTCAAACGAGACGACTACTAGAAACAACAGATATGAAAATACTCCGACGAATATCAGGGAAAAGTCTGTTGGATAGGGAGAGAAACGAAAACATACGAAGATCATGCAATGTAGAAGACATAAATGGATGGGGTGACAAAACGGAAACAGGAGTGGAACGAACACATTAGTAGAATGGCAGAGGATATGATATTACGAATAGCACGAGATAAGTCACCAAATGGACGAAGAAGTATTGGCAGACCAAGAAAAAGATGGTGCGATAACTTAAATAATTTAGGAGGCTAATATTGAAGCAGAAACAGGCTTTAAAGCCTACACAAAAGAAGGAAGAAGAAGAAGAAGATTAATAACAATAATATATTCTTTTAATGACTTATTTACGCTGATACATACAAAATTTGAAAGATTAGCAACGCGTCTGTCCTGTCCCTGTCCCTGACTCTGTGTGTCTGCGCATGCGCCAGGGAGTTATAAAATTTCACCCCCGATCGTAAAGAAGTATAACTTTAAAAATCGAATTTTTTCTTCATTATTTGACATTTTGATTATTTAAACAATATTCCGAACCTTTTTGAGTGGGAGGATAACTTAATTATTATTATATGTTATTTCCAAGCAATTTCTGCAAAAAAATAAGAGTAATCTCTTAACATCCAAATGTAGTCATATTTTTACCGATGCGCCCTGGACTATAAGTAGCTACCTCCGTATGTCATATTAGCTGTCACTCTGGTACGTATGATCCGGCGTTTCCTAATTTATCAGTAACACATTTTTAGCATGGTGCACCAATTACGTCAAGTGGATTATTGCTTAAGAAGAGAACAGAGCGTCGAGCTCATGAAATACCAGCTCAAGATCATCAAATCCCATGCAACGTAGAGCCATGGTTTCGAAAATATCTTATTCTCAACAAATTTATCTGGGCAGCTAGAATTACTATTATCAAAAACAGACTCTTGAGAAATTTGAATTTACTAAGTCGATTAGATAGAGAGTCTGTTAAACAGTACGAAATTGTTAGAAAACCTTATTTTGGAAGTTATAAGGACATTTTTGAAAAGTTTACTTCATAATTATTTTATTTTAATAAACATGCCTAAAACCTTGTACTGCTTAATTCGAAAATGTACATATATGATAAAAACATTTAAATAATAGTTATTTATGATATAAGTGTTGAAAGTACAATTTTAAGGCACGCATGTGAAAGTTTGCAGAATGAGCGAGCGAAGCGAAGCAAGTGCCCAACAAGCATTTTTGCCACAATTGGGCACTTGCTTCTGTAGTGATCCTTCCCCAAGTTAAAATTCCACCTTTTTCTAACTAGGCTATACCGTACTGATGACTACTTAGGAGTCATAAACACCTGTCGGTTGTATTACATCATTTCAAATATTTTTGTGTATTCCTCATACCATGTTGCGAGGTTTGCCAATATTTTTTCCTTATTTATACCTTTACTTTGAACTGGCATTAATCAACATCATTTTTATGTTTTAAACATTTTGGCGTTCTTTTCCTCAGGTAGCTGCAGCTCCTTAGTGTGGCTGTGTTAGTTGTAGCCCTGAATCCAACGGGGTCTTCTAGCATTTTTGCCACAATTGGACACTTGCTACTGTAGTGATCCTTCTCCAAGTTAAAATTCCACATTTTTCTAACTTGGCTATACCGTACTGATGACGACTAAGGAGTCAGAAACACGTGTCTACGGTTGCATTACATTATTTCAAATATTTTTGTGTATTCTTTATACCATGTTGCGAGGTTTGCCAATATTTTTTCCTTATCTATACTTTACTTTGAACTCGCATTAATCAACATCCTTTTTATGTTTTAAACATTTTGGCGTTCTTTTTCTCAGGTAGCTGTAGCTCCTTAGTGTGGCTGTGTTAGTTGTAGCCCTGAATCCAACGGGGGGTCGTCTAGCATTTTTGCCACAATTGGGCACTTGCTACTGTAGTGATCCTTCCCCAAGTTAAAATTCCACCTTTTTCTAACTTGGCTATACCGTACTGATTACGACTATGGAGTCAGAAACACGTGTCTACGGTTGCATTACATCATTTCAAATATTTTTGTGTATTCTTTATACCATGTTGCGAGGTTTGCCAATACTTTTTCCTTATCTATACCTTACTTTGAACTCGCATTAATCAACATCCTTTTTATGTTTTAAACATTTTGGCGTTCTTTTCCTCAGGTAGTTGTAGCTCCTTAGTGTGGATGTGTTAGTTGTAGCCCTGAATCCAACGGGGTCTTCTAGCATTTTGCCACAATTGGGCACTTGCTCCTGTAGTGATCGTTCCCCAAGTTAAAATTCCACCTTTTTCTAACTTGGCTATACCGTACTGATCATGACTAAGGAGTCAGAAACACGTGTCTGCGGTTGCATTACATCATTTCAAATATTTTTGGGTATTCTTTATACCATGTTGCGAGGTTTGTCAATAGTTTTCCTTATCTATATATACGAAACTTAAAGCTAAAATCAATATCAATAAAAGAATTAATATTAAAAATAAACTCACCAGGCTTCCGGGTTGAACCGCGTCGTTAGTTTCTAGGCCTAGATTTCGACGTCCTCTCTGACGTCATCTTCAGAGCTTCCGGGGTCTCAGTCTCCTGAGACTCCAGACACAACACTCACTACTCACTACTCACTACTTCACTACTCACTGGACTACTGTTGTTGTTGGCGCTGGGGCGGTTATTTATACCGTGAAATGACGTGACTGACGTGGCTGTCGATGACGTGGCGGAAAGGGTATTAGCGCGAAGACTATTCGGAGCGGGATTTGGATTGGCGCGAAGATTTTTGACGGCGGGAATTGGAGCAGACGATGTTTTCTTTAGGAGGGGTCTCCAAGTCGAAGGTAAACGGATGCCGTCATCTCTTTTATTGAGGCAATTTGGTCGTTTTTCTATTTCTATAGCTTCTCGGATAATCCTTTGTTTATAGAAGCGGATGGGGGCTATGGTTCTGGAGTGATCAAAGTCAATTTTGTGACCTGTATGAAGAATGTGTTGGCCTAGGGCTGAAACTGAATCGGAATTGCGAACAGATATGGAATGTTCATAAATCCTATTTTGGATTCTACGATTGGTTTGTCCTATGTAAGATCGGGGGCAGTCTGCACAAGGAATTTCATAAACTCCGTGTTGTTCATTTGGAATGTTGTCTTTGACGGATCGGACAAGAGATTGAAAGTTTTTGTTGGGGGGTAAATATTGTTTTTATTCCTCGTGGTTTAAGAATTCTGTCGATTTTGTCAGTAGCACCTTTGATATAGGGAAGAAAACCTTTTGTATGATCAGGATCAGACTCTTTGGGTTGGGATTGAGCGGGAGATTGAAGTTTATATATGCTCCTATTGATGTGATTTTCATGGTAACCGTTTTGGATGAGGACTTGTTTTAAAGAAGAGAGTTCAGTAGATCTACTTGCATCATCGGAAAGGCGTATTGATCTGGAGACAAGAGTATTAATGACTGAATTAATTTGAGAAGGTGGATGATGAGAGTTGCCATGCAAGTAGCGGTTGGTATGGGTGGGTTTTCGATAAACAGAGTGATGAAAACCTTGGGATTGGTTTTTCTTAATAAGAACGTCGAGAAACGGTAAGGATGAGTCAGTCTCCATCTCCATCGTGAACTGGATACTGGGATGTATACCATTCAGATGGATCTGAAAAGACACTAAAGCATCCCTGCCGTGGGGTCAAATGACGAATGTATCGTCAACATATCGTAGCCAACATGTGGGTTTGAGCGTAAATGTGGATAGTGCTCGGGTCTCGAAATCTTCCATAAAGATATTAGCAATTACTGGAGAGAGTGGTGACATCATTGGGGCATCATTTATTTGTCTGTAGAATTGATTTTGGATGATGAAATATGTGTTGGACATGCAATGTTTAATGAGAGATAGGTGGTCTTACTGGATATTGTGTTTCGTTTCCAGAATATTTAGGGTTTCATCTATAGGAATGTTAGTAAAAAGTGAAACGATGTCGAAACTTACTAGAATGTCTGAGGGTGAGATAGGATATTGTTTAAGACAGCGGTTCTTAATCTTTTTGAGTCATGTACCATCTAAAGTTTCTTTTATTATATTTCTATATTTTTAGATTGTATAATCAAGGCTTACTATAGTATTTTTACTACAAAAGCGATATTACGTAGGTCAAAATTTTTGACGTAAGAGAACTGTCAAAACATTAGAATGTGACTTTTCATTATTGCCATGTTTATAATAAACATGACAATAATGAAACGTCACATTCTAATGTTTTGACAGTTCTCTTACGTCAAAAATTTTGACCTACGTAATATCGCTTTTGTAGTAAAAATACTATATGTACTACTATTTTAAGTTTTTGTGTGTTTTGTGTACCACCGCAAATAATGATATGTACCACCAGTGGTACATGTTTAAGAAGTTCTATGAAATGAAAAGAATTTTTGACGAAAGATGACGCATTTTCGGCAAGAGGTTGAAGAGTTTTGGCTAGATATTTTGCTAAAGGTTGTGTGGGACAGTTGTATGCACTAACAATGTGGCGCAGAGGAAGATCGAGTTTATGAATTTTGGGTAGGCCATATATTCGAGGTGGTCTAGAAGACTTTTCACGAGGAATTAAAGTTTGGTTTACGGCAGCAGGAAGAGAGATTTTATTGATTATGGCTTTTGTTGTTTTTTCTAAGTAAGTTGTGGTATTATTAGCAATTGGCTTGTAGTCGGGGGGTGTTAATGAGATTTGACAGCTTATCGATGTACGAAGAAGTGTTTAATATGACAGTGGCGTTTCCTTTATCGGCAGGAAGAATGACTAGATCTGGATTTGCTTGAAGTTTTTTCAGGGCTTTTCTCTCGGATTGGCTGTCAATCCCTTGCACAACATGTCGCAAATACAGGACATAGAATAAACCTGAACCAAACAACAATGTTAGCTAACATAAAAATAAAAAACGTGAAATCAGAGAATCGATAGAAATTGAAATAAAACCCAGATTATATATATATATATATATATATATATATATATATATATATATATATATATATATATATATATATATATATAAATAGATGAAATAGAGAATGTGGAAAAATCCCCTTACGAACAATTCACACATCCACCATTTCGGGCTGGGAAAAATTTTTCGAATAGAATCAAAGATCCAAACACCAGTTCTTAGAAATGTGTTTCGCCCTCTTCAACCTCTCTGGGCTCGTCGGTAAAGACAAGAGGTTGAATATCTTTAGACACATTCTAATCAAAAAACAAAAAAAAAAGGGCGAAACACATTTCTAAGAACTGGTGTTTGGATCTTTGATTCTATTCGAAAAATTTTTCCCAGCCCGAAATGGTGGATGTGTGAATTGTTCGTAAGGGGATTTTTCCACATTCTCTATTTCATCTATTTGATTTCGTACGAGTGGTCGTTAAACCAATAACCTTGGATCTTTGGTTCACTGAGTGTGTTTCAAAGATCTACATCTTATGTTTTTATATATATATATATATATATATATATATATATATATATATACATATATATATATATATATATATATATATATATATATATATATATATATATATATATATATATATATATATATATATATATTGATACATGTATCCATGTGACTTCCAAAGTAGATTCTCGTAATACGTTGTTACTTCATATATACCGTTATGACTTCCGATTTCGGAAGTCACAACGTTTTGCCTATATTTTTACGAATTTGGCTACTAGATGGTATCAGAAGGCTTATATTAAAAATTTCGCTGGAAGTCATATCGTATCTAACATACTCATAAGATCAGATTTTAGTTCGACGGTATATCACCAGCGCTAGTGTCGCTCCCGTGCTACTATACAGGTTATGTACACAACGCGTAGCGTCTTCCGTATACCACACCGCTCGTTGTGACTTCCGTTTTTTGGCAACCCTGTGTAACGGTTTCCAGACATTTATCTGTTGTAGATTCGCGGTCCTAATCGTACTTAGTGTTTTGTGTGCCTTTTGTTTTTAAACATGAGTAATAGCAGATCTGCTTTACTTTTAAAGTTAGCCTTAAATGAAGGTACAATAAGTGATTATATATCTCTATAATTATATATTTTCTGTACTTATTTCAATCTATAATATTTACTTACCTATTTACTTATATAAATTCATTTTTCTCGTGTTTTTGTTTACTTCCTTTTTTACAATGAACTTCTAATTTAATCTACACTCACCGGCACGAAAAACGGGCACCCTAAAAAAATGGGTAATTTTTGATGTCTCGTATCTCCCAAACCTTTGGTCCGATTTAAGTAATGTTTTTAATATGTTATAGCCTTATTATTTAACAATATAGCTATGATAACATTGTTGATAGACAGGTAAATTTTCATTGTATACCGGGTGTACCAATCAAACTGGGTTTTTTTCTCAATTTTCACAACACCCTGTGGAATATTCTAGCCTTTATAAAATATTTAAATTAAAGCCTAACTATAGCTCCAGGTTTTATTAACATTCTGTTTTTTTATTCATTCGCTTACGTTGGATAATAAAAAAGTTAAGGACTTTAACAACTAGCCATGTTCTTTATCGATACAGGTGTTTCTAAATATAAGTGCGACAAATTTTAAGGGGTAATTTCTGCATGAAAAAATAATGATCGTTTGGCAAAATAATTTTATATTTGCAAGCATTTGCGGACATAGCTTTATCAAGTAAACGATCATTATTTTTTCATGCAGAATTACCCCTTAAAGTTTATCGCACTTATTTAGAAACACCATGTATTGATAAAGAACATGTTTAATTGTTAAAGTCCCTAACTTTTTTATTATCCAACATAAGCGAATGAATAACAAACAGAACATTAAGAAAACCTGGGGCTATAGTTGGGTTTTAATTTCAATATTGTATAAAGGCTAGAATATTCCACAGAGTGTTGTGAAAATTGAAAAAAAAAACCAGTTTGATTGGTACGCCCAGTATACAATGATAATTTACCTGTCTAGAAACAATATTATTACAGCGATATAGTTAAAGAATAAGGCTATAACATATTAAAGAAATACTTAAATCGGAGAATAGGTTTAGGAGATACGAGCCATCAAAAATGACCCATTTTTTGGGGTGCCCGTTTTTCGTGCCGGTGAATGTATCTATTAAATAATCTAAATTATTTTTAAAAATCTTATTAAAAGCTTAAATACAAGAAATGTAGGTAAATGTTCTCATTTAACGAAATTTCCGAAAATTGTGTATTTTTTTGACCCAAGTAGGCTGAAAAATCGATTTTATAGTTATTGTTATTTCGAAAGTAATAAAACGTGTAAAAATTACAAAAAAATTGAATGTACAATTATAATTGAATGGAATTAAATACACGATAAAATGAATCAAGAGCGATAAAAAGTTTAAAGTAATAAATTCTAGTAATAATATAAAATACAGTAAACTCTCTCTTAAGGGGGTAGGCGCAAAATCTCTGTCCAATGCTATTTAAATACATTTATTTTTTTCGAATCCTGAGAAAACTAATAAATATTTTTTAAAACATACACCCAGAATTAAAAGATAACATTATTACGGGGGACCGAAAGTCCCTTAGAATAAAAAAAAGTTTCTTTTGAATGAAATATTCGAAATTAAAAATCACACTAACTTTTCTCTTGTTTTTTCATCCCATTATCTTTATTAAAATAAACATATATTAGGTATATAAGTTATTAAAATAAACATTATATAAGTTTTCAGGGACTTTCTGCCCTCGGTAATAATGTAAGCTTCCATTCTGCGTTTAAATTTTTCAAACATACTTATTAGTTTTCTCAGAATTCGAAAAAAAATAATGCATTTAATTAGCACTGGACTAAGATTTTGCGCCTATCCCCAACGAGCACCTCCTCTATACGGACGGTATTTAAAACAAAATTCATTTGCCGATATACTGAGCCTGTACTCTTCCGGACAATCCCTTAAAATGATGTGTACCTAAATGAAAAAAAAAATACATAGATATTTTTTCCAAATATTTTAGAATACAAAACTACAATATTTATATTTTATTATTTCAAATTAACACAGAGATGACAACGAGTGATATTTAATAACTCTTTACCTTATCAGCAGTAGGTAATAAAAATCTGGTTCTAGTGTGGGATCCGTCATTAAAATATTTTGTGTGTCGGTCAAACCCTTTCAACACCAGTGGACGTACGACGTACGTCCACTTACTATACTTCAGGACGTACGACGTACGTCAAATTTATTTTATTACGTTTGAACTATTTTTATTTGGATTTTTTGCTTACACTGAAAAAACGTTTCAAAATAAATAAATACTGTGGAACCTCGATAAGTCGGATTAATCGGGACCGCGGCCGATCCGGGTTATTGAAAATCCGGGTTAGCCGGAGAATATGGTAAAAATTAATAAAATACGGTACTCTTACAGATAAACTTAATTATAATTGCCAAAAAAATGAAATACTTATGTCCAGTACATCTAAATTACGTACAGTTGTATACATTATTATTTATTTCTTGGTAAAAAAACTCAGTCAAAGTGAAAACATTTTTATTTTATCTGATGAAAATCGATCCAAGTTAGCCGGACTTCCGGGTTATCGGAGGCCGACTTATCGGGGTTCCACTGTAAATAAATATTGAAAATTAGTATCTGTCTACAATTATTTAGTTCAGTCACAGTTTAGTATATCGTGGGTCGACCCCTTTTCAAACAAACAATTTTGTCCAAAGATTAGACAGGTAGAAAAGACCGTTATATTTAGTAATAGTTAACCAGAATTAGTAAGTACATTTTGGGAAAACCTATTTTATGATTGATAAATACTGTGTCATTAGATTTCAGGTATATTTACCCAAAATTTGAATAAAAGTAAATAAACTTTCCAACAGGTAAACACTGAATTAGTTCCAGATAAGAATGTATATTTTGCAGGTAAAGAATGTATATTTTGAAGAATGTATATTTTGCAGGTACACAGTTTCTTGAGGATTAAATTAATAATCCGGATGAAAGTTTATGTGTCTCTGCTGATAGGCTACTTATGGTTAAAATAAATAAATGAAATCGCAAAGATATTAGTTTTCGATTTAGTTTCAAACGGTAGTTCGAAGTGCAGTCTTCTTTGAAATTATTTTATATTATCTCGAAATCTATTTCTCATCATGAGTGACAGTGATTCAGACCCCGATTTTTTGTTCGACAATATTACGTCCGGCACTGAAAGTGAATATTTTGATAGTAGTGATGATGAGTTTTTATCAGACAATAGTGATGCTTCATCTGTTGGTAATAATCCACCTGCGTGGAATATGATAGGTGATCCATTTGGAGATATTCGACCTGATAATGTGCCAGAATTCCTTGGGATTCCAGGTCCAAATCCATATGTGTTTCCTGACGAAGATGTATCTTTTACAAGGTGTGTAGATGCCTTTTTACCAGTTGACTTGTTTCATTTTATTGTGCAATGCACAAATTCTAAAGCACAATTATATATTTTGCAAATCATCCGGAAGTCAATTTTAAAATTCATGGACTACAATGGCGCGATGTAACAGTAGAAGAAATGAAAATTTTTTTGGATATATCCTAAATATGGGTTTGAATAAAAAAGCGCAGATATCAATGTATTGGAGTACGCGCGCTAATCTAAATACTCCGTGGTTTCGAGAGAAAGGTCTCAGTCGAAACCGATTTTTACCAATTTTAAAATTTTTACGATTTGCTGATCCAAATAACCTACAAGCAAATGATAGATTATGCCGTATTAGACCATTTCTAGAACGTTTAGAAAGACTATTTCAACATAACTACCAACCAAAGAAGAATGTTGTAGTCGACGAATCATTGATGTTGTACAAAGGCCGTTTACATTTTCGGCAATATATTAAATCAAAGCGGTCCAGACTCGGAGCAAAAGTTTTTAGCCTTTGTTCCTCAGATGGATACATGTACAGCTTTGAAATTTATACTGGTCAAGGTCAGCAGCAGTTTGCTCTTCCTGACGATATTGCTAATGCTAGATTATCCCTTTCAGAAAGAATTGTAGTTCATCTTGGTAGAAATTGGTTGAACTTGGGTTATTCTTTCTATACAGATAATTGGTACAGTAGCACTCGACTTGCTGAATATTTATTAGAAAGAGAAACGCTACTTACTGGTACAATACGTTCAGATAGAGGGGTTCCACATATTCTAAAAAATTCTCTACTCAATAGACACCAATCAGCATTTTCAAGAAAAAATAATATACTTATTTTAAAATATTTTGACACAAGGGATGTTTATGTTTTATCGACAGAGTTCACTGCAGAATAGTGCAGAACTTACGGAAAGAGAGAGATATGTTGCAGGTGGGTAACGATAATTTTTCATGAAACCCGCAGCAATTCAACAATACACTCACTGCATGCGAGGCGTCGATAAAATAGATCAATTACTTCATTCTTATAATTGCTGCCGAAAATCTTACACCTGGTTTAAGAAATTAGGATTACATTTCCTTCAACGTGCAGTATTAAATTCACATTATGTTTACAAAGAATTAAGCGGCAGAAATATGTCATTATTGACCTATTTAAATTTTGTGATCGTGTATTTCGTGGAAGGGCGTTCTGAAGAGATTGAAAGATTGGATGCAAATGAGCCACTCTGTAGACGACGTCGAAGACAACATATTGTAGTTCCAGACGGACCTGTCGTTCATACTCCTTCGACATTTCTACCTACTGCTCGTCGTCAGCGTCCACAACGAAGATGCGTTATGTGTTTTTCAAATAGAATACGACGCGATACTAGATACTTTTGCAATTTGTGCCCTACTAAACCTGCTTTGTGCATGCCAAACTGTTTTAATAATTATAATCATGTTTTGTAAATGTCAAATAAAATAATTTATGTATCACAAAAGTATAAATTATGTATCATATCAATAAAAAAACTGTATTTCCCTTTCTGTGTTATTTTTACACCCCTGATATTGTTCAGTAAAAAGTTACGTCATTTTGAGCGTCCGGTTTGGGGTGAGATGGGGAGAAGTCGGTAAATTAGTAGTTTTTTACGTTTTTCGTCAATATTTCTAAAATTATGCTTTAGCGTATACAATGTTCTATATAAAAATGTTCTACATAAAATATAAAACAAAAAAGGTCCTATTCATATTTTTTATAAAATCAGGGTTTCCAGAGTTACGGAGGGTGAAAAGTGGAGGTTTTCGATACTTTTTATATTTTTGGGCAATTTATAATATTATTACTGATGAAAGGAATTTTCTTTAACACGATTTTGTTTTGTAAATAAAATTTGCTATTTCAGTGGCCGATGGTGATAAGCCCTTGAAGAAACGTCAACCTCACCACCTAAAATCATTATCAATTGCCAAAAAAATATAAAAGGTATCGAAAACCTCCACTTTTCACCCTCCGAAATTCTGGAACCGTTGATTTTATAACAATTATGCATACGATCTTTTTTGTTTTAAAATTTATGTAGAACATTTTTGTATAGAACATTGTTTACGCTAAAGCGTAGTTTTAGAAATATTGACAAAAACGTAAAAAAACTACTAATTTACCGACTTCTCCACCATCTTCTCCCCCCCCCTAAACCGAACGCTCAAAATGGTGTAACTTTTTACTGAACAATATGTGGACCATATCGAACAATTTGGTGTTGGAGGAAAAATTTTACTTTGGATGTCTGGGTTTGGCCTCTTTTTGGACCAATAATTATATCATACTACCTCCGTAACTTTGGAACTGTTCATTTTAGAAGGAGTATGCATAGAGCCTTTTTTATTTCGAATTTAATTGGAACATTTTTGTATAGAAGGTTGTTCATGCTAAACCGCATAGTTATAGAAATATTGACGAAAAACGTAAAAAACTACGAATTTACCGATTTCTCCCTCCTCTCTCCCCCCCCCCCCCAAACACGAGGCTCAAAATGGTGTGACTTTTTCCTGAAAATTATATGGACCATATAGAACAATTTGGTGTTGGAGGATAACTTTCACTTTGGATGTCTGGGTTATGCCATCTTTTGAATCAATTGTATCATATTATTATAAAACAATACGCCACTGAATCTCTAATCAAAATAAGTAAAAAGTGTGGGAAATCCTGGAGAATCCTGTACAGGTGCCATCTATCCGTGAGAAAAATTTGGCACAAATTAGTACATTTGGTTGCGTCTCTTTATACTTTTCACTCAACGGTATCATGTATTTTAATAGAAAATATCTTTTTTTGTACAAGTTAAAACATTTTTCAGTGTAGGTTCGTTCCTATGACGTACAACGTACGGCCGTTGGTATATAAGCATGGAAACTTATGCCGTTTGTCCAAACTTAAAATCGCTGGGATTATTGACTTCAAAAAAATTAGTAGCTGGGGGTGAAAGGGTTAAAAGAAATGTGACACCATAACGCGTTGCTCTAATAATACTTTAACATTGATATTATGTTGTGACTAAAAATGTTAACGGAATGTCTGCTTGGCAAAAGAAAACATCGGCACAATATCAATTTTCTTCTTTGATATGTTACCTATGTGTATGTCAAATTTCATGTCAATCTTAAGTGGTTTTTTAAAATTTATGGGTTTTGCAATATTTTACCCTCAGCGAACGGACTAATAGAAGAGGATCCGATATAAGGCCGATCTGCATCGATATATTTAATGGATAACAATAATTATTGGATATGTAATTTAGTATGTTAACAATTATAAAAAACAAGGGGTGCATGATCTAATTTTCTTCTGACTATAATCAATTAATAATTAATAAATGACTTTTATCTACTCTGTCATATTATAATATATAAATTTTTAGTTTGTGAAAACTGTCATTATAGATAGCAGTGCTTTAAAGTAAGCATGAAGTAACAATGTATTTTAAATGGGATTTACTTTTTCTCACTGTTTTTGACACACTTTCATATAATTAAATATTCTTTCTTAACTTTCGAATTTCATGGTGATGACATCTTCTTTTTCTTCAAGTGCCATCTCCGCGAAGGAGGTCGGCAATCATCGTAGCTATTCGGACCTTGGAGACGGCTGCTCTGAAAAGTTCGTTTGATGTACATCCGTACCATTCTCTCAGGTTGCGCAACCACGATATTCTGCGTCTCCCTATGCTTCTTTTTCCTTGAATCTTTCCCTGCATAATGAGTTGGAGCAAGTTGTATCTCTCTCCACGTGTAATATGTCCGAGATATTCCAATTTTCTGGTTTTAATTGTATTTAAGACTTCCATTTCTTTATTCACCTTTCTCAGAACCTCTTTGTTTGTGACGTGTTCTGTCCATGATATTTTTAGAATTCTTCTATATACCCACATCTCGAATGATTCTAGTTTTTTCATTGATGCCGCATTCAAGGTCCAAGCTTCCATTCCGTAAAACAGAGTCGAGAAAACGTAGCACCTAGCCAACCTTATTCTTAGCTCTAACCTTAGATCTCTTGTGCAGAGCACAAGAGAGGTGATGACATAATGAGCAATAAATTACAAAAAAAAAATTTGACAGTTTTGTGGTTTGAAAGAAATTAGAATTTTTATATGTCACAGTTCTAAGAATTGTAGAATAGAAATGAATTTCAGTGACGAAGAGTTACAGTATTTTTATTTGTTTATCGTAGATAAAATATTGTATGAAATTGTGCGTGAAGTACTTTTTGCGAACTTACGCGATGTATAGCACTCACTCCGTTTCATAAATAACTATTTTCATATATTAAAAAAAAATGTTTCGACCCGGGTAGATATTATTCCAGATTTTCAGATTTGGGCACAGAGTTGGATTGTTGGGGCATATATGGAGAGCAGGTAGCGCAACAACTATAAACTCAATTTTACAATGGAGACCCGGAGTTAGAAGGAGACGCGGAGGAACTAGAATAAATGGTTACAGGAATTAAAGGAAGATTTATATAGGGCAGGAATTAGAGACTAGCAGAAAAACAAAAGAGGATAAAGAAATGGAGAAGCATAGTCAATAGTATCGAGTAGCAGATTGGGAAAAATCTGCTCGAAAAAGATGGATCTAGATAGCTTTTTAGCGGGTAATCCCCACCTGGAGGGTTTAGCCATTTAATTTTTTATTACATATTATTATTGGTACATCAAAAATTAAAAGGACGGTGCCTGTAATAAAATCTAAAATATTAAAATTTTCTATAAGTTCAAATTTATTTATTAACATTTTTGATATAATTTTCATAAATAAATGACTTACTATTAACACTTTTTTAATTAATTCCAATAAATCCATTTTACAGCAATAATAATATATTAGTATTTTTGTTAAAATAAATATCAATCATATTATCATAAATAACACAGGTTTACAAAAAAAACTAAATTTCGGACAATTTGACGAAACCATATGACAAGGGGGTTTTTGGAGTGGCTGATCACAAATCCGGGGTCTGCTCACCTCTATCGCGTCAGGTAAAGGTCATTTCAAGGTCAAATCAAGATAAATCGACAGTCGCTCTGAAAAAGTATATTAGGGGGTTCTTGGGGTCGCTGAAGATGAATCCGGAGTCCGCTGACCTCTATCTCGTCTAGTTCAACGTCATTTTAAGGTCAAATCAACATAAATTGACACAATTGCTCTGAAAGTATAGGGAGTTTTGGGGTCGCTGATCATGAAAACTGCGGTCCGTTGAGCTCTACTACGTCATGTAAAGGTCATTTCAAGTTCAAATCAGGAGGAGTTAACAAAATTGATTTGACTTGAAATGGCCTTTACCTGACGTGGTTGAGCTCAACGGGCCCCAGTTTTGTGATCAGGGACCCCAAAAACACCCTAATATACTTTTTCACAGCGATTGTGTTGATTTATCTTGATTTGACCTCGAAATGACCTTCAGCTACACGTGATAGAGGTCAGCGGATCCGGGATTCGTTATAAGCGACCCCAAAACCCTCCTAATATACTTTTTCAGAGCGACTGTCGATTTATCTTGATTTGTCCTTGAAATAACCTTTACCTGACGTGATAGAGGTTAGCGAACCCCGGATTCGTAACCAGCGACCCCAAAAGCCCCCCTAGTCATATGGTTTCGTCAAATAGTCCGAAATGTATTTTTTTGTAAACCTGTATAATCAAAAGAATATCAATATTTTAATTTAAATAGACAACTTTAAAACACAGACAACTGTATTCACAGTAAAAGTTTCAAAAGATCACACATTACGCTCAAAATAGGAGGTAAATCTAGCAGACGAGTCGTTGTGACTTCCAAAATATGACAACACCGCTGGAAGTGACAACGCGCCTTGAACTACCCTATATATGGAAGCCATAACGTATGCTGTACGCTTCGGTATATACGTATATATATACAAAATTTATTTTGTTAAATCCTTTCCCCTCAATAGGTAGACCCATTTTATAAGCCCCCCTTTTACCAAATACACAATTTTTAAAAAATAATTCCTAGTAGAAAAGGTGGAAGTCGGACAGCCTCTTCTGTATACCGGAAGTCACAACTTAACGTGCATCAATATATATATATATATATATATATATATATATATATATATATATATATATATATATATATATATATATATATATATATATATATATATATATCTATATATATATATATATATATATATATATATATATATATATATATATATATATAGTATTTTTTTTTATATCTTATCGACCGTTTAGTTAGTAAAAAAGGTGTTTTATATCAGGTTTTGCGGTCAAAATTAAAAACGATTCTATTTTCTCGAAAACTCTATATTTCGCCAATGGTTATTGGCTTCTTCAGGAGTACACTAAAATTTTAATAAGAAACAATTAATAATTAAAAAATACTTACAAAAAAAAATTAAAACCTACAGAGCGGAATCGTTAAACTACATGCCAACACATTATATGATTAATTTGGGAAACTATTAACTATTTTTCTGGATGTTATTTGACGTGGTACTAGGTCTGGTGGCTGAGCTATTGTGCCCTAAGTGCGGGATGTATAATAATATACCATTTTCACTTTATAAATATATTTGAACTTCACAGCGTTCGTTTAAACAATTAAACAACAGTATATATGTAAACAATAACTAAGGTATTATTGCTTCATCGTGACTAATCGATGGATCTGAATGTCTCGTCAATTCTTTGGTTCGTTTATATACAATAAATCATAAGGTCAATACCGGTCAATGCCGAAACATATTTACATTACTATAAACTATACTTATAATATTTTATTCAATGCTAAGGGTTAACGTACTATGTTACATCATCCCCTTTTAGAGAGGAGGGCTTATATCGTCAGATATAAGTCCTCAACTATATTATCACCCTAACTTAACAGAAATCCTATTTTTATCCAAAATATAGCAATAAAATATTTATATTATTCCTTATTCTAATAAATTGGTACCTATTTTATAACCAGATTAAATCTTATTTACAAATTAAATATATTTTAGTCTTTCTTTCACACTAATTCACTTCTTGTATGAATATAGCCTATTCTTATGAACTTCCTTTATTTTTCCCGGTTTTAACTCAATTTTGCAATTTACTTTACCTATCTCTGATATCCTATATGGACCGTTGTACAATGAATCGAATTTGGTGTTCTCTTCGTTTTTAATTAAGACTAAGTCACCTACTTTAAATTTCTGAGGTGATGCTACGATTTGGCTTTGCCCCTGCCTGTTTATTTTTTGTTGTATTAAAATTTTGCGGGCTCTGGTATGCGCAAACTGAAGTTTATACTTAAGCTCATTATAATATGCGTCTATATTGTAGCATGGTTGGATGTTAGAGGTGAGGTTCTCAGGTATATTTGCTGGCCTCCCATATACTAATTCAAAAGGTGTGTACCCATGGTATGAATTGGGGGTGGTGTTGTAACAGTATGTGAACATTCTACACCACTCATCCCAGTCATCCTTACCTTCGTTGATGAAACACCTGACGTACTCGTTAAGTGTGCGATGTAATTTTTCGCAGCTTCCTATCGATTGAGGGTGGTAAGCTACCGAGAAGTTATGTTGGATGTTGAGCATTTTCGTCAAACTCGACATTATTTCGTTTTTGTATTCCGTCCCTTGATCCGTCCTTATTTGTTTCATTAGCCCGTAGGTGGGTATGAAGTTTTCGAATATACCCCTAGCTATTGTATGCGCCTCCTTGTCCTGCACCGGGATACTTACTGCGTATTTCGTCAGTCCGCAGAGCATTGTTATGCAATACCGATTTCCTTCTCTGCTCCGTGGGAATGGGCCTACCGTGTCAATATACACTATATCCCATGGTTTCTCTGAAGTGTCCGTTACTACGAATTCCTCTGTATGGCCTTTCTTTGGTTTGTTTACTTGACATTTGTGGCAATTCTTGATATACAGTCTTACTTCGTTTTCCATATTTTTCCATTTAAAATTGGCTTTTAGTTTCTTTATTAGTCTATTATTCCCTACATGGCCTCCAAACATCGGGTGGTTATGATAGGTCTCTATTAATTGCTTTTTTTCTTTTTTCTCCGTTATTGTTCTAGGTACTTCGCAAATGCATATTTCTATATTTTTTAATACTTTATTTCCTTTCTCTATAAATTCTGTGATTGTGCAGTGTGTGAAAATAACGTCATTCGTATATATTTTTATTCTTTTGATTCCTCTAGCCTCCGCAAGCTTATTAAGCTTTCCCAACGCTTGACCTAAATCAAAGTTGGTAAAATTGGTAGGCAGTCTTTCGCAAACCCGTATCCTGTTTCTGATCCGTATGTTCATCTCGAGAGAAATACGGTTATCTACTAAAGACAGGATTGGTAGCTTATGTGCTTCTAAATTATTTAGTACCTTCCTTAAAGCTTTTCCCTGACTGTGAGTGTTAATCTTTGCTTGATTCGGGACGGGCTTTCCGCACTCTACCTTAGACCCTGCATTTCTTTTTGCTTGGGCCCTTGTTATTGCCAAGATATGAGTATTATCAATATATAAGTCTTTCAGCTGATCCACGGATATTCTTGAAATACTATCCGCGTAGTTATTATTTCCTGTGATGTAGTGTATGTCAAAGTTGTATTCCTCCAAATCTAGCCTAATTCTTGTGAGTTTAGATGTAGGTTCTGTCATGGAGAACAGATGGGTCAATGGTTTGTGATCTGTTTTAATAATAAATTTCGGTGCCCCATATAGATAGCATTTAAAATGATTTATGCCCCAATGTATAGCTAGCAGTTCTTTCATAATTATAGGCTTATTGATTTCACTTTTCTTGAAGGCACGTGATGCATATGCTATGGGTAGATCTATACCATCATAGTTTTGACTCAGAATTGCTGAACATGCTGTATTAGATGCATCCGTTGTCAAAATAAATTGTTTGTTGAAGTCCGGATATTGAAGTATAGGAGGGTTTGTTAATGCCAGTTTTAGCTTCTGAAAAGAATTTTCGCACTCTGTCGACCATTCAAATTTCACTTTTTTCTTTGCCAATCTATTTAGCGGTATACAAATTTCTGCAAATTTCCTAATAAATCGTCTGTAATAATTACAAAAAGCTACAAATCTTTTTGCTTCATCAGCGTTTGTAGGGGTAGGATAATTCTCAATTACCGAATATTTTGCTTTATCTGGTCGTACGCCGTCTTGAGATAAATCATGCCCTAAGTAAGTAACCTCTTTTCGGAAGAATTGGCATTTTTCAGGATTTAGTTTTAGGTTGAATTTCCGGCATGTTTCGAATACCTTTCTTAAGTTAGTTAAGTGATGATTTTCTGATATGCCTATTACAACTATATCGTCCATATATAGGAATGCTTTTTCGGGTGTCAATCCTGAGAATGCTATCGACATCATTCTTGAAAAGCTATTTGGGCTTATGTTTAACCCAAACGGTAATCTTGTGTACTGAAATGATCCTTTCTCTGTACTGAAGGAGGTGTATTTTCTTGAGGCTTTTTCTAGTGGGATTTGGTGGAAACCTGACATTAGGTCCAGGACTGAAAACCACCTAGATCTTCCTAATTGATCTAGAATTGCATCTATGCGCGGTAACGGGAATTTATCTGTGACTAACTTCTTATTAAGTTGTCATGACTTCTTATTAAGTTGTCAAGGGTTAACGTACTATGTTACATATTGATTAAATTTATTAGAGGTATTTTTTGACGTTATTTTGAAAATTATTTTTGATGTTACTTTGAAGTTTTTAGAATATTGCAATATATGTTACTAAGGTTACTCGTGTCAGTTTTATAGTTAATAGAATTTTGACTTAGATTAATATGACACATCTCGAGAAACAGCCTATCTTTGTAATTTGTTAATGATTCTAATATTTTTACGTTTTCATAATCAAACTGGTGGCCTGTTTGTATAAAATGTTCGACAACAGCGCATGTGTTATTTCTTCTTTTGCAGTCGCTTTTATGTTGACTGATACGCTGTTGTAACCACTGACTTGTTTGCCCAATATAACATCCTTGGCAACCTAAACATTGTAATTGATATATAACATTGTTATTATACATGACTGGTGTTCGGTCTTTAATTTTAGAAAATATGCTTTTTGATTTAAGGTTGCTGTATTTGCTAATTTTTATATTTGTGTAGTTTTTAAATAGGGAAGTTAGTTGATTAGTTAAATTTGGAATATATGGAAGTTTCTTATATTTAATATCTTGTGGAGGATGATCTAATTGTCCATCATAAAATCGTGTGTTGAAGATTAGCTGTTTTAAAATAGCTTTAGGATAACCGTTATTTAGAAACAATTGGAATAATTTGTTTTTGTTCTGGTGTAAAAATTGTTCATCGCTGATTTGTTCTATTCTATTTTTCATTGCAATAACGGTATTAAATTTTTGACTTTTAGGATGATTAGATGCAAAGTTAAGAAACCTTCCTGATGTTGTAGGCTTTTGATACCAGTCTAGAATAATATGATTATTTGCTTTGCGGATGACTTTATATATATATATATATATATATATATATATTGTTATATTTCTATTTGATATGAAAATTAAATTTTGATAATTATAGACAAAATTCAATTTAATATAAAATATTTTCAATTTTCTCAACCACGGGCATATAAATTTAGAACAACCTGTATACAACAAATTGTTATATTTAATTTTAAGAAGTGATTAAAACGATACTCGGAACAATGCGCTTAAAATAAAACTAAAGTGAAATCGAAAATAGGTCATTATCGTTGTTCGCGGAAGGTTCAATCATTAGCCGATGCTAAAGAAGACTTAGTGAAAGTAGATAATAGATCATTAAATGTTGTAATTAGTAGAAAGTAATTTTAGAATGGGAATTAACTATTTTCTTTGAAATCCATTAAGCATATTTAGAAAGTTTAAAAATTGGTTTTGAGGAATACTGCGAATGAGAGTTGGTGGTGGAATTTTGATTTGTGAATCTGGAAGGGATATTTAGAAAGGAGGGGAATGAATGACAAATAGAGATCAGAATGTTTTGAGCTGTCGAGAAGTGAAGTCGAGTAGTAGACGGTAGTGTTCGAGGAGTGAGAAAGTCGTTGTAGTTCCGTGAGTGTGGAGTATCTATCGTGGAACGAGAAGTAGGCCAGGTCGAGAGTAAAAGAACCTCCTTGAGCCAAGAGTTTCCGGTAGCTGATTGCAGTTTCGAAAAAGGTAGAACACAGCATCACGACAGAAGCAGGAAACGAGAGCTATACGAGCTAGTTTCGGAGGAGAACATTACTGGAAGCCAGGACGAGGTTTTGATTGCAGCCAAGGATAGCAGGAAACGGGTCTTGTGTGAAGATATTCTCAGTGCACCAGAAAAAGGTCAGTCTCATTTGTTTGGACATGAATGTATGGGTTTTTCGTAGTAAATACCACATTTAAAATTGAAAAAACATAATCAATAATATCAGAAAAGCTTCATCAAACTTAAATAGAATTGTTGCTGATAAATCATAATAGTTAAATGTTAATAAAAACTTTCAATTGGAAATCAAAAGAAAATAAGATTCCCATGTATAAATGTTATGTTTAAGAATAATAAGATATAGCAAATATTAAGCAGTGATTGCCATTTAAATAAAATAAACAATATTTTGATTACAATTGTAACCCATATGTGTATTTTTTTTTACTCTTTTCTTTTCTATCCCGATTAGGAACCATTAAGAAATACTAGAAGCCACGAAAGTAAGTAATTAATTTATAATTCGCCCTGAGATTGAAAACATATTGATATGTGATCTGGTTAATTAATTAGATTATTATTAAAGCATTGATTAAATTAAATGACATATAAAATTATTATCTCATATCAATAATCAAGATCACAACAACTGTCGTCCAACGTGGAGGGCATTGTAAAGTATTTCTGGTGGCAAATTTGAAGGATAGAAAGAGTAAAGCCGGTATTTGAAAATTTATGTGCCTGTGGTAAAAAGTGAGATACTTACATTTGATAACATAAAATTTTAGATCTCTTTAGGTACAAATTTTACATAACTGATTTAATATTTTATTTTTACGATATTACATTTGATATATTTATTGACAATTTATAATATTTGGGTGAGAAAAAGTCGTCTTGGTAACATACTAGTAAAATTTCATATTTGGCGGGGACAGTACTTCTTGAAAACAAATGTCTGTGACAAGAAGCCAAAGCAAAGACAACAAAAAACAAAAAGAACATTCAAATCAAGAGAATAATTCAGACCAAGAAGACATTTTAGACACGACAATCATGGCATCAGAACAGCAAGAATTATCAGGAATAGATAAAATATTACAAATGATGCAACTCCAGTCACAAAGAATGGAACAAAAACTGGATGAAAATCAACGTGAAACGAAACAAGCCATGGAAGAAACATCAAAGAAAATGGATAAAGTGGATCAAAAAATGGATGACAACCAAAAGGAAACAAAACAAGCAATAGAAGAGAACAATAAGAAAATAGAGGAACGCATAGAAAAGTATGAAAAGGAAATAAAAGGATGTTTGACAACAATGAAAAACGAGATAGAACAGCAAGAAATGAAAATTAAAGATCACATGCAAGAACAAGAAATTAGAATGAAGGACCACATGAAAGAACAAGAAATGATAATTCAAAACAAAATGGAGGAGTTAACGAATGGCCAGAAAAAGGAACTAGAAAATTTGGAAAATAAGTTAGAAAATGCTATTCAAGTAGACAGAGAAGAAGTGGAAAAAAGAATCACAGAAATAGAAAAACAAGTCACCGAAAACAGGACGCAACAGAATGTCGGAGAAAGAAGAGAAATGGTTATACATAGCACAGATGACGTGAAGATAAGGTTTGGCGGGGATGTAAAAAGATTACACCCAGTGCCGTTCATAAATAGCCTGAAAAAGAAAATACAGCACATCGGAAATTTCGAAACAGCAAAAGAAACTATCAGAAACCATCTCAAATATGAAGCAAGCCTATGGTTCGATAGCAAAGAAGAAGAATTCGGCAATTGGCAACAATTTGAACAAAAATTTTTGAATTATTTCTGGGGAAAGGTCCAACAATTGGAAATTAACAAGGAATTGCAAAATGGGAAATACAATGATAGGATGGGTGTATCAGAAAGGACATATGCTTTGCAAATGTACAATAATGCAAAACATTTACAATATAATTACTCATCGGAACAATTAGTCGAACTGATTGCAAGACATTTCGAGGAAACGCTGGAAGACCATATCACATTGCAAAACTACAAAGACATAGATAGTTTATGCCAATTCCTACAAATAAGAGAATCACGTCTAAGAGAAAGAAAATCAAGAAAGTCGCGAGAAGATTACAGGCCCCGAGAAACACAAGATTACAGAGATAGAAATCAAAATAGGAGGGACTATACAAGACGAGATTTTAATCCCAGAAGGGAAAACGAAAATAGAGACAACGGAAGAGGAAATTATGAACAAAGAAATAGGCAATGGAATGAGGACAGAAATCGAGAATACCAGAATAGAAACACCACACGCTCAAATCAAGAAAACAGAAATAATGGTAGACAAAATGAACAGGGATATCGAGAAAACCGAAACAGATCCGACAGACCAAGAGAAAATAGAAGAGAGGTAAATAATACCCAGACAGAAGAATATGACGGAGAGAGAAATTATGACGAAAATATAAACAACAATGAGCAACCGGCGTCTTTTCACGACGGCGCTCACTAAAAACAAAAAAACAAACAGGAATCTTTTGTCACCCCAAGGAGTTTATTAAATTGGCAGGAAACAACGAAAAGAAAAATGTAATTAATTTAAAATTTGTGGATGGATTTATCAACGAGACACCAATTAAAATTATGATAGATACTGGATCGGAAATAACATTGGTCAACAGAAAACTAATAGAAGAAGTTAACTTAACAAATTTAATTTACAAAATACCTAGGGTAAATTTAGTGGGCGCAAACAAACGGACATTGGCAACTATAAATGAAGGCATACGAGTAATGGTACGACTGGGTAAGAATATGTATGCACTACAATGTGTAATAATGCCAAATCTGTCACATGACATGATAGTAGGAGTTGACGAATTGGCAGAAAAACATGTAGTGATAGATTTTAAAAATAATACGATGAAACTAACAGAAGAAAAAGAAAAGGAACAGGACAAGGAACAGGAGAAACAAAATATGGACGAATCAGGTAAAGAACAAACAGTGGAAATGAATTTGGCAGCGAAGCAAGGACAAAGAAGAAAAAGGAGAAAAGGTCAGAAAAAGATAAAAGAAAATGAAACCTGTGGCTCCTCAAAAGAAGAGTTGAGCCCAGAAGAAGAAAATTTGAGAGTATCAGAAACAAAGGAAACCTGGGATTCCTCAAAAGAAGAGACGGGCTCAGGAGAAGAAGAAATAAAGCTAAAAAATGAAAGTGAAAAGAATATGATTGCAACAGATGGTCAACATCGCCACTGGGACAGGAAAATGGCGGAAATAGAAAGGTATCTAAATACAATTCCGAGCACAGTAACAAAGGAGACCCCAGAATACATCATGAAGGGTGTAATGCCGATAAGGCCATGGGAAGACCAAGAGCCAAAAGAATATCAACAGGTGATTGAAACCGTACAGAGAAGATTACGGCGAAGCAACGAAAAATATATCCAAAGACAGGAACAAAATAGAAAAAGAAGACCAGTGACTTTCCAAAAGGGTGAAAAAGTACTCGTGAGGGCATTACGAGTATCAAATCTTCCTGGCGGCATTTGCGCAAAGTTGATGCCTGTTTTCGAAGGCCCGTACATCGTGAATAATGAAAATGGGATAAATAGTTATGAGTTGAGGCACAGGAACTCGGAAAAGATCCGAGGAATTTATAATATTCACGATGTATACAAATATCACGAATAAAAGACAGAATTACATGAAGTAGATAGTAAGTTAGGATATAAGACGTAGATTAAAGTAAGGAAATATACAGGGAGTTGGTTTTGCCTCGAGAAAATTTATTTAAAAATGCAGATAAATTTTATCGAATACAAGGCGGGGATTTGTTATATTTCTATTTGATATGAAAATTAAATTTTGATAATTATAGACAAAATTCAATTTAATATAAAATATTTTCAATTTTCTCAACCACGGGCATATAAATTTAGAACAACCTGTATACAACAAATTGTTATATTTAATTTTAAGAAGTGATTAAAACGATACTCGGAACAATGCGCTTAAAATAAAACTAAAGTGAAATCGAAAATAGGTCATTATCGTTGTTCGCGGAAGGTTCAATCATTAGCCGATGCTAAAGAAGACTTAGTGAAAGTAGATAATAGATCATTAAATGTTGTAATTAGTAGAAAGTAATTTTAGAATGGGAATTAACTATTTTCTTTGAAATCCATTAAGCATATTTAGAAAGTTTAAAAATTGGTTTTGAGGAATACTGCGAATGAGAGTTGGTGGTGGAATTTTGATTTGTGAATCTGGAAGGGATATTTAGAAAGGAGGGGAATGAATGACAAATAGAGATCAGAATGTTTTGAGCTGTCGAGAAGTGAAGTCGAGTAGTAGACGGTAGTGTTCGAGGAGTGAGAAAGTCGTTGTAGTTCCGTGAGTGTGGAGTATCTATCGTGGAACGAGAAGTAGGCCAGGTCGAGAGTAAAAGAACCTCCTTGAGCCAAGAGTTTCCGGTAGCTGATTGCAGTTTCGAAAAAGGTAGAACACAGCATCACGACAGAAGCAGGAAACGAGAGCTATACGAGCTAGTTTCGGAGGAGAACATTACTGGAAGCCAGGACGAGGTTTTGATTGCAGCCAAGGATAGCAGGAAACGGGTCTTGTGTGAAGACATTCTCAGTGCACCAGAAAAAGGTCAGTCTCATTTGTTTGGACATGAATGTATGGGTTTTTCGTAGTAAATACCACATTTAAAATTGAAAAAACATAATCAATAATATCAGAAAAGCTTCATCAAACTTAAATAGAATTGTTGCTGATAAATCATAATAGTTAAATGTTAATAAAAACTTTCAATTGGAAATCAAAAGAAAATAAGATTCCCATGTATAAATGTTATGTTTAAGAATAATAAGATATAGCAAATATTAAGCAGTGATTGCCATTTAAATAAAATAAACAATATTTTGATTACAATTGTAACCCATATGTGTATTTTTTTTTACTCTTTTCTTTTCTATCCCGATTAGGAACCATTAAGAAATACTAGAAGCCACGAAAGTAAGTAATTAATTTATAATTCGCCCTGAGATTGAAAACATATTGATATGTGATCTGGTTAATTAATTAGATTATTATTAAAGCATTGATTAAATTAAATGACATATAAAATTATTATCTCATATCAATAATCAAGATCACAACAACATATATATATATATATATATATATATATATATATATATATATATATATATATATATATATATATAAAATCTTGTTACATATATATGTATATATTTATATAAATATATATATATATATATAAATCCTACTATCAATTTGGCATCGTCTTGCAAAGTGGCATCTGTATATCGATGCCACTTTACACTACCTTAATAACTTTTTTCCTGTACTTGTTAGCAGAAGTCTAATCAACTCTGTAGTTAGAGATTTGATTCCTTGATGTTACTTTAATATATCAGCTTTCTTTGTTTATTCCTTACTGACTTATATAAGTTTATTCCATAAAATGTTTGAGTTCAAAATGATGGCACAGTGAAAATATTATATACATTTAGTTCAGTGTTTTACCGTTTTGTCGCTGCCGCTATATACATGAAAACGTATATCCCACTTTCATTATCAATCATTTTGGCATCAGAAATTTGGCATCACTGTTGAATACAATATTATCCACAACGAAAAATAGGCAATTTGAGAATGTATATATTATTTTCATCAACAAATCATTCTGGCATCAAGTTGTTTTCACCCAATTTTGAAAAAATGTGAAAGCTTATAATCCAAGGATGGTACTAAAGGTGAGAAATTTGACCTAAACTATCTGTCCGTCGGTCTGTCCGACCGCGAATATAACTCTTACGTCATTATACCAGGTAGAATGACAAATGAGGTGTCAAATGAAAGCGTATAATCCAAGGATGGTACTAAAGGTGAGATATTTGACTTAAACTTTCTGTCCTTCGGTCTGTCCGACCGCAAATATAACTCCTCCGTCATTATACCAGGTAGAATGACAAATGAGGTGTCAAATGAAAGCTTATAATCCAAGGATGGTACTAAAGGTGAGAAATTTGACTTAGGCTGTCTGTCCGTCGGTCCGACCGACCGCGAATATAGCTCCTCCGTCATTATACCAGGTAGAATGACAAATGAGGTGTCAAATAGAAGCTTATAATCCAAGGATGGTACTAAAGGTGAGACATTTGACTTAGGCTGTCGGTCCGTCCGACCGCGAATATAACTCCTCCGTCATTATACCAGGTAGAATGACAAATGAGGTGTCAAATGAAAGCTTATAACCAAAGATGGTACTAAAGGTGAGAAATTTGACTTAGGCTGTCTGTCCGTCGCGTCGGTCAGTCCGACCCCGAATATAGCTCCTCCGTCATTATACCAGGTAGAATGACAAATGAGATGTCAAATGAAAGCTTATAATCGAAGTATGGTACTAAAGGTGAGACGTCGGTCCGTCCGACCGCGAATATAACTCCTCCGTCATTATACCAGGTAGAATGAAAAATGAGGTGTCAAAAGAAAGCTTATAATCCAAGGATGGTACTAAAAGTGAGAAATTTGACTTAGGCTGTCTGTCCGTCTGTCCGTCCGACCGCGAATATAGCTCCTCCGTCATTATACCAGGTAGAATGACAAATGAGATGTCAAATGAAAGCTTATAATCCAAGGATGGTATTAAAGGTGAGAAATTTAACTTGGGCTGTCTGTCCGTCCGACCGCGAATATAACTCTTCTACTTTACCAGGTAGAATGACAAAAGAGGTGTCAAATGAAGGCTTATAATCCAAAGATGGTACTAAAGGTGAGAAATTTGACTTAGGCTGTCTGTCCGTCGCGTCGGTCAGTCCGACCCCGAATATAGCTCCTCCGTCATTATACCAGGTAGAATGACAAATGAGATGTCAAATGAAAGCTTATAATCGAAGTATGGTACTAAAGGTGAGACGTCGGTCCGTCCGACCGCGAATATAACTCCTCCGTCATTATACCAGGTAGAATGAAAAATGAGGTGTCAAAAGAAAGCTTATAATCCAAGGATGGTACTAAAAGTGAGAAATTTGACTTAGGCTGTCTGTCCGTCGGTCCGTCCGACCGCGAATATAACTCCTCTACTATACCAGGTAGAATGACAAAAGAGGTGTCAAATGAAAGCTTATAATCCAAAGATGGTACTAAAGGTGAGAAATTTGACTTAGGCTGTCTGTCCGTCGCGTCGGTCAGTCCGACCCCGAATATAGCTCCTCCGTCATTATACCAGGTAGAATGACAAATGAGATGTCAAATGAAAGCTTATAATCGAAGTATGGTACTAAAGGTGAGACGTCGGTCCGTCCGACCGCGAATATAACTCCTCCGTCATTATACCAGGTAGAATGAAAAATGAGGTGTCAAAAGAAAGCTTATAATCCAAGGATGGTACTAAAGGTGAGAAATTTGACTTAGGCTGTCTGTCCGTCGCGTCGGTCAGTCCGACCCCGAATATAGCTCCTCCGTCATTATACCAGGTAGAATGACAAATGAGATGTCAAATGAAAGCTTATAATCGAAGTATGGTACTAAAGGTGAGACGTCGGTCCGTCCGACCGCGAATATAACTCCTCCGTCATTATACCAGGTAGAATGAAAAATGAGGTGTCAAAAGAAAGCTTATAATCCAAGGATGGTACTAAAGGTGAGAAATTTGACTTACGCTGTCTGACCGTCGGTCCGTCCGACCGCGAATATAGCTCCTCCGTCAATATACCAGGTAGAATGACAAATGAGGTGTCAAATGAAAGCTTATAATCCAAAGATGGTACTAAAGGTGAGAAATTTGACTTAGGCTGTCTGTCCGTCGCGTCGGTCAGTCCGACCCCGAATATAGCTCCTCCGTCATTATACCAGGTAGAATGACAAATGAGATGTCAAATGAAAGCTTATAATCGAAGTATGGTACTAAAGGTGAGACGTCGGTCCGTCCGACCGCGAATATAACTCCTCCGTCATTATACCAGGTAGAATGAAAAATGAGGTGTCAAAAGAAAGCTTATAATCCAAGGATGGTACTAAAAGTGAGAAATTTGACTTAGGCTGTCTGTCCGTCGGTCCGTCCGACCGCGAATATAACTCCTCTACTATACCAGGTAGAATGACAAAAGAGGTGTCAAATGAAAGCTTATAATCCAAGGATGGTACTAAAGGTGAGAAATTTGACTTACGCTGTCTGACCGTCGGTCCGTCCGACCGCGAATATAGCTCCTCCGTCAATATACCAGGTAGAATGACAAATGAGGTGTCAAATGAAAGCTTATAATCCAAGGATGATACTAAAGGTGAAAAATTTGACCTAGGCTGTCTGTCCGTCGATCCCTCCGACCGCGAGTATAAATCCTCCGTCATTATACCAGGTATAATGGCAAATGAGGTGCCAAATGATAGCTTATAGTTCAAGCATGGTATTAAAGATGAAAAATTTTACCTAGGCTGTCTGTCCGTATGTCTGTCCATCCGCGAATACAAATCCTCCGTTATTAATACAGATAGAATGACAAATCGGGTGTCGAATGAAAGCTTTTAACTTAAGGATGGTATTATTAAAGATGAGAAATTTGACGTCGGAGTTCCGGTTTTAGAGTTGCAACCGTAAGTATTTACTATTTTAAAGTTGCCGAAAGAGAATAAGTGATATATTATTCAACGTGGCTTAGCAAGATGAGAACAAATGTAAAATTTTGGTTTTTACGTAATTTCCGCTTAAAAAGTTATAACCGGAAATGCCATTATTCGCGGTGTGCAAGTACTTGGAACGGATACGAGAAACGATCGTGCGCGAATAGCGGAGAAATATTGCAACTTTCTTAAATAATTCATATTGTCCATTGAAATTGTCAAATTGACGTACATTTCATACCTACTGTCATTGAAGAAGAAAAATTATATGTTGCTCTGCAATATTGATATTATATGCAATTATTATATGAAGGCAAATTAAATTAATTGTATTTTGCTTGCAGTACTGCATTTTAATAACTAATTTTATTTACTACATACAATTGTTTACGTTTTAATAACATAACCTGAATCTTATTTTTTCTTCTTATTATTTTTTTGGATTATGGCCTTGACAATTATCCAGTAACCAGGACTAATATAATTGGCCAATATAATTAAAAGTGCGAATAAAGTTGCAGAGCGTAGAAACCAGGTGTCGTTTTGCCGAACTTGCACGGTCCCAATAGACTCAGAAATAGTATACGAACACATAAATCGAAGCGTATTGAAAGGTTTGAATCTTTAGAGTTATTTCTGTGTAAACAGTTTAGTAAAAATGACTCAAAATTAGTAAATTTGTATATCAATCCACGCAAAGTTACACGAAGAATTCAAATATCGACTTCCAATTCTACTTTCGATTACTTTGGGTGAAAACCTAGGACTTACGAAGTCCAATTACTTGTTTTCTTTAAAAATAAGACATGTCATAAATATGCCTTAGGCATCATAGAAGACAATGACACAGAAAAATCAAACAAGCAGCAGGTCAAAAGGGCCTTAGTTATGTATCTTCGGTCCTATTGGTTCAATCGTGACGTACAGCGCCTGAAACGATGGGATTTAACTGGCAGAATACGATGGTGTAGACAAATGAAAATGACGGCATGTAATAACACTTTAAAATTGTAGAAATAAAATGGATTAACGCACATGGTATGACATATTATGTGAGAGTATTTAACAAATAGAATACGATTACATACGTCCAGTTTTTGACAAGCGACTTCTCTACATATGATAAACGCGAAAGGGCCCCAACGTTCACTGTTCGACATAGGCCTCCCGTTCACTGCATATACCCACTGCTTTCTGACGCTGTGACTTAAGAGGATAGGATTTAACGAATAAAACGACAAAGAAGACTAAACAAGGCAGATCACGGGAAAAACACAACTGTCCGTTTTATACTCCACAGGGAAGCATCAAATATTCAACGTAAGGATATATTATAGTATAACGGTATGATAAATCTTTTTCTTTTTTTTTTTTTTTCATTTAGTGCATTCCGTACGTTTTTTAAACATAATCAGGAGAAGTTGTTGAATTTCTGAAGTCTATAAAAGAATTTCTTAACAAACCTTTTTTTAATTGTGTTATGGATTATTTTTAAGAATGTGTTTAAAAGGTAGCTCACAGGCTTATTGTTCAATGGTCTTATCACTTTTAAACGCCTGTCTTTTTTGTAGGACTATTAATTGTGATTTCAAACATTCTAGCGGGACAATGCCTTTTGTGTAACTGAAATAAATATTGTTATCCATTTAATTTTTTTCCTCAATTAATTGAATGCCTCCTACTGGTGTTTGGTCTAAGCTTACCGCTTTTCCCCATTTAAGCTAAACTGCTCGTCAAAAGTTAGGGATATAGAAAATTATGCTCATTTTCATAGCTAATTTTTTCGAGAACAGATTAACGGATTCCACTAATTTTTTTTAATATTTTAGATTTTTCGTTAGTATTTACACAGTTGTGCAAAAGTTTACCCAAACTTTTTTTTGTACTTTTACCGAGTGGTATAAGTACAAAAAAGAAGTTTGAGTAAACCTCTTGTTAGGTATTAGTTACGTATCTTCACTCCCATTGGTCCAAACGTGTCGTACGGCGGCTCAAATGATAGGAATCAGTCAACAGAATACAATGACACAGAAAAATCAATTACAGTAAAATATTGAAAGGGCCTTAGTTACGTATATTCGCTGCTATTTTTCCAATCATGACGTACGGTGGCTAAAATGGTAGGAATTAACCAACAGAATACAATGACACCCAAATCCGGTGTCGGAAAGCTGGTCGAGAACACTTCGTCGACGGAAAATTGGTCGACAACAGTTGGTCGACAAACAGTTGGTCGAATGCACAATTCATCGAATGGACAATTCATCGACGAACATTTGATCGAATGGAATTTTCGTCGACAAACTGTTATTTATCTTTAGGATAAAGGGATTAATGGTGACAAACGACGGGTAACTGGAATATTGTATTATATATTTTTTTTTGGGTTTTGTTAATTTTGTACCTAAATCTTACCGGAGGTATTGCGCCTTTTATAAATGTGTAGTTGTGAATTAAGTTTTTGATAATAAAATCAAGAGGGTAAGAATCGCTTTACTTTTAAACTCTTCACTTTTGGCGCATCATGGACGGCTCGTTTTTAAAAGAATCGTTTTAATTTTTTTTGTATAAACATGCTCTTTCATTCGTTTAAATGTTGCTTTTAAAATTTTCTAATATTTATAAACAAAGCCCCGGTGAATTTTTGAAAAAAGTGGCTAACTCGGGTTTTAAGGGTTGTAGGGCATTAAATTTTTGTTTCAGTTTCTATAAGAATACCAACATGTCGAATAAAAAAAATTAACTTCCTACGTGTTGTTGTTCTGAAGCTATTTTCTTGTGGCATTTTTGGAATTAACTAGTTTTGATGGGAAATAAGCCACAATTTTACTAAAAAAACTGATTTTATTAACGTTTCGACGCTCAAATCGGGTGTCGTTGTCAAAATAAAACCATTTTTTTTAGTAAAATTGTGGCTTATTTCCCATCAAAATTAGTTAATTCCCACATGTTAATGCGGTTGTTATTTTAATTGTTTATTCGCGAACTCAATCGACTATAGGTGGCAGTGCAGTTGCATGAAAATGGCCGATGTAATTGGGATAATGCATTTTGATATAATTAATATTTTTATTGATGTAATTAATTAATATAAATAAATCATTCATTAAATGAACACACCAGACAAGCATTCAATCGACATTGATATATAGGTTAACGGATGTTTTGTTTAAATCTTCATCCCAATTCCTCTAGTTCAAAATAAGCGGCAGCACCCTCGCTTGAGTTCGCGAATAAGCTTAAAATAACACTACTTTTTCAAAATTATTTTATAATTATTTATAATATTTATTATAAACTTTTTATTCAAGACTTGATCTAATTTGATAAATTGAACCTTTCTCTTTGGTTTGATGTCTTTAGAATTTATGTTGACCTAATAGTTTATGCATAATAACGCTGTAGATAGAAGCTTTTTGGGATAAACAATTTCAATTTTGCAATAACTATTAGGTAAAACTTCTTGAAATTTTAACGGCTGAATACTTCTAATATTGTTCCTTTACTTACGCGAAAATAAAGCTTTTAGTGTATTTTTAGAAAAGTTATTAATTATTTTCAAAAAATCGACTTTTGAAGCTATTTTCCCAATAACTAAGCAACAAATTAACAAAAAGAACTTTCCAAACACTCATTTTAAAGAATTTTCTATGCTCTTCAGTAAAATTGTATCACCTTTCCATACAGCATACCGGTCTCCACCTTTAATATTTACAATCAAATAGCGATCTTTAATTGTTTATATATTGTTTATAAGTTAAAAAGTACGTTTGATTTTTTGCATAATTTTTATATTGGATACTGTTGTAACTAAATTTACCCTAATGCCATAAGCAGTTCTTAGATACCTGTATCAACGGATGTCACGAAAGAGGCCATTTATTTGCTAATTTCTCTGGTCTATCACACCCTTTCTTATCTGTGTTTACAATCCAAATCATTAAGCCACATAAAGAGGTAGGGCAATAAACTCACTATAGCTATAGAAATGCTTTTACTACAAAATTTTAAAAGATAAGAGTTATAACGGAACAAGTATGCATACCTGCATTTTAAGACCCAGGTAGATTTTTGGGGATGACACAATGACACTAAAAGATGGCTTTGCCGATGATTGCATTCAATTGAGATGGTAAGTAGGTATGAATCACCTCTAGTTATATTTTAATGGCTTTGTAATTTAACTTCATGGGGTACGAAAGAATT
Organism: Diabrotica virgifera virgifera; assembly: GCF_917563875.1. Taxonomy (NCBI): domain Eukaryota; kingdom Metazoa; phylum Arthropoda; class Insecta; order Coleoptera; family Chrysomelidae; genus Diabrotica; species Diabrotica virgifera. The sequence goes on from NC_065445.1 coordinate 167,102,042, forward strand.
AAGAAACTTTTAAGAATTTGAAAAAACATAGTTTTTGGGGGGTTTAGGTGTTTTACATAATTTTTGAATATCCCTAAAAACTCAGTTATTTCAAATTATATATACGTAACCTATAAAAAACCTTGAGTTAGTCTATTTTGAAGTATATAAAATGGAGAAAATCCCAAAAAACTACCGAAAAAACCAGTTTTCCGGATTTTTGAAGATGGCGCACCTTACGAATAAATCTGAAAAAAGTCAGAAATACAGATTTTGATAAAATTCACAAAACGCAAAAAAATTAGACATGCAGCCATCGCCAAAAAAAGTTATACGTACCTATTAAAAAAACAAAAAACATTGAGGTTATGTACACTCGACCTTCGGGTCCATAAAAATATATGTTTTGTAAAAGCCTCAGCTGTGCGTGTGAATTTTTTGTAATTTATAATTTAATTGCAAACCAACTTAAAAAAAAATAAAATCGAAAAATTGACATTTTTTGATGTGGGGAAAGGGGAAGGGGGTGGTGGGCTAAAATTGCGGTGATTCTTAATTTTTTTAATCACATAGAACGTAAAAAAATAAAAAAAAATTTTCAGGCTGTATCGACTTCAAAATAATACAGCATCATGCCAAAAGGGCCTTAGTTATGTATGTTCGGCCCTATTGATCCAATCGTGACGTACGTCGGCTGAAATGATAGGAACTAACCAATAGCATACAATGACATAGAGAAATCAAATACAGCCTCATGTCAAAAAGAATAGAATAAACAAAAATTTCTTTTGAATTAAATATTTGAAATAAAAAATCACACTAAATTTTCTTTTTTTTTCACCCTTTCACTTATCAATATAAACATAAAAGTTTTTAGAGAGTTTCGCCCTCGGTTATAATGTAATCTTTCATTCTGCGTTTAAATTTTTCCAAAATTCTTATTAGTTTTCTCAGGATTCGAATAAACTGAATGCATTTAAATAGCATTGGTCATAATTTTGCGCCTACTCCCTCAAGGCTTAAAAAATGTAACATTTCAAAGGAATGGAGATATTTCAAAGATTCGCTGAGACTATAATTTTTATCTAATATACATATATCTGTAGTCCATCCACTCACGGTAAATATTGCAAAACCTCCGAATTTTAAACAACCGCTTGGATTGACATGAAATTGGGTATGCACATAGCTGACAGGTCAAAGAAAAAGTGATATTGTGCCGACGTGTGCTTTTGCTTGGGAGTTAGTACAACCACTTTTATAATGTGAAAAGACATACATTCAAAATAAGTCCTAAAGTGGATAAACTGAGTAATTCTAAGCTAGTTTTTGTTCTATAGATTTTTTCTTAACATACTGTTTGAGTTATTTGCAAGTGAATATATATGTTCGTTTTTCAACAAAAAAGTCACGTTTTTAGACGGTTTTAGAAAAAAACTCAAAAAGTATTTTAACGAAAAATATTCTTAGCAAAAATATAGCGTATAAAAAAGTGAAAACAATGGTGTATGTATGAAGTCTGTAGACCCTGTAAAAGTAGAGTTGTAGTTAAGAGGAAACAGTAGCGATCAACAGGTAGCGAAAACGCGTTCCAAGATTGCGGCTGTAATTTTGAATATTTTTTCGAGATATTTGGCACACGTATTCGTAATATAATAAAGAATGGCGGTACAGAGCCCAATTTGAAAAATATATGAATATGTGGAAATTACTCTGTAATTAAATACAATATTTAAAAAACGAGCCTGTACCGCCATTAAGAAGAACAAAAAATACACTTTCTTCAAATGAACTTTTTTATCCGATGCCTAGATTTTGTGTCATTTTGGAACTACTAAAATTTTGTATTTCATTAGTAGTTCCAAAATGACACAAAATCTAGGCATCGGATAAAAAGTTTATTTGAAGAAAGTGTATTTTTTTGTTCTTCTTAATGGCGGTACAGGCTCGTTTTTTTAATATTATATTTAATTACAGAGTAATTTCCACATATTAATATATTTTTCAAATTCGGCTCTGTACCGCCATTCTTTATTATATTACGAATACGTGTGCCAAATATCTCGAAAAAATATTCAAAATTACAGCCGCAATCTTGGAACGCGTTTTGGCTACCTGTTGATCGCTACTGTATCACCTTAATGAAAAGCAGGTTCTACTTCGTCAAAATACAAATCGAATATTTTAACATGAAATAACCATAAAACGAAGCACTTTTCGGGAAAAACTCATGACTTACAACTGTTATAAAATGTCTAAAAAGTTTTATTTGTATTTTTATAAACGTTTCTAGCATCAAAAGTTAGTTAGCATCAAAATGAAGTCTCTTTTTTGTTAAAAAAATGTAAAAATCACCGCCTAATTTACTTATGTATTGTTTATGTGATATGTACATTTTTTACTCTTTGAGATATTTAGTATCACTAATGTTTAAGTTATTTTAAACCAAGGCATTTTTTTTCAAAATTAAAATTTTTTTATTTTAAAACCAATTTTTTTTAATAAGCATTTCTTGCCAATAAATCTTATAGATCATATAAACAGTATAATATAAGTAAATTAACTAGGGCGGTAACTATTAATTTCATATGGAATGCTAATTAGGTGGTGATTTTCACGATTTCTTTTAGCAAAAAAAGGGACATATTTTATTTAAAGCGTAACTTACTTTTGATGCTGATGGTGATAGAATAGATACTTTTTAAATAACAAAAATAAAACTTTTTTAAACACTTTAAAAAATTTGTGGCGAGTTTTCCCCGAAAAGTGCGTTATTTTTTGGATATTTTACGTTGAACTAGTCGATTTGGAATTCGACGAATAAGAACCAACTGTGGTTCAGCTCCAACTCTGTTTTTATTGTGTGTCCAGACTTCATACATACATAATTTTTTTTACTGTTTTATAAGCTTTATATTTGCTAAGAATAGTTTTTTCGATCAAATACTTACTTTTTGATTTATTTACGAAAAACCATCTAAAAACAAAAAATACAAGGAATTTAATTAGTTTATCCACTTACGGACATATTTTTACCTATATTTTTTCACACTCGAGAAGGGGGTGGTACTCATCCCCAGAAAAAAGCACACACTGGCACAATATCACTTTTTTCTTTGACATGTTAGCTATGCTTATGTCAAATTTCATGCCAATCCAAGCGATTTTGTAAAATCCAAAAACAGTGAGTAAATTGTCCAATGATATCTTTAAAAAAGACTAGTGCATTTTACAAAAACTTAGGTCAATAAATAATATGAAAACAGCGGAATATCAACCAATGTTGAATGTTTTTACAAAGTATTGTTTATTTTTCGCTACTCGAAGGGGACAACTATTAAACTGGTTTCTTCCACTTCCAGACAATTTTTTAACCGCATATGACATCAAAACCAGAATTAAAGAAATTCGGTTTCGACCTCTTAATACACGTAAATTGATCAAGTATATTTTTCTGTGACTATGTGTGTCACTTCCGGGTACACCATTTTAACCGGAAGTGGTGTAAAACTAAAAAAAGTATTTCTTTGTTCTCATTTTTCTAATGCGCGTCAAATTTCTAATCGCTAGTACCATCTATGGGTTATAATCTTTCATTCAACCTCTGTGATTATATCTGACAGACGGACGGACAGACAGGCATAAAACCGGACAGGCATAAATATTTGTTCTCGTCTTTCTAAGGCGCGTCGAGTAATACATAGTTTGTACTATTTCTGCGAATTTAGAACAATACTTCGGGTTGCAACTCTTTATCCTGAAGTCGGAGGCCAAATTTCTCACCTTTAGTACCATCTTTGGGTTATAAGCTTTCATTCCACATCTAATTTGTCATGTTTTAACCCGGCATCCGACAGGTGAACTTTTTTGCCACTAACAGACAGGTGGGATGTGACAAACCCCAGCATTGAAAGAGTTAAAGAATCTCAAAAAATATCTCTACGTTTAGATTAGTTAACAGAAACAGTAAAGATGCAGTAGAAATAAACAAACCAAGACACGTTAAATGATACTAGGAGCACTCCCGAATCATAATTTACAATGTGTAAACTTTGGAAATCATGACTTGGAATTTACAATGTATATACTGATGTGATCTTGATTATTGATATGAGATAATATTCTTATATGTCACTTAATTTAATCAATGTATTAATACTAATCTAATTAATTAACCAGATCACATATCAATATGTTTTCAATCTCAGGGCGAATTATAAATTAATTACTTACTTTCGTGGCTTCTGAATATTTCTTAATGGTTCCTAATCGGGATAGAAAAGAAAAGAGTAAAAAAAAATACAAATATGGGTTACAATTATAATCAAAATATTTTTTATTTTATTCAAAAGGCAATCAATGCTTAATATTTGCTATTTCTTATTATTCTTAAACATAACATTTACAACTGGGAATTTTATTTCCTTTTGGTTTTCTATTGAAAGTTTTTATTAACATTTAACTATTAGGAGTTATTAGGGACAACTCTATTTAAGTTTGATGAAGCTTTTCTGATATTATTGATTATGTTATTCAATTTTTTATGTGGAATTTAATACGAAAAACCCATACATTCATGTCCAAACAAATGAGACTGACCTTTTCCTGGTGAACTGAAAATGTCCTCACACAAAACCCTTTCCTGCTATCCTTGGCTGCGATCAAACCTCGTCCTGGCTTCCAGTGATGTTCTCCTTTGAAAAACTAGCTCGAATAGCTCTCGTTCCTGCTTTTGTCGTGATGCTGTGTTCTACCTTTTTCGAAACTGCTATCAGCTACCGGGACACTCTGGGCTCAAGGAGGTTCTTTTACTCTCGACCTGGCCTACTTCTCGTTCCACGATAGATACTCCACACTCACGGAACTACCGGCTTTCTCACTCCTCGAACACTACCGTCTACTACTCGACTTCACTTCTCGACAGCTCAAAACATTCTGATCCCACTTTGTCATTCATTCACCTACTTTCTCAATATCCCTTCCAGATTCACAAATCAACCTTCCACCACCAACTCTCATTCTCAGTATTCCTCAAAAACCAATTTTTAATCTTTCTAAATATGCTTAATGGATTTCAAAAGAAAATATTTAATTCCCATTCTAAAATCACTTTCTACTATTTACAAATTTTAATGACCTATTCTCTCTTTCAAATGAGTCTTATTTAGCATAGGCTAATGATCGAAACCTTCCGCGAAAAACGATAATGAACTATCATCTATTTCACTGAGTTTTATTTAGCATAGGCTAATGATCGACCTTCCGAGAAGAACGATAATGGTACGCGTCATTCACTTTGTTTATTTTAAGCGCACTGTCCCGAGTTCCGTCTAATCACTTCTTAAAATTAAATATAACAATTTGTTGTATACAGGGTGTTCTAAATTTATATGCCCGTGGTTGAGAAAATTGAAAATATTTTATATTAAATTGAATCCTGTTTACAACCATCAAAATTTAATTTTCATATCAAATAGAAATATAACAATACATTGTAAATAATTATGATTCGGGAGTGCTCCTAGTAGCATTTAACGTGTCTTGGTTTGTTTATTTCTACTGAATCTGGATTTTAAATTTAGTATAAATTTCTACGTATTATGACTGTTTCTTGTTGAGAATAAAGAAAAAACTTCACCAATTATGGTTTCATTTCGAAAACAACGCACACATCTTATGGAAAATATAATGTCACTCAAATTCAATAAAATTTATACGAATAGATCCGTTTTAATTTACCGATCAAATCTTATCATTGCGCCAACTCTCTATTTTCAAAAATAAGAGCAGAAATTGATACAAATAAATCTGAAATCAAATGGGTAGGTACATAAGTTAGAGAGAGAAAAAATATTTTAAACTACCCAGATTTTCGGTACTCCATAAATCAGCGGATTAGTTTCACTAATCCGCTTAGGCCCAGCGGGATTTAAGCTCTTATGAATAGCACTCGGAGCAATAATGATTGTAACTTTAACACTTTTAACACTTTATGGACTCCAAAAATGTGATTTAGATAAACTTTAATTGCAATTTGCGCCGTAATTAATCATAATTAAGAGTTGGCGCAATGATAAGATTTGATCGGTAAATTAAAACGGATCTATTCGTATAAATTTTATTGAATTTGAGTGACATTATATTTTCCATAAGATGTGTGCGTTGTCCGTATTATGACTGTTTCTTGTTGAGAATAAAGAAAAAACTTTATAGTCTGTTCGCTAAACTCAGACGCAACTTTCTAAATATTTTAGTCGGTAATTTTGCAAATTTTAGTAAAATTGGCAAAAAATAATTACTAAATAGTTAATAATCACTAAATAGTTAGTAATTTTGCCAATTTTTTCAAAATTGGCAAAAAACAAAAAAATTATCGACTAAAATATCTAGCCAGTTGCGTCTGAGTTTAGCGAACCGACTATACCAATTATGGTTTCATTTCGAAAACAACATAAGTCCACAAACTTTAAAACATAATATCAAAAAAATAAGCAACATTTAAACTTTTTTGGTCTTTCAGATATAGGTCTGGATCCCGCGTATGAAAAAAAAGTTGATTAATAGCAAGCTGAAAATTTGTTAATAGCTTAAGGGTGTCTAGTCGGATAAACTTTGAAAGATGGGAACACTGGAACAGGGGCAGTTTTAATTTTGGAACAGGTTAAAAATTTGAAACGGTCACACCACGAAAACGGCACATGTATTTTGTCCGACAGAACAGACTTAAACTCTTCGAACAGAGATTAAACTCTCATGCAAAAATTAGACTGCTATTTATCACCAAATGGGCCTTTTAATGAGTAGAGCATGTAGAATATGTCAAATGACAGGAATTATGACAGGTGATAAATAGCAGTCTAATTTTTGCATGAGAGTTTAATCTCTATTCGGAGAGTTTAAGTCTGTTATGTCGGACAAAATAAATGTGCCGTTTTCGTGGTGTGACCGTTCCAAATTTTCAACCTGTTTCACAATTAAAACTGCCCCTGTTCCAGTGTTCCCATATATAAAAGTTTATCCGACTAAACACCCTTAAGCTATTAACAAATTTTCAGCTTGCTATTAATCAACTTTTTTTTCATACGCGGGATCCAGACCTAATAGATGCATTTATAACCCATAATACTTATATAAAATATAGTATTACTATCAGAATCTCTAACTACTAATGGAAAGATTTTTACGTTTCCTGAAAAATTTACACATTGTAACATACAGTGCTTCCATAAAGTAACGCATAATTTCATTATTTCGTAAACCGGCGACTTTAAGGAAAATTTTCGAAACAGGTCGATTTTTATTTTTAAATTACAATTTTTTGGCATATTACATATCATACTAGTGATGTCATCCATCTGGGCTTGATAACGTAATCGATGAATTTTTTAAATGAGAATAGGGGTCATGTGATAGCTCATTTGAAAGGGTATTTAATTCTCTATTTACTAATACAAACAATAACATAATTATATATACAGGGTGTCCAAAAAGAATTCTTTAATTAAATTAATTGAGACAAAAAGAAAAATGTATGTAACTTATTTAATTCAAAATTCGTTTTACTTTTGTCAGAAAATTAAATGTTAGAGCTGCCATCCACCTGCCTCTTGGAAGTTTAAGATTACGCTTAAGCGAAAATCAATATTTAGGTTTTAAATAAAACATTTTTATGTTTGCTGGCACCAATAAAATATATTTAGAATTAAACAAATTACATACATTCATCTTTTTATACCAATTAATTTAATTTAAATAACATTTTTTGGACACCCTGTATAAATAATTATATTAACAATTATATTATTGAATAGAGAATTACATACCCTTTCAAATGAGCTATTACATGCCCTTTATTCTTATTTAAAAAAATCAACGATTACGTCATCACGCCCAGATGGATGACGTCACTAGTATGATATGTATGCCAATAAATTGTAATTTAAAAATAAAAATCGACCTGTTTCGGTATTTTTCCTGAAAGTGTCCGGTTTGTGAAATAATGAATTTATGCGTTACTTTATGGACGCACTGTATATTGTTTCGCAATGACCCATTAAATTATTATAAATGCAATTAACCATTGACCATGTCATGAAAATGGCAATATAAAATTAATTTTTCAAATGTCAAACTTTAAAATTTGTTTTTGTTAACAAAAAAATAATTTAAATATCTATTATGAAATTCGTTACAAACAAAATCTGATATTTCAACTAAACGAAACAAAATACACAATAAAAGTGAATTATTAAACTCATTCAGGGACCCGTTCAGACAAAAGAGCCTACAACTGGTTTTTACCTGAGTGCGAGTGGAAGACTTGTAACGTGAAGCGATCGATATTATGTATCTAACTAGGTACTGTCTTTTCCGTAAAAATGTATATCTTGGCAACATCCTGTTGTTGCCAAAGTGATGTTTAAGCAATGTTTTTGACCTACGGGGGTCAAATTGTCGTTATAGTGTAAGGAATAAAATATATAAATAAATCGGATTACTGAAAATCCGACAACGGTGCCAAGCTTAAAGAAGTGTACTAAGCGAACATTCACGGATTATACCTAGAAAATGATAGCATTTCTAGGTGATGCCAAATGACTGCAACGTGAAAAGATGCCAATTTAATAGCGGGATGTATATATATATATATATATATATATATATATATATATATATATATATATATATATATATATATATATATATATATATAAAAACAAATGTTTAAATTTAGATGAAAACTAGAAAAATAAAAACTTACTGCTCGTGGTTTACAAAATAACTAACATAATTATAAAAAACATAAAAATTCTTTCTAAAAAATATAAATTGTAAACGTAAATTAATTTTGAAATATGTCAAAAAGACATTAATCAAATGTAGTTAGACTACTTTAATAACTCGATAGATTGGGAAAGAAGTTAGTTAACAGTGTATAAAATAATGATATAAAGATGTAAGTAAATTTGAAGTTATAATTATTAGTAAAAAAAAAACTGATAGTAATGTAAAACAAGTTGATTTAGAATGTTATAAATATTTTTCTTTTGATACTATTTAGTGAAATTTTAAAAATTAATAAGACCAAATTGTTTCTAAATTGCATAAATTTGTAATATCAGATCTCAAAATTAAAGTCAAAGTTAGTAAAAATTACAGTCAAAGTTAGTTAGTCAAAGCCAAAATGTTATTATAAATAATGCTTAGATTATTGATATCAGATCTCTTATTAATACAATTTGATTTTTTTATCCAAACCATTTCTTTAAATTCTCTTTTACGTAAATTTACTTCTCTTTCCAAAATTGTTGCTTCTTGAAAAATGAAAACATGATCATCATTAATAACATGCTCTGCCAATGCACAAGAAGGGATATTTCTCTTGATATCACTTTTATGAGACGTTAGTCTAAGAGATAGGTTACGTGAAGTCTGTCCGATGTAACATTTACCACAAGTACTACAAGGTATGGAGTAAATAACATTAGAACTCTCCATAATTTTTAGCGGAGTCTTAGTTCTGGTATAAAGACTGTTCAAAGTTTTGACATTTTTAGTAGCAATTTTAATGTTTTTGTTTTGTTTAAATAACTTAATTAATTTTGGTGTTAAAGATGGTAGATATGGTAAAGAAAAATAAGATAAGGTAGGTATACTTTCTATCTCTGTTCCTTGTTCATTGATATCTGTCTGCAGTGTTCTATTATAATTAGTGCTAAAAATTAATTTATTTAATAAACCCCTAGGATATCCATTTTCTAGTAAAATTTCTCTTAATTTTGTGAGGTCACTATTAATAAAATCCCTATGTGATAGTTTACATATTCTGCTTTTTAGACCTAAGATCAAGTTAATTTTCATTTTATAAGGATGATGTGAAAGGTAATGAATATAGCGATTACTACAAAGAGGTTTTCTGTACCATTGAGCTCTGAGGATATTATTAGAATCTCTGTGAATCAGCAAATCTAAGAAAGGTAAGCAATTGTTTACCTCTCTTTCGTAAGTAAATTGGATATTTTCATTCCAATTATTAAAAATAGACAATGTATACTCAATTTTTTCCGATGGTAAAGCCAAAATTAAATCATCTACAAACCTCTTTATAAAAGGGATTGGAAAATTAATTTTACTTCTTACATCACTAATTAGGTCATCCAAAACAAAATTACTAACTATCGGGGAAATTTTTGAACCCATCGGTGTCCCATGGACTTGTTTGTAAATAATATCTTGAAAAATCAAAATATTTGAGTTAAATATGAATTCAAAACACTTTTAAACGTTTGTAAATTAAGTTTACAATTTTTTGATATTAAATTCCAATGTTTCTCAACACTTACTAGTACCATATGTAATGGTAAGTTAGTAAACAAAGATGTTACATCAAAACTAATGAGTTCATATCCATTTGGCAATTTAAAATTATTAATGTAGTTGCTAAAGTCAAAAGAATCTTGTATACTAAAATCATTAGAGAAATTGTATGATTTGGTTAAGATTTCTGTAAAGAATTTAGAAAGTTTACTGTTGGGAGAATCAATTGCTGAAATAATTGGTCTCATTGATAAAGTAGGTTTATGTATCTTTGGCAGAGCATAAAATCTAGGAACCACAGAGTTATATATTGTCAAAGTGGAAGCATTTGATATAACTTCTTGTATATATATAACTTCTTGTGCATTGGCAGAGCATGTTATTAATGAGGATCATGTTTTCATTTTTCAAGAAGCAACAATTTTGGAAAGAGAAGTAAATTTACGTAGAAGAGAATTTAAAGAAATGGTTTGGATAAAAAAATCAAATTGTATTAATAAGAGATCTGATATCAATAATCTAAGCATTATTTATAATAACATTTTGGCTTTGACTAACTAACTTTGACTGTAATTTTTACTAACTTTGACTTTAATTTTGAGATATGATATTACTAATTTATGCAATTTAGAAACAATTTGGTCTTATTAATTTTTAAAATTTCACTAAATAGTATCAAAAGAAAAATATTTATAACATTCTAAATCAACTTGTTTTACATTACTATCAGTTTTTTTTTTACTAATAATTATAACTTCAAATTTACTTACATCTTTATATCATTATTTTATACACTGTTAACTAACTTCTTTCCCAATCTATCGAGTTATTAAAGTAGTCTAACTACATTTGATTAATGTCTTTTTGACATATTTCAAAATTAATTTACGTTTACAATTTATATTTTTTAGAAAGGATTTTTATGTTTTTTATAATTATGTTAGTTATTTTGTAAACCACGAGCAGTAAGTTTTTATTTTTCTAGTTTTCATCTAAATTTAAACATTTGTATTTTTAGATTGTCTTGATAAAGGAAATAAATTGTCCGAAAGCTCGACAAAAGTTCAAAGTGTTTCACTTCTAATCAGCCCAAAACACATTGACTGCATTCCCCAAAATTATTCTTTTTGTATTATTAACAGTCACTACATATTAATAATTATATATATATATATATATATATATATATATATATATATATATATATATATATATATATATATATATATATATATATATATATATAGTTTAAATATGATTCTTGAACCTTAATATATTTTTTAATTTGGGTTTCTTGGGCTTAGGTTCACAAAGAAAAAGAGATGGCTATGATATTATGTCATATCATTTAATCGACGTTTCGACAGGAATATCCTTGCCTTTTTCAAGATCATTACGTGACTAAAAAACATTTCGTCACAGATACAATACCAAAATTTAAGAAAAAAATTTTGAATTACCCTGCATGTAAAGTTGGCAGTGAACAATAACAATAATAGACGTCACAAAATAAAACAATGTTAAAAACATAGGGACAGACCCACTAGTACATACGTTTAAAATGTATGTACGTATATGTTTAAAATGTATGTAATATGTTTGATGTCTTTTTTGTCATTAATAGCATGGTTGTTCTTTTTTATTTCTATAGACTCTAGGAGCTCCCTCTTTTTCTTGTTGTGTTCAGTTTTTAAGATTTTGGTGTTGACAAAATCGAATTTATGTTTTTTCTCGTTTTCATGTTTTCTGAGGGCCGTTGAGTTTTTTTTATCATATTTGTGAGAACGTATTCTTGAGTTGAGTAGCTGACTGGTTTGTCCAATGTATACCCCATCGCAATCTGAGCAAGGGATTTCATATACTACATGCGATTTTTTTGATTGAGGAGTTTTTGTTTTTAGTTGTGTGAAATTACTTTTCAATAGATTGTACCCTTTATGAGCAATTGTGATGTTGTGTTTAGATAGGAGATTTGCAAGCTGTTCTGATAACCCTTTTATATACGGAAGAGACATATAATTCTTCTTTACCTATTTAGTTTTATTGTTATTCTGGTTGTTGTAGAAGGTATGTAGTCGCGACTTAAAAGTGTTTTCAATGAGATGATGGGGGTAAGAATTAAGCGTCAATGCTGTTTTTGCCTTTTTGATGGCCTGAGGTCTGTTTATGGGGTCGGACAATCTGATGGCTCTATCAGCTAGCCCAATAACTACTGATTTCTTTTGGGACAGAGGATGATGTGAGTTGAAATTCAGATATCTCGACGACCAGGTTTTTTTAGTGTGCCATGAAGTGGTTATGATACTATTTTCTCTATGTTAAGTCAGGTCCAGAAAGTTGGTTTGACAATTTTTTTCTATTTCTAATGTAAATTTGAGTTTTGGGTGGAAGTTATTAAATTCGTTTAACAAAATATCCAGTTTATCCTCTGGTGCTGCAGTCAAACAGTCATCTATATAACGATAGAAAAAAGGAATATCGAAATCTATCTTATTTAGGACAATTTCTTCTAGGTGCTCTAAAACTAGTTGAGCGATAGCACTAGATATGCTAGCACCCATAGCACATCCACCTGTTTGTTGGAAGAACTTGTTTTTATATATAAAGTATGTTGAGTTTAATGTTGTTTCAACTGCTAAAAGAAATTCTTCTAGTGGAATGTCCGTAAATATTTTGATTTCATTCCACTTTTGCTTAATAATATCTTTCGCCAAAGCTGTTGGAATATTGGTGTATAAAGATACGACATCGAGCGAAACTAATTTGTACTCTTTAGGTAAATGTGTATTTTTGAGTTTTGATTTCAGGTGATCAGCGTCTTTTAAATAGTGTGGATTTTTATTAATTATATTAGAAATAATGTTCTTCAAATATTTTGAGAGGTTTTCAAAAGGGGACTGAATACATGAGACAATATGACGTAGAGGCATACCTTCTTTGTGTGTTTTGGGCAGACCGTATATTTTTGGAGCAACACCATTATGTATTTTGAGGAAGTTAGCGGTATTTGGTGAGATGTAGCACTTTTTTTCCCATCTGTTCCTCAAAATACATAATGCTGTTGCTCCAAAAATATACGGTCTGCCCAAAACACACAAAGAAGGAATGCCTCTACGTCCTATTGTCTCATGTATTCAGTCCCCTTTTGAAAACCTCTCAAAATATTTGAAGAACATTATTTCTAATGTAATTAATAAAAATCCACACTATCTAAAAGACGCTGATCACCTAAAATCAAAACTCAAAAATACACATTTACATAAAGAGTACAAATTAGTTTCGCTCGATGTCGTATCTTTATACACCAATATTCCAATAGCTTTGGCGAAAGATATTATTTTTCCCTGGCCTTGTCTGTCATCATCTCCGTGACTCTTACTTGCTGTAGTTCTCTGAAGAGGAATCGCTCGGCAACGTATTTTGGGACTTTGGCTGCTTCTCTTGTGGACCGCCTGTATCTTCTTTTTTGTTGTGTTACACACGTGTCCCCATGCGAGAGATGCGTACGTTAATATCGGAAGTATTATGCTATTTATGAGCCTTATTTTAGTCTTCAATCTTAGTTTATTTCTCTTTCCTGTTAGTCCTCTGAGTGTTGCTCTTGCCATGTTGGTTTTTTGGACTGTGGCTTCTACATGTTTCTTGAAGGTTAATCCTTTGTCCATGATGACTCCTAGATATTTGGCTTCGTCTTTCCACTCGATGGGGGTGTTCTGCACCGTCAGTTGTTCTTCTGGCTGTTGTCTACCTTTCTTGTATAGTACCGCTTGCGTTTTTTCGGAGTTGATGGCTATCTTCCACTTTATACACCATCATCATTCTCTTTGCCTTATCCCTATGCGGGGTCGGCTTCCCTAATTGCATTTCTCCACACAATTCTATCTTGGGCCATATCAATGTTAATCCCCTTTACCAACATGTCCTGCCTTATCGTCTCCCCCCAGCTCTTCTTTGGTCTTCCTCTCCTACTCCTTCCAGGAATCTGCACTTCAGCTATTCTTCGTATTGGGTGGTTAACGTCTCGACGTTGAACATGACCAAACCATCTTAACCTATGCTCTCTCATTTTGGCATCAATTGGTGCCACACCTAGACTTCCCCTAATATACTCATTTCTAATTTTATCCTTCTTTGTCACTCCACTCATCCATCTAAGCATTCTCATTTCCGCCACATGCATTCGCTGTTCCTCTTTCTTTTTCACTGCCCAACATTCAGTTCCGTACATCATAGCTGGTCTTATGGCTGTTTTATAGAATTTTCCCTTCAGCTTCATTGGAATTTTTCTGTCACACAACACACCACTCGCTTCTTTCCACTTCATCCATCCAGCCCTAATTCTACTGCATGCATCTCCATCTATTTCTCCATTACTCTGTAATACCGATCCTAGGTACTTAAAACTATTGCTTTTTACAATCATTTCACCATCCAAAGGTACCATTTTATTTGTAGTAGCTCCATCTTTAAATGAACATTCCAAATACTCTGTTTTTGTCCTACTAAGTTTTAAACCTTTTTCCTCCAGAGCTTGTCTCCACTGTTCCAGTTTTTGTTCTAAGTCTCTTTCACTATTTCCTACTAACACGACATCATCAGCATACATTAAGCACCATGGAATGTTACCCTGTATTTTCGCTGTTCTGGTCCAAAACTAATGAGAATAAATACGGACTAAGCACAGAACCTTGATGCAATCCTACTTTCACATGAAATTTATCAGTCTCTCCCACACCTGTCCTAACACTAGTCGTTACTCCCTCATACATATCCCTCACAATCTTTACATATTCACCAGGGACTCCTTTCTTATTGAGTGCCCACCACAGAATCTCTCGAGGAACTCTATCATATGCTTTCTCAAGATCAATGAATACCATATGAGCGTTTGTTTCTTTACTCCTGTATTTTTCCATCAACTGCCTTATAATGAAAATTGCATCTGTTGTTGATCTACCCTGCATAAAGCCAAATTGATTCTCGGATATTTCGGTTTCTTCACGTATCCGTCTATCAATTACTCTTTCCCATATTTTCATGGTGTGGCTAAGCAGTTTTATAGCCCTGTAGTTTGTACATTGTTGTATATCTCCCTTGTTTTTGTAAACAGGTACCAGTATACTGCTTCTCCATTCGTCTGGCATTTGTCCAACTTCCATAATTCTATTAAATAGACCTGCTAGCCACCTTGTTCCTGTCTCTCGCAATGCTCTCCATACTTCCCCAGGAATATCATCTGGTCCTACCGCTTTTCCTTTCTTTATTTTTTGAAGCGCTTGAGCCACTTCCTCGTTGGTTATTTTGGTGACCATTGCTGCTACTGTCTCCGTTGACTCTACAGGCTGTCTGTCAAATTCTTCATTTAATAAGCTGTCAAAGTACTTTCTCCATCTCTTTTTGACATCCCTTTCGTGAACTAGTATTTTATTATTTTCATCTCGGATACATCTAATCTGATTAAAATCTTTTGCTTTCTTTGCTCTCTGTTTGGCTATTTTATATATCTTCGTTTCGCCTTCCCTGGTATCAAGTTGATCGTATAGGTTTGAATACGCTTCTGCTTTAGCTTTTGCTACTGCTACTTTCGCTTCCTTTTTGGCGACCATATAGTTTTGAAGATCTATGTCCGATCTGGTTTCTTGCCACTTTTTATATAATTTTCTCTTCTCTTTTATGTTTCCTTGTACTTCATTTGACCACCACCAAGTCTCTTTATCTTCAAACTTCTTTCCTGACGTTTTCCCAAATATTTCAATAGCCGTCTCTCTAATAATATTGGCCATTTTTCTCCAAATTGTGTTAGGGCTTCCTTTCATGTTCCAACATATTTTTTCTACTATTCTTTCCCTGAATAGACCTTCCTTCTCATCTTTTAGCATCCACCACTTGATTTTTTGTGGTCCTCTCCGATATTTTTGTTTAGTTTCGCTTTTTACTTCGATGTCCAGAACAAGCAGCTTATGTTGTTGGCTTACTGTCTCACTAACTATTACCTTGCAGTCCTTGCATTCACGTATGCCTTCTTTCCTTATCCTTCCACTTTATACACCATTCCTCTATATCTTCTAACGCTATTTGCAGGTTGGTCACTGCTATGTCTACGTTTCTGTGTTTGGCCGCTATCGCTGTGTCGTCTGCGTAGAGGCTCATAAGGGTACCTGGTGTTCTAGGTACGTCTGCGGTGTATATAGTGTACAGCAAGAGTGACAGGACTGCTCCCTGTGGTACTCCAGCCTCCGGGCTCCCGAGCTCTGACAGGACTTGTCCTATCCGAACCCTGAAACTCCGGCCGCCTAAGTACGAAGAGATCAGCCTCGTCATCGCCCCGCTGTACCCATAGCCTCGCATTTTATATAAGAGCCCCTTATGCCATACTCTGTCGAAAGCTTTGCTCACGTCCAGGAATGCTGCTCCAGTGTACTGCTTATCATTGAAACCAGCTGTTATGTACTTAGTTAGTCTGAGTACTTGTAGCTCACTGGAGTGCTCTGCTCTGAATCCAAATTGAGCTTCTGGAATTATCTCTAATCTGTTTGTTTCCGCTTGGAGTCTGCTGAGGATGATTCTTTTCACTATCTTGCTGATCGCTGGAAGTAAGCTGATTGGCCTGTAGTTCTGCGGGAACGTGTGGTTTTTGCCAGGTTTTGGGATCATGATGACATGGGCCTCTTTCCGTCTGTTTGGGAATATTTTGTATCTTAATATTGCGTTTACTATGTTTGTGCAATACACTATAGCTCTTCTGGGGAGGTATTTTAAGGCTCTATTTGATATTTCGTCTAGACCAGGCGCTTTTCTCGGTGAACTGTTTCTTATGTGTTCGCTTATTTCTTCCGGTGATGTTGGGGGGGATGATGTCTTCTGGCTCCTCCGGTCTTTCTTCTTGCTCCTCGACTTCTTCCTTGAAGTCTGCGTCCTCATCTTCATGGAAGTTTAGCCTGTATTCTCTTTGGAGTGTGGACCTTATCGCAACAGCTTTTTCTTCTATGGAGTATACCATGCCGTTTTCTCCATGGTATGGTGGTTCCTGTTTATCTGAACCATCTCAGATAGTTAAGGGGTGGTTACCCCCTACTATAGGGGTTAATGAAGTAACACTACTCACAGTATATTCATTTATTTATAAGTTGAAGTAACTACGGTAAAGAGTTGGTGGCTAAATATTTATCCGCTGTTATGTTTACCCGCTGGGATCTCAAATACCAATGATTAATGTTTACGCAATGAATTTAGAACTAAGAATGTGGAATCCCCTGTTTATGTTTTGGAATATATAGAAAGTGAAAGTGTTTGTATTATAGATGCTGAATCAGCTTGATTATAAATAAAAAAAAATATTTGCTACTACAGCTGACATTAGCGATAACTGATACACTTGTATAGTAATATGGGTTAATCATATTTATGATAAACAACGCGTATTCGTTTACCAAGGACATTTAAATATTAAAAGAATTAGTCTTGCCCTTAATAAGATGGTCACTAAGAGATGCTGTGAATCCCAATACATCTTCCCCTTCCCTCAAAAATTTTCTGACTACGGAAAAGGAAGAAAATTTTCAGATAGTACCACCAACTGATTACTGCGTTTTAATCAATACAAATTAAATTTTTATTTCCTATAACTAATAATTAAATACAAAAAAAATGTTCGTTATCAACCTTGTTCATGTTCCACTTGTCACGCACCGTGTTCTCGGATTGTAAGCATATAATCTATTCTTATGTATTTCCTTGATTTTATTCTTTTCCATTCTGATATTACAATTAACGTTATTTACCCCTGTTATTGTGAAGGGGCCTACATAAAGACTATTACACTTACCTTTCTCTTCCCTTTTTACCAGGACTTGGTCTCCTATTTTAAAGTGTTGTGATGTTGTATTGGGCTTATTTTTTCTTGCCGCTCTTTTTTGTCTTCATTGCTTCTAGTGAATTGACCTATCGTGTCTATGTACGCTGTGTCCTCTGGTTTCGAAGAAGTGTCCGATATCACGACTTCTTTGACATGTGCTCTTTTCGGTTTGTTAATTTGACATTCACGGCATTGTTTAACGTATTTCCTTACATCTTTTTCCAAACTTTTCCATCTAAATCTCGCTTTTAGCTTCTTTATTAGTCTATTATTTCCTACGTGTCCTCCAAACATCGGGTGATTATGATATTCTTCTATTAATCTGTGTTTTTCTTTGTCATCTTCTATTGTTTCTGGTACATCACATATGTATATTTCTACATTCTTCAATATTTTGTTTCCTTGTTTAATAAATTGATTTATTGTGCACAATTTAAAAATAATATCGTTTACCTATATTTTTACTTTACGTACTGCATTCTCTACCGCCAGCTTATCAAGCTGTGCCAACATTTGGTTTAAATCGAAATGATTGAATCCTGTGGCTATGCTCTTGCTGTATTTTATTTTGTTTTTGACCCTAATGCTCAGTCTTGGTGAGATTACTTCTGCTCCAAAAGACAAAATTGGTAGTCTATGCGCCTCTAAATTATTTAGTACCTTTCTTACTGTCTATTTGGGGGCTTCTCGCTGTAGTGCGAGTTCACTTTCTGCCTTCGTTTGCCTTGATTCTTTCTCCTTTTCTCTTGCTTGAGCTCGTGTTATAGCTAATATATGGGTATTGTCTATGTATAGGTTTTTTAGTTGATGTAATGTTATTCTTGAAAGAGTGTCTGCGTAGTTATTTTTCCCTGTTATATACTCTATTTCGAAATCGTTTTCCTCTAAATCTAATCTGATCCTTGTAAGTTTCGAAGTTGGTTCTTTCATTGCAAATAAATGTCTTAGTGGTTTATGATCCGTTTTGACTAAAAATGTTGGTGCTCCATATAAATAACATTTGAAATGATTAATTCCCCAATGAATCGCTAGTAATTCCTTAACGATTATAGGTTTATTACATTCTCCTTTATTGAAACTTCTTGATGCGTATGCTATTGGTAGGTCTATTCCGTTATAATCTTGACTTAAAATTGCTGAACAACTCTCGTTGGATGTGTGTGTTGTTAGGATAAATTGTTTATTGAAATCTGGATATTTTAGGATCGGTGGCTTCATCAGAGATGGTTTAAGCTTATTGAATGCTTTTCACATTCTTCTGACCAAAAAAATTCTACTCCTTTTCTCGATAATCTGTTGATCTGGTGTGCATATTTCGGCAAATTTTTGAATAAAACGTCTATAATAGTTACAAAATGCTAGGAATCTTTTTGTTTCTTCCGCTGTCTTAGGTGTCGGGTATTGTTCAATCGTTGCATATTTTGCTTTGGCTGGTGATAATCCTTCCTGGGAAAGATCATGTCCTAAATATGTTATATCTCTTCTAAAAAATTGACATTTTCCTGGGTTAAGTTTCAAATTGAATTTTCGACATGTCTCGAATGTCTTTTTCAGGTTGTCTAGGTGATGTTTTTCAGATACTCCTATTACTACTATATAGTCCATGTAAAGAAATGCTTTGTCTGGTGTTAATCCTGAAAATGCTATTGACATCATCCTTGAAAAGCTATTCGGGCTCACGTTTAATCCAAAAGGTAATCTGGTAAATTGAAATGCTCCATTTTCCGTGCTAAACAATGTGTATTTCCTAGATGATTTTTCTAATGGTATTTGGTGAAAACCTGACATTAATTCTATAACTGAAAACCATTTTGCTCTTCCTAGTTGATCTAATATCGAGTCTATTCTTGGAAAAGGAAATTTGTCTGTGATTATTTTCTTGTTCAGTTGTCTAAAATCTATGCATAATCTCCATGCTTTATTTCCATCTATCGCTTTTTCGGTACCAGCACTACTGGGCTCTTGTATTCTGATGTGGACGGTTCTATTATTTATTCCTTGGTCTCTCAGTTTTTGTACTTGTCGGTTTAATTTCTCTGTTTGTGCATGAGGTGTCCTATAGTTTTTAATATATACCGGAGTTTGGTCTTTAACTCTCAGTTTCTGTTCGTAGAAGTTGTTACATATTAGCATGTCATGCCTTAGGGCGAATATATCTGGATAATCTTCGCATAAAGATATTAATTTATCGCGTATGTATTCTGGAATGTCTAACTTCAATGATTCCCGTTATTCCTTTTTCCTATCCTTGCTGTCGTTGTTCAGTCTATATATGTTGAATAATTTAATGTCTAATGTTTTGATTGCGTTTGTCTCTACTTTTACTGTTTCGTAGGTTGTGTTCAAAATTTTGATGTATGGATTATTACTTGAAATAATTTCTCTCGCTATGAATATTCCTGGTTGTATTTCCTGTTGTTTGACTATCCTGTCGTTCTTCAGCGTTTGAAAAATTTTTATGACTCTCTAAATTTCACATCTAGGCGGTATTATTATCGTGTCATTATCTATATTGTCCAAAATGTTCGTACTAATGTAACAATCATTGTCCTCTTTAATGCACATTTTAAGGTTTGCGTAGTCCAGTATGCATTGAAAGTTTAAAATTAAGTCTCTCCCAATGATTCCGTCAGTTGGAATGGGAAAGCTAGGTTCAACTAATTGAAAGATATGCTCAAATCGAGATCCTTTTACTTCTAGTGTTGTTTCAACTTCTCCCATTGTTTGTAATTCTCCTTTAGTTACTCCTTTTATTTTCGCCTTTGTGTTTGGTTTCACACGTTCCTTCATAAAATCTTGTGAGCATTTCAGTATTGAAATATCAGCTCCTGTGTCTATGATAAAGGTATTTGTGTTTTCTAGGACTCCTGTTTTCATTCGTAAAAAATTCGTTAGGTTTAAGTCGAAGTTTTAAATATTATATTCCACTTCTGACTGTTTACTTCCATTGTTTCGTTCATTCAAAACCCCAACTGCGGGTTTTCCGGTTCCTCTTGGCTGTCCTCTAACTCCAGTAGCCTTACGTTTCTGTTACGTCCTCCTCTCTGGTTCCCTCTGTACGTTTGGTTGTTAGATTGTTTATATCCTCTGTTCGAATAGTTCCGTTGGTTTTCTGTTGCTTCTCCTTCGTTCCGTTGTCCGAAGTTATTTCTTTTTCCTCTATCGTATTTGTTATGGTATCCTCTTCGGTATTGCTGCTGTCCTCTCCTATTTTCATAATTCGTCCTATAATTGAACACTCTTCCATGTGTGTTCTCCTCTGTCGTATCAATCGATAAAAATTTAGATACTACTTCCTGCGGTGTTGTGAAGTTACCTGCCTCCAGTATTAACTTAGCTCTATCCGTATTAACATTTGGTTTCATTGATGCTACAACTGTTTCCGTTGTGTATTTTTTCGCTAATTGCAATGGCGTTCCTTTCGCTATGTATGCTACCTTCAACTGTTCCGCTAGTTCCTCTACCTCAGATGCGTACACTGCTGCATCTTTGTTTCCTTGCCTTTTCTTTGCTATAACTTGTCTATTATCGTTTTCGGATTGTCGCCTCTTAATTATTTCTTCAGTGCCGCGGCTATAAGTGGGATCGTATCCTATGTAGTTATCAGGTTTCTAGCCTTATTGGTCAATCTTGTCTATATTAATGTTATTGCTGTTTCTTCATGTCCTTCTGCTATTTTTCCAAGTAGTTCTAATGCGTCTAAAAATGGTTGTAGTTTACCTGCGCTTCCATCAAACCCGTTCGGCATTACCGTGCTTGCAATATTCAAAAATTCGTTAATTGTTAGAGCCATGTTTAATATTTTTATATCTTGTTTTATGTCGCCTTTTTCCTCTTTTATTTCCTCGTTAATTGTTTCCTCTATCTCCTCGTCACTTTCTTCCTCTTCTACTTCTTCGTCGCTTTGTTCTTCCTCTATTTCCTTGTCGATTGGCTGATGTATTGAACTTGGAACTACTGTTCTTAAGTTTACAGCTTGAAATGAGCGTATAACTTTGTCTCTGATTCTTCCAAATTATTTGTTGCACGCTTCTCTTTGTTTGTCCGATAGTGCTTCCCAATTGTTCTTCGTTAAGTTGGTGAATTTGTTATAAAATTTAATTAACTGTGTCGTTACTTCTTCTTGTATATCCTTAGATTTAGGTACTTTCTTCTTCAAGACCCTTCTACTTTGTCTTATTACTTCTTGCGTAATCTCCTCAACTATTTTGACGAAGTCTTCCCAAGTAACTTTGTTGCTACTCATTTATTCATAATTTTCCTATCCTTATTCCTGTACTTCGTAACGAACGCATAAATTTGATAGTCTTACGAGGTATAGTAAATATATATATATATATATATATATATATATATATATATATATATATATATATATATATATATATATATATATATATATATATATATATATATATATATATATATATATATATATAATATTATGTCAAAAAAATAGTAAATTGCAATGGAAATTATTATATCAATCATTATGCATCATTATAAAAATCAGTTCAATAGTAGTCAATAAAAATGGTAATAGTATAAAATAGTAAATATATGTATAAGAAAAATCTTGTAAAAATGTAAAAATGGATCAATACCTCCTATAAATAACCATAATATTTGTAAAAAAAAATCTCGATAATAGATTCTAGATCTCGATAATAGATTCTCGATAATAGATTCTCGATAATAGATTCTCTATAATAGATAAGTAATTAAAAATAGATTAAGTAGATACAAATAGGTAAAATTAGGATACGTGTATCTTAAATTACGATTATATTATTATTATATTGTGAATTACGACTATATTGTGGAAATACCATAAGAACAGATAATATGGACTTACCACTTTAAACGTCAATGTTCGCATCACCAAAAGTCCTCGCTGCACGTCCCATACCATTGTCCATTTTCATGATGTTCATCTCCATACCATGTTCCATTCGGCTCCATGTCAGGCCTGATGTCTCCATCCATTTCTATATACCACACTGTTTTCTAGGGTGGTCGAGGTGCAAGATCCTCAGCAATAGACGTTTTTTCCATACTCGTCCCGTTTACCAGTCCTGTGTTCTTCCCTAGTCTTGGATCGCCATATGGTGGTTCCTGTTTATCTGGACCATCTCAGATAGTTAAGGGGTGGTTACCCCCTACTCTAGGGGTTGATAAGGTAACACTACTCACAGTATATTCATTTATTTATAAGTTGAAGTAACTACGGTAAAGAGTTGGTGGCTAAATATTTATCCGCTGTGATGTTTACCCGCTGGGATCTCAAATACCAATGATTAATCTTTACGCAATGAATTTAGAACTAAGAATGTGGAATCCCCTGTTTATGTTTTGGTATATATAAAAAGTGAAAATGTTTGTATTATAGATGCTGAATCAGCTTGATTATAAATAAAGAATAATATTTGCTACTACAGCTGACCTTGCATTATCGATAACTGATACACTTGTATAGTAATATGGGTCAATCATGTTTATGATAAACAACGCGTATTCGTTTATCAAGGACATTTAAATATTAAAAGAATTAGTCTTGCCCTTAATAAGATGGTTACTAAGAGATGCTGTGAATCCCAATACAATGGGTTTTCTGTCACTTCTTAACATTTTATGGAGCTTCCAGACGTTTTTCATGTTTGAATCTAGTTCTTCCATCTATTGTACATAGCTGTCCCATTTTTCGCTGCGGTGTTGTCAAAGAGCCGTCTTCATCTCTCTGTTTAACGTATTTGCCCAGGTTTTATCTACTCTGTTTCTCGTTCTTCTGGCTATTTGCTTCGCTCTGTTCTTTTCCCTTATAAGGTCTTTTACTTCTTGTGGTATGTCTTTGAACCTTACCGTATGGATCTCGACTTCTTCTTCCGTTGTGCTGTTTCTAATTGCTTCTTGTATGATGTTTTCTAGCTCCAGGATTTTTCTTCTATTTGTTCTGGATCGTTTATAATTGGCACTATATTTATACTTTCACTAACTAATCTTTTATAATTTGTCCACTTTATTTTCTTTTTAATTCTTTTCGGTTGGTTTGTTTCTTCCCATGTTCCTAGTTCTAGTAGAATGGGGTTGTGATCTGTGGTTCCTTCGTCTAGTGTGATTAGGCCTGCTTGAAGTCCTAGGTTTTTAGCAACAACGATGTCTATGTGGGTGGGAAGTCCATTTTTTGGGAAGTGTGTTGGATCTTCTGGGCCC
This sequence comes from Diabrotica virgifera virgifera, assembly GCF_917563875.1. Taxonomy (NCBI): domain Eukaryota; kingdom Metazoa; phylum Arthropoda; class Insecta; order Coleoptera; family Chrysomelidae; genus Diabrotica; species Diabrotica virgifera. The sequence continues at coordinate 167,126,403 of NC_065445.1, forward strand.
ATTGCCACTATATCTTCGTTATTTTCTATATAGCTGTTTAGTAGTCTTCCGTTTCGGTTCGTAGCTCTATCATTCCAGTTGGGGGATCTCGCATTTAGGTCTCCTATTATTATTGTTGATTCGGCGATATTTAGGAACGCATCTAGGTCTTCATCCATTAATGGGTCTTGCGGTCTTACGTAGGCTGATGTTATTCTGACTGCGCCTTGCCTCATTTTCACTTCTATTGTTGTTGTCTTCATGTTTACTAGTGGTGGAGTCGTGAATATTGTGTGTTTAATTCCCTTCTTGACTAGGATAGCCGTTCCTACTGATCATCTTGTGTGGTCGTTCCTATATACATCGTACCCAGGAAACTTTAGGTTGGTAAAGTTGTTGGTAAGCTTGGTTTCCTGTATTGCTACGATGTCCATCTCGTATCTGTTGGCGAGTTCGTCTAGGATGTTTTGATTCGTTGATATGTTGCCCGGATTCCAGGAGCCTATCCTCAAGTATCCCCTGTCTGCCAGCATTACTTCTGTGCCTCCCTGGTGCCCAGTATCACTTGTTTGACTACCTTAGTCACTATGTTGGTGACCATTCTGACTAGGTAGTCTTCGTCTGGGATCGCTGTGTTGTTCTGCGTGGCCTGGGCGTAGGAAACCCCGGTTGCTTGCGGTTGTCTTTGTTGCGCTTGTTGTTGTGGCCTCCTTGGTGGTGGTCTTCCCCATGTTGGGCACCTAGGGCATCCTCGGTAGCTGGCTGGATGGCTGCATTTGCAGTTGGCGCATGTTGCTTTTTTCTCTCTGGCACGTTTGCACTGCTTTGTAGGGTGGTCTTCACCGCATTTAACACACTTTGGGTCTTTGTGGTACGCGTTCTGGGCGTGGTGGTATCCCTGGCAGTTGAAACACTGCTTTGGTCCGGTTGCCTTCCGTAGGTCCTCTACCATGACCTTCATGTGGCACAGGTTGGTTATCCTCTTTGCTTCCTCGATGTCCTCGTGATCCAAGAGTCAGAACGAACATTGGGAGCTGTCTCTTGGGGCCAGCTCTGGTGGACATATTTTTTGCTGAGTGGCAGACAATATTGTATTGTGCTGCCATTTCTTATTTTATTGTTTCCTCGGTGGTGTTAGTGGGTAACCCTCTGAAAACCACTCTGGGTTTTTTGTCTTCGTCCAACGGGAAGACTATCCATTGTAGCCTCTTGTTTTTGTCTTTGGCGTCATATACCTTCGCATATTCTTCCATTATCCTGACCATATTTCTATAGTCTTCGGGGCTTTTTGCTTGGATGAGGGTTTCCCTACCGCTCCTGGAGATCTTGTTTACCGTGATTATTTTCTGTTTTTGGGCTATGCTGAGGATGGCCCCTGTTTCACTCACGCTCTGTAATTTTATTACAGGCGGTTTTCGTTGATGTGTTATCTGTTTTTCAGGCAACACGGCGATGTCTTCATCTTGATTCGTTTCCATTATTTCCAACTCTGGAACACTGGGACGTCGCGGGGCAGGCATACCACCACCTGTGCTCGTAGCTGGGTGGATCGGTTGGAGTGGTCCTTGTGGTAGGACGTACATTTCCTCTATTTGGGATGACTTGGCCCTTATTGATTTGGGATGACTTGGCCCTCTTTAGATGTTTTATGCGACGGGAATTCTTCTCTCTTTTTTGTATTTTCTTTCTTCATAGTTCCGGTGGGCTTTTGGTGGTTTCCAGTCGGTAGTTTCGACAGCTTTTCAGGTTGGCTTTTGATGTTGTTGTCCTGTTGTTGCTTCTCAGTTTGTGGCCTCGGTAGCTTTGATGGCTGATTTCCTGTTGGTGGCTCATCTCTAGTAGTTTTCGAGTTTCTTTCAACTCTTTCAACAGGTCGTTCATCCGGTTTGACATCTTCATAATTTCTTCTCTTTGTTGTGCCATTACGGCATTTTGTCGCTCGATTTTGGCCCTTTGTCGGGTTACATCTTCTTCTTTCTTTGCCATTTGGTCATCAAACTGGGCACTCATCTTTTTTAGCAGTTCCCTCATGGCTGCTAGTTCTTCTTTTGCGCTTTTCACATCTTCGCTCTCGGATTTGGCTGTCCGAGCTCTTTTGGTAGTGCCTCTGCCTGCCGCATCTACCTCGTCTTCTTCCATGTCCTCTGCTTCACTCTGCGGTTTGTCTTCACTCTTTTCGCTTTTTCCTCTTTATTCTTTGACTTTTTCTTATTCGACGATTTCCTGGGAATTTGAAAATCCCCGTCTTTCTGTGACCGCTGGTCGTCAACGGTCGAGTAGCCGTCGCCTTCTTCTGAAAGTTTCTGGAAAATATTAGAACCCTCGTTTCGAGAGTCCTCATAGGTCGGCGGGGAGTGCGCCTTGGTACGGGGGGGTGACCGAGATCTAACTCGAGATATCATGGGTTGGGACGAACGGTCCAAATTTTGTCTGCCGACTGGCCCGACGCCAGCTCAGCTTCAGGGTTGGCTCCCTGCACCAAACGCGGTTGTTCTCGTACCCAGACAGAACTAGGTACGGGATCCTCTTGACGTTCTCGTCCTACAGACCTAGGGGCCGGGCTGCCCGATGTAGATCCTAAAAAACTACACCTTGCAGTGTCGATACCCTTTCGGAGGCACTTTAGTATCCCGTAACGGGCTCACGTCGAGCCCGTTTTTCTTTTTCCGCTAGCCGATCTCTAGCTGTAGCGTCTCAGAGAACCTATAAAAATAAAATTCCCTGAGTTCACCACATCCAGTAGACTGGCTTTTGCCTCTCCTTCTTGCCTAAGGGTAAGTCCCCGATTTCGCTACAACGCTTACATTCGTGGTCGGAAGAAAAATTCCTGCTAATCTAGCTACTCCCTTCACCGTCGGCTCCTCGTCGACTTCTCGCCTCAGAGAGTGAGAAGCGCTCAACTGTTGTCGCGCTTACAGTCGCGACTGAACTAAAAAGTTCACAGTCAAGCCACCCCCACCTCGTCGGCTGCTTTCGCTGCTATTCCGCTCCGCTGGCACGCGTGTTGCTCCTCCGGTGTCCAGACCAAGCCGTAGACTCTATTGAGTTTTATACTACGGCGTTAGCCTTTTATTAATTTCATGGCCTAGCTGAGGCTCGAACAAGCGATCGCAAATCCACTAAACTTGTCGATCGACTGCGCTTCAGCTAATTGGACCGTCTAGATCGATTTTTTTTTATTAATTTTTTTATTTTATATAAAAATCAATTTTATTATTAATAAATAAACTAAAGTTATTTATTTATTAATATTTATTTATTTATATTTGTTTTTAATTTTAAATATATACTTACTTTACTTAAGCCGCCCTCTTGTACCTTACGGTGTCGAGGTTTTAAATACCTATATATTAAATTGTTAATATTAGAATTATACATTATAAAAATTTTTAATATAGAATATAATAATATAATGTTAAATATAATAATATAATATATTTAAATATAATAATTTTATCCTACTAACTTAAGAAATACAGGGTGTAACAAAAATACAGGTCATAACTTAAATGACATATTCTGGGACCAAAAATAGTTCGAATGAACCTAACTTACCTTAGTACAAATATGCACATAAAAAAAGTTATAGCCCTTTGAAGTTACAAAATGAAAATCGATTTTTTCGAATATATCGAAAACTATTAGAGATTTTTTATTGAAAATGGATATGCGGCATTCTTATGGCAGGAGCATCTTAAAGAAAAATTATAGTGAAATTTGTGCTCCCCATAAAAATTTTATGGGGGTTTTGTTCCCTTAAACCCCCCCAAACTTTTCTGTACGTTCCAATTAAATTATTATTGTGGTACCATTAGTTAAACTCAATATTTGTAAAACTTTTTTGGCTCTCAGTATTTTTTCGATAAGGCAGTTTTTATCGAGTTGCGGCTTCTTTTTTAATATGTTTACATAAAAATTGTATGGGGCTTTTGTTCCTTTAAACCTGCCAAATGTTTGTGTACGCTCCAATTAAACTATTACTGCGATACCATTAGTTAAACAAAATGTTTTTAAAACTTTTTTGCCTCTTTGTATTTTTTCGAGAAGGCAACTTTTATCGAGATATGGCTTCTTTTTTAATACGGTTCAAAATATACCTAAAAATGTAAATCATACATAAGTTTTCATATTATTACCAAGTCTCCATAATGTGGTGGATTTGACAAAATATTCAAAATATCTCGATAAAAACTGACCTTTCGAAAAAGTACTAAGAGCCAAAAAAGTTTTAAAAATATTGTGTTTAAGTAATGGTACTACAATAATAATTTAATTGGAACGTACACAAAAGTTTGGGGGGTTTAAAGGAACTAAACCCCAATAAAATTTTTATGGGGTGTCCAAATTTCACTATAATTTTTTCTTGAGATGCTACTGTCATAAGAATGCCATATGTCCATTTTCAATAAAAAATCTTTAATAGTTTTCGATACATTGGAAAAAATCGATTTTCATTTTTGGTCCCAGAATATGTGATTAAATTTATGACCTGTATTTTGGTTACACCCTGTATATTTAATAATTTTCTTAGTTAGAATTACTTAGGTTTTATAATCAAAGTTCCCCATGGGCAGTTATTATCTTAAAGTAATCTTATAGTGTGTCTCTGCAACTACTAAAATATCAATATTGTTTTAAATGGTAAATGTTTTGATGTATGAGCGTGTGAACTCATTTCGTGCAATTCTTTATGAATTTTGCGACCAATTCTTGGATTCATTGGATTCTTTTCCAAACGATTTGCATATGTTATTTTATCTTTTACCTACGTTATGTTTGTTTGTAGTCGATTGTCTTTTTGGAAAAAAAGTAGTCTATATGTTTGTTTTCGCTTAAATGATTTTGTTAATTATGTTATTATAAAATTATGTGGGGCCGGCGTAGCTGAGTGGTAGTGTGCTAGGCTAGCGTGCCGGTGGTCCGGAGTTCAAATCCTACCGCCGGCAAGAACAACTAGACATTTTTAAAATGTTTATAGGCCCCAGGTCGACTCAGCCTGAATAAAATGAGTACCTTGGGTAAAACCAAGGCTAATAATAGGCGGTTGAAGCGTAGCACTGGCCCTGTTACCTTCCTTGTATACCGTAGGCCCTAGATATAGCAGACTACCCTGCTATACTCCCAAAGCCACGTGAGCGGTATAAAACGGGAGACTATTATTATGTTATTATGTTTCGTAATAGGTCTGGATCCCGCGTATGAAAAAAAGTTGATTAATAGCAAGCTGAAAATTTGTTAATAGCTTAAGGGTGTCTAGTCGAATAAACTTTGATATATGGGAACACTGAAACAGGGGTAGTTTTAATTTTGGAACAGGTTAAAAATTTGGAACGGTCACAGCACGAAAACGGCACATTTATTTTGTCCGACAGAACAGACTTAAACTCTCCGAACAGAGATTAAACTCTCATGAAAAAATCAGACTGCTATTTATTACCTGTCATAATTCCTGTCATTTGACATATTCTACATGTTCCACTCATTAAAACGCCCATTTGGTGATAAATAGCAGTCTGATTTTTGCATGAGAGTTTAATCTCTGTTCGAAGAGTTTAAGTCTGTTCTGTCGGACAAAATAAATGTGCCGTTTTCGTGCTGTGACCGTTCCAAATTTTTAACCTGTTCCACAATTAAAACTACCCCTGTTCCAGTGTTCACACATATCAAAGTTTATTCGACTAGACACCCTTAAGCTATTAACAAATTTTCAGCTTGCTATTAATCAACTTTTTTTTCATACGCGGGATCCAGACCTATAAGAAAAGTACAGTTAGAAACTTCTATAACTAAAAAATATTTATTAGTACAATACTAATTTCTTAAAATTATTACATTCTGTAATAAGTACTTAGAGTATTATATTAAATTAAATAAATAAATTAATAATTACAAAAACATTTTACAATACACAATAAAGATAGATAAACTATACAATTTTATAGAGTCCTGATGTAAAATTAGGTATAAACATTTCATTAAGAACAGTTTTTATGATTTTCAATTGAAATCACTGGTCAATTCAGTTTGAAATCAAATTTAAAGCCATCACCAACGCCAACGTTAACGCCAACGCCACCACCACCGTTATTGGCTTTGCTGCCGTTACCGCCATTGCCTGTTCCTTTGCCACCGCCAACGCCAACGCCAACGTTAACGCCAGAGTCCTTGCCAACGCCAACGTTAACTCCAACGCCACCGTTACCGGCTCCTCCCCATTGAGGATCCGGTGCAGGTGCTGCGGATATAGTTTGGATTATCAAAAGGACGACGCAGATGGTTGCCTAGAACAAAAAATAAATGTTAAGCTCCCATTTCACAGAGACGTTACGATATAACCTACATTTATATTGTATTGATTATTCTCAGTTCTCAGTCTAAAATCTTGACAGGCAAGCTTTTCTAAATGCATGGCATGCTACGATAATTGTGCTATTTAATTGCAACTGAAAGAGCTATGGTGCTGTGCTAGTAAAAGTAATTCCACAGGAAACGAAGCAGTTAACAATCACAAAATTACTAGCCGTATGTTTAAATTGGAACATAAGAAAGAAGTTAATAGAGAAGGCGAACCATCGCGTGGCTATCGAAAATTTTTACTGCGTCACAGTGTTTTTATTAACATTTAAACAAAAAAGTGGGACATCTTTTATTTTTCAATATTTTAAAAGAACTACGTATTGTTTTTAAACAGTGGAGTAGTTTTTAACACTAGAAAGTCGGGCATATCTTACCTACCTAGAAAGCCGGAAGGGATCATTTTGGCCCCACGTTCTTTAATCAATTAAAACTCAGTTTAAAGAAATTAAATCTTCTCTAGACGATAGAATCTGATTTTATTTTTTACTTTCATTGTTTAACACATTCGCTGCCTATCAAAAACATTAGGAACATCATAGAGTTTGCAGTTTTTGATATTTGCCACACCACACATTGCCTTGTTACAGCTGCGACAATGATTGGAAGTATGATTTCCTTTACAAAATATTTTCAACTGATATTTTTGTCGTTTTTGGATAATAACAGTGATAGTTGTTGGTAGACCTGGTGTTGCTAGGCGTAGTTCCAGAGTTCGGGAGGCAAGGTATGGAGCCCATAATTCTTCCCACAACCGAAGAATAAACTTACAAAGACTGAGTCTACTTCCAGGTATTTCTTTATAAATAATCCATGCCTTTATTGCTTCCAAGTCAAAAGTATTATAAAACACATACACAGGCCATCGTCTTGAAGTTACTTTTGTAGTATAAAGACGCGTCATTTGGTCCTCTACACCCACAATTGTATCTTTGTGTTCACTTGTGTTCACCAACAATTTTATCTTTATTACGTAGATGATCAGTACCAGTATAAGGGTAACCATTTACAATAAACATACATAAATATAATTTTACCCATCCGACAGGAATTTGAAAGAAAAGCTCGTCGAATTTCCCAGAAAACGATAATAACTTACACAGGGCCAATTTAGCCCTTTTAGACTTCTAAGGTAAATTTGTTAGAAAAACCATTTAATAAATTTAGTAAACAATATTTTTTGTGTTAAATAAGTCTTTGTATCAAAATATTAAAAGTCATAAAATATGAAATTATTATTGCCTCAAATAAAAAAACTACTAAACTAACCAAACTAACTAAAAAAAAAATAACTTCAAATCGCAACAGAGGCCAAATTGGCCCCTCCGACTTTCTAGTGTTAAAAATTCTATTTGTTTATCCCCTTTTAGAGAAAAAAGCTCGTTTTCAAATGGCTGTTTGGCGCTTTGTCAATATTTGGAAGAGATTTTTTGATCTTATTCATTTCGTAGAGTTTCAAATTTTCATGTTTTTAAAAAACCATTTCCATTCATATTTTTTTATTAATAAATAATTGATGCAGAATGAAGGAATCTTTTTCGCCTTATAAACAATTAAATTAGTTATCTGCGCCGTTTTAACCTTTACAAAAAACAAAATACACCATATAAAAGAATATGAAAAAATACATCTTAAAAAAATTAAGATTGTATGACTGATCGAACCAAAGATATTTTTTTTAATACACAGAGCAATTATTTTAATTGGGTGGCTTTTGTCAAAAAAGATAATTTCATACCCACAAGCTGAAACTTGTTTTAATCGATAGATTATAATGCCAAATATGCTATGTTTAAAAGTCTGCCGATAATTTTCCATGGCAACCTATTCATTTATAACAATTTTTAAACAAATTATAAAAAAATGCTTTCTCGCTTTGAAATAACTTTTTTATAACTTGTAGGTATTATTTTAATAAATATAAATATTTGGGTACAATAATTAATGAAACTAATGAGTAAACAGAAGAGATTAAAGCAAGAATAGGACAGGCAAGAAATGCTTTCAACAAACTGAAAAAAGTACTCTGTAGCAGGGACATTACAATTTCTTTAAAGATAAGACTTCTGAGATGCTACGTGTTCTCCGTATTATTCTATGGGTTGGAGGCTTGGACATTAAAGAAGGATGTTTCGGACAGATTAGAAGCCTTCGACTTATGGGCCTACAGAAGAATATTAAGAATAAGTTGGGTGGATAGAGTCACGAATATCGAGGTTTTGAGAAGAATAGGAAAAGGTAAAGAGGTTTTAAATACAATTAAAGTCAGAAAACTGCAATATCTGGGACATGTTATGAGGGGCGAGCGTTATAACTTGTTACAATTAATAATACAAGAAAGAATACAGGGTAGAAGGAGTCGCGGAAGAGGATGCATCTCCTGGTTAAACAATTTGAGCGCTTGGTTTAATTGCACTTCTGCTGATCTCTTTAGAGCAGCGGTATAGAAAGTGCGAATTGCCGTGATGGTTGCCAACCTTCTTAGAGGAGATGGCATATGAAGAAGAAGATTATTGTTAGAGGAAAGTTAATCTTGTAGTTTTTTCATAAAATGCTTACTTTAATCGTAAAATTCAAAGAAACAATTAAAAATGCCGAAAAAGCCAATTTTATCATTTTCGGGGTTTTTTCAATCGGTTGGGCATCGAATTTAATAAAATCTTATTGGATGAAAGCTTAAAGTAGTTTTAAAATAAACAATTTTTGATTTTATCTTTTCAATCATTTCAAAAGAATTTTTTTCGTATATCTTCGTATATCTTTCGTAAGAAAGAGTTTCGTATCTCTACCCGTGAACGTGATCCTGCATATAGATTTTTTAATGCATTGAGGAGAGTGTAGCTTACTGGTGAAGAGTGCAGAACGTCCTATATCTTATTTAAGAGTAATATCATTATTTAAGAGTAATGTTATCATAAGCTTTTTGTATGTCAAGGAATGTCAGGGGCGTTTCTCTGTTTATTGCTGTTTTTTTCTATAATTTGTGTTAAACTAAATAAGTTGTTTTTACAGGAGTGGCCAGTTTTAAAGCCCCCTTGTTCTTCCTCTTCATATTGGCTGTATTCGGACTCTATTATGTTTCTCAGTATTTTTCTATACAGTCTACTGAATGTACTGGACACCAAACTTCCCACCAATAAGCCATTTTCCATTCATGGGGTACTGGATGTCCATATAAGAGTTCCTCAAAGACTTTTGTATTAGCATTCGAAATAGCTTAGGTGTTCCATTTCTAATCAGTTGTACTGGAATACCTTCTGGAACGTAAGTTTATCATTATTTAAGCTTCTCATCATCTTATCATAATTTTTACGTCGATAATTATATGTTCTCCTGCTATTTCTATACCTGGTGAAGCTATATTTTACAGATATTCTTATCATTTTTCTGTTAACCAGTTTTTATATTTAGTCCAGGGCGCATCTGTCTTGAGAAGGACGTTGAGAGGTGACTCAAATTTTTTTGCAGAAATTGCTTAAAAATAACTCAAATAATAATATTTGAGTTATCCTTCCACTTAACATGGTCCGGAACATTGTTTAAATAACTCAAATAATAATATTTGAGTTATCCTTCCACTTAAAATGGTCCGGAACATTGTTTAAATAATCAAAGTGTCAAAATATGAAGGAAAAATTCGATTTTTTTATTGGTTTTTTGATTATAACTTTAAAATTATTCATTTCTAAGAAAAGTTGTACTGACATAAAAGTTGCGTAATTAAATTTCCTAAAATATAGGATAAGTTACAAATTAAAGAAAATAGTCACCCTTGTTGCAAAATAGCAATAATTGCGAAAAAAAAACATACAAAAAGAAGTATTCGCATTTTACGCTTTTCAACCATTTATGCTACACTTAGGACCTTCATATTTTACCCAGAAAAACTTTATGACATAGTAAAACAACGCTATATATTTTATTAAGATCGGTTTAATAGATTTTGCAAAATAAATTTTGAAATCAAGCTTTCGCAAAAAAAATTCATTTTTTAAAATGTTGCAGGACTGAAAATAAAGCAGATAGCAAGTTAAATTTTTTTGCTTATAGAAGTGTACTGTACCTTTCATTTGCAATTTGCAAAATTAAAATCGATTAATTACCACGGCGATAGGAAATTTTTTAAATAAACATTAATTTTTGGTGCTACGCGCAGGAGAGCGGTGTTCGATTAACACAAGTTGATTTCCACCAAAATTTCTTCCAACCTTTATCTAATATATTATTTTCTTACTCTATATTTTGTTGAATTTTAAGATTTTAATCCCACAAAAATCAAACTAATTTTATTATTGTTTGTGAAATATTGTTTAAACAATTGCATATGTTTAAAACTAATAAACTTTTATTCTCTAAGTTAAAATATATGAACAAAGAAAATTTTTGCTAAAAAAGTATTATTTCAAAGGATAGAGTATGTGTTTTTATTTTGCAATAAACACATTTATTTATTTATATCGAAACGTAATAAAAATTAAAATGTATTAATCATTATCAAAGGTCATTGGAATGCCCAATCAGAGCAAACTATCCGCTGTCCTACGCGTAGCACCAATAATTAATGTTAATTTAAAAAAATTCCTGACCCCGTGGTAATTAATCAATTTTAATTTTTCAAATTGCAAATAAAAGGTTCAGTAGACTTCTATAAGCAAACAAATTTCTACTTGCTATCTGCTTTATTTTCAGTCCCGTAACATTTTGAAAAAATGAATTGTTTTTGCGAAAGCTGGATTGCAAAATTTATTTTGCAAAATGTATTAAACCGATCTTAATGAAATTTACAGTATTATTTTACTGTATTATAAAGTTTTTCTGGGTGAAATACGAAGGTCCTAAGTGTAGCATAAATGGTTGAAAAACGTAAAATGCGAATACTTGTTTTTGTATGGTTTTTTTGCAATTATTGCTATTTTGCATCAAGGGTGACTATGTTTTAAATTTTTAACTAATTTTATATTGTAGGAAATTTAATTACACAACTTTTATGTCCGTACAACTTTTCTCGGAAATGAATACTTTTAAAGTTACAATCAAAAAACCAAGAAAAATATCGAATTTTTCCTTCATTTTTTGACATTTTGATTGTTTAAACAATGTTCCGGACCTTTTTGAGGATACCTCAAATATTATTATTTGAGTTATTTTCAAGCAATTTCTGCAAAAAAATTTGAGTCACCTCTCAACGTCCAAATGTGCAAATATTTTTACAGGTGCGCCCTGGTCTAATTGGTCCATTCATTTTTGTGACTGTACCAAAAGAAATATTAACAACATAAAATATGAAGTTGATTATGATTATGATAAACTCTGCTGAACAACTCCAACTACTACTAAACAAGAAAAGCAGTGTCTATAAAAACTATGGACTAAAAATCAATTTAAAAAGGGCTTAATAAATGATAATAACAAAGAAAACAGATATACAAACAAACAGATATTTGTTAGGTGTACCGATAGAAAGGGTTAAAAAATACAAATATAGTATGTTCGCCAAACTCAGACACAACTAGCTATTGATTTTAGTAGGTAATTTTTTTTGTTTTTGGCCAATTTTGCCAAAATTACTAACTATTTAGTAATTATTAACTATTTAGTAATTATTTTTTTGCCAATCTTACCAAATTGGCAAAATTACTCACTAAAATTACTAGCCAGTTGTGCCTGAATTAGCGAACCGACTATATCTGGAAACTTGCATTTCAGAAAATAACGATCAAACAACAGAAATGAGGGCCAGGAGTAGAATATAGATATACTTTATTGTTACTGAAAATTATACAATTTTATAGATGAAGCTTACAAAGAGTCAGAAAATAACAATAACAATTACAATCAACTTTATCTGGGACACGTAATGAGAGGACAGCGATATGAAATGCTAAAATTGATAATACCGAAAAAATAAAACCACTAAGGAGTATGGGAAGAAGGAGGGTGTTATGATTGAAAAATTTAAGGGGCTAGTTTAAATGCAGTTCAGTATAATTCTTTAGGTAATTTATTAATCAATAGTAGAAGTACTTAGAGAAGTGGTAGATAGAGTAAAGATATTGGTGATGATATCAAACCTCCGATTGGGAGATGGCACTTAAAGAAGAAGACTAAATAGATAAATTTAATAAAAAGAAAGAATATAACATTGAATAACAAACATTATTATTTTTATATTTATCAAAAATTAAAGCACAAACTCACCACTATTGCAAACGCATTCTTCATCTTGAAATAATCTTCAATATAAACAAAATTTAGAAACACTTTTTAATATTTATTCGTTAAAAAGTAATTTATCGATACAGTTAAAAGGAAGAATATCTCGCAAATAGGCAAATTATTCTTTTTATATACCATAATATTATCTACATGAGATTTTTATGACGTAGAGGATGTTGACACTTTTTTTAGTTAGTAAAGCCGGGATTTTACGCCCCAAAATGGTCTTTTGTGATTGATATGATTGTTTTTATTATTTTATTTTGCAAAAAACCCACAATTTAATCTTGAGAAACAATTATTTTGACCATTCTCGGAAAACGTTATCAAAATATAAAAAAAATAAATTAAACTCATTTTTTGTCGGTGCTTGGTGAAAAAAATTCTTCTAATAATTTAATTTAACCTGACTCATTCATATTAACAATTCAGACATGTATTATTATTTTTAAGTAGACATATTATTATGATAGTACGGGATCCGAATATAGGTCGATCTGTACCCATCTGCTTACCGGATGAAACATTTTTTTTATTAAAGTTCATACATAGACAAATATTTCTAGCGTGGGTGGCCTATCAAAATTTTGTCATAGCTACCCAAGAAGCAATTGGACGTAATATTACGACGTATTAACGTTGGATTAAATGCCCCAACGTTAATACGCGACGTTGCGACGACGGCGACGGTCAGAAAACCATTATTTGCACCTAAGTGGGGAATAGAAATACGGGTTGCCTCGACGTCCCCCTCTCGACTTCTCAGCTCGAGATATTTTATCGTCAAATTACGTTAGTTTTTAGGACTTTGGTCTTGTAACGTAATAGCATTGTTTATCTACACAATGGTCTAGTTATGCAATGGTAATAGTATAAAATTCTTTATCACAGAAGTACGGCCGACACAATTCATTTTTACCAAATAGGTTAATAATCTTGAAGGATATTAAATCATCAGAAACGAAGATGCATGACGGCCTGTTGATACTTATTTAAGTAGGTTCCTACTCTATTCAGAATATAACCTAAGTGACTTGTATAATTATTTTATTAATCATCTGCCTCATTGCATAATGCGGTCGAAAATTTACAAACGCAAGGAAGTATACTGTTAAACTAGGTATAAAAATTGCTAAAAACTGAAAGCGCCTCAGAAATTTACAGGTTATGTCGAACAAAACGGTAAAAATAGAAATAACCATCGTAATTAAAAAAAAACATATTATTATGTCTAGACCCATACAAAATTATTCTTGATTTATATATAAACAAAATTCGTTAATTAAAATCAAATATTCATTAAAATCTAGCAAAACAATTGCCAAACATTATGTTTCAAAAAATGGCTGAACCATGGCGATTTTTCATTAATGGCGGATTTGACTCGCGACCTAAATTGCACTACATTTTAACTGATTTGGACAAGGACACCCCCTGCCGACCTTTAGTATAACCTATTTTTACCTTGCACACCTCGAATTTACCTATTGGTATACCTAATGCGTCCTAAAGTAAGCGCAAACAACCTGGTCTTGACGACAGACTCCCGACGACCGGTCGTCACCCCCATTGCTCATTTTTGTTGTCGTTATTAATTTGGGTGTTGCTACTAGTGTCCTCGCATCTTTTGGTAATCCGGAGATTCCAAAAGATAACAAAATATCTAAAAGCTCATTATTCCATTTTTGACTGCCCAACGCCTCAGCTTCTCCAGCCTCAAATACTTTGATTCTATTTTAAATTCCAAATTAGTCACCTCATCATCATCATCTGTAAGCTCAAACTCGTTAGCGATTAGATCACATTCATGCCCTTTTGGTGTAGTATCAGGTCTGTTGGTGTTGGCAGAAGTCAGAATGACATCTTCCTGTTTGACCTCATCATCTGTTAAGGTTAATCTGCTTGTAGATGCTTGTGCATGTACATCAGGCAGCTTAAACCGAAGGGTTTTATGAATACATTTTTTAATCTACTTATAGTTGGTTATTTTTATTTGTTGCATATATGTTTACCTCATGAAAATCTTTAGTCCCATTTTGAGTAATTAGCTCTTCAGGTTCTGTATGTGCCATTTTCAAAAGTTTAGCTTTTTGTCTGTAAAAAGGTGTTGAATATCTAAAAGTTTTTAATTTCTTTTTTCCATGCATTTCCCCTTCATTTTGAGACATTGTTTTCCTCAAAGAACAACTATATATTTTTTTAACTATATAGGTTTTTCATTCAATAAATTGTTATTGTTAATATACTGTGTATAGAAAAACTAGAAAAACCAAGTGTAAAAAAGTAAGGTTATGTTATGCAATGTAATATCTGTCATATTATAGTCATATAAGTCAAGATGAGTTAAGTCAGATAGGCCCTAATCAGCAAATCTTTACGTCGTTTTTTAGTTGGAAACTAAACAACCAATTGTCGAAAATTTACTTTACGACGTTGGATAGTCGTCGACGTTTTTTAGTAAATTACAGGTATCTTATAAAAAAAAACTTTGACGTCAGGTTAACGTATACAACTTTACTTAAGTACTACGTTGTTATTACCTACGTTGTATTGTCGTTCTCACCTTCCCGCAAGTACACGCAGCAATCTACCATATACCTACTGAGGAAACACCCGACGTCTCCTGAACGTTGGGTTCGATACTAATAAATACTCTGTAATCCCCGACGTTGAGCAGTCGTTAAATGTCTTCCGGTAAATTACATTGTAGTATAGACGTTATACCTGACGTCAGCTTAACGTTAAACCTTAACCTAATAATTAACGTTGGTATTCTCAACGTTAGATTGTCGTTGTCGTCTTCCCGAAAAATACGTCTACCATACTCGATAAAACACCAACGTCCTCTGAACGTTGGCATCTATCCTAAAAAATACGTTGTAATTCCCGACGTTGAGTAGTCGTTGATGTATGCCACTTAATTGCACTTATACTACAGATAGGTTAAGACCGACGTCAGCTTAACGTCAAACCTTATCCTAATAATTGACGTCGTTATTCCAGATGTCGCATGTCGGTTGGTCATCAGATTATATTACTTATTAGCAGCAACATAGGTCCATAGGAAAAACCGACGTTGTCCTTGGTTAAGGCTTATTGTGAACCAATTTTGTCCTTAAATTTAACGTCCCATTAGGACAAAATTGGTTGCAGGTCTTAAAACTGCTACTTAGGTATCCTTAAAGGTGGGGGGTGTAGTGGTTGAAATCAATAGTTCAAGCACATTTTTTTCTAAATTATGGTAGAATTATTTTATTTTTAAATTAAATAGTTATATTCAGTACAATTCATAGAATATTCAAAAAAAAATTCAAGGAAAAATATTAAAAAATAAGCCAACGGTGGCAAATTTTTAAAGAAACAATGAATTTTGCAGTGGACATCAGAACTCATCGTTAGATGATGTTAAATAAAAATTTCAAAAATATTTTATTAGCTTATGAGTTCCTCGAGCTAATGATGTCGAGTTTTTTGGTTTTATCGGATTTTGACTGTTTGCTATAATTCAGAAGTCAAAACAACGAATTTTTTTTTGCAATAAAGGGTGATAATCAACATATTTATTATTGGAGAACAAGCCTACGCTCTCTCCGATGAGACTCCAATTAGAGTCGAAAATCGCGATTCAGAGGGCTGGACTGCGCTCAGTATTCTAATTGAAAAATAAGATTGTTTTGCCTTCGCATTGCAACTGAATTAAAAATGAAATTTTTATTTTATTTTTATATTGGTGTTTACTCCTTTGAGTAACTAGGTCCATTTTCTGTTGAAATTTACCAGCTGAACACACGGGGTCGTGAATTGTAAGTTTTGAATTCCCTCTTGTCTTCTTCGCTTCAGCATCCATATGGCTTGCAAATTTTAGAAGCCTTGGAGGTGTTACCAAGGAAATGGGCCAATAAGTTTTCAATTTAAAAATCTTTTAGTAATATTTTTAATATTTTTAAATATTATTAATAATGCTATTAGGATTGAAAACTTTATCCTCCATATTTATTATTGTTAAACAAAAATAAGCATAAAACAAAAAATATCTCGACAGTGTTACCTCAAGAAATGTCTAAAGAAAATATATACAAAATTCCAGGTGAGTTGGTCAAGTAGTTTTTGAGTTAAAATATCTGCAGGCTTAGAAATAAGCAGTTTTGAGAAAAGGGCGTTTAAAGTATTGTCAACTATTATTTTCAATTTCTTTTTTGTCTATCAAATTGTAAAGTGGTGGAAAATGAGAACAGCTGGCTGTTGTCTGTTTCTCACTATGCTCAAGCGCGCTGGCGCGAAGTTGCTGCAAAGCGAGTCAAAGGTAGGGAGGTAGGGAGATAGTGTTGAATATCCCTATCTTCGACTCGCTTTGCAGCAGGTTCGCGTCAGCACGCTTGAACGTAATGAACAACGGTCAACAGCTGTTCTCATTTTCTTTTGTAAATCTTTTTTTTTCTAAATTTCTAAAAAAATTTCTTTTCGTTCTCATTTTACGATTTGACAGACAAAAAAGAAATTGAACATAAAAGTTGACAATACTTTAAACGCTTTTTCCTCAAAACTACTTTTTTTCAAAGGCTGTATATATTGTAACTCAAAAACTAGTTGACCGATCCACCTGGAATTTTGTATATCATTTCTTTAGATATTCCTTGAGGTAACGTTGTCGAGATCTTTTTTGTTTTATGCTCATGTTTTGTTTAACAATAATAAATATAATTAATTTCACCCTTTTCGGCAAAAAAATTAATTTTTTTGATTTCTGAGTGATATCAAAAAGACAAAAGTCACCGCAAAAATAATTATATTTTGAGATGTGTTCAAAAGTTTGTCCCATTGTTGTGATGTAGCCCTTTAAAGGGATTTTAATAAAAATTTTATACCTTTTACAAAGGATTTTTTCCAATTTGTCTATGTATGAAATTTAATAAAAAAAATGTTTCATCCGGCAAGCAGATGGGTACAGATCGACCTATATTTGGATCTTAGACTATGATATAAATAGTAAGTCAATAACATGCTAAGGATACATCATGTATATTTTAAAATAACATACATATAAAATCAGAGTTTTGTGTGTATTTTGAAAGTAAACTGAATGTAAGACCAAATACTTACAATGTCGGGATAGTATCATTAGGTTTTTTCCTGTTTTTTTTCCTCGTGATTTACTATGGAATTACTGACACGAGAATTTCACTGTCCACTGTATGTCTTTTTGAAAACAAATCATATGCTATAATTTTTCTGACTTTGAAGTAAAAGTTGATTTCATATAATCGAATGAACTATCTTCCAGTAAAGTCGTCCTAGGAACGCAATCAATAAATATTGGCAATATCATTATAAAGTCGTCTACTATAAAATATCTGTCTGAATTTTCAATATGAATGAGTCAGATAATATTAAATTATTGGAAGAATTTTTTTCACCAAGCAACAAAAACAAAATTCAAACGTCAAATAAATTTAATTTTAAAGTAAATCGTGCTTTATTTCTTATCTTAAATGGCATAAGAGAGACTGTCAAACTAATGTCAGAACGTGTATGTATCAATCTCTAAATTGGTGCCGAAATTTGTAATTATTACTGTAAATACTAGTTATTAAAATTAGTTTTCGCTCAAACAGTGACTAATAACAATTGTGTTACTTGTTAATCATCAAGAACAAGCTGTAACTTCAGTCAGTAAGAGAGTCAAACTGTCAATAGTTTTTCACTGTTGCTATCCCGTCCCAACGGACGCCAACGGTTAGGTAACCAGTATTGCAGTAATGTATCCAAGGTTATCACTATATCACTTATTTCCAGACATCCAAAGCGTTAATATAAACAAGTTCAAGTTACTTTTGACTACATCTGTTGACTTTTGACTTACAATATCTGCGCTGTATTGCCCCCCACGACACTCTATCACAAACGAACAATTTAAAGATTATTTCAATTCACTTGGGAGCCGCTTCATAGCAGCAGGGGACTATAATGCCAAACATACCAGGTGGGGATCAAGACTAATCACTCCGAGAGGTAGAGTTCTCTTAAATATCATAGAGTCAAATAATATGGATTATTCATCAACCGGCGAACCAACATACTGGCCCTCGGACAGAAATAAAATCCCCGATTTGGTCGATTTTGCTGTAATTAAGAACATCCCTAGGTCTAATATAAAAGCTACATCATGCTACGAATTATCTTCTGATCACTCGCCTATACTATTCACAGTTGGAACCCAGGTACTTATTAAAGAAATATCCCCCTCACTTTATAACAGACGCACACACTGGCCAAAATTTAGATCTATCCTGGAGAACAAGGTGTCTCTAGACATTCCACTAAAAACCAAAGAGGACATTTTTCTTGCTGTGGAACAACTAACTACAAATATCCAATCAGCTGCCTGGCAAGCAACACCAACAATACAAAATAAATGCATAATAAATGACTGCCCACAAGTTGTCAAAGAAAAAATTTTGCTAAAGAGAAGACTGAGGAAAAGATGGCAACAGACCAGAGATCCTGCTGATAAGCGTAGATTCAATAGTGCATCAAGGGAATTAAAAAAGCTCTTCGAAGATCTCAAAAACCAATCACTTCAGTACTACTTGGAAAATTTAGATTCCACTAAAGATACCGATTATTCGCTATGGAAAGCCACGAGAAAACTGAAACAACCCCAGAAACCGTCACCTCCAATTAGAAAATCGGACAGAGAATGGGCTCGTAGTGCACAAGAGAAAGCAAGTTGTTTTGCAGAGTATTTTCCGAAGTATTTACTCCCAATCAAGTGAATTCACCTGTGGAAGTAGACGTATTCTCATTTCTTCAAAGTCCATATCAAATGAGTTTGCCTATTCCGAAATTTAAGTCGTCCGAAGTCATCTTGGCTATTAATAATTTAAACGATAAAAAATCTCCAGGGTACGATTTGATCAGTGGAAAAGTATTGAAAGAATTACCTATCAAATGCATAAAACTTATAACGTTTATATTCAATGCCATATTAAACTTAGGTTACTTTCCTGATCAATGGAAAGTGTCTCAGATAATAACCATTCTAAAACCGGGGAAACCTCAAGAAGAAACTACATCGCACAGGCCAATCAGCCTCTTGCCAATCACGTCTAAAGTTTTCGAAAAACTATTAGTAAAAAAACTCGAACCCTGGATCAAAAATCTAATTCCAGACCACCAGTTTGGATTTCGATCCCATCAATCAACAATCCAACAAGTTCACAGAGTGGTAAAACATATAAATGCTGATTTTGAGGCCAAAAGGTACTGTTCAGCGGCATTTCTTGACGGTAGGCAGGCATTTGACAATGTATGACATGAAGGCCTCCTATACAAGCTAAAAAAGACATTACCGCACAGCTTTTACATTCTTCTTGAGTCATATTTGTCAAGTAGGTGTTACTTTATTAAATACCAAGATGCAATTTCCAAACTCTATTCTATCAAAGCTGGCGTACCACAGGGTAGCGTGCTGGGACCTACCTTGTATCTCTTGTTTACCGCAGATATACCTCCACCTCTTCAGGAACCACTAGAGGAGAGACCACTTACAGAAGAAATGATGCTAGGAACATTTGCCGACGATACTGCAATCCTAGCCTCACACACAGACCCTATTTATGCCTCGCATATCCTTCAAGCGTATCTAGACAGAGTACAAATTTGGTTTTTGGAATGGAAAATTAAAGTGAATGAAGGAAAATCTATTCAAGTTACATTTACAACACGAAGAGGAACTTGTCCTCCTGTAACTTTAAACAATCACCAATTACCATCAGCCAACGAGGTAAAATATCTTGGTATTCATTTGGACAGAAGTCTCACATGGAGGAAACATATCTGGACCAAGAGAAAGCAACTAGGTCTCCAATTCAGAAATATGTATTGGTTAATGGGCCGTTCATCAAGACTATCTCTGGATAATAAATTGCTGCTCTATAAGGCAATACTTATGCCAATCTGGACATATGGGTTGGAACTATGGGGAACAGCCAGTCACTCCAACATCGAAATCATCCAACGCTTCCAATCAAAAACCCTCAGAACCATCACTAATGCACCTTGGTACATCAACAATAGAATTATTCATCGAGACCTTAAAACTGATACGGTACAAGAAGTCATCACAAAACGTAGCGCTGCTTACATTGCCAAGTTGGAGGATCATGAAAACCAGTTTGCACTTAACCTCCTAGACAATTCCCAAGAACAGCGTAGGTTAAAGAAGTTCAAACCATTGGACTTACCATTTAGAGTAAACTTTTAAACTAATGAGTTAGTAGTTATGAAATGTAATTATTTTGTACAGAACTTTATAAAAATTGTACTTTCCCTAATAGCACACGACGTCCTTTTCACGTCCAAAATAGGTCCATTTTTGGTCCTTACGTCCATGGACTATTAACGGACGTCCTTTGGACGTCCCATTTTGGACGTCCTTCGGAAGGAATAAATATGGACGTCCTTTGGACGTCCGACGTTGGACGTCCTTCGGACGGAATAAATATGGACGTCCTTTGGACGTCCGACGTTGAACGTCCTTTGGACGTCCATACTGGACGAAATACGGACGTTTTATGAACGCGTATATATTATATTGGACACATTATACCAATTACGGGATCAAATAGCAAAATAATTCAATAAAATATTAACTTACGCGTTAACTTTACGTTAATGAAATACAGTCAAACCTGTCAGTAACGGCCACTAAAATGAAAGAACTATTGGCCGATATAGAAAGGTGGCCGTTATTGCCAGTTTTTGTAGTCTAGATATACAGTAAAACTTGTGTTACTGGCCACCTGATAAAATCGGCCACCTGTACTAACGGCCAGTTTAAATATTCCCCAAAACAATTATATCTAGACTACAAAAACTGGCAATACCGGTCACCTTTCTATATCGGCCAATAGCTTTTTCATTTTTAGTGGCCGTTACTGACAGGTTTTACTGTAATTGGTTTGGGGAATTTTTAAACTGACCGTTAGTACAGGTGGCCGGTGTTTGCAGGGGGCCGGTAACACAGGTTTTACTGTAGTTTAAATTGAAAAGATTAAATCTTAATTCAAAATTGTATATACAATTATTACAATTATAAACAAACTATATAGTTTAATATCCAAAAAATGTTTTTGATTTTATGTAATGTAATGAAAATCTTATTTGTAAATTATTGGTTACAATGTTTAACAATAGGAAATATTCAAGAATAAATAAAATAAAAGTTTAATCCTAACAACACAAAACATTCCAGGAATGTAGGTACTACCGTTCTATTCCGTGAACATCTATCTGATTAAATTATGGGTGGAAAGTTACCACAAGATTCTATGAACATAGTACAATGTCTTCCTGGAGGGGTAAAATTTTCCATTACAAGATTTTAAGAGAGGCCATTTATTGTACTGTTCAATTTGCGTTCATTTTCAAATTTGCCGCGCGAGTATCTATGTAGCGTCTCGTGGTCATTGGTCATCACATTTCATTTTCATAACATAACCGATAACCTAAAAATTTAGTAAAAAAGTAAAAATTTTGATTGGAAAAAAATGCATCGATAAGGGGATGTGGGAAATGGAAATTAGTGGCTTTTTTGCTGTACTGTCTGCTAGTTTTTGCTCTGGGCACTGGCTAGATCTCTTGTTTAAACAATTTTGTAAGTATTATAAAATCCGTTTTCAATTTTCTTTATTCTTTATGAAACGAATCATTTATACATGCATATTATTACCTGTAAATAGGTACCTATTTCTTTTGATTTTTAATTGTAAAGAATAGAAAAATTACCGTTCATTTTAATTTTTTTTAGAATCAGCTGAAAGTGGCCTACAAAAAAAAACCAAGAAGGAAATGTATAGCCTTGTGGCTATGAAAGGCAAAAGAGAGATATAAAAAGTGTATTGGCTAGTTGGAAGAAAGTCCACATTGTCCATGCATAATAAGTTATTACATTATCAACAAATATCAAGAAGATAGCAGGGTCACGAGCATCAACTTCATGAGTTCAAGAATATCGAGGAAATCCAGCTCCTCGATACTACTGGGCAAACTAGAAGATTGAAGAGGACAAATCCTTTTGAACTAGTTTGAGTGATAGGTGATAGTGAAAAACGGAGCATAGTGCTTGTGTGCTGTGCCTGTGTATGTTAGAATAGTGCACGATCTTGTTAGATTAGATAAGAGACGCTATGGGGTAAGCTCTTCATTTTAAGAAACAGTAGTAATTTAGGCTAAATTAAAATTGCTCATTGGTCAGTTATGACCAGATTGTTTTTTTATATTTGGCAAAAAGGACTTAAGTCAGAATTGCACATTGATAATGTTTTGATGATTTCTGGACCAGAAAAAAACTGTTGTAGATGTAAACTGTATGTACAGTAGAATCTACTACAGTACTGTAGAAATCATCAAAACATTATCGATGTGCAATTCTGACTTAAGCCCTTTTTCCCAAACATCAGAGAATTGTAATGTACAATAATTCTCCTATCTGCTTTTTCATGAATTTTGTAGGAGACGAAAAACCATTTTTAGGATCATCTGCTTTCACATGTTTTGTAGTAAATAGATAGTTGAATTTACTACAAAACATGTCAAAAAATATATGAAAACAGGAGGTGACTATAAAAAAAGTTTTTAGTCTCTCTTACAAAACTCATGAAAAAACAAATCGGAGGTATGTCACATCAGTGACTAAGAATGTCTAAAAAATATACTTTGATGTCCCAAGAACCAAATGTAACCTACAGTCCATCTAATTTACTTACTGTTGCACGTCATTATCTACGCCAGAGATCTAAGTTGACATAGTTGCCAAAGTATAAAAAGATCCTGAATCCATTTTAAATCAAATATGTCACATAATTATTGTAAACGTGGATTATACAACAAAACAAATTAATATTCAATGTAAATAAGTAAAAACTTAAGAAATAGAGAACAAGAATTAAGTTATAATCTTTTAAGATTTGCAGTGCAAGAGTTTTTGCACTGCATTGTTAATAATTAAAAAACGGCTCCGAACTCTTGGCAAAAAGCCGGTAGGTTTCTTTGTATAAGTATGTCTACAATAACAACTAAAAAAGTTGTCAGATACCTCGATTATTCCAAGTCGTTATAAAATTAGGTGAAATTTATATTTTTATAGTAGAGGATCTTTTTATAGTAAAGTAAATAATAAAAACAGTAAATATAATAAATAAAACAGATACTTATAGTAAAGAATACCCAGATAGCACAAGTACGTTTTATGGACATCCAATGGACGTACATCTGTGTACATTGGAACGTCCAATGGACGTCCCGCTAAGGTACAATGGACATCCGATGGACGTCCAACGAATGTCCAGAGTTCACAAAATTGGACGTCCATAGAACGTCCGCTACAAACGTACATTGTACGTTGTATTGGAGCTTTCAGTGTACACCTTATGTACATTCAATGTACGTCTTATGGACATTTGTAGGGCACTTTTCAGAAAGCAATCCAGTATCCATAATTTTGTGAATACATAGCAAAAAGCTTTTATAGGAAATAGTTCCTTATAATACTAAACTTATAGATACTTAAAAATATTACACAAAAGACCTTTTTTATTTCTCTTTACTATAACTTCATTATAATATATACTTTATTATAGGAACTTCATTAATGCACGACTGCACTTGCACGATAAACAGAAAACACAAATATATCACAGGATGTATTTTCATAAAGACGAGATTCAGATAATGACGCCTTAGGAAGCATGCACATTAAAAGAGGTTTAATCTCTGTTCTGTTTCTGTTCCAAACTATTTTTAGAGTCAGTACCGTTGTTGTATATTACAAGCGCGTTTGCCATTCTGTGAATTATCATAAATAAACCATCTTTCAGTATTCCACAACAATTAACAGCGATAATCCCCTAAAAGTACCTGCCTAAACTACACCTTTCACGACCGATAGCGCGAAGAGCGACAACGTTGTCAAGAAGATTCTCATTTAGTTTGTATTGGGACTTAAAATAATAGTCGCGTTTTGTGTAAAATATCCATGGACCACAAATGGATGTCCAATGTACGTTGAAATCAAACGTCCAATGGACGTCCCGTAATGTACGTACATAGTACGTCCAGTTTTGGTCCATGGACGTTTGGACTTTAAATGTACGTTATATGGACGTACATCGGACGTTGTGTGCTATATGGGTATAAACAAATATGAAGTGTCATCACCGTAACTGTCAAATAAATGTTACCAATTTATTCTAAAATGTCACCTTCGTTCGATTACAGTTACAGTGTGATCCGAACAAATCTGCTTCATAAAAACGCTTTATAATCCATTTATACAAATTAAATGAAACATATTATTGTGTATTTCTTTAGGTTAACATTAATAGAAATCTTCAAATATTATTTCTACGCGTATATAATAAAATATGTCTAGTGGCTGTAATTCCAGTGTACTCGGCAAAGTGATTCTAAAAAAGAACACACCTACCGCCTAAATATTTCGTGTTGGTATCATGCAACCTCACAGGCTACGACGCGGATGACGCGCAACAGTTAGTAAATTAGACGAAGTATGTAGATATATACAGGGTGTAACAAAAATACAGGTCATAAATTTAATCACATATTCTGGGACCAAAAATAGTTTGATTGGACCTAACTTACCTTAGTACAAATGTGCACACAAGAAAAGTTACAGCCCTTTGAAGTTATATATATATATAATAGCACCAAGGGTCTTAGAGGCCCATGGCTTGAAAAGTTTGTTTTTTTTCTTCATTTTCACGTTTCTTTATGTACTGAGATCTTCTCTGGCTTGATATGTGATTTTTCTCCATTCCTTCCTGTTATTCATTTTTCTTTTCTGACCCTGTAGCACCATTCTTTCCAAATCTTTTTCGACCTCTTGCTTCCATCTATTTTTCGGCCTTCCTCTTCTCTTTCTTGAAGCTGTAGTGTAGTTTAGTACCATTTTTGGAGTCCTCGTGTTTGGCATCCTTTCAATGTGACCTCGCCATCTAAGTCTCTGTGCCTTTATCATTCATTTGAAGTTACAAGATGAAGTGATTTTTTCCAATATATCGAAAACTATTAGAGATTTTTTATTGAAAATGGACATGTGGCATTATTATGGCAGCAGTATCTTACGAAAAAACTATAGTAAAATTTGGACACCCCATAAAAATTTTATGGGGGTTTTGTTCCTTTAAACCCCCCCAAACTTTTGTGCACGTTTCAATTTAATTATTATTGCAGTACCATTTAAACACAACGTTTTAAAAACTTTTTTGCCTCTTATTGCTTTTTCGAAAAGTCAATTTTTATCGAAATATTTTGAATATTTGTCAAATCCACCACATATTTGTATATGGTTAAGTATGATTATGGAGACTTGGTAATAATATGCAGACTTATTTATGCTTTACATTTTTAGGGATATTTTGAACCATATTAAAAAAGAAGCCAGATCTCGATAAAATGTGCCTTATCGAAAAAATACAAAGAGGCAAAAAAGTTTTAAAAACATTCTGTTTAACTAATGGTACCTCAGTAATAGTTTAATTGGAACATACACAAACATTTGGGGGGTTTAAAAGAACAAAACCCCCATAAAATTTTTATGTAGACATGTTAAAAAAGAAGTCGCAACTCGATAAAAACTGCCTTATCTGAAAAATACTAAGAAACAAAAATATTGAATTTAACTAATGGTACCACAATAATAAAATTGAATTGGAACATACACAAAAGTTTGGGAGGATCTAAGGGATCAAAACCCCCATAAAATTTTTATGGGGTGCACAAATTTCACCATAATTTTTCTTTAAGATATTCCTGCCATAATACTGCCACATGTCTATTTTCAATAAAAAATCGCTAATAGTTTTCGATATAATCGAAAAAATCGATTTTCATTTTGTAATTTCAAAGGGCTGTAACTTTTTTTATGTGCATATTTGTACTAAGGTAAGTTAGGTTCATTCAAACTATTTTTGGTCCCAGGATATGTGATTTAATTTATGACGTGTATTTTTGTTACACCCTGTATATACAGCCGATTACGCACCACCTTAAAAATTGGGCATTTTTGATGTCTCGAATTTCCTAAACCTGTTGTTGCATCTAAGTGATTTTTTTATAATATTCTAGCCTAGGCCCTAGGCTATAGGTTAAGTACCTCCTTATGCTTGTCATGCACGGGGAGCTATACTGTAATATATATTATATCACATCGCACTCTATAGTAATGAGTGAGCCTGCACATATGGAACCATTTGTTTTCTGTCTGCAGGCTCACTCATTACTATAGAGAGCGATATGATATAATGTACATATATTACAGCATAGCTCCCTGTGCATGACAAGCTTAAGGAGGTAACCTATAGCCTAGGCTATAATATTATAAAAAAATCACTTAGATGAAACAACAGGTTTAGGAAATACGAGACATAAAAAATACCCCATATTTAAGGTGGTGCGTTAATTTCTTGGAGAAGTGTATTGTAATTTAATGTAAATAATGTAATATCCAATAATTGTAATTTAATATAAGATGTAATATAAGTTCCTTAAAAAATATATTTTTTATTTCCCACGACATTAGATGGATGTTCGGCAGCAAGACATTGGACCAAACTGGGACGTCCTATGAAGGCCCAATTGACGTCCACCGAACGTCCCTTCGGATGTTAAGTGGACCTCCATTGGGCGTTTGGTAACGTGGCATTTGGACCAAAATTGGACGTCCTGTGAAGGTCCAATTCACGTCCCCTAGAACGTCCGGTTAAGGTCCAATTTTCTTCCGATTAAGGTCCAATTTACGTCCGATTAAGGTCCCATTTACGTCCGATTAAGGTCCAATTTACGTCCTATTAAGGTCCAATTTACGTCCGATTAAGGTCCAATTTACGTCCGATTAAGGTCCAATTTACGTCCGATTAAGGTCCAATTTACGTCCGATTAAGGTCCCATTTACGTCCGATTAAGGTCCAATTTACGTCCTATTAAAGTCCAATTTACGTCCGGTTAAGGTCCAATTTACGCCCGATTAAGGTCCCATTAAGGTCCAATTTACGTCCTATTAAGGTCCAATTTACGTCCGATTAAGGTCCAATTTACGTCCGATTAAGGTTTAATGTATGTCCGATTAAGGTCCAATTTACGTCCGATTAAGGTCCAATTTATGTCCGATTAAGGTCCAATTTACGTCCGATTAAGGTTCAATTTACGTCCCCTAGGACGTCCGATCAAGGTCCAAATTACGTCCGATTAAGGTCCAATATACGTCCCCTCGGACCTTAGATGGACGTCCAATGGACGTTCGGTAGCGCGACATTTGGACCAAAATAGGACGTATAAAGGACGTTCCTCGGACGAAAACGGACGTCCAATGGACGTCCCTAAAGTCCGTGAAGGACGTCCAATGGACGTCCATTGGACGTCCTTGTGCTATTAGGGTTGATTTTGCCAGTGGGTAAAATCTTTCTTGTCCTTAGTCAATGTAATTACTTTTGTTTATTGTTGACACTCAACAGATTGCAAAATAAATTTAAATAATAAAAAAAAAACTTTTGACTACATGAGTAACAATTTAAATCAATGTTCCCCCACTGTTAGCAACACCATGTCTGGGCCCAATTCTTCCAGTAATCTTACTAGTTCATATGCAACTGGTACTATGACTAAACAACGTCCGAAGTATCCCAAGAAGGCCGAAGCAATTTTATAATTAGTTGTACGTCTCTATAGTATCCAATGATTGTATATCCAATTTTTTTTCTTCATAATTTTTACCTAATGTTATTTAAGATTTAGAAATTAACTGTTATAATAATTAGTTTTAAGTCCTTATTGTAATTAATTATTGTATAATCAATATTGTTTGTGTCAATGGCCATTGCTGCCGAGAAACATAAATTTAAATAAAAAAAAATTGCATAAGATGCCACAAGCAAATAGTTTCAGGGAGTCATCGTTATCAAATATCAATATAAGACCACATTTACTATTTCAATTAATGTACAATCATCTTCCGTTACAACTTAAATCTGCAACATCTTTCCCTAAGTTCCGAAAAATGACAAAAGCCTATCTATCCAAAAGACCATATTATTCAATAGAAGAATTTCTTAATGAATAACTAAGAAAATTGGGTTCCATGCGCAGTAGCATAAACTTGTCAGTTCCTTATGTTGTACCATTTTATTTTATTTGTTGTATGTTCAATTTGCAATTTATATATATTTTGCAATAAATTGTTTTTGTCTTGGCTTTTATATCTTATACTGTATATTGTTGACGATTTATCTAATTTTAGTAAATTGTAGTTGTTATTTGTTATTTATATTATGTTTTTCTTTTGACTGTATGTAAGCTTTGTCCATAAAATTGTAAAAATTTTCAGTGGCAATAAAGCATAAATATTTCTATTCTATAATGATCAAAAACATTTTAAACTCTATTGAAATTTTTAACTTTCCCTTAACACATTCAGCAAACGTAAATAATCCACCTCCCTGGTTAATACCTTCGCCTACTTTAAATTTTCAACTATTATCATATCATAAATCTGAAAGTAATCCACAAATATTTATAAGCAATTATAATAGAATACTTTCTTCTTTCCCAGGGCCTCACCGTCCACGTGTGCAATGTGTGCGACGCACACAAGCGCCAGCAATTAAGGGGCGCCACTAGAGTTTTCACAAAAATTTTAGGCGGATCGAAATAACACTTACCCATGTTTTTCAGCTTTTACTAAACGTTGGGATATCATAAAACAACACTTTGCAAGTCTGGCTTTAAAGCATTTATCTAATACACGCTGGTCCAGCAGAATTGATGCTTTAAATCTATTATACAAAAACAACAATGTTTTATGTGATACAACGAATTAGGATAAAGATCGTGATTGAAATTATCAAGTTAGATATTTAGGAGATAAAATATCAACATTTACATCCATAAACACAGTTGTTCAGTCTACATAAAGTTCTGATGAAAGTTAACTTCGTTAAATTCGCAAAGTTTTTCAACCAAAAACAAAATGAATATGCAGCTGGCCTTAAATGCTTTGCAAGAGATAAAACAATTATTGTTGGTAGAGTTTTGGACAGATATCAAATTTAATGATGATATTACTACAGCAAATGAAACTGCAGAGAAACTGGATGGGAAGCCCAGTTATCAACCAGCCACACAGTTGCGGTTTCGGAAAAAAGCTGACAATTCGATTACGAACATAAAGACGAACCGATTTTGGATCCTGTCGTACAAAGTTAATTGAAAATGTCATACAAAGTTAATTTATTTCGTTGTATTCTTGAGCAAGCATTAGCCCTAGAAGGACCAAGGAGGGTTAAAAAGTATCCACATCCAACATTGCATTACATCCGATTTTCTAAATACATTTGTTCCTAAAAATCTCAAATAATTAGTAGTTGTCGGCATACTACTGCCCTATTAGATGGCGTAATTAGCATTTTTATAATTTAATTCATTTCCTAATTCTTTTTTAAAAACTTAGTGAATATTATACATTTTATCAGTAGACTATAAATAATCCTCTTGAATACCTTCAACACCATCCCAAAATGGAAATGGACGATATCATTCATGTGTGAAATTAGCAAAATCTAAAATAAAAAAAGGCCAATAAGTGGGCAAAAACAACAATAGTTTGTTCAAAATGCAAGTATGTATGCAGTAAGCACAACAAGAAGTCAAAAATGTTTCTGTATCCTACGATGATGCCAATTTCCACTGAGTCCGAGTAAATTATAAATTCTATCTTTTAACTGTTCCATTAACGTCTAGGAATAATATAAAAGTGTTATTTTTAAATTAGTTTAAATAAAGAAGCACGTTTTTAATTAATTTATGTGTGTACATTTATTGACCCTCCTCGGTGTTTCTAATAAAAGGTTGGTCCTGCAAGGGTTAATGTCAGTAAATGAAAGATTTTCATATTGGAAAATCATGTTAATTCTTTCAAATTTTTATATAATTTGAACGACAGTACAGAAAACTCAATTAAAATTTTGTGTAAAAATTTGGAAAACAATCTTAGATTTAATGATCATCTATATATTTTATTATAGAGGTAGACGATTTGTTTAAAGAACTATATGAATTATACAGCTTCAGCCTTTGTTAAAAGAATTAAATAATGATGTTTGTAAAATTTTAAAATATTTATTTATAAAGGGATTAACTGTTTCTTCTTCTTGATGTGCCTATCCGTGAAGAATGTTGGCGATAATCATGGCAATCTTTATCTTAGCTATATCCCCGCTATTCAGAGCGGAAAAGCTGCACAGATGTTGTGTTGAACCAAGTTCTGAGGTATTTTAACCAGGATGTTTTTCCTTGCTGGACCTCACTTTCCAAATATTTTTCCTTGCACGATGGCTTGTAGTGGGGCATATATAGATTCATTTCGGAGTATTCTAACTTCGAGATTTGATGGTGGTCAGTACTTCTCGGTTCTTCTTCATTTTTCTGAGAACCTTCTCATTTGTAGCCCGGTCGGTCCACGGGATTTTAAGAATTCTACGGTATAGCCACATCTCAAAGCTTAAAATTTTCTGCTCATATCTTCGTTTAAGGTCTACGATTTAACACCATAAAAAGGACAGAGAAGATGTAGCATCGCAGCATGATTACTTTTATACCAAGAGAGAGGTTGTGACTCTTGAAGAAAGCCCCATACGGTTGAAGGTGAATTTAACTTTTTATTTCCAATGCGCGCTCTTATTTCTTGATTGTTAGTCCATTCTTCATTTATTATGGCGAGGTACTTGTGTGCGTCACTCTTTCTACAGGGGTTTGGTTGATTTACAGTTGCCTCTCTGTTATCTTTTCCTTGCTAATGATCATAAGCTTTGTCTTTATTACGTTTATATTGAGTCCGTATTATCTACTGTCAGCCATAGGCCTATAAGGCCTGTTAGCGCTGTTATATATTATCGATTGTAATATGTGATTTTGTTCATGAGGACTTGAAGGTCTTCTAGGTTGTCCGCAACAAATGTTATGGTCTCATCTACATACATGATGTTATTTAACAGGTACCCGTATAGTAGAATTTCTTTTCAGTTTCGTTCAAAGCTTCGATAAATATTCTTTCAGAGTTAGAGATTAAAAATTAAGTAGAGATATTCACGTATTCAGTGTGTTCACCTTCAACTCTGAGGTTTGCAATATGATTGCAGTAAATGCTGGAAGGCGCGAAAAGTGATTTTTTTCTGAAATAGATATTTGTTTTCAAGTTTACCTGTATCTTTAGTTATTGATGTTGTTATTACCTCAAAGATTTATTTTTACTTAATTTTTTTAACTTAGTTTATTTTCCTGTTGCATATATGAGAATTTTTAGTTATTTTTGTTTGTTTACCATAAATAATTGTTCCATTTCACATTATTTAATTTAACGAGACGATTTAAAAAAAAATGGGTATTTTTGGGCGCCATTAAATGTTTTGCACACAGGCGCTAACACGTGCTGGCGCGGCACTGTTCTTTCCCTGGATATATCCAAGTTTACACAGATGCATCTAAAACAACTTCTGGTGTAGGATCATAATTATTTGTTTTAAGAGACATAATAAAAAGTTTCAAATTGCCCACAGAATCCACTGTGATAACTGGAGAAATGTATGCAATATACAGAGCTCTAAATAATTTAAAAACAGTCAAAACAGATAAATTCCTTATTATTATGACTTATTCAATCTCCTCCATAAACTATCAAAAATGTACACCTACAACCCGACATCTAAATTAACTAAAAACGAGATGCAGCAGCTGAAGAACAAAACATTAGTGTTCGTGTGGGTACCGTCAGAGCCACTTACAGTTTGGCCGCTCACGTGCAATTCCAAGTATGCCGCCCCCTCTTTAACTATAACTATTTAGATTGGCCTTTCAGAAAGTCCCTTAGTTTTGTTACATACAGAAGGGTGTGAAAAAAGAAAAAGAATACTTCACAAATAATAACCATTTAATAATGATAATTTGCAATATAACATTTTAAAACTATACGTTAATATTCTTAAGAAACACTTACTACAAAACAAAAATGTAATTATTATATTCTTAAATAATACAAATTGTTACAAAATTATTTAAATGATTGCTTGTTTTAAAAATACATTACGAAAAAGTACAAATTTTTATAATTATTAAAATCTAAAAAATAAAATAACACAATATCAATATGTATTTATTTTATAATTAAAAAATGGTTTTAAGCATAATTATTTAAAGGATAAAAGGAAACAGCTTTAAAATTTAATAAAGCTCCAATAAATGAACGTGAAATACGGCGATACGGTATAATTTTCAGGTCAACTCCTAATTGCATGAAAATTTGGATTTAGGTTCTACTCATACTCCACTTCAAAGTTGAACTTTGTGCCGATTGTTTGCTTTTACTTGGGGGATGAAAGTCACTCCTTCTCGGGGGTGAAAAAAATATACGTTTAAAATAAGACCGGAAACAGATTAACTGACTAACCTTAAGCAACTTTTGTTCTATCGAGTTTTTTAACTTAGGTACTAGGTTAATTCAGTAGTACTAGAGTCATTTGCGACTAAAAATGTTTACTTTTCAACAAAAAAAAAATACGTTTTCAGGCGGTTTTTTGCAAATACTCAAAAAGTAAGTATTTTATTGAAGAAATATTCTTAGAAAAAATGTAGCATATCAAAATACGAAAAAATGGTACAGTAAAACCTGTGTTACCGGCCACCTGTCAAAACCGGTCACCTGAATTAGTCGCCAGTTTCAAAGTTCTCCAAACCAAAATTTGTGGACTACAAAACATGGTATTAGCGGCCACCTTTTAATATCGGCCAATAGTTCTGTCATTTTTAGTGACCGTTATTGACAGGTTTTACTGTATATTCGTAGTATATAGAACCAGTGAAAGCAAATTTGTAGCTCATGAAAAAGATGCTCTTATCCGTCAAATTCCAAATCGAATATTTCAACGTGAAATTACCAAAAATTGAAGCTCTTTTCGGAAAAAACCCATTAAAACTTTTTTAATATGTTTACAAAAAGCTTTAAATTTATGTTTTATAAAAGTTTCTAGCATCAAAAGTAAGCAAGTTAGCTTCAAAATAAAGTTGGTTCCTTTTTTTTGGTGAAAATATCGTGAAAATATCGTGAAAATCTCCCCATATTTAGCGGCCCAAATTAAATTAATCGTTATCGCTTTACAAACTGTACTTTTTACTTATACATATAATATATTTTATATTATGATCTGTAGTACTTAAGTTTAACCGGTTCAAAGTGCTTATTTTTGAAAGAGTTTTAGTTGAAAGGGCTTGAACGAAATAGCCATATCTTAACCAATTTTTGTCTTACGGAAAAACAACATAAAACTTTTTTTTAATTTATTAAATAGACGGGATCACCCCGTTACAGCATTATAATTATTATAATGTTATTATAACATTATATTTTTTTATCTAATTTATCTTATAACTACACTTTAAAATTCAATACTTAGAAACAATTATTCTATGTAGAGTTTACTATTAATCATGGTTTTAAATTGATTTAAACTTTTTAAACTAAAATACATATTTATAAAAGCAAAAACTACATTTTTTTACTCTGAGATTTTTTGTTTCACTAATACTTTTTACGCTAAATAACGACATTTTTCCAAAAGTTTAAAAATATTTTTTTTTTAATATAAAACCAATTTTTTTCTAAAATATGCACTTCGAACCGGTCAAACTTACATATCATAATATAAACAATACATATACCTGTAAATTAAATGGTAAAGCGGTAACGATTAATTTCATTTAGGATGTTAAAGTAAGGAGGATTTTCACGATTTCTTTTTATCAAAAAAAAGGGGCCAACTTTATTTTGAGCATAACTGGACAAAAATAAACATTTTCTTAAACACTTTAAAAAATCTTAATGGATTTTCCCCGAAAAGTGCTTAGTTTTTTGGTTATTTCACGTTAAAATATTCGATGTAGAATTTGACGAATAAGAACGTCTTTTTCATGAGCTACAAATTTGCTTTTACGCTATTACTGGTTCTACACACTTTACGAATATACCATTTTTCGTTTTTTTATATGCTATGTTTTTGTAAATTATTTTTTATAAAATACGTACTAAAAATTTCATTAGTTACAACTTTTTCGTTTTTTTATTTGCTACATTTTTGCTAAGAATATAATTATTTTTCGATAAAATACTTATTTTTGAGTTGTTTTGTTTTTCTTTTTTTTTATTGAAAAATAAACATTTTTCCTCGCAAATACCTTGAAAAGTATTGACGTTGACCGACAGAACATCTATAGACGTCTAATCTCTATTGATGTAATGTGACACAACGTCTATAGACGTTGCATTTTTCCCTATTCTACTTTGCAAAATACATATAGTAGCCAGATCAAAGAACAATCTGACCCCAAAAAAAATAAAGGAAGGATGAAAATTTAACAATAGGTAGTTGAAATTGTCTATTATTATATAAGAAAAAGTTTACAATTCTACATCCTCTGCATTTTAGAAAAATGGAGGGGAATACCCCCTCTCTAAGGTGAAAAATATACATTTAAAATAAGACAGCAATTAGATAAAATGACTAATTCTAAACAACTTTTGTTCTATAGAGTTTTTTCACTTAGTCAATACTTTTTGAGTTATTTGCGAGTGAATATGTTCATGTTTAACAAAATAAAACGTGTTTTTGGACGGTTTTTCGGAGATAACTCAAAGAGTAAGTATTTTAACGAAAAAACTATTCTTATAAAAAATATAGCTTATAAAAAATTGAAAAAAACGATGTATACATGAGGTCTGTCGATCTAGAAGAAGCAGAGTTGCAGCTAATGAAAAGTAGGTTCTTCTTCGTCAAATTCCAAATCGAGTATTTCAATGTGCAATAACCCAAAAACGGAGCAGTTTTCGGGGAAAATTCATTTTAAATTTTTAAAGTGTTTAGAAAAAAGTTTATTTTTGTTTTAAAAAAACTTGTAACATTAAAAGTAAGTGAGTTACGCTCAAAATATTGTTGGTCCCTTTTATTTTTTGGTAAAAAAATCGCGAAAATCACCCCCTAATTAGCATCACAAATAAATTTTATTATTACCACTTCACAAGTTACTTTTTCTATGTATTATTTATATGAGCTGTAAGTTTCATCGGTTCAAAGTGCTTATTTTTGAAAAAGTTGTAGTTAAAAAAAACTTGTAATTGAAATGGCCTGAACGAGTAACTAATCACGAGTTTAGGGAAAATTTGAACAGCCATACCATAACCAAATTTTGTCTAACAAGAAAACAAAAAATCATAAATATTCAGAAAAGCAAAACGTACATTTTATTACTCTTTTAGATTTTTGTTATTACTAATAATTTTTAAGTTAATTCCAC
Organism: Diabrotica virgifera virgifera; assembly: GCF_917563875.1. Taxonomy (NCBI): domain Eukaryota; kingdom Metazoa; phylum Arthropoda; class Insecta; order Coleoptera; family Chrysomelidae; genus Diabrotica; species Diabrotica virgifera. The sequence continues at coordinate 167,162,361 of NC_065445.1, forward strand.
AAGCAATTCCAACTTTTTTCAAAATTAAAAAAAAAATTTTATTTTAAACCCAATTTTTTTTAAAGCTGAGCACTTTGAACCAATGAAACTTTTAGATAATATAAACAATACATAAGTAAAGTAACTTGTGAAGCGGTAACGATTAATTTTATTTGAGAAGCTAATTAGGGGGTGATTTTCGCCATTTTTATACCAAAAAATAAAAGGCACCACTTACTTTTAATGTTAGAAGCTTTTTAAAAAAACAAAAATAAACCTTTTTCTTAACACTTTAAAAAAGTTGTAATGAATTTTCCCCGAAAAGTGCTCCGTCTTTTGGTTATTTCACACTGAAATATTCGATTTGGAATTTGAAGAAAAAGAACCTACTTTTCATTAGCTACAACTCTGCTTCTGCTGGGTTAACCTTCCGATGACCAACATTTTTTTGTTACACGGATGACCAACGGGGGTAAAAATGACCTCAGGTCAAAAATGACCTGGAATAAATGTTTTCAGTATTTAAATCTTCATCTAACAATACATCCTCGTTTTCTGATACTATTTCATCTTCTATAATATATGATATGGTATGATGATATTATCATCATAAAAATCGCTAGCAGTAACAATTTCCTATAACTCAGCCTCAGTAAGATATTTGCGGGCAATATCTTATATGTACACCAAATGCTAGGAAACTATAATAATATACGCCAGGAAATAATAATAATGACTAACTGTAGCAGACAGGAATGTCATGATTCGTACATAACAGGCACCATAGTCTAAAAATAGATTTTGATAACGGGCAGTGTAAAACTACATACGTGGAATTCCACATAAAAGACGGTATTTTACTAAACATCAACTTCAAAATATATTTTTTATTCGTAAAATATAGGGAATTTTTTTTATTTCAAAATATGAGGATATCTAGAATGATATTTAAGTCAAATAAAAAAATAGTGAGTTAAAAATTAAAAATACTTTTGAATTTATTAAAGAAAAACATACGTTGGGGTTCAAATTTACCCCCTTGGTCATTAGAAGGTTAACAGAACTCATGCATACACCATTTTTCAGTTTTTTATAAGCTATATTTTTGCTAAGAATATTTTTTTGGCTAAAATACTTAATTTTTGAGTTTTCTCCGAAAAACCGTCCAAAAACATGTTTTTTTTTTGTTAAAAATGAACATATTCACTCTCAAATAACTCAAAAAGTATTGACTTAGTGAAAATACTCTGTAGAACAAAAGTTGCTTAGAATTGGTCATTTTATCCAATTCCGGACTTATTTTGAACGTATATTTTTTTCACCCCCGAGAAAATATTTTTCACCCCGTGTTTTCCAATTTTTGTAAAATGGAGGGGATGTAGAATTGTAAACTTTTTCTTATATAATAATAGATAATATCAACTACCTATTCCCAAATTTTCATTCATCCTTTATTTTTTTTGAGGTTTTCGTAAAATTTTGTGTTCCCTAATCGGACTATAGTGTCACAAAACTTGCCTATAAATTTGACGCACTGTCCGTCAACGTGTTAAAAACTCTACCTATAGAACAAAAGTTACTTAGAATTAGTCAATTTATCCATTTCGGGCTTATTTTTAACATTTGTATTTTCACCCTCGAGAAGAGGTGACTTTCACCTCCCAACTAAAAGCAACCAACGCCTACGGTACCAGTCCAACTTGGAAGTAAATTACTGGGATATGAGGTTTAACGCAAATAATTTGCCACCTATATCAAAATGTATTTTATTTCGGTTAATATAATTGAGGAATGTAAGGTATTAGATTTTGTAATAAAAAATTTTAAAACTACATTATCGATTTCATAACACACTTACCACAGTAAGATGCCTCAGTTTAATCGAAAAATTAAGCTTCAGTCGCTTTAACACAACCAAAGGCGGATTTGAAGAATTGCCGCCCCTGGGCTATCCACAATTTGTCGCTTCCCCCCACCAGCATTTTATACTTTACCAAAATTTTCCGCCCCCTGGATTCAGCCCATATGTAAATCCACCACGAACACTGATATTCAATTATTGTCTTACTTTTAAAATACTCACAATAAATTCACAATCACAAGATATTTTGACTTTTTTAGAAATTTATAATCCACACTCGTATTCGTATCGTACAACAACTTGATGACTAACAGAAAAAGAGTTTAGGGACAAAAGCACAAACTAAGCATCAATTAATAAGGCGATAAAAAAGTGTTTAATATTAAATGAAACAGAGGCAAATAATAATGTTCCTGAAATTTATTACAAATAAACAAAATGCGAGTGGATAAGTTAAGTGCTGTTTTGCTTATATCGCAGGTTCTGAATACATATTATAGTTATATTTTCAAACGTACATATTCAGCTGTAATGAAATCAGATACATTAACAGACTTTTATAAAAAAAAAGGCTATTATATTTCCAGTTGGTGATTCGCTTTATTTCGTATAAAAGAAAAATAGTAATTGCTCTCCGTCCTTACTTGTTCTGTTTGTTTGGGTTTTGATTTGCCGCCCACTGAACATGCCGCCCTTGTGAGCTGCACCCCTTGCACGCCCGCTAACGGCGGGCATGAGTACCGTCACATATAGGCATTAAAGGAAATGAACTAGCTGATCAAAATACTCAAGAAACAGCAAATTCCCCAAATATCAGACCAAAAATAAAACCATTAGCGGAATATCTCAAACCGCATTTTAAACAAAAACTTATAATATGTAATTGGACTAAACGTTGGGAAGAAAAATCGTCAAAGTTGAAAGAAATAAAACCAAATTTTGGACGATGGAGTAACTACCGTCCAGCCGTTCCTTTCAGGTTGTGTTAACCAGATTTCGATTAGGACACAGCAATCTCACACATGAATATCTTATGAAGAAGGAACCTCAACCAAAATGTACTAGTTGTGACGTGCCATTAACAGTGAAACATGTATTAACAGAGTGTCCCAAATATAGTGCTGAAAGACTAACTTATAAAATCCCATCAATTATAAGGGATATTTTTAGTGACTCTACCAGTGAAAATATTGTCAAATTTTTAAGAGAATGTAACATGTTGAACCACGTATAATTATGTTATTTATAACCATTATTGTATACAGTAAATCCATCCGCTTATAACCAATATGGTTGATGCAGCTGCCTTTAAATAAAGAAAAATAGCTTCGGAACAATATGGTATTGTTTTGTTTTACTCCATACATAATAAACTAATCGTTTGCTAAGTTGACACATTGCCGCACACAAATGGTACTTTATTGTGTTTTTTCCTTCCTGAAGCAGTCCGTGCATGTATCCTGGTCACACTGCATCCTGCTCACACTGAAAACACTATAAACTTTTGGCTTATAGTGTTTTCTCGGTCTCTCTATTGCATAGTCTGCAACTCAGATCTACATACCCCCACACCCCACACAGGCACCCATATGAGTTTTACCCCGTTATGTTCTGCCAGGGTGTTAAGTTCGTCGCGGCATTCCCAGAATGGCATATACCTCTGCCTGAAATACGGAGGTATATTCTCCGAGTGGAATGGAGCCGTTATAGTCCCTATTTTCAATATGTACTCCTGATACCCACCCATCTTCTATCTTGGACACCTCTGTATATCAGGTGTGGCCCTCATGTTTCGGATATCTGCTAGAAAAAGTATTTTCATTTCATGAATTTCATTTCATTTGGGGACTGAACAGTGATGTGGGAGAGAGGGGATACGACATAAGGGATGATTTTGTATTTACTAGATGGAACCACTTGATTTGACACTTTTGTGCTACATCCAATATGGCGACGGTCAGGTTTTTATACGTTATAATATGGAATATGTTATTAATTAGTTATGAAAATGATTAATCATTTATATATTTATATAATATAATATAATTTTAAAATTATATATTTTATATAAGGCAGAAAATACTACCAAAGAGTTGTTCCGCCAAATTGGATGGAGCGTTTTTGCGAGTGAAACCGAGCCCATCTACCTCACCATATGCCGCATCCCCTCCCTCCCACATCACTGGGACTGAATGATCTGTTGTCATCTTCCATATTGGATCCCCACATATATCCTTGATGCTTCAGTGTCCTTTGCCCACTGTAATTTTAATTTAATTTCTCTGCAGTTTAGGTGTCCCCATGTTTGCCTCAACCTTCATTATAATGTGTAAGAGAAAGGTCTAGTAAGTCTGTGTCATGAGCATGTAGTGTATCATGTGTGCGTCTGATCACCATTAAAGTCGTCACCGCTCTTCTGGTTATTTGTTCTAGGTGTTGATTCTAGGTAAGCCTCGAGTATGTTATGACTCCGAGGTATTTTACCTCCCTCTCCACCTTTGGGGAAATCCCTTTGAGTTTCACACGTCATATTTCCTTTAATGGCCTCCTGCTGGTGACGGTTAATATGTTGGGTTTGTGAGGGCTGACGAACAATTATGTCTCACTCGTCCATTTTGATACACCATTCTATCCAACTGAAGCTTAATTCATCCACTCTTTTCAGAGGGATGGCCCCTCTGATTGCATCGAATGTTATTGAAGGCTCCCTCTATATCGAGCATGGCTCCCAACATTACCTCTTTGTTTTCCAGATCATGCTACATTCTCTGTACCAGATGTTGCAGTGTTGTTTCTGTTGAAAAACCTGGCCTATATGCAAATTAGTCGTGTTATATTGGGTTTTCAACCAATATTCCATACCTAATAAATCTATCTACCAATTTTTTCAGTGTCTTTAGTACAAAAGACATCAGACTTATTGCCCTAAGACACTTTACCGTTATTGTCCTTTTCATGATCATTTTTCAGTGCGTAACAAATGATAGGAAAAAGAGTAAGTCCGTGATAATACACATTTATGACATTTATTCTAACATGACATTTTAGTTAAATCTGACAGTTGTCACATTTTATTTTCAATTTAGAATAAAAACAAATTAAATGTGTTTCTTGCATTTATAAAATGGTATTTTCTTTGATTTGTATAGTCTTATAAATTATACAGATTATATTTGTAATATTATTATCTAATTAAAAAAAAAATATTTTTTTTAATTATGGCGCCATCTATCGACAACTAGAATAATCACAGAACTAGAAGTAATCACCGACGTGCCTTTTTTCTGTCACATACAATTTAATGCGTTAGAAAGAAATCGAAAAATTGTGACGCACTGAAAGATGATCATGAGAAAAAGAATATCTGTCCTCCCTTAGCAGGACTTGGTATGACTACTAGACTTGTCGACCTTTTCGGTTGGAGTGTGTCGAACATACTCCAGCGGAATACTTCCACGAAGTATTGTATACATTTACTTGTACATTGCTTTTTTACTCTTTGAAAAAGTGCAGGATAATTTATGTCCATTCCCGATGTTTACATGGTTTGAATCAACTTACTTCCTATTTTATTTTGTGCTGTGTCACCATTTATTTTGCAGCTCTTTAGCTTCTAGTTTTATATTTCATGATATATGGTCCTTCTTGCTGTAGAACTTCTGGTCTCATGATTCTTGTTGCTGACCCAGTGAAATGAACGTTGAAGAATTCCTCAGCGTTTCTTCACTGGTCTGTGTGCAGTAGCCCGACTATATATGGAGCATGGCGATACTGCTACTAGGTTCCTTCGAGCGAACCCTTTTGGAGCCTAGCCACTTCTGAAATATGTTCTATCTCCTAGCTCATTTGGCTTTCCTAAGGGCTTTGTTATATTCAGTCAGAGCCTTGCGCTATTTGCACTCTTCCACTTGCCTGATCATCTTGCGGAACTGAATTCTTTTGTCGCATCTCTCCTTCTTTTATCAAGTTCTTTGTTCTACCAATGCAGTTTCCTGTTGGAGCTCCTTGCTGCTTCGGGATAAGTTATCTTTACATGATGATAATGTTGAAGCCAGAATTCAAATTAAAGGACAATGTATCAAAAACATAAGATACGCAGATGACACGGTGGTATTCGCTGACATTTTGAAGCCCTCCAGATGTTAATCAACAAAATCGCACAAGTCAGTCAGGGATACGGACTTTCACTAAACACGAAGAAAACAAAATGTATGACGATCTCTGAGAGAGCAATTTGGACGAATCAGTGTGAACGGTCAACAAATATAAAGAGTTAAAATATACACCTACCTTGGTCGAACGTCAATGAAAATTGGAACCATTCCATAGAAATCAAATGTAGGATAGAGAAAGCAAGATCTGCATTTCAAAAAATAGCTAAGTTATTTAGATGTCATGATTTGTCGATACCCATGAAAATCAGGTTACTAAGATGTTATATATCTTTCCTGTACTGTTGTACGGAGTTGAGTCGTGGACTCTCAAAGACGCCACCTGCAAGAAAATTGAGACTTTTGAGATGTGGCTTTATCGTAGAATCCTGAAGGTATCTTGTACCGACCACATTACTAATCAGGGTGTTTTGCTGAGAATGCGAAAGGAAAAAGAGCTGTTAATCACAATAAAAGCAGCTAAAATCGAATATCTCGGTCACATCATGAGAAAGAGTAAAAGATATCGACTGCTGCAAGGAAAAGTAGAAGAAAAGCGAGGACCAGGAAGGCGAAGGATTTTCTGGCTGAAAAATCTACGAACGTGGTTCAACACAACAACCACAATTCTTTTTAGAGCAGAAGTGTGCAATTTGAGATTGTCGTGATGGTCGCCAACATCCGAAACGGATAATCACTACAAGAAGAAGATATTTACATGCTTCTATGACTCTATCCTGAAATGGTTCAGTACCAGCTCTATTGTGTTCCTTATCGGCTTTATAGCCCTACGAAAACTGTATGTCAGGTATGCTTGATAGGCTTCCCATTAAGTTTTCCTGGGGTTTCAAAAAGTCTTTGTTCCGTGCTCGTGGCCCGTTACTTCAAAGCTTATGTGTGTGGTCTCAAAAACTCGCCTTATCTGACAAATAACATTTCCTAACGGTGCTGCTTGCAAATGCTGTCGCCATCCTAATTTGCGATTGAAAATGAATGTAGAGGGCATGTCGATCGCTGTGTCATATAAATGGTATAAACATACATTCAATTGAGGACCACAACAATACCAATTTGATTTAAAATATTTTAATGTACTCATAATGCAAATTCCATCAAATCAACAACTTTCTGGTGTGTTTATACCACTTTCAGCAGTTTAAATTTATTCTGCCAGAGGTTAGAAACTTTGTTTTCAATTGCGAATATTGACAATCTCCTTACTATTTGCAGTTACAAAGGTAAGTTTGTAGTAATTACAGTAATAAACAGTAGTTATTACTTACTTTTTTCGTTCCCGGAGCTCCCCCAGCTGATGTGATGCGAATTGGAGTCACAACCAATGATTATCTGCAATTTTTGCCTCTACATTCTCTCATCAGCTACTCCAATTTCCTTGGTGGTAGTGGGTAAAAATCATCATAGGGCAGGTAAGCTGTTCCGAGTATTATCTCCTTCATCCTTCAGGGTTCTTAGATGAGAACAACATCAAAACCCTACTTTACCATAGCAAGTTCCGCCAAAGCTGCCTTACTGTGCTGATGGCTGGTTTGGATCATTCTCACCTTTGCCATCTGACTCCCTTACGATCTTGAACGTTACCCTTCCCATCTTATAAAGGGCCTTGAGTTGGATCTGCTTGCCCTTCGACCTGCCCTTCGACCTTCTGGCTTTTCAGTGTCCAGTCTGTCATATTAAGCCCCATGCGGCAGATTCGTGCAAATATTATAATAATTGCGTATTTAATGATACAAGCATATAATTTGGACCACATTTACTACACATATTAAAAAGGTTGAAGTTTAGATATGAGACCATCTCAGATTTTGCCTTTTAGAAAAATGGCGGGCATTCAAACACATATTATGTGTTTAATAGCACGATATCCTTTGAACGAAAAGCCCGATTGCAACCAATTTTGGTACATTAGTTCTTTTTGTGATTTATAAGATTAATGTGATAAACTGGAAGAATCGGTTTACCAGAAGTTGTGTTTTTCCTGGTTTTTTATGTAAAAATATGTTTTTAAGTTCTTCACCCTGAATATATTGATTTTTCAAAAAGGTAATACCGTCATTGAAAAGAACGTAAAAATATTTTTTAGGAAATATTTTGAACTTTTTAGTTATGTTAATTACCATTTAGTAATTGCATAAGGTATCTTTACATGTATTCCTATGAGCATATTTTTCTGTAAAACTACACATTTTAAAGTAAGTTTTAGTTAGTTGGGAAAATGTTTGCATTGAAAATTATAAATTATTATGAGTCAATTTAAGGTCCCATAATAATTACTACTTTAGCCTATCCATTCCTGGACAAAGGCCTCCCCATGAGTTCTCCATTCTTCTCTGTTTTGTGCTATTTGGTGCAGTTTCTCCCCATTTTTGTTTTGATGTCGTCTAGCCATCGTTTTTGTGGTCTTTCTCTACTACGACTGTGCTCACGTGGTTTCTAATGTACAATGTTTCTCGCCCACGTTTCGATGTTTTGTCGTGCTACGTATCCTACCCAAATCCATTTCTTGTATACACCGTTCTTAGGCGTCAACGCCCTTCGGTAGGGATCTATGGAGGAGTATCACCAAGCCGGAAGCCCTTATCCCTTCCCGTACCGCTCCTCCATAGGCCGATCAGACGCCAGTTTATTCCAGACCAAGCCGTAGACTCTATTGAGTTTTATACTACGGCGTTGGCCTTTTATAAATTTCATGACCTAGCTGAGGCTCGAACCAGCGACCGCAAATCGCAAATCCACTAAACTTGTCGATCGACTGAGCCCCAGCTAACTGGACCGTCAAGACCGACCATCCATTTCATTTGCGCAATTATTCCATCCATATCCTACATCTTCCACTTTCGTCCTGTATCGCACGTCCTCATTTCGTATATTTTCCCTCAGAGATATTCCTAACATAGCTCGTTCAATCGTCCTCTGTGTCGTTCGATTCCATTCCATTCCATTCATAATACTTTAATTATAACATAGTGGACTGAATGATACAATGTATAAAGATAAAAATCAAAGTAATATATTATTGGAAACAAATATCGCCACAAGCACAAATTGCGGTACACTGCAAGGCAGCCTTATTTCAGCCACACCGAATTAGTTCTCTGCAAACTTGGGAAGCCTCTGGTAATGTTGTCCAACATATTTCCCATCCAACTTCAACTTTTTTCTTCCAGCCCAATCCACTGGTGACCGGAGCACTGAGGCTGCGACCATCATTTGGGCCCAGCAGTAACTAGCCTGATAAATTGCTCTCTGTATTTGCTGAATGAGAGCATCTTGTGACGGAGGAAGATTGTCGATTGCTCTACATTTCCGGTTAAACAGGTGTTTTCGTGTATCACTAACTAACTCGTGACTGCCAGTACGATCATATTTATAACAATACTAAAAACCTCTCCAATGGTTTCAGCAAATCTTGTAAAGTTTTCAGATAAGGTCTGTCAGCCAATGCACAGAACGTTTTAGTAATGTCTGGATAATGACTCAGACGAGAAGAAATATAGTCCCAGAAAACATTATACATGAAGATGACATTGAAACGGTTGAAAAGTTTACATACCTGGGAGTAGAAATATATGCCGACGGATCAGAAGATGGAGAAATACGGAAGAGAATAACGCAGGCAAACAGAACTTATTTTGTCCTCTCCCATATATTTCGGTCTAAAAGTGTCCACCGAAATACAAATATTAGAATCTATAAAACCTTAATTCGACCAATAACACGCTATGGCAGTGAAGCCTGGGTACTGAAAAAACATCCAAAAACAAATTCGACACATTCGACAAGCAATTTGATTCAACCCGACCTGTGGGAGATGTCCACCCTATCGAAAAAGTAGTCGAGGTGTTTTGACCCGAGTACAACAGGGATCACCCCACCTCGCTCCAATGCCCTAGGCCATCCCTTTCCCCCCATAGCATGCTGATGCGCGATGGAGCACAACTATCGTAGTCAAATGCTTTTCACAATGGAATCCTGGGTAATAAGATTCCATGTGGTACCCTAATCGAATGCAAAAAACTAGGCCAGCGTGAAGCGCTCTATGCCTTTATCTTCTTAATTACTTATCCGCGGAACTAAAATTGCTTGCTTGGGCCCCAAGTCATTGTACCGCGTCCCATTGAGCTCTGTCCAATGACTTGTTGCTCGAGTTGTTTTGGGTGTTTTTTTGGTTTTTTTTTTATATTTTTTTGGGGGCTTACGCCTTTTTTGTATTTTATGTATTTTTTTGGGGGCTTACGCCCATCTGTATTTTTCTATTTCTGACTTAGCTTAAAGGTGATCGTGGTATTGGACCTACGTGTGTTACGTTTTCTTCGGCACTTGTTTTCGAGCTACGAACCCTTCACTATTTACACTATTTTATTTCTTTATCCCACTTAACAATATTTGTTGCTTTGGACGTATGTGCTTCCATCGGTGGAGAGCGTCGTACCTTAGCATCTCTCGCAATATTGGGCTTGGATGGTGTTCCAGTTCTGCAAATTTTACCCTGGCCTTGTCTGTCATCATCTCCGTGACTCTTACTTGCTGTAGTTCTCTGAAGAGGAATCGCTCGGCAACGTATTTTGGGACTTTGGCTGCTTCTCTTGTGGACCGCCTGTATCTTCTTTTTTGTTGTGTTACACACGTGTCCCCATGCGAGAGATGCGTACGTTAATATCGGAAGTATTATGCTATTTATGAGCCTTATTTTAGTCTTCAATCTTAGTTTATTTCTCTTTCCTGTTAGTCCTCTGAGTGTTGCTCTTGCCATGTTGGTTTTTTGGACTGTGGCTTCTACATGTTTCTTGAAGGTTAATCCTTTGTCCATGATGACTCCTAGATATTTGGCTTCGTCTTTCCACTCGATGGGGGTGTTCTGCACCGTCAGTTGTTCTTCTGGCTGTTGTCTACCTTTCTTGTATAGTACCGCTTGCGTTTTTTCGGAGTTGATGGCTATCTTCCACTTTATACACCATTCCTCTATATCTTCTAACGCTATTTGCAGGTTGGTCACTGCTATGTCTACATTTCTATGTTTGGTCGCTATCGCCGTGTCGTCTGCGTAGAGGCTCATAATGGTACCCGGAGTTCTTGGTACGTCTGCGGTATATACAGGGTGAGTCATGAGGAACTGTACATACTCCTACCTCGTATAGAGGCCCATATGGGGAATAACAAATGACCATTAAAAAGTGTCTGCTCCCATTGTTTAATAATATACAGGGCGAGTTTCGCATTTTAACAGAAATTTGTATTCGTCATAATTTTTGAACGGTCATATCGATGTGTCTCTTATTTTGGCCAATCGTTACACTATTGTTACCTAATCAACTGATTTATTCAAACTAGAGAAAAATCAGGTCCGGCTTTAAAAAAATTGGTTCGTTTGGGTCTTAGAAAAAATTTCACTCTGTATAAGCTTTTTGAAAAGTCTAATATGAATTTTACAAATTAGACAAATAGGCAATTAAAATAACATATTTATTTTTTACCGCACACGATTGCTTAATTTTTTATAAAAAAATCAATTTTGATTATGAATTAAAAGTTTGGTAAAGTGAACCATACATTTAACAAAATTAACTTTTATTACCAAAATTAATTTTTTTGAACAAATATTTAATTTAGGTTACCACCAATCAACTGACTTATTCAAACAAGAAAAAAATCAGGCCCGGATTTAAAAAATAAGTTCGTTTTGGTCTTAGAAAAATTTCACCCTGTATACGCTTTTTGAAAACTCTAATATGATTTTTACAAATTAAACAAATAGTCAATTAAAATGGCATATTTATTTTTTTCCCCACACGATTACTTAATTTTTTATAAAAAATATCAAATTTGACTATGAATAATTAAACGTTTGGTAAAGTGAACCATAGATTAAAAAAAAATAACTTTTATTACAAAAATGAATTTTTTTTTAACAAATATTTAATTTATGTTATCACCCAATCAACTGATTTATTCAAACTAGAAAAAAATCAGGCCCGGATTTAAAAAATTAATTTGTTTGGGTCTTACAAAAAATTTCAACTTGTATACGTTTTTTGAAAACTCTAATATGAATTTTACAAATAAGACAAATAGGCAATTAAAATGGCATATTTATTTTTTCCCCACACGATTACTTATTTTTTTATTAAAAAAATCAAATTTGACTATGCATAAAAAGTTTGGCAAAGTTTTTGCATAGATTTAAAAAAATTAACTTTTTTTACAAAAATTAATTTACAAAAACAACGTTTTTCTTAAAATTAAAAGTTTTACCATTTTTTTTTTCTATAACACGTCTAGATCTAAAACTTCTCATAACACTTCTTTTGGACTCTATAGTTTAACATAGACGTGATCAAATTGATAAATTTTAAATTTTTCCGCCTAATTTTTGCAATTTACAACTTTGCAACTTTTACAAGAAGAAGACTGAAAGTCTACAACAATTTTCAGAGTCTTCACAATGGTAAGAGGTATGTGCTGTAAAAATTTCAGAAAAAAAATATTACAACGGAACAGAGTTGTAGCGAGTTAAACCGTGAGTTCATTTTTTTTTCATTTTTAGGTTAAAATTCCGATTTTGATAAATTTTATTTTTTAATAAAAAATTAAGTAATCGTGTGGGAAAAAAATAAATGTGCCATTTTAATTGCCTATTTGTCTTATTTGTAAAATTTATACTAGAGTTTTCAAAAAGCGTATACAGGGTGAATTTTTTTCTAAGACCAAAACGAACAAATTTTTTAAATCCGGACCTGATTTTTCTCTAGTTTGAAAAAATCAGTTGATTGGATGGTAATATAAATTACTTATTTGTGCAAAAAAAATTAATTTTTGTAATAAAAGTTATTTTTTTTTAATCTATGGTTAACTTTACCAAACTTTTAATTCATAGTGAAATTTGATTTTTTTATAAAAAATTAAGTAATCGGGTGCGGAAAAAAATAAATATGCCATTTTAATTGCCTATTTGTCTAATTTGTAAAATTCACATTAGAGTTTTCAAAAAGCGTATACAGGGTGAAATTTTTTCTAAGACCCAAACGAACTAATTTTTTTAAAGCCGCACCTGATTTTTTTCTAGTTTGAATAAATTAGTTGATTAGGTGGTAATAGTGTAACGATTGGCCAATATAAGAGCCACATCAATCTGACCGTTCAAAAATTATAACGAATACAAATTTCTGTCAAAATGCGAAACTCGCCCTGTATATTATTAAACAATGGGAGCAGACACTTTTTAATGGTCATTTGTTATTCCCCATAGGAGCCTCTATACGAGGTAGGAGTATGTACAGTTCCTCATGACTCACCCTGTATTGTGTACAGTAGGGGTGACAGGACTGCTCCCTGCGGTACCCCAGCTTCCGGGCTCCCGAGCTCGGACAGGACTTGTCCTATCCGAACCCTGAAACTCCGGTCGCCCAAGTACGAAGGAATCAGCCTCGTCATCGCCCCGCTGTACCCATAGCCTCGCATTTTATATATGAGTCCTTCATGCCACACTCTGTCGAAAGCCTTGCTTACGTCCAGGAATGCTGCTCCAGTGTACTGCTTATCGTTGAAACCAGCTGCTATGTACTCAGTTAGTCTGAGTACTTGTAGCTCACTGGAGTGCTCTGCTCTGAATCCAAATTGAGCTTCTGGGATTATCTCTAGTCTGTTTGTTTCCGCTTGCAGTGTTCTGAGGATGATTCTTTCCACTATTTTGCTGATCGCTGGGAGTAGGCTGATTGGCCTGTAGTTCTGCGGGAACGTGTGGTTTTTGCCAGGTTTTGTGATCATGATGACATGGGCCACTTTCCATCTGTTTGGGAATCTTTTGTATCTCAAAATCGCATTCACTATGTTTGTAAAATACACTATGGCTCTTCTGGGAAGGTATTTTAGGGCTCTATTTGATATTTCGTCTAGACCAGAAGCTTTTCTCGGTGAACTGTTTCTTATATGTTCGTTTATTTCTTCCGGTGATGTTGGGGGGATGATGTCTTCTGGATCCTCTGGTCTTTCTTCTTGCTCTTCGACTTCTTCTAAGAAGTCGTCGTCCTCGTCTTCATGGAAGTTTAGGCTGCATTCACTTTCGAGTGTGGACCTCATCGTCTCAGCTTTTTCTTCTATGGAATATACCATGCCGTTTGTTCCATGTAATGGGGGGATGGGTTTTCTGTCGCTTCTTAGCATTTTCTGGAGCTTCCAGACGTTTTTCATGTTTGGGTCTGATTCTTCCATCTCTTGTACGAAGTTGTCCCATTTTTCGTTGCGGTGTAGTCGAAGAGCCGTCTTCACCTCTCTGTTTAGTGTATTTGCCCAGGTTTTATCTGTTTCTCGTTCTTCTGGCTATTTGCTTCGCTCTGTTCTTTTCCCTTATAAGATCTTTTACTTTTTGTGGTATGTCTTTGAACCTTCCCGTATGGATCTCGACTTCTTCTACCGTTGTGCTATTTCTAATCGCTTCTTGTATGATGTTTTCTAGCTCTAAGACTTTTCCTTCTATTTGTTCTGGATCGTTTATAGCTGGCACTATGTTTATTCCTTCACTAACTAATCTTTTATAATTTGTCCACTTTATTTCCTTTTTAGTTCTCTTCGGTTGATTTGTTTCTTCCCATGTTCCTAGTTCTAGTAGAATGGGGTTGTGGTCTGTGTTCCCTTCGTCTAGTGTGGTTAGTTCTGCTTGAAGTCCTAGGTTCTTTGCAACAATGATGTCTATATGTGTGGGTAGTCCATTTCGTGGAAAGTGTGTTTGATCTTCTGGGCCCATTGCCATTGTATCTTCGTTATTTTCTATGTAGCTGTTTAACAATCTTCCGTTTCGGTTCGTAGCTCTATCATTCCAGTTGGGGATCTCGCATTTAGGTCTCCTATTATTAGTGTTGATTCGGCGATATTTAGGAACGCGTCGAGGTCTTCATCCATTAATGGGTCTTGTGGTCTTACGTAGGCTGATGTTATTCTGACTGTGCCTTGCCTCATTTTCACTTCTATTGTTGTTGCCTCCATGTTTACTAGTGGTGGAGTCGCGAAACTTGTGTGTTTGATTCCCTTCTTGACTAGGATGGCTATTCCTCCTGATCTTCTCGTGTGGTCGTTCCTATATACATCGTATCCAGGAAACTTTAGATTAAAGTTGTTGGTAAGTTTAGTTTCTTGTATGGCTACGATGTCCATCTCGTATCTGTTGGCGATTTTGTCTAAGATGTTCTGGTTTGTTGTTATGCCGCCCGGATTCCAGGAGCCTATCCTCAAGTATCCCCTTTCTGTCAGCATTACTTCTGTGCTTCCCTAGTGCCCAATATCACTTCTTTGACTACCTTAGCCACTATGTTGGTGACCATTCTGACTAGGTAGTCTTCGTCTGGGATCGCTGTGTTGTTCTGCGCGTTTTGTGTGGCCTGGGCGTAGGAAACCCCGGTTGCTTGTGGACGTCTTTGCTGTGTTGGTTGTCGTGGCCTCTTTGGTGGTGGTCTTCCCCATGTTGGGCACCTAGGGCATCCTCAATAGCTGGCTGGATGGCTGCCTTTGCAGTTGGCGCATGTTGATTTTGCATCCCTGGCAAGTTTGCACTGCTTTGTGGGGTGGTCCTCGCCGCATTTGATGCACTTTGGATCCTTATGGCACGCTTTCTGGGCATGGTGGAATCCCTGGCAGTTGAAGCACTGCGTGGGTCCTGTTGCTTTTCGTAGATCCTCTACCACGACCTTCATATGGCACAGGTTAGTTATACGCTTTGCTGCCTCGACTTCGTGTTGGTTTAGAGTCAGGACGAACATTGGTAGTTGTCTCCTTGGGCCGGCTCTGGTTGACATGTTTTTCGCTGCTTGGCAGTCAATATTATACTGTACTGCCATCTCTTCTTTTATGAGTTCCTCGTCGGTATTTGTGGGCAATTACTCGTATTACCACTTTGGGTTTTACATCTTCCTCGAGTGGGAAGGCTGTCCATTGTAGCCTTTTATCTTTCATTGTTTTTGCGTACTCCTCTATGATGTGGGTCATTTTACGGTAGTCTTCCGGGCTTTTTGCCTGGATGAGGGTTTCCCTACCACTCCTGGAAATCCTATTTACCGTAATGATGCCTTGCTTTTGTGCTATACTGAGGATAGCTCCTGTTTCGCTCACACTCTGTAATTTTATTACAGGTGGTTTTCGTTGTTTCGTTACCTGTTGTTCAGGCAACGCGGTAGCTTCTTCTTCGTCTTGGTTTGTCACCATTCGTTCTGACTCCGAAGTACTGGGGCGCCGTGCGGCAAGCGTATCTCCACCTATGCTTGTAGCTGGATGGATTGGTGGAACTGGTCCTCGGGGCAGGTTGAAGGTGTCTTGTATTTGGGGAGAAGTGGCCCTCATAGCGTTGTCTGCTTGGTGTTCCCATGTCGTCGCCTCTTCTTTTGAGATCGGTGATTTCAGTATTGGGAAATCTTTGTTTTTCGGTTTATTTTCCGTTCGAATTTTTTCAGTCTCTCTTCAGCGGTTGGTTTTGGCTTTGTGGCTTAAGGGGCTGGCTGTGGCTTCTTAGCTCCTGAGGCTGGCTGTGGCTTCGGTTCGGTTTCCTGTTGGTTCTTCTCAAGGAGTTTTCTAGTCGCCTTCAGCTCTGCCAATAGTTCGTTCAATTGGTTTGACATCTTCTTGATGTCTTCACTTTGTTGGGAGATTTCGGCCTTTAGTCGCTCGTTTTCTTCATCTTTCTTTGCCATTTGATCTTCGGCTTTTTGAAACCTGGCTTTCATCTCTTTTATCACTTCTTGCAAGGCTGATACTTTCGGATCCTCTTCTTCGCTCTAGGATTTGGCTGTCCGTGCTCTTTTGATGGTACCTCTACCTGCCTCGTCCGGAGCGTCTTCCTCCATGGCCTCTACTTCTGGGTTGTCCTTATCTTTCTTTTTTCCTCTGGTTTATTTTTCTCGTCGCTCTCTTTCTTTTTCTCCTCTCTCTTCTTTTTGGAATTTTCTCTCTTCTTCTCACTCCTAGGGAGTTTAAAACCATCGTTGTTTGCACTTTTGTCGTCCATGGACGAGTATCCGTCAGTTTCATCTGAACTTAATCCCTGAAACAGGTTAGAACCCACTTTGCGTGTGTCCTCATAAGTTGGCGGGGTAGGCGCCATGGAACGGGGGGTGACCGAGATCTGACTCGATTCATCTGGGGCTTGGGGACGGAATTACCTAATTTTGGTGAAGCCTTTTTGTCTGCCGACTGGCCCGGCACCACGTCGGCTTCAGGGTTGGCTCCCTGCACAAAAGCGCGGTTGTTCACGTACCCAGACAGAACTGGGTACGGGATCCTCTTGCTGTTCTCGTTCTACTGACCTAGGGGCCGGGGCTGCCCGATACAGATTCAAACGAACTACACCTTGCAGTGTCGATACCCTTACGGAGGCACAGTAGAAATCCCGTAGGGCTCTCGTCGAGCCCGCTTTTCTTTTTCTGCTAACCGATCTCTAGCTCTGGCGTCTCAGAGAATTCAATAAAGTCAAACTTCCTAAGTTTCACCACATCCAGTCGATCGGCCTTTGCCTCTCCTTCTCGCCTCAGAAAGTGAAAACGCTCAACTGCTGTCTTGCTTACATTCAAGACTGAACTGAAAAGTTCACAGTCAAGCTATCCCCACCTCTCGTTGGCTTCCTTCACTGCTGCTGCTTCGCTCCGCTCGTACGCGTGTTGCTGCTCCGGTGTATGGCACCGAACTTACTATGTGGTTACTATTACTAGACGATACAACAACGAGCTTTATTAACTTTATAAGGAAACGCCCCTGTCAGAATTCATTAGAATACAAAGAATGCAATGGGCCGGACATGTGATAAGAATGGGGGAGGATAGGCTACAAAAACGAGCAATGAATGCTAGAATGCAAAGAAAGAGACCGGTTGGGAAGCCACGAAAGCGTTGGGAAGACACAGTAAACAGCGACGCACAAGCCCTTTTAGGGGTCCGTGTATGGAGAAGAGCAGCCACAGACAGGCAAGGGTGGAGGCAAAAAATAAAGAAGGCCAAGGATCAATTTGGGCTGTACTGTCATAGAAGAAGAAGAAAAATGTCTGGATGTGCATTCCAGCTATTACATGCAGAAATAACGATACGGTTTCACACCCAGTTTTAGAGATAGTCCTTCCACTATAACTTTTCCCATGCGGTACGATTCATTTTCAATAAAATTAAGTCAAAACAGAAAGTGAAACGTACGCCGATGTGTGTAGTATATAGTATACAGAACACAAAATGTATATACACATCGACGTTCGTTTCAATTTATGTTTTGACTTAATTTGATTGAAAATGAATCGCACCGCATGGGAAAAGTTATAGCGGACGGACTATATATAGTTATAGCGTGAAACAATGGCAAGACAGTATAGAGATCACGACCCAAGGATCGTGATAAATCATACGATCCTGCTAAGATCCGGTAATTCTGTCCCCCTCAAAAACAACCTATAGTTCCTCAATGCTTAGAAGGTGTGCTGATAAAATGGCAAAAACTAAAACATCTGGGTCTGAAGTGCGTATTTCAGCTTTGATACATCCTTGCATATCCTAAAATACAACAAACCATTGGCACTGATATTCGTGGACTACGAGAAAGCGTTCAATACCATAAACCAGCAAAAAATGTTAAAAGCATTGACAGAATGCCGAATAGACCATCGCTACACTAACATGACAAATTATATCTACCACAATGCAACGGCTAGCGTAAGACTCTCTGATCAACAAACTAATAAATTCTGTATGCAGCGAGGAGAACGGCAAGGAGACACCATCTCACCAAAGCTGTTCAAAACCCTTTTAGAATACACTTTTAAGAAGGCAGATCTGAACGAATATGGTATCAATATAAATGGAGAGAAACTCAGTCATTTGAGATTCGCAGATGACATCGTCCTTATAGCCGATCATATCGATGATGCAATAATAAAGTTTGGTTGAAATCGGATTTTTAGTTCGCAAGTTATCGTGTTTTTAGACACATATGTATAGCCGCCCTTTTTTATACCCGCCATTTTTATAAAAGTAAAAATCTGAGATGGCCTCATATCTAAATTTTAATCTTTATACATATGTGTAGTATATGTGTTCCAAATTATATGCTTGTATCATTAAATGCCCAATTGTTTCACATATCAGCCGCACTACCCTGCATTCTGCTTGTCTAAGCGACTCCTGAACACTTTTTCGCTTATGTCGGTCTCAGGCACGTGCAAAAGAACAATCAGTCTTCTTGAACCTTTGGATTCGACAAAATTCAAATCCGTCGACTCCCAGAGATCCAGAGGCTTTTGTACCACCCCTCCAGCCCAGATATGGTAGGCTCATTCACGAATCCCCGCACTGAATCTCCTCTTAGGAATTGCAGTGGATTTTGACTTCCACCTAGTGCCTCATGCACGGCATCTTCCAATTTTGTCCTAACCAGGTCAGCTTGTTCCTAGTTCAGTTTAACCTCAAGATGGCGTCTGTCTACACCTCCATCCTCAGTTTGTCTGTCGCTTAGCCGTAAGTGCCAGTCTGCATTTTACCGCCCCTTGCATCTTCAGCACTAGCGACTGGGCCAGTCTGCGTTTTACCGTTCCTAGTCACATTGTTACCTGCGTGTTTCGTATTTTCCTTCGGTCTTTTGGTCTCTCGAGGTTTTTTGTTGGGGTCGAGCCTCCAAACAGGATCGTTTTCATTCACATGGTTGGCTCACTTTTCCCCTTTTAGCCTGTGGTCTTCTTATGTTGGTTTCCTTTCACCCACGTCCCAGCAGCCATTTCTACGTGGTCAGCTTCCACGTCTCTTTCTTCGGTACGATTATATCACTGTTAAGTGGCTACTCCATAGTAACATCTCTCTATACGCATAAATTTTATTATACAAGTTGTGTCAGAAGTAGCGGCACGGGTAAAAATTTCGCGAAATTTACATCGTAACGAAAAACACGTGTTCCATATCTTTTAAAAATCTATCGAATTACACCAGCACGGCCCACCAACTACACCCCCCTGGAAATGGAGCGAAGGTTACTTTAAAATCTTAATTTTTGTAAATCCCATTTTTTTATTCTAGATTTGGATTCTTAATGCAAAAATAACTAACTTTTATAACGTTGTTGATCGCTTTAATCGGAAAAATAATATTTATCGTCACCCTCTAGGTAAATTGGAGAAACGGTTTCGAGAAATACACTTAAAAAAAATAAAAAAACCAAACAACACGGCTTTAATATTTTTCAAAAATCTGTCACACCAAACAGGACTCATCCCCTCCGCCCTTTGCAGGGTAGGGGGCGAGGACAACTTTACAGTCTCAAATGAAAAACCACTTGTTTCATTGGAGATTAGGTTCTACAAGAAAATTTAAACCTATTTTATCTGTTTTTTTTTCGATTCGCTCTAGATGGCTCTGTAATCACAGACAAACATATACAGATCCGATGTCTGCAAACTAATTTTTATGGTCTGAATACGATTTTTGAACGATGTTTTGTAGAATCAGAATCTGCAATAAAAAAAGGAGGTTCCTATTTAAGTTTTTAAAGATACTCCCTCCAATTCATCCCCAGAGAGTAGTTTAATTATAGAATAATAAAATATAACTATAGAAATTATCATCAAACCGCAAGCCCATATCCCTTGCCGTACTGCTCCCCCATAGGCCGATCGGACTCCAGCGTATTCCAGTCTAAAAGTCAGATTAATTTATTAAAATTTTAAATAGCAGCGTTAGCCTTTTTGTTTTTACGGTCACAGGGCCAGGGTTTGAACTCATATACTTCACAGCGAAATTTAGTGCGGGCGAGTTGATGTCAAAGTAGGGGTTCCTATTTAAGATATTAGAGCTACCTTCCGCCCGACCCATAGATAGTGGAAGTGGTAGGTCGTGTTTGCTGTCATTCGATAGATTTTTCAAAAATATTGAACACGTGTTTTTCAGTTTTCCGGTCAGATGTAAATCTTGCGGAATATTCGACTGTGCCGCTACTTCTCACACATCCTGTATTATTTTTTGCAATTTTGTTGTGCAGTTAAACTGCAGAGCTAAATAATAAACTGTTTCAGGATAAAAATTCCATAAAATATTAGTAAATTATAAAGACAATCATAATTTCTGCAAAATAGCCTTAAAAATAAAGCAGCTATAGCTATTTGTATAACAAGGTAGGAAAGTGCTACTTTTCCTCCCGAGAATGAAGTTTACTGCCCGACGCGTAGCGGAGGGCAGTAATCATTCAAGGGAAGAAAAGGCACTATACTCCCATGTTACAGATATGGTTTTTCCACCTTCCTCAAATTAATAAAAAGTCATTTTTTCATTTCTACTTAATTTATTTATGTAACTAACCAACAAATTTTATTAAAACTGAAACTAACAAGTAGGTACAATATAACTGTCAACTGTCAAATATAAGTAAAATTATTAATGTAAACATTGTTAAATCAAAATAGCAATTTACTGTTTTTTGCCATTCTGCAAAATACAGGATGTTTTATAAATAAACATTAAAATGTATACATACTTACGTAATAGAAAATAGATATTTTACAGGGCGTCAATAAGTTATATTTCATGAATGAAATAGCATGACGTCACTTTTACTTTTCTTCCCTAGGGAGGAAAAATATTTTCCTCCCTAGGGAGGAAAATTACAACTTCGCTCCCTACAAACAGAGCCGGAAAAGCATACTTTCGGTAGAGGTAGGTGGAAAAATTATTGTTCCAGCTTATTCTTCCTAGAATTCAATTTCCAATAAAATTAATAATCTATTTTCCGAGTTGTAACCAGAATGATCCTAAGGGAGGGTTACAACTACTTGATTATAGAAAAAAGGGGGGGGGGGTAGAAAAAAGAAAATACATGATTCGACCGAAATAGTCCTGTCGCCAAGGAGGGTACAGCGGCTTCCTTTATACAGATGGAATTACCCAAGTTTTTTATGTATTTTGACCCGTAGAACACGAATTTTTTGGGTAACAGTTGATCCAGATGTCGATAAGTTTTTTATAAACAAAGAACTTGAGGAATTACATAACAGCAATTTCTCGCAAAACAAAACATTTTTATGTATTTTGGGTCATTCTAAGCAAATGTTCTTACAAGCTTTTTCGTAGGATGCATAGTTTTCGAAATAAACTCGGCTGAACTGTCAAAAAATCAAAAAATTGTAATGTTAAACCCGAATAACTTTTGAGTAAAAAATAAAATATCAATTCTGCTGGCCGCATTTGATAGTTCAGGTCAAATTATATCGGTTTTAATTATTTGCATAGCTAACAACTTATTTTTTTTATTGTTAAACAAAGCTATAAACACGTAGTGTTTCCCGTGCCCAATACATGCGTTTTAATGCATCCTACACGTAGAAATTGCCTCGCTTGCACTTCTACCTACTCTACCTACTCTTTCGATTCTAAATGAGAGATCATTGAAAGCATCACTCAAGCACTATGTGGACGAGGGCATTTAGCACAAAATAAATAGATTTTTAAATAAAGCACCTAGAGACTTACAGTTTTTTGCATTATATTCAGGTCGTGACATCAGGAAAAAGTCTACTATTCAAAAATGGGTGGAAATGCATAATTACACTGTAAAGTGCATAAAATGCATCCAAAATTGCATAGATATAAAAACAAAGTTAAAATCAGTATACTAAGGAACAAAATTTATTATTTGGGGAGTTTTGGGTTCACTGAATACGATTACGCCATCAGGACTGACCCCCGGATTACCTGGTGCCCAAGGTCAGTGCAAGAGACGTCATCGTCTGGAGTTTCGATGGTTTTCGGCATTAATCGGTGCAAACGGATTACTCACGGGTTTTAGGGGTCACTAAGTACTAATATGCCATTAGAATTGACCTCCGGAGTACTTGGTGCCCAGGGTCGTAAATTGAGCAACTGGACTATTTGGGGGGTTTTTAAGGTGGTTAAATACGAATACGCCATCGGAACAGATCTCTGGATCACCTGGTGCCCAAGGACACTGCAAGGGACGTCATATTCTGGACTTTCGATGGCTTTCGGTATTAAATTGGTGTAAACGGATTACTCGGGGGTTTTTAAGTTTGCCAATCACGAATATGCCATCAAAATAGACCAAAGGATTACCTGGTACCCAAGGTCACTGTAAGGGACGTCATCTTCTGGAGTTTCGAGTGCTTTCGTTATTAAATTGATGCAAATGAATTACTTACTGGTTTTTGGGGTCGCTAAGCAAGCACGAATATGCCATCATAATTGAATTCCGGAGTTTCCAGTGTTTTCGGCTTTCAACTGATGTAAACGGATTACTCACAGATTTTTTGGGGTTGGTAAACACGAATATGCCATCAGAACTGAACTCCGGAATAGTTGGTGCCCAGGGTCGCTACTAGGGCACGTTATCTTCTGGGGTTTCGGGGCTTTTCGGCATTTAATTGACGCAAATGGATTACTGGAGGGTTTTTTAGGTGGCTAAACACGAATATACCATCAGAACCGACACCCTGTGCACCTGGTGCCCAAGGACACTGCAAGAGAAATCATTTTATGAAGTTTTGAGGGATTTCGGCATTAAATTGATGAAAATGGATTACTTGGGGGATTTTAAAGTCGTTAAACACGAACATGCGATCAAAACAGACCATCGTAGCACCTGATTCCCGCTGTCACTGCAAGGGGCGTCATCGTCTGGGCGAGGTTTTTCGGTACTATATTAACGCAAACCGATTATTATTAGGTTTTTACGAATATACCATTAGAACAGACACGGGACCAGCTTCCAAAATTTGTGGGTACTAAATTGATTCAAACGAATTACTCATGGCTTTTTGGGGTTACTGAATAGGAATACGCCGTTAGAACACACACTGGAGCACGTGCCAAACGTACGTTATCTTCTGAGGTTGCCTGGGTTTTCGGTACCAAATTCATTCAAACAACTTACTTTTGGGTTTTTGGTGTTATTGAACACGAGTATGACTTAGATGAAAGATTCTGGAGCAAATAGTGATTACGATGATCAATAATAACGCCAACGCATAATAACATTGTCATAATAGAATATAGTAAATCGATCTGGAAATAAATAAAAGAAAAACATTGTCAGATATAAAAAAGTTTATATAAATTATATATATATATATATATATATATATATATATATATATATATAAAGTAGTTTGGTATTATTGACTGACAATATGTAGATACAAGTTTTTATTGAGGTTGCAGTCAGTGTAAGGGGCAGGATGAGAGAAACTCTTTGTTACAATCGAGCTTTCGCAAAATTTATTTGCTTCGTCAAGATTAGAACGTGAGGTTAGTTCATTAATTTAACATTTCCACAAAACATAATTATATAAAAATATCCTTATTTTAAAATTTTATTTATTTTATTTACTGCAACCTCAATAAAAACTTGTATCTATATATATATATATATATATATATATATATATATATATATATATATATATATATATAAACAAATGAAATAGAGAATGTGGAAAAATCCCCTTACGAATAACTCACACATCCACTATTTCTGGCTGGGAAAAATTTTTCGAATAGAATCAAAGATCCAAACACCAGTTCTTAGAAATGTGTTTCGCCCTCTTCAACCTCCGTGGGCTCGTCGGTAAAGATGAGAGGTTGAATATCTTTAGACACATTCCATCAAAAAACAACATCCGAGACATAGACATAACAGGAGCGTAAATCTACGCCCAACCTGAAAATGACAGTCTCAAGTTTTAATTCCCTAATTACTTTAGAGTAAGTAAGATAATGTTTATGAAAAAACAAAAGATGTAGATCTTTGAAACACACTCAGTGATCAAAAGATCCACAGGTACTGGTTTAACGACCACTCGTACGAAATCAAACAAATGAAATAGAGAATGTGGAAAAATCCCCTTACGAATAACTCACACATCCACTATTTCTGGCTGGGAAAAATTTTTCGAATAGAATCAAAGATCCAAACACCAGTTCTTAGAAATGTGTTTCGCCCTCTTCAACCTCCGTGGGCTCGTCGGTAAAGATGAGAGGTTGAATATCTTTAGACACATTCCATCAAAAAACAACATCCGAGACATAGACATAACAGGAGCGTAAATCTACGCCCAACCTGAAAATGACAGTCTCAAGTTTTAATTCCCTAATTACTTTAGAGTAAGTAAGATAATGTTTATGAAAAAACAAAAGATGTAGATCTTTGAAACACACTCAGTGATCAAAAGATCCACAGGTACTGGTTTAACGACCACTCGTACGAAATCAAACAAATGAAATAGAGAATGTGGAAAAATCCCCTTACGAATAACTCACACATCCACTATTTCTGGCTGGGAAAAATTTTTCGAATAGAATCAAAGATCCAAACACCAGTTCTTAGAAATGTGTTTCGCCCTCTTCAACCTCCGTGGGCTCGTCGGTATATATATATATATATATACATAAATATATATACATAATAGACGAGGGAATTTAGCACAAATTAAATTAATTTTTAATACAGCACCTAGAGATTTGCATTTTTTTGTATTATGTTCAGGATGACGTCAGGAAAAAAATATACTATTCAAAAATTGGTAGACATGCATAATTGCACTTTAAAGTGAATAAAATGCATCCAAAAGTGCATCAACATGTCAAAATCGGTATACTAAGGACCAAATTTTGTTATTCGGAGTTTTTTTGGGTCACTGAAAACGAATACGCCTCAGAACCGACCCACGGATCACCTGGTGTCCAAGGTCACTGCAAGGTTTAAACGGATTACTCATGGGTTTTTGGGATCGCTAGACACGAAAATGCCATCAGAATTGACCTCCGGATTACCTTGTGCCCAGGGACGCTACGAAGGCACGCCGTCTTCTGGGGTTTCGAGAGTTTTCGGCATTTAATTGATGCAAATGGATTACTCGAGGGTTTTGAGGTCTCAGGTCTCTGAGAAAATGGGAAAAGGTCCCAAATCAGTCTTTTCATATAAATAAACAAGTCTGGTTTTTTCCGGCTGATCTGAATTTACTAAAGTACTTATTTTGTTTTTAATTAATATTGTTGGTAAGATTAATATTACTACTTATCTTATTTTCAAGCTGGTTAAGTTGAAATCCATTTAAATCTCTTGAATCACAGCTACTATCCATCGCATCCTCAATATCGGGCGGTTCGCCTCCACTAGATGATTCCATAGAAATATTTTCAAGTAAGGTTCAACTTATTAACACTTTCAAAGTGTAAACGAAATAAGAAAAAGTTTAACAAAACTAAACAAATTAAATTAGAAATCAAATAATCCGCCAAAAATTAATATTTTTGGAGAGCTTCCCAAATTTAAACTAATTTTGGCAGTTATTTTGACGTCTCTGAAAAGAGACTCGAATTGAATGAAAACGAAACCGATTATTTTATTTTTTGATTTATCATTAAAAACAATATTGATATTTTAGTAGTTGCACAGATACACTTTACGATTACTTTAAGATAATACAGCCTATGGGGGAACTGTAATTATAATACGTAATTCTAAGTAGGTAAAGTTAGAAAGGTTATAAGAAAAAACATACATTCCGTCCACTATAACTTTTCCCATGCGGTACGATTCAATTTCAATCAAATTAAATCAAAACATAAATTGAAACAAACGTCGATGTGTATATACATTTTCTATACTGTATACTATATACTACACACATCGGCGTACATTTCACTTTCTGTTTTGACTTAATTTGATTGAAAATGAATCGTACCGCATGGGAAAAGTTATAGCGGAGGGACTATATATACAAGTTGCCATTAGAACGTAATACAGACACACCGATAATATCCGTAGTATATTCTTTTTCTTTCGGCATCATAAACCTTGGAAGGGTCTTTACCTTTCTGGCCATGCCCTTCCATTTTACGATTTGAGATATATATACTGAAATATTGTGGAGCAGCAATGACAATTAACAACATTAATTAACAAAATCATAAAACACAATAAAATACCGAAAGAATGGAGAACGAGCGAACTAATTCTACTATTCAAAAAAGGAGATAAAAAGCAGCCAGAAAACTACAGAGGTATCAACTTGTTAAATACTACCCTAAAACTTAAAACTAAAATTTTACAAGACCTAATGAATCAGATGATAAGTTTAGCAGATGAACAACAGGGTTTTTGTACTGAAAGATCTTGTACAGATGCAATATTCGTCATAAAGCAAATTACTGAGAAATCACTAGGGTATAATAGATCGGCATTTCTAGGTCTGATTGACTTGAAGAAGCATTTGACAGAGTAAGACTCAAAGATGTAATCCATCTCCTGTGTAATAGAGAAGTCCCTCTAGATATCATAAAAACTATTAAAAATATCTACCAAACAACAAAATGGAAGTCAGAATAGATGGACAACCTACAGAACCTATAGATTATAGGCAGCGGAATAAGACAGGGAGACTCATTGTGTCCTATGCTCTTCAATTTAATCATGAAAACGTCATCAAAGGACGCGGATATAGAGTGGGAAACAAAGGATTAAAAATATAGAGGAGATGACGCAATATTGATAGCCCAAGATGTAGATAGTCTGCAAAGATTAGTCGACAGATTTAACATAAGAGCAAAAAAATTCAATATGGCAATTTCATCTCAGAAAACCAAAACAATAGTAATCAGTAAAGAACCAATCAGATGTAAAGTAGAAATTGATGGTATCAGTATTGAACAAGTTATGGAAATAAAATACCTTGAAATTACATTGTGAAGTTACGGAGACCTGGACAAATAAGTGAGAAATCAAGTACAAAGACCAAAATAGACTAGCAGGATGCCTTAATAACACCATATGGCGAAACCGACATATAACATTGAGATGAAGTCGAGAATTTATAAAGCCAGTGTAAGACCAATAATGACATATGCATCAGAAACAAGACCCGATATAGCCACAACACAAAGGCTTCTGTAAAGGGCAGAGATGAGACTACTGAGAAAAATTACAGGAAATACACTGAGAGATCGAAAGAGGAGTGAAGATATCAGAAGACAATGTAACGTACAGTGTATAAACGAATGGACACTAAATAGAAAATGGGAATGGAACAACCACATAACCAGAATGGGGGAGATACGTGTGGTCAAAATAGCAAGAGATAAATCACCAATCGGTAGAAGAAGTATCGGCCGACCGCGCAAAAGATGGAGTGACAACCTTCCATAGAGGTATCAATCCGCCAATGAACAAGCAGAATTGCTTATAAAGAGAAAGAAGAAGAAGGATACATATACAGTCGAACCTGCTTATTAGAATACCGGTTATAGGAATATCCCGGTTTAACGAATTGAAATTTGAAGTCCCGAAACGTTTCTACTAGCCACAAATGATCGGTTATTAGATTATCCTGGTTATAGGAATACTTTTGCTTGGCACGAAGGCTATTACAATAAGCGGTTTCGACTGTAATAGCTTTGGGATTATTTCTAGGTTTTATTATCATGAGAATTTCCCCACTGTCCATTGGTTAGGGAAGTGGTTGAAGATTACAATTGCATTAAATACTTGTTACAATGGCTTTGTTGTATTTTTGTATTATGTACTAATGTTATTACTATTACTATTTCTTTGCAAGTAAATTTTCTGGTGGAGAGGAATCTTTTTGTACGTAGTCTGAGGGTTTAAAAATATTTTTTTAAATACTGCTCAAATGAATTTGCCTTTTTCCTAATGCTTCTAGCCCAGAGTCCAGGTATGTCTCTTATCAAAGGTATTTGTTGCGAAGAATGTTTGATTTCCCGTGTTCTACAACAGAGATAATAATCTGTTGCTTCTGTAAGTGCAGACTTTTCAAGTTTGTTTATAAAATATTTAATCATAAATGAAGTTGCATAGTCCAGTTTTTTCTAAAAGCAACCCAATTTGTATTTTTGTTGGATAGATGTGGACCATGTGGTTTTTCCACTATCACGGCGAACATTATTGGAGAATGATTGGCTGTTATCTGGCATTCTTTAGTATCTGAAAGCCAGTATGCAGGTTTACTTGTTGCCATCGAGTTTAGACTCTTGTTAGTGACAGTGAGCATCAGTTCTCTGACTTTTATGTTTGTCAATCGGGAACCACAGCGTGAATTCTTGGCGTAGAAGTCTCTGCTGGTTATGAATTTTTCCTGAGCGTTTGGGTATAGCTTTGACATTAATTTTTTTATTGTTAAATATAAGTGGGCAATTGGGCAATATACTAAGGATACTGAGAAAAGTATACGGTCAGGTGAAAGAGGAAAACGACGAGGTTAATGAACTGAATGAACGTTACGATATTATAAGATTTGTGCAAAGACATTTGGCTGGGACATGTCCAGAGATAAGACGATGCAAAAACAACATAGAGAATATTACAATGGAAGCCGATAGGAAAGCAAAAAAGAAATGACTAGCTCGAGACGGTTGGATGACGTGTAAACCATAAATATAAGACAATGGAGAAGAAGGAACAAGAGAGATCTGAATGGAAGGATATAGCCAGACAGGCAATGACCCATCCAGTGTTATGATGCTAAAAGGAGAAGAAGAAGAATATACTATGGATATAGAGGAAACTTGTATATTTTTTTTCTTATAAGGTTCCTGTTTATAAGGTTAGTTAGAATTACTTAGGCTTTATAATTAAAGTTCAATTAAAGAATAATAAAAGTATTATCTTATAGTATGTCTTTGCAACTACTAAAATATCAATATTGTTTTTATACTCTGGGCTAATTAGCAAAATACAAGGAAAAGTTATTTACCAGCAATTTTATTGCTGAAATCGAATCTTATGATTGTATATATTAATAATATGGGTATGCAAAGTCCGTAGATAGTGTGCTACTTTTTTTATAAACAAAATGGCGCCCGAAAATCGTGTTTTTAAAATTTTTGCTCTATAACTCCAAAGATTTTAACTTTATACCAAAAATACCCAAATAAAAATTGACCGTAATAAAATTCTGCATAGAGACGTGTTTTTCCCGATTTACTTCGACGAAAATTATCACCGGAAAATGCAGGTTTTTCCAACAAAATCTTTAATTTTCAACTAAAATTTTAGATAAGTATTTGTTTATCAAGAATTAAATAACTTGGCAATATAAAAGCTCTTTTTATATAGATTATAATTCCAGAAGCCGATGGAAATTGAATGAACAGTTTAGCAACAATTGAAATGCTAATTAAAAATTTAGGGTCGCTATAATTACCACAATATTAATAACACATAAGAATAACTATGATTGTTGGATAAAAAGACACTGTACCTATTTAATATACTTTACCTAATTGAAATTGGACTATTTAAGCGGCTTTAGGAATATTTTAAAATTATAAACAATTTCTTGGCTTATAAACAAATAGAATGTTTCGAGAAATACTAAATTAAATTACATCATGAAAACGTTATTAGAAATAAGGCGGCAGGAAGCTTCTTCTAAAAAAAAAAACGTTTAATTGTGATGAGTGGTTCCTGAGATACAGCCGGTTGAAGTTGACCGTCATTTACGGCAAAGATATAAACAATAGGATGATAATTTTTAAACCATCACCTTTTTATTTTTATCCTCTTTCTTCACACCGATTTTCATATCTTTAAAATAATCATAACATATATTACTATAATAAAAACTATCGATATTACGAGTGAAAATTGACAAAAATAGCAAAATTTCAATCAAAAATCAGGTTCGAGAAAATGTAACCTCAAAGTTCAAAATCGGTTTACGTTAAAAAATGCATTTTCTCGGCTTCCCATGGAGCAATTTTCTTCATTCTTTTTTTGTTCCCAAGTAACTCGGGTAGAGCCATCTAACTAACGCATTACTAAATGTTAAACTGGCTTTTGTTTTGTTATAATAGATTAATTTATTTATAAGAAAAGAAAACTACATATTTTTTCCAGTTGTAGACTTTTTTTAGGTAAACTTACTACAAGTGTACCTTTTAACGTTAAAAACACAAATATGCTCATTTGAAAGCTGTATAATTATTTAAACAATCTTTATTTAAGCAAATTAAAAATTTTGTTATAATAAATAAATTAATTTATGTAACAAAACAAAAGCAACTTTGACATTTAATAATGCGTTAGTTAGATGGCTCTAATAGAGTTACTTGGGAACAAAAAAGAATGAAGAAAATTGCTCCATGGGAAACCGAGAAAATGCATTTTTTTAACGTACCTATACCGATTTTAAACTTTGAGATTACATTTTATCCAACCTAATTTTTGATTGGAATTTTGCTATTTTTGGCAATTTGCACTCGTAATATCGATAGTTTTTATTATAATTATATATGTTATGATTATTTTAAAGATATGAAAATTGGTTCGAAGAAAGAGAATAAAAATAAAAAGATAATGGTTTGAAAATTATAATCCTATTGTGTATATCTTTGCCGTAAATGCCGGTCAACTTTGACCGGTTGTACATCAGGAACCGCTTATTACAATGCAATGTTTTTCTCTTAAAAGAAGCGTCCTGTCGCTTTTTTTCCAATACCGTTTTTATGATCTAATTTGATTTAATATTTCCCGAGGTATTCTATTTGTTGATAAGCCAAAAAATTGTTTATAAAAAATTGTTTAAAATATTCCTGAGGCCGCTTAAATAGTCCAATTTTAATTCTGTAAAGTACATTAGATAGGTACAGTGTTTTTTTATATAAAAGTTATAGTTATTCTTATATATCATAACTATTGTGGTTATTATAGCTACCGTAAACTTTTAATTAACAATTCAATTGTTGCTAAACTGTTCACTCAGTCTCCATCCACTTCTGCAATTATAATATATACGAATAGAGCTTTTATGCTACCAAGTTATTTAATTGTTGATAAACAATTACTTAGCTAAAATTTCAGTTGCAAATTAAAGATTTTGTTGAAAAACCGGCATTTTCCGGGGAAACTTTTCGTCGAAGTAAATCGGGAAAAACACGTCTCTATGCAGAATTTAATTACGGTGAATTTTTATTTGAGTGTTTTTGATGTAAAGTTAAAATCTTTGGAGTTATAGAGCAAAAATTGAAAAAAACACGATTTTCGGGCGCCATTTTGTTGATAAAAAAAGTAGCACACTATCTGCGGACTTTGCATACATATATTATTAATCTATACACACATAAGATTCGATACCAGCAATAAAATTGCTGGTAAATAACTTTTCCCAAAAATGGCCTATTCTCCGATAATCTGCCCAGACTAAATGTTTTGATTTATGAGCGTGTGAACTCATTTCGTGCAATTCTTTATGAATTTTGCGACCAATGTAGTTTAACTGGATTCTCTTTCAAACGATTTGCATATATGTTATTTTATCTTTTACGTTATGTTTGTTTGTAGTCGATTGTCTTTTTGGAAAAAAAAGTAGTCTATATATTTCTTTTCGCTTAAATGATTTTTTTAATTATGTTATTATGTTTAGTAAGAAGAGTACAGTTAGAAACTTCTATAACTAAAAAATCTTTATTAGTACAATACTATTTTTTTTAATTTATTACATTCTGTAATAAGTACTTCGAGTATTACATTAAATTAAATAAATAAATTAATAATTACAAAAACATTTTACAATACACAATAAAGATGGATAAACTATACAATTTTATAGAGTCCTGATGTAAAATTAGGTATGAATATTTTATGAACAGTTTTTATGATTTTTAATTGAAATCACTGGTCAATTCAGATTGAAATCAAATTTAAAGCCATCATTAACGCCAACGTTAACGCCAACGCCACCACCACCGTTATTGGCTTTGCCGCTGTCACCGCCATTGCCTTTGCCTTGGCCACGGCCAACGCCAACGCCAACGTTAACGCCAGAGTCCTTGCCAACGCCAACGTTAACTCCAACGCCACCGCCTCCTCCCCATTGAGGATCCGGGGCAGGTGCTGCGGATATAGTTTGGATTATTAAAAGGACGACGCAGATGGTTGCCTAGAACAAAAAATAAATGTTAAGCTCCCATTTCACAGAGACATTACGAGATAACGTACATTTATATTGTATTATTTACTCTAAGTTTTCAGTCTAAAATCTTGCCAGGCAGGCTTTTCTAAATGCATGGCATGCTACGACAATTGTGTTATTTAATTGCAACAGAACGAGCTATGGGGCTGTGCTAGTACCAGGGTTGGACAAAATTGGTTTAAAAAAAAAACAACAAACATGTTTTTTTTGGTTTAAAAACAATGTTTTTTGTTTTAAAACAGTTTTTTTCATGTAAAAAAAACCACTGCTTTAAAACAAAAAAAACACTGTTTTAAAAAAACACTGTTTTAAAACAAAAAAAAAACGATTTAAAATAATTATGTACTTCACTGGATTTCTAACGGGGATTCCCATAAACCTCAACTGGCACACCTATGGGATTCCCGCGAAGACGCGACCTGCGCGCACATACAACGAGTGTTTAACTGTTTCGTTTCCTTATACCACGTGATATTATGTAAATCACATTCGCTATTCAGTTTTTCAGGATAAGTCGGAAGCTTTAAGTTCTGCTTTATTATAATATAATTTCATATTGGTATCTTCGGTTCAAGTTTAATTTCTAGTGGATAGTTGCAGTGTATACAGTAAATTATATTAAGCTGATACAGTAGCGATCAACAGGTAGCCAAAACGCGTTCCAAGATTGCGGCTGTAATTTTGAATATTTTTTCGAGATATTTGGTACACGTATTCGTAATATAATAAAGAATGACGGTACAGAGCCCAATTTGAAAAATATATTAATATGTGGAAGTTACTCTGTAATTAAATACAATATTAAAAAACGAGCCTTTACCGCCAGTAAGAAGAACAAAAAAAATACACTTCCTTCAAATAAACTTTCTTATCCGATGCCTAGATTTTGTGTCATTTTGGAACTACTAAAGAAATAAAAAATTTTAGTACAGTCGACTCTCGATAACTCGAACCTCAATAAGTCGAATTCTTTGATAATTCGAATTTTTTCCGTTCCCTTGAGAAAACCTGCCTAAGTCGAAAAAAAACCATGCGTAACTCGAATTAATTTTGCACCCGAATTTTACCTTAATAACTCGAAGTGATAGAAAAATTACCTCTATAACTCGAAGTTCAGTAGATAAGTCGAAGTCTTTAAATACATTACCTCTATAACTCGAAATTTTCAGATCAACCCTCGCTAACTCGAAGCTGTGCTGTGTTTACAGCGAACCTGTGTTAGGTCAAAGACCTAGCCGAACAGGTTTGGACATGTCGCTGAGTGCCGTTTGCAGTCAGTTCCCACGCATTTAGTCAATAGAGTGGCACGTTCTCGATGCCGGTAGCATATTTACAGATTCTTGCGTGTGTAGACACCAGGGTGTTGAAATCAGTTAGGGTTTGAAAAAACAGTATATTTACACATGCTAGCGCGTGTTGACACCACGGTGTTGAAATCAGTTAGGGTTTGGAAAAACAGTACGTTTACAGACGCTAGCGTGTGTTGACACTAGGGTGTTGAAATCAGTTAGGGTTTGGAAAAACAGTACAGTTACAAATACTAGCAGATTTGGACAGCAGAGTGTTGAATCCAGCTAGCTTTTTTAGTAATTAATATACATGCATAAATGCTAACGGCTATTGACGTTGATTTTATATACTTACTGCTGTGGAAAAATATTTAAGTGATTTAGGTATTAGTAAATAATTAAACGTTGTTGGGATATAAACAATAATATATTAACACAAAAGAACAACATAAAAAATAATGTTGCTCTCAAGCTATTTGCTTGTGGAATTTTTATAATTAACTATTTAGATGGGAAATAAGCCACAATTAAATTGAAAAAATAATTTTATTAACGTTTCGATGCCCAAATCGCGTGTCGTTGTCAAAATAAAAAATACTACTACAGGGTGTTTGGTAAAGAATGGGCCATAGCTTAACCTCAGGTTCCTGAGGTTAAAATAGGCCGATTTAAGCTAACTTACCTTAGTACAAAGTTTATAATAACCGAGATACAGGGTGTCAAAGTTAAACTTTTTTTTATTTATTATTGAATATTTCCTGACAGGCATGAGATATCAACACGAAATTTGGTATGTGGGGGTTTTTCGGGACGAGAAAACTAAATTCTCTACCAAAAGTTATGTGTTGCCCAGAGGGCGCCACATACTCCTTTCAGCACTCATTTAATACGTTCAATTTTTTTTATCCGTCACTCCGTATAATTTTGACATTAAAATTTGTATTCCCCTATTAGTTTTACTTAAAAAAGGTATACCTATTTAAAGCATTTTAAATCTGCGGTGCAACATAATTTTTATCATAATATCATTGTAGTTACATCAGAAAAATAACTTAAAACCATAAAATTATCCAAAAATGTATCGCAAATTTATTCAAATGGAATTTGCGATGCAATGCCATAAATTTGAGAACTGGCACAATTATTATGGTTTTAAGTTATTTTTCGGGTGTAACTACAATGATATTATGCTAAAAATGATGGTGTATCGCAGATTTAAAATGCGTTTATCTCGAAAACGGTTGAGTTTAGAGAGATGAAAGAAGTATAGCTTTTTTAAGTAAAACTAATAGGAGAATAAAAATTTTAATGTCAAAATTATACAGAGTGAGGGATAAAAAAATTTAACGTAACAAATAAGTGCTGAAAGGCGTATGTGGCGCCCTCTGGGCAATACATAATTTTTGGTAGGGAATTTAGTTTTTTTGATGCAAAAAAACCCCACATACCAAATTTCATGTTGTTATCTCATATCCGTCAGGAAACATTCAATAATAAATAAAAAAAAAGTTTAACTTTGACACCCTGTATCTCGGTTATTATAAACTTTGTGCTAAGGTAAGTTAGCTTAAATCGGCCTATTTTAACCTCAGGAACCTGAGGTTAAGCTATGGCCCATTCTTTACCAAACACCCTGTATATTAAACAAAAATGTTGTTGCTTAGTAAAAAATTCTACTAATAATTTTAAGTAGTTTTTACATTTTAAAGTATTTTTTACTAAACAACAACATTTTTGTTTAATTTAGTAGTACGTATTTTGTATTTTGACAACGACACCAGATTTGGGCGTCGAACCGTTAATAAAATTATTTTTTGTTAAATTTAATTGTGGCTTATTTCCCATCTAAATAGTTAATTACAAAAATGCCACAAGCACATAGCTTCAGAACAACATTATTTTTTATGTTAATATGTTTTTATTTATATCC
The DNA here is from genome assembly GCF_917563875.1 of Diabrotica virgifera virgifera. NCBI lineage: Eukaryota > Metazoa > Arthropoda > Insecta > Coleoptera > Chrysomelidae > Diabrotica > Diabrotica virgifera. The sequence continues at coordinate 167,198,527 of NC_065445.1, forward strand.
CAACAACGTTTAATTATTTATTAATACCTAAATCACTTAAATATTTTTCCACAACAGTAGGTATATAAAATCAAGGTCAATAGCCGTTAGCATCTATGCATGTATAACCACTAAAAAAGCTAGCTGGTTTCAACACTCTGGTGTCCAAATCTGTTAGTATTTGTAAATGTACTGTTTTTACAAACCCTAACTGATTTCAACACCCTAGTGTCAACACACGCTAGCGTCTGTAAACGTACTGTTTTTCCAAACCCTAACTGGTTTCAACACCGTGGTGTCATCACGCGCTAGCATCTGTAAATGTACCGTCTCTCCAAACCCTAACTGATTTCAACACCCTGGTGTCTACACACGCAAGCATCTGTAAATATGCTTCCCGGTACAGTATGAGTGACAACGTGAGCACTAGAAAAGTGAAAACTTTGAATATAGGGGACAAGTTGAAGATAATAAAGTTAGTGGGTGAAGGGAAGAGGAAAAAGAAAGACATTGCCGCAGACTTCAGCATTCCTTGCAGCACGCTGTCAACGATCTTGAAAAAAAAAGAAGAAATTCAACAAAGGGCTATCGAAGGTAACTTAAAATGTAAAAGGAAAAGAAATGCTGAATTTAAAGATGTAGAAGAGTGCATGATTAAATGGTTTAAACAGTGCAGAGAAAAGAATATTACTCTAGGCGGCCCATTGGTAAGAGAAAAAGCTGAGCACTTTGCTAGATATTTGGGCCACATAGAGTTTAAAGCCAGCAATGGGTGGCTTAAAAATTTTAAAAAAGGCACAGAATTTCTTTTAAGAAAGTTTGTGGAGAAAGTGGAGCTGTAGACGATGACGTAGTAGTTGATTGGAAGGCTTCATTACCAGATCTCATTAAAGATTATCACCCCAAAAACGTATTCAATGCTGACGAAACTGCTCTGCTCTTTAAGTGTCTCCCTGATAAGACTTACGAGTTTAAAGAGGAAAAATGTCACGGGGGCAAACACAGCAAAGAACGAATTACTCTTTTGCTTGCGTCAAACATGACAGGCACGAATATGTTAAAACCTCTAGTGATAGGGAAATCAAAAAAACCTCGATGCTTTGCAGGAGTAAAGTCATTACCTGTTGACTACACAGCAAATAGGAAAGCATGGATGAATGCGGAGTTGTTTGCAGATTGGTTACTTAAGTTAGATAAGCAAATGGGCAAAGGGAAGCGAAAAATTATTTTATTTATTGACAACTGCAGTGCTCACAACACTATTCCTGAGCTCAAATGTGTAAAGGTCCAGTTTTTACCAGCAAATACAACATCAAAATTACAACCGCTGGATCAGGGCATTATTAAGAATTGTAAAGTTCTTTACAGAACTGAAGTTGTAAGAAGATTTGTGGCTGATATTGAAGAAAGAAAGGAGTGTTCAATCAACTTGTTACAAGCCATGCGGTTGATTGACAAGTGCTGGAAAAGTGTAACAAAACAAACTGTTGTCAATTGTTTTAAGTCGTGCGGGTGTGCAATGGATAGGGACCAAGATGTGCCAAGTGACAATGACCATGAACTAGAACCGAGACTTCCCAACGCTGAAGCTGAGTGGACCGTGATAAATAACGAGCTCCCGAATTTAGACTTTGATGATTTTGCAAATGTCGACGAGGGTGTTTCAGTCTACGGATCATTCTCGGGCCAAGACATCATCGCAACTGTAACAAGTGAAGACGTACTCTCTGATGATGACAATGACGACGGCATGGAGCAGCCACCGGACATCACAACCAAGGAAGCCAAGGCCACAGTGAACACTTTACGTAGCTACTTAGAACAATCAAGTGACGTACCAGACAAAGTGTTCTCTGCTGTTGTTATTGAGAACATTATAGACTTAAATTCTGAAAGAAGCCTTAGGCAGAAGAAGATTACGGATTATTTTCAAATTTGAATTGTATGTACGTATGAATTGTAGGCATACATTGCAGTGTGACATTAAGTACAAGTAGTTACAGTACATATTAGTTTTGTAAAGGATGTAGGGAATACAAAACATCGTTTATTTGTACCCCTATAACTCGAATTTTATTTTGTTTACCTCTGTAAGTCGAATTTAGTGAAATATTACCTCTATAACTCGAACTATTCTTAAGTCGAACTATACGTAACTCGAAGAAAACAGCCGTTCCCTTGAAATTCGAGTTATCGAGAGTCGACTGTAGTTCCAAAAGGACACAAAATCTAGGCATCGCATCGGATAAAAAAGTTTATTTGAAGATAGTGTATTTTTTTCTTCTTCTTAATGGCGGTACAGGCTCGTTTTTTTTAATATTGTATTTAATTACAGAGTAATTTCCACATATTAATACACTTTTCAAATTGGGCTCTGCACCGCCATTCTTTATTATATTACGAATACATGTGCCAAATATCTCGAAAAAATATTCAAAATTACAGCCGCAATCTAGGATGGCGTTTTCGCTACCTGTTGATCGCTACTGTTTCCTCTTAAGTATATAAATATGTCATGTCAAGCAAGGAGGAGAGATCCAATTTGGATAAATTTTAATTTGATTGAAGTGAATATCAATTTTGAGGATGGGAGAGAAAGTAAAAAGACAGTGTCTAACGCTGAGTGTAAAAAATGCAAGTAGCAATTATTGTCTATATTAGTTGCAAGAATGAAAAAGCATCATGAAAAATATGTTTTAACTTTAACGAATGTTGATTTTGAGGAGACAGAGGAAGCTAATAGTAGGACTGTGAAATAGATGCTGTTGTAATTCAATAATTATTTACTCTTAATTTTCTTTTTCTTTCAACTTTATTAGGAGTATTGGTTTAGTTAATGTTACTACAGCACTCAGCACTGTCTACCAGTACTAGTATGCTTGCTACCTGAACATAAATAAAGTTTAGTCATTTACTTTTTTTCAGTTTCACTTTTTACTTCGCATTAATATTCTTATTGCACCTACTTACTCTATAATCTGTATTTGCAATTTTGCAAATTAGCAAACACAAAAATGTCTTATAACAATGTTGTTTAAATAAACAATAACGAAAAAAAACTATGTTTTAAAACAATGTTTTAAAACAGTGTTTTAAAACACAACTGTTTTTTTCCAGTGTTTTTAAACATGTTTTAAAACGTTGTTTTAAAAAGCTTGTTTTAAAACAGCCCAACCCTGTTAGTAAAAGTAATTCCACAGGAAACGAAGCATTTAACAGTCACAAAATTACTAGGTAGCCATATTTTTCAATTGGAACATCAGGAAGAAGTTAATAGAAAAGGCGAACCATAGCGTGGCTATCGAAAATTTTTAATGCTTCACGGTGTATTTTAAAAGAACTACGTATTGTTTTCAAACAGTGGAGTAGTTTTTAAACAATTCTATTTGTTTATCCCCTTTCAGAGAAAAAAGCTCGTTTTCAAATGGCTGTTTGGCGCGTTGTCAATATTTAGAAGCGATTTTTTGATCTCATTTTATTCGTAGGGTTTAAAATTTTCATGTTTTTAAAAAACTCTTTCCATTCATAATTTTTTATTAATAAATAATTGATGCAGAATGAAGGAACATTTTTCTCCTTATAAACAATTAAGTTATTTATCTGCGCCGTTTTAACCTTTACAAAAAAAAAATACGCCATATAAAAGGATATGAAAATATTCATCTTAAAAAATTAAGTTTGTACGACTGATCGAACCAAAGATATTTTTTTAATACACAGGCAAAAAATTTTTGCCATGGAAATTTTCCATGGCAACCTATTCATTTATAACAATTTTTAAACAAATTATAAAAAATGCTTTCTCGCTCTGAAATAACTTTTTTATAATTTGTATTATTTTAATAAATATAAATATTTGGGTACAATAATTAATGAAACTAATCAGTACACAGAAGAGATTAAAGCAAGAATAGGACAGGCAAGAAATGCTTTCAATAAACTGAAAAAAGTACTCTGTAGCAGGGAGATTACAATTTCTTTAAAGATAGGACTTCTGAGATGCTACGTGTTCTCCGTATTATTCTATGGGTTGGAGGCTTGGATATTAAAGGAGGATGTTTCGGACAGATTAGAAGCCTTCGACTTATGGGCCTACAGAAGAATATTAAGAATAAGTTGGGTGGATAGAGTCACGAATATCGAGGTGTTGAGAAGAATAGGAAAAGGTAAAGAGGTTTTAAATACAATTAAAGTCAGAAAACTGCAATATCTGGGACATGTCGTGAGGGGCGTTCGTTATAACTTGTTACAATTAATAATACAAAGAAGAATACAGGGTAGAAGGAGTCGCGGAAGAAGACGCATCTCCTGGTTAAACAATTTGAGAGCTTGGATTAATTGCACTTCTGCTGATCTCTTTAGAGCAGCGGTATAGAAAGTGCGAATTGCCGTGATGGTTGCCAACCTTCTTAGAGGAGATAGCACATGAAGAAGAAGAAGATTATTTTAAGAGGAAATTTAATCTTGTAGTTTTTCATAAAATGCTAACTTTAATCGTAAAATTCAAAGAAACAATTAAAAGTGCCGAAAAAGCCAATTTTAACATTTTCGGTTTTTTTTTTTTCAATAGGTTGGGCATGGGCATCGAATTTAATAAAATCTTATTGGATGCATGCTTAAAGTAGTTTTTAAATAAACAATTTTTGATTTTATCTTTTCAATCATTTCAAAAGAATTTTTTTTGTATATCTTCGTATATCTTTCGTAAGAAAGAGTTTCGTATCTCTACCCGTGAACATGATCCTGCATACAGATTTTTTAATGCATTGATGAGTGTGGAGGATGGATTTTCTGTTAACATAAATAGTTCATTCCGTCAAAATAACTGTCAAAGTCGTGCTCGTTTTTCTTGGATTTATCCAAAAAAATATTAATTTTGGCAGTTTTTTGGTATATTCCGGGCTTATTTTCAAGTGTATTGGTTTACTAAAAGTTTCTGTTTTGTGTGTTATACGGGTATAACATTATTTTGTTCCCCCATGGGGGAAACAAGTGTAGGGACGTCTTTGTTGACGAAAATGTCAGTAGATAATAGTGAGGCCTCTCTGGACAAAAATGCTTGCATGGAACCAGCAAAGAAAACCTTTAACCTGCTTTCAGATAAGTATAATATACAAAATATTTGGGTTTATATTGAGAGACTTAATAATGAAGGTAGTCTGGGCAAATTGCATCCTATGTGTGTCGCAGATATTTTATTTAAGAAACTTAAACTCACTAACATTGTAGAAATCAAAAGTTTAGGAAAAAATCGCATAAAAGTTATGTTGAAGTCCTTATGGGAGGCAAATAATTTGGTAAATAATAAATCATTGAAATTAGAAAACCTTAAGGCTTACCTACCAAATCATTTGTTGGAAATTAAGGGCATAGTACGCGATGTAGATACGAAATTTAATGTAGATTATTTAATGGAAAATATAGAATGTTCTTCTAAAGTCACTAATATATACAGAACCAAACGTAAAATTATAAATGACAATAAAGTTGAATTTGTCAATAAGAAAATGATAATAGTCACCTTTGAAGGCAACGTTTTGCCAAATTATGTTTCCTTCAATAAGGTATTTTGCCCCGTAGAACAGTATATTACAAGGGTCGTTCAGTGTTACAAATGTCTTTTATTTGGGCACGTATGCGGTCAGTGCAAAAGCACACAAGAACGATGTATGCAATGCAGTCAAATTAAAGAAAAAGATCACAATTGTAGTAAAGAACTCATATTTTGTATGCATTGTAAGGGTAAGGAACATATTTCAATATCAAAAAAATGTCCTCAATTTGAGAAACAAAAACAAATTAAAAATATAATGGTTGAGCATAAGATGTCCTTTCTAGAGGCACGTAATTACTGTGACAAATCTTTTTCAAATTTTGTAAGCAATAATTCCTTTGAATGTTTAGCAGATAATGAAAGGAATTTTCCTAGTCTGCCTTCCACTAGTAAAAATATTTCGATATCTAAACCAGTTTCTAAAAACCCAACTTCTTTTGCTTTTACTCAACCTGAAATAAATAATACTAATAAAAAAAGAAAATTTAATTCACCAAGTGCACAGACGACTGCTGAGAAACCGATGTTCCCTTTTGTTTTCGGGCCTGATAAGCCTTTACCTGTTAATACAACTGTACCAAATTATGGTAATATTGAAATTAAGAAAAATGTAACAGAGATTCTTTCTACTTTTATATTGCAACTTTTACAAGGTATACAAAATTTTGATGATATACGATCAATCGATAAAAAATTAATAGTCAGTAGCATTGAACAGGTATTGGAGGGTACTTTGATTAATATTAAATAAATAATGCCCTGTCAACCTAAATTAAAAATAATACAATGGAATGCTCGTTGTGTTGTCTCAAATAAAAATAGTTTGATGCATTACTTAGTAAGTAAAAAATAGACATAGCTCTTATTAGTGAAACATGGTTTAAAAAAAATGTGTTATATAATTTTAATGGATATAATCTGGTTCGTAATGATAGGTCAGATGGTTATGGTGGAGTTGCAATACTTATAAATAAATCAATTTGTTTTACTGAACTAAAAATAGAAAATAATAAGTACAATAATGAAATACAGTTATGTGCTATAAAAATTAAATATGGAAATAGACAAATTAGTTTTATATCACTGTATAGGGCACCTAAAATTAGATGCACAATAAATGATTGGATGAACATATTTTCCCAGGTACAAAAACCAATTATAATTGGAGGTGATTTTAATGCCCATCATTCTGTTTGGGGTTCAAATACAAATGATGAAATTGGAATACAACTGATTAAAATGGCAGATGATCTTGAATTTACAGTTTTAAATAATGAAAATCCAACTTTACTAACTCAACCTAATCAGAATTACTCAATGATTGATGTTAGTCTCTGCAGTCCTGATCTTGTTAGTAAGACTGAATGGTATGTCTCTTCAGACACTCTTGGATCGAATCACTTCGTTATACATGTGGATATTTGCATTAAAGACGAAACGGAAACAATTTTACCGAAAAATAAATGGAACATCAAAAAAGCGAATTGGCCTTTATATACTTCTTTGGTACAAAACTTTTTTAATAAAAATGGTGATGTTCAAAATAATGTATCAAGCAAATATGAATATTTAATAAATAGTATAAATTATGCAGCTGAGATTGCAATACCACAGTATAGAACTTTTAAGCCAAGAACCCGAAATCCGTCACCGTGGTGGAATACTGAATGTGACATGATTATTAAAAAGCGTCAATTATCACTCAACGATTATAAAAAAGAACGTAATTTTGAGAACTATATAAAATGTCAATCAATTATGGCAAGTACCAAAAAACAACTAAAAATTATTGCAAAACAAAGCTGGGTCAATTGGGTTTCTTCTCTCAATAAATCAATTCCATCATCAGTACTCTGGACTCAAGCTAGGAAGTAATACAGAAAATCACCAACAAAATCAAAATCTTTTGAGGATGATTGGATAGAAGAGTTTTTTGACAAAATAGCCCCACCAACAGCAAAATCTATGCCTAATGAATCTAAGAAAATCGATACTGACAAAAATCATTTTTTATTTCAACCTATTAGACTAACTGAACTAAGTTATACCTTAAATAATCGTCCTAGCACAAGTCCTGGCTATGGATTAAGTACCCTATGATTAATATGCTTCCTGCAATCGCTAAAGATCTTTTATTGGAAATATTTAATGAAGTCCTATATGCAGGTACGGAAGAATTTAAAGAAGTCATTGTCATTCCAATTTTAAAACCAAACAAAGATCCGAATCTGGCACAATCATACAGACCAATTTCACTTATGTCTTGTATTCTCAAAGTTTTAGAAAGGATACTGAAAGTAAGACTTGAATGGTGGATAAATGAGAAAAAACTACTTCCAAATTCTCAGTACGGCTACAGACAAGGATGTGGTACTATGGATGCCCTCGCTACTATTGTAACTCATATTCAAAATGCATATTCTCGAAATACATATGTACCAATGATATGTTTGGATATTGAAGGTGCATATGACTGTGTTAATTTAGATATACTAAAAGACAAAATGATTCATCGATTCGAAATACCTTCTCTTCTAGCTCAAAATATTGTCAATTTCTACAAAAACAGGAAAATATATATCAGGGTTGAAAATAATAAACTCATTGGACCACGTTTTAATAGCTCAGGTCCCCACAGGGGTCAGTTTTAAGTCCTTTTCTATTTAATCTTTACACAGCTGATTTTCATAATATTAGTATCGACAATATTTCGTTTAATATAATACAATATGCTGATGACTTTTGTATTTATACTGAATCTAAAAAATATAATGATGGCTTAAACACATTGGAAAATATCCATGAACATTGCTGTGAGTGGTTTAAAAAAAATGGTTTTGAGTTAGCAAACAACAAGTCTAACATTTGTATATTCACTAGACACAATGTACCTCAAAGAGAACAAATACAATTAAATGATGATTACTTTCCTGTTTGTAAATCAGTAAAATATCTGGGTATGATTATGGATACCAAATTGACCTGGAAACTGCACGTTGATTTTATGCTTGATAGATGCAGTAAAGCACTAAATTTTCTTAAATCAATTGCAAAAACTTGGTGGGGTGCAGATGTTGAAACATGTCTTTTATTTTATCGTTCATATATCAGATCTATTATAGATTATGGCTCAGTACTGTATGGATCGGCTAGTAAAAATATTTTAGGTCGCATAGATGTTTTTCTAAACACAGTATTGCGCTGTTGCATAGGTGCTATGAGATCTACCCCTATCGAACCACTCTATGTTGAAACAATGGAACCGCCGACTAAATTCAGAAGGGAATATCTCAGTCAAAAATTTCTTCTAAAGATCCGATGTTACAACACTTGTTTATATAAAGAAATTAGTACTTTAAATTATTTTGATTTAACAAATAAATATTGGGCTCACAAAAACTCGCCACCGTTATGTGAGGCATTTCGAAACACTGCGGATAATAATACTGAACTTGCAGTTGCAAATAAAGTGGTAGATTTCGAAGATTTCTTTGAGTTACTAAATCAAGTAGATATTATACAACCCAGTTATCATGAGCACTTTTTATTAAACAGTATTGTTTTAAACAACTACCTTACAAATTGGTCAAAATCTGTTTGTATTTATACAGATGCATCCAAAAGTTCAAATGGTACTGGTTGTGCCTTTTATATTCCAGATAAATTTATAGAAAAAATGTTTAAACTGCCCTCAAATTTCTCCATTTTTACTGCCGAGGCTGCGGCGGTATATGAGGCTTTAATTTATTTCAAGTTGGCATCCTATAATTCCGCAGTAATTTTATCTGATTCATTATCTGTGCTTACTGCTATTCAAACACCTCACCTACCTTGTAGTACTTCTAATCCATACATTTTTTTAATAAAAAAAATCTTATTTGAAATTAATAAACACACCCCAAAAATAAAACTTATGTGGATCAAAGCACATTCAGGACTTACACATAATGAGCATGTAGACCAATTAGCTAAAAATTCCCTCATCCATGGAACAGTAACCAAATATCAGCCCTGCATTCTAGATGCTTTTGCTTGTTTAAGAACTGAACAGATGAAGAGCTGGAAAACACACTGGGAAAGGTACTGTAACATTTCAACAACACAATACTGTTTGATACAACCGATTATTCCAGAAAAACCTTGATATAAGAATTTCACCCTCCCTCGCAAATACATATCCACCATCAGTAGAATTAGATTTGGACATGCATGTTATCCTGCACATTTATTTAAAATAAACATATTAGATTCGAATATTTGTCAAGAATGTGAGGTTAAAAGTGACTTGAACCACATATTTTTTGAATGCAAAAAGCATAAACACCTAACCAATCACCTAATTAAAAGAATTATAGACCAGAACATCCCACTCCCTGTAAATATTCTCTTTATTCTGTCACTGAATAAAAAGAAAATTTTTGACTGTTTGGTATCTTTCTTGTCGGATAGTAAAATATTATTGTAATTAGTTATAAGTATTTGTAAAATATGTTTAAAAAAATATAAAAAAAATAAAGAGAAAAAAAAATTAAAAAAAAATAAATAAAAACATGAAACAAAAAAAATAAATAAAAAAATTAATAATTAAAAAAAATATTAAAGAAAAAATCACTAAGAGGATTTAAACCTCCGCGGGGATGAACCGGGTTGACATCCTATCGTAGTGACAAAAAAAGCAAAAAAAAAAAAAAAAAAACTAAAATACAAAAAAGAATGCATTTATTTTAATATTAAGATTAATATTTTTATTTGTAAAATGTATACATTATGTGTTCTTGATAAACATTAAGTAATATAATATATTTATATTTATTAACATAGTATGTACATTAGCTGTAATGAGTAGGTAAATAAGAAGTAAAAAATTGTAATAATATTATAATAACCAAGTTTCACTAATTGGCAATATCTTTAATACATTTACTTTTGATTGAGACTGGCTGAATGACCATAGTCCAAGCCAAAAAAGAAAAAAAAAACATAAATAGTTAAGAGAATGGAAAGAAAGTTAGAGACTTATCAACCAAGAGAACAGGCAGGATTCCGAACAAATTATGGAACAAATGACCATCTACAAAGTATAAAAAACCCTGATAGAGAAAGTAGTGGAATACAATAAACCCCTAGTTCTAGTTTTTATCGATTTTCATAAAGCCTTTGACACAGTTGAACTTAGCAAAATATTACAGGCGCTTAAAGAATGCAGGCTAGATTATAGGTATACAAAATTATTACACAAAATATACTTACAGGCAACAACCCCTGTCAAATTACATACTAACAGTAATCGCATAAAAATAGAACGGGGGGTTAGACAAGGAGACCCAATGTCACCTAAACTTTTTAATACGGTCTTAGAACATGCTTTCAAGAGTTTGGATTGGATGACAAAGGGAATAAAAATAGATGGAGAATATCTAAACAACTTACGTTTCGCCAATGATATAGTCATAGTAGCTGAGGATCTAGGTATGGCAAGAGAGATGGTACAAGAACTCGTTGTAGCTACAGAAAATGTAGGTTTAAATATAAACATCTCAAAAACAAAAATAATGACAAATTTGGTACCCAACCAGAACATCAGTATTGGTGGGAAGGAAATAGAACTCGTAGATAGATATAAATACCTGGGACATGAAATTACGATTGGCAGGGATAACCAGACTCATAAGCTGAAGAGAAGAATCGGTCTTGGGTGGGCAGCATTTGGAAAACTGAGAGAAACTTTTAAAAGTGAGTTATCCACATGTCTAAAGAGAAAGGTATTCGATCAGTGCGTCCTCCCAGTCTTGACGTACGGATCAGAAACACTTACCTTAACTAAAGCCTCAGCTACCAAACTAAGAGTCACGCAGAGAAGAATGGAGCGGTCAATGTTAGGAATAACTCTGCGAGACAAAATCAGAAACGAAGAAATCAGGAGAAGAACAAAGGTGACTGACGTCATCGAGAGGATAGCCAGGTTGAAGTGGAGATGGGCAGGACACGTAGCCAGAATGACAGATGGGCGATGGACGAAGAGGTTATTGGAATGGAGGCCAAGAGAAGACAAGAGAAGCGTCGGTCGACCGCCTACAAGATGGACTGACGACTTAAGAAAGGTAAATAAAAACTGGATGAGGGCGGCGCAGGATAGATGGGGTTGGAAACGAGGGGAGGAGGCCTATGTTTAGCAGTGGACTTTTGAGGCTGGATGATGATGATGATGATGATGAGTGTGTAGCTCACTGGTGAAGAGTGTAGAACGTCCTTTATCTTATTTAAGAGTAATATCATTATTTAAGAGTAATGTTATCATAAGCTTTTTGTAAGTCAACGAATGTGAGGTGCATTTCTCTGTTTATTTCTGTTTTTTTTTTCTATAATTTGTGTTAAACTAAATACGTTGTTTGTACAGGAGTGGCCAGCTCTAAAGCCCTCTTGTTCTTCTTCTTTATATTGGCTGTATTCGGACTCTATTATGTCTCTCAGTATTGTTCTATACAGTCTACTGAGTGTACTGGACACCAAACTTCCCCTATAATTTCCGAAGATTCTCCTATCATTTTTCTTATGGATGGATGACATACAAGCCATTCTCCATTCATGGGGTACTGGATGTCCATATAAGAGTTCCTCAAAGACTTTTGTGTTAGCATTCAAAATAGCTTAGGTGTTCCATTTCTAATCAGTTCTACTGGAATACCTTCTGGAACGTAAGCTTTATCATTGTTTAAGCTTCTCATCATCTTATCATAATTTTTACGTCGATAATTATATGTTCTCCTCCTATTTCTATACCTGGTGAAGCTATATTTTATAGATATTCTCATCATTTTTCTGTTAACAAGTTTTTATATTGGTCCATCCATTTTTGTGACTGTACCAAAAGAAAGATTAACAACATAAAATATGCAGTTGATTATGATTATGATAAGCTCTGCTGAACAACTCCAACTACTACTAAACAAGAAAAGCAGTGTCTATAAAAACTATGGACTAAAAATGAATTTAAAAAGGGCTTAATAAATGATAATAACAAAGAAAACAGATATACAAACAAACAGATATTTGTTAAGTGTACCGATAGAAAGGGTTAACAAAATACAAATATAGTATGTTCGCAAAACTCAGACACAACTAGCTAGTGATTTTGGTAGGTAATTTTTTTTGTGTTTGATCAATTTCGCCAAAATTACTAACTATTTAGTAATTATTTTTTTGCCAATTTTACCAAATTGGCAAAATTACTTACTAAAATTACTAGCCAGCTGTGCCTGAGTTAGCGATCCGACTATATCTGGAAACTTGCATTTCAGAAAATAACGATCAAACAACAGAAATGAGGGCCAGGATTAAAATATAGATTTACTTTATTGTTACTGAAAATTATACAATTTTATAGATGAAGCTTACAAAGAGGCAGAAATTAACAATAACAATTACAGTCAACTTTATCTGGGACACATAATGAGAGGACAGCTTACTGCCAAAACCAACTAACTCCACTTTTTGTCGATTCTGAGTTAAGTACGCCTTTGTACTTAATAATTATCAAAGAATGTACTGATGAAACCAGACACTTCAAAGCAGATTTTAAATGTGGGGAACAGAAGGGTCTCAAAACAACTAACTCCAATGATGACACTTTTATTCAGCCAAAAACAGATATCTGCAGTTGTCTACACATCTCTGTTTAAATAAAATAGTAATTTATCATTTACAATATTCTAGTTTTGCCAAAACAAGACACGTGCCAGATATGGAGGACAGTGATGTTCAAAGTTACCTGGAAGTTGACTAACTTTGTACAGCCAAAACCCGACAAATGCCGAAAAAAAATGTTTTTGTACTTTTTTTTAACTTTTACTTCATTTTAATAATTTTTTAACAAAATGTTTCGTTTATAATGTTATTTACTTTAATATTTTTTCAGTCATTAATGCCCGGTTGCACCAACAGATCTTAATCTTAAGACGAGAATAACATAAGAATTAATATAATATAAATATAATATATTATACTAAAAATATCATAATATAGTCATAGATATAATTGATAATAAGGCAAGAATCGAAAATTATGATGCAACGTAAGTGACACTCAAGGAGGCCCTACCTATAAGTAGAGCTTAGCTAAGCTGGAGCTTAAGATCTGTTGGTGCAACCAGGCATTAATCATTTTTAAATTCAAACGATTTTTCATTTCAAATTAAGGTTTAAAACGTCGATTCCTCAAAACTTTAAAAAGTGGAGTTAGTTGGTTTTGGCAGTAAGCCGACATTATGAAATGCTAAAATTGATAATACCGGAAAAATAAAATCACCAAGGAGTATGGGAAGAAGGAGGGTGGAGTTTCAGTAGTAAGTCCGGTGTCAGACACCGGAAGAGCTACACGTACGAGCGGAGCGGAGCAGCAGCGAGAGCAGCCGAACGAGGTGGGGGTAGCCCAACTGTGAACTTTTTAGTTCAGTCTTGAATGTAAGCAAGACAGCAGTTGAGCGCTTCTCACTCTCTGAGGCGAGAAGGAGAGGCAAAGGCCGATCGACTGGATGTGGTGAAACTTAGGGAGTTTGATTTTATTGAATTCTCTGAGACGCCACAGCTAGAGATCGGTTAGCAGAAAATGTAAAGCGGGCTCGACGTGAGCCCGCTACGGGATTTCTACTGTGCCTCCGTAAGGGTATCGACACTGCAAGGTGTAGTTCTTTGGAATCTACATCGGACAGCCCCGGCCCCTGGGTCAGTAGAACGAGAAAGTCAAGAGGATCCCGTACCCAGTTCTGTCTGGGCACGTGAACAACCGCGCTTGGTACAGGGAGCCAACCCTGAAACCGAGCTGGCGTCGGGCCAGTCGGCAGAAAAAAAGGCTTCGCCAAAATTAGGACAATTCGCCCCCAACCCCAGATGACTCGAGTCAGATCTCGGTCACCCCCCCCCCGCTCCATGGCGCCTACCCCGCCAACTTATGAGGACACACGCAAAGTGGGTCCTAACCTGTTTCAGGAATTAAGCGCAGATGAAACTGACGGATACTCGTCCGTGGACGACAGAAGCGCGAACAATGATGGTTTTAAACTCCCTAGGAGCGAGAAGAAGAGGGAAAAGTCCAAAAGAAGAGAGAGGAGAAAAAGAAAGAGAGCGACGAGAAAAATAAACCAGAGGAAACGAAGAAAGATAAGGACAACCCAAAAGTAGAAGCCATGGAGGAAGAAGTTCCCGACGAGGCAGGCAGAGGTACCATCAAAAGAGCACGGACAGCCAAATCCGAGAGCGAAGAGGGTCCGAATGACGAAGTAGCAACCCTGAAAGAAGTGATAAAAACGATGAGTGCCAGGTTTCAAATTGCCGAAGACCAAATGGCAAAGAAAGATGAAGAAAACGAGCGACTAAGGGCCGAAATCAAGAAGATGTCAAACCGGTTGGACGATCTGTTGACAGAGCTGAAAGAGACTAGAAAACTCATTGAAAAAAATCAACAACAGGAAATGCAGACTAAACCGAAGCCACAGCCAGCCTCTGAAGCCAAGAAGCCACAGCCAGCCCCTGAAGCCAAAAAGCCAAAACCAACCGCTGAAGAGAGACAGAAAAAGATTCGAACCGAAGACAAACTGAAAAAAAAAAAAGAAGAATTCCCGGTACTGCCATCCACCTCCAAAGATAAAGAATCGACGACATGGGATCGTCAAGCCAATAATTCGATGAGGGCCAAGTCACCCCCAATAGAAGTGCTCCTGCCAAAAGGACCAGTCCAACCAATCCATCCAGCTACGAGCGCAGGTGGTGGTGCGCCTGCCCCAAGACGTCCCAGTGTCTCAGAGTCAGAATGTCAGATGGAAACCAACCAAGATGAAGATACCGTAGCGTTGCCTGAACAACAGGTAATACACCACCGAAAACCGCCTGTAATAAAATTACAGAGCGTGAGCGAGACAGGGGCCATCCTCAGCATTGAGAAGACAAACCGAAAAAAAAAAAGAAGAATTCCCGGTACTGCCATCCACCTCCAAAGATAAAGAATCGACGACATGGGATCGTCAAGCCAATAATTCGATGAGGGCCAAGTCACCCCCAATAGAAGTGCTCCTGCCAAAAGGACCAGTCCAACCAATCCATCCAGCTACGAGCGCAGGTGGTGGTGCGCCTGCCCCAAGACGTCCCAGTGTCTCAGAGTCAGAATGTCAGATGGAAACCAACCAAGATGAAGATACCGTAGCGTTGCCTGAACAACAGGTAATACACCACCGAAAACCGCCTGTAATAAAATTACAGAGCGTGAGCGAGACAGGGGCCATCCTCAGCATTGCCCAAAAACAAAAATCATTACGATTAACAAGATCCACAGGAGCGGTAGAGAAACCCTAATACAAACCAAAAGCCCCGAAGATTATAGGAACATGGTTAGGATAGTGGAGGAGTATGCTAAAGCATACGAAGCCAAAGACAAAACCAAAAGGCTACAATGGATAGCCTTCCCGTTAGACGAGGATAGTTAACCCAGAGTGGTTATAAGAGGGTTACCAACAAATACCACAGAAGAAGAAATAAAAAACGAAATGGCAGCACAATATAATATTGTCTGCCATTCAGCGAAAAACATGTCCACCAGAGCCGGCCCAAAGGGACAGCTTACAATGTTCGTCCTGACTCTGGACCATGAGGACGTCGAGGATGCCAAGCGAATCACAAACCTGTGCCACATGAAAGTCATGGTAGAGGACCTAGGAAAGGCTAACGGACCAACGCAGTGCTTTAACTGCCAGGGCTTCCACCACGCCCAAAACGCGTGCCACAAAGATCCAAAGTGTGTGAAGTGCGGTGAAGACCACCAAACGAAACAGTGCAAACGGGACAGAGAAGTTAAAGCAACCTGCTCTAACTGCAAAGGCAGCCATCCAGCCAGCTACCGAGGATGCCCTAGGTGCCCAACATGGGGAAGAACATCACCAATGAGGCCACAACATCAAGCACAACAACAAAGACAACCGCAAGCAACCGGGGCTTCCTACGCCCAGGCCACACAAAACGCGCAGAACAACACAGACATCCCAGACGAAGACTACCTAGTCAGAATGGTCACCAACATAGTGACTAAGGTAGTCAAAGAAGTGATATTGGGCACCAGGGAGGCACAGAAGTAATGCTGACAGAAAGGGGATACTTGAGGATAGGCTCCTGGAATCCGGGAGGCATAACAACAAACCAGAACATCTTAGACGAAATCGCCAACAGATACGAGATGGACATCGTAGCCATACAGGAAACCAAACTTACCAACAACTTAAATCTAAAGTTTACTGGATACGATGTATATAGGAACGACCACACGAGAAGATCAGGAGGAACAGCCATCCTAGTCAAGAAGGGAATCAAACACACAAGTTTCGCGACTCCACCACTAGTAAACATGGAGGCAACAACAATAGACGTGAAAATGAGGCAAGGCGCAGTCAGAATAACATCAGCCTACGTAAGACCACAAGACACATTAATGGATGAAGATCTCGACGCGTTCCTAAACATCGTCGAATGAACACTAATAATAGGAGGCCTAAATGCGAGATCCCCCAACTGGAATGATAGGGCTACGAACCGAAACGGAAGATTATTAAACAGCTACATAGAAAATAACGTAGATACAATGGCAATGGGCCCAGAAGATCCAACACACTTCCCAGGAAATGGACTACCCACACATATAGACATCGTTGTTGCAAAGAACCTAGGACTCCAAGCAGAACTAACCACACTAGACGAAGGGAACACAGACCATAACCCCATTCTACTAGAACTAGGAACATGGGAAGAAACAAATCAACCGAAGAGAACTAAAAAGAAAATAAAGTGGATAAATTATAAAAGATTAGTTAGTGAAGGAATAAACATAGTGCCAACTATAAACGATCCAGAACAAATAGAAGAAAAAGTCTTAGAGCTAGAAAACATCATACAAGAAGCGATTAGAAACAGCACAACGGCAGAAGAAGTTGAGATCCATACGGGAAGGTTCAAAGACATACCACAAGAAGTAAAAGATCTTATAAGGGAAAAGAACAGAGCGAAGCAAATAGCCAGAAGAACGAGAAACAGAGTAGATAAACCTGGGCAAATACACTAAACAGAGAGGTGAAGACGGCTCTTCGACTACACCGCAGCGAAAAATGGGAAAACTTCGTACAAGAGATGGAAGAATCAGACCCAAACATGAAAAACGTCTGGAAGCTCCAGAAAATGCTAAGAAGCGACAGAAAACCCATCCCCCATTACATGGAGCAGACGGCATGGTTTACTCCATAGAAGAAAACGTTGAGGCGATGAGGTCCACACTCGAAAGTGAATGCAGGCTAAACTTCCATGAAGACGAGGACGACGACTTCTTAGAAGAAGTCAAAGAGCAAGAAGAAATACCAGAGGATCCAGAAGACATCACCCTCCCAACATCACCGGAAGAAATAAACAAACACATAAGAAACAGTTCACCGAGAAAAGCGCCTGGTCTAGACGAAATATCAAATAGAGCCCTAAAATACCTTCCCAGAAGAGCCATAGTGTATTTTACAAACATAGTGAATGCGATTTAAGATACAAAAGATTCCCAAACAGATGGAAAGTGGCCCATGTCATCATGATCCCAAAACCTGGCAAAAACCACACGTTCCCGCAGAACTACAGGCCAATCAGCTTACTCCCAGCGATCAGCAAAATAGTGGAAAGAATCATCCTCAGAATACTGCAACCGGAAACAAACAGGCTAGAGATAATCCCAGAAGCTCAATTTGGATTCAGAGCAGAGCACTCCAGTGAGCTACAAGTACTTAGACTAACTGAGTACATAGCAGCTGGTTTCAACGATAAGCAATACACTGGAGCAGCATTCCCGGACGTAAGCAAAGCTTTCGACAGAGTATGGCATAAGGGACTCATATATAAAATGCGAGGCTATGGGTACAGCGGGGCGATGACGAAGCTGATCTCTTCGAACTTGGGCGAGCGGAGCTTCAGGGTTCGGATAGGACAAGTCCTGTCCGAGCTCGGGAGCCCGGAAGCTGGGGTACCGCAAGGAGCAGTCCTGTCACCCCTCCTGTACACAATATATACCGCAGACGTACCTAGAACTCCGGGTACCATTATGAGCCTCTACGCAGACGACACAGCGATAGCGGCCAAACATAGAAATGTAGACATAGCAGTGACCAACCTGCAAACAGCGTTAGAAGACATAGAAGAATGGAGCATAAAGTGGAAGATAGCCATCAACTCGGAGAAGACGCAAGCGGTACTATATAAGAAAGGAAGACAAAAGCCAGAAAAACAATTGACGGTGCAGAACACCCCCATCGTGTGGAAAGCCGATGCCAAATATCTAGGAGTCATCATGGACAAAGGATTAACCTTCAAGAAACACGTAGAAGCCACAGTCCAAAAAACCAACATGGCAAGAGCAACACTAAGAGGATTAACAGGAAAATGAAGTAAACTGAGACTGAAGACTAAAATAAGGCTCATACACAGCATAATATTACCGATACTAACGTACGAATCTCTCGCATGGGGATACGTGTGTAACACAACAAAAAAGAAGATACAGGCGGTCCACAACAACAGCCTAAGAGAAGCAGTCAAAGTTCCAAAATACGTAGCCGAACGATTCCTCTTCAGAGAACTACAACAAGTAAGAGTCACGGAAATGATGAGAGACAAGGCCAGGGTAAAATTTGCAGAACTGGAGCACCATCCAAGCCCAATACTGCGAGAGATGCTAAGGTACGACGTTTTCCACCGGTGGAAGCACAGACGTCCCAAACAACAAATATTCTAAAGAGGGATAAATAAATAAAATATTGTAAACAGTGAACGGTTCGTAGCTCGAAAACAAGTGCCGAAGAAAACGTAACACACGTAGGTCCAATACCACGATCACCTTTAAAGTAAGTCAGAAATAGAAAAATACAGAAGAGCGTAAGCCCCCAAAAAAATATATAAAATACAAAAAAGGCGTAAGCCCCCAAAAAATATAAAAAACCAAAAAAACACCCAACCACAACTCGAGCAACAAGTCATTGGACAGAGCTCAATGGGGCTCGGTACAATGACTTGGGGCCCAAGCATGCAATTTTAGTTCCGCGGATAAGTAATTAAGAAGATAAAGGCATAGAGCGCTTCACGCTGGCCTAGTTTTTTTTGCATTCGATTAGGGTACCACATGGAATCTTATTACCTAGGATTCGATTGTGAAGAGCATTTGGCTACGATAGTTGTGCCCCCATCGCGCATCAGCGTGCTATGGGGGGAAAGGGATGGCCTGGGGCATTGGAGCGAGGTGGGGTGATCCCTGTTTGTGCTCGGGTCAAAACACCTCGCCCCAATGAATTGTTACACCCGAATGTACTTTTCGATAGGGTGGACATCTCCCACAGGTCGGGTTGAATCAAATTGCTTGCTTGCTTGAAGAAGGAGGGTGTTATGATTGAAAAATTTAAGGGGTTAGTTTAAATACAGTTCAGTATAACTGTTTAGGTAATTTAATAATCAATAGTAGAAGTACTTAGAGAAGCGGTAGATAGAGTAAAGATATTGGTGATGATATCAAACCTCCGATTGGGAGATGGAACTTAAAGAAGAAGACTAAACAGATAAATTTAATAAAAGGAAAGGATATAACATTGAATAACAAACATTATTAATTTTAAATTTATCAAAAATTAAAGCACAAACTCACCACTATTGCAAACACATTCTTCATCTTGAAAAAAAAAACAATGTTATGGACAAACTTCTGATAGAATGGACTGTAATATATTATATTAAAAACTTCTTGTATTCAGCTAAAAAATTAATTACAAATTGTTAAAAAATGTGATTTTATATTATGACAATCAATCTAATAATTTTAATGACAATCTGACAAATATATGTTGTGTATTTTTGATGCTTGTTTTTTCCCGTCATTGAGCAAGGGCGGAACTGTCTATCCAATAATAAATAATACTTTTCGTCCATACTCCCCGCCTTGAACAGCTCCAAGACCGTTCAAACACAAATCACCTAAGTTAATGAGGAACACTAGAAACAAGTCTCAGCTAATGGTAATGCACAAATTTTAGTTATTCCTCGTTTATAAAGTCCATGAGCGGTTTTAACAGTTACCACTCGAATTTCACCATCATCACCAGGGTGAACAGACACTATTCTTCCTAACTGCCACTGACAAATGGGCAAATTGTCAGATTTTAAGAGCACTAAAGATCCGACTTGAATGGTGGAAGTACTACTTCTCCATTTATGACGTTGTTGGAGATCATTCAGATAAATCTTTGACCATTGCTTCCAAAAGTCTTGCAACAATTTCTGAATCAGTTGGAATCTGGACAATTGGTTTATTTTTATCTCTCCTTGAAACGTATGATCAGGGACAGCGGTCATCGGTCTTCCGATTAAAAAATGTGAGGGAGTTAAAGGAGTGTAATCGTTAGGATCAGATGATAGAGCATATAAAGGACGTGAATTCAAAGTGCCTTCAATCTGAATTAAAAATGTACAGAATTCTTCATAAGTTAGAAGGGTTTGACCAATAATACGAGATAAATGATATTTTACCCCTTTTATATTACTTTCCCATAATCCCCCGAAATTTGGAGTACTAGGAGGAATGAAATGCCATATAATATTCTGAGCTGCGCAAGAGGTGACAATTTCATCCTCTGATTTTCTAATGAAATCATACAAAATTTTTAGTTCATTTTTGGCACCTACAAAACTTGTACCGTTATCTGAATACAGATGCCCGGGTTTACCGCGTCTAAAAACAAATCTTCTAAGGCCTGCCATGAAAGCTTCAGATGTCAAAGAACTAATTAATTCTAAATGTACTGCTTTCGTGGCGAAGCAAATAAATAAACATATGTACGCTTTATACGTTTTACATCCGCGACCTTTTCTATCCTTTAATGTAACTGGCCCTGCGTAATCTAATCCAGTTATGAAAAAAGGTTGTGATATATTAACACGATGTTCTGGCAAATCAGCCATAATCGTAGAACCAGGTTTGGGTTTAAACCGATAGCATCTAATGCAATTCCTTACAACTGTTTTAGCTAGGGACATCCCCGCAATTATCCAAAATTTTTGACGAACTGTCGCTAACAAGAGTTGTGGACCTGCATGTTGAAGTTGCACATGCTCATGTCTCAATATTAGTTTGCTTAAAACATGAATCTTATCTAATAGTAAGGGATGTTTCCCATCATAATTCCTAGAAGATTTTCTAAGACGTCCTCCTACTCTCAATAATCCAGTTTCATCTAGAAAAGGCGTTAAAGGTAATAATCTACTCTTTGACGAAAGGTCTTTACCGTTATTTAATAATGAAATTTCTTCAACAAAACTTTCTGTCTGAGCTAATCTAACAAGAAAAACCTCTGAATCAGTAAATTCGATTGCTGAAATCGGGCCATACCTTCTACTATTAGACTTTGACTTTGAATTATTAACAAATCTTCTACAATAAGCCATAATTCTAATTAATTTGTTCAGATTCGAGTATTTATAAAAAAGTGAATTAAAATCATTTTTTATAGAAACTAATGCCTTAGATTTCTTTCTCATTTCAGGAAGGTTTGATATATCAAGTAAATCATAGAACTTAGTTTTATCAAAATCTGTTGATAAAAATTGAGGGCCATTAAACCAGAGCTTACAGTGAGCTAATTGGTCTGGCAAAATTCCTCTACTACCAATATCTGCAGGATTCTCAGACGAGCTAACATAATTCCAATTTTCAATTGTAGTACATCTTTGAATTTCTGCAACACGGTTTCCAACAAAAACTTGAAGGTTTGCTGGGTCATTATTGAGCCAATGCAAAACAATTTGTGAATCACACCAATAATATGGAGTGTACTGAAAAGTAACAGAATCTGAAACAGATTTCATAAGTTGGACCAATAATAAGCTACCACACAATTCTAATCGAGGAATAGTCAATATTTTGACTGGGGCGACTTTAGTCTTAGCACATAACAAGTGAACATTTATAGAACCTTGTGAATCAATGCATCGAGTATAAATTGTTGCACAATATGCGTATTGTGAAGCATCACTAAATCCATGTAATTCTATTATTTTAGGTTTATTACTCAGAACGCACCGTGGAATTCTTAAATCATTTAAGTGACATAACTTAGACTGGAACTTTTTCCATTTATCACACAAATCAAAGGGGACTTCGGAATCCCAATCAAGTTTTAACGACCAAAGAGATTGAATCATAATTTTTACTAGGATTATACAACAGCTGGCTAAACCTAAGGGATCATAAATTTTTGCGATTGCAGAAAGCATTGTGCGCTTCGTTATTTTTGATAAAAGATCAGGGTTTTCAACATGAAAACTGAAAATATCTAACTTACTAGACCATTGAATACCAAGAGTTTTAATACACTCGTGATCTCCTAAATTAAGTACTTTTAAAGGATCGGAATAATCTTTAAAGTGATCTAATACCAATTGGTTGTTTGAAGACCATTTCCTTAAATTAAAACAAGCTGACTTCAATATTTTGACCACTTCATCACATCTTTTAATAGCTTCAGCCTCACTTGAAAATCCAGTAATGAGATCGTCAACATAAAAATCTCTCAGAATAATTTCACTTGCTTCAGGAAACTTGATTTTATTATCAAATGACAATTGCTGGATACACCTAATGGCTAGATATGGCGCACTGGCAGTGCCATATGTTACGGTTTTTAAATTATAAATTGAAATTGGCTGAGAAGGACTACTATTCCTCAAGACAATTTTTTGCATTCTTCTGTCATCGGGATGAACAAGTATCATCCTATACATTTTGCTGATGTCGGAAACAACAACAACTGCATGTTGTCTAAATCTAATCAAAATACTCAAAATATTATTTTGAATTGCTGGTCCTGAATATTGGATATCATTCAATGACTTCCCATTAGTCGATGGGGCAGAACCATTAAAAACAACACGGAGTTTGGTTGTCAGGCTTTCATTTTTGATAACACCATGATGTGGTAAAAAATAATTAGGTTCTGTGGTGCCTTCCGCATCTAAATTATAATCAATTGACATGTGATCTAAATCTAAATATTCTTTCATGAAATTTAAATAACCATTTTTAAGTTCGGGACATTTCTTAAATCTATCCTCTAAATACAATAATCTTTTAACAGCTAATTGTTTAGAATCGCCTAGGACAGAAGGATGTTCCTTCCAGGGAATTTTAACAATAAATTGACCAGTTTCTGATCGAGAAAATGAATTTTTAAAATGATTTTCAACATAAACATCATCCTTTGAATAAGAAATATGAGACTTTGGCTCTTCAACAGACCAAAATTTCTCTAATTGTAAATCATCACTACTAAATATTTGTGAAAAATGACATCTAATATGATTTTTTGTTGGATATGGAACTTTACCAACCACAATATAACCAAAAACAGTATTTTGGAGGGAGGGTAAATTCTTTCCAAGATCTATGCGACCATCTAACATTATATCCCAAAACAAACTAGCATCAAGTAACATATCTACCTTACTGCTTACATTAAATGAATCATCTGCCAAAGTTATATTAGGGGGTATTGAGAAATTTGAGACATTAAAAGTATAAGTTGGCAAATTCTCAGTAATCTGTTGCACCACTATGCAATGTAAATTTGACTTAAAATTGTTTAATATAGAACCAATTTTTAATTGACATTTTTTATTTAAAGATGAAACGGAATTATTAATTCCTGAAACACAAATATTTACTCTATTTGTGTCTAAATCGAGTTTACTTAGAAAATCCTCTGTAATAAAACATGATTGGCTCCCTGAATCTAGGATTACTCGTGCGATATGAGTATTTCCGTATCTATCATATACTCTAACTTTAGCAGTACTCAACAGTACATAATCATTATTTGAACAATTATTTTTTAAAACAATCTCATTTCTATTAACATTATTTTCTGAAGTATTAGTTGACAACTTAACTTTATTTGGTTCATTCTCGGAATCATTGTTCGGGTTGAAATTATTTGAACTGTTGTCTTTAACATGAATATCAGATGGTTTATTTTCATGTAAAAGAGAACTGTGTTTGGCTTTACATATCTTACAACCGAACGATTTACATTGTTTGTAGGAATGTCCGGTACATAAACAATTTCGGCATAAATTTAATTGTTTTATTTTATCCCATCTTTGGGTTACTGAAAGTTTAAGAAATTCTTCACATAGGTAAATCAAATGATTTTGTTTACAAAAATTACAACTTCTGCTTTTACTAGTTAGCAGAGATCTAGAGCGTTTATCTTGGTAATTAGATTTATAATCCGGTTTTGTCACATTGCTTAACTCTATAGTTTCCAAAAAATCAGCACGATTCTTCAAGAATTCAAGAAATTCGTTTAAACTTGGCAAATAATTATCTATTTTTCTTTTTTCCCATTCCCTAGAACTAAATTTATCCAATTTACCACTTACCAAATACACCATAATAGCATCCCAATGTTCAGTCGGTAGTTGAAGTGATTTTAAAGCGAATAAATGCTTTTTAACTGAATCTATCATGCTTCTAAAACCTAATGCAGATTCTTTATTTAAATTTTCAATCTCAAAAAGAGCTTTTAAATGATTGTTTACTAACATCCGAGAGTTGTCAAATCTGTTGCATAGAGTCTGCCATGCAGAATTGTAATTTTGTGCAGAAAAATCTAAACTTTGTATAATTTTCAATGCATCACCTTTTAAACTCGCACGTAAATAATGATATTTTTGAATATCTGCCAATACTTTATTATGATGAATTAACCCTTCAAAAGTATCTTTAAACTCAATCCACGTCAAATAGTCCCCATGAAAGACAGGTAACTGAATAGGAGGTAATTTGACACCTTCTAATCCACTATATTCATGATTTATATCTAACCTTTTCGACTCTGAACTGGATGAATCGGAACATTTTCTTTTTAAAATCGTTCTTGCTTTAGACAAAGTTTTTGAAAATATAGTATCTAATCGTTGTCTGTTCGCATACTCTTGCTGAATATCTTGATCCTGACAATTTAATTCAATTGACATTTGGATTTCATCAAATTCCGTAACTAAACTTTCAGTTCTTTCAATATTCCATTCTATTTGCGAAAAATGGTCTTCGCTTAAATCATTAATCGCGATATTTGTCATCGACTCTATAAATTTAATAAAATTGTTTAATCTTTGTTCAATTATATCTCTTTTGCGATATAATTGACGAAAATCAGAAGCTTTCATAGGCATTTTTAGCTTTATATTAATCAAAATACGTAGCAAATAATATTATTTAATTGTACGAACTCAAAAATCAACGTTAAGCAATCAAGTAATAAAAGTCAAATCTAAATCTGCCTTTTATCTAATAATCAAACTTAGCCGAATATTGGCTATGGTCCTATAATCATTTATATTTAAATAAATCCAATAATAATAGCAATATCTACTAATAATAATCAGAAATCGTATAGCATTCCACAAACTAATACTCCAAATCAACTCAAATACATATTTGCATACACACAAAGGTGTACAAATCAATCTAATAAGTAATTATTTTTTAGCTAAATAAAATTATAGGTTATAAATCAACTATTCAATGCGCAAAATCAAAATTTTTAATTGAACCCCAAAATCCTCAAAAATCTAATAATTTATTGGCACTTTGTTGAAAGGAAATAAATATGAAGGATAAACAAAGAACAATCAAGATAATAAATGGAAAAACCTCACATTTAATTCAATCGGCAGAGCGGATCCAATCTGGCTGAATCATAAATTCTTCAAAAACCAATAATCTTCATACCCATCTGGATCTATTAGACCATTGTCTCAATCATCGGGTTCGATCGGACACAATTTTATGCTTCTCGGGCTCGAAGGTACCAAATGTTATGGACAAACTTCTGATAGAATGGACTGTAATATATTATATTAAAAACTTCTTGTATTCAGCTAAAAAATTTATTACAAATTGTTAAAAAATGTGATTTTATATTATGACAATCAATCTAATAATTTTAATGACAATCTGACAAATATATGTTGTGTATTTTTGATGCTTGTTTTTTCCCGTCATTGAGCAAGGGCGGAACTGTCTATCCAATAATAAATAATACTTTTCGTCCAATCTTCAATATAAACAAAATATAGAAAAACTTTTAATATTTATTCGTTAAAAAGTAATTTATCGATACAGTTAAAAGGAAGAATATCTCTCAAGTAGGCAAATTATTCTTTTTATATACCATAATATTATCTACATGAGATTTTTTTGACGTAGTGGATGTTGACACTTTTTTTTAATAAGTAAAGCCGGGATTTTACGCCCCGAAATGGTCTTTTGTGACTGATATGATTGTTTTTATTATTTTATTTTGCAAAAAACCCACAATTTAACCTTGAGAAACGATTATTTTGACCCTTCTTGGAAAACGTTATCAAAATATACAAAAAAAAATAAATTAAACTCATTTTTTGTCGGTGCTTGGTGAAAAAAATTCTTCTAATAATTTAATTTTACCTGACTCATTCATATTAACAATTCAGACATGTATCATTATTTTTAAGTAGACATATTTATTATTATGATAGTACGGGATCCGAATATAGGTCGATCTGTACCCATCTGCTTATTGGATGAAACATTTTTTTTAAAGTTCATACATAGACAAATATTTCTAGCATGGGTGGCCTATCAAAATTTTGTCATAGCTATCCTTAAGGGGGGGGGTGTAGGGGTTGAAATCAATATTTCAAGCACATTTTTTTCGAAATTATGGTAGAAATATTTTATTTTTAAATTAAATAGTTATATTCAGTACAATTCATAAAATATTAAAAAAAAATTCAAGGAAAAATATTAAAAAATAAGCCAACGGTGGCAAATTTTTAAAGAAACAATGAATTTTGCGGTGGACATCAGAACTCATCGTTAGATGATGGTAAATAAAAATTTCAAAAAGATTTTATTAGCTTATGAGTTCCTCGGGCTAATGATGTCGAGTTTTTTGGTTTTATCGGATTTTGACTGTTTGCTATAATTCAGAAGTCAAAACAACGAATTTTTTTTTGCTAAAAAGGGTGATAATCAACATATTTATTATTGGAGAACAAGCTTACGCTCTCTCCGATGAGACTCCAATTAGAGTCGAAAATCGCGATTCAGAGGGCTGGACTGCGCTCCGTATTCTAATTGAAAAATAAGATTGTTTTGCTTTCGCATTGCAACTGAATTAAAAATGAAATTTTTATTTTATTTTTATATTGGTTTTTACTCCTTTGAGTAACTAGGTCAATTTTCTCTTGGAATTTACCAGCTGAACACACAGGGTCGTGAATTGTAAGTTTTTGAATTCCCTCTTGTCTTCTTCGCTTCAGCATCCATATGGCTTGCACATTTTAGAAACCTTGGAGGTGTACCAAGGAAATGGACCAATAAGTTTTCAATTTAAAAATCTTTTAGTAATATTTTAAATATTTTTAAATATTATTAATAATGCTATTAGGATTGAAAATTTCATCCTCCATATTTATTATTGTTAAACAAAAATAAACATAAAACAAAAAATATCTCGACAGTGTTACCTCAAGAAATGTCTAAAGAAAATATATACAAAATTCCAGGTGAGTGGGTCAAGTAGTTTTTGAGTTAAAATATCTACAGGCTTAGAAATAAGCAGTTTTGAGAAAAAGGCGTTTAAAGTATTGTCAACTATTATTTTCAATTTCTTTTTTGTCGGTCAAATCGTAAAGTGATGCACACTGGAATATGTTTTTGAATAGCGGGGTAATTTACAAAAGAAAATGAGAACAGTTGTCTCTTTCTCACTATGCTCAAGCGCGCTGGTGCGAAGTTGCTGCAAAGCGAGTCAAAGGTAGGGAGGTAGGGAGATAGTGTTGAATATCCCTATCTTCGACTCGCTTTGTAGCAGGTTCGCATCAGCACGCTTGAACGTAATGAACAACGGTCAACAGCTGTTCTCATTTTCTTTTGTAAATCTTTTTTTTTTCTTAAACATTTTCTTTTTGTTCTCATTTTACGATTTGACAGACAAAGAAGAAATTGAACATAAAAGTTGACAATAATTTAAACGCTTTTTCCTCAAAACTGCTTTTCTCAAAGGCTGTAGACATTGTAGCTCAAAAACTAGTTGACCGACCCACCTGGAATTTTGTATATAATTTCTTTAGACATTCCTTGAGGTAACGTTGTCGAGATCTTTTTTATTTTATGCTGATTTCTTGTTTAACAATAATAAATATAATGATTTTCACCCTTTTTTGCAAAAAAAATCATTGTTTTGATTTCTGAGTGATATCAAAAGGACAAAAGTCACCGCAAAAATAATTATATTTTGAGGTGTCTTCAAAAATTTGTCACCGTTGGCTTATTTTTCAATATTTTTCCTTGAATTTTTTCTTGAATAATCTATGAAATATACTTAGTAAGCATATTTAATTTAAAAATAAAATAATTCTACCATACTTTAAAAAAATGTGCTTGATATATTGATTTCAACCCCTACGGCCCCCCGTAAGGATAGCTAAGACACGATTTTGATAGGCAACCCATGATATTTGTCTATAAAATCCACAAGGAAAAGAAAATGTTTTTCCTGTAGTTGGCTGTATACCATCAATCACAAAATTGGAAAAAATCCTTTGTAAAAGTATAAATTTTTTATTTAAATCCCTTTAAAGGGCTACATCACAACAAAACGTTTTCAAATTTTATAAAAAATCATCATCAGTTTTAGATAAATTGGATGCTAGCTGAGCCACAAAAGAAAAATATCCGGGTAAAAACCCTTTAAATAAAACATGTAGATGAGTTAAAAGTGCATACTTTAATAAAAAGCCTTTTATGATGGTCACATGGCAACTAGGATAATGCCGCCCTAAGGTAATGTATTAAAATTTCCCAACACGTGGGATCCAAATTGAGTTGTTTACATTTCAATGACTTAATGGTAACTCAGTTTTTCTGCAATCGGAAACGTTTTGTTGTGATGTAGCCCTTTAAAGGGATTTTAATAAAAAATTTATACCTTTTACAAAGGACTTTTTCCAATTTGTCTATGTATGAAATTTAAAAAAAAAATGTTTCATCCGGCAAACTGATGGGTACGGATTGACCTATATTTGGATCTTAGACTATGATATAAGTAGTAAGTCAATAACATGTTAAGGATACATCATGTTTATTTTAAAATATCATAAATATAAAATCAGAGTTTTGTGTTCATTTTGAGAGTAAACTGAATGTAAGACCAAATACTTAACATGTCGGGATAGTATCATGAGAATTTTTTCTTGGTTTTTTCCTCGTGATTAACTATGGAGTTACTAACACGAGAATTTTACTGTCCACTGTATGTATTTTTGAAAACAAATCATATGCTATAATTTTTCTGACTTTGAAGTAAAAGTTGATTTCATATAATCGAATGAACTATCTTCCAGTAAAGTCGTCCTAGGAACGCAATCAATAAATATTGGCAATATCAGTATAAAGTCGTCTACTTTAAAATATCTGTCTGAATTTTCAATATGAATGAGTCAGATAATATTAAATTATTGGAAGAATTTTTTTCACCAAGCAACAAAAACAAAATTTAAACGTCAAATAAATTTAATTTTAAAGTTAAATTGTGCCTTATTTCTTATTTTAAATTGCATAAGATGCCACAAGCAAATAGTTTCAGAGAGTCATCGTTATTAAATATCAATATTAGACCACATTTACCATTTAAATTAAGGATCAGAAAACATTTTAAACTCTATTGAAATTTTTAACTTTCCCTCAACACATTCAGCAAACGTAAATAATTTACCTCCCTGGTTAATACCTTTGCCTACTTTAAATTTACAACTATTATCATATCATAAATCTTAAACTAATCCACAAATATTTATAAGCAATTATAATAGAATACTTTCTTCTTTCCCTGAATATATCCAAGTTTACACAGATGCATGTAAAACAACTTCTGGTGTAGGATCATCATTATTTGTTATAAGACAGTAAAAAGTTTCAAATTGCCCACAGAATCCACTGTGATAACTGGAGCAATTTATGCAATATATAGATCTCTAAATAATTTACAAACAGTCAAAATAGATAAATTCCTTATTATTACTGACTCAATCAATCCCTTCCATAAACTATCAAAAATGTACACCTACAATCCGACAGCTAAATTAACTAAAAACAAGATGCAGCAGCTGAAAAACAAAACATTAGTGTTCGTGTGGGTACCGTCACATATAGGCATTAAAGGAAATGAACTAGCTGATCAAAATGCTCGAGAAATAGCAAATTCCCCAAATATCAGACCATTAGCAGAATATCTCAAACCGTATTTTATGTTGGGAAGAAAAATCGTCAAAGTTGAAAGAAATAAAACCAAATTTTGGACGATGGAGTAACTACTCCCCTAGCCATTTCTTTCAGGTTGTGTTAACCAGACTTCGATTAGGACACAGCAAACTCACACATAAATATTTTATGAAGAAGGAACCTCAACCAAAATGTACGAGTTGTGACGTGCCATTAACAGTGAAACATGTATTAACAGTGTGTCCCAAATATAGTGCTGAAAGAATAACTTATAAAATCCCATCAGTTATAAGGGATATTTTTAGTGACTGTACCAGTGAAAATATTGTCAAATTTTTAAGAGAATGTAACATATCGAACGACATATAATTATGTTATATATAATCATTATTGTATACAATAATCCATCCAGTAATAACCAATATGGTTGATGCGGCTGCCGTTAAATAAAGAAAAATAGATGAAGTAAACCCAGTCAATATTTAAAGAAAAATAGCTTCGGAACAATATGGTATTGTTTTATTTTACTCCATACATTATAAACTAAGCGTTTGCTAAGTTGACACATCGCCGCACACAAATGGTAATTTATTGTGTTTTTTCCTTCCTGAAGCAGTCCGTGCATGCATCCTGGTCACACTTCAACCTTTTGGCTTATAGAGTTTTCTCGGTCTCTCTATTGCAAAGTCTGCAACTGAGATCTACATTGTATAGCCCCATCGTGTGTAGGTGTCCCTTTACTGAAAAATGGAGAGTTAGGAAACCTGTAGCATTTCTGAGCTGACTTCTGTTCATTTGGCGCAGTTCCTCAGCTTTTTTCGCGCATATCTTTTGTATAAATCTCTTCCCATGCTATTGTGTGGAAAATTTTTTCCAGTATTTTTTGTGTTTTCTTCGTCACCAGCCTCTTAATCGGTCTCTGATTGTGCTTTTGGGCACGGCCAATGCCGGTTATGAACCAAAGTATCTTGTTCCTGATCCTCGTCTAGCAAGTTCCGGGGCTTTCTCATTGCCAGCGATCCCTTGATGCCCAGGCACCCACATGAGTTTTACCTCGTTATGCTCTGCCAGGGTGTTAAGTTCGTTGCGGCATTCCTATACAAACCTGGAGGATATTCTTGGGTTCTTTAAAGCTCTCAAGGCCGCTTGGCTCTTTGAACAGATACTGATTCTCTTATTAGTAAAAGGCCTCAATCTGTTTATTTTTGTATAGTGCAAAATGGCATATACCTCTGCCTGAAATACGGAGGTATATTGTCCTAGTGGAATGGAGCCGTTATAGTCGCTATTTTCACTATGTACTCCTGATACCCACCCATCTTCTATCTTGGACACATCTCTATATCAGGTGTGGCCCTCATATTTCGGATATCTGCTAGGAAAAGTATTTTAATTTCATGAATTTTATTTCATTTGAGGACTTAATGATCTGTTGTCATCTTCCATATTGGATCCCCGCATATATCCTTGATGCTGCAGTGTCGTTTATCCACTGCAATTTTAATTTAACTGCATGTGTGCGTCTGATCACCATTAAAATCGTCACCGCTCTTCTGGTTATTTGTTCTAGGTGTTGATTCTAGGTAAGCCTCGAGTATGTTATGACTCCGAGGTATTTTACCCCCCTCTCCACCTTTGGGGAAGCCCCCTTGAGTTTTACACGTCATATTTCCTTTAATTACCTCCTGCTGGTGACGGTTACTATTTTGGGTTTGTTAGGGCTTACGAACAATCCTGTCTCACGTGTCCATTTTGATACACCATTATATCCAACTGCAGCTTAATTCATCCACTCTTTTCAGACGGATGGCCCCTCTGATTGCATCGAATGGTATTGAAGACTTCCTCTATATCGAAAATGGCTCCCAACATCACCTCTTTGTTTTCCAGAACATGCTACATTCTCTGTTCCAGATGGTGCAGTGTTCTTTCTATTGATAAACCTGGCCTATATGCATATTAGTCGTGTTCTATTGGTTTTTCAACCAACATTCCATACCTAATAAATCTATCTACCAATTTTTTCAATGTCTTTAGTACAAAAGACATCAGACTAATTGCTCTAAGCAACATACTCCAGCGAAATACTTCCACGAAGTATTGTACACATTTACTTGTACATTGCTTTTTTACCTTTTTGAAAAAGTGCAGGATAATTCATGTCCATTCCCGATGTTTACATGGTTGGAATCAACTGACTTCCTATTTTATTTTGTGCTGTGTCACCATCTATTTTGCAGCTCTTTAGCTTCTACTTTTATATTTCATGATATATGGTCCTTCTTGCTGTAGAACTTCCAGTCTCATGATTCTTGTTGCTGACGCAGTGAAATGAACGTTGAAGAATTCCTCAGCGTTTCTTCACTGGTCTGTGTGTATTAGCCGGACTACATCTGGAGCATGGCGATACTGCTACTAGGTTCCTTCGAGCGAACCCTTTTGGAGTCTAGCCACTTCTAAAATATGTTCTATTTCCTAGCTCTTTTGGCTTTCCTAAGAGCTTTGTTATATTTAGTCAGAACCTTGCGCTATTTGCATTCTTCCACTCGCCTGCTCATCTTGCGGAACTGGATTATTTTCTCGCATCTCTCCTTCTTTTATCAAGTTCTTTGTTCCACCAATACACTTTCCTGTTGGAGCTCCTTGCTGTTTCGGGATAAGTTATCTTTACATGATGATAATGTTGAAGCCGGAATTCAAATTAAAGGACAATGTATCAAAAACATAAAATACGCAGATGACACGGTGGTATTCGCTGACAGTTCTGAAGCCCTCCAGATGTTAATCAACAAAATCGCAAAAGTCAGTCAGGGATACGGACTTTCACTAAACAGTAAGAAAACAAAATATATGACGGTCTCTAAGAAGGAAGAGTAATTTGGACGAATCAGTGTGAACGGTCAACAAATATAAAGAGTTAAACCGTACACCTACCTTGATACGAACGTCAATGAAAATTGGAACCATTCCATAGAAATCAAATGTAGGATAGGGAAAGCAAGATCTGCGTTTCAAAAAATAGCTAAGTTATTCAAATGTCATGATTTGTCGATACCCATAAAAATCAGGTTCTTAAGATGTTAAATATTTCCTGTACTGTTGTACGGAGTTGAGTCGTAGACTCTCAAAGACACCATCTGCAAGAAAATTGAGGCTTTTGAGATGTGGCTTTATCGTCGAATCCTGAAGGTATCTTATACTGACCACATTACTAATCAGGGTGTTTTGCTGAGAATGCGAAAGGAAAAAGAGCTGTTAATCACAACAAAAGCAGCTAAAATAGAATATCTCGATCACATCATGAGAAAGAGTGAAAGATATCGACTGCTGCAAGGAAAAGTAGAAGGAAAGCGAGGACCAGGAAGGCGAAGGATTTCCTGGCTGAAAAATCTACGAACGTGTTTCAACACAACAACCACAAATCTTTTTGGAGCAGCAGTGTGCAATTTGAGATTGTCATGATGGTCGCCAATATCCGAAACGGATAGGCACTACAAGAAGAATATATTTACATGCTTATATGACTCTATCCTGAAATGGTTCAGTACCAGCTCTATTGTGTTCCTTATCCGCTTTATAGCCCTACGAAAACTGTATGTCAGGTATGCTTGATACGCTTCCCATTAAGTTTTCCTGGGGTTTCAAAAAGTCTCTGTTCCGTGCTCATGGCCCGTTATTTCAATGCTTATGTGTGTGTGGTCTGAAAAACTCGCCTTATCTGACACATGCCAATTCTTAACGATGCTGCATGCAAATGCTGTCGCCATCATAATTTGCGATTGAAAATGAATGTAGAGGGCAGGTCGATCGCGGTGTTATATAAATGGTATAAACACACATTCAATTGAGGACCAGAACAATACCAATTTGATTTAAATATTTTAATGTACTCGTAATACAAATTCCATCAAATCAACAGCTTTCTGGTTTGTTTATACCACTTTCAGTAGTTTAAATTTATTCTGCCAGAGGCTAGATACTTTGTTTTCAATTGCGAATATTGACAATATCCTTACCATTTGCAGTTACAAAGGTAGGTTTGCAGTAATTACAGTAATAACAGTAGTAATTACTCACCTCTTTCGTTGTTTCCGGAGCTCCCCCAGCTGATGTGATGCGAATTGGAGTCACTACCAATGATTATCTGCAGTTTTTGCCTCTACATTCTCTCATCAGCTACTCCAATTTCCTTGGTGGGTAAAGATCATCATAGGGCAGGTAAGCTGTTGCGAGTATTATTTCCTTCATCCTTCAGGGTTCTTAGATGAGAGCAACATCAAACCCTTACATTACTATAGCAAGTTCCGCCAAAGCTGCCTTACTGTGCTGATGGCTGGCTTGGATCATTCTCACCTTTGCCATCTGACTCCCTTACGATCTTGAACGTTACCCTTCCCATCCTATAAAGGGCCTTGAGTTGGATGTGCTTGCCCTTCGACCTGCTCTTTGACCTTCTGGCTTTTCAGTGTCCAGTCTGTCATATTAAGTTCCATGAGGCAGATTCGTGCAAATATTATAAAAAATGCGCATTTAATGATACAAGCATATAATTTAGAGCACATATACTACACATATTATATAGGTTCAAATTTAGATATGAGGCCATCTCAGATTTTGCCTTTTACAAAAATGGCGGGCATTCAAATTGGCGACTATACATATGTGTTTAATAGCACGATATCTTTTGAACGAAAAGCCCGATTGCAACCAATTTTGCTACATAGGTTCTTTTTGTGATTTATAAGATTAATGTGATAAACTGGAAAAATCGGTTTACCAGAAGTTGTGTTCTTCCTGGTTTTTTATGTAAAAATATATTTTTAAGTTTTTCACACTGTATATATTGATTTTTTAAAAAGGTAATACTGTCATTGAAAAGTGCGTAAAAATATTTTTTAAGAAATATTTTGAACTTTTTAATTTTGTTAATTATCATTTAATAATTGCATAAGTTATCTTTACATGTATTCCTATGAGCATATTTTTCTGTAAAACTACACATTTTAAAGTAAGTCTAAGTTGGGAAAATGTTTGCAGCGAAAATTATAAATTATTATGGGTCGATGGAAGGTCCCATAATAATTACTACTTTAGCCTATCCTTTCCTGGACAAAGGCCTCCCCATGAGTTCTCCATTCTTCTCTGTTTTGTGCTATTTGGTGCCAGTTTCTCCCCATTTTTGCTTTGATGTCATCTAGCCATCGTTTTTGTGGTCTTCCTCTACTACGACTGCTCTCGCGTGGTATCCAATGTACAATGTTTCTCTTCCACGTTTCGATGTTTTGTCGTGCCACGTATCCTACCCAGATCCATTTCATTTGCGCAATTATTCCATCCATATCTACATCTTCCACTTTCATCCTGCATCGCACGTCCTCATTTCGTATATTTTTCCTCAGAGATATTCCTAACATAGCTCGTTCAATCGTCCTCTGTGTCATTCTATTCCATTATATTCCATTCATAATACTTTAATTAAAACATAGTGGACTGAATGATACAATGTATAAAGATAAAAATCAAAGTAATATATTATATTATTGGAAACAAATATCGCCACAAGCACAAAGTGCGGTACACTGCAAGGCAGCCTTATTGCAGCCACAACGAATTAGTTCTCTGCAAACTTGGGCAGCCTCTGGTAATATTGTCCAACATATTTCCCATCCAACTTTAACTTTTTTCTTCCAGCCCCAATCCACTGGTGACCGGAGCACTGAGGCTGCGACCATCATTTGGGCCCAGCAGTAACTAGCCTGGAAAATTGCTCTCTGTATGTGCTGAATGAGAGCATCTTGTGTCGGAGAAAGATTGTCGATTGCTCTACATTTCCGGTTAAACAGGTGTTTTCGTGTATCACTTACTAACTCGTAACTGCTAGTACGGTCATATTTATGCCAATACTAAAAACCTCTCCAACGGTTTCAGCAAATCTTGTAAAGTTTTCAGATAAGGTCTGTCAGCCAATGCACAAAACGTTTTAGTAATGTCTGGATAATGACTTAGACGAGAATAAATATAGTCCCAGAAAACATTATACATGAAGACGACGTTGAAACGGTTGAAAAGTTTACATACCTGGGAGTAGAAGTATATGCCGACAGATCAGAAGATGGAGAAATACGGAAGAGAATAACGCAGGCAAACAGAGCTTATTTTGCCCTCTCCCATATATTTCGGTCAAAAAGTGTCCACCGAAATACAAAGATGAGAATCTATAAAACCTTAATTCGACCAATAACATGCTATGGCAGTGATGCCTGGGTCCTGCAAGAAACATCCAAAAACAAACTCGACACATTCGAAAGGAAAGTACTTAGGAGAATACTAGGACCTCTGAGGGAAAACAGAATCTTCAGAAGTCGATACAACAACGAGCTTTATCAACTTTATAAGGAAACGCCCCTGTCAGACTTCATTAGAATACAAATAATGCAATGGGCCGGACATGTGATAAGAATGGGAGAGGATAGGCTACCAAAACGAGCACTGAATGCTAGAATGCAAGGAAAGAGGCCGGTTGGGAAGCCACGAAAGCGCTGGGAAGACACAGTAAACAGCGACGCACAAGCCCTTTTAGGAGTCCGTGTATGGAGAAGAGCAGCCACAGACAGGCAAAGGTGGAGGCAAAAAATAAAGGAGGCCAAGGCTAAATTTGGGCTGTAGTGCCATAGAAGAAGAAGAAGAATGTCTGGATGTGCATTCCAGCTATTACATGCAGAAAGAACGGTGTCACACCCAGTTATAGCTAATATATAGTTATAGCGTGAAACAATGGCAAGACAGTATAGAGATCACGACCCAAAGATCGCGCTAAATCATACGATCGTTCTAAGATCCGGTAATTCTATCTCCCTCAAAAAGCAACCCATAGTTCCTCAATGCTTAGAGGTTGTGCTGATAAAATGGCAAAAAACTAAAACATCTGTATCTGAAGTGCGTATTTCAGCTTTGGTATATCGTTGCATATTCTAAAATACAACAAACCATTGGCACTGATATTCGTGGACTACGAGAAAGCGTTCGATACCATAAACCAGCAAAAAATGTTAAAAGCATTGACAGAATGCCGAAGAGACCATCGCTACACTAACATGATAAAATATATCTACCACAATGCAACGGCTAGCGTAAGACTCTCTGATCAACAAACTAATAAATTCTGTATGCAGCGAGAAGTACCGCAAGGAGACACCATCTCACCAAAACTGTTCACAACCCTTTTAGAATACACTTTTAAGAAGGCAGATCTGAACGAATATGGTATCAATATAAATGGAGAGAAGCTCAGTCATTTGAGATTCGCAGATGACATCGTTCTTATAGCCGATCGTATGGATGATGCAATAATAAAGTTTGGTTGAAATCGGACTTTTAGTTCGCAAGTTATCGTGTTTTTAGACACATATGTATAGCCGCCCTTTTTAATACCCGCCATTTTTAATACCCGCCATTTTTATAAAAGGCAAAATCTGAGATGGCCTCATATCTAAATTTGAGTCTTTATGTGTGTAGTATATGTGTTTCAAATTATATGCTTGTATCATTAAATGCCCAATTGTTTCACATATCAGCCGCACTACCCTGCATGCTGCTTGTCTAAGCAACTCCTGAACACTTTTTCGCTTATGTCGGTCTCAGGCACGTGCACAAGAACAATCAGTCTTCTTGAATTTTTGGATTCGACAAACTTCAAATCCGTCGACTCCCAGAGATCCAGAAGCATTTGTACTACCCCTCCAGCCCAGATATGGTAGGCACTGAATCTCCTTTTAGGAATTGCAGTGGATTTTGACTTTCACCTGGTGCCTCATGCACTGCGTCTTCCAGTTTTGTCCTAACCAGGTCAGCTTGTTCCTAGTTCAGTTTTACCTCAAGATGGCGTCTGTCTACACCTCCATCCTCAGTTTGTCTGTCGCTTAGCCGTAAGTGCCAGTCTGAATTTTACCGCCCCTTGCCTCTTCAGCACTAGCGACTGTGCTAGTCTGCGTATTACCGCTCCTGGTCACGTTGTTACTTGCGTGTTTCGTATTTTCCTTTGGTCTTTTAGTCTCTCGGGGTGTTTATTGGGGTCGAGCCTCCAAACAGGATCGTTTTCATTCACTTGGTCGGCTCACTTTTCCCCTTTTAGCCTGTGGTCTTCTTATGTTGGTTTTCTTTCACCCACGTCCCAGCAGCCATTTCTACGTGGTCAGCTTCCACGTCTCTTTCTTCGGTACGATTATATCACTTTCAAGTTGCTACTCCATAGTAACATCTCTCTATATGCATAAATTTTATTATACAATTTGTGTCAAAAGTAGTGGCACGGGTAAATATTTCGCGAAATTTACATCGTAACCAAAAACAGGTGTCCCATATTTTTTTAAAATCTATCGAATTACACCAACACGGCCCACCAACTACACCCCCTGGATATGGAGCGAAGGTTACTTTAAAATCTTAATTTTTGTAAATCTCATTATTTTTTATTATAGATTTGGATTCTTAATGCGAAAATAACTAACTTTTATAACGTTGTTGATCGCTTTAATCGGAAAAAAAATATTTATCGTCACCCTCTAGGAAAATTAGAGAAACGGTTTCGAGAAATACACTTAAAAAAATAAAAAAACCAAACAACACGGCTTTAATATTTTTCAAAAATCTGTCACACCAAACAGGACTCATCCCCTCCTCCCTTTGCAGGGGAAGGGGCGAGGACAACTTTATAGTCTCAAATGAAAAACCACTTGTTTCATTGGAGATTAGGATGCTACAAAAAAATTTAAACCAATTTTATCTGATTTTTTTTCGATTTGCTGTAGATGGCTCTGTAATCACAGACAAACATATACAGATCCGATGTCTGCAAACTAATTTTTATGGTCTGAATACGGTTTTTGAACAATGTTTTGTAGAATCAGAATCTGCAATAAAAAAAGGAGGTTCCTATTTAAGTTTTTAAAGTTACTCCATCCACTTCATCCCCAGAGAGTACTTTAATTATAGAATAATAAAATATAACTATAGAAATTATCATCGAGCCGCAAGCCCATATCCCTTGCCGTACTGCTCCCCCATAGGCCGATCGGACTCCAGCGTATTCCAGTCTAAAAGTCAGATTCATATATTAGAATTTTAAATAGCGGCGTTAGCCTTTTGATGTGCAGTTAAACTGCAGAACTAAATAATAAACTGTTTCATGATAAAAATTCCATAAAATATTAGTAAATTATAAAGAAAATCATAATTTCTTGCCTTAAAAAGAAAGCAGGTACAGCTATTTGTATAACAAGGTAGGAAAGTGCTACTTTTCCCCCCGAGAATGAAGTTTACTGCCCGACGCGTAGCTGAGGGCAGTAATCATTCAAGGGAGGAAAATGAACTTTACTTCCATGTTATAGATATGGTTTTCCCACCTTCCTCAAATTAATAACAAGTCATTTTTCATTTTTACTTAATTTATTTATGTAACTAACCAACAAATTTTATTAAAACTAAAACTAACAAGTCGGTACAATATAACTGTCAACTGTCAAATATAAGTCAAATTATTAATGTAAACATTGTTAAATCAAAATAACAATTTATTGTTTTTTACCATTCTGCAAAATACAGGATGTTTTATAAATAAACGTTAAAATGTATAGATACTTACGTAATAGAAAATAGATATTGTACAGGGCGTCAATAAGTTATATTTCATGAATGAAATAGCATGACGTCACTTTTACTTTTCCTCCCTAGGGAGGAAAAATATTTTCCTCCCTAGGGAGGAAAAGTACAACTTTGCTCCCTACAATCAGGTCCGGAAAAGTATACTTTCGGTAGAGGTAGGTAAAAAATTATTGTTCTAGCTTGTTCTTCCTAGAATTCAATTTCCAATAAAATTACTTATCTATTTTCCGAGGTGTAACCAGGATGATCCTAAGGGGGAGGGTGTTACAACTACTTGATTATCTCTAGGGGGTATGAAATAGTAATGGTGTTAAGCGTATTTATAGAGCTCAAAGTACATCCAAATTATGGGGTGGCTTATAACCGCCGAACCCCCCTGGTTACGCCTATTATTTTTAAGTCAGGGCCCGGATTACGTACACTCGATACGCATCGTATCCGCCATGTTTTACCGTAGCGCCTTATGGGAAAACATGGCGGATACGATTCGTATCGAGTGTTCGTAATCCGGCCCCAGAAGTATGTCTAATACAATTAGTAACTTTGCGCAGGAAAAAGAAAATACATGATTCGACCGAAATAGTCCTGTCGCGAGAGAGGGTACAGCGGCCTCCTTTATTCAGATGGACTTACCCAAGTTTTTTTTTATGTATTTTGACCCGTAGAACACGAATTTTTTGGGTAACAGTTGATCTAGATGTCGATAAAATTGTAATAAATAAAGAAATAGAGGAATTACATAACAGCGATTTCTCGCAAAACCAAACATTTTTATGTATTTTTGGGTCATTCTAGGCAAAAAATGTTCTTAAAAGTTTTTTCGTAGGATGCATAGTTTTAGAGATAAACGCGGTTAAATTGTCAAAAAATCGAAAAATTGTAATTTTTGAACCCGAATAACTTTTGAGTAAAAAATAAAATATCAATTCTGCTGTCCGCATTTGAAAGTTCAAGTCAAATTATTTCGGTATTGATTATTTGCATTGCAAAAAACTTATTCTTTTATTGTTAAACAAAGCTATAAACACGTAGTGTTTCCCGTGCCCAATACATGCGTTTTAATGCATCCTACACGTAGAAGCCTCGCTTGCACTTGTACCTATTCTACCTACTCTTTCGATTTTAAATGAGAGATCATTGAAAGCATCACTCAAGCACTATGTAGACGAAGGCATTTAGCACAAAATAAATAGACTAGCAGTTTTTTGCATTATGTTCAGAATGACGTCAGGAAAAAGTCTACTACTCAAAAATGGGTGGATATGCATAATTGCACTGTAAAGTGCATAAAATGCATCCAAAATTGCATAAATATAAAAATTAAGTCAAAATCAGTATA
The DNA here is from genome assembly GCF_917563875.1 of Diabrotica virgifera virgifera. Taxonomy (NCBI): domain Eukaryota; kingdom Metazoa; phylum Arthropoda; class Insecta; order Coleoptera; family Chrysomelidae; genus Diabrotica; species Diabrotica virgifera. The sequence goes on from NC_065445.1 coordinate 167,240,430, forward strand.
CTAAGGAACAACATTTATTATTTGGTGGGTATTTTGGGGTTACTTAATACGATTACGCTATCAGAACTGACCCCCGGATCACCTAGTGCCAAGGTCACGGCAAGAGACGTCATCTTCTGGAGTTTCGATGGTTTTCGGCATTTAATCGATGCAAACGTATTACTCACGGGTTTTAGGGGTCACCAAGCACTAATATACCATCAGAATTGACCTCCGGAGCACTAAATTGATGCAACTGTACCATTAGGGGGGTTTTTGAGGTGGTTAAACACGAATATGCCATCAGAGCAGATCTGTGGATCACCTGGTGCCCAAGGTCACTGCAAGGGACGTCATTTTCTTTCTGGACTTTCGAGGGCTTTCGGTATTAAATTGGTGCAAACGGATTACTCGGGGATTTTTGAGTTTGCCAAACACAAATATGCCATCAGAATAGACCAACGGATTACCTGGTGCCCAAGGTTACTGCAAGGGAAGTCATCTTTTGCAGTTTCGAATGCTTTCGGTATTAAATTGATGCAAATGGATTACTTACGGATTTTTTGGGTTACTAAACACGAATATGCCATCATAATTGAATTCCGGAGTACCTGGTGCCAAGGATCGCTACTAAGGCACTTAATTTTCTGGAGTTTCCAGTGTTTTCGGCATTAAAATGATGTAAATGGATTAATCACGGGATTTTTGGGGTTGGTGTACACGAATATGCCATCAGAACTGAACTCCGGAGTACTTGTTGGCCAGGGTCGCTACTAGGGCACGTCATCTTCTGGGGTTTCGAGGCTTTTCTGCATTTTATTGGTGCAAATGGATTACTGGAGGGTTTTTGAGGCCGCTAAACACGAATATGCCATCAGAACCGACACCCTGTGCACCTGGTACCCAAGGTCACTGCAAGAGACGTCAGCTTCTGAAGTTTTGAGGGATTTCGGCATTAAATTGATGAAAATGGATTACTCGGGGGATTTTAAAGTAGTTAAACATGAACATGCGATCAAAACAGACCATCGTATCACACGATCCCTGCGGTCACGGCAAGGGGCGTCATCGTCTGGGCGAGGTTTTTCTCTACTATATTGACGCAAACCGATTACTTATAGGTTTTTACGAATATGCCATTAGAACAGACTCCTGACCAGCTTTCGAAAGTTTTGGGTACTAAATTGACTCAAACGAATTACTCATGGCTTTTGGGGTTGTTGAATAGGAATACGCCGTCAGAACACACACTGGAGCACCTTGTGCCCAGCGTACGTTATCTTCTGAAGTTGCGTGGGTTTTCGGTATCAAATTCATGCAAACAAATTACTTTTTGGTTTTTGGGATTGCTGATGAAGATGAAGGATTCTGGATTATCTAGTGATTACGATGATCAATAATAACGCCAACGCATAATAACATTGTCATTATAGAATATAGAAAATCGATCTGGAAATAAATAAAGGAAAAACATTGTAAGATATAAATAAAGTTTATATAAATTTTATATAGTAGACGAGAGCATTTAGTACAAATTAAATCAATTTTTAAATACAGCACCTAGAGATTTGCTGTTTTTTGCATTATGTTCAGGATGGCGTCAGGAAAAAGTCTACTGTTCAAAAATGGGTGGACATGCATAATTGTACTTCCAAAAGTGCATCAACATGTCAAAACCGGTATACTAAGGACAAAATTTTGTTATTCGGGGTTCAATTTTCATATTTTCATGTTCATATTTTTTGGGTCAATAAACACGAATACGCCTCAGAACCGACATCAAGGCGTCATCTTCCGAAGTTTCGGGGATTTTTGGCATTAAATTGATGTAAACGGATTACTAATGGGTTTTTGCGAATACACGAAGTTGCCATCAGAATTGACCTCCGGACTACCTTTGCCCTGGTGCCCAGGGTCGCTACGAAGGCACGCCGTCTTCAGGAGTATCGAGAGTTTTCGGAATTTAATTGATGCAAATGGATTACTGGAGGGTTTTGAGGTCTCTAAGCACCAATATGCGATCAGAACCAACCCCCTCTGCACCTGGAGCCCAAGGTCATTGCAAGGCACGTCCTCTTTATTGAAAATGAATTAGATACTCGGGGGTTTTTGAGGTCGATACACACGAATATGCCATCAGAACAGACCACTAGATGACCTGGTGCCCAAGGTCACTGCAAGGGACGTCATCTTCTGGAGTTTAGAGGGCATTCGGTACTAAATTATTACAACCGGATTTCTTAAGGGTTTTTGGGGTCACTAAAAACGAATATTCCATCAGAGTTGAATTCCAGAGTACCTGGTGCCCAGGATCGCTACTAAGGCACGTCAACTTCTGGAGTTTTGTATGTCTTCGGCATTAAATTGATGCACATGTATTACTTAAGGGCTTTGAAGTCGCTAAACATAAATACGCAATCAGAACCGAACTCCAGAGTACCTGGTGCCTAAGATCACAGCAAGAGACGTACTTTTCTGGAGTTTCGAAGGTATTCGGCATCTAATTGACACAAATGGATTACTAGAAGGTTTTTGAGGTCGCTAAATACGAATATGCCATCAGAACCGACCTTTGGTGCGCCAGGTGCCAAGGGTTACTGCAAGGGGCGTCATCTTCTGGAGTTTCGACTGTATTTGGTACTACATTGATGCAAATGGATTACTCATAGGTTTTTGGGGTTGCTGAATACGAATACCCCATCAGAACAGACACCGGTGTACCTGGGGGCTCAGGCACGTCATCTTCTTGAGTTTCTAGAGTTTGCAGTACTAAATTGACGCAAACGGCTTACTCTTATATTTTGGGAGTTGCTGAATACCAATATGACTTAGATGAAAGACTTTGAAGTATCTAGTGACCACGAAGGATCACACTATCAAAATAAAATATAGTAAATCGATTTTGAAATAAACGAAGGAAAAACGCTCTCAGATATAAATTGAGTTTATATTTATAAACAATTAAAAAAATTGTATAGCACAACATAGTTATTTTAATAAACAGTCTAAGTAAGATATCAAAATAAAAATATTACCAATTTAAACGTTTTCTTTGAAAAGCAACTCAGAAAACCTTCGAGTACTCGATGTGTACCAATTTATTGTCGGAATGCCTCAAAATTCTAAAACATGACGTGCATGGCAGCGACTCTGGCCACTAGAAATGCAGGACGTTGGTTCTAATTTCATATTGTTGTTCAGCAAACCCAAAAACCTATAAGCAATTTATTTGCATCAACTTAGCACTGAAATTTCTCGAAATTCTATAAGATGGTATGCCTTAGCCGCCAGGTGCGCTGGAGTCTGTTTTGATGGTGTATTTGTATTCAGCAACCCCAAAAACTCATGAGAAATTCATTTGCATCAATTTAGTATTGAAAACTTCCGAAAATGGTCATGGTCACCAGGTGCTCTGTGGGTCTCTTCTATATTCTGCATATTCGTGTTTGGCGACCACAAAAACCCACTAAGTAATACATTTGCATCCATTTTATGTCGAAAACCCTCGAAACTCCAGAAGATGACGTGCTTTAGTAGCGATCTTGGGCAACAGGTGCTTCGGAATTAAATTCTGATGACATATTCGTGATTAGGGACCCCAAAAACCCGCAAGTAAACCGTTTGCATCAATTTAATACCAAAAGCCCCCGAAACTCCAGATGACGTCCCTTGTAGTGACCTTGGGCACCAGGTGATCCGGTGGTCTGTTTTGATGGCATATTCGTGTTTAATGAATCAAAAGCCCCCGAGTAATCCATTTTTATCAATTTATGCCGAAATCTCTCATACTCCAGAAGAGGACACCCCTTGCAATGACTTTGGGCTTCAGGTGCACAGAAAGTCGGCTTTTTCTTGGCATATTCGTCTTTATTGACCTCAAAAACCCGTAAGTAATGCGTTTGCATCAATTTAATACCGAATGCTTTCTAAACTACAGAAGATGACGTCCCTTACAGAGGCATTGGGCACCAGTTAATGCTAAGGTCTGTCATGACGGCATCTTCGTGTTTAACCACCTCAAAAACCCCCGAGTAGTCCAGTTACATAAATGTGCCTATGTAGCGACCCTGGGCACCACGTTCTCCGGAGGTCAATTATAATGGCACATTCGTGATTAGCGACCCCAAAAACCCGTGAGTAGTCCATTTGCATCAATCAAATGCCGAAAACCCTCGAAACCCCAGAAGATGACATACCTTGGTACGACCCTGGGCACCAGGTAAAGCCGAAGGTAAATTCTGATGGCATGTTTGGGTTTAGCGATCTCAAAAACGCGTAAGTAATCCGTTTGGATCAATTTGATACCGAACGCACTGGAAACTCCAGAAGATGACGTTCCCTGCTGTGACCTTGGGCACCAGGTGAGCCAGAGGTCTGATCTGATAGCATATTCGTGTTTAACCACTTCAAAAACCCCCCGAATAGTCCAGTTGCATCAATTTATTGCCGAAATTTCTCGCAGCTCCAGAAGATGACGTGCCTTAGTAGCGACCTTGGGCACCAGGTACTCCGGAGGTCAATTCTGATGGCATATTCGTGTTTAGCGATTACTGAAACTCGTGAGTAATCCATTTGCATCGATCCATTTGCACGCCGGAAACCATCGAAACTCCAAAAAGATGATGTCTCTTGCCGTGAGCTTGGCACCAGGTGATCCGGGGGTCAGGTCTGATGGCGTAATCGTATTCAGTGACCCCAAAAACCCACCAAATAATAATTGTTGTTCCTTAGTATACTGATTTTGAATTTATTTTTATGTTTATGCAATTTTGGATGCAAAATTAAACACTTTACAGTGCAATTATGCATTTCTACCCATTTTTGAATAGTAGACTTTTGTCCTGACGTCATCCTGAACATAATGCAAAAAACTGCAAGTATCTAGGTGCTGTATTTAAAAATCTATTTATTCGGGTGTTTTTAATGCTAAATGCCCTTTTTTAACGTGTTTATAGCTTTGTTTAACAATAAAAAATAAATTCTTAACAATGCAAATAGTCAACACCGATATAATTTGACTTTCAAATGCGGTAAGCAGAATTGCTATTTTATTTTTTAAACAAGAGTTATTCTGGTTCAAAAATTGCAATTTTTCGATTTTTTGTTAAACTGCGTTTATCTCGAAAACTATGCATCCGACGAAAAAACTTTTCAGAACATTTTTTGCTTAGAATAACCCAAAAAATACAAGGGAATAATTTGGTTTGCGGGAAATCGCTGTTATGTAATTCCTCAAGTTCTTTGTTTATAACAATCTTATCGGTGACATCCGAATCAACTGTTACCCAAAAAATTCGTGCTCTACGGTTAAAAATACATAAAAAAACGTGGGTAAGTCCATCTGAATAACGGAGGCCGTTGTACCCCCCTGGCGGCAGGACTAAAATTTCATATTTATTATAAAATTATACAAAAAAGTATTTTTGTTAGTAAAGTTATGTTATTTAAAATTATAAGATAAACGGTTTTTACCATGTTTGGATTTTATCAGTTATTGTGCATAAAAGTAATGTTAATACCTAATAATAACTTTTATCATCGGTAGGGTAGGAACCATGTTTTTAATGCAACAGAAATATAAATACCGGGTTTCATAATTTTGTTATTGATCGGGTTATCGATATTTGGTAGTGTAGCATCGCATTCACACCTTACTTCCGATATTGGTTTTATCTTTAACATTATACCATGTAATAATGAAGCAAATAAATTTAAAAGAATTTTTTTGCCAATGATAAAAAAATTGTTTAGTTTATTAATGTATCGTATTGTGATAACGTTTTCCTACTCCGAGAAGGGTCAAAATAATCATATTACAAATTAAATTGTGGGTTTTTTTTGCCAAGTTAAATATTAAAAACAATTATATCAGTCTTAATACGAAAAATATATTTAGGTACAACATAAAAAATCATCATTTTATCATTTCGGGACGTAAAATCCTGGTTTTAATAAAAAAAGTGTCAACATCCTCTACGTCATAAAAATCTCATGCAGATAATGCAACGGTATATAAAACGAATAATTTGCCTATTTGCGAGATATTCTTCTTTCTAAGTTTATCGATAAATTACTACTCAACGAATAAATACTAGAAATCGTATACTATAATATATTTTTTTATTTTGAAAATTAGTTCAAGATGAGGAGTGTGACTGCAGTAGTGGTGAGTTTGATGTTTAAGTTTTGATAAATATAAAAATAATAATATTTATTCGATGTCATATTGTTTCCTTCTATTAAATTTATCTATTTAGCCTTCTTATTTAAGTGCCATCTCCAAACGTAGGTTGGATATCATCACCAATATCTTTACTCTATCGCTGCTCTGAAGAGATCTGCGGAACAGCTTTTAAACCAGTGCCTTTAAAATTTTCAATGGTGGCACCCTTCTTCTTCCGTAATCCTTCCGTATCTTATTTTTTTCTGTATTATCAATTTTAGCATTTCATATCGCTGTCTCTCATTATTGTGTTTATTATTTCTCGCAATACTTCCGCGCTCATTTTCTTCTGTCTCTATTCTATTCTAAACATCTTTCTGTAACACCTCATTTCAAATGACCGTAGCTTATTTATGTGTTCTTGCTTCAGTGTCAAACTTTCAAGTCCATATTGTAGTCTCGAAAATATTTATGGTAGGGGAGCAAAGTATGCTAAATGTGCAGTCACTTGAGCGTTATGGGAACCTATTGGGTTGTGAAGAGTAGGTCCTAAAACCAAAAAAAGTTAAGTAAAGTTTTCCATTTTAGTGGGCACTTTCCATTTTTATTTTAATTTTCCATTTCCAACAATCTTTTTTTAGATTATAGCGCCATCTATCCATAATTTGAAAAAATGTCTCGAATAAAAGTTACTTATTTTTACGTAAGGAATCCAAATATGCAATAAAAAATGGGGGGCTCCCATTTAAGATTTTAAAGTAACCCCCACCCCACCTGTATGAGGGGTCGTGCTTGATGCCATTCGATATATTTTTCAAAAATATTGAATAAGTGTATTTGTCAGTTTTTCGATCTAATGTTTATTTCGCGAAATATCGAGGGATTTGTATTTAAAATTTTAAATTTACCCCCCGCCCCTCTCCGTGACAAGTCACGTTTGGTATCATTCGATAGATTTTTTAAAAATATTGAGCACGTATTTTTTAGTTTTTCGATCTGTCATTCATTTCGCGAATTATTCGCTTTTTTCTTGTGAAACTTTGGGACTCACCCATTTCCTAACGCCCCTCTCAAATCGTCAGATTTTTGAAATATAAACTGCTTTGCATGTACTTAACTTACCTTATCTTATTCTGACGATTTCGAGTTTTTCTAAGAATGGTTTTTTTTTCGACCCCCTCTTAACGAACTCCCTTGCAATAAAGAGCCAATATATGGTAGGGGTACATGTTCAGGGTACAAGGTTTCTCCCCATGTAATAGTATGACGCGCTCGAGTAACTGCAAAAATCCCCGCTGGGGCTCCCCTACCATTAATATCTCAGAGCTCTTACTTTAACCTTTAATCTAAGGTCTTTATGAATTACTTTTTGTTAGCTTTGACCATAAAATTGTGGAATTTTCGTTAAAAAGAAAGCATATTTATATTCTATTTTAAATTAATTTTTCACACGAATTTGTTGCTATTTCTCTCCGGCCCCTTATTTCTGTTGTTTGATCTTTGTCGTCCGGCCCCTTATATCTGTTGTTCGTGGACAGAACACGTCAAAAACAAAGAGGTTCTGAGAAAGATGAATAAAGAAATGGAAATCCTAAATAGCATTAAAACAAGAAAATTGGAATATCTCGGACATATTACACGTGGAGAGAGATACAGCTTGCTCCAATTGATTATGTAAGGAAAGATTCAAGGAAAGAGAAGCATAGGGAGATGCAGAATATCGTGGCTGCGCAACCTGAGAGAGTGGTACGGATGTACATCAAATGAACTTTTTAGAGCAGCCGTCTCTAAAATACGAATAGCTATGATTATTGCCGACCTCCGCCGCGGAGATGGCACTTAAAGAAGAAGAAGGTCTTTATTTTCTGCAATCCATGTTTCCAGATATTTATATTTGTCAACGCATTCCATCAGTAGACCTAAAAAATGTCTGTTTACATATTTGTTATTATCATTTATTAAGCCCTTATTAAATTCAATTTTAGTTCATATGTATTTTTTATAGATATTACTTGTCTTGTTTAGTAGTAGTTGGAGATGTTCAGAAGAGTTCAGAAGAGTTGCCATAATCAAGGTGTCAACTGCATATTTTATGTTGTTAATATTTCTTTCGATAATTATGGCTCCTTCACTTTCACATAGTAAATTTTTTCAAAAATAGATTCACTATACTGAATATATTCACTTATATGTATTCACATTGAATACATCTCTGCCTAACTCCTCTCCTGATTTCAATTTCTGAACTGCGATCTGTTCCAATTTATGCTCTTCCAGTAAAAGTCCCGTTGTCTAGGTTTTTTGTTTTTAGAATTTGGACTAATTTTTAAATCTTACGTTCTCAAAGTTTTGTCAATGTTTTGTCAATGTTTTTTCAAAATCAACCTAACCATCACATACACACACACATCCACATTCATTTTTATACATATTTGAGCTATTACATCAAAAGCAAATAAAACCTCTCTGGTTCCTAGTCCGTTTCTGAACCCAAACCGACTATCGTCTATTTCTTTCAGTTTTTTATTTACACTGCCGTTTATTATTTTCAGGCATAATTTGAGAACTTGATTTATAAATTATATTGTTGTGTATTCACTATGTACAGTCTTTACCGTCTATAATTTTAGGGAGAGCCCAAATGGTGAATAGTAACCATTGTTTCGGAATAATATGTCCTGTTTTGTATATTGTGTTAAACAAGTCTAATATTAATGTTTAAGGTACTATTACACTTTAGAAGACCAAAAATAATCATTTTTTTCTCAGAACTTTTAATAAAAATGGACATAAAACTTTTTACATATTAATACCTAACTCTTACAGAGTACAAAATATATATATATATATATATATATATATATATATATATATATATATATATATATATATATATATATATATATATATATATATATATATATATATATGTTTTCATTTATGACGTACATTAATATTGTAGAGGGCGCAAAATCGAGGCCTCGAAAAATGATGGCGGACAGTTAATCTCAGGATTGGGATATCTGAAATAAGAAAATCGTACTGCATTTGAAAAAGGAAGGTTTCTTACGTGACAATTTACCACAATTTGACCAAAAAATAAAAAATAAATATTTTTTAACCATGAAAAACTAAAGAAAAACGGCGATTTTTCCACAAAATTTTTTCAAATTTCCGTAAAATCTTTTTTTTTGCGAATTTTTCACTAAAGGTGGTAAATTGTCACGTAAGAAACCTTTTTTTTTTTCAAATTCCGTTCAAGTTTTTTGTTTCAGAGATCCCAATTCTGGGATTAACTGTCCGTCATCGGAACTACTTTTTTTCGAGGCCCCGGATTTGGCGCCCTCTACAATATTAGTGTACACGCATAAATGAAAAAAGATATATTTTTTGTATTGTCTAAGAGTTAGATATTAGTATGTAAAAAAGTTTTATGTTCATTTTTAATAAACGTTCTGGGAAAAAAAATCTTGAAAAAATGCTTATTTTTGGTCTTCTAAAGTGTACTAGTACCTTAAGGTTTTAATATTTACAAATTTTAACCTTTATATTGGTATTGAAAAAATGCTTATTTTTGGTCTTCTAAAGTGGACTAGTACCTTAAGGTTTTCATATTTACAAATTTTAAGCTTTCTATTGGTATTCCGTCTGGACCTACTGCTTTGCAATTTTTGGTGTTTTTTTTATAATTTTAATTTTCTTTTTTAATATCTGTAATACCACACCATCTTATAGTTCTACTTCCATCTGCTCTGTTCTATATTCTTTTATCAACCCATTGATGTATTATGTTGTTCTGAAGCTATTTTCTTGTAGCATTTTTACAATTTTAACTATTTATAATGGGAAATAAGCCACAATATTATTAAAAAATTATTTTTATTAACGTTTCTACGTCCAAATCGGGTGCCGTTGTCAAAACACAAAATACTACTAACATAAACAAAAATGTTGTTGCTTAGTAAAAAAATTCTTCTAATAATTTATTTAATTTGACTCATTTATATCGGCCATTCAGAATATGCTACATTTTAAAGTAGAACACTTTAAAATGATATTGCCAATATTTATGAGTTGCGTTCCTGGGACGACTTTACTGAAAGATAGTTCATTCGATTACATGAAATCAACCCTAACTCAAGAATATCCGTCACAAAAAAATCATAGCATGTGATCTGTCTTTAAAAAGACAACCACATGCAACGGTGACATTAAAATTCTCGCGTTAGAGATCTCATAGTAAATCACCAGGGAAAACCAGGAAAAACCTCGTGATACTATCCCGACATCGTAAGTATTTGGTCTTACATTTAATTTACTCTCAAAATTAATACCAAATTCTGAATTTACTATAATTTTGTTTAAATTATAAATAATATCAACAATACATGGATATATAAGTAATACTAAAATATAAAATATGTACTAACTCGACTATTGACTTACTAATTGTGGTATTTTCTTTCTATTGACTTCCTCTTTCAGTATGGGTATCCACATCCTACTGCATTCCACCGAGGAATTTGCGACACAATTGGTTTCGTTTAGCAAAATTAGAGCCGTTTCTTTGATTTTTCTCTTTTTACTATCTGTTTCTTTCATGACTATACTTGAATCTCTCCACTGAACTCTATGTTCAATATCCCATGCGTGTTGACATATTTGAGATCTATCAAATTCTCGATTTTTAATATAAGATTGATGTTCACTTATTCTAACGGTTAATGGTCTTGATGTTTCACCTATACAAAACTGTTCGCATTCACGAGGTATTTTATAAATACAATTATTTGTCCTTACTTGTTCATTGTTAGGTTTAGTTTTAGATAGAATAGATCTCAATGTGTTGGTTGTTTTGAATGTTGTTGAAATGTTGAATTTATTTCCTATTGTTTTAAGTTTCTCGGATAGTCCTTTTATGTATGGTATTGATATTTTCCTCGTATTATTTCTTGTGAAGGTTGTAGGATGCCGTTCTATGTTGTTCTGTTCCATTCGATCCAATCTTGATAATTCCTTATTTATAGACGATAAAGGATAATCATTTTTTAATAAAACAGGTGTTAAGGATTGTTTTTCTTCTAAAAATGAATTTTCGTTAGAACAAGTAATTTTGGCTCTATCATATAAGGATTTTATGTTTCCCTTTTTAACGTTGATGTTGTGATTTGATTTGTAATTGAGATATCTGTTGGTATGTGTTGGTTTTCTATACACTTGAGTCTCATATCCAGTATCCTTCTTTGAGACACATCGAGGAAAGGTAGGGTGTTATTATATTCCTTTTCCATTGTAAATTTTATTGTCTCTTCTTGATCGTTTATAATATTCAGGAATATATCCAACAATTCTGATCTATGAGGCCATATTGAAAACACATCATCTACATATCTCCATCATACAGTGGGTTTTAAAGTTTGTTTAGAAATGATATTACAATTTCACAGGTCAAATTTAGTTTTTATTGAACAAGACATCGTAAGTATTAAAGATTTGCTTTTCGGAATGATATCAAATTCTGATTTTGATCGAATTATTTTTAGTTTACACATAATTTATCAAAATTCATATCAGAAATAAAGAAATATACATTTAAATAAATTTAATATTCTTTAGAACAAAATGGTATACATACTTTTGATAACCTAAATAGAAATAATGACATATTAGCGACAGTTTTCAATCTATCAAATAGACAGTTAAATGCAACGGAGAATTTGGTATTGTCAAAGGGTTTAAACTATGCTGTTACTCATCCATCTATTATCTGTGGCAAAAAGTTTATCTAATGCCATCCCCTCTTTGTGAACACACACACACACTCATCCATCTCTTCCAAAATTAGACATAATTAGTTCAGTGGAAAAAATATTCCAGTGTTTACCAACTCATGAAAAAGAACAGTATAGGGTACTATGCAAACTTGAATTGGAAAAGACAAATAAAATTGAACAGAACATCAGTAAAGAGGAAATGAAAGCTTTAAAAACTTTAAAAAATGATGACTCCATAACGATCCTACCAGCGGATAAAGGAAATGCAATTGTAATAATGAATAAAATACAATATGAGGACAAAATTACAGATCTAATTACAAATGGACCTTATACCAAATTAACGAAGGATCCAACAAAAACACTGGAAAACAAAATCTATAGAACTTTATTCAAATTTAAAAATGATCTAACATACTATCCAAGAAAATTAATGACACCTCATTACAGTAAGTCACCACATTTTTATGGAGTGCCGAAAATTCATAAAGCGAACATACCACTTAGACCCATTTGTAGTACCATCAGTTCTCCTTGTAGTGAACTATCAAAATTTTTATTAAACATTATAAAACCATTTGCTAATAATGATGACACAATTATAAAAAATACAAAATATTTTTTAAACAAATTATCAACTACTGAGTTTAATCCAAATAATATTTTAGTAAGTTTTGACATAAACAGTTTATTTACAAATGTGCCATTAGATAAAACTTTAAACATAATCAAAACGAAATTAGACAATGATGATACATTGACAACTAATACAAAACTAAATGTATCAGCTATAATGGAGTTATTGACATTATGTATTAATAATACCTATTTTCAACTAAATAATGAATTTTATAAACAAAATTTTGGTCTAGCAATGGGCTCCTCTTTATCTCCATTATTGGCTAATATATTTATGGAGGATTTCGAAACTAATATCATTTCTAAACAAAATTTAAAACCCACTGTATGGTGTAGATATGTAGATGATGTGTTTTCAATATGGCCTCATAGATCAGAATTGTTGGATACATTCCCGAATATTATAAACGATCAAGAAGAGACAATAAAATTTACTATGGAAAAGGAATATAATAACACCCTACCTTTCCTCGATGTTTTAGTCTCAAAGAAGGATACTGGATATGAGACTCAAGTGTATAGAAAACCAGCACATACCAACAGATATCTCAATTACAAATCAAATCACAACATCAACGTTAAAAAGGGAATCATAAAATCCTTATATGATAGAGCCAAAATTACTTGTTTTAACGAAAATTCATTTTTAGAAGAAAAACAAATCTTAACATCTGTTGTATTAAAAAATGTTTATCCTTTATCGTTTATAAATAAGGAATTGTCAAGTCTGGATCGAATGGAACAGAACAACATAGAACGGGATCCTACAACATTCACAAGAAATAATACGAGGAAAATATCAATACCATACATAAAAGGACTATCCGAGAGACTTAAAACAATAGGAAATAAATTCAACATTTCAACAACATTCAAAACAACCAACACATTGAGATCTATTCTATCTAAAACTAAACCTAACAATGAACAAGAAAGGACAAAGAATTGTATTTATAAAATACCTTGTGAATGCGAACAGTTTTATATAGGTGAAACATCAAGACCATTAAACGTTAGAATAAGTGAACGTCAATCTTATATTAAAAATAGAGAATTTGATAGATCTCAAATACCTATGTCAACACGTATGGGATAATGAACATAGAGTTCAGTGGAGAGATTCAAGTATAGTCCTGAAAGAAACAGAAAGTAAAAAGAGAAAAATCAAAGAAGCGGCTCTAATTATGCTAAACGAGACCAACTGTGTCGCAAATTCCTCGGTGGAATGCAGTAGGATGTGGATACCCATACTGAAAGAAGAAGTCAATAGAAAGAAAATACCACAATTAGTAAGTCAATAGTCGAGTTAGTACATATTTTATATTTTAGTATTACTTTTATATCCCTGTATTATTGATATTATTTATAATTTAAACAAAATTATAGTAAAGTCAGAATTTGGTATTAATTTTGAAAGTAAATTAAATGTAAGACCAAATACTTATGATGTCGGGATAGTATCACGAGGTTTTTCCTAGTTTTCCCTGGTGATTTACTATGAGATCTCTAACGCGAGAATGTTAATGTCACCGTTGCATGTGGTTGTCTTTTTAAAGACAGATCACATGCTATGATTTTTTTGTGACGGATATTCTTGAGTTGGGGTTGATTTCATGTAATCGAATGAACTATTTTTCAGTAAAGTCGTCCCAGGAACGCAACTCATAAATATTGGCAATATCATTTTAAAGTCTTCTACTTTAAAATGTATCATATATCTGAATTGCCGATATAAATGAGTCAAATTAAATAAATTATTAGAAGAATTTTTTTACTAAGCAACAACATTTTTGTTTATGTTAGTGGTATTTTGTATTTTGACAACGGCACCCGGTTTGGGCGTCGAAACGTTAATAAAAATCATTTTTTAATAATATTGTGGCTTATTTCCCATTGTAAATAGTTAAAATTATATGTATTATGTCCATCTTCATCACTTCTATTTTTCGTTAGTTTTCAACACTAGTCTCCCACTTATATCTTTCAGTATATGTTACTATTGCCTACTATTGCAATTATTTAGGGGTTTTGATTTCTATGTTCTTTCAAATTCTACACAATATTGTCTAATAAAAGTTTTTAAACTATACTTCTGTCTTCAGACTTTGTGCTCTGTACTATGTCTTCTTTTCTCCATTCAATTTCCAGCTTTCTGTGCTTCTGGTGCCTCTGGTTTCTTTCTTTCGCTTCGAAGTTACTTTTAATAATACGTGTTATTTTAAAACAAAAGCTATGTTTGTGATTATTCCGTTAAATTCTTATTTTAAGAGTAAAAAATGCAAATATACAACTAAAAATGCTAAAAAAAAACAATTTATCATTTTGCGGGGTCATTTTCCATAGGTCAGATATCGAATTAAAAAAGAACAAATAATATTGGATGAAAACTCGGTCAAGTATTTTCAAATTGTGCAATACCGCTGTGTTTTGGGATATATATGGCCTTGACGAACGTCTGAACTAAAGGTTCCAAATACATTGATTATTTCTTACCCACAAGCTGAATCTGGTTTTAGTCAAAAGGATGATGCTACAGTTTATCCCAAATTCTTGTTTCAGTGTGTCATATTTTGTCGAATTCGCTCTAACGCAATTAAGCTCGAAGTGAGAGAAAAAACGTACGAATTGATTATTATACATAGCAATTCGAAAATCATGTATTCATAACAAAAGTACTAGATTCATAACAAAACTAATCTATCGCAACAGTACTTTCACAATATTAACAGGTAAAATTTTTGTTATTTGAAACCAATATATTTTTTCGTGGATATTAATTGATAAGATCAAATCAAGAATTGTTTATTTTGAAACTACTTTAAGGTTACCTCTCATTATTCTTTTTAGTTCGATATCCAGCCTACTGAATAATGACCTCGAAAACATTAAAATTTGCTTATTCGGCCTTTGTAATTGTTTATTTGCATATTTATGCTTATAGTAAGTATTTCATGAAAATCCTACCAAATTAACTTTAGTCTTAAAATAACCCAAATTATCAAAAAAAAATTATTTTGAATCGAGGAAAGCATTTTTTTATAATTTGTTTAAAAGTTGCTATAAATGAATAGGTTTCCGTGGAAAAATGTGTGCCAAACTTTTATACATAGCATATTGGTTTTATAATCTATCGAATAAATAATCAAGTTCCAGCTTGTGGGATGAATCAACCTTTTCTGGCAAAAGCTACTTGACTAAAACAATTAATAATCTGTGCATTAAAAAAAAAATTGATTCTATGAGTCGTACACGTACACATCTTGTTTAATGTGTACTTTTTCATATCCTTTCACATGGTGTATTTTGTTTTTTTTTGCGGAGGTTAAATTGGCGCAGATAATTTATTTGGTATCTGGCCAAAAATGGTACTTCATTCTGCATCAATTATTTATAAATAAAAAATTATGAATGGAAAATTTTTTAAAAACATGAACATTGAAAACTCTACAAAGACAGTGAGATCAAAAAAATCCCTTCTAAATATTGACAAAGCTCCTGAAGGACAAACTACAGCCATCCGAATATGAGCTTTCTTCTCTGAAAGGTTATAAATAAATAGAATTGCTTAAAAATTACTCGACCGATCGGTCCATCTTCTGCACGTATAGTAGCTACATAAAAACTTTATTCACAATATTGAAATGAATGAGAAAAGCCGCTTTTCAATTTTTTTGTTTAAATGTTTTGAAGGAAAAAAAATTTGCGTAAATAAAAAACCGTGACGCATTAAAAATTTCGATAAAAACGGGATGGTACGCCTTTTCTATTAATTTCATTTTAAAATGCTTCGTTTCCTATAGTATAATGAATTACTTTTACTAGCATAGTAGACCAGGGCGCATTTGTAAAAATATTAGTACATTTTGACGTTGAGAGGTGACTCAAATTTTTTTGCAGAAATTGCTTGAAAATAAATCAAATAATAATATTTGAGTTATCCTCCCTCTCGAAAAGGTCCGGAACATTGTTTAAATAATCAAAATATCAAAAAATTAAGGAAAAATTCGATTTTTTTCTTGGTTTTTTTATTATAACTATAAAAGTATTCATTTACGAGAAAAGTTGTACTGACATAAAAGTTGCGTAATTAAATTTCGTACAATATAGAACTGGTTAAAAATTTAAAAAATAGTCACCCTTGTTGCAAAATATCAATAATTGTGAAAAAAAACATACAAAAACAAGTATTCGCATTTTACGTTTTTCAACCATTTATGCTACACTTAGGACCTTTATATTTCACCCTGAAAAACTTTATGATACAGTAAAATAATGCTCTAAATTTTATTAAGATCGGTTTAATAGATTTTGCAAAATAAATTTTGCAATCCAGCTTTCGTAAAAAAAATTCATTTTTTCAAAATGTTACAGGACTGAAAACAAAGCAGATAGAAGGTTGAAAATTTTTTGCGTATAGAAATGTACTGTACCTTTCATTTGCAATTTTGCAAAATTAAAATTGATTAACACCACGGCGTCAGGATTTTTTTTAAATAAACATTAATTATTGGTGCTACGCGCAGGACAGCCGAGAGTTTGCTCTGATTGGGTATTCCAATGACCTTTGATAATGATTGATACATTTTAATTTTTATTACATTTCGATATAAATAAATAAATTTGTTTATTGCAAAATAAAAACGCATACACTATCCTTTGAAAAAACACTTTTATTAACAAAAACTTTCTTTGTTCATATATTTTAACTTAAATAATAAAAGTTTATTATTTTTAAACATATGCAATTGTTTAAAAAATATTTCACAAACAATAATAAAATTAGTTTGATTTTTGTGGAATTAAAATATTAAAATACAACAAAATATAGATTAAGAAAATAATATATTAGATAAAGATTGGAAAAAAAATTGGTGGAAATCAACTTGTGTGAATCGAACACCGCTGTCCTGCGCGTAGCACCAAAAATTATTGTTTATTTCAAAAATATTCTGACGCCGTGTTTCAAAAATTTCAAATGAAAGGTACAGTACACTTCTATAAGCAAAAAAAATTTCATCTTGCTATCTGCTTTATTTTCAGTCCTGTAACATTTTGAAAAATGATTTTTTTTTGCGAAAGCTGGATTGCAAAATTTATTTTGCAAAATCTATTAAACCGATCTTAATGAAATTTACAATATTGTTTTGCTGTATTACAAAGTTTTTCTCGGTGAAATATGAAGGTCCTAAGTGCAGCACAAATGGTTGAAAAACATAAAATGCGAATACTTGTTTTTGTATGGTTTTTTCGTAATTATTGCTATTTTGCAACTAGGGTGACTATTTTTTAAATTTTTAAGTAATTCTATATTGTAGGAAATTTAATTACGCAACTTTTATGTCATTACAACTTTTCTCGAAAATGAATACTTTTAAAGTTATAATCAAAAAACGAAGAAAAAAATCGAATTTTTCCTTCAATTTTTGACATTTTGATTATTTAAACAATGTTCCGGACCTTTTTGAGAGGGAGGAGAACTCAAATATCATTTCTTGATTTATTTTCCAAGAAATTTCTGCAAAAAAATTTGAGTCACCTCTCAACGTCCATCTCAAAACAGATGCGCCCTGGACTATAGCCCCAAAGCTCGTTCAGTTGAAATTAAATAACACAATTGTCGTAGCTTTAAAAAACTAGCCTAGCAAGATTTTAGACTGCGAACAACTTATAGTAAACAATACAATATGTTATATAGTAATAGACCAGGGTAATAAGACAAAAATATACCCTGTTCGTGACACTTCAGCAACCAGGGTACTGAAGCGTTTTTTCGACAAGTAATACCTATACGCTCTGAGCTTCGCTGGTGGCGCTCCTAGCGGATTACTGGAATTATCTTTCACCGGTAATTTTTAAATTTATTATTTAATTGTTATCGCTTAACATTTACAACGCAAAAAATTAATTATATTGTAATCGATTTTTTTGAGATTTTGCTAATCATTTTGATGTTCTATTGATAAAATATGAATTTCTTACTTCGGATACTTTCACAATTATCGTGTAGATGGCGCTAAGATTTTTAGATTAAATTATAATTACATATTACGGAACATTAAAAAAACTTAAATTCAGTATTTAAAACGTAAGTATATTTAAGGTAAAAATATATACCACAGCTTTGACCAACTAATATTTTTTATAATTAATGTTTTTAATTTTAATTATACATTAATCACTTTGACATTTATGTCAAATTTCCGGTAAACGTTTACAGACTTGCCACTACTGGCGCTCGAGAATTTGTAAACACATACGTCAAAATAATTGTCAAAGTTAATTTAAATTTGGAAATCTCTCCGAAAAATATTAATTTTTGGCGGATTATTTGATTTATACCGTTCTAATTTAGTTTGTTTAGTTTTGTTAAACTTTTCCTTATTTAGTTTACATTTTGAAAGTGTTCATAAGTTAAACGTTACTTGAAAACTCCTCTATGGAGTCATCTAGTGGAGGCGAACCGCCTGATATTGAGAATTCGATGGATAGTAGCTGTGATTTACAAGATTTAAATGGATTTCTACCCAACCAGCCTCAAAATAAGATAAGTAGTAGTATTAATCTTAACAATATTAATGAAAAACAAAATACTTTAGTAAACTCAGATCAACCAGAAAAAACCAGGCCTGTTTATTTATACGAAAAAATTGATTTAGGACCTTTTTACATTTTCATTGAAAACTCCAGTTTAAATTTTACAGGAAAATTAAACGCTGTTAAAATAGGCGAGATCCTATTTACGTTACATCCAGAAATTGACAATTATATAAAAAAAATTGACTCAATCGGACGCAACCGAGTTAGGGTCTCATTTAAAAATTATAGTAGCGCAAATGCTTTAGTTACTTCCAAATTCCTTATTCAAAAAAATCTGACCGCATACATTCCAAAATTTCAATTGTTTAAACTAGGTGTAGTAAGGGATATAGATTCAGATATATCGGAAGAATATCTTAAAAATAGAATAAAGGAATTTGATCACCATTGCAAATTCTCGGTTGAGTATGTGAAACGAATAACAAGAAAAATAGTAGCAGATGACAAAGTAATATTTAATCCAACAAAATCAGTTATTGTGTCTTTTAAATGCCAGAATATACCAAAGTATGTAGTAATTAATCATGTCTTACACACTGTTGAAAAATACCAGCAAAAGGTAATTATCTGTTACCACTGCTATAGGTATGGGCACATGAGTAAGCAGTGTAAAAGTAATCCTCGCTGTTTTAAGTGTCATGAATCTCACCTTTCCGATTCTTGTTCTTTATCATCGTTTAACAAAAAATGTCTATCCTGTGAAGGTGAACACTTCACTAATGAATGGGAGATATGCCCAGAATTTGATCGCCAAAAGAAAATAAAACATTATATGTCTGAAAACAGCTTATCTTTTAAGGAAACAATTAAACTCTTTCCTAAGATAACTTATGCATCTATAGCAGCCAATAATTCCTCAATAAATTCTCATCAAACTCCAAATATGAATGCACCATCCTCTTCATATTCCTTTACTCAATTGTCCACGTCTCAAACATCTTCCAATCAGTTCGCTCTACCTTCAGTTTCAAATAGATATACAATAATAAAACCACCAAAATACAAACGACCTATCTCTTCCTCACCAGACCAAGTAACAATGGAACATCAAAAAATAATAAAGTTAAACCCCATGTCCAACAGACCTGGTGGTATTATCACCTCTTCTTCGTATCAATCTACATTTAATCCAGAACAAGGATCTAAAATACATGAACCATCAAAAGAATTAACAGAATTAATATCAAATATAGTTACAAGTATTATCTCTAATATAAATCACAAAAATTTTGAAATTCCAGAAAAATCAGTTCTAGTAAATTCAATTCAATCAGTTTTAAGTTCTCTCTTATATAATAATGAATAGATTGGTAATTTGTCAATGGAATTGTAGATCGGCTAACTCTAATAGAGAAAACCTTATCCACCTATTAGAAGACCAGAAAGTTGATATCGCATTATTATCAGAAACTAGATTTAAACCAGAAAAGTATTATAACTTTCACGGGTACAATATTGTCAGAGACGACCGCTTTTCAGTAACTGTTGGCGGTGGCTCAGCAATTTTAATAAATTCAAACCTATATTACGAGGAAGTCACCATGAAAGTAGATTTAATAAACGTCAATAAAGTAGCAATAAAAATAAAGTTTAAGTCATATACTGTCACATTTATATCTATGTATGTTCCCCCAGGAACCAAGTTATTGTTACAACAATGGAACAATTTCATAACATCTATAGAAAGACCATTTATAATAGGAGGTGACCTTAATGCTCACCACATTGCCTGGGGCCTAGACAACCAAACAGATATGAAAGGTAAAATCTTGATGGACTGTATAGACGATAATAATTTAATATTCAAAAATGATGGCTCTCCTACTTTCTTTAGGAACTTCTCGAAATCGGCAATAGACCTGACCATTTGTACTCCTGACTTAAACCACCTGATCACTTGGAAAACACTTCAAGACCTATTTGGTTCAGACCATACACCTATAAGAGTAGAGTTAGAGGATCAACCAACTCATACATATAATCCATATTCACAAAAGTGGAATTTAAAGAATGTCGACTGGAAATTATATGAACAGTATTCGGAAGATGTATTCTCTCAATTTAAAGATATAAATTCTTATGAACAAATTTTGCACAATATAAATACAACTGCATCCTACTGCATCCCCAAATTTAAAATAAAAAAACCGACTTCCAGAGGAAAATACTGGTGGGATTTAGAATGTGAAGAAGCAGTCAGAAGAAGACAGGAAAGTTTTTGTATATTCAAAGAAAATCCAAACCATGAAAACCTACTTAAGTATAAAAAAGATGATGCACATGTCAAGAAGATCACTAAACAAACTAAAAGAAATAGCTGGAGAGATTATGTCGGATCCCTAAATAGGTCAGTCCCTATTAAAGATGTATGGTCAAAAGTTAACCGAATAAAAAATAGAAAAACAAAGAACAAAGTCCCTGTTATTCTGTCGGAAGCTTCGTGGATAGAAGAGTTCCATCAAAATATCACACCGCCGTCTGCAGAATTAGTAATTCCTGATTTACAACTAAATGCTCTGTACGACTATCCAGAACCAATCCGTTTCCTAGTCAAACCATTTTCTGCCACTGAACTAAACTTTGCGTTGAAGAAAAACTCAAATTCAGCACCAGGTGCCGATAATATCCATTACTCGATGCTATCAAATCTTTCAAGAATTGGTAAGGCTGCACTACTAAATATATATAATGAAATTTGGATGCGCCGCATAAAGATTCCTGACGATTGGCACGTTTACACTATTATCCCGGTTTTAAAACCAGGAAAATCATCAAAGAATTGGGATTCTTACCGTCCAATCGGTCTGGCTTCCTGTATACTAAAAACATATGAGAGACTTATTAAAAACCGTCTGGAATTTTGGCTAGAAAAGAACGACCTATTACCAAGAAGTCAGTTTGGTTTTAGAAAAGGTAAATCCACACAAGATAGCCTCTGCCACTTTTTAATAGACATTTATAGTTCCTTTACGTATAAGAAAGCAGTTAGTGCTTTGTTCTTAGATATAAAAGGGGCTTACGACAACGTTAATCTTCACATACTATACGCGAAAATGTTGGAAATAGGAATACCCGAGATAGTAACATGGAACATCATTAACTTATACATTAATCGAGCAGTTCACGTTAGATTAAATGGAGATCAATCTAACTCCCGATACACATCTTTGGGACTACCTCAGGGTAGCATCCTAAGTCCTATATTATATATACTGTATACTGCTGACTTAGAAACTAAACTTCCTCAACACATAAAAATCCTACAGTACGCTGATGATGTTGCGATATATGCAGAAAATAAGTCAATAGATAGATGTAATAACTACCTTAAATCGACATTGAATATTATAAAAAAATGGGCTACCGATAATAACTTAACAATATCAGAGAGTAAATCAACCATTGTTACTTTCACTAAAAAACGATATGTTCCTCAAAGCCATCTACAATTTGATAATACTAGTATTCCTTATAAAACTTCAATAAAATTTCTTGGCGTATTTTTAGACTCCAAATTAAATTGGAAAGAACACACAAATTACATATTACGAAGAATGGAAAATGCAATGAATATCATGAAGACTGTAAGTGTCAGTAACTGGGGAGCTGATCCAAACATATCAATATTACTATACAGAAATTTGATAAGATCAATCTTAGACTATGGATCTATTTTTTATGGCTCAGCATCAAACTCTGTACTCCAAAAAATCGAGAGGATCAAAAATAAGGCACTTAGGTTATGCACTGGTTATCTTCGTAGCACACCTATATTGGTCATGGAATGTGAGCTTAATGAACCTCCACTTTCATTACGCAGGGAATACCTAAGTGAGAAATTTATAGTTAAAACAGCGGTTAACGATAAACTGCTATTAAATAAAATTGTTCATTTAACCACCTCATACCTAACTCATTATTACTGGGAAAAAAAGAAACTGCTTTTAGTTGTGGAAAGCTTCCTCAACGTTTCTAATTCCATTGGCGACATAGACCAAATTGAACAAAGCTCGTCTCGAAAGCTAAATTATGAAGATTATTTATCTCCAGTTAACTGTCATTTAAGTAATATTCGTGCGACAGACTTCCTTACTAAAATAGACCACCTTCAGTGTGTACAAAAAAACTGGGGGAGTTATCAGAAATTATATACGGATGGTTCAAAAATGGAAGGAAAAGTTGGATATGCTATATATTACCCACAAAAAAGTATAAAAATAAACAACAGATTACCTGATAAAATGACAATTTTCACAGCTGAACTCATTGCAATCAAAGAAGCATACAAAATATGTATTAATCAAAAAGAACTCAATTATGTTATATTTACAGACTGCCAAAGCATTGTAAAGACATTGAAATACAATGTACATAATTTTGCAGAAAATTATATCATCAGTGACATCATAGCAATGAACAGTGAAGCTTTGAAATCGGGCAAAAATATAATATTGTGTTGGATAAAAGCACACATTGGTATAAAAAACAACGAAATAGTAGATGATCTGGCTAAAAAAGCAACAACGAAGGAATCCACTCTGCATACTTATCAACTTCCTATGGGAGACATAATTTCTATTATGAGATCTATCAAACGGACGAAATGGCAGGAACAATACAATAATTCAGACAAAGGAAATTATTACAAAAAAATCCAGCCTACACTTCCCATCAAGACATGGTTTAATCAAGTTTCCAACAAAGGCTTTATCAAAACTATTTGTCGAATAAGAAGTAATCACTGTCTGACTCCAGTCTACAAAAGAGAAATAGGACTTGTAGATAATGATGAATGTTTATGTGGAGAGCTAGCTGATCTACAACATATGCTATTAGAATGTCCTTTACATTTTATTGAAATATCAAACTTTTTTGCCAATCTAGTTCAAATTAATGTACAATTTCCTTTTAATCTTATATACCTTTTACAATCAAACAATCTAGATGTTTATAAAATTTTGTACAACCATGTTAATTGTTTAAAATTAAAGCTCTGAGAAAAAAAGAAAAAAAAAATAAAAAAAAAAAAAAAAAAATAATTAAATAAAATAAAAAGTTACTAAGATCTAAACCTCCGCGAGGTTGAATCGGGTTTAGGTCTTAGCGCGATAAAAAAATATACAAAAAAAAAAAAAAAAAAAAAAAAAAAAAAAAAAAAAAAAAAAAACTAAAAAAAAACTAAAAAAAAAATAAAAAAAAAATAAAAAAAAAATAAAAAAAAAATAAAAAATGTAATAAAAAAAATGTTAAAAAATATAATAAAAAAAATAATAAAAAAAACAGAGTAAAAAAAAACAGTAGTACTAATAGTTTTAAATTTAGATACTAAGCATATATTTTGTAAAAGAGAGAATTCAAAACACATTGACTGGCCAGTTGGTTGCTTAAACCAGTGCCAATAAAACATAAACACACACAGAATTTGTAAATATCCCCTCTACGTACGAGCTCACAGCGGATAGGAACAAATTGTAACTATTTCCTGCGTAGGATCTGGCGGCCATTTTTATTTATAAACCATTAACTGTCAAAAATGGCATTTTCCCTTTTTTCAAATCAATGGAAAACAGTGAAACTTATGATTTTTTTAGTACAAATATCTTTGAGATTATGGAGAAGGCTTTAAAATGACGTATTACAAAGTTTTATATACTTATTTATCGTTAATATAATTGCGAAAAAAGGTCGGAATTGCAAAAAAAAACTATTTTCGCAATAACTGTTGTAAAAATTATTGTACAGGTTTAAAATTTTTGTCATAAATATGAGGGTTCTTTGGTGCTTAATATGTGATAAAAATTTCAAAGCGATTCATTCAATTGTTTAAATTTTATTCAAATTGTTTATCCCAGAGAGCATTTTTTTTGCAATATCATAAGTCAGAAAAACACGACGTTAAAACCATTCCACAGGTGTCAAATGAAAGAGCATGAGCTATATTTTCAACTTGGTTTAAAAAAGCGAATAAAAGATGCATTTATTAGTAATAAATAATTATGCAAAGTATCGTAAAGCTTTCCTTATAAACTTTTTGGATAACTTTTTCCAAAAAAAATTAACTTTTTTACCCTGTTTTAAGTGCACAACTACCAAGTAATGTTATTTATATCATAATTGGTAAAAAATTGTAATAAATAAATAGAATTTCTTATACAGGGTGTCCCGAAAAGATTGGTCATAAATTATACCGCACATTCTGGGGTCAAAAATAGTTCGATTGAACCTAACTTACCTTAGTACAAATGTGCTCATAGAAAAAGTTACAGCCCTTTGAACTTACAAAATGAAAATCGATTTTTTCAATATACCGAAGAAAACTATTAGAGATTTTTTATTGAAAATGGACATGTATCAATCTTATCGTAGGAACATCTTAAAAAAAATTAGGTATAGTGAAATTTGTACATCCCATAAAAAAATTTATGGGGGTTTTGTTCTCTTAAACCCCCCCCCAAACTTTTGTGTACGTTCAAATTAATTCATTATTGTGGTATCATTAGTTAAACACAGTGTTTTTAAAACTTTTTTGCCTCTTAATATTTTTTCGATAAGCCAGTTTTTATCGAGATGCGACTTCTCTTTTAATATATTTACAAAAAAATTTTATGGGGGTTTTGTTCATTTAAACCCCCCAAATGATTGTGTACGTTCCAATTAAACTATTATTGTGGTACCATTGGTTAAACACAGTGTTTTTAAAACTTTTTTGCCTCTTAGTCTTTTTTTGATAAGTCACCTTTTATCAAGATGTTGCTTCTTTTTCAAAATATACCTAAAAATGTAAATTAGAAATAAATTTTCAGATTATAAACAGGTCTCTATAAATCTTACTTAACCATCAAATATGTAGTGGATTCGACCAATATTCAAAATATCTCGATAAACACTGGCTTATAGAAAAAGTACTAAGAGGCAAAAAAGTTTTAGAAACATTGTGTTTACCTAATGGTGTCACAATAATAATTTAATTGGAACGTACACAAAAGTTTAAGGGGGTTTAATGGAACAAAACTCTCATAAAATTTTTATGGGGTGCACAAATTTCACTTTAATTTTTTTTTAAGATATTGCTGGCATTATAATGCCACATATCCATTTTCAATAAAAAATCTCCTAATAGTTTTCGATATATGAAAAACAATCGATTTTCATTTTGTAATTTCAAAGGGCTGTAACTTTTTTTGTGTGCATTATTGTATATAGGTAAGTCAGGTTCAATCAACCTATTTTTGACCCCAGAATCTGTGGTATAATTTATGACCAATCTTTTCGGGACACCCTGTATAACAAAAAAAAAGTTACAAAGGAAATATTTACGATACTTTTGCATAATTATTTATTACTAATAAATGCATTTTTTATTCGCTTTTTTTAAACCAAGTTGAAAATATAGCTCATGCTCTTTAATTTGACATCTGTGGAATGGTTCTAACGTCATGTTTTTCTGACTTTTGTTATTGCAAAAAAATGCTCTCTGGGAAAAACATTTTGAATAAAATTTAAACAATTGAATGAATCGCTTTGAAATTTTTATCACATATTAAGCACCAAGGAACCCTTATATCAAAAAAATTTCAAAGCTGTACACTAATTTTTACAATAGATATTGCGAAATTATTTTTTTTGCAATTCCGACCTTTTTTATTTATTTATTTTTATTTATTTAACAATAAATGAGTATATCAAATTTTGTAATAAGTCATTTTAAAGATTTTTCCATAATCTCAAAGATATTTGTAATAAAAAACCATAAGTTTCACTGTTTTCCATTGATTTGAGAAAAAAGGGAAAAATGCCATTTTCTGACACTTAACTGTTTATAAATAAAAATGGCCGCCAGATCCTACGCAGGAAATAATTACAATTTGCTCTTATAGATATTACCTGTCGAAAAAACGCTTCAGTACCCTGGCTGATCGAGTGTCATGGGAAAAACCTTATTACCCTGGACTATAATATCTCTGTGAAATGGGAGTTAAACATTTATTTTTTGTTCTAGGCATCCCTTTGTGTCGTTCTTTTGGTAATCCAAACTATATCCGCAGTACCTGCGCCGAATCCTCAATGGGGAGGAGGCGGTAACGGTGGCGTTGGCGTTAACGTTGGCGTTGGCAAGGACTCTGGCGTTAACGTTGGCGTTGACGTTGGCAAACCTGGCGTTGGCGTTAAAGTTGGCGTTGGCCCTAACTTATTTAACTTAGGTATACGTGTTGGTCAGTGAGTTGGAACATAAAACCAAACCAGTGATTTTAAGTGATAAAAACTGTTCTCAAAGAAATGTTCATATAGTCGGTTCGCTAAACTCAGACACGACTGGCTAGTTATTTTAGTAGGTATTTTTTTTTGTTTTTGGCCAATTTTGCCAAAATTGTCTAAATTACTAACTATTTAGTAATTATTAACTATTTAGTAATAAGTTTTTTGCCAATTTTACCAAATTCGCAAAATTACTTACTAAAATCACTAGACCGTTGTGTCTGAGTTTAGTTAACCGACTATAAAAATTGTATATTTTATCTACCTTTATTGTATATGTATTTTATGTATTACAGTATGTAAAAAGTTAAAAAAATTATTGTCCTAATAAAGACTTTTAGATTGTAAATGTTTATAATTGTAGTTTTCTTAATAAACTTAATTCACAAAATTGATGTAAGCGAAAACAAACACATAGATTACTTTTTTTTACAAAATAGACCAGGGCATTCAGCACTAAAAACACCCGAATAAATAGATCTTTATATACAGCACCTAGAGACTTGCAGTTTTTTGCATTATGATCAGGATGACGTCTGGAAAATAGTCTACTATTCAAAAATGGGTGGAAATGCATAATTGCACTGTAAAGTGTTTAATTTTGCATCCAAAATTGCATAAACATAAAAATAAAGTCAAAATCAGTATACTAAAGACCAAAATTTATTACTCGGGAGGTTTTTGGGGTCACTGAACACGATTACGCCATCATAACTGACCCCAGGATTACTTGGTGTACAAGGTCACTGCAATAGACGTCATTTTCTGGAGTTTCGATGGTTTTCGGCATTCAATTGATGTAAACGGATTAATCGCAGGTTCTTGGGGTCGCTAAATACAAATAGGTATGCCATCAGAATTGATCTCCGGAGTACCTGGTACCCAGTGTCGCTACTAAGGCACGTCATCATCTGGAGTTTCGAGGATTTTCGGCACTCAATTATTGATGCAACTGGACTACTCGGCGGTTTTGAGGCCGTTAAATACGAATATGCCATTAGAGCAGACCTCTGGATCACCTTCTTATTCTTAAAGTTCCATCTCCTAGCGGAGGTTGGATATCATAATGGCTATGGTCACTTTGTTGGCTGCTGCTCTGAACAGTTGTAATGAACTACAGTTAAACCATTCTCTAAGGTTCCACAGCCAGGAGATGCGTCTTCTTTCTATGCTTCTTTTTCCTTGGATCCTTCCTTGCATAATAACTCTCAGCAGCTCATATTTCTCTCCTCTGGTAATGTGACCCAAATATTCTAGTTTTTTTGTTTTTATGGATCACCTGGTGCCCAAGATCACTACAAAGGACGTCAAGTTCTGGAGTTTCAGGGGCATTCGTTACTAAATTAATGCAAACGGATTACTTAAGGGTTTTTGGGGTCGCTCAACTCGAATATGCCATCAGAATTGAACTCCGGGGTACCTGGTAGCCAGGGTCGCTACTAAGGCACGTCATCATCTTGAGTGTCGAGGATTTTCGGCACTTAATTGATACAACTGGACTACTCCGGGGGTTTTTGAGGTCGTTAAACACGAATATGCCATCAGAACAGACCTCTGGATCACCTGGTGCCCAAGTTCACTACAAAGGATGTCAAGTTTTGGAGTTTCAGGGGCATTCGGTACTAAATTGATGCAAATGGATTACTTAAGGGTTTTTTGGGTCGGTAAACACGAATATGCAATCAGAATTGAACTCCGGAGTACCTAGTGCCCAGGATCGCTACTAAAGCACGTCATCTTCTGGAGTTTCGAGGCTTTTCGGTATCAAATGGATGCAAATAGATTACTCAAGGGGTTTTTGATGTCGCTAAACAAGAATATGCCACTAGAACAGACCCACGGAGTACCTGGTGCCCATGGCCACTGCGAGGGACGTCATCTTCTAGAGTTTTAAGGGTTTTTGGCATAAATTTCATAAAAATGGATTACTGGAGGGTACGTGAGTTCGCTAAATACGAATATACCATCAGTACCGACTTCCGGAGAACCTGGTGTCCAGGGTTATTGCAAGGGGCGTCATCTTCTGGAGTTTTAAGGGTTTTCGGCATTAATTTAATAAAAATGGACTACTGGAGGGTACGTGAGTTCGCTAAATACGAATATACCATCAGTACCGACTTCCGGAGAACCTGGTGCCCAGGGTTATTGCAAGGGGCGTCATCTTCTGAAGTTTCGAGTGTCTTCGGTACTAAATTGATGCAAACAGAATACTCATAGATTTTTGGTGTTAATGAACGCAAATACGCTATCAGATCTGACCATTGGTGCCTAAGGCAGGTCATCTTCTAAAGTTTCGAGGAGTTTCGACATTAAATTGGTGCAAACGGATTACTTACTCTTGAGATGTTAGGGTAGCTAAACACGATTCCGTCGGTGAGTTTCGAAAGTTTTCGGTACTTAATTGATGCAAATATATTACTAATGGATTGTGGGTGTTGCTGAATGTAAATACGCTATAAGAAGAGACACCAGAGCACCTGGTGCCTAGGGCACGTTATCTTCTGTTGTTTCGATAGTTTTCGGTAGTTAATTAATGCAAATGGATTACCCTTGAATTTTATGGGCTGCTGAACATAAATATGCCATTAGAACCAACCCACGGAGCACCTGGTGTCTATGGTAGGTCATCTTCTGGAGTTTCGGAGGTTTTGGGCATTAAATTGATGCAAATGGATTACTCATTGGTTTTTCCTTTAATTATTTCCAGGTAGATTTACTATATTCTATTATAATAAGGCTATTACGCGTTGGCGTTATTATTGATCATCGTAATCACTAGATACTCCAGAATCTCCCAGAAAACTCTAGCAACTTCAGAAAATAACGTAAACCTTGCGCATGGTGCTTAAGGCAACAGGTGCTCCAGTGTCTGTTCTAACGGCGTATTCGTATTTAGCAACTCCAAAAAGCCATGAGAAATCCGTTTGCATGAGTTTACTACCAAAAACTTTCGAAACTCCAGAAGATGACGTGCTTTAGGCACCAGTTGCTCCGGTACCTTTTCTGATGGCATATTAGTGTTCAACATAGGGTATTCGTGGTCAGCATCTCCAAAAACCTATGAGTAATCTGTTTGCATCAATATAGTACCAAAAAACCTCGCCCAGAGGATGACGCCCCTTGCAGTGACTCCGGGCACCAGGGACTACGATTGTCTGTTTTGATGGCATGTTCGTGTTTATCGACCTTAAAACCACTGAGTGATCCATTTTCTTCAATTTAATGCCGAAATCCCTAAAAACTTCAGAAGATTACGTCTCTTCCAGTGACCTTGGGCAGCACGTGCACAGGGGGTCAATTCTAATTTGTGTTTAACGACCTCAAAAATCCTCCTGTAATCGACCCCAAAAAACCCGTGAGTAATCCGTTTGCATCAATTTCGTGCCTTAGTAGCGATTCTGGGGACCGTGTACTCCGGAATTTAATTATGATGGCATAGTCGTGTTTAGCGACCCCAAGAACCCGTAGATAGCCCGTTTGCATCAATTTACTACAAAAACCATTGTGGGCACCAGGTAATCCGGTGGTCTGTCCTGATGGCATATACGCATTTAACGACCTAAAAAACTCCCTCAAAACTCCAGAAGAGGACGCCCCTTGCAGTGACCTTGAGCTGCAAGTGTACAGTGGGTCGGTTATGATGGCATATTCGTGTTTAGCGACCTCAAAAACACTCCAGTAATCCATTTGCATCAATTAAATTCCGAAACCCCAGAAGATGACGTGCCTTAATAGCGACACTGAGAACCAGGTACTCCGGAGGTCAATTCTGATGGCATATTCGTGTCTGGCGACCTCAAAAATCCATGGATAATCCATATACATCAATTTAGTGCAAAACGCTCGAAACTACAGAAGATGACGTCCCTTGCAGTGACCTTGGGCACCGGTGATCCGGGGGTCAGTTCTGATGGCGTATGCTTGTTCAGTGACCCCAAAAAACCCCCAGAATAACAAAATTTGGTCCTTATTATACTGATTTTGACCTGTTGATGCACTTTTGGATACATGATATGCACTTTAAAGTGCAATTATACATTTCCCCCCATTTTTGAATAGTAGTCTTTCTTCGTGACATCATCCTGAATATAATGCAGAAAACTGCAAGTCTCTAGTTGATGTATTTAAAAAACGATTTATGTTGTGCTAAATGCCCTCGTCTAAAAAGAAAATCGAGTAAAACAAACATAACGTCGCACGTCGGTAAAAGATAACATAATAAAATGCATAATTTTTTTTGGAAAAAAATTCAGAAAATTACATAGGCTGCAAATTCATAAAAAATTGCAACAAAAAGCATATCCCAGAGGAATGCCGACGAAATGAGTTCACACACTCAGAAATCCAAATATTTATCATTAAAAACAATATTGATATATTAGTAGGTGCAGGGGCAGACTTTACGATTACTTTAAGATAATACAGCCCATGGGGAATTGTGTTTACGTAATGCTAAGTAACATTATGAACTGGAAGGTTATAAGAAGAAACATTATACAAGTTGCTTCAGTAGCATTAGAAAGTAACACAGACAAACCGATAATATCCATAGTATATTCTTCTTTTTCTTCTTTTGGCATCATAACTCTGGATGGGTCTTTGCCTGTCTGGTTATGCCTTCCATTTAGATCTCCCTTCTGCCCTTCTTCTCCATTGTTTTCAGGTCATCTTCCACTTCATCCAAACATCTCGTTCTGGCTCTTCTTTTTTTTTTGCCTTCCTATCGGTTTCCATTGTGATATTTTCTTTATTGTTTTTACATCGTGTTATCGCTGGACGTGTCACAGCCATGACAGTCTCTGACTTTTCACAAACCTTCCAATATCATAATTTTCATTCAATTCATTAAGACATTGCGTGCCACGCTTTAATCGGGATACTACTCTCAGGGGCCACTGAAATCCACAGCCATGAAAGTTAGTCATACGTGTATATCAATACGTGTCTCTCGTGTTATGAGAGAGGGGCACGCAATGAGTTTACCTAGTCGTTTCTCCTGTTTCTCCATGTGCCGTCTTCCTTTTGCACCGGGCCATATACTTGTCTCAGTACTAAATTGATTTAAACGATTTACTCATGGCTTTTTGGGGTTGCTGAATAGGAATACGCAGTTAGAACACACACTGGAGCACCTTGTGCCTAACGCAGGTTATCTTCTGAAGTTGCGAGGGTTTTCGGTACCAAATTCATGCAAACAAATTACTTTTGGGTTCATGGGGTATTTGAACACGAGTATGACTTAGATTAAGGATTCTAAAATATCTAGTGATTACGATGATCAATAATAACGCCAACGCATAATAACATTGTCATAATAGAATACAGTAAATCGATCTGGAAATAAATAAAGGAAAAACATTGTCAGATATAAATAAAATTTACTATACCAATTTTATATAAACATAACAGAAGAGGGCATTTAGCACAAATTAAATTAATTTTTAAATACAGCACCTAGAGACTTACAGTTTTTGCGTTATGTTCAGGATGACGCCAGGAAAAAAATCTACTATTCAAAAATGGGTGGAAATACATAATTGCACTTTAAAGTGCATAAAATGCATCCAAAAGTGCATCAACTTGCCAAAATCAGTATACAAAGGACCAAATTTTGTTATTCGTGGTTATTTTGGGTCACTGAACACAAATACACCTCAGAACCGAGGTTCATTGGTGCCCAAGGTAACTGCAAGGGCGTCATCTACCGTAGTTTTGAGGATTTTTGGCACCCAATTGATGTAAGCGGATTACTTATGGGTTTTTGAGCTCGCTAGACACGAAAATGCCATTAGAATTGACCTCCGGAGTACCTGTTGCCCAGGGTCGCTACTAAGGCACGCCATCTTCTGGGGTTTCGAGAGTTTCCGGCATTTAATTGATGCAAATGGATTACTGGAGTTCTTTAAGGTCACGAAACACGAATATGCCATCAGAATAGGGATGGCGGTTTTTGACAAAACACCGGTTTTCTGTTATACCGTTTTTTTTTTGCTTACGGTTTAACCTGGCGGATATAACCGGCCAAAAAAACCGGTTTTTCCAAAAACCGTTTTCCGTTTTTTTTAATCCAATAGGTTACAATGTTACATTTACAATGCACTTTAGTTTGCGATACTCCACTCGACTCGATACTCGATATCAATATGATCAAAATTAGTACTATCGAAAAAAAATCGATATCAATACAAATAAAACACAATTTTTAATAAAACCTTTTTATTCTATTAATTATTATATTTATTTATTATTTTATTATTAATATATATTTATTGATTATTGTTAAATATAATATAGCGTAAGATTAATATATTATACATACTGCAATAATATACAATTTAACCCAACCATTTCAACAAAAATTTCCCAGAGTCTTTCAAATGGGATTTAAAAAAAATAATATCAACATAAATATTTTACTTAAAAATAAATTGGATAATGCAATTTATCTTTTACTTTTATTACCATCAAAAGAATTATCATGTATTTCTTTTAACACGTTTGTATATTTTTGTATAATAGGTACATTTTAACTAATTTAATACTTCCTGTATTGGTGTATCGTTTTGAAAACGTAGCGAAATCCTTGGAAATTCGTATTCGTAATCGGTAATTCGATATTCATAGTCAGAACATTATTTTTGGTAATTAGAAAAAGTCATTTACTCACTTTCGATGTCAAGAGTCAAGTGTGAAAAATAGACGATGTTTGCGTCTACTTCAACCAGATCACTTATGTAAATATTATGATTACAAATACCTTTTCAACGAAATATTATAATAAAACATAATTGTTTCTGGCTGATATGAGTTTGCAGTTTCAGTTTGGTTCTGTATTTATAAACTAAAATTTTAATTATGGTTTTGTTTGGAATAATTACTTAAGAATAATAATTATGATTGGGATCCAAAATAATACCTAACCTAATCTTAATCACCGTAAAAACCTAATAACCGGTTTTTACTTTAAAAATAAAAAACCGGTTATAACCGGGACAAAAAACAACCGGTAAAACCGGTTGTTGCGAAGTAAAAAAGCCGGTTTTCGGTTAAAAGCAGTAGGTTTTTCCCATCCCTAATCAGAACCGACCCCCTCTGTACTTGGAGCTCAAGGTCACTGCAAGGGACGTCCTCTTCTGGAGTTTTGAGGGATTTCGGTATTAAATTGATAAAAATGAATTACTGGGGTTTTTTGAGGTCGATAAACACGAATATGCCATCAGAACCGGTTATAACCGGGACAAAAAACAACCGGTAAAACCGGTTGTTGCGAAGTAAAAAAGGCCGGTTTTCGGTTAAAACCAGTAGGTTTTTCCCATCCCTAATCAGAACCGACCCCCTCTGTACTTGGAGCTCAAGGTCACTGCAAGGGACGTCCTCTTCTGGAGTTTTGAGGGATTTAGGTATTAAATTGATAAAAATGAATTACTGGGGGTTTTTGAGGTCGATAAACACGAATATGCCATTAGAACAGACCACCAGATCACCTGGTGCTCAAGGTCACTGAGAGGGACGTCATCTTCTGGAGTTTACAAAGCATTGGGTATTAAATTGACGCAAACGGATTTCTTACGGGTTTTTGGGGTCGCTCAACACGAATATACCATCAGAATTGAATTCCGGAATACCTGGTGCCCAGGATCGCTTCTAAGGCACGTCAGCTTCTAGAGTTTTGTATATCTTCGGCATTAAATTGATGCAAATGTATTACTCAAGGGATTTGAGGTTGCTAAACATAAATACGCAATCAAAACCGAACTCCAGAGTACTTGGTGCCAAGTACAAGGTGGATCAAGAGACGTTATTTTCTGGAGTTTTGAAGGTGTTCGGCAATTAATTAATACAAATGGTTTACTGGAAGATTTTTGAGGTCGCTAAATACGAATATGCCATCAGAACCGAACCCTGGTGCACCAGGTGCCAGGGGTCACTACAAGTGAAGTCATCTTTGTAATACATTGATACAAATGGATTACTTATAGGTTTTTGGGGTTGCTGAATACGAATACTTCACCAGACCAGACACCGGTGTACTTGGTGCCTAAGGCACGTCATCTTATGGAGTTTCTAGAATTTTCGGTACAAAATTGACGCAAACAGCTTACTCTTATGTTTTTGGAGTTGCTGAATACAAATATGATTTATATAAAAGACTTTGCAGTATCTAGTGACTACCAAGAATCGCACTATCAAAATAAAATGATTTTGAAATAATTGAAGGACAAACGCTCTCAGATATAAATTGAGTTTATATTTTTATAAACAATTAAAAAAATTGTATAGAACAACATAGTTATTTTAATAAACAGTCTAAGTAAAATATAAAAATAAATTTTACCAATTTGAACGTTTTTTTTAAACTGCAACCCAGAAAACCTCCGAGTACTCGGTGTGTACCAATTTATTGTCGGAATGCTTTAAAATTCTAAAACATGACGTGCGTAGCAGCCACTTTGGCCACTAGGAATGCAGGGGTCGGTTCCGATTTCATATTCGTGTTCAGCAAACCAAAAACCTATGAGCAATTTGTTTGAATCAATTTAGCACCGAAATTTCTCGAAATTCTATAAGATGATATGCCTTAGCCACCAGGTGCTCTGGTGTCTGTTCTGATGGTGTATTCGTATTTAGCAACCCCAAAAACCTATGAGTAATCCGTTTGGATCAATTTGATGCCGAAACCCCCGAAACTCCAGAAGATTAGCTGCCTAAGGCACCAGGTGGTCCGTGGGTCAGATCTGATTGCGTATTCGCGTTCAGCAATTCCAAAAACCCTCCAGTAATCCATTTGCATAAATTTAATGCCGAAAACCCTCTAAACTTCAGAAGATGACGTCCCTTGCAGTGACCATGGTCACTAGGTGCTCCGTGTGTCTGTTCTAAATGCATGTTCGTGTTTGGCGACCTCAAAAATCACCCGAGTAATCCATTTGCATCCATTTTATGCCGAAAACCCTCGAAATTCCAGAAGATGACGTGCCTTAGTAGCGATCCTTGGCAACAGGTGATCCGGAATTAAATTCTGAAATTAAATATTCGTGATTAAAGACCACAAAACCCGCAAGTAATCCGTCAGCATTATTTAATACCGAAAGCCCCCGAAACTCGAAAAGATGACGTCCCTTGCAATGATCTTGCACACCAGGAGATCTGGTAATCTGTTTTGATGGCATATTCGTGTTTAGCGACTCAAAAACCCCCCGAGTAATCAATTTTTATCAATTTAAGGCCGATTTCATCTCTCAAACTCCAGAAGAGGACACCACTTGCAGTGACCTTGGGCTCCAGGTGCACAGAGAGTCTTTTTTTTTTCTTGGGATATTCGTGTTTATCGACCTCAAAAACCCGTAAATATTCCGTTTGCAACAATTTCATACCAAAAGCCATCGAAACTAGAGAAGATGACGTCCCTTACAGTTGCCTTGGGCACTAGGTGATCCTAAGGTCTGTCCTGATGGCATCTTCGTGTTTGAGCACCTCAAAAACCCCCGAGTAGTCCAGTTACATCAATTTAGTGCCGAAATCCCTCAAAACTCCAGACGATGACGTGCTTTTGTAGCGACCCTGGGCACCATGTACTCCGGAGGTCAATTCTGATGGCGTATTCGTGTTTAACGACCCCAAAAACCCGTGAGTAATCCATTTGCATCAATTAAACGGTCTTGGACATTTCTACGTCGCCGTTTCGCCGTCGCCGTTTCGCCGTCGAGCCATTTCGCCGTCGCCGTTTCGCCGTCGAACCATTTCTCCGTCGCCATTTCGTTGTTAGCATTCGTACTTATAACTTCGGGATGATGATTACTTGTATATAAGTTTTGAATGGTTTTCGAACGATTATATACTATCACTTTTGCAAAATGAAGTTTTTTATTTTTGAGACAGTAAAAACAATTGAAATTGAAATCCCTTTTCTCAATATTGTTTATTTCCGGGAATCTGATAATAGCATTTTTATCTATTTAATGATGTATTCTAATTATAGTCTTGTTTATTGTCCTTAATTCCCTAGAAATAATAGGTTAAAATTAAAATTACAAACAATAGGTGACATTTACGCGGACGCAGCAAACAGAAGGCTTCAAACAGAATTAGGAGTCGACCACCCTACAATATGGAAATTTATCGACAGCCTCCGTAAGGTGCAGAAGGGTAGGGACGTTCACGATGAACAATTAGTTGCTGGGAATCTGCCAACCTTGAAAAAGAAAAAATATAGGAACGCGGATGAGCGAATTTTAAGAGTAGTCCGAAACTTCAATGCCGATGGAGATATTTTAGAATATCTTAGAGGACTTGCCCATAATTATGAAATGTAACTTTTTAAATATTTTTAATACTGTAAATATTTTAGTTTTCAGACAAAAACAATGTAAAGTTGAATACGAAAGTATAACTTGGTTTTACTAGCAATATCAGCATTTTATTTACACTGATATTTAGTATAAAAAAAAGTTAGTAGGTTATCACGTTCTTGCAAAATTAACCAATGCCGGGATGGGGACGGCGAAACGGCCGACGGCGAACTGGCTCGACGGCGAAACGGCCGACGGCGAAGTGGCTCGACGACGAAAGGGCGACGGCGAAATGGCGACGGCGAAACGGCGACGGCGAAACGTCCCAGTCCGTCAATTAAATGCCGAAAAACCTTGAAACAACAGAAGATGACGTGCCTTAGTAGCGACCCTATACACCAGGTACCCCGAAGGCAAATTCTGATGGCATATTCGGGTTTATCTACCTCAAAAACCCGTAAGTAATCCGTTTGTATCAATTTGATACCGAAAGACCTCGAAACTCTAGAAGATGACGTCCCTTGCCGTGACCTTGGGCACCAGGTGATCCAGAGGTCTGCTCTGATGGCATATTCGTGTTTAACCACCTCAAAAACCCCCGGAATAGTCCAGTTGCATCAATTTAGTGCCGAAATTTCTCGAACTCCAGGAGATGACGTGCCTTAGCAGCGACCCTGGGCAACAAGTAGGTACTCCGGAGGTCAATTCTGATGACATATTCGTATTTAGCGATTCCTAAAACTCGTGAGTAATCCGTTTGCATCGATTTAATGCTGAAAACCATCGAAACTTCAGAAGATGATGTTTTTTACCGTGACCTGGCCACCAGGTGATCCGGGGGTCAGTTCTGATGGCGTAATCGTATTAAATGACCCCAAAAACCCCCCAAATAATAAATTTTGTTCCTTAGTATACTGATTTTGACTTTATTTTTATGTTGCAATTATGATGCAATTTTGGATGCAAAATTATGCACTTTACAGTGCAATTATGCATTTCCACCCATTTTTGAATAGTAGACTTTCTTCTGACGTCATCCTGAATATAATGCAAAAAACTGCAAGACTCTAGTTGCTGTATTTAAAATTCTACTTATTCGGGTGTTTCTAGTGCTGAATGCCCTTTTCTAATGTGTTTATAGCTTTGTTTAACAATAAAAAATAAATTTTTAGCAATGCAAATAATCAAAACCGTAATAATTTGACTTTAACTTTCAAATGCGGTAAGCGATAACCAAAATTGCTATTTTATTTTTCAAACAAAATTTATTCGGGTTCAAAATTGCAATTTTTCGATTTTTTGAAAGTTCAACTATGCATCCTACGAAAAAACTTTTCAGAACATTTTTTGCTTAGAATGACCCAAAAAATATAAAAGATTGTTTGGTTTTGCGAGAAATCGCTGTTATGTAAAGTTCTTTGTTTATGACAACCTTATTGACATCCGGATCAACTATTACCCAAAATATTCGTGTTCTACGGGTCAAAACACATAAAAAAAACTTGGGTAAGTCCATCTGAATAAAGGAGGCCGTTGTACCCCCCTGGCGACATGACTAAAATCTCATATAAAATTATACAACAAAGTATTTTTAATAGTAAAGTTATGGTATTTAAAATTAGAAGATAACGGTTTTTACCATGTTTGGATTTTATCAGTTATTGTGCTTAAAATTGTTAATACCTAATAATAACTTTTATCAGTGGTAGGAACCGTGTTTTTAATGCAGCAGAAATAAAAATACAGGGTTTCATAATTTTGTTATTGATCGGGTTATCGATATTTGGTAGTGTAGCATCGCATTCCCACATCACTTTACTGTTATTATTTTTTTCGTTAAACATTATACCATGTAATAAGGGAGCAAATAAATTTAAAAAAATTTTTTGCCAAGGATAAAAAAATGTTTAGTTTATTAATGTATTGTATTGTGATAACGTTTTCCGAGAAGGGTCAAAATAATCATATTAAAAATTAAATTGTGGGTTTTTTTGCTAAGTTAAATATTAAAAACAATTATATCGGTCTTAATATGAAAATATATTTAGGTACAGCATAAAAAATCATCATTTAATCATCTCGGTGCGTAAAATCCTGGTTTTAATAAAAAAAGTGTCAACATCCTCTACGTCATAATAATCTCATGCAGATATTACAATGGCATATAAAACGAATAATTTGCCTATTTGCGAGATATTCTTCCTTCTCAGTTTATCGATAAATTACTACTCAACGAATAAATACTAGAAATCGTATACTATAATAATATTTTTTTTTATTTTGAAAATTAGTTCATGATGAGGAGTGTGTCTGCAGTAGTGGTGAGTTTGATGTTTAAGTTTTGATAAATATAAAAATAATATTAATGTCATATTGTTTCCTTTTATTAAATTTATCTATTTAGTCTTCTCCTTTAAGTGCCATATCCAATCGTAGGTTGGATATTATCACCAATATCTTTACTCTATCTATCGCTGCTCTGAAGAGATCTGCGGAACATCTTTTAAACCAGTCCCTTAAAATTTTCAATGATGGCACCCTTCTTCTTCCGTAATCCTTCCTGGTCTTATTTTTTTTCTGTATTATCAATTTTAGCATTTCATATCGCTGTCCCCTCATTACGTGTCCCAGGTAATGTACCTTTCTTATCTTTATGGTGTTTATTATTTCTCGCAATACTTCCGAGCTCATTTTCTTCTGTCTCTATTTCTGTAACACCTCATTTCAAATGACCGTAGCTTATTTATGTGTTCTTAATTCAGTGTCAAACTTTCAAGTCTATATTGTTGTATCGAAAATACTTATGGCAATGGAGCAAAGTATGCTAAATGTGAGGTCACTCGAGCGTTATGGGGACCTATTGGGTTCTGGAAAGTAGGTCCTAAAACCAAAAAAATTAAGTAAAATTTTAAATTTTAGTGGGGACTTTCCATTTTTAATTTAATTTTCCATTTCCAACAATAGTTTTTTAGATTATAGCGCCATCTATACATAATTTGAAAAAATGTCTCGAATAAAAGTTACTTATTTTTACGTAAGGAATCCAAATCTTCAATAAAAAATATACTCTGTTGGGGGTCGTGTTTGGTACCATTGGATAGATTTTTCAAAAATATTGAATAAGTGTATTTTTCAGTTTTTATTAGATAGATCTTTAAGAAATATTGAGCAAGTATTTTTTAGTTTTTCGATCTGTCATTCATTTCGCGAAGTACTCGCTTTTTTCTTGTGAAACTTGGGAACTCACCCATTTCCTTACGCCCCGCTCAAATCGTCAGATTTTTGAAATATGCACTGCTTTGTATGTACTTAACTTACCTTATTTTAATCTGACGATTTCGAGTTTTTCTAAAGATGGTTTTTTTTTCGAGCCCCCCGCCCTTAACGAACTCCCTTGCAATAAAGAGCTAATATATGGTAGAGGTACATGTTCAGGGTACAAGGTTTCTCCCCATGTAATAATTTGACGCGCTGGAGTGACTGCAAAAATCCCCGCTTGGTCTCCCCTACCATTAATATCTCAGAGCTCTTACTCTAAGCTTTAATCTAAGGTCTTTATGAATTACTCGTTGTAAGCTTTGATCATAAAATTGTGGAATTTTCGTTAAAAAGAAAGCGTTTCGTTTTTATATTCTATTTTAAGATAATTTTTCACACGAATTTGTTACTATTTCTCTCCGGCCCCTTATTTCTGTTGTTTGATCTTTATTTTCTGCAATCCATGTTTCCAGATATTTATATTTTTCCACCCATTCCATCGGTAGACCTAGCAAATGTCTGTTTACATATTTGTTATTATCATTTATTGAGCCCTTATTAAATTTAATTTTAGTTCATATTTTTTACACACACTACTTGTCTTGTTTAGTAGTAGTTGGAGATTTTCAGAAGAGTTCAGAATAGTTGCCCTAAGCAAGGTTCCAACCGCATATTTTATGTTGTTAATATTTCTTTCGGTAATTATGGCTCCTTCATTTTCACATAGTAAATTTTTTCCAAAATAGATTCACTATACTGAATATATTCACTAGCCATATGGCGACAGGACTATATTTACTAGATCGACTAAAATTGTTTATTTGTACAATTATATTGTTCCTTTAATACGGTGAAGCTCGTGCACTAAAACAGTGGGAATTTCTAGAAATACTGTTCCCCGACTTGTTTCCAACCTTAGACCTGTTTGTCTATTGTTTTGTAGCATACATAATATGTATGTATAAATATATGTTTCTGTATTTTTTTATCCACCTACGTTTATTCCACAAAAACACAAAGGAAATGCGGAGTTCGAAAAGTTTCTACCTTAAGCATATTTGTGTTAATTCATTTTACAAGCAACAATCTTGTTCTAGCGTATCACACCGGGTATCCTTTGGTCTTTCCCTTATATTCCTTGTAGGAACTTAAAAGTCAGTGAGTCTTCGCACTGGGTGATTACCTTAAAACTCATAACACTCCTTCTGTATTATCCATGTATTTTAACTGTGCTCCATGGCTACAACTACTGAAGTTGTAGTTGCAGCTATCATAGTTTTTTAGTAAGGTTATATTACAGAACGGAGTATCAATAATTTTACAGATACAGATAGGACTTTGACAGCCTATTGTGCCTTCTAGTGAACATTGCCCCAGAGAAATCTATTAGAAAATTTGGAATGACAACAAGAAGAACCATTATTAATAGGAGTATACAAATACTAGCGTATACGGATGACATCGATTCCTTAGCTAGAAAAATGGCGGTGTAGTCGTTCACGGCAGTGGAAACAGCATCAATAAGAATAAGGCATACTTTAATACTAGTAAATGCGCCATATGTATTAACATTGAATACATCTCTGCCTAACTCGTCTCCTGATTTCAATTTCTGAACTGCGATCTGATACAATTCGTGCTCTTGCAGTTTATTTTTAAGTCCCGTTGTCTAGGTTTTTTGTCTTTAGAATTTAGACTAATGTTTATATCTTACTTTATCAAAGTTTTGTGTTTGTGAATGTTTTTTCAAAATCAATTTGTGTTCAAAATCAATCAACACACACACACACACACACACACACACACACACACACACACACACACACACACACACACACACACACACACACACACACACACACACACACACACACACACACACACACACACACACACACACACACACACACACACACACACACACACACACACACACACACACACACACACACACACACACACACACACACACACACACACACACACACACACACACACACACACACACACACACACACACACACACACACACACACACACACACACACACACACACACACACACACACACACACACACACACACACACACACACACACACACACACACACACACACACACACACACACACACACACACACACACACACACACACACACACACACACACACACACACACACACACACACACACACACACACACACACACACACACACACACACACACACACACACACACACACACACACACACACACACACACACACACACACACACACACACACACACACACACACACACACACACACACACACACACACACACACACACACACACACACACACACACACACACACACACACACACA
Organism: Diabrotica virgifera virgifera; assembly: GCF_917563875.1. Lineage (NCBI taxonomy): Eukaryota > Metazoa > Arthropoda > Insecta > Coleoptera > Chrysomelidae > Diabrotica > Diabrotica virgifera. The sequence goes on from NC_065445.1 coordinate 167,283,752, forward strand.
CACACACACACACACACACACACACACACACACACACACACACACACACACACACACACACACACACACACACACACACACACACACACACACACACACACACACACACACACACACACACACACACACACACACACACACACACACACACACACACACACACACACACACACACACACACACACACACACACACACACACACACACACACACACACACACACACACACACACACACACACACACACACACACACACACACACACACACACACACACACACACACACACACACACACACACACACACACACACACACACACACACACACACACACACACACACACACACACACACACACACACACACACACACACACACACACACACACACACACACACACACACACACACACACACACACACACACACACACACACACACACACACACACACACACACACACACACACACACACACACACACACACACACACACACACACACACACACACACACACACACACACACACACACACACACACACACACACACACACACACACACACACACACACACACACACACACACACACACACACACACACACACACACACACACACACACACACACACACACACACACACACACACACACACACACACACACACACACACACACACACACACACACACACACACACACACACACACACACACACACACACACACACACACACACACACACACACACACACACACACACACACACACACACACACACACACACACACACACACACACACACACACACACACACACACACACACACACACACACACACACACACACACACACACACACACACACACACACACACACACACACACACACACACACACACACACACACACACACACACACACACACACACACACACACACACACACACACACACACACACACACACACACACACACACACACACACACACACACACACACACACACACACACACACACACACACACACACACACACACACACACACACACACACACACACACACACACACACACACACACACACACACACACACACACACACACACACACACACACACACACACACACACACACACACACACACACACACATCCAAATTCATTTTTATACATATTTGAGCTATTACATTAAAAGCAAATATCACCTCTCTGGTTAGAATAGAAATATGCTTTATTGTCATGATAAATATAATAATTTTATAGACAAAGCTTACAAGAATCAAAGATAAAAATAACAAATAACAAATACAATTTACTAAAATGATGTAAATCGTCAATATAAATAAAATATAATGAAGTGGTTCCTAGTCCGTTTCTGAATCCCAATCGAATATAATCTATAGGTCTGGATCCCGCGTATGAAAAAAAAGTTGATTAATAGCAAGCTGAAAATTTGTTAATAGCTTAAGGGTGTCTAGTCGGACAAACTTTGATATATGGGAACACTGTAACAGGGGCAGTTTTAATTGTGGAACAGGTTAAAAATTTGGAACGGTCACACCGCGAAAACGGCACATTTATTTTGTCCGACAGAACAGATTTAAACTCTCCGAACAGAGATTAAATTCTCATGCAAAAATCAGACTGCTATTTATCACCTGTCATAATTCCTGTTATTTGACATATTCTACATCTTCCACTCATTAAAACGCCCATTTGGTGATAAATAGCAGTCTGATTTTTGCATGCGAGTTTAATCTCTGTTCGAAGAGTTTAAGTCTGTTCTCTCGGGCAAAATAAACGTGCCGTTTTCGTGGTGTGACCGTTCCAAATTTTTAACCTATTCCAAAATTAAAACTTCCCCTGTTCCAGTGTTCCCATATATAACAGTTTGTCCGACTAGACACCCTTAAGCTATTAACAAATTTTCAGCTTGCTATTAATCAACTTTTTTTTTCATACGCGGGATCCAGACCTAATTTCTTCCTGTTTTTATTTAAACTGCCGTTTATTATTTTCAGGCATAATTTGAGAACTTGATTTATAAATTATATTGTTCTGTATTCACGACAGTCTTTACCGTCTATATTTTTAGGGATAGCGCAAATGGGGAATAGTAACCATTGTTTCGGTATATGTCCTGTTTTGTATATTGTGTTAAACAAGTCTACTATTAATGTTTAAAGTTTTAATATTTGAAATTTTAAACTTTCTACTGGGATTCGGTCTGGACCTACTGCTTTGCCATTTTTGGTATTTTTTTTTATTATTTTAATTTTCTTTTTTAATATCTGTAATACCACACCATCTAATAGTACTACTTCTATCTGTTCTGTTCAATATTCTTTGACCAACCCATTGATATTATTATATGTATTATGTCCATCTTCATCCCTTTTATCTTTCGTCAGTATTCAACACTAGTTTCCCACTTGCACTTATATCTTTCAGTATATGTTACTATTGCAATTATATAGGGAGTTTGATTTCTATGTTCTTTCAAATTCTACACAATATTGTCTAATAGAAGTTTTTTAAACTATATTTCTCAGTCTTCAGACTTTGTGCTCATTACTATTTCTTCTTTTTTAGATTCAATTTCCAGCTTTCGGTGTTTCTGGTGCCTTGGTTCCTTTTTTTCGCTTTGAAATCACTTTTAATAATACGTGTTATTTTAAAACAAAAGCTATGTTTGTGATTATTTCGCAAAATTCTTACTTTAAGAGTAAAAAATGCAAATATACAACTAAAAATGCTAAAAAACCAAAGCATTTTGCGGGGTCATTTTCAATAGGTCAGATATCGAATTAAAAAAAGAACAAATAATATTGGATGAAAACTCGGTCAAGTATTTTCAAATTATGCAATACGATTTTTATGTTATATGATGTACCTAGTCAGCTCAAAAAATACATAAACCGAATTATATACCGCTGTGATTTAGGATATAATATATGGCCTTGACGAACGTCTGAACTAAAGGTTTCAAATACATTGATTATTTCTTACCCACAAGCTGAATCTTGTTTTACTCAAAAGAATGATGCTACAGTTTATCCCAAACTCTTGTTTCAGTGCGTCATATTTTGTCGAATTCGCTTCAACTCAATTAAGCTCGAAGTGACAGAAAAAACGTATGAATTGATTATTATACATAGCAATTCGAAAATCATGTATTCATAACAAAACTACTAGATTCATAACAAAAGTAATCTTTGGGGACAGTACTTTCACAATATTAACAGGTAATTTTTTTTTATTTGAAACCAATTTATTCTTTCGTGGATATTGATTGATACGATCAAATCGAAAATTGTTTATTTTGAAAATACTTTAAGGGGACCTCTCATATTTCTTTTTAATTCGATATCCAACCTACTGAATAATGACCCCGAAAATATTAAAATTTGCTTTTTCGACCTTAGCAATAATTGTTTATTTGCATATTTACGCTTACAGTAATGGTGTATTTTGTTTTTTTTGTGGAGGTTAAATTTGGCGCAGATAATTTAAGTGTTTATCAGGCCAAAAATGTTACTTCATTCTGCATCAATTATTTGTAAATAAAAAATTTATGGATTCGACCGTTACTTGATGGAAGTTCATTTTATCTAACAGTAAAACACTGAAAACGTTAGTTCTCTATACTTCCACAAAATTTATTACAACTAAGTGACTACAGCTGTTTCGGCAGACTGCCTTTCTCAAGTGATATAGTTTACAATGTGTTGGCCTTTTTAAGTCTTTAACTGACGAGGTTGAGGAGTGGGGAGCTGTTTGTCTCGAGTTGGTCATTGAGAATTATATCCGTATTTTTCAATTTATTAATTTCCATAAATTCTAAAAAAGATAGCTTAAGGCCTATATTTTGAATATGCAGAATTTGAAACTCTTCATTGAAAGAATGATTATGATCTAGAAGGTGAAGTGCGTATGTAGAAGTGTCTGTTTTTCTATTGCTGAAAGTCCTTTTGTGTTCTGCAATCCGTTTGTCAAAGGTTCTGCCAGTTTGACCGATGTAAGTTTTCGGACAGTCACCACACGTTAGTTTGTACACACCACTCTGTAGTTGCTTTCTCTTTCGGCTTTTATTGTTCTTAATATATTTGCTTAAGTTGTCGTTAGTTCTGAAAGCTGGTGTTATTCTTTTTTTTATGTATCTGGCTATTTTTGTTGTTATCTTGCCAGTGTATGTGAGAGAGCATATATTAGTTCTACAACATCTGGACCATCTCAGAGTGGTTGGGGGTAGTTACCCCCTACGATAGGGGTTGATGAAGTAAACACTACTCACAGTATATTCATTTATTCAACTCGGAGTACGACTGTAAAGAGTTGGTGTGCTAATGTACGTTCACCCTCTGGTGTATCTCAATTATCCATGATGATTGATCACGCAATGAAATTAGAATACCTACCTATGTTTACTGTATATATAAATAAAAGAGAAAGTGTTGATATTATTTATGCTGAGTCGGCTTTGGCCATTAATTAGGAATATGTAATATTGGATTGCTGACACAACAAAATTGACAACTGCTACACTTGTGTGGAGTAATCTGGGTCACGTCATGTGTATAATAAACAAACGTGTGTTTGTTTAACAAGGACATTTAAATTTTAAAAGAGTGTGTCTTGCTCTTAATTGGATGCTTAGTAATGGATGCTGTGAATCCCAATACATATTTCCCCTCCTGGCAAAATGACTTTTTAGAAAGGCCCTCCTGGTCTTTCTGACTTCGGAGAAGAAAGAAAATTTTCAGATAGCACCACCAACGGATTATTGCGTTTTAATCAATACAAATTAAATATTTATTTCCTATAACTTATAATTAAATACAAAGAAAAAAAATGTTTGTTATCAACATTGTTGCCGTTTCACTTGTCACTCACTGTGTTATCGGATTGTAAGAATATAATCTATTCTTATGTGTTTCCTTGATTTTATTGTTTTCCATTCTGATCTTACAATTAACGTTATTTACCACTGTTATTGTGAAGGGGCCTACATAAAGACTATGAAACTTACCATTCTCTTCCCTTTTTACCAGGACTTGGTCTCCTATTTTAAAGTGTTGTGGTGTTGCTTTGGGCTTATGCTTTTCTTGCCGCTCTTTTTTGTGCTTTAGTAAAAAGGTTCTAGCTCTCTCGTGTGCGCTTTTTGTTTGTACCGTAACTCATTGTAGTAGGCATCTATATTGTAACATGGTTGAATCTCGTGTGTAAGGTCTTCCGGTAGGTTAACCTTCCTCCCATATAGCAGTTCAAACGGTGTGTAGCCATGATACGCGTTAGGGGTTGTATTGTAGCAGTATGTGATCATTCTGCAACACACATCCCAATTTTCCCTGTCTTCGTCTATGAATGCTCTTACGTACTCGTTTAATGTTCTGTGAAGTTTCTCACAACTTCCAATGGACTGTGGATGGTATGCCGTTGAGAAGTTGTGCTCTATTTTTAGTAGCTTTGTTAGTTCCTGCAGTACTTCATTTTTATATTCTGTGCCTTGTTCTGTTCTTATTTGTTTCATGAGTCCGTATGTTGGTATAAAATGATCAAAAATTCCTCGGGCTATTGTCTCCGCTTCTTTATTGCACACGGGTATACTGACCGCGTATTTCGCCAGTTCACATAATATTGTGATACAGTATCTATTACTCTCCTTACTTTTGGTGAATGGACCTATCGTATCTATGTATACTATGTCCCATGGTTTGGAAGAAGTGTCCGATATCACGAATTCTTCGACATGTGTTCTTTTCGGTTTGTTAATTTGACATTTGTGACATTGTTTAACGTATTTTCTTACGTCTTTTTCCAAATGTTTCCATCTGAATCTTGCTTTTAGCTTCTTTAGTAGTGTATTATTTCCTACGTGTACTCCAAATATCGGGTGATTATGATATTCCTCTATTAATCTGCGCTTTCTTTGTCGTCTTCTATTTTTTCTGGTACTTCACATATGTATATCTCTACATTTTTCAATATTTTGTTTCATTGTTTAATAAATTCATCCATTGTGCACAATTTAAAAATAATACCATTTACGAGGAAAACAACGAAAAGCCCCAAATGCAAAGTTTACTACCTTTTAAACAATTAGAATAATTGAAATAAAAATATAATAAACAATATTTTAAATCCAAGAATAATTTTCGTTAATAAACTGCTTTCTGGCTGCATCCCATATCTCCGGATTTTACAATATATAATCACAAGAGACGACGAAAGTAGGAGAAAGCAAATAGAAGACGCTTAGGCCACGAATTTTCCTTCCCTTCGTCAAGGGAAAGAATAGCAAGGAAAAGGACCGAAAGACAGTTTCTAAATACTCAAACTGAGTAAAAACAAAAAAGATAAAAAAGATCAAGGCAGGTTTTGTTTATATTTGATTCAGAGTTGGACCACCATCTCCATATAGCTATTTCAGCATCCTTATGCCTCATCGGTGAAGCTCAGAAATCTCAACTCTGAAGGAAATACAAACAATTCTGCCAATTTAAGGCAAACCATCGCAATGCAATGAACCCACCTCTGAGACGCAATTCAGCGACATCTCTCGTATTACGAGGAAAACAATGAAAAGCCCCATATGCAAAGTTTACTACCTTTTAAACAATTAGAATAATTGAAATAAAAATATAATAAACAGTATTTTAAATCCAAGACTTTTCGTTAATAAACTGCTTTCTGGCTGCATCCCATATCTCCGGATTTTACAATATATAATCACAAGAGACGACGAAAGTAGGAGAAAGCAAATAGAGGACGCTTAGGCTACGCATTTACCTTCCCTTCGTCAAGGAAAAGGACCGAAAGACAGTTTCTAAATACTCAAACTGAGTAAAAATGAACAAGATAATTGTTTAAAAGGTAGTAAACTTTGCATCTGGGGCTTTCGTTGTTTTTCTCGTAATACGAGAGATGTCGCTGAATTGCGTCTCAAAGGTGGGTTCATTCCATTGCGATGGTTTGCCTTAAATTGGCAGAATTGTTTGTATTTCCTTCAGAGTTGAGACTTCTGAGCTTCACCGATGAGGCATAAGGATGCTGAAATAGCTATATGGAGATGGTGGTCCAACTCTGAATCAAATATAAACAAAACCTGCCTTGATCTTTTTTATCAATACCATTTACGTATATCTTTACTTTACGTACTGCATTCTCTACCGCCAGCTTATCAAGCTGTGCCAACACTTGGTTTAAATCGAAATGATCCAATCCTGTGCTATGCTATTGCTGCATTTTATTTTGTTTTTGGCCCTAATGCTCAGTCTTGGTGAGATTATTTCTGCTCCAAAAGACAAAATTGGTAGTCTATGTGCCTCTAAATTATTTATTACCTTTCTTACTGTCTGTTTGGTGGCTTCTGGCTGTAGTGCGAGTTCACTTTCTGCCTTCGTTTGCCTTGATTCTTTCTCCTTTTCTCTTGCTTGAGCTCGTGTTATAGCTAGTATGTGGGTATTGTCTATGTATAGGTTCTTTAGTTGATGCAATGTTATTCTTGAAAGGCTGTCTGCGTAGTTATTTTTCCCTGTTATATACTCTATTTCGAAATCGTATTCCTCTAGATCTAATCTGATCCTCGTGAGTTTCGAAGTTGGTTCTTTCATTGCAAATAAATGTGTTAGTGGTTTATGATCTGTTTTTACTAAAAATGTTGGTGCTCCATACAGATAACATTTGAAATGATTAATTCCCCAATGGATCGCTAGTAATTCCTTACTGATTATAGGTTTATTGCATTCTCCTTTACTAAAACTTCTCGATGCGTATGCTATCGGTAGGTGTATTCCGTTGTAATCTTGACTTAAAATTGCTGAACAACTCTCGTTGGATGCGTCTGTCGTTAGGATAAATTGTTTATTGAAATATGAATATTTTACCATCGGTGGCTTCATCAGAGATGATTTAGCTTATTGAATGCTTTCTCACATTCCTCTGACCAAAAAAATTCTACTCCTTTTCTCGATAATCTGTTGAGTGGTCTGCATATTTCATCAAAATTTTGAATGAAACGTCGATAATAGTTACAAAATGCTACGAATCTGTTTGTTTCTTCTGCTTTCTTAGGTGTCGGGTATTGTTCAGTCGTTGCATATTTCGCTTTGTCTGGTGATACTCCTTCCTGAGAAACATCATGTCCCAAATATGTGACTTATCTTCTAAAAAATTGACATTTCCCTGGGTTAAGTTTCAAATTAAATTTTCGACATGTCTCGAATGTCTTTTTCAGGTTGTCTGGGTGATGTTTTTCAGATATTCCTATTACTACTATATCGTCCATGTAAAGAAATGCTTTGTCTGGTGTTAATCCTGCAAATGCTATTGATATCATCCTTGAAAAGCTATTCGGGCTTACGTCTAATCCAAAAGGTAATCTGGCAAATTGAAATGCTCAATTTTCCGTGCTAAACGATGTGTATTTTCTCGATGATTTTTCTAATGGTATTTGGTGAAAACCTGACCTTCAGTCTATAACTGAAAACCATTTTACTCTTCCTAGTTGATCTAATATCGAGTCTATTCTTGGTAACGGAAATTTATCTGTGACTATTTTCTTGTTCAGTTTTCTAAAATCTATGCATAACCTCCATGCTTTATTTCCATCTATAGCTTTTTTCGGTACCAGCACTACTGGGCTGTTGTATACTGATGTAGACGATTCTATGATTCCTTGGTCTCTTAGTTTTTGTACTTGTCGGTTTAATTCCTCTGTTTGTGCATGAGGTGTCCTATAGTTTTTAATATATACTGGAGTTTGGTCTTTAACTCTCAGTTTCTGTTCGTAGAAGTTGTTACATGTTAGCATGTCATGCCTTAGGGCGAATATATCCTAATATTCTTCGCATAAAGATACTAAGTTATCGCGTATGTATTCTGGAATGTCTAACTTCAGTGGTTCCAGTAATTCTTTTTTTCTATCCTTGCTGTCGTTGATCAGTCTATATATGTTGAATAATTTAATGCCTAACGTCCTGGTTGTGTTTGTCTCTACTTTTACTGTTTCGTAGGTTGTGTTCAAAATTTTGATGTACGGAATATTACTTGAAATAATTGCTCTCGCTATGAATATTCCGGGTTGTATTTCCTGTTGTTCCACTATCCTGTCGTTCTTCAGTGTTTGAAAATTTTTTACGACTCTGTAAATTTCACATCTAGGCGGTATTATTATCGTGTCATTATCTATATTATCCAAAATGTTCGTACTAATGTAACAATCGTTGTCCTCTTTAATGTGCATTTTAAGGTTGGCGTAGTCTACTATGTATTGAAAGTTTGAAATAAAGTCTCTCCCAATGATTCCGTCGGTTGGAATGGGAAAGCTAGGTTCAACCAATTTGAAAGATATGCTCAAATCGAGTTCCTTTTACTTCTAGTGTGGTCTCAACTTCTCCCATTGTTTGCAATTCTCCTTTAGTTACTCCTTTTATTTTCGCCTTTGTGTTTGTTTCACATGTTCCTTCATAAAATCTTGTGAACATTTCAGTATTGAAATATCAGCTCATGTGTCTATGATAAAGGTAATGGTGTGTTCTAAGATTCCTGTTTTCATTCGTACAAAATTCGTTAGGTTTAAGTCGAAGTTGTAAATATTATATTCCACTTCTGACTGTGTACTTCCTTTGTCTCGTTTATTCAAAACCCCAACTGCGGTTTTTCTTATTCCTCTTGGCTGTCCTCTAACTCTAGTAGCCTTACATTCCTGTTACGTCCTCCTCTCTGGTTTCCTCTGTATGTTTGATTGTTAAATTGTCTATATCCTCTGTTCGAATGGTTCTGTTGGTTTTCCGTTGCTTCTCCTTCATTCCGTTGTCCGAAGTTATTTCTTCTCCCTCTATCGTATTTGTTGTGGTATCCTCTTCGGTATTGCTGCTGTCCTCTTCTATTTTCATAATTTGTCCTACAATTCAATACTCTTCCCTGTGTGTTCTCTTCTGTCGTATCAATCGATAAAAATTTAGATACTACTTCCTGTGGTGTTGTGAAGTTACCTGTCTCCAGTATTAGCTTAGCTTTATTTGCATTAACGTTTCGTTTCATCGTTGCTACCACTGTTTCCGTCGTATATTTTTTCGCTAATTCCAATGGCATTCCTTCTGCTATGTATGCCACTTTTAACTGTTCTGCTAATTCTTCTATTTCAAATGCGTACACTGCTGCATCTCGATGCCCTTGCCTTTTCTTGGCTAACTTGGCTATTACAGTCTTCGGATTATCGCCTCTTAGTTCTTTCTTTAGTGCCTTGGCTATACGTGGAATCGTATGTTCCGTGGTTATTAGGTTTCTAGCCTTATTGGTCAACCTTGTCTTTAATAATGTTACAGCTTGTAACGAGTTAGCGATGTACTACCCCTCTAATTGAAATAATATTCAAAAATATTACCTCAACTAACCAAGATAGCCATCGTCACACCCTCAGCTTAGCTCAGTCACTCAGGTGTGTGTTCGTCTTGTCCTAACCTCAGATATGGACTCTGAAAATTTAGAATGGAAGCAAACAAAACAATAATTTTAACTAATCATGTTTATTGTTCATAAAGATATAATAAATAAAATGACTTAGTAAATTGCATTAACAAACATATTCAAATTCTTGCCAAAAACTAAAAATTCTGGATTATACTTATGGCTTTTGGTAGCTGATGGTATCTTCTTGATGTCGTATGGTACTGCTGTCGACTTGTAGACCTGGGCAGGTGTTATGGCCCTAGGTCGCTGCAGCTACGGTCTTGGTGATGTCTATGATGTTGGGTGCTGTTGTCTGTCTAAAGATGTTAGGTTGTCAGCCATCTGGTGCATCGCCGGCGATGGGCTTCATGCTCCCGAAAGGAGAAAGTAGATTTTATTCCAAAAACTGTAACAGTAAAACACATATCAACAATCAAGAAGAAAACCAAATTGTACCTTTGCCAAATAGTATTCAGAAATAGTAATTGGCAAGGTTAAATTACATAGAACTAAGATGAGGAGAATAGTTAAAATTTTGATAACTAAACGTGCATATTAATAGATGAAAAGAAATATAGAAATCAAACACATTGTTAAACATTTGAAGGTTAGATAAAAAAAAACAATATAAAAACTGTTAGATGGAGAAATATAATTATAATATAATGTTATTCTTACCCCAACAGATGATTTGATGGAACGAAAATGATTTAATTTTGGAATTACATGCCTTTTTAAGGATTAATTTTTCCCTTCCAGTTTGTGTCTTCTGGTAGGGATGAAGTATGAAGTGACACTTTCATGACAGTGCGACATAGGTGGCGGGCATGTTCCGAATTGAGACTTGATAATGTTGATTTAAATGAAAAGAGATATAGTAAATAGAAGATAATAAAAAAGGATAATAAAATGATAATCAAAGAGGATAATAAAAGAGGATAATAAAAGAGCGCCAACCAATTTTTAAAGGGGGAAATGGGTAAACCAAATAGAAGAAGATAATTATTAATGAAATATTAAAGAAAATATGGTAAAATAATTATTTAAAAATAAAATATCAAAGATGTGACGTTTGTAACATTACAAGCTATTTCTTCATGTCCTTCTGCTATTTTCCTAAGTAGTTCTAATGCGTCTAAAAATGGTTGTAGTTTACCCGCGCTTCCATCGGACTCGTTCGGCAATACCTTGCTTGCGATATTCAAAAATTCGTTGAACGTCAGAGCCATGTTTAATATTTTTATATCTTGTTTTATGTCGCTTTTTCCCTCTTCTATTTCCTCGTCAATTTTTTCCTTTTCTATCTCCTCGTCACTTTTTCCCCATCTACTTCCTCGTCGCTTTGTTCTTCTTCTATTTCCTTGTCGATTGGCTGATGTATATAACTTGGAACTACTGTTCTTAAGTTTACATCTTGAAATGAGCGTATAACTTTGTCTCTCATTCTTCCAAAATATTTGTTGCACGTCTCTCTTTGTTTGTCTGTTAACGCTTCCCAATTTTTCTTTGTCAATTGTGTGAATTTGTTATATGATTTAATTAATTTAGTCGTTACTTCTTCTTGTATATCCTTAGATTTAGGTACTTTTTTCTTCAATATCCTTCTGCTTTGTCTTATTATTTCTTGCGTAATCTCCTCAACTATTTTGACGAAGTCTTCCCAAGTAACTTTGTTGCTACTCATTTATTCATAATTTTTCCTATCCTTTATTCTTGTACTTGGTAACGATAGCATAAATTTGATAGTCTTCCGAGGTATAATAAAATTTTCATATAAATAATATATCAAAAATAGTTAATCTTATATAGTGATTATATAGTGAATAGTGATTTTTATTGCAATCATTATATCAATCATTATGAATCATCATAAAATCAGTTTGATAGAAATCGGTAAAAAAATATTTGGATAAAATAGTAAATATATAAAAATCATGAAAAACTGTAAAATGTATCAATACGTCCTATAAATAGCCATAATATTTGTAAAAAAATCCCGATAATAGCAATAAAGGTAATTAAAAATAGGTTACGTCGATAAAAATAGGTAAGAATTAGATTATGTATACCTTAAATTAATGTTATACCTGTCATCATTATTATTTATATTATACGAATTACTACTATATCATGGAAATACCATAAGAATAAACAATATGGACTTACCACTTTTAAACGTCAATGTTCGCTGTTGATCTCGCCAAACCGCGATGAATGTTTCTCTTGAGGTTCCTCCGGTGTGCCTTCCATAATGACCATGCCAGTTTCAGGATCAGAACTGCCGTGATAATATAGAGCAGTACCTTCAACTCAGTGTCGGGTTTGACGTCCTTGTTCTTAACCTTTAACTACACTCGCTGGCGTACTTTGTACGCCAGATATAAGAATTCTACTGGAAATATATTTAAAAATTTAATTTTTGACCTTGCTTATTTTTCTAACCTATCACTGGAATGTGCTTTACAATTTGGTTTTAGTTTCGTTATAATCGGCGTTCTGGAAAGATCGTAATTTACATTTTATTATTTGTTGTTTCCGGTGGTGGACAATATACCCCAGGATTATATTACTATAAGTCGTAATATAAGTACATATTTTAATTGTTGTTTAGTCATTATGGCAAAAAAATATATTTTTCTTTGTAAACAATACTTTTCTCCTGTAAAAAATCACATTTAAAAAAAATTTTTATTAGTAATTTTATTTATCATGGAATCCAGTTATTCCATGATTCCAGTTATAAATCCCAATTGGCTTACTGAAAAGGAACTCCAAGTATTCACTGATGCCGAATAAGGTTTATAACAAACAACTAAATGTATTTTTTCAAAAAAAATTAAACAAATCCGCTGTTTTTAAGTGTATTTTCTTGTGGCGTACAAAGTACGCCACGCGTGTAGTTATGTTATAACTTGATGCGGGGGTAGTTAAAGGTTAACGATGAAGTTACTATTCACCACTCCATTCTCCTGGACTTCATCCTTGGACGACTTTCCTCCCATACTCGTTCCAAAAGTTCTCGCCTGGTTTTAGATCGCCATATATTAGTTCTACAACATCTGGACCATCTCAGAGTAGTTGGGGGTAGTTACCCCCTACGATAGGGGTTGATGAGGTAAACACTACTCACAGTATATTCATTTATTTAACTCGGAGTACGACTGTAAAGAGTTGGTGTGCTAATGTACGTTCACTCGCTGGTGTATCTCAATTATCAATGATGATTGATCACGCAATGAAATTAGAATGCCTGCTTATGTTTACTGTGTATATAAATAAAAGAGAAAGTGTTGATATTATTTATGCTGAGTCGGCTTTGGCCATGAATTAGGAATATGTAATATTGGATTGCTGACACAACAAGATTGACAACTGGCACACTTGTGTGGAGTAATCTGGGTCACGTAATGTGTATAATAAACAAACGTGTGTTTGTTTACCAAGGACATTTAAATTTTAAAAGAGTGTGTCTTGCTCTTAATTGGATGCTTAATAATGGATGCTGTGAATCCCAATACAAGCAGAAGGTACTGGGTTCCACCACAGAAAGAACCCAGTACCATCTGCTCTCTCACATACACTGGCAAGATAGCAACAAAAATAGCCAGATACATAAAAAAGAAAGGAATAACACCAGCTTTCAGTACTAACAACAACTTAAGCAAATATATTAAGAACAATAAAAGCCGAAAGAGAAAGCAACTACAGAGTGGTGTATACAAACTAACGTGTGGTGACTGTCCGAAAACTTACATCGGTCAAACTGGCAGAACCTTTGACAAACGGATAGCAGAACACAAAAGGGCTTTCAACAATAGAAAAACAGATACTTCTACATACGCACTTCACCTTCTAGATCATAAGTATTCTTTCAATGAAGAGTTTCATATTCTGGATAGTCAAAATAAAGGCCTTAAACTATCTTTTTTATAATCTATGGAAATTAATAAATTGAAAAATACGGATATAATTCTGAATGACCAGCTCGAGACAAACAGCTCCCCACTCCTTAACCTCTTCGGTTAAAGACTTAAAAAGGCAAATACATTGTAAACTATATCACTTAAGAAAGGCACTCTGCCAAAACAGCTGTAGTCACTTAGTTGTAAAAAATTTTGTGGAAGTATAGAAAACTAACGTTTTCAGTGTTTTATTGTTAAATCAAAAATTATGAATGGAAAAAGTTTCTTAAAAACATGAACATTAGAGACCCTACGAAGAGAGTGAGATCAAAAAATCCATTCTAAATATTGACAAAGCTTCTGAAGGACAAACTACAGCCATTTGAATATGAGCATTTTTCTCTGAAAGGTTATAAATAAATCGAATTGCTAGACCAGGGCATTTAGCACAAAATAAATAATTTTTTAAACAGCACCTAGAGACTTGCAGTTTTTTGCATTATGTTCAGGATGACACCAGGAAGAAAGTCTCCTATTCAAAGATGGGTGTAAATGCATAACTGCACTGTAAAGTGCATAAAATGCATCCAAAATTGCATAAATATAAAAATAAAGTCAAAATCAGTATACTAAGCAACAAAATTTATTATCTGGGGGGTTTTTGGGGTCACTGAATACGATTACGCCATCAGAACTGATCTCCGGATCACCTGGTGCCCAAGGTCACTGTAAGAGACGTCATCCTCTGGAGTTTCGATGATTTTCGGCATTAAATCGATGCAAACAGATTACTCACGGGTTTTAGGGGTCGCTAAATACGAATATGCCTTCAGAATTGACCTCCATAATACCTAGTGCCCAGGGTCGCTACTAAGGCACGTCATCTTCTGGAGTTCGAGGGATTTCGGCACTAAATTAACGCAACTGGACTATTCAGGGATCTTTGAGGTGGTTAAACACGAATATGCCATCATAACAGACCTCTTGATCACCTGGTGCCCAAGGTCACTGTAAGAGACGTCATCCTCTGGAGTTTCGATGATTTTCGGCATTAAATCGATGCAAATGATTACTCACGGGTTTAGGGGTCGCTAAATACGAATATGCCATCAGAATTGACCTCCATAATACCTAGTGCCCAGGGTCGCTACTAAGGCACGTCATCTTCTGGAGTTCGAGGGATTTCGGCACTAAATTGATGCAACTGGACTATTCAGGGGTCTTTGAGGTGGTTAAACACGAATATGCCATCATAACAGACCTCTTGATCACCTGGTGCCCAAGGTCACTGCAAGGGACGTCATCTTCTGGAGTTTCGAGGGTTTCGGTATCAAATTGATGCAAACGGATTACTTACGGGTTTTTGAGGTCGTTAAACACGAATATGCCATCAAAACCGACTCCCTGTGCACCTGGAGCCCAAGTTAACTGCAAGGGACTTCCTCTTCTAGAGTTTGAGAGATTTCGGCATTGAATTGCTAAGAATGGATTACTCGGGGGGTTTTTGAGTCGTTAAACACGAATATCCATCATAACAGACCACGGACCACCTGGTGCTCAAGGTCACTGCAATGGACGTCATCTTCTAGATTTTCGAGGGTATTCGGCTTAAAATTGATGCAAATGATTTACTCGGGGGGTTTTTGAGGTCGCCAAACACGAATATGCTATTAGAACAGACCCATGGGGCACCTGGTGACCATGGTCACTGCAAGGGACTGACTGTGCTATTCAATTCTCTTACTTATGTATATATATATATATATATATATATATATATATATATATATATATATATATATATAATTTATATAAACTTTATTTATATCTGACAATATGTTTTCTTGTTTTATTTCCAGACCGATTTATTATATTCTATTATGACAATGTTATTATGCGTTGGCGTTATTATTGATCATCATAATCACTAGATATTCCAGAATCCTTCATCTAAGTCATACTCGTGTTCACCAACCCCAAAAACCCAAAAGTAATAACGTGCCTTGGGCACCGGGTGCTCCAGTATGTGTTCTAATGGCGTATTCGTATTCAGCAACCCCAAAAAGTCATTAGAAATCCGTTTTAATTCATTTAGTACCGAAAACTTTCGAAAATCAAGAAGATGGCGTGCCCTAGGTACCAGCTGGCCCGGTGTCTGTTCTGATCGCATATTCGTGTTCAGCAACCACAAAAACCTATAAGTAATCGGTTTGCGCCAATATAGTACCAAAAAACCGCGGGTACCAGGTGCTACGATGGTCGGTTTTGATCGCATGTTAATGTTTAACGACTTTAAAAAACCCCGAGTAATCCATTTTCATCAATTTAATGCCGAAATCGCTCAAAACTTAAGAAGATGACGTCTCTTGCAGTGACCTTGGGCACCAGGTGCACAAGGTGTCCATTCTGATGGCATATTCGTGTTTAGCAACCTCAAAAACCCTCCAGTAATCCATTTGCATCAATTAAATGCCGAAAATCTTCGAGAAGATGACATATCCTAGTAGCGATTCTCGGCACCAGGTACTCCGGAGCTCAGTTTTGATGACACATTCGTGTTTACCGACCCCAAAAAACCAGTGAGTAATCCGTTTACATCAATTTATTGCCGCAAACAATCGAAACTCCAAAAGATTACGTGCCTTAGTAGCGATCTTGGGCACCAGGTTGTCCGGAATTCAATTCTGATCGCATATTCTTGTTTAGCGACCCCAAAAACCCGTAACTAATCCATTTGCATTAATTTAATACCGAAAGCCCTCGAAACTCCAGAAGATGACGTCCCTTGCAGTGACATTGCGCACCAGGTAATCCGGTGGTCTATTCTGATGGTATATTCGTGTTTAGCGACATCAAAAACCCCCCGAGTAATCCGTTTGCACCAATTTGATACCGAAAACCTTTGAAACCCCAGAAGATGACGTCCCTTGCCGTGACCTTGGGCACCAGGTGATCCGGTGGTCTGTTCTGATGGCAGATTCGCGTTTAACCACCTTAAAAACCCCCGAATAGTCCAGTTGCATCCATTTAGTGCCGAAATCCCTTGAAACTCCAGAAGATGACGTGCCTTAGTAGCGAATCTGGGCACCAGGTACTCCGGAGGTCAATTCTGATGGCATATTCGTACTTAGCGACCCCTAAAACCGGCGAATACTGCGTTTGCATCGATTTAATGCCAAAAACCATCGAAACTCCAGAAGATGACGTCTCTTACAGTGACCTTGGGCACCAGGTGATGCGGAGGTCAGTTCTGATGGCGTAATCGTATTCAGTGACCCCAAATAATAAATGTTGTTCCTTAGTATACTGATTTTGACTTTATTTTTGTATTTATGCAATTTTGGATGCATTTTATGCACTTTACAGTGCAATTATGCATTTCCACCCATTTTTGAATAGTAGACTTTTTTCCTGGCGTCATCCTGAACGCAATGCAAAAAACTGCAGGTCTCTAGGTGCTGTATTTAAAAAATTATTTATTCGGTTGTTTTTAGTGCTAAATGCCCTGGTCTATGCTTAAAAACTACTCGACCGATCGGTCCATCTTCTGCATGTATAGTAGCTACATAAAAACTTTATTCACAATATTGAAATTAATGAGAAAAGCCGCCCCTTTTTGTTTAAATGTTTTTAGGGAAAAACATTTGCGTAAATAAAAAACCGTGACCCATTAAAAATTTCGGTAACAACGGGATGGTTACGCCTTTCCTATTGATTTTCCCCAGATGTTCCAGTTGAAAAATAGCGGCCAGTAATCTTTCGATTTTTAAATGTTTCGTTTCCTATATAGACCAGGGCGCATCTGTAAAAATATTAGTACATTTGGACGTTGAGAGGTGACTCAAATTTTTTTGCAGAAATTGCTTGAAAATAAATCAAATAATAATATTTGAGTTATCCTCCCTCTCAAAAAGGTCCGGAACATTGTTTAAATAATCAAAATATCAAAAAATTAAGGAAAAATTCGATTTTTTTCTTGGTTTTTTGATTATAACTTTAAAAGTATTCATTTCCGAGAAAAGTTGTACTGACATAAAAGTTGCGTAATTAAATTTACTACAATATAGAATTGGTTAAAAATTTAAAAAATAGTCACCCTTGTTGCAAAATAGCAATAATTTCGAAAAAAACCATACAAAAACAAGTATTCGCATTTTACGTTTTTCAACCATTTATGCTCTACTTTCGACCTTCATATTTGACCCAGAAAAACCTTATGACATAATAAAATAACCTGTAAATTTTATTAAGATCGGCTAAATAGATTTTGCAAAATAAAATTTGAAATCCAGCTTTCGTAAAAATTATTCATTTTTGCAAAATGTTACCGGACTGAAAATAAAGCAGATAGCAAGTTGAAATTTTTTTTGCGTATAGAAGTGTACTGTACCTTTCATTCGCAATTTTGCAACATTAAAATCGATTAACACCACGGCGTCAGGAATTTTTTTTAAATAAATATTAATTATTAGTGCTACGCTCGGGACAGCGGATAGTTTGCTCTGATTGGGCATTCCAATGACCTTTGATAATGATTGATACATTTTAATTTTTATTACATTTCGATATAAATAAATAAATTTGTTTATTGCAAAATAAAAACACATACTCTATTTTTTGAAATAACAATTTTATTAGCAAAAACTTTCTTTGTTCATATATTTTAACTTAAATAATAAAAGTTTATTATTTTTAAACATATGCAATTGTTTAAACAATATTTCACAAACAGTAATAAAATTAGTTTGATTTTTATGGAATTAAAATATTAAAATTCAACAAAATATAGAGTAAGAAAATAATATATTAGATAAAGATTGGAAGAAATTTTGTTGGAAATCAACTTGTGTGAATCGAACACTGCTGTCCTGCGCGTAGCACCAAAAATTATTGTTTATTTCAAAAATTTTCTGACGCCGTGGTAATTAATCGATTTTAATTTTGAAAATTGCATATGAAAGGTACAGCACACTTCTATACGCAAAAAAATATTTTAACTTGCTATCTGCTTTATTTTCAGTCCTGTAACATTTTGAAAAAATGAATTTTTTTTGCGAAAGCTGGATTGCAAAATTTATTTTGCAAAATTTATTAAACCGATCTTAAAGAAATTTACAGTATTGTTTTACTGTATCATAAAGTTTTTCTGGGTGAAATATGAAGGTCCTAAGTGTAGCATAAATGGTTGAAAAACGTAAAATGCCAATACTTGTTTTTGTATGGTTTTTTCGCAATTATTGCTATTTTGCAACTAGGGTGACTATTTTTTAAATTTTTAACCAATTTTACATTGTAGGAAATTTAAATACGCAACTTTTATGTCAGCACAACTTTTCCCGGAAATGAATACTTTTAAAGTTATAATCAAAAAACGAAGGAAAAAATCGAATTTTTCCTTCAATTTTTGACATTTTGATTATTTAAACAATGTTCCGGACCTTTTTGAGAGGGAGGATAACTCAAATATTATTATTTGATTTATTTTCAAGCAATTTCTGCAAAAAAATTTGAGTCACCTCTCAACGTCCATCTCAAAACAGATCCGCCCTGGACTAATAGTATAATGAATTACTTTTACTAGCATAGCCCCAAAGCTCGTTCAGTTAAAATTAAATAACACATTTGCCGTAGCTTTAAAAAAACTTGCCTAGCAAGTTTTTAGACTGCGAACAACTTAGAGTAAACAATACAATATAGGTTATATTTAGTAATGTCTCTGTGAAATGGGAGTTAAACATTTATTTTTTGTTCTAGGCATCCCTCTGCGTCGTTCTTTTGGTAATCCAAACTATATCCGCAGTACCTGCGCCGAATCCTCAATGGGGAGGAGGCGGTAACGGTGGCGTTGGCGTTAACGTTGGCGTTGGCAAGGACTCTGGCGTTAACGTTGGCGTTGACGTTGGCAAACCTGGCGTTGGCGTTAAAGTAGGCGTTGGCCCGAACTTATTTAACTTAGGTATACGTGTTGGTCAGTGAGTTGGAACATAAAACCAAACTAGTGATTTAAGTGATAAAAACTGTTCTTAATGAAATGTCCATGCCTAATTTTACATGTGGTTTCTACAAAATTGCATATTATATCTGCCTTTATTTTATATGTATTTTATTATGTATTACAGTATGTAATAAGTTAAAAAAATGATTGTCCTAATAAAGACTTTTAGATTGTAAATGTTTCTAATTGTAGTTTTCTTAATAAACATAATTCACAAAATTCATGTAAGCGAAAACAAACACAATTACTTTTTTTCCCAAAATAGACCAGGGCATTTAGCACTAAAAACACCAGCAAATGGATTTTTAAATACAGCACCTAGAGACTTGAAGTTTTTTGCATTATGTTCAGGATGACGTCTGAAAAAAAGTCTACTATTCAAAAATGGGTGGAAATGCATAATTGCATTTTAAAGTGCATAAAATACACTCTAAAGTGCATAAATTTAAAAATAAAGTCAAAATCAGTATACTAAGGACTAAAATTTATTACTCGGGAGGTTTTGGGGTCACTGAACACGATTACGCTATAAAAAAGTGACCCCAGGATTACTTGGTGCCCAAGGTCACTGCAAGAGACGTCATCTTCTGGAGTTTCGATGGTTTTCGGCATTCAATTGATGCAAGCGGATTAATCACGGGTTCTTGGGGTCGCTAAACACAAATATGCCATCAGAATTGACCCCCGAAATACCTGGTACCCAGGCTCGCTACTAAGGCACGTCATCTTTTGGAGTTTCGATGATTTTCCGCACTAAATTAATGCAACTGAACTACTCTGGGGGTTTTTGAGTTTGTTAAACACGAATATGCCATCAGAACAGACCTCTGAATCACCTGGTGTCCAAGATCACTACAAGCACAAAGGACGTCATGTTCTGAAATTTCGGGGACATTCGGTACTCAATTAATGCAAACGGATTTCTGAAGGGTCTTGGGGTAGCTAAACACGAATATGCCATCAGAATTGAACTCCGGAGTACCCAGTGCCCAGGATCGCTACTAAGGCACATCATCTTCTGCAGTTTCGAGGGTTTTCGGCATTAAATTAATGAATAATGGATTACTGGAGGTTTCTTGAGGTCGCTAAATACGAATATACCATCAGAACCGACCTCCGGAGAGCCTGGTGCCCAGGGTTATTGCAAGGGGCGTCATCTGCTGAAGTTTTGACAGGCTTGGTTACTAAATTGATGCAAAAAGAATACTCATAGGTTTTTGGTGTTGCTTAATGCGAATACGCTATCAGATCTGTCTCCTGGTGCCTACGACAGGTCATCTTCTGAAGTTTCGATGGTTTTCGACATTAAATTTGTCCAAACGGATTACTTACTCATGGGATGTTGAGGTAGTTAAACGCGATTGCGTCATAAGAACAGACACCACAACACCTGGTGCTTAGGGCACTTTATCTTCGGGAGTTTCGAAAGTTTTCGGTACTTATTTGATGCAAATGTTGAGTTTGGGGGTTGCTGAACACAAATACGCCATCAGAACAGACACCGGAGCTTCTGGTGCCTAAGGCACGTTATCTTCTGTAGTTTTGATAGTTTTTGGTACTAAATTAATGCAAATGGATTACTCTTGAGTTCTTGGGGCTGCTGAACCTGAATATAGCATTAGAACCAACCCAGGCAGCACGTAGTGCCCATGGTAGGTGATCTTCTAAAGTTTCGGAGGTTTTCGGCATTAAATTGATGCAAATGGATTACTCATTGGCTTTTCTTTTATTTATTTCTAGATCGATTTACTATATTCTGTTTCAAATAAAGTTATTATGCGTTGGCGTTATTGATCATCGTAATCACTAGATACTCCAGAATCTCCCAGAAAACTCTCGCAACTTCAGAAAATAACGTAAATCTCGCACCTGTTGCTTAAGGCACCAGGTGCTCCAGTGTCTGTTCTAACGGCGTATTCGTATTTAGCAACCCCAAAAAGCCATGAGTAATCCATTTGCCTCAGTTTAGTACCGAAAACTTTCGAAACTCCCGAAGATGACGTGTCCTATGCACCAGCTGGTCCAGTGCCTTTTCTGATGGCATATTCGTGTATAACATGGGGTATTCGTGTTCAGCATACCCAAAAACCTATAAGTAATTTGTTTGCATCAATAGAGTACCGAGAAACCTCGCCCAGAGGATGACGCCCCTTGCAGTGACCCCGGGCACCAGGTGATACGATTGTCTGTTTTGATGGCATGTTCGTGTTTATCGACCTTAAAAACCACTGAGTGATCCATTTTCATCAATTTAATGCCGAAATCCCTTAAAACTTCAGAAGATGACGTCTCTTCAGTGACCTTGGGTACGAGGTGCACAGGGGGTCGGTTCTAATGGCATATTTGTGTTTAACAACCTTAAAAACCCTCCAGTAATCCATTTGCATCAATTAAATGTCGTAAACCTTCGTAACCCCAGAAGATGACGTGCCTTAGTAGCGACCCTGAGCACCAGTTAATCCGGAGTTCAATTCTGATGGCGTATTTGTGTTTAGCGACTCCAAAAACCCGTGAGTAATCCGCCTGCATCAATTTAATACCGAAAACACTCGAAATTTCAGAAGATGACGTACTTTAGTAGCTCTCCTGGCACCGTGTACTCCGGAATTCAATTATGATGGTATATTCGTGTTTAGCGACCCTAAGAACCCGTAAATAGCCCATTTGTATCAATTTAATACCGAAACCATTGTGGGCACCAGGTTATCCGGTGGTCTGTTCTGATGGCATATACGTATTTAACCCGGCATTGGTCGCTAGGTAGGTTGTTAAGCGAGTGGTCGCGCGTGAGATTTTCTCTCACATATCCAACTTTTGCCTTTCTTTACAAAATTTTACAAAAAAGATAAGATTTTATCAACGATAAAGCCATTTGCTTTAAAAATACACGAGGTTTTTCTGTTTTATTATTATTATCTTTATATAAAATGTGCCGCTAATATTTAACATTGAAAAATATAAAGTAAGTGGCCATCTACAACTAACCCGTAAAACGGAATATAGGATTTTCATATCATCGACCACATCCACGGCGCCTTTTATTACATCATAAAAGGATATTATTTTAGGTTTTAAGGGGGAAAATTATATAAATAAAATAAAAATTTTTATACACAGTTGGGGCCGCCGGTGGTCGCTTGATGAGAGAATCTCTCACATAAAGGGCACTGACTCAACAATATAGTGATACTAAGTAAACTGAGTCACTATCTGAGTGAACGAGTCTATTAGATTGTCATGGGAGGATAGTTAGGGACTATAGAAGGAACTACAGCGCGTATAATTACCCAGAAAAAAGTTGTGCGCAATTTCCTGAAACCGTGAGAGAAAATCTCATATAGCGACCACTGGCGGGTTAACTATCTCCAAAAACCCCGAGTAATCTATTTTTATCAATTTAATACCTAAATCCCTCAAACCTCCAGAAGAGGACATCCCGTACACTGACCTTGGCTCGAGGTGCACAGAGGGTCGGTTCTGATGGCATATTCGTGTTTAGCGACCTCAAAAACTCTCCAGTAATCCATTTGCATCAATTAAATGCCGAAAACCCTCGAAACCCCAGGAGATGACGTTCCTTAGTAGCGACACTGCGAACCAGATACTCCGGAGGTCAATTCTGATGGCATATTCGTGTCTGGCGACACCAAAAATCCATGGATAATCCATTTACATCAATTTAGTGCCCAGAACCCTCGAAACTACAAAAGATGACATCCCTTGCAGTGACCTTAGGCACCAGGTTATCCGGGGGTCGGTTCTGATGGCGTATTCTTGTTCAGTGAACCCAAAAAACCCCGATTAACAAAATTTGGCCTCTAGTAAACTGATTTTGACATGTTGATGCACTTTTGGATGCATTTTATGTACTTTAAAGTGCAATTATACATTTTCCCCCATTTTTGAATAGTAGACTTTTTCGTGACGTATTCCTGAACATAATGCAAAAAAACTGCAAGTCTCTAGTTGCTGTATTTAAAAATCGATTTATTTTGTGCTAAATGTCCTCGTCTAAAAAGACAATCGAGTAAAACAAACATAACGTAGGTAAAAGATAATATAATAAAATGCGTAATTTGTTTTTGGAAAAAATCCAGAAAATTACATATGCTGCAAATTTATAAAGAATGGCAACAAAAAGCATATCCCAGAGGAATGCCGACGAAATAAGGGCACACACTCAGAAATCCAAATATTTATCATTAAAAACAATATTGAAATTTTAGTAGTGGCAGAGACAGACTTTGCGATTACTTTAAAATAATACAGTCCATGGGGAACTATGTGTATTATACGTAATGCTAAGTAATATTATGAACTGGAAAGTTATCTTCTTCTTCTTCTTAGCCTTCTATCGTCCACGTTTGGACATAGGCCTCTCCCAACTCCTTCCATCGGTCTCTATCCTGAGCAACATATTTCCAATTCGTTCCGGCTACTCTTTTAATATCATCAACCCATCTCATCTGTGGTCTTCCTCTCGGTCGTTTACTTTGGTAAGGTCTCCAATGTTGTATCGTGGCATTCCAACGTTGGTCATTTTGTCTAACAGTGTGGCCTGCAAAGCTCCATTTAAGTTTGGCAACTTTTGTTGTTATGTCCTCGACTTTTGTTTTTGATCTTACCCAGTCACTCCTCTTTTTATCTGACTGTCGTATACCTAACATTGTTCTTTCCATAGCTCTTTCTGTTGTAGCTAGTTTATTCAGATTTGCCTTGGTTAGGGTCCAGGTTTGACACCCATATGTCATGATAGGAAGGATGCACTGGTTGAACACTTTGGTCCTCAAATATTGAGGTATTTTGCGGTTCTTAAGTATCCAACCAAGTTTTCCAAATCCTGCCCATGCTAGTCTTGCTCTCCTATTAATTTCCGCACTTTGGTTTTCTTTGTCAAGTTTCATAATTTGGCCTAGGTAGATATATTCCTGGACTTTTTCTATCTCACTGCCATTTATAGTTATGCGTCTGGGGTCACCTGTGTTTGTCATTATTTTTGTTTTCTTCATGTTCATTTTTAGGCCGACGTATTGGGAGCTGCCTGCGAGTTTCTCTATCATAATTTGCAGTTCCTCGAATGAGCTCGCTATAATCACAATGTCGTCAGCGAATCTGAGGTGATTTAGCTTCTTGCCATTAACGTTAATGCCATAGGTTGACCAATTTGTCGTTTTGAAGACGTCTTCTAGTGCTAGGTTGAAAAGCTTTGGCGATATTGCGTCTCCTTGTCTCACGCCTCTCTTAGTAGAGATGGGATTTGTATTTTCGTCTAGTTGTACTATCATAGTTGCATTTTCATATATTATGTATTAGTTGTCTATATCTCGAATCTATTCTACAATTATTAATAGCTTGTTCTATGGCCCACATCTCGATACTATCAAACGCCTTTTCATAGTCTACGACGGCAATAAATACGGGTAGTTGGTATTCATTTGCCTTCTCTATCAATGTTCTTATTGTCAGCAGATGGTCTGATGTACTAAATTCTTTGCGGAAGCCAGCCTGTTCCACTGGTTGGTAATTGTCCATTTTGTAGGTCAACCGGTTGTTAATAATTCTCATGAATAGTTTGTATACTTGACTGAGCAACGATATCGGTCTATAATTCTGTAGGTCTCATAGAAAGAGTAGGTCTGGAAAGTTATAAGAAGAAACATATACAAGTTGCCTCAGTACCATTAGAAAGTAACACAGACACACCGATAATATCCGTAGTATATTCTTCTTCTTCTTCTTCTTCTTCTTCTTCTTTTGGCATCATAACACTAGATGGGTCTTTGCCTGTCTGGTTATGCATTCCATTTAGATCTCCCTTCTGCCCTTCTTCTCCATTGTTTTCAGGTCATCTTCCACTTCATCCAAACATCTCATTCTGGCCCTTCTTTTTGTTGCCTTCCTATCGGCTTCCATTGTGATATTGTTTTTACATCGTGTTATCGCTGGACGTGTCACAGCCATGACAGTCTCTAACTTTTCGCAAACCTTACAATATCATAATTTTCATTCAATTCATTAAGACATTGCGTGCCAAGCGTTAATCAAGATACTAGTCTCAGGGACCACTGATATCCACGGCCATGAAGGCTAGTCATACGTGTATATTAATATGTGTCTCTCATATATAAACGACGTGGCACGCAATGTGTTAACCTAGTCGTTTCTCCTGATTCTCCATGTGCCGTCTTCCTTTTTCACCGGGCCATAAATATACTTGTCTCAGTATCCGTAGTATATTGCCCACGTAAATTTAATAATAAACAAATAAATACCAAAGCTATATCCAAACGCTCAGAAAAAAATCATAACCAGCTGAGTCCCTTACACCAAGAATTCGCTGTGTGCTTCCAGATTGAAACACATAAAAACCAGATAAATGATGCCCACTGGGTATCACTAACAATAGCCTAAACTCGATAGCAACAAGTGATCATGCATCATCATCAATCAGCCATTCGCGTCCACTACTGGACATATACTTCTCTCAGTTATTTCCAGTTTTCTTTACACTCTGCCGTTTGCAGCCAGTTTCCGGCTACGCCTTTTATATCGTTGGTCCATCTAGTTGGTTGTCATCCTCGGCTTCTTTTATAGTTCCTGGGCCTCCATTCCATGATTCGTCTTATCCACCGTCCATCTTGTGTTCCAGCTTAATGCCCTGCCCAGTTCCATTTAAACGTCGTAGCTCTTTTAATGACGTCTTGAACTCGTGATCTTTGCTTGACATTTGGTTTGTTACATCGTCTCGAATACTCAAGGTCAGCATTGCACGTACCATCGCTCATTGTGTAACTCTGAGTTTATTTACGGATTTTTTTGTCAGTGTGTTAAGTTACAGTCTCTGCTTCATAAGTTTGTACAGGCAAAACACCTTTCGGTTGGGACACATGGAAATTGAACTTTTTAGAATATGGCTTAATTTGCCAAATGCTGCCCATATCAGGCCTATTATTGCCCCTGTAGTTTATGTGTTTAATTCTATCTGCTTATTTTGATCTCATGTCCCAGATATTTGTAAATGTCTGTTTGTTCTATGGTATTATTGTCAATAGTCAGATTCCCAATTATTACGAGATTTGTCACAAGTTTAGTTTTCTCGAAGTTTATTTGTAATCCTGCTCTCTCAGACAGAGTTTTAAGCGAATGTATCATAGAAACTGTATCCTGCAAGTCATCTGCGAATAATATAATATTAATCGCAAATTTAATATCAGCTGATTTAATCTTCCTCCATTTATATTGATGCCCATATATTGCCATTGCGTGGTCTTAAATTTTGACTATCGAGCAGACGTGAACAATTTTGGTGAAACGTTGTCCTGTTGTCTTACTCCTCGGCCTAAGTTGAATTTTTCTCTGTCTTCGTGTATTCGTATACTTGTAGTCTATTCGGCTTTGCTTTAGGGCTTCCAGTACCGTTTCAAACTCTACTCAATCAAAGCCTTCTCGTAATTGACAAATTCAAGAACCAGTGGTATGTTGTACTTAATACATTTTTCAGATAATATACGCTTTATGGTATGCAAGCAGTAATTTGTGCCATATCCTGTCCTGAAGTTTGCTTGTTCTTTGGGCTGACAGACATCAAGTTCAGATATAAGTCTCTTCGTTAAGATTTTCATAAAGAGTTTGTGAATATGTGTCAAGAGGCTGAGGGGTCTATAAATTTTTAATTTGGTAATATGACCTTTTTGTGTAACAATACTATCACTGCATTGTTTCACTCTTGCAAAGAAATAGTAATAATAGTAGTAATACAAAAAGACAACAAAGGCATTGAAACAAGTATTTAATACAACTGTAATCTTGGATCCAATGCAAAGTTGTAGAAATTCGCATGATACTGAAACCTCAAAAATATCCCAATGAGTTGATACCGTACAAACTAATGATCTATGAACTATTTTAAACTTTATCATAAAACGGTTGGTGCCACATTCAAGCATGGAACTATGGATGCTGACAAGCTCGAGCTTAGCTCGGCTTGGCTCGGCTCGTTTGGCGAGCTGAGCTTCAAGAACAAGCTGGTTTGTTTCTTGCGAGCCGATCTTCGAACCGAATCAAATATTTTTGGAGCCGAGATTCCCTTAACGAGTTTGTCAATATTTTATCTAATACTCTAATATTTTTTCTAATTAATTTAGTTCTTCGAATTTATTAGGAAAAAGTGAAAAATAAAACCTATGCCATTTCCACAAAAATTTTAATTTATAGTAACCCTCAATACACTTTCTTTACATTAGCATAAGTAATGATTTCAACAATTTTGACCGGTCTAGAATCCATATTTTTGAAAAAAGGTATAATTTAATAAAATCAGAATTTTTTAAATTATCATAATTTTCATTTTATTTTGATAATAACTCCAAAAATACTCAATATACGTAAAAAATGATATATAACCAAATTCTAGTTTTTTCTGTATTGAATATTTTACCAGTTCTACTATTTTTGTAGGGTAAAAAATAACCGAAATAGAAACGTTTAAAGCTTAAATTTTGTTGCGAGAACCATGTAACCGGGGCAATTTTACCTTTTATTTTAAAAAAAAGTAAAGGGTTTTAAAGACTAAATTCAACGTGGTTTAATAGCCCTTAGAATTAACTTTCAAGTGGTTTTCATTTGACCCTTACATAGTAAAATTCGATTCGAATAAAATAAACACAATGCCGTGGTAATATTTTGCAAATCTATCTTTGTCTTACAACGCACTCAGCCGAATGTAATATTGTCAGCATATATTGTCATTCAGACACTGACAATCAGTGACAATTTTAAATATTTGACATTATATTATGTGATATATTCTGGCGAGATTCGAGGCTTCCCTATAATATTTATTTATATCGTTCGATAAAGTATAGCAAAAATGTATGACGATATGACGTGTTTATGCACTTTAACCTTTAACCTGATAATAACAGAGACATTAGAAACTAAAAATATGGTAAATTACGGAAATTATAGTGCAGTCACTGAAGGTGGGTATTAGCTATTACCTCCGATTTCGTTGAACCTTCACCGATTTGCATGAAAATTGGTGAGTGGTGAAAGGATGCCTCAAGGAACAAAGGTGACATGGTGCCAACTTGCGCTTTTGCCCTTGGGGTGGATGCTACCCCTTCTCGGGGGTGAAAGTTATTTTATTAAAAATAAGCCCACACTTCGATAGAGGGAAAAATTCTAAGCAAAATTTGTTATATAAAGTTATTAAAATAAATCAAAACTTTTGAGTTATTAAAGATCAAAAATTTTAATTTTTCGTGAGAAAAATGCACGTTTTTAATCGATTTTTGATAAATAACTCAAAAATTATAAGTTTTAACAAAGAAGTTATTATTACCAAAATTGAATTTTATAAAAAATTAAATAAACTCCTTACTAGAAAAACCTTTTAGTTTTAAATAAAGGTAAATTATAGGTAATTGAATATATATTTTTTTCTGCGAGTACCCATTCAAGCATAAATAACGGGAAAATCATGAATTTTATAACATAAATTTATTAAACATTTGTCAAAGTACAAAGAAATGTCTATCAACTGAGTCCCGAACAAGTTGATTGCATTAAAATTTATGCTCCAAAATGTTTTCAAAATTTATCTTTTAAAATTTTTTCCAAAAAATGTTATTATGTTTTTTTAAATAACTCCGTTAATTTTTACTATGTAAGGGTCAAATTAAAACCACTTGAAAGTTAATTCTAAGGGCTATTAAACCACGTTGAATTTAGTCTTTAAAACCCTTTACTTTTTTTAAAAATAAAAGGTTAAATTGCCCCGGCTACATGGTTCTCGCAACAAAATTTAAGCTTTAAACGTTTCTATTTCGGTTATTTTTTACCCTACAAAAATAGTAGAACTGGTAAAATATTCAATACAGAAAAAACTAGAATTTGGTTATATATCATTTTTTACGTATATTGAGTATTTTTGGAGTTATTATCAAAATAAAATGAAAATTATGATAATTTAAAAAATTCTGATTTTATCAAATTATACCTTTTTTCAAAAATATGGATTCTAGACCGGTCAAAATTGTTGAAATCATTACTTATGCTAATGTAAAGAAAGTGTATTGAGGGTTACTATAAATTAAAATTTTTGTGGAAATGGCATATGTTTTATTTTTCACTTTTTCCTAAAAAATTCGAAAGGGTTCTCTTATTTGCATCATAACTTGCGTAATTTTAATGCTATTGACTTCTTCTGGATCTAATTTAATAGGTATTCCAAAGTACTTTGACAAGTGTTTAGCTGATATATTTTATAAAATGCATACTTTTTCTGTTATTTAAGATTGGATACTTAGGTATGAGTACTCGTCGAAAAAATATACATTCAATTACCCATAACTTACTTTGAATTAACATTAGTTTAGTTCTTCCAGTGAGCAGTGTATTAAATTTTTTATTATCTTCAATGTTGGTAATAATTACTTTTTTGTAACAGCTTATAGTTTTTGAGTTATAAGTGAAAAACAGCTTTAACCCTTAAACGCCCAAGGGTGGGTAAAAAATGTCCACCTAATGCGTATTCTCTTGTAACATATTTATTACGTGTTTAAATTTTTTTAAAAAATTATTTATTGTTAAAAAGACAGCCCATTATCGAATGTTAATTTGGTTCTACCAATATTTTTGAAAATAAAAGCAGCATCTTGAGTTAAATATGGATGGGCATAAAAAGTACACCCTTGGCAAAACTTGTTACTGAAGGTTTCTATATAATTTCTCGTTGGTAGGAAGATAATCCATATAATTATCGATGTATAATTACATAATCTACATAATTATCCGCCAATGAGGAGGCTGAAAGAAAGAATATGGAGAAAATCGACAAATCTGAATTACTGGTAGGTTAATTTTGATGTACATTGTAATTTTGTTGTAAGGTTTATAAATTGTTTATGTTAATATTTTAGAAGATGCTGTGTTTATTAAGCATAAGATTCTTAAGTTTAATCCATTTCGAACAACTCTCAATAAATATATTAGCTATTTTCGAGGTGGACATTTTTTACCCACCCTTGGTCGTACATGGAACCTAAAAAAGGTTGGGTTTAAGGGTTAAAACATGCATTTTTTACGAAAAATACAATTTTTGATCTTTATTAACTCAAAAAGTATTGATTTCTATCAATAACTTTATATAACAAATTTTGCTTATAATTTGTCCCTCTATAGTTTAGTTATATAATTTTTAAAAATATAATTTTTTACCCCAGGGAAGGGGTGGCATCCACCCCAGGGTAAAGGCGCAAGTTGAAATTACGTCACCTTTGTTCCTTGATGTATCCTCTAATTACTCACCAATTTCATTGAAAATCGATGAAGGTTCAACGAAATCGGAGGTGAAAACCTTCAGTTTCAGATAAAAAATATTGAGATGCGTCAAATTAAAAATCATTTTTTAATTGTGGTTAAATTTAAAACAAAAAATCTTTCATGCCATTTTTTCATATGATGCGCCGTTTTTATGCAAAAAAATAAAAAATCTTAACGTTTACAAAGTATTTGAAATAAGTTTCTATGAATATGGAAACTACCTCGAATACTTTGAAAGCGTAAAGATGTTTTATTTTTTGTATAAACTTCATATATCTTCATATGAAAAACAGACAGGATATATTTTTTGACACAGATTATAGGAGGCATTCAAAATTGATTTTTAATTTGACATATCTCAGTAGCGTACTATTTTTTTCTTTAAAAAAAATCAGATTATTCCCGTACGCGCGCAAATGATGAATATAAAATTTTTCTGCCACCTCTAAAAGACGTCATTTTGAACATTTGTTGTAGCTTTGCACCTAGTTAAAATCTTATTAGTAATAATTTCTGTTATTGTTCTAGTTTAGTATTATTATATTCAATAGTTCTTGATAATGTTTTAAGAAGTGAAAAATACGTGCCAATATGTTTTATTTTTTTGCATAAAAACGGAGCACCATATAAAAGAAAGTCAAGAAAGGATTTTTATCATAAATTAAACATGGAATTTAAAAATAATTTTTAGGGTAAAATATCACAGTGATGTACTATTTTTTTCTTTAAAAAAATTCAGACCATTACCCGTAGGCGCGCCAATGATGAATACAAAATTCCTGATTGTATGTCAAAAAATGCGCAATAATTACCTTTTAAAACCCACCAAATTTTATTTTCATAGCTCAACCGGTCTTAGAGCAATAAATAAAGTGGCAGTTTGAAATAAAAATTTCAACACCCCGTATCTCGGAAACAAAGCATTTGCGGACATATGTTTATAGAGCAAATTGTCATTATTTTTTCATTTAAAATTACCCCTTAAAGTTTAACTTAATTATTTACTAACACCCTGTATAGTCAAAGTAATGAAACTTAAAATAGGACAAAACCTCGCAATTTTTACAGAATGGATCGATTGGCTTGAAGATTTGAGAATAAGTAGTGAATAGTCCAAGGATCAAAATCTATTTGATGTCAAAAGACGCTTTTACCTTAGGGGTGGTTGCCACCCCATCTCGGGGGTGGAAATTTTCTATTATAATTTGACTACAAAAGTTGGTAAAAACATTAATTCTAAGCAAAAAACGTTCTATACATTTTTTTAATAAAATTAATAGTTTCCGATTTATTCGCTATCGAAAGTGTTAATTTTATACCGAAAAAATCAATGTTTTTAATCAGTTTTCTGCTAATAACTCAAAACCGTTTTTTTTTAATTTCCTTTAAGACCAATAGTAATCGATCTATAGTTTATTATGTTAGCTCTTCTTCGTCAAATGCTAAAGATTGTAGTTTCAAATTCAAAAAAAGGAAAACTATGCATTTTTCGAGGATAACTTGTTCAAACTAATTTAAAGTATTTAAAAATATCTATCTCTAAAAATAAAAAAGTCTCTAGCTCAAAAATTAAGTGACTTTTAATGAAAAGAATGTCAGTCCCTATTTTTTTCAGCGAAAAAGTGATCGGAAACTGCCCCCTAATCACCACCCTAATTAAAATTAGTTATTGACCTTATTTGGTCTTTTTTATTTATGTATTATTAATGGATTCTAGCAGTATGACAGGTTGAGAATGACAGTTTAAAAGAAATGGAATTGAAAGCGAATTACGGATTTTTGGAGTTTGGTAAAAAGTGCCTTTTATTCAGAATAGAAAGATTAGCAATAGAGATACAAAAAAATATTTAAATATGAAATTGTAACTTATTAATTCACAGAAACTTGCTTTGCAACCATTACCAGAGAACGGGAGTTCTCGCCAGTTGGCGCACACCAACACCCTCTACACGCGACACTTTATACACACGAAATTTTCGATTTTTTAAATCTGACTGATTTGAAAGATGAGCCAAGTCCCATCTTAAAGTTCAGAAAAAGGCTCATCCATTCATATGTCAACGATCCATTTTGGTCCACGGGTGTGGATCTTACGGCCCTTTCTATTTAGGGTCTGTTTTTCGTTCTCGGCCCAAAACTCCCAAAAACTTCAAAAATTTAAGTCCGACCTTTACGGCTTCTAATAGTACTGATCATTACCTTTCCAACACATGTCTAATTTTGAAAATCGGTTATACCATTTAAAAGTTACCGAGCTCACAAATATGACTCAATTTTTATTTAAAAAAGGGAAAATGTTTGTGGATATGTAGGTATGTGTGTTTTAAAGTTAAACCGATTTGAATTTTTTTTTCTGAGTTTGAAGAGGGGTCTGGGCCGTTACAGCACCGGTCTAGTTTGTGACTTTTGACCACCCATAAGCCAGCTAGAGGACTTGGTAAGTACAAAACGGCATATTTTTTGGGGGTATATATCTTCGGATCAAGATAAGACAGGAGAACCTCGAATACACCAAATCAGTAGCGTTGAGTTAAGCTTTTAAATGGTGTTTAAGCCGTCAGGATCAGATATACAGACACGGCTCAGTATAGCCGAAAAACTAAAAAACTATACTTTGAAAATTTTGGGTTTTCGACAATTACTCAAAATTTCAACCTACGAATTGCGCCAATAACTGAGCGTTTGTAGAAGGACTCTAGACAAATCTAACAGTATATACGCCATATCCGGGAAAATTCGAATTTTTAATTTATAGGCTTAATAAATATGATCAAATCTATTTCCTACGGGAAAAACGGTTTCTCGAGCTCAATAATTCCTGTAATAGCTTCAGTTATCATACTTGACCTTAGATTCATCAGATACTACTGGTAAATACGTTTAAAACTCATGTTTACTGATCAAAATCGATTAAGCCTTTTAGAAGTTATTAAGCTACAAAAGTATAATCCAATTAACGATTATTCCCGAAATGGTTTATGTAGTTGTAGTGATTACGACGCTTTTGATCTGGCAACGGGCAATCCGACTTCATTTACCGGTCATCTCAATATTTCTTTTTCAATCTATTTCGAATAGAACAAAATCTAGTGTACACTCGATGGACACTAGATCATTTGGGGGATAATGCAACAAAGGTGACCATTTATAAAACTTAACGAGTAATAGAGGAACATTGCATTCAACTTCATACATTTAATTTATAAATAACATTGAAAAACTCCCGATACAAGAATAAAAAAACCGCTAACCGCCTTAAAAATGAGTGGCGCATACAATATTCCAGCTACAAAAGATCTGATATGAATATTACGTGGCGCGAAAATGTATTTTCATTTTGATGTAAAACAAAATTCTAGTTTTATTTTAACCTTTAACTACCCGCGCATCAAGTTATAACATAGCTACACGCGTGGCGTACTTTATACGCCATAAGAAAATACAGTTAAAAACAGCGGATGTGTTTATTTTTTTTTGAAAAAATACACTTAGTTGTTTGTTATAAACCTTATTCGGCAACAGTGAATACTTGGAGTTCCTTCTCAGTAAGCCAATTGGGATTTATAACTGGAATCATGGAATAACTGGATTCCATGATAAATAAAATTACTAACAAAAATTTTTTGAAATGTGATTTTTAACAGGAGAAAAAGTATTGTTTATAAAGAAAAATATATTTTGTGCCATAATGACTAAAAAACAATTGAAATATGTACTTATATTACGACTTATATTAATATAATCGTGGCGTATGTTGTCCACCACCGGAAACAACAAATAATAAACTGTAAATTACGATCTTCCCAAAACGCCGATTATAACAAAACTAAAACCAAATTGTAAAGCACATTCCAGTGATAGGTTAGAGAGATAAACAAGGTCAAAAATTAAATTTTTAAATATATTTGCAGTAGAATTCTTATATCTGGCGTACAGAATACGCCAGCGCGTGTAGTTAAAGGTTAAAAGATTTTTCCATAGTATTTGCTAAATTTGAACTAAACGCGCCACAAAAGAGTTTCAAAATTCAAACTGTATCAAAGTTACTCTTTTGTGGCGCGTTTACTTCAAATTTAGCAAATATTATGGAAAAATCTTTTAAAATAAAACTAGAATTTTGTTTTACATCAAAATGAAAATACATTTTCGCGCCACGTGTTTGTATTTGTTGTTTAACTTCTTCTTCAAGTGGACTGTATCTTTTTATGGGTAGTTCAACGTTGTTTTGTATATACTTTTGAGACTGCTTTTAATCGTGAATATGAATGCTTTTCTTGTCAGGTTGACAAAATATAAAATTGAATTGTATCTAAGGTTGGCGTGTACCTAGTTACAAAACCTAACAAAAACAATAAACTAACTTAAATCTATAGTCGTTAACATACTCCCCCTTTTTGAAGGTTTACCTTCAAAATTCATATTTGTCTATGGGGTTAACGTACTCACTAAACACTAGAACTTGAGTTTTACTTCATTTGCGTAGGTAAAGGTAATGGACACAAATGTCTGGTTGACCGCTTGATAGTTCCTGATGAAGTCCTGATGGAAGCCACTCGAGTCACCCCGTCGCGTCCAGGATGGACCTGTAGAATTCTGCCCAGAGACCACTTGTTGGGCGGTTGCTGGTTGTCGTGAATTAGAACAAGCACATCGGGTTCTAATGGAGTTGGTTGATCTTTCCATTTGTATGACTGCGACAAGTTGCTTATATATTCTTTGGTAAATCGCTTCCAAAATTGGCCTTTGAACTTTTGTATGGCCTCCAATGATGCAAGTTTGTTATCACGGACATGGGAAAATTCGTACTCAGGTAGAGCATTAATGGAGCGTTCAATTAGGAAATGAGATGGATTGATGGGTTGAAGGTTATTGGGATCATTCGACATGGCAAACAAAGGTCGTGAGTTCAATATTTCCTCAACCTGTATTATTAATGTATTCATTTCCTCATAGGTTAAATTTACATTTGCAATAGATCGTTTTAAATAGAATTTGGCACTTTCACGGCGGCTTCCCATAAGCCTCCGAAATTTGGAGAGTAAGGAGGAATAAAATGCCAGGTTATGTGTTGAGAAGTGCAGTAGCGGTTTATTCTTTCGGAATTACTTTCTAACAAACTATAAAGTTCCTTGATTTCATTGTTAGCTCCCACAAATGTTTTTCCGTTGTCAGAATATATATGCAGTGGAATACCTCGTCGAGAAATAAAACGCTTTAGGCAGGCTAGAAAGCATTCAGAAGTAAGATTAAAGACCAGTTCTAGATACACCGCTTTGGTGCTAAAGCATATGAAAATGCATAGATAGCACTTGATTAGTTTTGCATTGCGAAGAGTTCGATCTTTTATTAAATAGTAGGTAGCAAGATCTTCATATCGAGCGATTTAACTAAACTACAAAGGGAACACGAACTCAAAATTAAGAGCGAGCTGAAGACCAGAATCGATAATGGCGAAACTGATCTAAGGATCAAATACTTGAATGGAGTGCCGTCTATAGCTTCAAAAAACTGAAAAATCTAAAACTCAATACTGTTCCTCCCAATGACCACAAAATCAGTGTTTATTACCAAAATGTACGTGGCCTTCGGACAAAGCTTGGCAAGTTATTAGAAAATACTCAAGGATGCTTTTATAATGTTTTGGTGTTTACGGAGACCTGGCTAACTGAGGGAATTACCGACGCCGAGCTGAACCTAGCGGACTTTAATGTCTACAGAAGTGATAGGTCATCTTCAACCAGTGCCTATTCTAGAGGAGGAGGCGTTCTTATTGCCGTATCCAAGCAATTGAATAGTAAGCATTTGCCATCTTCACTTGATATCGAGCAACTGTTTGTAGCCATTATCAATGGTAACGAAACCATTATTCTCGGCACTGCATATTTTCCCCCAAAAAGTGACTCTGAGAAATTTTCCATCTTCAATGACAATGTTGACAACACAGTCAACAATTTCAATCCATCCCAACTATGCCTTTTGGGTGACTTTAATCTGCCTAATGCATCGTGGTCCCATGACAATTTCAGTTCATCAGGCACATTTAATCAACTTGCTACTCCTAACGAAAGAACATCCATTGAGATTATCTCAAATCTATCCTGTCTGCATAATCTATACCAGATTAACGTTTGCCCAAATACCTCTAATTCTTTATTAGATATGATACTGGTCCAAAATAAAGATATCGCCGTTGTTGAACCTACAGACATTTTAATCTCTCCTGACCAATATCATCCCCCACTGGTGTTTGAACTACCCATAACTACCAGATATAATGAGGGACTTTTACCGGAGGGTTACTATCATGACTTTAAATCAGCAAACTTTTCTCTAATTAAAGGCTATCTCGATTGTGTCAACTGGGATACTTTAATGATTGGATGTTCAGTCGATGAAATGGTTAACATTTTATATGATATTCTGTACTCAGCTATTGACATCTATGTTCCTGTTAAAAAATTCTCTTCTAGAAAATTTCCTATCTGGTACTCTTCGGAACTAAAATCGTGTATTATTAGAAAGAAGATAGCACACAGGAGACTTAAAGAGTCCAAGCTGCCAAAAACCAGTTACCTTTACAAACAGTTCTCAGAGCTCCGATCTCAGTCCCAGATACTTGCCAAGCGTGACTATTTAAACTTTACATTGTCTACTGAAAACTCTCTTCCCGGCGGTCTGAATAAGTTTTGGTCTTTTATCAATAACAAAAGAAAATCAAATGGAATTCCTTCTGAGTTATCTCACAACGGTAAAACTAGTTCATCTGGTAAAGATATTGCGAATTTATTTGCTAATTTCTTTTCATCAGTTTACTCCTCTGTTGTTGTTGATTTCCCCGAAGACATCACTTCTTCACCCTTAAACCTGTCATCATGTAAACTATCCATCTCTGACATTTACTCTAAATTGTGTAACCTCAATCCTTCTAAAGGCCCGGGACCTGATGGCATCCCATCAAGCTTGCTCAAGTACTGTGCATTTAATTTGGCTCGGCCATTATTTCTCATCTTTAACAAGTCTTTAGCTAGTGGAAGCTTTCCAAATGTTTGGAAGACCAGTTTCCTATTGCCCTTACACAAAACAGGTGACAAAAGTCTTGTGTCCAACTATAGACCTATTAGTATCCTAAACTCTATTCCTAAACTATTCGAATCACTTGTCTGCGATTTCCTTACACCCTCCTTGAACGGTGTTCTTTTGGAACAGCAGTTTGGTTTCAGGCGCCATAAGTCAACTGAACTCAATTTGCTGACATATACTAACTTCTTACTGAACGCCTTGGACGAAGGACTACAGGTGGACGCCCTGTACACCGACTTCTCTGAGGCTTTCGACAGAGTTAATCACAATATTCTATTAGAAAAATTGCAGCGATTAGGGATACATGGTTCACTTCTGCTGTGTCTTAGGGAATATCTTCTGGACAGAAAACAAATCGTCAAGCTCTACAGCTATTTTTCCTACGAAATAGTTGTCCCTTCGGGCGTACCGCAGGGATCTCATCTTGGACCTTTGTTGTTTAATGTTTTTATTAACGATATAAAAGACTGTTTCCAATATGCGAAATTTCTTTTATTTGCTGACGATGTTAAGTTTTACTGCCACATTAGGAATCCACTCGACTGTTTAAGGCTTCAGTCCGATTTGAATCGGTTGAATGAATGGTGCAGCAACAATGACATGGTTCTCAACTCCTGCAAATGTTTTCACATTTCATTCACGCGTTCGAAAAGTCCTATCTCTTTCACATACAAAATAGGTGATATAAATATCACAACAGTCACATCCATAAAAGATCTTGGAGTTACACTTGACTCTGGACTATCTTTCAATATTCATATAAGCAATATCATCTCAAAATCGCTTCAACTGTTAGGTTTTATTAAAAGATGCTCCCAAGACTTTAAGCAGTTGAGATCGTTTAAACTGTTGTACTGTGCAATGGTGAGGCCAATCGTGGAATATGCATCTTGCGTCTGGTCACCCGCCTATGAGACATACAACTGTAAGATTGAAAGGATCCAGCACCTATTCCTTAGGTTCGTCGCATTCAAAACAAACCGTAGAGACTGGAATTATATGGATCTTGAACTAGAACTTAACATTGACACCTTATCAAGCAGACGGAAAAAGAAGGACATGTACATGTTGTATAATATTATAAATTCAATTCACGACTGCCCTGAGCTCCTGGAGGAAGTAGGTTTACATATTCCCTCCAGAATCACACGTTCAAGATCTACGTTTCATACTCCCATCAGCAGAACTAACTTCACTGCAAATTCTTTCATCTCGAGGGTTTCTAGACAGGCAAATGCTTGCTCCAATTGTGTGGATTTCTTTGCGGATAGTTCGCTATTTTTAAAAACGCTAAAGGATTGCACCCTCTAGTTTTATGTTCTTGAATATTTTAAACTTGTGATTATATATCTTTACCTGTTATTTTTACTTTTTGACTTGCTTTATTGTCGTAGTGTTTATTGTATCTTATTGTATTTTACGTATATTTGTAATATTTTGTTAGTTCTTCATATCTTCTGTAATGTTTTATTGTGATGAGCTTTGCTCGTAAATATATATAAATAAATAAATAAATAAATAAATATGGGCCAGCGTAGTCAATTCCAGTAATTTCGAATGGTAGAGAGGGGGTTATTCTCTCTCTAGGCAATTGACCAATAGGGCAAGAAGCTAGTTTGGGCTTAAACTTGAAACAGCGAATGCATTGATGCACGGTTTGTTTGGCTAAATTACGGCCACCTGTTACCCAAAATTTTTGCCGAATGGTGGCAAGCAGTAACTGTGGACCTGCATGTAATATATTAAGATGAATATGTCTAAAAAGTAATTTCGCTAACGGGTGCTTTGAAGACAATAGTATTGGATGTTTGATGTTCTGATCATACGAAGACAATTCGAGCCGTCCTCCTAATCTTAATAAATTTTTAGCATCCAAAAATGGAGATAGTGAAGATAGATTACCTTTTTTACGAAGCATTTTATTTGATGCAATAGCTTGAATCACTTCCAAAAAACACTCCATTTGTGACAATTTTATTAAAAGGGAAAATGAATTATCTAGTTCGTACAGAGAAAGTGAACCTTCGTGTTTACTATTCTTAGGATTCGCATTATTACAAAATCTTAAGCAGTAAGCGACTACTCGTTTTAGTTTATCTAAATTGGAAAAAAAAGGAATAATATCACAAGGGTTTGTAGTTACCTTTTAAATTCAGGCAATTGTGTTTCAGAAGTAAATGGATAAGTGCGTGGCCAAAGTGACTCATCTTCCCGAAGAAATATAGGGCCATGCCACCATAAGTTTTGATCGAGTAATATTTGAGGTTGTGATCCTCTTGAAGCTATATCGGCAGGATTACTTTTCGTGTTTATGTAATACCAATCTTTCGGATTTGTTAAAGATTGAATATGACTAATTCGATTGGCTACAAATACTTGAAACTTATTGGGTTCATTACGAATCCAAGCTAGGGTTACTTGAGAATCTGACCAAAAGAAAACCGGAAGTGAGATTCGCAATGAATTGATTACTTGGTCAAAGAGTTTCGAGCCTACTAACGCTGCACATAGTTCTAAACGGGGAATCGTAATACTTTTCAATGATGTCACCTTTGTTTTTGAGCACATAAGATGACATGAATACTCATTATTATAATTTCTGCTTCTCATATAAATACATGCAGCATAATCACTTTGCGACGCATCACAAAATACATGAAAGTCAGTCGGAATTGAATTTTGTCCGGAGACGTGTCGCGGAATTCGAAGATTATTTTTTAGCAAAGATAAATTACGTCGAAAATGCATCCAACTGTTAGCTATATCATGTGAGATTGGCTCATCCCATGATAATCGTTTGGACCATAACATTTGAATAAAAATTTTAAATAGTATTATGCAAGGACTTAATAGTCCTATTGGGTCATATATGCGTGCAATATCTGACAAAACAGTTCGTTTAGAGATGGTTGTTGGGTGATTGATTTCAGGAACATTATACATTAATAAGTCTATATGATTACACCAACGGATACCTAGAGTTTTTGAAGATTCATCTTCGCCTAATGTTAAAATATAATTAGGTATATTGTTTACCGGGAGACCACTTAAACAAGATGACTCATTAGTAAGCCATTTTCTTAATATGAAACCTCCTGCTTTTAAAATTAAAAATACGTCGTTACACCGTTTATTTAATTCCTCCACATTATCAGAGCCAGTCAATAGGTAGTCGACATAAAAATCCGAAAGAATGGTCTTACTGGCTGCAGAAGATTCAGGTAAACTGTCCTGAGCTAATTGATTAAGACAACGGATTGCTAAAAAGGGAGCGGAGTATGTAACGGTATTTAGTTGATAAACTGACAAATCCTCAGAAGGATTGTTACGCCAAATAATTCTTTGGAGAGGCCTGTGTTTCTCGTGCATAATTATCTGCCGATACATTTTTGATATATCCGCAGATACGACATATTTGTGATATCTAAATCGGATCAAAATATCAAAAATTTCATTTTCTAGTTTCGGATCTGTTAATTGAAGATCATTCAAGGACCAAGCTGAAGTTGTAGAACATGAACCATCGAAGACGACTCTTAATTTTGTGGTGAGACTGTCTT
The DNA here is from genome assembly GCF_917563875.1 of Diabrotica virgifera virgifera. Taxonomy (NCBI): domain Eukaryota; kingdom Metazoa; phylum Arthropoda; class Insecta; order Coleoptera; family Chrysomelidae; genus Diabrotica; species Diabrotica virgifera. The sequence goes on from NC_065445.1 coordinate 167,326,064, forward strand.
CCTTAAAGACACCATGATGAGGTAAATAATAGGATAAATCAGGTTGATCATCTGTAGCTACTTTAGACATATGTCCAAGAGAAATATATTCTTCAATGAAATCTTTATACATAGTTTGCATTTTTTCATTCGAATTGAGTTTTTTCTCTAAGTTATGAAATCGTCTAATAGCAACACATTTGCTATCACCTAAAAAACTAGGACAATTTTTGAATGGAAATTGAAAAACAAATTGTCCATTACTGTTACGTGTAGTTGCTTCCGAGAATATCTGCTCGCATTTAATTTCTTCTTTACTCAAGGAACTCGAAGAGCCCTCTTTCTCTTTAATTGAAACTTCTTCCAGTTCCCAAAAACGTTTTAATTGTTCATCTTCTGGGATGAATTTTAACAAATGACAAATAGATTTAGTAGGACTATTTGGGACGGATCCGGTGATAACCCAGCCAAATTTCGTCTCATGGAGTACTGGTAACCCTTTACCAAGTGAAATTTTACCTTGCTCAAGACAATCGCAAAAGAGATTTGATCCTAATAAGATATCTATTGGCTGAGGTTCAGAAAACTGTGGATCTGCCAACTCAATTGCTTTTGAAATAATCCATTGATTTGTGCACACCTTTTGGTCAGGTAGATTACAAATTGTAGGAACAACATAAGCACATACATTTGAATTATAATTGTTAATTCTGGAAAAAATCGACATATTACATTTTTCTTTTAACAAACACGATACTTGATTAATACCTACTAATGGAATCCTAGTAGATGCTGTGGGTAGTTGCAATTTTGCAAGACATTCTTCAGTAATCAAATTAGATTGCGCACCACTGTGTAATAGAGCTCTGCATGATGCCTTTTTTCCATTGGAATTTCTTACAAAGACAACCACAGCGGACAATAATACTTGGGTATTAGAATTGTTATTTACAAGAAAAACTGAATTTGATGGTTCAGAAAATGTTGTGCTTGGCGCCGAAAATGGACAGATACCTGGAAAATAAAAAATGTCTGGACAGTGACGAAACAACGGATGATGGCACAAAAAGGAGGACAAGAGATGAGGGTTCAGATAACGAAGAAGAAAGGTCAACGAAGAGTCGAAAACTCTCCAAGACTTCATCCAAAACAATAGATAACCATGATGAGACAAAACTGGATAAATTAATAGACATGATGAACATTCTGGCAAGTGACATCAAAGAAATAAGGAGAAACCAAAACAGAAGTAATGAAGCAATAGAAAGACTAATTGCTGATAACCAGATTTTAAGAGAAGAAAATAAAGACCTGAAGAAAGAAAATATGAAAATCAAAAAGGAGTTAAATGAAGTTAAGGAAACTATTAAAATCATGGAAAAACAAAGAAGAAAGAACAATGTAGTCATGAGTGGACTAGCAATTGAAACATACGATCAAAGCGTCTTAAAAGAGGGAATGGGCAACTTGATTAAACACAATTTGAAGATAGATGTTAAAATTAAAAATGCATGCAAGTTGGGGGAGAAAACCTGTCTGATTGAATTAGCAGAACATGACGAGAAGGTAAAGGTTATGAAAAATAAATCAAAACTAAGACATGTTGAAGAAGGAAAAGTATACATAAATGATGATACTACGAATAAAGAGAGAGAAATTCAGAAAATAATTAGAAAACTTGCGCAAGAAGAAAAGGAGAAAGGAAGCGATGTAAGACTTGGAGGAAATAAAATATGGATCAACAAGGTCGGCTGGAAATGGGACAACAAAGAGGACAAACTAGTCAAAATGGGGTCAAAAAACTAGTAAACAAATATGCCGGAAATACTATGACAAACGAGGCAATGACAATGGACACGAACAATTATAGAATAGGTAGTAAACACAAAGATAGATCCATAAATAATGACCAAGGACGTGAGCAACGAGAGACAAGAAAGGGTAAACCCATAAAAATGCAGTCTGCAACGAGCGAGAATATAAACAGTAACTATTTAAAACCCACAAGAGCAGTGCTAAAGCCCAAAGGGTGGACATTAGCAACATGGAATGTCAGAGGTCTCAACGGCAAAGAAGTAGAACTTGCTGAAGAATTCGAGAAACATCAAATAGACTTACTGGGTATAACAGAGACCAAAAAGAAGGGAAAAACACACACTTTTTAGAGAATGGACACTTCCTCATCACCAGTGGAGTGTCACTTGGCGAAAGGGCAAAAGAAGGGGTAGGCTGCCTGATACACAGCAACCTAATAAAGAACATTAAAGATTGGGAATGCATTTCCGAAAGAATTTTAAAGATAAGACTGGTAACCGAGGAACACAAACTAGTCAATATCATCGTTATATATGGAATAAATGATGACGAAAGAGCAGCTAGCAAAGACATATTCTGGGACAAGGCTTCAGAAATAATAGACAGTTTAGAAGGCAATACTATAGTACTGGGGGATCTAAATGGTCGAGTCGGTGTAAGAGATGAACATACACAAGATGTATTAGGACCATATGGAGAAGAAATAAGAAATGACAATGGGGAACGTATTATTGATATATGCAGAGAAAATGATTTAATAATAATGAACACGTTCTTTAAACACAAAGATGCACATAAATATACAAGAGAAGTCAAAATTAGAGGCGAAAGATCCATCATAGACTATGTGTTAGTAAATAGATCAGCAAGGCAATGTATTAAGGACGTAAGAGTAAAACGAGGAGCTGAATTATATAGTGACCACTATTTAGTTGTAGCCAGGACCAGCTTGGGAGTGCGACCAGAATTAATAACGAAAGAGACCAAGAAAACAAGTAAAGCTCATGATACACCTACTATAGAAGTAATCAGGTCACATAAGCTAGCAGACAAGGAGACAGCAAACAAGTTTAAAAACTACGTTAATAACTACCTAACAGAGCACGCTGAACATGACGGTGACTTAGACCAAACTTGGCAAATACTGAAAGAAGCACTCCTAAAAGGTGGTAAACAAGTATGCGGGATAACAAGAAATAACAAAAGCAAAAAGTGTACAAACTGGTGGAACAATAAAATAAAAGCAGAAGTGAAGTCTAAGAAGATAGCTTGGAAAAATTATTTAAGGAACGTAACCGCAGACAACTACCAAATATACAAACTGCAAAGAATCAAAGTCAAAGATATGGTACTAGCAGCGAAACGGAAAAGTTGGGAAGAATTCGGAAACAAGATGGAAGAAGACTACCACTCTAACGAAAAGTTATTCTTTAAAACCCTGAAAAATTTAAGAATCGAAAAGGCTCCACAAACACCAAAGCAAATAAGGGACAAAGAAGGACACTTACTTCATGACAATGACCACATCCTAGAGAGATGGAAGCAATATTTCGAGGATATACTGAATATCCAAATCGATGTAGACATTATCAGAGAAGAACCAGAAGAGGTAGAGTAGGAAGACCAAATTCAAGACGAAATAACTATAGCGGAAACAAAGGAAATCATACAAAAACTTAAGAAAGGTAAAGCGGCTGGATTTGATAAAATCACAGCGGAAATGCTTAAAAACATGGGCGACAAGGGCATTGAACTGCTAACAAAAGTGTGTAATAGGGCATGGAGTGAGAGCCAAATACCAAAAGATTGGGAAGTGGGAGTTATTCTACCCATTTTCAAAAAAGGTGACAGACGCGAATGTAGCAACTACAGAGGAATAACACTACTGAGCATCTCATCCAAAGTATATGAGAGAATACTAGAAAAACGTCTTTTACAAGAAGTTGATTCTAAAATGGAACAATCACAGAGTGGATTTAGAAAAGGCAGAAGCATCAAAGATCACATTTTTACTATCAAGAAATTAATACAAAATGCACGGAACTCAAGCACCGAGTTATACCAAGCCTTTATAGACTTAGAAAAGGCATTTGATAGTACTCCAAGGAAGGTGATTGACATATGTTTAAAAAAGAAAGGTGTGAAAATCAAACTCAGGCAAGCCATTATGAGTATATATAGACATACAAGGAACAGAATCAGAACTGATAATATGGAATCCGAAGAGTTCATAGTAAATGAAGGTCTACGTCAAGGAGGAGTCCTAGGCCCCATACTGTTTAACATTGTCTTGGATGACATAATTAAAGAAACTAGAGCAGAAACAGTAAAGTTATATGCCGGACATAGAAATTTAGAAGCAGTGTGGATCTCAGAGTGTGCATACGCAGACGATCTAGTGATATTTGGGAAAAATGAAGAAGCACTCAATCGAAATTTACAAGTATGGAACGCTGCACTAATTAAACGAAATCTGAGAATCAATAATGAGAAGACGAAAGTAATGGTATGTGGAAAAAGTAGAAAACAAACGAAGATAACAATTAACGGAAATATACTTGAACAAGTCGATACTTACAAATACTTGGGAGTACAAATAGAGAGCAGAGGAACTGAAGAAACTGAAATAAGTTCCAGAATAGAAAGTGCTGCTCGGATGTACCACGCAATCCAAAGTACGTTTCTGTCAAAAAAAGAAGTATCCCAAAAAGCCAAAGTGTCCATATACAAGACGGTGTTTGTGCCGATTTTAACTTTTGGTAGTGAAAGTTGGACGCTTACTGATAAGTTAAAATCGAAAATACAGAGCATAGAAATGAAATTTCTTAGAAGAATAATGGGTATAACCAGGTTCGACAGAATTAGAAATGAGGCAGTCAGAGAACATCTTAAGGTCAAACCAATTATTAAAAAAATTGAAGAGGCCCAATTGAGATGGTATGGACACATGGTTAGAATGAACCCAGAAAGACCAGTTAAAAAGGTATGGGAAGCCAGAAGACAAACCAAGAGACCAAGGGGCAGGCCAATGAAGACATGGGATGATAATGTAACCTCAATCCTAGAAACACGAGGAATCAGCAAAGAACAAGCAAGAAACCAAGCAAAGAATAAGAAGCAATGGAGAAAAATTGTGCATGCAACTAACTAAAGATATTACACCCGACACCTTAGGGTAAATGGGTTTAAGGTTATATATACATATATAAGTCTATATGATTACACCAACGGATACCTAGAGTTTTTGAAGATTCATCTTCGCCTAATGTTAAAATATAATTAGGTATATTGTTTACCGGGAGACCACTTAAACAAGATGACTCATTAGTAAGCCATTTTCTTAATATGAAACCTCCTGCTTTTAAAATTAAAAATACGTCGTTACACCGTTTATTTAATTCCTCCACATTATCAGAGCCAGTCAATAGGTAGTCGACATAAAAATCCGAAAAAATGGTCTTACTGGCTGCAGAAGATTCAGGTAAACTGTCCTGAGCTAATTGATTAAGACAACGGATTGCTAAAAAGGGAGCGGAGTATGTAACGGTATTTAGTTGATAAACTGACAAATCCTCAGAAGGATTGTTACGCCAAATAATTCTTTGGAGAGGCCTGTGTTTCTCGTGCATAATTATCTGCCGATACATTTTTGATATATCCGCAGATACGACATATTTGTGATATCTAAATCGGATCAAAATATCAAAAATTTCATTTTCTAGTTTCGGATCTGTTAATTGAAGATCATTCAAGGACCAAGCTGAAGTTGTAGAACATGAACCATCGAAGACGACTCTTAATTTTGTGGTGAGACTGTCTTCCTTAAAGACACCATGATGAGGTAAATAATAGGATAAATCAGGTTGATCATCTGTAGCTACTTTAGACATATGTCCAAGAGAAATATATTCTTCAATGAAATCTTTATACATAGTTTGCATTTTTTCATTCGAATTGAGTTTTTTCTCTAAGTTATGAAATCGTCTAATAGCAACACATTTGCTATCACCTAAAAAACTAGGACAATTTTTGAATGGAAATTGAAAAACAAATTGTCCATTACTGTTACGTGTAGTTGCTTCCGAGAATATCTGCTCGCATTTAATTTCTTCTTTACTCAAGGAACTCGAAGAGCCCTCTTTCTCTTTAATTGGAACTTCTTCCAGTTCCCAAAAACGTTTTAATTGTTCATCTTCTGGGATGAATTTTAACAAATGACAAATAGATTTAGTAGGACTATTTGGGACGGATCCGGTGATAACCCAGCCAAATTTCGTCTCATGGGGTACTGGTAACCCTTTACCAAGTGAAATTTTACCTTGCTCAAGACAATCGCAAAAGAGATTTGATCCTAATAAGATATCTATTGGCTGAGGTTCAGAAAACTGTGGATCTGCCAACTCAATTGCTTTTGAAATAATCCATTGATTTGTGCACACCTTTTGGTCAGGTAGATTACAAATTGTAGGAACAACATAAGCACATACATTTGAATTATAATTGTTAATTCTGGAAAAAATCGACATATTACATTTTTCTTTTAACAAACACGATACTTGATTAATACCTACTAATGGAATCCTAGTAGATGCTGTGGGTAGTTGCAATTTTGCAAGACATTCTTCAGTAACCAAATTAGATTGCGCACCACTGTGTAATAGAGCTCTGCATGATGCCTTTTTTCCATTGGAATCTCTTACAAAGACAACCACAGCGGACAATAATACTTGGGTATTAGAATTGTTATTTACAAGAAAAACTGAATTTGATGGTTCAGAAATATTTGTATTGTTTGAAGACATACTAACCTTCGTTGCTTCGTTATGGAGAAGGCTATTGCGCCTTTGATAACATTTTCTACATGGTCCCCGTATACAAGTATCCTTCCTGTGACCAGTTCTTAAGCAGTTCTCACAGAGATTTAATTGTATACATTGTTCCAGACGATTTTATGGAGTTAATTTCAAAAACTATTTGCAATTATAAATTAAATGACTTTGTTTACAGTAATTACATTGTGAATTAACTGCTTTTTGATTATTTGATGAAACTTGATTTTGAATGAACTTTTTGTTTATTTATAATTGGTTTTCTAAAATCGTGTTTACTGCTATTATTATCATCATCCAATGAATTTAAAACATCAACCTTTTCTTTAAGGAATTCTAAGAACTCCTCGAGTGTAGGCAATTCGTCTACATGAGTAGATACTTTCCATTTTCTTAAAGAATGTCTATCTAATTTATTGGATAGATGAAAAATAATTGTTGATTCCCATAAAATAGTTTTAGGAATCTTTAATCCATCCAATGCAGAAAGATCTTCAGAAATATCATATAAAAACGTGTTAAATTGATCGGCTGATTCTTTCTGCATTGTCGGTAAATTAAAAATTGCTTTTAAATGGTTATCTACTAATATTTTTTTTCTATCATAAGTCTCACATAGAGTGTTTCAAGCTATGTCAAAAGTGGTGTCATCAATATGATCATGCTGCATTAATCGTTTAGCATAACCTTCAACAGATACTTGAAGGATCTGATACTTTTGATAATTACTAACACCAGTCACAGAACGGATATTTGTTCCGAATGAATTTTTAATATCAAGCCAGCCCTATGCGTCCCCTTTAAAAGTATTTATTTTAACCTTTGGTATTAATATATTCTGCAAGTGATTTTCAATACCCGCATTTGTGGAGGCTGATATTAAATTGTAAGATTGACTCTGTTTTATTATGAAATCTCTAAAGAAATTTACTGCTTTGATATATCGGTTTTAAAATGGTCAGCTTCTTCTTGATTTTCCTTGAGCTTGATTTCGTCACAAATATCTTCGATTTGACCTTGATTAATATTAAATTCCTGCAACATGATTTCAGCAAGAGAAATTTTCATTTCTACTTCTGTTATACTTGGTTTGCTCTGTTGATTATCAACCTCAATTGTTTCAATATGTCTTTCTAAATATGTCATTTTTTGTTTTAAACTCCCTCTTTTTCTAGTGAGTTTCTTTACAGCAGTTTCGGCCATATTTACTATTACAAAAGTATTAAAAATCGAGAACAAATTTGTAATTATATCGGCACAAAACTAAAATTGTAATTAAATTGTTTCAATGCACATAACCTGACATGCAATAGTACTGAAATTGTTTTTAAATTGTTAAATTAAACAAGTTCTTGAATGCTACGTATAAATTGATAGAGTATGATTAAATAGCAATTAAATTGGATTAAACTTGAATAAATATTTGAATACTGTGTATAAAATTGACGCAGTATTGAAAATAGTTGTTTTATAATCGATAGTACATACTAACTTTATAATAATCGAAATCGAAAATCGACGTGTGTCAACACATAAATCGAGTTGATATTCAAAGATCGAACGGGTCAATTGGGCAATGGCCGCCGAAGGATGTTTTATGTAGAATGAAAAATTTATTTGAAGTTATCTAAATAATCCCTAAAGAAAAGTTAATTTTTAGTTATAATTCGTGAAAGTGAAGTAGCTTAGTGTTGTCTGGTATAGTTATTGTAGTACAATTATGGCAGTTTAGCTTATTATTAAGGAAGAATTATTTTCGAGCATGATTGCTAATGTGTTTGTTCTTAGTTAAATGGAATAATGGATATTTGAAGAAAAGTTATATATATTATTTGTAAGGATAAAAACGTAGGTTTTGCATTGTTTCGAGCAAGACTCGCATAACCTACATACATGTACTGGGTAAATGATAGCGTATTGCATAATCGAAACCCATAAAAAAAGGAAGAAGAAGAAGAAGAACACATAAATCGATACTGTGCTGAAAAATAGTAACTTTATAATCGAATGAAGAATCGTTAAAAATAGTAAATAGGTTGCATGGGAATAGAATAGACTATAAAATTGTTTATTGCTCTCACTTCCTTAAATCTGCCATGCCTTGACGAATTGGGAATATAGGCCAGGGTAATAAGACAAAAATATACCCTGTTCGTGACACTCGAGCAGCCAGGGTACTGAAGCGTTTTTTCGACAAGTAATACCTACAGGAACAAATTGTAACTATTTCCTGCGTAGGATCTGGCGGCCGTTTTTATTTATAAACAGTTAACTGTCAAAAAATGGCATTTCTCCCTTTTTTTTTCAAATCAAAGGAAAACAGTGTAACTTATGATTTTTTTAGTACAAATATCTTTGAGATTATGGAAAAAGCTTTAAAATGACATATTACAAAGTTTGATATACTCATTTATTGTTAATATAATTGCGAAAAAAAGGTCGGAATTGCAAAAAAAATATTTTCGCAATAACTGTTGTAAAAATTAGTGTACAGGTTTGAAATTCTCGTCAAATGAGGGTTCTTTGGTGCTTAATATGTGATAAAAATTTCAAAGCGATTCATTGAATTGTTTAAATTTTATTCGAATTGTTTATCTCAGAGAGCATTTTTTGCAATAACATAAGTCAGAAAGCAATGACGTTAGAACCATTCCACAGGTGTCAAATGGAAGAGCATGAGCTATGTTTTCAACTTGGTTTAAAAAAACGGAATAAAAAATGCATTTATTAGTAATAAATAATTATTCAAAAGTATCGTAAATCTTTCCTTATAAACTTTTTGGATAACGTTTTCCAAAAAAATTAACTTTTTTACCCTGTTTTAAGTGCACAACTACCAAGTAATGTTATTTATATAATGTTATTGATAAAAAATTGTAATAAATATATATAATTTCTTATATAACAAAATAAAAATTTTATAAGGAAAGCTTTACGGTACTTTTGCATAATTATTTATTACTAATAAATGCATTTTTTATTCGCTTTTTTTAAACCAAGTTGAAGAAATAGTTCATGCTCTTTCATTTGACACCTGTGGAATGGTTCTAACGTCATTTTTTTTTTTGACTTATGTTATTGCAAAAAAAAATGCTCTCTGGGATAAACAATTTGAATAAAACTTAAACAAGTGAATGAATCGCTTTGAAATTTTTATCACATTATATTAAGCACTAAAGAACCCTTATGTGACAAAAATTTCAAAGCTGTATACTAATTTTTACAATAGATATTGCGAAATTAATTTTTTTTGCAATTCCGATCTTTTTTCGCAATTATATTAACAATAAATGAGTATATCAAACTTTGTAATACGTCATTTTAAAGTTTTTTCCATAATCTCGAAGATATTTGTACTGAAAAAACCATAAGTTTCACTGTTTTCCATTGATTTGAAAAAAAAAGGGAAAAATGCCATTTTTTGACACTTAATTGTTTATAGATAAAAATGGCCGCCAGATCCTACGCAGGAAATAGTTACAATTTGCCCTTATAGGTATTACCTGTCGAAAAAACGCTTCAGTACCCTGGCTGCTCGAGTGTCATGGGAAAAACCTTATTACCCTGGACTAATATGAATTAACTGATAAATGGATAGATAACAAACTTGCACACCTCAATCGTCGCTGAACTTTGTGCGACGATTGCAATTATTGTAAATGGCTTCTCCAATCGCTTCACAAATTATATACTTTTTACCTCAAATCCAGGCTCGTGGGAACCAAATTATGTTTGTAATTGTTATTTAACTTCTTCTTCAAGTGGACTGTATCTTTTTATGGGTAGTTCAACGTTGTTTTGTATATACTTTTCAAATAAAATCAGCATAACAAACTTTGAGACTGCTTTTAATCGTGAATATGAATGAAAATTTTTTCTGTGAGGTTGATAAAATACAAAATTCAATTGTTTCTAAGGTTGGCGTGTGCCTAGTTACAAAATCTAACAAAAACAGTAAACTAACTTAAATCTATAGTCTTTAAACCACGTAATATTCATATCAGATCTTTTGTAGCTGGAATATTGTATGCGCCACTCATTTTTAAGGCGTTTAGCGGTTTTTTATTCTTGTTTTTTCTACGGCAAAAATTGAGTGAGCTATTGACAATTAAAATAATATGCAAAAACCGGTTCCATGACATCTTGTAACGCGACAGTTCGTAACCGGACAAATGGTAACGGACAATTCGTAACAGCGACAGTTCCTAACGGCGACACTTCGTAACGGCGATATTTCGTAACTATACTAATTCGTAACGGACAATTCGCAACGCCCAAATTGAATTTTTTGTTTATTTTTGTTAACGTGGAAACTAACTGTTATTACACAAGTGAAATTATCTTTATCAATTTAACGAATCAGTATCAGGATAAATATTTTTAAGGCGTTTCATATTTCTTGTTTCAGAATAGGTTACTACCCCAACCAAATAATAATAACAGGTAACTATAATCTGTACAAATAGCTTTACAAAATGTTTACTTACAAAGCTGGGAATGCCTAAAGACGGTTGTTGGCTTAAAGATTTTACGAATTACTTCATTATTCCTTTGTCTAGGTATATGCAAATTTAAGGAACAATAAAAGGGATACACCTTTAAAAATATTGTTAAAAGTTTGTATGTATTTAAATATTTATTTGTTTTAAAAAACTTTTAATATCTTCTGAAACACGAAATATAAAATGTGTTAAATATGTTTATTCCGGTACTGAGTCGTTAAATTGATAAGCATAATTTCAATAATTATTATAACTCTAATAACAATTAGTTTCCACGTTAACTAAAATAAACAGAATAATTATTCAATTTTGACGTTACGAATTTGTATAGTTACGAACTGTCGCCGTTACCAGTTGTCCGTTACCACTTTTCCAGTTACGAATTGTCGCGTTACGAGATGTCTGGTCACGGTAAAAACCACCTTTACCAACCCTTTCAAAGTCACCACTTTTTGCGTCTGAGGATTTTAAAAGGATTTAATAATAGCCTTATAATATAGATCTTGTAAAAACCTACAAAATTCTTTTTTACCAAACTTTCTAAGATAAAAAATAAAAGAGTTACGGTTAAAAAATCAATATAGTTTTTTGAAAAAAAAAGAAAAATCCAATTGGAAGCATAATAATGTAAGTAAGCGGTGTTTTTAGTCACTGGCCTTATTCATTTTTCTGTATTTATATATTATTAAAAGATTCTAGAAATTTGGCTGGCTTAGAATGATTAGTTATTAAAACTGGAGTTAAAAGCGAATAACGAATTTTTGTAATTTGGTAAAAAATGTAATTTTCTTCAGAATATAAAGGTTATCTTCAAATATACGAAAAATTGTTTAAATATGAAATTGTAGGTTATTTAATGCCCAAGATCATGGTTTAAAAAAGATTTTCTACTGCAAAAATTGAGTGAATCGTAAATGAGTAATATCGAAAAATATTGAATTTTTCGATATAAACTAAAACTTTCGATAGCGAATAAATCAAAAACTATTAACTTTATCAAAAAATGTATCTAACATTTTTTGCTAAGAATGAATGTTTTTATGGAGTTTTGCGGTCAAAATATAATAAAAAATTTCCACCCCCGAGATGGGGTGGCAACCACCCTCATGGTAAAAGCGCCTTTCGGCACTATATAGATGTTGATCCTTGAACTATCCACTACTTATTCTCAAATTTTCAAGCAAATCAATCCATTCTGTAAAAATTGCTAGGTGAAAAGCTTCGGTTCCTGGACTAATATATAGAGCATATCCAAAATAGTGGGACAGTCAAATATTTCGCGAAATTTACATCGGACCGAAAAACTGAAAAACACTTGTTCACTATTTTTTAAAAATCTATCGAATGACACTAAACACGACCCACCACTTCCACTCTCTGTGGGTAGGGCGGAAGGTAGCTTTAAAGTCTTAAATAGGAACCCCTATTTTTTAGGGCAGATTAGGATACCTTATAAAAAAATAAGTGTCGATCAAATAGCCAAACGGGATAGGATCTTGCCCGCACTTAACTTCTGGGCAAGGGATTGCTTGCGGATTGGTGAAATTTCTGTAGTTTTATTCTATGATTCTATAATTAAACAATCCCCTAGGGATGGAGTAGAGGTAACTTTAAAAACTGAAATAAAAGAAAATCAGATAATTTTTTCAATTTTTTTTTGTAGAATCCTAATTTCCAATGAAAAAGGTTGTTTTTAATTTAAGGCTGTAAAGTTGCCCTCGCCCCACCCCCTTCAACAAGTGGCGAAGGGAATATGTTTGGTGCCATTCGGTACATTTTTGGAAAGTATTAAATCCGTGTTGTTTGGCTTTTTTTTAATTGTCTTTCTCGAGATGTGAGACCGTTTATATAATTTACTAGAGAGTCACGATAAATATTTTTTCTAAGTATAGCGCCATCTATGAACTATGAGAAAAAATGTTCATTATAAAAGTTAGTTATGTATTTTACCATAAGGAATTAAAATCTAAAAAAAATGAGGGTTCCTATTTTAAGATTTAAAACTAACCTTTGCTCTATTCCCAGGGGGTAGAAGTGGTGGGTCGTATTGGTGTAATTCGATAGATTTTTAAAAAATATGAATGTACATAAAGTTAGCGAATCACTTCTCGCAAATATTATGGCAAGCCCAATGAGAATTTGCCGCTAATTAGTTGTGGAAAAATTAATTTTGCCGCTCTTTTATTTTTTTTAATATTCGATGTTTCGCTAACTTCATATGAAATTAGCGAATCACAACAGCAAAAAATGTTTCAAATTGAAATCGACTTGGTGCTGAATTTGCCGCTTTTTTGCCGCTCATTAGTTGTGGAAAAATTAATTTTGCCGCTTTCTTATTTTTTTTTAATAGTCGATGTTTCGCTAACTTCATATGAAGTTAGCGAATCACAACAGTGAATAATGTTTTAAGTGTAAATTGAGTTGGTCTTGAATTTGCCGCTTTTTTGCCGTTAATTAGTTGTGGAAAAATTAATTTTGTCGCTTTATTATTTTTTTTTAATATCGCGTGTTTCGCTAATTTCATAAAGGTTGGAGAATTAGTGCGAAGAAGTCCAATTACTCGTTTATCGTAAGAGATATAAAAAAATGTTATTTAAGTTAAAGTTGCTGCCCAGAGATGACCATAATTTAAAAATATTTTCAAATATACAGGGCTATCCGTATTGACAGGGTGACACAAACTTATGCTTTTTTAAATAACACACCCTGTATATTTTTACATTTTTGGATTCTCCTTTATGTTTTTTTTCCTAAAATATAGGTTTTTCTAATAATATACGAAGTAGTTTAAAAAAAAATACGTTTTTTTGTTAATTTCGTAGCAATATTCACACCCTGTAGAATTGTAGTAATTTGACATAAACATTTCTATTTATGTTCAAACGATTTTTAATATTGTCTACTATTTCTAAAATTACTAATGTAGAGAAACGTTTAGTTTTAGTATACAGGGTTGGTCAAAACTCGGAATGAGTATTTTTTGAGTTTTCTTAAAAAGATTTTAGTGTAGTATTTTAGTATTATTCTAGTGAAATGATATTTTATGGAACTTTTTATTTATTAAGTATTCCCTATACCTACCTCAGTGCTTTAATTTGTGAGTTATTCGTGATTCTCTAAGCCACACACTATTTATTGCAACAAAAAATATGTACCTGAAGTTTTATTAGGTGACCGTGAAAATATTCAATTAAAATAATTTTTCGAAAAAAAAATATAATAATCTAGACTGGTCGTTACTTTATTAATTTTTGAACTAATTAATTTATTAATTGAAAAAGACATCAAAATACCTACGTACAAGATTGTTAACGCGTAAAATATAAACCAAAACATATTTATTTATTTTATTTATTTATTGTTCATACATATGACCTGGCCTCTAGTGACTAATCCAGGTCGTTTTTTTCCTGATGGGATTACAGATATTTTTTTTATATTTTTACATTTTTTACTAAACTACTAAATCTATTTTTACAATTAATAATTTGCCATAATCTACTAATTACATTTAACAAATTTAAAGAAACAATATATATTTGTTAAAATATTTTTGGTACTATCAACTCCCTTCTAAGTTATAAAGACAGTCCCTCTATTTTCAGAAGAGAGTTGGTAGTTATTTTTTTAATTTATTGAATTATTATTTTTATTTATTTATTTTATATTGAATTGTTATTATTATAATTGTGAATATCTATTTTTGAATTTATATTTTATTTTATTTATTTTAACTTTATCTTACTCAAGTTAATCAGGGTTGGATTATTTGTTGTCTTCTTCTATTATTATAAATTTCTTGTTGTTTTTTAGATATTATTTCTGTTAGATTGTTTAATATTCCAAAATATTCTTCATTTTGTAATATATCTCTTATTTCAATTCTTTCTAATCTTCTTCTCATTTCTCTATGTTCTTCATCTTCTATAGTATTTTCACAATGTAACACTATATGTTCTGGTGTACCTAGTTCTCCACATTCACAATATGCATCATCTTTTAAGTTAAATCTTTCCAAATATGTTGGGTACGGTCCATATCCTGTTAAAAGTGTACTAAACCTTGTTTTGGATTAAAATAATTTGGAATGTTTTCTAATATTGGTATAAAATTGTATAAACGTCTAGATTTTGTTGAATTTTCCCATTCATTTTGTCTTTTTCTATTTATTATTTCTTTTAATTCTCTTTTGTTTCTTATATCTAATCCTATTATTTGTATTATTATTTCATATTTTTCTTTTTTTTAGCCAATAATTACATGCTCTTTTTTGTGTTTCTAAATGCATTGGCATTACTCCAGTTAAAACTGTGAGTGCCTGTGTTGCAGTTGTTCCAAATGCTCCCGTCATTCTTACAAGAAATCCTTTCTGAGCTCTATTTAATTTTTCTGCATTTTTTTTATTTATTAATCTATGTGCCCATACACTTGAACCGTACCCTATAATTGATGCAAGTATTGTACTTAGGTATATTCTCATCTGTCGGAACGAAATTCTATATTCCTTCTGTGCTAGACTAGCAATGCTATGCATGATCTTTGTTGCCTTTTCACAGATACAACTCATGTGTTTTGTAAATAATTTTTGTTCGTCTATTATAATACCTAAATATCTTGTTTCCTTTTTTCTTTTTACTGTTTTCCCTCTAATTTTTATAATTGGATCTCTTTCTAATTTTCCTTTTATTAAACTATATGTTGTTTTTGAATCTGATATTGTTAATTTTACTTTATTCATCCAATCATTTACTCTTATTAATACTTCATTTGATTTATTTTCTAATTCTCTTCTTGAGTTTGCATCTATGATCAACAACAAATCATCTGCATATGCTATTCTTCCAAGCACTTCAGGATCTATAGTCAATTGTTCCAACAGTTCCTCTAGCATTAAACATTAAACTAAAAATCTAACATTACACCAAAACATATATAATATTCGCTAACTTCATAATGAACTTAGCGAATCACAACAGCGAATAATGTTTCAAATTCAAATTGATTTGGTGCTAAATTTGCCGCTAAATAGTTGTGGAAAAATTAATATTGCCACTTTTTTTATTTTTTTTTTTAATATTCGATGTGTCGCTAACTTTTGTTTACTTTGTTGGTGCAAAATGTAAACATATAACCCGATGACGTCACGACGCGTTTTGGGCTGACTGGTATAATTTGAATTTTTAATCGTGTTTAGGGGCCAAACGAATGACAAACAAAACTTTTTTATCTTTGACACATGTTTTAAATTATGTTCGGTTGTGGTTTATAACATTTTTCTCGAATTTATAATTTTATGCAAGTTCCCTATTAAGATGCACTAAAAATAAACAAGCACGAGGAGCACCACCAAATCATGATTTGGGAGTGGTCCTCGAACATTCAACGTGTCTTGGTTTGTTTATTTCTATCTAGTGCAGTTTTATTGTGATTATAGTGTAGACAGTTATGTCTCAGATTAGTTTTCTCAGTATTAAAAAAAATGAATGCATTTAAAAACAATTTGACCAAAATTTTGCCCAAGTATTATACATTTTTGTAATCAGTATTTCAAAAGCTTTTAAATGAGTTGTTACATCATGTACTTACCTATTTAAAAAAAATCAAATTTATGACTGTCACCTAAAGAGGGATCACGTAAAGTTCGAAACATTGATGCTATAATATATATGTACTATGATACTGTACTAAATATGTATGCACTATGAAATATGTACTATGAAAATAAATGAGTTAATATGGGGTGGGGGGGCTAACATTTATTCTAGCGCACTGTATATGTATATATATAAACATATATATATATATATATATATATATATATATATATATATATATATATATATATATGGCTCACAAATGATAGGAAGCCCGCTACAACCTGCCGATGAATGGAAGCCCGCGGTTTACGGGGTAAGGGGATTGTAGCACTGTCTTATTCCTACAGTCTTACGAAGCCCACTCGTATAAACGCGTTCACAGTGTATATGGATTACGCATTATACGAAGCCCGACGATGTTGCCATGTTTTAATTTACGTTTAAATAATACGACTGTTCTACGAGATCCTTATATGTGTATATAAGTCGTCATATTGCCTGTTATAAGAAGCCCAATTCTATTCAGCAATCTATACGAAGCATTTTAGAAGAGTCAAGATAGAACGAAAAGATGCATTGTTTCGGAGCAATTCAAACAAGATTATCTTTTTCTAAAACTTTTTTTGTTAGTTTATATATATGTTAAAGTAAAAAAGTTCTACTCACAGATTTTGCCGCTAATTGATTATTATTTGTTTAAACAATAACAATAATTGTTTTGTACAGTGTGTCCAATTAACACGTTGTCGGACACTGCGTCAAATGTATAAGCAAGTGTTGTGACACTATATGTATTTTGCAAAGTAGAATAGGGAAAAATTCAACGTATATAGACGTTGTGTCACATTACATCAATGGAAATTAGACGACTATAGACGTTCTGTTCGTCAACGTGAAAAGTTGTGCATGGTCTAAATTAAAAATAGAACCATCAGTTCATTTTTTTTAAGCCGTATACGAGATATTATGTCAAAAAATATGAATTTTACTCAAGAGTAAAGTAGCTTTATTATTCAAAATATTAAAAATTGTTGTAATGAAAAGTTGTTTGGAATTAAGAACTATATTCTAATGTTCCACTTCATCTTTCTAATTAAAAAAAAGTTGAATTTTTTTAATTATGGATATACAACATTATTTTCAGTTATTTCAATTATGATAACTATTTTATTATAGACCAGTAAGGATTTGTGAAAAAACGTCTATTTTTGGATGTGAAAGGTGGCATTCGAATTTTTGCAGATAAAGTAAGGTGATAACTTCGTTAATAATAATTTACTTATGCTCCTTCTCAAATATGGCCGGAACATTAATAAAAAAAATAAAATATTTAAAAATTCGAAAAACGTCGATTTTTTTCTGTTTCTTTGCTTATAACTTTAAAACGATTCGTTTTGGAACAAAGTCGTAGAGAAATAAAATAAAGATAATTGAATTTTGTATGATATCCGACGGGTCAAAAATGTCCTAACTTATTACCTTTTCTGCAATATAGCAATAAATACAAAATAAGGGGGCAAAATATGCCTGTTGTTATTCAATGTTTTTAACCACTTCGGTGGTACTTAGAACCTTAGTAATTCGCTTAGGAAATTCTTTGTAACACACTTAAACTGTGTACCAAATTTCATTAAAATCGACCTAATAGATTTTGCATAATAAATTTGCAATTTAAATGTTTTTAAAAAAGTTCAAATTTTTTAAAATCTTTCTGAACAAAAAGTAGACCATTTAGAAGTTATCTAATTTTTTTACATATAAAGAGGTGCTTTACCTATCTAATACACTTTACAGAATTAAAATCGGATTATTTAAGGGGCCTCAGCAATGTTTTAAACTTATAAATAATTTTTTGGCTTATAAACAAATAGCTTTGTTTAATAATAAAAAATTAATTTTTAGCAATGCAAATAATTAAAACCGGTATAATTTGATTTATACTTTCAAATTCTGTCAGCAGAATTGCTATTTTATTTTTTAATCAAAAGTTATTCGCGTTCAAAAATTGCACTTTTTCGATTTTTTGAAAGTTCCACTGCGTTTATCTCGAAAACTATGCATCCTACGAAAAAATTTGTAAGAACATTTTTTGCTTAGACTTACCCAAGAAATATAAAAAAGTGTTTTATTTTGCGAAAAATCGATGTTATGTAATTCCTCAAGTTGTTTGTTTATAACAATTTTATTGATATCCGGATCAACTGTTACCCAAAAAAATCGTGTTCCACGGGTCAAAAAATACATAAAAATCTTGGGTAAGTGCATCTAAATAAAGGAGCCCGCAGCACCCCCTCCTGGCCACAGGACTAATTTGTTTATAAGCCAAAAAATTGTTTATAACTTTAAAACATTGCTGAGGCTGCTTAAACAATCCGATTTTAATTCTGTAAAGTGCATTAGATAGGTGGAGTGCTTCTTTATATGTAAAAAAATTGACAAATCTTTGTATACACTAGTTTTTGTTGTGCAAGATTTTAAAAAAGTTTAATTTTTTAAAAAAAGTTTAGATTGCAAAATTATTATTCAAAATCTAGTAAGTCAATTTTAATGAAATTTGGTGTACGGTTTTAGCACATTACAAAAATTTTCTAAGCGAATTAGGAAGGTTCCAAGTGTAACCTAAGTGATGGAAAATAATTGAATAATAACAGGCTTGTTTTGCCCCCTTATTTTATATTTATTGCTATTTTGCAGCAAGGGTGATTAATTAAGAGACTTTTAACCAATCGCATCTGATAGAAAATTTAATTACCTTTGTTTTATTCCTATACGACTTTGTTCCAGAATGAATCGTTTTAAAGTTATAAGCAAAAAAATTAGAAAAAAAAAACGAAATTTTTTGAAATTTTTAAATATTTTATTTTTTTTATTAATGTTCCGGGCATATTTGAGACGGAGCATTAATCAATTATTAATAACGAAGTTATCACCTAACTTTATCCGCAAAAATCTGAATGCCACCTCTCACATCCATCTAAAAACAGATCCTTACTGGTCTATTATTAATTATACGAAAAAAAAGTTATCCTTTGTAAAAAGTTCTGCATGGCCAAAGACCTTAAATACAACCATCTTATATCAATTTTGATTAATTTTATACGAGGTATGTCAAAAAAGATAAATTTCGATCAAGAATAAAGTACCTTTATAGTTCAGAATATTTCAATGAGAAGGATGGAATATTCGAAGATGGTTTTTAGTGTTGTTCTGAAGCTATTTTCTTGTGGCATTTTTATAATTATTTTGATTCGGAAATAAGCCACAATTAAATTGAAAAAATAATTTTATTAACGTTTCGACGCCCAAATCGGATGTCATTGTCAAAATACAAAATATTACCGAGTAAATATTAGTAATATTTTATATTTTGACAGCGACATCCGATTTGGGGTCCAAACGCGAATAAAATTATTTTTTCAATTTAATTGTGGCTTATTTCCCAACCAAAGATAGATTCCCAACCTAGCGACCCGGCATTGGTCGCTAGGTAGATTGTTACGCGAGTGGTCGCGCGTGAGATTTTCTCTCACATATCCAAATTTTACCTTTTTTTACAAAATAAAGTTTTTAAAACAGTTTTTAAACTTTTTTTCTTAACTAATAATAAGAAAAAAAATGTAACATAATATAGATAATAATATAATAAAATAAAAAGAAATAATCGGAATTAAACCAATATTAATCAATCTCCGTATCTTGATAATTTACGGCACAGCACACAAATATAACAAGAATGCTCTGGAAAAATTGATTGATGACAATTACAATTGTTTTTACATTATTTTAGGTTTTAAGTGCCAAAATAAAATTAATTTTTATGTACAGTTCGTAACGCGGGTGGTCGCTTGATGAGAGAATGTCTCACTTGAAGCGCGCTGACTCAACAATTGGGTGATATTAGGTCAACTGAGTCACTATCTAAGCGGACGATTCTATTAGATTGTCGAGGAAGGATAGTTAGGAGACTAGAAGGAACTACAGATCTTATAATTTCCCAGAAAAAAAATTCTGTGCAATTTTCTGAAACCGTGAGAGAAAATCTCATATAGCGACCACTGGCGGGTTAATTATGGTTTTTAGTTCTAAACAACTTTACATAAGCACAATTTTCAATATTGTGAAAAATAAGGGTATATTATTTAAGTACTCTTGGGAAAATTCATATTTTTTTTATATACCTCGTATAAAATTGACAAAATTTGATATTAGACGGTTGTATTTTAGGTTTTAGACCCTGTAGAACATTTTATAAAGAATAACTGTTTTTTGTAAAATGAATAATAAAAGAGTTTTCCACCTACCTCTACCGAAAGTATACTTTTCCGGACCTGATTGTAGGGAGCAAAGTTGTACTTTTCCTCCCTAGGGAAGAAAAGTAAAAGTGACATCATGGTATTTCATTCATAAAAATATAACTTATTGACGCCCTGTACTTTTGATTTAACAATGTTTACATTTTTATTTTGACTTATATTTGACAGTTGACAGTTATATTGTACGTACTTATTAGTTTTAGTTCTAATAAATTTTGTTGGTTAGTTACACAAATAAATTAAGTAAAAATGAAAAAATGACTTGTTATTTGAGGAAGGTGGAAAAACCATATGTATAACATGGGAGTAAAGTGCCTTTTCCTCCCTTGAATGATTACTGCCCTCCGCTACGCGTCGGGCAGTAAACTTCATTCTCGGGAGGAAAAGAAGCACTTTCCTCCCTTGTTATACAAATATCTATATGTATCATAATTGAAATAAAAAACTAAAAATAATGTTGATTAGAAAAATTTTCAAAATTTTTTTTTCCATTAGAAGGATGAAATTGCATATCAGAATATAGTTCTTAATTCCAAACAATCATGTTAAATTATATAATTTAAAATAATTTTAAAAATATCGTTGAATTTTGTTTCTATTTTGTTTTTGATTATGCTGAATCCGAATATGGCATTACAATTTGAAAATGCTTATAAAGAAGCTCTTCTACACTATGTCTGCGTAGCAAGGAACCATATTTGAAACATTTTTATTACAAATTTTACGAAAAAAAGTTTATTCTTCATAAATTGCTTTGCATAGTCTAAAATCTAAAACCCAATCATCAGATATCAAGTTTTATCAATTTTATACGAGGTATGTCAAAAATACGAATTTTGTTAAAGAGTAAAGTACCTTTATATTCCAGAATATCAAAATATGGGTATTATAAAAAGTTGTTGGGAATTAAAAACTATGTTTTATTATAATTACATCATTATAATTGAAAAAAAAAATTCAATGTTTTCTCAAATTACGGATACCCATCATCATTATTTTATTTCAATTATTTCAACTATTTTATTATTAATTTTACGAAAAAAAGTTATTCTTCATAAAATACTCTATTCTGGTCTAAAGTCCAAAAAACAACCATCAGATATCAAACAAATATGACTTTTGCTTAACAGTTCAGTATGGTTTGTTCAACAGTAAATGGTTGAGTTCAATTAGTGCGGTCGTAAATATTATTAAATTTATCTGACCTGGCCCATTGTTAAGACCCACCCGGAGTGATAAGCAACCGAGGTAGACAGAGTTGGTCTTTTGACAATTAACACTGACTAGACGGTAATCCCATAATAAAGCAAAGAAATTGTACCAGAAAACATATTTAAATTTTACCTGAAACCGGACCTTTTATACTATTATCGGTTATTCCAGGATGTTTATAGTGGTAACTAATTGAACTCGACCATTTACTGTTAAACATACCATACCTTTTTAGTTCACAATATCTCATTTAGAAGAATGTAATTAAACAGTGAAACATATTTTGTAATTCCAACCAACTTTTTTTAATAACAATTTTCGATATTGTGAAATCTAAAGGTACTTTACTCTTGAGTGAAATTCATATTTTTTTACATACCTCGTATGTCAAAATGTAAAATCGTATGTAAAACCTCGTATGTAAAATTAATAAAATTTGATATTTGATGGTTGCATCTGAGATCATATACGATGCAGAGTATTTTATAAAGAATAACTTTTTTCGTAAAACTGGTAATAAAAAAGTTATTAATAGGTTCGAAGTTACGCAGACATAATGTTTAAGAGCTAAAAATATTTTTTTGTTGAAAATTTATTATTGTTCAAGCTTATTATTAAATATATTTTAGGTAAGTTTTAGAGAAAACATTTTTGATCACTTTTTATAAACAATTTTTTAGTTGGTAATTTTCGGTTTTTGTATTAGGTACATTTTTGTTATCTTTCTTAATTTTTGTCAAAAAGGAATAGTTTCATTCATAGTTTCATAGTTTCATTTCTAAAATAAAATTATTGAGTAAATTTTAAAAATACATCAAATGCTTTAAAAAATCACCTATAAAATTGTAAAAAATCTTTTCAAACTTGAGTAATACCGTTTTAAAGTGCTGGTAATTCTGTAAACTACGTTTTTCCTTAAAACTTACGTAAAAGTTTTCAAAAATTGCATTTTTGCGTCATATCATTTGAATTAAATTTTTGGCATTTTTTTGAATGAAACATTGTTTAGTAAGATGTTTGAAAGGTAAGTTGTGCAAATTTGAGAGCTTTATAAGAAAATTTTTATTAGTTACACATTTTTAAATAATGTTTAAACAAAATTCAGCCCACACCGTACTTATGCCCATACATTTTATTTCTTTTTATTATAACCATAAGATAGCTTAATTGTTCTTCTTTCCAATTAAGCTATTCTTTCTTGTTCCTTCTCTTAATTTCCTTCTTTCTTGTCCAATTTGTAAAATTTTATTTGATCCATTAATTAGAGAAATACACTGAAATAACTCAGCCGTGCACTTCGCTAGTTTACAGTGCGCCAATGTTTGTGAGAAGGGTGACTTTAGCGTTATAAATAAAAAATTATAGAAGCTACAGATTTAATTTTATAAAAATTTTAATCTTATATTTAGGTTTTCTTCAATTGTCTGAATTTTTCAAGTCAAGTCAGTTTTTTTCTAAAATTTATATTTTCGGGGTTATTTAAAGAAACATCTAATTTCGCAGTTCATTTGTTTAATAAAAAATGAAGTGCCCACTTCTAGAGTAGAACTTTTTAATATGTTGTTTATTAAACATTTCTTAGGGCCATCGGTACATAATTCGCAAATATTTTAAGGCTATCCCCACTCTTTCTGTCTTTACACCGCAAATTACGTGTAGTAAAATTGTCACTGGTATGGATATGTAAACTTTACTTGACAACTTCATCATTAACTGTAAAGATGGCTTTTGAATGTTCTTGGATAACTTTTACTAGTATAATTAATTGCCTTAATTGTTAATTCAGTTAATTAATATGATTATTTCATATTTCCGACCAATAGAAAGCTACAGAAATACAAATTAAATTGATCATTTTTGATAATATCCCATCGTCAAGTATATTACGTCAGTTGCCCTTCGTTGCTGTGAAAAATACATTCAGTGACATTAATGACAATTACTGTTTTAAAACTTATAAAAGTGATGACTTTCAATCGTCAAATATTTATAACAACTGTGTGTTTAATTGTACTAATTTGTACTTACATAAATAAATTACAATAAAATTTTGGTTTTAAACAGTTTTATTCATGAAATAATCGCAGCAAATTGCAGCTCGATCTCTGAAATTATTATCGAATTGTTTCCCTCGTGCCACTTGACGTAATTTCACTCCCCTTCGGGTCGTGAAATTAATACTGTCAAAGTGTCACTCGGGAAAAATTCGATAATTTCAGAGCTCTTGTGCAATTACTACTGATAATTTTTTCACTACCTATGTATTCAGTAATAATTTATCTACTGTACAACAAAAGCTAATAATCAATCGAGAAAAGAGGAAAAGTGATAAAGTGATTTTTTAATAATATATTGTTACTATGAAACGCTTACAATTTTGAACATCTGTAACAACACAATACTTGGATCACTGAATATATCCTGGTGTATTCTCTGCTTTGGATCTTCCATAAATAATAAACAAGAAATAACTTTTTATTAAGTTCACGTCTTAAATCAAGTATTTATTAAACACATTATCAATATTATTTAATCAACAACTGAAAATATTCCCAATGCCAGGTCAAATATTTAAAATTGTCACTGTCTGACTGACAATATGATGGCAATATTCTATTTACTACTGACAAAGATTTGGAAAATATTACCACGGACATTGTGTTCATTTTTTTTCAAATCCTGAAAAAAAAACAATAAATATTTTTGAAAAATTTAAACGCAAAATGAAAGACTAAATTATTACCGAGGGCCGAAAGTCTCTTACAATAAATAAAAAGTTTATTTTGAATGAGATATTTTGAAATTAAAAGTCACACTAAATTTTCTTTTAGTTTTTAGCCCTGTAACTTATTAAAATAAACATTATAGAAGTTCTCAGGGACTTTCGGCCCTCGCTAATAACGTAATCTCTTATTCTGAGTTTAAAATTTTCAAAAATAATTATTAGTTTTCTCAGAATTCGAAAAAAAAATGAATTCCATTTGAGTAGCATTTCAGCAGAAACTACGTGCCCATTCCCTTAATGAAATTAAAAAACATCTATATTGTTTGATTTTTTCCGAAGGGAAAATCTATATGCATTATTGTATTAAATATTTTGTATTTGTATTAAATGAGGCGCTCAGAGCAACAGTGGCACAGTCCACAAATTGAGCATTTTTAGATTAATACATCAATAAAAGCAGAAAAATTGGATATATGGTTCAACAGTGGTCTACACAATCTAGCTCTATATTTGGCAATATGGCACTACATAATGTATTGTTGCCTTGACAAATACTAAAAATACGAATGAAACAGTGGCCTAACCCTCAATTGTGTGGCTCAGACCCATCAAACAAGTGTTCATCGTATCAGAATCAGAATAATACGCATAATTCATAAGAATGACTATTTTTAATTTTATAAAGTAATATTTAATAATAATAACTTTAACTCCGTCCTTGACTGAGTGGTAAGAGCGCCTACCTTTGGATCGAAAAATCCGAATGGTTGTGAGTTCGAATCTCACCAGGGTCAGAAATGTTTCATTTATTATAAATTAATAAATGAAAATAGTTTCTGTCCTTGTGGGATCGGTACTCACCGGAGGAACCGCAGACGTTCGGATACAGTTAGCGTCTCTTTGCAAAGACAATGACGTCAACTTTGCAAAGTAACAAGACACTTACTCAACACACACACACTACACATTACACTAGGTACCTAACTGTTAAAAATTACCGTACCTACCATGCCAATGGCCATTAGTTGTCGAGGCATTAACCTTTTTTAAATAAAAAAAAACAATAATTTAATTTGTCATATTAATTTCCTATTTGGTAGCAAATTATGTGGCTTATTACAAACTAAAATAGTAAATTAGTAATACAAAGTGTTAATTTGTATTAATTGTATCAATTAAAATAAATAATTCTTTTGCGATTCAATTTTTAAATCTTTTTTCTGTCGGTATCTTACTGTGTACAGGTAATGCTAAGAATTACCATAATCTGTTCTCGGGAGTCTTAGTACACAAGATTAATGACGATGAACGACCCAAAAATACAAAAAATGTGCATTGCCAGGTAATAATAAAAATGTTTACAAGCTAATAGTACTTTGAGGAATATGCAAAAACGTTGCCAAACTTCAGGGCTTCTTATAATCGGTAGCTCAATGTGGGCTTCCTAACGCTGCTGAACTTCTACAGAGTATATACTTCTTTTCGCAGCGCAAACTGGTGGTAGATACCATGAACTACGAGTGTATGTTTTGATAATAATTCCAGGCATAAGCAGCCCGGGCTTCGTATTGTTAATCATGATTTCAGAGCTACCTATGGTACATTTCTAAAATTTGTCCGAATATATATGAAGCCCAAGCGTATTCACATGTTCTGAGCTTGGTTAAAATATCGAGAGATGGTGTAAAGTACGTTTTTTGGGGAAATAACATTAAAGAATTACGAAGCCCGAATCCGGGCTTCGTAAGGAGGTGTCGGGCTTCGTATGACCGGTGCGATATAGCGTTTTTGGCTTCCTAAAGTCGGAATCCATATATATATATATATATATATATATATATATATATTTAAAAACATAAGATGTAGATCTTTGAAACACACTCAGTGAACCAAAGATCCAAGGTTATTGGTTTAACGACCACTCGTACGAAATCAAATAGATGAAATAGAGAATGTGGAAAAATCCCCTTACGAACAATTCACACATCCACCATTTCGGGCTGGGAAAAATTTTTCGAATAGAATCAAAGATCCAAACACCAGTTCTTAGAAATGTGTTTCGCCCTCTTCAACCTCTCTGGGCTCGTCGGTAAAGACAAGAGGTTGAATATCTTTAGACACATTCTAATCAAAAAACAACATTCGAGACCTAGACATAGAAGGTGCGTAAGTCTACGGCAAATCCGACAATGACAGTCTCAAGTTTTAATTCCCTAATTACTTAAAGTAAGTAAAATATATGTTTAAAAACATAAGATGTAGATCTTTGAAACACACTCAGTGAACCAAAGATCCAAGGTTATTGGTTTAACGACCACTCGTACGAAATCAAATAGATGAAATAGAGAATGTGGAAAAATCCCCTTACGAACAATTCACACATCCACCATTTCGGGCTGGGAAAAATTTTTCGAATAGAATCAAAGATCCAAACACCAGTTCTTAGAAATGTGTTTCGCCCTCTTCAACCTCTCTGGGCTCGTCGGTAAAGACAAGAGGTTGAATATCTTTAGACACATTCTAATCAAAAAACAACATTCGAGACCTAGACATAGAAGGTGCGTAAGTCTACGGCAAATCCGACAATGACAGTCTCAAGTTTTAATTCCCTAATTACTTAAAGTAAGTAAAATATATGTTTAAAAACATAAGATGTAGATCTTTGAAACACACTCAGTGAACCAAAGATCCAAGGTTATTGGTTTAACGACCACTCATTTTAACATTAGAATGTGTCTAAAGATATTCAACCTCTTGTCTTTACCGACGAGCCCAGAGAGGTTGAAGAGGGCGAAACACATTTCTAAGAACTGGTGTTTGGATCTTTGATTCTATTCGAAAAATTTTTCCCAGCCCGAAATGGTGGATGTGTGAATTGTTCGTAAGGGGATTTTTCCACATTCTCTATTTCATCTATTTGATTTCGTACGAGTGGTCGTTAAACCAATAACCTTGGATCTTTGGTTCACTGAGTGTGTTTCAAAGATCTACATCTTATGTTTTTAAACATATATTTTACTTACTTTAAGTAATTAGGGAATTAAAACTTGAGACTGTCATTGTCGGATTTGCCGTAGACTTACGCACCTTCTATGTCTAGGTCTCGAATGTTGTTTTTTGATTAGAATGTGTCTAAAGATATTCAACCTCTTGTCTTTACCGACGAGCCCAGAGAGGTTGAAGAGGGCGAAACACATTTCTAAGAACTGGTGTTTGGATCTTTGATTCTATTCGAAAAATTTTTCCCAGCCCGAAATGGTGGATGTGTGAATTGTTCGTAAGGGGATTTTTCCACATTCTCTATTTCATCTATTTATATATATATATATATATATATATATATATATATATATATATATATATATATATATATATATATATATATATATATAAATAAATAAGCAAAATCATTGGCTAATACTCGTAAGGTGAATGTGAATTTAGTTGGAAATATATAAAATGATGAAGGGTCATCATTCCATACATTTCTGTGCAACTATATACACCGGTGTTTCGGCCTATTTGGGCTTCGTCAGTATAGTGTAGCAAGTTAAAAAAGTTGTTTGTTAACTTGTAAAAGGATTTTATATATTTCCAACTAAATTCACATTCACTTTACGAGTATTAGCCAATGATTTTGCTTATTTATTTTTATATTTGTACTCGATTATCCAACATCATTATATATATATATATATATATATATATATATATATATATATATATATATATATATATATATATATATATATATATATATAATCCTACTATCAATTTGGCATCGATACATTATGCATTTACCATCAATTTGGCATCGCCTTGCAAAGTGGCATCTGTATATCGATGCCACTTTACACTACCTTAATAACTTTTTTCCTGTACTTGTTAGCAGAAGTCTAATCAACTCTGTAGTTAGAGATTTGATTCCTTGATGTTACTTTAATATATCAGCTTTCTTTGTTTATTCCTTACTGACTTATATAAGTTTATTCCATAAAATGTTTGAGTTCAAAATGATGGCACAGTGAAAATATTATATACATTTAGTTCAGTGTTTTACCGTTTTGTCGCTGCCGCTATATACATGAAAACGTATATCCCACTTTCATTATCAATCATTTTGGCATCAGAAATTTGGCATCACTGTTGAATACAATATTATCCACAACGAAAAATAGGCAATTTGAGAATGTATATATTATTTTCATCAACAAATCATTCTGGCATCAAGTTGTTTTCACCCAATTTTGAAAAAATGTGAAAGCTTATAATCCAAGGATGGTACTAAAGGTGAGAAATTTGACCTAAACTATCTGTCCGTCGGTCTGTCCGACCGCGAATATAACTCTTACGTCATTATACCAGGTAGAATGACAAATGAGGTGTCAAATGAAAGCGTATAATCCAAGGATGGTACTAAAGGTGAGATATTTGACTTAAACTTTCTGTCCTTCGGTCTGTCCGACCGCAAATATAACTCCTCCGTCATTATACCAGGTAGAATGACAAATGAGGTGTCAAATGAAAGCTTATAATCCAAGGATGGTACTAAAGGTGAGAAATTTGACTTAGGCTGTCTGTCCGTCGGTCCGACCGACCGCGAATATAGCTCCTCCGTCATTATACCAGGTAGAATGACAAATGAGGTGTCAAATAGAAGCTTATAATCCAAGGATGGTACTAAAGGTGAGACATTTGACTTAGGCTGTCGGTCCGTCCGACCGCGAATATAACTCCTCCGTCATTATACCAGGTAGAATGACAAATGAGGTGTCAAATGAAAGCTTATAACCAAAGATGGTACTAAAGGTGAGAAATTTGACTTAGGCTGTCTGTCCGTCGCGTCGGTCAGTCCGACCCCGAATATAGCTCCTCCGTCATTATACCAGGTAGAATGACAAATGAGATGTCAAATGAAAGCTTATAATCGAAGTATGGTACTAAAGGTGAGACGTCGGTCCGTCCGACCGCGAATATAACTCCTCCGTCATTATACCAGGTAGAATGAAAAATGAGGTGTCAAAAGAAAGCTTATAATCCAAGGATGGTACTAAAAGTGAGAAATTTGACTTAGGCTGTCTGTCCGTCTGTCCGTCCGACCGCGAATATAGCTCCTCCGTCATTATACCAGGTAGAATGACAAATGAGATGTCAAATGAAAGCTTATAATCCAAGGATGGTATTAAAGGTGAGAAATTTAACTTGGGCTGTCTGTTCGTCGGTCCGTCCGACCGCGAATATAACTCCTCTACTATACCAGGTAGAATGACAAAAGAGGTGTCAAATGAAAGCTTATAATCCAAGGATGGTACTAAAGGTGAGAAATTTGACTTACGCTGTCTGACCGTCGGTCCGTCCGACCGCGAATATAGCTCCTCCGTCAATATACCAGGTAGAATGACAAATGAGGTGTCAAATGAAAGCTTATAATCCAAAGATGGTACTAAAGGTGAGAAATTTGACTTAGGCTGTCTGTCCGTCGCGTCGGTCAGTCCGACCCCGAATATAGCTCCTCCGTCATTATACCAGGTAGAATGACAAATGAGATGTCAAATGAAAGCTTATAATCGAAGTATGGTACTAAAGGTGAGACGTCGGTCCGTCCGACCGCGAATATAACTCCTCCGTCATTATACCAGGTAGAATGAAAAATGAGGTGTCAAAAGAAAGCTTATAATCCAAGGATGGTACTAAAAGTGAGAAATTTGACTTAGGCTGTCTGTCCGTTTGTCCGTCCGACCGCGAATATAGCTCCTCCGTCATTATACCAGGTAGAATGACAAATGAGATGTCAAATGAAAGCTTATAATCCAAGGATGGTATTAAAGGTGAGAAATTTGACTTGGGCTGTCTGTCCGTCGGTCCGTCCGACCGCGAATATAACTCCTCTACTATACCAGGTAGAATGACAAAAGAGGTGTCAAATGAAAGCTTATAATCCAAGGATGGTACTAAAGGTGAGAAATTTGACTTACGCTGTCTGACCGTCGGTCCGTCCGACCGCGAATATAGCTCCTCCGTCAATATACCAGGTAGAATGACAAATGAGGTGTCAAATGAAAGCTTATAATCCAAGGATGATACTAAAGGTGAAAAATTTGACCTAGGCTGTCTGTCCGTCGATCCCTCCGACCGCGAGTATAAATCCTCCGTCATTATACCAGGTATAATGGCAAATGAGGTGCCAAATGATAGCTTATAGTTCAAGCATGGTATTAAAGATGAAAAATTTTACCTAGGCTGTCTGTCCGTATGTCTGTCCATCCGCGAATACAACTCCTCCGTTATTAATACAGATAGAATGACAAATCGGGTGTCGAATGAAAGCTTTTAACTTAAGGATGGTATTATTAAAGA
This sequence comes from Diabrotica virgifera virgifera, assembly GCF_917563875.1. Classification (NCBI taxonomy): domain Eukaryota; kingdom Metazoa; phylum Arthropoda; class Insecta; order Coleoptera; family Chrysomelidae; genus Diabrotica; species Diabrotica virgifera. Next base: position 167,357,393 of record NC_065445.1, read on the forward strand.
TGAGAAATTTGACGTCGGAGTTCCGGTTTTAGAGTTGCAACCGTAAGTATTTACTATTTTAAAGTTGCCGAAAGAGAATAAGTGATATATTATTCAACGTGGCTTAGCAAGATGAGAACAAATGTAAAATTTTGGTTTTTACGTAATTTCCGCTTAAAAAGTTATAACCGGAAATGCCATTATTCGCGGTGTGCAAGTACTTGGAACGGATACGAGAAACGATCGTGCGCGAATAGCGGAGAAATATTGCAACTTTCTTAAATAATTCATATTGTCCATTGAAATTGTCAAATTGACGTACATTTCATACCTACTGTCATTGAAGAAGAAAAATTATATGTTGCTCTGCAATATTGATATTATATGCAATTATTATATGAAGGCAAATTAAATTAATTGTATTTTGCTTGCAGTACTGCATTTTAATAACTAATTTTATTTACTACATACAATTGTTTACGTTTTAATAACATAACCTGAATCTTATTTTTTCTTCTTATTATTTTTTTGGATTATGGCCTTGACAATTATCCAGTAACCAGGACTAATATAATTGGCCAATATAATTAAAAGTGCGAATAAAGTTGCAGAGCGTAGAAACCAGGTGTCGTTTTGCCGAACTTGCACGGTCCCAATAGACTCAGAAATAGTATACGAACACATAAATCGAAGCGTATTGAAAGGTTTGAATCTTTAGAGTTATTTCTGTGTAAACAGTTTAGTAAAAATGACTCAAAATTAGTAAATTTGTATATCAATCCACGCAAAGTTACACGAAGAATTCAAATATCGACTTCCAATTCTACTTTCGATTACTTTGGGTGAAAACCTAGGACTTACGAAGTCCAATTACTTGTTTTCTTTAAAAATAAGACATGTCATAAATATGCCTTAGGCATCATAGAAGACAATGACACAGAAAAATCAAACAAGCAGCAGGTCAAAAGGGCCTTAGTTATGTATCTTCGGTCCTATTGGTTCAATCGTGACGTACAGCGCCTGAAACGATGGGATTTAACTGGCAGAATACGATGGTGTAGACAAATGAAAATGACGGCATGTAATAACACTTTAAAATTGTAGAAATAAAATGGATTAACGCACATGGTATGACATATTATGTGAGAGTATTTAACAAATAGAATACGATTACATACGTCCAGTTTTTGACAAGCGACTTCTCTACATATGATAAACGCGAAAGGGCCCCAACGTTCACTGTTCGACATAGGCCTCCCGTTCACTGCATATACCCACTGCTTTCTGACGCTGTGACTTAAGAGGATAGGATTTAACGAATAAAACGACAAAGAAGACTAAACAAGGCAGATCACGGGAAAAACACAACTGTCCGTTTTATACTCCACAGGGAAGCATCAAATATTCAACGTAAGGATATATTATAGTATAACGGTATGATAAATCTTTTTCTTTTTTTTTTTTCATTTAGTGCATTCCGTACGTTTTTTAAACATAATCAGGAGAAGTTGTTGAATTTCTGAAGTCTATAAAAGAATTTCTTAACAAACCTTTTTTTAATTGTGTTATGGATTATTTTTAAGAATGTGTTTAAAAGGTAGCTCACAGGCTTATTGTTCAATGGTCTTATCACTTTTAAACGCCTGTCTTTTTTGTAGGACTATTAATTGTGATTTCAAACATTCTAGCGGGACAATGCCTTTTGTGTAACTGAAATAAATATTGTTATCCATTTAATTTTTTTCCTCAATTAATTGAATGCCTCCTACTGGTGTTTGGTCTAAGCTTACCGCTTTTCCCCATTTAAGCTAAACTGCTCGTCAAAAGTTAGGGATATAGAAAATTATGCTCATTTTCATAGCTAATTTTTTCGAGAACAGATTAACGGATTCCACTAATTTTTTTTAATATTTTAGATTTTTCGTTAGTATTTACACAGTTGTGCAAAAGTTTACCCAAACTTTTTTTTGTACTTTTACCGAGTGGTATAAGTACAAAAAAGAAGTTTGAGTAAACCTCTTGTTAGGTATTAGTTACGTATCTTCACTCCCATTGGTCCAAACGTGTCGTACGGCGGCTCAAATGATAGGAATCAGTCAACAGAATACAATGACACAGAAAAATCAATTACAGTAAAATATTGAAAGGGCCTTAGTTACGTATATTCGCTGCTATTTTTCCAATCATGACGTACGGTGGCTAAAATGGTAGGAATTAACCAACAGAATACAATGACACCCAAATCCGGTGTCGGAAAGCTGGTCGAGAACACTTCGTCGACGGAAAATTGGTCGACAACAGTTGGTCGACAAACAGTTGGTCGAATGCACAATTCATCGAATGGACAATTCATCGACGAACATTTGATTGAATGGAATTTTCGTCGACAAACTGTTATTTATCTTTAGGATAAAGGGATTAATGGTGACAAACGACGGGTAACTGGAATATTGTATTATATATTTTTTTTTGGGTTTTGTTAATTTTGTACCTAAATCTTACCGGAGGTATTGCGCCTTTTATAAATGTGTAGTTGTGAATTAAGTTTTTGATAATAAAATCAAGAGGGTAAGAATCGCTTTACTTTTAAACTCTTCACTTTTGGCGCATCATGGACGGCTCGTTTTTAAAAGAATCGTTTTAATTTTTTTTTGTATAAACATGCTCTTTCATTCGTTTAAATGTTGCTTTTCAAATTTTCTAATATTTATAAACAAAGCCCCGGTGAATTTTTGAAAAAAGTGGCTAACTCGGGTTTTAAGGGTTGTAGGGCATTAAATTTTTGTTTCAGTTTCTATAAGAATACCAACATGTCGAATAAAAAAAATTAACTTCCTACGTGTTGTTGTTCTGAAGCTATTTTCTTGTGGCATTTTTGGAATTAACTAGTTTTGATGGGAAATAAGCCACAATTTTACTAAAAAAACTGATTTTATTAACGTTTCGACGCTCAAATCGGGTGTCGTTGTCAAAATAAAACCATTTTTTTTAGTAAAATTGTGGCTTATTTCCCATCAAAATTAGTTAATTCCCACATGTTAATGCGGTTGTTATTTTAATTGTTTATTCGCGAACTCAATCGACTATAGGTGGCAGTGCAGTTGCATGAAAATGGCCGATGTAATTGGGATAATGCATTTTGATATAATTAATATTTTTATTGATGTAATTAATTAATATAAATAAATCATTCATTAAATGAACACACCAGACAAGCATTCAATCGACATCGATATATAGGTTAACGGATGTTTTGTTTAAATCTTCATCCCAATTCCTCTAGTTCAAAATAAGCGGCAGCACCCTCGCTTGAGTTCGCGAATAAGCTTAAAATAACACTACTTTTTCAAAATTATTTTATAATTATTTATAATATTTATTATAAACTTTTTATTCAAGACTTGATCTAATTTGATAAATTGAACCTTTCTCTTTGGTTTGATGTCTTTAGAATTTATGTTGACCTAATAGTTTATGCATAATAACGCTGTAGATAGAAGCTTTTTGGGATAAACAATTTCAATTTTGCAATAACTATTAGGTAAAACTTCTTGAAATTTTAACGGCTGAATACTTCTAATATTGTTCCTTTACTTACGCGAAAATAAAGCTTTTAGTGTATTTTTAGAAAAGTTATTAATTATTTTCAAAAAATCGACTTTTGAAGCTATTTTCCCAATAACTAAGCAACAAATTAACAAAAAGAACTTTCCAAACACTCATTTTAAAGAATTTTCTATGCTCTTCAGTAAAATTGTATCACCTTTCCATACAGCATACCGGTCTCCACCTTTAATATTTACAATCAAATAGCGATCTTTAATTGTTTATATATTGTTTATAAGTTAAAAAGTACGTTTGATTTTTTGCATAATTTTTATATTGGATACTGTTGTAACTAAATTTACCCTAATGCCATAAGCAGTTCTTAGATACCTGTATCAACGGATGTCACGAAAGAGGCCATTTATTTGCTAATTTCTCTGGTCTATCACACCCTTTCTTATCTGTGTTTACAATCCAAATCATTAAGCCACATAAAGAGGTAGGGCAATAAACTCACTATAGCTATAGAAATGCTTTTACTACAAAATTTTAAAAGATAAGAGTTATAACGGAACAAGTATGCATACCTGCATTTTAAGACCCAGGTAGATTTTTGGGGATGACACAATGACACTAAAAGATGGCTTTGCCGATGATTGCATTCAATTGAGATGGTAAGTAGGTATGAATCACCTCTAGTTATATTTTAATGGCTTTGTAATTTAACTTCATGGGGTACGAAAGAATTAAGAAACTTTTAAGAATTTGAAAAAACATAGTTTTTGGGGGGTTTAGGTGTTTTACACAATTTTTGAATATCCCTAAAAACTCAGTTATTTCAAATTATATATACGTAACCTATAAAAAACCTTGAGTTAGTCTATTTTGAAGTATATAAAATGGAGAAAATCCCAAAAAACTACCGAAAAAACCAGTTTTCCGGATTTTTGAAGATGGCGCACCTTACGAATAAATCTGAAAAAAGTCAGAAATACAGATTTTGATAAAATTCACAAAACGCAAAAAAATTAGACATGCAGCCATCGCCAAAAAAAGTTATACGTACCTATTAAAAAAACAAAAAACATTGAGGTTATGTACACTCGACCTTCGGGTCCATAAAAATATATGTTTTGTAAAAGCCTCAGCTGTGCGTGTGAATTTTTTGTAATTTATAATTTAATTGCAAACCAACTTAAAAAAAAATAAAATCGAAAAATTGACATTTTTTGATGTGGGGAAAGGGGAAGGGGGTGGTGGGCTAAAATTGCGGTGATTCTTAATTTTTTTAATCACATAGAACGTAAAAAAATAAAAAAAAATATTCAGGCTGTATCGACTTCAAAATAATACAGCATCATGCCAAAAGGGCCTTAGTTATGTATGTTCGGCCCTATTGATCCAATCGTGACGTACGTCGGCTGAAATGATAGGAACTAACCAATAGCATACAATGACATAGAGAAATCAAATACAGCCTCATGTCAAAAAGAATAGAATAAACAAAAATTTCTTTTGAATTAAATATTTGAAATAAAAAATCACACTAAATTTTCTTTTTTTTCACCCTTTCACTTATCAATATAAACATAAAAGTTTTTAGAGAGTTTCGCCCTCGGTTATAATGTAATCTTTCATTCTGCGTTTAAATTTTTCCAAAATTCTTATTAGTTTTCTCAGGATTCGAATAAACTGAATGCATTTAAATAGCATTGGTCATAATTTTGCGCCTACTCCCTCAAGGCTTAAAAAATGTAACATTTCAAAGGAATGGAGATATTTCAAAGATTCGCTGAGACTATAATTTTTATCTAATATACATATATCTGTAGTCCATCCACTCACGGTAAATATTGCAAAACCTCCGAATTTTAAACAACCGCTTGGATTGACATGAAATTGGGTATGCACATAGCTGACAGGTCAAAGAAAAAGTGATATTGTGCCGACGTGTGCTTTTGCCTTGGGAGTTAGTACAACCACTTTTATAATGTGAAAAGACATACATTCAAAATAAGTCCTAAAGTGGATAAACTGAGTAATTCTAAGCTAATTTTTGTTCTATAGATTTTTTCTTAACATACTGTTTGAGTTATTTGCAAGTGAATATATTATGTTCGTTTTTCAACAAAAAAGTCACGTTTTTAGACGGTTTTAGAAAAAAACTCAAAAAGTATTTTAACGAAAAATATTCTTAGCAAAAATATAGCGTATAAAAAAGTGAAAACAATGGTGTATGTATGAAGTCTGTAGACCCTGTAAAAGTAGAGTTGTAGTTAAGAGGAAACAGTAGCGATCAACAGGTAGCGAAAACGCGTTCCAAGATTGCGGCTGTAATTTAGAATATTTTTTCGGAATATTTGGCACACGTATTCGTAATATAATAAAGAATGGCGGTACAGAGCCCAATTTGAAAAATATATGAATATGTGGAAATTACTCTGTAATTAAATACAATATTTAAAAAACGAGCCTGTACCGCCATTAAGAAGAACAAAAAAATACACTTTCTTCAAATGAACTTTTTTATCCGATGCCTAGATTTTGTGTCATTTTGGAACTACTAAAATTTTGTATTTCATTAGTAGTTCCAAAATGACACAAAATCTAGGCATCGGATAAAAAGTTTATTTGAAGAAAGTGTATTTTTTTGTTCTTCTTAATGGCGGTACAGGCTCGTTTTTTTAATGTTATATTTAATTACAGAGTAATTTCCACATATTAATATATTTTTCAAATTCGGCTCTGTACCGCCATTCTTTATTATATTACGAATACGTGTGCCAAATATCTCGAAAAAATATTCAAAATTACAGCCGCAATCTTGGAACGCGTTTTGGCTACCTGTTGATCGCTACTGTATCACCTTAATGAAAAGCAGGTTCTACTTCGTCAAAATACAAATCGAATATTTTAACATGAAATAACCATAAAACGAAGCACTTTTCGGGAAAAACTCATGACTTACAACTGTTATAAAATGTCTAAAAAGTTTTATTTGTATTTTTATAAACGTTTCTAGCATCAAAAGTTAGTTAGCATCAAAATGAAGTCTCTTTTTTGTTAAAAAAATGTAAAAATCACCGCCTAATTTACTTATGTATTGTTTATGTGATATGTACATTTTTTACTCTTTGAGATATTTAGTATCACTAATGTTTAAGTTATTTTAAACCAAGGCATTTTTTTTCAAAATTAAAATTTTTTTATTTTAAAACCAATTTTTTTTAATAAGCATTTCTTGCCAATAAATCTTATAGATCATATAAACAGTATAATATAAGTAAATTAACTAGGGCGGTAACTATTAATTTCATATGGAATGCTAATTAGGTGGTGATTTTCACGATTTCTTTTAGCAAAAAAAGGGACATATTTTATTTAAAGCGTAACTTACTTTTGATGCTGATGGTGATAGAATAGATACTTTTTAAATAACAAAAATAAAACTTTTTTAAACACTTTAAAAAATTTGTGGCGAGTTTTCCCCGAAAAGTGCGTTATTTTTTGGATATTTTACGTTGAACTAGTCGATTTGGAATTCGACGAATAAGAACCAACTGTTGTTCAGCTCCAACTCTGTTTTTATTGTGTGTCCAGACTTCATACATACATAATTTTTTTTACTGTTTTATAAGCTTTATATTTGCTAAGAATAGTTTTTTCGATCAAATACTTACTTTTTGATTTATTTACGAAAAACCATCTAAAAACAAAAAATACAAGGAATTTAATTAGTTTATCCACTTACGGACATATTTTTACCTATATTTTTTCACACTCGAGAAGGGGGTGGTACTCATCCCCAGAAAAAAGCACACACTGGCACAATATCACTTTTTTCTTTGACATGTTAGCTATGCTTATGTCAAATTTCATGCCAATCCAAGCGATTTTGTAAAATCCAAAAACAGTGAGTAAATTGTCCAATGATATCTTTAAAAAAGACTAGTGCATTTTACAAAAACTTAGGTCAATAAATAATATGAAAACAGCGGAATATCAACCAATGTTGAATGTTTTTACAAAGTATTGTTTATTTTTCGCTACTCGAAGGGGACAACTATTAAACTGGTTTCTTCCACTTCCAGACAATTTTTTAACCGCATATGACATCAAAACCAGAATTAAAAAAATTCGGTTTCGACCTCTTAATACACGTAAATTGATCAAGTATATTTTTCTGTGACTATGTGTGTCACTTCCGGGTACACCATTTTAACCGGAAGTGGTGTAAAACTAAAAAAAGTATTTCTTTGTTCTCATTTTTCTAATGCGCGTCAAATTTCTAATCGCTAGTACCATCTATGGGTTATAATCTTTCATTCAACCTCTGTGATTATATCTGACAGACGGACGGACAGACAGGCATAAAACCGGACAGGCATAAATATTTGTTCTCGTCTTTCTAAGGCGCGTCGAGTAATACATAGTTTGTACTATTTCTGCGAATTTAGAACAATACTTCGGGTTGCAACTCTTTATCCTGAAGTCGGAGGCCAAATTTCTCACCTTTAGTACCATCTTTGGGTTATAAGCTTTCATTCCACATCTAATTTGTCATGTTTTAACCCGGCATCCGACAGGTGAACTTTTTTGCCACTAACAGACAGGTGGGATGTGACAAACCCCAGCATTGAAAGAGTTAAAGAATCTCAAAAAATATCTCTACGTTTAGATTAGTTAACAGAAACAGTAAAGATGCAGTAGAAATAAACAAACCAAGACACGTTAAATGATACTAGGAGCACTCCCGAATCATAATTTACAATGTGTAAACTTTGGAAATCATGACTTGGAATTTACAATGTATATACTGATGTGATCTTGATTATTGATATGAGATAATATTCTTATATGTCACTTAATTTAATCAATGTATTAATACTAATCTAATTAATTAACCAGATCACATATCAATATGTTTTCAATCTCAGGGCGAATTATAAATTAATTACTTACTTTCGTGGCTTCTGAATATTTCTTAATGGTTCCTAATCGGGATAGAAAAGAAAAGAGTAAAAAAAAAATACAAATATGGGTTACAATTATAATCAAAATATTTTTTATTTTATTCAAAAGGCAATCAATGCTTAATATTTGCTATTTCTTATTATTCTTAAACATAACATTTACAACTGGGAATTTTATTTCCTTTTGGTTTTCTATTGAAAGTTTTTATTAACATTTAACTATTAGGAGTTATTAGGGACAACTCTATTTAAGTTTGATGAAGCTTTTCTGATATTATTGATTATGTTATTCAATTTTTTATGTGGAATTTAATACGAAAAACCCATACATTCATGTCCAAACAAATGAGACTGACCTTTTCCTGGTGAACTGAAAATGTCCTCACACAAAACCCTTTCCTGCTATCCTTGGCTGCGATCAAACCTCGTCCTGGCTTCCAGTGATGTTCTCCTTTGAAAAACTAGCTCGAATAGCTCTCGTTCCTGCTTTTGTCGTGATGCTGTGTTCTACCTTTTTCGAAACTGCTATCAGCTACCGGGACACTCTGGGCTCAAGGAGGTTCTTTTACTCTCGACCTGGCCTACTTCTCGTTCCACGATAGATACTCCACACTCACGGAACTACCGGCTTTCTCACTCCTCGAACACTACCGTCTACTACTCGACTTCACTTCTCGACAGCTCAAAACATTCTGATCCCACTTTGTCATTCATTCACCTACTTTCTCAATATCCCTTCCAGATTCACAAATCAACCTTCCACCACCAACTCTCATTCTCAGTATTCCTCAAAAACCAATTTTTAATCTTTCTAAATATGCTTAATGGATTTCAAAAGAAAATATTTAATTCCCATTCTAAAATCACTTTCTACTATTTACAAATTTTAATGACCTATTCTCTCTTTCAAATGAGTCTTATTTAGCATAGGCTAATGATCGAAACCTTCCGCGAAAAACGATAATGAACTATCATCTATTTCACTGAGTTTTATTTAGCATAGGCTAATGATCGACCTTCCGAGAAGAACGATAATGGTACGCGTCATTCACTTTGTTTATTTTAAGCGCACTGTCCCGAGTTCCGTCTAATCACTTCTTAAAATTAAATATAACAATTTGTTGTATACAGGGTGTTCTAAATTTATATGCCCGTGGTTGAGAAAATTGAAAATATTTTATATTAAATTGAATCCTGTTTACAACCATCAAAATTTAATTTTCATATCAAATAGAAATATAACAATACATTGTAAATAATTATGATTCGGGAGTGCTCCTAGTAGCATTTAACGTGTCTTGGTTTGTTTATTTCTACTGAATCTGGATTTTAAATTTAGTATAAATTTCTACGTATTATGACTGTTTCTTGTTGAGAATAAAGAAAAAACTTCACCAATTATGGTTTCATTTCGAAAACAACGCACACATCTTATGGAAAATATAATGTCACTCAAATTCAATAAAATTTATACGAATAGATCCGTTTTAATTTACCGATCAAATCTTATCATTGCGCCAACTCTCTATTTTCAAAAATAAGAGCAGAAATTGATACAAATAAATCTGAAATCAAATGGGTAGGTACATAAGTTAGAGAGAGAAAAAATATTTTAAACTACCCAGATTTTCGGTACTCCATAAATCAGCGGATTAGTTTCACTAATCCGCTTAGGCCCAGCGGGATTTAAGCTCTTATGAATAGCACTCGGAGCAATAATGATTGTAACTTTAACACTTTTAACACTTTATGGACTCCAAAAATGTGATTTCGATAAACTTTAATTGCAATTTGCGCCGTAATTAATCATAATTAAGAGTTGGCGCAATGATAAGATTTGATCGGTAAATTAAAACGGATCTATTCGTATAAATTTTATTGAATTTGAGTGACATTATATTTTCCATAAGATGTGTGCGTTGTCCGTATTATGACTGTTTCTTGTTGAGAATAAAGAAAAAACTTTACCAATTATGGTTTCATTTCGAAAACAACATAAGTCCACAAACTTTAAAACATAATATCAAAAAAATAAGCAACATTTAAACTTTTTTGGTCTTTCAGATATAGGTCTGGATCCCGCGTATGAAAAAAAAGTTGATTAATAGCAAGCTGAAAATTTGTTAATAGCTTAAGGGTGTCTAGTCGGATAAACTTTGATATATGGGAACACTGGAACAGGGGCAGTTTTAATTTTGGAACAGGTTAAAAATTTGAAACGGTCACACCACGAAAACGGCACATGTATTTTGTCCGACAGAACAGACTTAAACTCTTCGAACAGAGATTAAACTCTCATGCAAAAATTAGACTGCTATTTATCACCAAATGGGCCTTTTAATGAGTAGAGCATGTAGAATATGTCAAATGACAGGAATTATGACAGGTGATAAATAGCAGTCTAATTTTTGCATGAGAGTTTAATCTCTATTCGGAGAGTTTAAGTCTGTTATGTCGGACAAAATAAATGTGCCGTTTTCGTGGTGTGACCGTTCCAAATTTTCAACCTGTTTCACAATTAAAACTGCCCCTGTTCCAGTGTTCCCATATATAAAAGTTTATCCGACTAAACACCCTTAAGCTATTAACAAATTTTCAGCTTGCATAGTAGATGCATTTATAACCCATAATACTTATATAAAATATAGTATTACTATCAGAATCTCTAACTACTAATGGAAAGATTTTTACGTTTTCTGAAAAATTTACACATTGTAACATACAGTGCTTCCATAAAGTAACGCATAATTTCATTATTTCGTAAACCGGCGACTTTAAGGAAAATTTTTGAAACAGGTCGATTTTTATTTTTAAATTACAATTTTTTGGCATATTACATATCATACTATTAGTGATGTCATCCATCTGGGCTTGATAACGTAATCGATGAATTTTTTAAATGAGAATAGGGGTCATGTGATAGCTCATTTGAAAGGGTATTTAATTCTCTATTTACTAATACAAACAATAACATAATTATATATACAGGGTGTCCAAAAAGAATTCTTTAATTAAATTAATTGAGACAAAAAGAAAAATGTATGTAACTTATTTAATTCAAAATTCGTTTTACTTTTGTCAGAAAATTAAATGTTAGAGCTGCCATCCACCTGCCTCTTGGAAGTTTAAGATTACGCTTAAGCGAAAATCAATATTTAGGTTTTAAATAAAACATTTTTATGTTTGCTGGCACCAATAAAATATATTTAGAATTAAACAAATTACATACATTCATCTTTTTATACCAATTAATTTAATTTAAATAACATTTTTTGGACACCCTGTATAAATAATTATATTAACAATTATATTATTGAATAGAGAATTACATACCCTTTCAAATGAGCTATTACATGCCCTTTATTCTTATTTAAAAAAATCAACGATTACGTCATCACGCCCAGATGGATGACGTCACTAGTATGATATGTATGCCAATAAATTGTAATTTAAAAATAAAAATCGACCTGTTTCGGTATTTTTCCTGAAAGTGTCCGGTTTGTGAAATAATGAATTTATGCGTTACTTTATGGACGCACTGTATATTGTTTCGCAATGACCCATTAAATTATTATAAATGCAATTAACCATTGACCATGTCATGAAAATGGCAATATAAAATTAATTTTTCAAATGTCAAACTTTAAAATTTGTTTTTGTTAACAAAAAAATAATTTAAATATCTATTATGAAATTCGTTACAAACAAAATCTGATATTTCAACTAAACGAAACAAAATACACAATAAAAGTGAATTATTAAACTCATTCAGGGACCCGTTCAGACAAAAGAGCCTACAACTGGTTTTTACCTGAGTGCGAGTGGAAGACTTGTAACGTGAAGCGATCGATATTATGTATCTAACTAGGTACTGTCTTTTCCGTAAAAATGTATATCTTGGCAACATCCTGTTGTTGCCAAAGTGATGTTTAAGCAATGTTTTTGACCTAGGGGGTCAAATTGTCGTTATAGTGTAAGGAATAAAATATATAAATAAATCGGATTACTGAAAATCCGACAACGGTGCCAAGCTTAAAGAAGTGTACTAAGCGAACATTCACGGATTATACCTAGAAAATGATAGCATTTCTAGGTGATGCCAAATGACTGCAACGTGAAAAGATGCCAATTTAATAGCGGGATGTATATATATATATATATATATATATATATATATATATATATATATATATATATATATATATATATATATATATATATATATATATATAAATATATATATATATATATATATATATATATATATATATATATATATATATATATATATATATATATATATAATACATATTATTCAAACCACTATATATATATATATATATATATTTGTACAAATATTTTTGACCGCACTGTGTTATAGTGGTTTGAAGTTTCAGCAATTCGGTCATGCGAAATAAAATTCTATTTGTTATTTCTCAATATTTCGTCACACTTTTGTGACTTCTTCAGGAGAAAACTGTAAATTTATTAAGATTAGAAATTAACAAAAGCTAAATATTTAGTTACTTACAACTATAAGAGTATTAATTTAGATTTTTTTTTATTTCTAACATATCGTAAGGGACATTGACTTAATTTTGATTTTGACATTTATTATTTCGGAGTTATGGTAACTGTAATAAATTTTATTTTCATAGAATATTGTCTGATATTTAAAATTCTTTTTTTAATAATGAATAGGTCAAAGTAAACCAAAGAAAATATTAACGGAATTTTAAGGTGGAAAAGTATGATTAATAGTAGAAAAATTTTAGAAAGGGGCTAGAGTATATTAAATTGATCTATAAAATGTAAGTGATGGTACATAGTGAGTTAGTATAAGGCTGATATTTTTAGAAATTAAATAAAAATTAAGATGGATTAATTATTAGATGAATAATTGAGTAATTTGTTTGAATTTTTACACTTTTTGAAAATATTTTAAAGGTTATTTATTATTTAGAATGTTACAGTAGATATTACTCAAATTGTTAGTATCAGTCTTATAATTAATAGATTCTGTAGTTTTGATAATATGTACCATCTCAAGGAAGAGTCGTTTTTTATAATTGTCAACTTGTTCCAAGATTTTTACATTGTTAAAGTCAAATTTATGTCCCGTCTTTAAATGGTGTTCTACCAAGGCACAACAGTTTTTTCTGATATTACAGTCACTTTTATGTTGAGTGACACGTTGCTTAAGCCACTGTTTACTTTGACCTATATAACAACCTTGACATTCAATGCAATTTATTTTGTAAATTATGTTGCTCATTAATCCGTTTGGAGTATTAGCTTTAGTTTTCGAGAACAAGCAATATCTAATTCACTTAATCAAAATATTCAATTCACTGTCGAAAATGAAAATGAAAATAGTATACCTTTTTTAGATACCAAAGTTATAAGAACAAATGATAACAAAATTATATTAGATTGGTATATATATAGGATATGGTACATGAAGAAAAATAAAGTAACAGCCCATACCGAAAAAGAATCCTGCGTACGCGAGTGACGAGAAATTTTTTTTTATTGCCCCCTCCTTGCAAGGTTGCTGGATCCGCCGTTGGCCGAGCCAAGCCGAGCTAAGCTCGAGCTTGTGAGCATCCCTAGTTCCATGCTTGAATGTGTGCTGCGGAAACCAATTTGATGTTGTGGGCTTAAGTTTCACTCTAGAGGATCGGCACCAACCGTTAAAATAGTTCATAGATCATTAGTTTGTACGGTGTCAACTCATTGGGATATTTTTGAGGTTTCAGTATCATGCGAATTTCCCCAACTTTGCATTGGTTCCAAGATTACAGCTGTATTAAATACTTGTTTCAATGCCTTTGTTGTCTATTTGTATTACTACTATTATTAGTATTTCTTTGCAAGAGTGAAACAATGCAGTGATAGTGTTGTTACACACAAAAGGTCATATTACCAAATTAAAAATTTATAGACCCTCAGCCTCTTGACACATATACACAAACACTTATGAAAATCTTAACGAAGCGAATAAATAACATCTGAACTTGATGTCTGTCAGCCCAAAGAACAAGCAAACTTCAGGACAGGATATGGCACAAATTACTGTTTGCATACCATATACCATATTTATATTATCTGAAAAATGTATTAAGTAGAAAATACCACTGGTTCTTGAATTTGTCGATTACGAGAAGGCTTTGACTCAGTAGAGTTTGAAACGGTACCGGAATCCCTAAAGCAAAGCCGAATAGACTACAAGTATACGAATACACGAAGACACAGAAAAATTCAACTTAGGTCGAGGAGTAAGACAAGAGGGCAATGTTTCACCAAAATTGTTCACGTCTGCTCGAGAGTCAATATTTAAGAACACGCAATGGCAATATATGGGCATTAATATAAATGGAGGAAGATTAAATCATCTGATATTAAATTTGCGATTAATATTATATTAATCGCAGATGACTTGCAGGATAGAGTTTCTATGATACATTCGCTTAAAACTCTTTCTGAGAGAGCAGGATTACATATAAATTTCGAGAAAACTAAAGTTGTGAACAATCTCGTAATAAGTGGTAATCTAACTATTGACAATAATACCATAGAACAAACAGACATTTACAAATATCTGGGATACAAGATCAAAATAAGCAGATAGAATTAACACATAAACTACAGAGACAAATAGGCCTGATATGGGCAGCATTTGGCAAACTAAGCCATATTTTCTAAAAAGTTCAATTTCCATGTGTCTCAAGCGAAAGGTGTTTTTCCTGTAAAAACTTATGAAGCAGAGACTTTAACACACTGACACAAAAATCCGTGAATAAACTCATAGTTACACAATGAGCCATGAAACGTGCAATACTGAACTTGAGCCTTCGAGACGATATAACAAACCAAATGACAAGCAAAAATCACTAGTTCAAGACGTCATCAAAAGAGCTACGACGTTTAAATGGAACTGGGTAGGGCATTAAGCTGGAACACAAGATAAACGGTGGATAAGACGAATCATGGAATGGAGGCCCAGGAACTATAAAAGAAGTCGAGAACGACAACCAACTAGATGGACCGACGATATAAAAGGCGTAGAAAGAAACTGGCTGCAAACGGCAGAATGTAAAGGTAACTGGAAATAACTGAGAGAGGCATATGTCCAGTAGTGGACGCAAATGGCTGATTGATGATGATGCAGGTTCACTTGTTATTATCGAAATTAGACTGTTGTTAGTGATACCCAGTGGGCATCAATTCTCTGGTTTTATGTGTTTCAATCTGGAAGCACACAGTGAATTCTTGGTGTAAAGGACTCCGCTGGTTATGAATTTTTTCTGAGCGTTTGGATATAGCTTTGGTATTTATTTGTTTATTATTAAATTTACGTGGGCAATATACTACGGGTACTGAGACAAGTATATTTATGGCCCGCTGCAAAAAGGAAGACGGCACATGGAGAATCAGGAGAAACGACTAGGTTAACACATTGCGTGCCACGTCGCTCATATAATATGAGAGACACATATTGAAATACACTATACACGTATGACTAACTTTCATGGCCGTGGATATCAGTGGTCCCTAAGACTAGTATTCCGATTAAAGCGTGGCACGCAATGTCTTAATGAATTGAATGAAAATTATGATATTGTAAGGTTTGTGAAAAGTCAGAGACTGTAATAGTTGTGACACGTCCAGCGATAACACGATAACACGATGTAAAAACAATATCACAATGGAAGCCGATAGGAAGGCAACAAAAAAGAAGGGCCAGAACGAGATGTTTGGATGAAGTGGAAGATGACTTTAAAACAATGGAGAAGAAGGGCAGAAGGGAGATCTAAATGGAATGCATAACCAGACAGGCAAAGACCCATCCAGTGTTATGATGCTAAAAGAAGAAGTAGAAGAAGAATATACTACGGATATTATCGGTGTGTCTGTGTTACTTTCTAATGGTACTGAGGCAACTTGTATGTTTCTTCTTATAACCTTCCAGTTCATAATGTTACTTAGCATTACGTAAACACAGTTCCCCATGGGCTGTATTATCTTAAAGTAATCGTAAAGTCGGTCTCTGCCACTACTAAAATTTCAATATTGTTTTTAAAGATACATATTTGGATTTCTGAATGTGTGAACTCATTTCGTCGGCATTCCTCTGGGATATGCTTTTTGTTGCAATTCTTTATGAATTTTGCAGTCTGTGTAATTTTCTGGATTTTTTCCAAAAAAATTACGCATTTTATTATGTTATCTTTTACCTACGTTATGTTTGTTTTACTCGATTGTCTTTTTAGACGAGGGCATTTAGCACAAAATAAATCAATTTTTAAATACAGCAACTAGAGACTTGCAGTTTTTTGCATTATGTTCAGGAATACGTCACGAAAAAAGTCTACTATTCAAAAATGGGGGGGGGGAATATATAATTGCACTTTAAAGTGCATAACATACATCCAAAAGTGCATCAACATGTCAAAATCAGTATACTAGGGAGCAAATTTTGTTATTCTGGGGGGTTTTGGGGTCACTGAAAAAGAATACGTCATCAGAACCGACCCCCGGATAACCTGGTGCCCAAGGTCACTGCAATGGACGTCATCTTCTGTAGTTTTAAGAGTTTTTCGGAACTAAATTGATGTAAATGGATTATCCATGGATTTTTGGGGTCGCCAGACAAGAATATGCCAACAGAATTGACCTCCGGAGTACCTGGTGCTCAGTTTCGCTACTAAGGCACGTCATCTTCTGGAGTTTCGGTGCTCAGTGTCGCTACTAAGGCACGTCATCTTCTGGAGTTTCGAGGGTTTTCGGCATTTAATTGATGCAAATGGATTATTTGAGGGTTTTTGAGGTCGTTTAACACAAATATGCCATCAGAACCGACCCCTGTGCACCTGGAGCCCAAGGTCACTGCAAGGGACGTCCCCTTCTGTAGTTTTGAGGGATTTGGGCATTAAATTGATAAAAATAGATTGCTCGGGGTTTTTTAGGTCGTTAAATACGTATATGTCATCAGAACAGACCAACGGATCACCTGGTGCCCACAATGGTTTCGGTATTAAATTGATGCAAAACACGGTGCCCAGGATCGCTACTAAGGCAAGTAATCTTCTAAAGTTTCGAGTGTTTTCGGCATTAAATTGATGCAAACGTATTACTAACGGGTTTTTTGGGATCACTAAACACAAATACGCCATCAGAATTGAACTCCGGATTACTTGGTGCTCAGGGTCGCTAAGAAGGCACGTCATCTTCGGGGGTTACGAGGGTTTTCTGCATTTAATTGATGCAAATGGATTATTGGAGGGTTTTTGAGGTAGTTTAACACAAATATGCCATTAGAACCGACCCCTGTGCACTTGGTGCCCAAGGTCACTGCAAGAGACGTCATCTTAGAAAGTTTTGAGGGATTTCAGCATTAAATTGATGAAAATGGATCACTCGATGGTTTTTAAGGTCGATAAACACAAACATGCCATCAAAACAGACAATCGTAGCACCTGGTGCTCGGTGTCACTTCAAGGGGCGTCATCTTCTGGGCGAGGTTTTTCGTTACTATATTGATGCAAACAAATTACTTTTAGGTTTTTGGGGATGCTGAACACGAATACCCCATGTTGAACACGAATATGCCATCGGAAAAGGTACCGGACCAGCTGGTGCCTAGGCCAAGTCATCTTCTGGAGTTTCGAAAGTTTTCGGTAATAAACTGATGCAAACGTTACTCATGGCTTTTTGTGGTTGCTAAATACGAATACGTCGTTAGAACAGACACTGGAGCACCTGGTGCCTTAAGCACCAGGTGCGAGATTTACGTTTTTTTCTGAAGTTGCGAGAGTTTTTTGGGAGATTCTGGAGTATCTCGTGATTACGGTGATCAATAATAACGCCAAAGCTTAATAACCCCATTATAATAGAAGATACTAAATCGATCTAGAAATAAATATAGGAAAAACCAACGAGTAATCCATTTGTACCAATTTAAGGCCGAAAACCTCCGAAACTCCAGAAAATGACCTACCATAGGCACCAGGTGCTCCGTAGGTTGGGTCTAATGCATATTCATGTTCAGCAGCACCAAAAATTCAAGGGTAATCCGTTTGTATTAATTTAGTACCAAAAACTATCGAAACTACAGAAGATAACGTGCCTTAGGCACCAGGTGCTCCGGTGTCTGTTCTGATGGTGTATTTGTGTTCAGCAACCCGAAAACCCATTAGTAGTACATTTTCATCAATTAAGTACCGAAAACTTTCGAAACTCCTGAATATGACGTGCCCTAAGCACCAGGTGATCTGGTCTCTGTTCTGATGACGCAATCGTGTTTAACTACCCCAACATCTAGGGATGGGAAAAACCTACCGGTTTAAACCTAAAACCGGTTTTTTTTCTTCGCAATAACCGGTTTTACCGGTTGTTTTTTTGTCCCGGTTATAACCGTTTTTTTCTTTTTAGAGTAAAAACCGGTTATTAGGTTTTCACGGTGATTAGGATTAGGTTAGGTATTATTTTGGATCCCAATCATAATTATTATTCTCAAGTAATTATTCCAAACCAAACCATAATTCAAATTTTATTTTATTTTATAAATACAGAAGCAAACTGAAAGTGCAATCTCACATCATCCAGAAACAATTTATAAGTTTTATTATAATATTTCCTTGAAAAGGTATTTGTAATCATAATATTTACATAAGAAGTGATCTGGTTGAATTAGACGCAAACATCATCTATTTTTCACACTTAACTCTTGACATTGAAAGTGGGTGAATGACTTTTTCTGATTACCATAAATAACGCTCTGACTATGAATATCGAATTACTGATTACGAATACGAATCTCCAAGAATTTCCTTAGGTTTTCAAAACGATACACCCATACACGAAGTATTAAATGAGTTAATAACAAATGTACCTATTCTACAAATATACAAACGTGTTAAAAGTAATACATGATCATTTTTTTTGATGGTAGTAAAAATAAAAGATAAATTGCATTATCCAATTTATTTTTAAGTAAAATATTTATGTTGATATTATTTTTTTAAATCCCATTTCAAAGAGTTTGGGAAATTTTTTATAAGTTGAACTGGTTGGAGATTTTTTTGGGTTTGGGAGGAGAGGAAAATTGGTGGGTATTTTAGATGATTATATTTTTAAATGGTAAATTAAATTTGCATCATTAATTGAATACAATAATTGCATATTATATTCTACTCTCATAATAATATATTCAATGATGATAGAACCTGAATTATTTCAGGGCTCTCTGTTGAGCAGTAGTAAAATAATAATTTTGGTTTACTGTTCTCTACATCTGACTACTGAAATTCACAAATCTTTGGGATTCACACAAATCAAATTTTATTTCGATCCAATGTATATATTAATCTTACGCTATATTATAATAATATTTAATAATAATCAATAAATATATAATAATATTAAAATAATAAATAAATATATTAATTAATAGAATAAAACGGTTTCATTAAAAATTGTGTTTTATTTATATTGATATTGATGTTCTTTCGATAGTATGTACTAATTTTGATCATATTGATATCGAGTCGAATGGAGTATCGCAAACTAAAGTGCATTGTAAATGTAACTTTGTAACCTATTGGATTAAAAAAAACCAAAAACCGGTTTTTGCAAAAACCGGTTTTTTTGCCGGTTATAACCGCCAGGTTAAACCGTAAGCAAAAAAAAACGGTATAACCGAAAACCGGTGTTTTGTCAAAAACCGCCATCCCTACCAACATCTCATGAGTAAGTAATCCGTTTGCACCAATTTAATGGTAAAAACCCTCGAAGGTTCAGAAGATGACCTGCCTTATTCGCCGGGGGTCAGATCTGATAGCGTATTCGCGTTCAGCACCACCAAAAACCTATGAGTATTCCGTGTGCATCAATTTAGTAGCGAAGACTCTCGAAACTCCAGAAGATGACGTCTCTTGCAGTAACCCAGGTCACTAGGTTCTCCGGAAGTCGGTTCTGATTCGTATTTAGCGACCTCAAGAACCCTCCAGTAATCCATTTTAATTAATTTAATGCCGAAACCCTCGAAACTCCAGAAGATGACGACCCTTGCAATGGATATAGGCACCAGGTACCCCATGGGTCTGTTCTAATGGCATATTTGTGTTAAGCGACCTGAAAAACCCCCCGAGTAATCTATTTGTATCCATTTGATGCCGAAAATCCTCGAAACTCCAGAAGATGACGTGCCTTAGTAGCGACCCTGGGTACCAGGTACTCCGTGGGTAAATTCTGATGGCATATATGTGTTTAGCGACCCCAAGAACCCGTGATTAATCCATTTGCATCAATTGAGTGCCAAAAACCATCGAAACTCCAGAAGATGACCTCTCTTGCAGTGAACTTGGGCACCAAGTAATCCTGGGGTCAGTTCTGATGGCGTAATCGTGTTTAGTGACCCCAAAACTCACCCGAGTAATAAAGTTTGGTCCTTATTATATTGATTTTGACTTTATTATATATATATATATATATATATATATATATATATATATATATATGCACTTTTTGATGCATTTTATGCACTTTAAAGTGCAATTATGCATTTCCACCCATTTTTAAACAGTAGACATTTTTTCCAGACGTCATCCTGAAAATAATGCAAAAAATTGCTGTCTCTAGGTGCTGTATTTAAAAAACGATTTATTCGGGTGTTTTAAGTGCTAAATGCCCTGGTCTATTTTGGGAAAAAAAGTAATATATTTGTTTGTTTCCGCCTACATGAATTTTGTGAATTATATGATTTATGTTTATTAAGAAAACTACAGTTAGAAACAGTTGCAATCTAAAAATCTTTATTATGACAATAATGTTTTTAACTTATTACATACTGTAATACATAAAATACATATAAAATAAAGGTAGATAAATACACAATTTTATAGAAACCAGATGTAACATTAGGTTTGAACATTTCATTAAGAACACTAGTTTTTATCACTTAAAATCACTGGTTTGGTTTTATGTTCCAACTCACTGACCCACACGTATACCTAAGTTAAATAAGTTAGGGTTAACGCCAACGTTAACGCCAACGCCAGGTTTGCCAACGTCAACGCCAACGTTAACGCCAGAGTCCTTGCCAACGCCAACGCCACCGTTACCGCCTCCTCCCCATTGAGGATTCGGCGCAGGTACTGCGGATATAGTTTGGATTACCAAAAGAACGACGCAGAGGGATGCCTAGAACAAAAAATAAATGTTTAATTCCCATTTCACAGAGACATTACTAAATATAACCTATATTGTATTGTTTACTCTAAATCAGGGGCTCTCAAACTTTTTGAGTCATGTACCACCTACAGTTCTTTTTATTATTTTTGGTACCACCTATATTTTTAGATTGTATTATCAAGACTTACTAAGCACTACTATTTTAATTTTTTTTGTGTCTTGTGTACCACCGCAAATAATGAGATGTA
Source organism: Diabrotica virgifera virgifera (assembly GCF_917563875.1). Classification (NCBI taxonomy): domain Eukaryota; kingdom Metazoa; phylum Arthropoda; class Insecta; order Coleoptera; family Chrysomelidae; genus Diabrotica; species Diabrotica virgifera. Next base: position 167,379,333 of record NC_065445.1, read on the forward strand.
CCACCAGTGGTACATGTACCACAGATTGAGAACCGCTGCTCTAAATTGTTCGCAGTGTAAAATCTTTCTAGGCTAGTCTTTTTAAAGCTACGACAATTATTGTGTTATTTCATTTCAACTGAACGAGCTTTGGGGCTATGCTAGTAAAAGTAATTCATTATACTATAGGAAACGAAGCATTTAAAAATCGATAAATTACTGGCCGCTATTTTTCAACTGGAACATCTGAAACTTTTTTAAAAGGTGTTTTTAAAAAACTTTTTTCATTCATAATTTTTTATTTATAAATAATTGACGCAGAATGAAGTACCATTTTTGTCCTGAAAAACAATTAAATAATCTGCGCCAATTTAACCTCCACAAAAAAAATACACCATGTGAAAGGATATGAAAAATACACATTAAACAATAAGTCTACGACTCATAGAATCAAAAATGTTTTTTAATGCACAGAGTAATAATTGTTTTAGTCGGGTATCTTTTGCCAGAAAAGGTAGATTCATACACACAATCTTGAACTTGATTATTTATTCGATAGCTTATAAAGCCAGTGTGCTATCTTTAAAATTTGGCAAAAATTTTCCATGGCAACCTATTCATTTATAGCAATTTTAAACAAGTTATAAAAAAATGCTTTTCTCGATTCGAAATAAATTTTTTGATAATTTGGGATATTTTAAGACTTTTACTATATTATTACTTACTATTTTACTATTTTATATATTATTTACTACTATTTTACTTACTGTAAGCGCAAATATGCAAATAAACAATTACGAAGGCCGAAAAAGCAAAGTTTAATGTTTTCGAGGTCATTATTCAGTAGGTTGGATATCGAATTCAAAAGAAATATGAGAGGTAACCTTAAAGTAGTTTCAAAATAAACAATTTTCGATTTGACCATATCAATTAATATCCACGAAAGAATAAATTGGTTTAAAATAAAAATAACTTTTGCTGTTAATATTGGGAAAGTAGGGGAATGGCGGGTACAACGGGGTGGACGGGCAAGACGGGGTACCGCGATTGAGAACGAAACCCCCAACTCTATCTACTTTGTACCGTCACAGGTACTTCCAGGAGACGAGCCTCTGTAATTTGATCGAGTTTTAAACCGGTAGTGCAAACAATACCGTTGTAGGCGACTGAAGTGTATTGTGTGACTAACGGACGAGTAGTAGTTGTAATTGTTAAGACCGATTTAAACTAAGGTAAGTACTGTTAGGTTATTTGCACATTTTTTTTTTTTCATTTCAGCTAAACATGTACTATTTTGAGCGTAATATGTCGTAGCGGTTGTTCAAATAAACAATGTTTTAAGAATTTTTTAACACTTAACCTAAAAGAAATGCAAAGCGGGCTAAACGGGGTAGAGTAGGGTAGGGTAAAATGGGGTACCCCATTTTGCCCTTCCTTAAATTAGGTACTTTGTTTCAGATGGTGTTTAAATACAAACGTGTCACTCAGAGGCAGAGCTGGTCTACACAGTCTATGGAAGGGGCGGTCAGAGCTGTAATCAACGGCGAAATGGGACATTGCCGTGCATCGGTTCAGTTTAATGTCCCACAAACCACACTCGAACGTTATGTGAAAAAACGAAAAAATGATCCAGATGTGCCTATTTCAAAAACTATGGGAAATTACAAGCCAGTTTTTACACAGACGCAGGAACAGGAAATCGCTGGTTACCTAAAAAATATGGAAGAACGATTATTTGGGTTTATTTGGAAAAGCTTGGATGCAAAGCTTCTTAAAGAGACATGCGGAGCTGTCGATAAGAAAACCTGAGGCTACGTCTGGAATGAGAGCTAGAGGGTTCAATAAAGTTGCTGTTTCACAGTTTTTTACACTACTGGTAGAAGTAGTTGAAAAGTATAATTTTTCAGCAGAAAAAATATATAACGTCGACGAAACCGGAATTACAGTGAATCCAAAGGGAAGTTCCAAAGTTATAGCTACGAAGGGTAAACGGCAGGTGAGGAACTTAACATCCGGAGAACGCGGAGAGTTAGTAACTGCGGAGATATGTTTTTCAGCAGCAGGTGCTTACATGCCTCCTATGTTGATTTTTCCTCGCAAAAGAATGCAGCAAGGGTTCATGGATGGACTGGTGCCTGGTGGTTGGGTGGAGTTGAATCAAAAAGGGTGGATAGACATGGAATTTTTTTTTTAAATGGTTTAAGAAATTCGTAAAATTTTCTAAAGCGTCAAAAGAAGCACCGGTGCTTCTTTTATTGGACGGCCACTCTTCCCATACAAAGAATTTGGAATTAATAAATTATGCAAGAGATAACGGTGTAATTCTCTTATGTTACCCTCCTCACACAACTCATCGGCTGCAAGCTCTTGACGTCTCATTCATGAAGCCGCTAAGCACTTATTACGATGACGAAGTGAGAAAATGGCTGAGAACCAATCCAGGTAGAGTAGTGACATTTCACCAACTCTCATCATTATTTAGTGCTGCTTTTATAAGGGCGGCTACAATGACAACTGCTATAAATGGGTTTAAAAATACTGGGGTGTGGCCTGTAGACTTAGGTGTTTTTTCTGACGCAGATTTTTTGCCATCTGCAACAACTGAGATTGAAAAAAGAGAGAGAACTCCTGAACAAAATTGTGAGGTCTATCGAACTAGCAGTAAGCCAAACCAGCAAACAAATAATAATCCGACGTTTTCTGATGCAGTGCCATCAACTTCAAAAGCTATTACTCAATTCGAAGAAATAACACCAAGAAAGAAAACGATACCCACCGTTAGCCCACAACCAGACACATCAAGAGCTACTGTTCCATTCGGCGAAAGAACCCCTGAAAAGAATACAACACCAATCAGCAATGCGAAGCCAGGTACCTCTAGTTCTAATGATTCAGCTTTTCCGATAGTATCACCAACCGTTTTTATGCCTATTCCGCAAGCCAGTGCTGCAACTAAACGGAGTTCACACAGAAAGGGAAAGACTGCTATTTTGACTTCTACTCCTTACAAGAAAGAGCTGGAAGACGCTTTAGAAAAAAATAAGCCGAAAAGAATGCCAATGCTTGGGGTAGTAAAAAGAAAAATAGGAACCATCAAACAAACCGATAGTATTAAAGGGAAAACTATCACGAAAAAAGTAAAAGTTTCTAAAAAGTGTGATTCTTCAAGTGATAGTGAATCATGTGCTAGTGACACAGAGTGCCTTTATTGTGGAGATCTTTATTCTACATCCTCTGAAGGATGGGCTTCATGTTCCAGGTGCATTCGTTGGGCGCATATGTCATGCGCTGGGATTGAAGAAGATGACGAAGAGATTTTTGTTTGTGAACTCTGCAAATAGGTAGTTTACGTGTTTATTGGGTTATTATGCCTTATTTTGATCCTACCCATTTTACCCTACCTGACGGGTAAAACGGGGTAAAAGGACTTTTCTTAATTTTTTATTGTTTTCATGTTGTATTTGTTTTTTGCTAGGAATAATTTATGTTTTTTTTGGATGTCCAAATATGCTTTTATTAATAAAATCATATGATGTTATTGTAAATATACACATTTTTTTTGTACTGATCTTTCAACCTTAAGTACCCCATTTTGCCCGCCTTTCCCCTACTGTCGCGATAAATACTTTTTTTTATGAATCTAGTAGTTTTGTTATGAATAGATGATTTTCGAAGTTGTATGTTTAATAATCACTTACGTACATTGTTCCTGTCACTTAAAATTCCTTGTGTGCGACAAAATATATGACGCACTGAAACAAGATTGGGATAAACTGTAGCATCATTCATTTGATTAAAACAAGATTCAGCTTGTGGGTAAGAAATAATCAATGTATTTCGAACCTTTAGTTCAGACGTTCGTCAAGGCCATATATTATATCCCAAAACACAGCGGTATAATATAATTTTGTTTGTGGATTTTTTGAGCTGACTACATCATATAACATCAAAATCGTATTGGATAATTTGAAAATACTTGACCGAATTTTCATCCAATATTACTTGTTCTTTTTTTAATTCGATATCTGACCTATTGAAAATGACCCCGCAAAATGCTAGATTGTTTTTTCTTTAGCATTTTTAACTGTATATTTGCATTTTTTACTCTTAGGACCGGTTGTTCGAACGCTAATCAACATTGATCACTATCAAATATTTAATTACTGTCACAACTGTCAATGTCAACTTTGGTTGGGTTACTGAAAACATAGTTAATTATAATTATGAGATTAGTTAGTCAATTAACATAACAATTATTAACATAATTGATTAACTAATTTCATAACTGTCATAAATAATTATGTTTTCGGCAACCCAACCAAAGTTGACATTGACAGTTGTGACAGTAATTAAATATTTGATAGTGATCAATGATGATTAGCGTTCGAACAACCGGCCCTTAAAGTAAGAATTTTACGGAATAATTACAAACATAGCTTTTGTTTTATAGTCCAGGACGGATCTGTTTTGAGATGGACGTTGAGAGGTGACTCAAATTTTTTTGCAGAAATTGCTTGAAAATAAATCAAATAATAATATTTGAGTTATCCTCCCTCTCAAAAAGGTCCGGAACATTGTTTAAATAATCAAAATGTCAAAAATTGAAGGAAAAATTCGATTTTTTTCTTTGTTTTTTGATTATAACTTTAAAAGTATTCATTTCCGAGAAAAGTTGTACTGACATAAAAGTTGCGTAATTCGATTTACTACAATATAGAATTGGTTAAAAATTTAAAAAATAGTAACCCTAGTTGCAAAATAGCAATAATTGCGAAAAAACCATACAAAAACAAGTATTCGCATTTTAGTTTTTCAACCATTTATGCTACACTTAGGAGCTTCATATTTCTCCCTGAAAAACTTTATGATACAGTAAAACAATACTGTAAATTTCATTAAGATCGGTTCAATAGATTTTGCAAAATAAATTTTGCAATATAGCTTTCGCAAAAAAAATTCATTTTTTCAAAATGTTACAGGACTGAAAGTAAAGCAGATAGCAAGTTGAATTTTTTTTTGCTTATAGAAATGTACTCTACCTTTCATTTGCAATTTTCAAAATTAAAATCGATGAATTACCACGGCGTCAGAAAATTTTTGAAATAAACAATAATTTTTGGTGCTACGCGCAGGACAGCTGTGTTCGATTCACACAGGTTGATTTCCACCAAAATTTCTTCTAATCTTTATCTAATATATTACTTTCTTACTCTATATTTTGTTGTATTTTAATATTTTAATTCCACAAAAATCAAACTAATTTTATTATTGTTTGTGAAATATTGTTTAAACAATTGAATATATTTAAAAATAATAAACTTTTATTATTTAAGTTAAAATATATGAACAAAGAAAGTTTTTGCTAATAAAAGTGTTATTTCAAAGGATAGAGTACGTGTTTTTATTTTGCAATAAACAAATTTATTTATTTATATCGAAATGTCATAAAAATTAAAATGTATCAATCATTATAAAAGGTCATTGAAATGCCCAATCAGAGCAACCTATCCGCTGTCCTGCGCGTAGCACCAATAATTAATGCTTATTTAAAAAAATTCCTGACGCCGTGGTGTTAGGCGATTTTAATTTTGCAAAATTGAAAATGAATGGTACAGTACACTTCTATGTGCAAAAAAATTTTTCAACTTGCTATCTGCTTTATTTTCAGTCCTGTAACATTTTGAAAAAATGAATTTTTTTTACGAAAGCTGGATTTCAAAATTTATTTTGCAAAATCTATTAAACCGATCTTAATGAAATTTACAGTATTGTTTTACTGTATCATAAAATTTTTCAAGGTGAAATATGAAGGTCCTAAGTGTAGCATAAATGGTTGAAAAACGTAAAATGCGAATACTTGTTTTTGTATGTTTTTTTCAAAATTATTGCTATTTTGCAACAATTGTGAGTATTTCTTAAATTTTTAACTAATTCTATATTATAGGAAATTTAATTACGCAACTTTTATGTCAGTACAACTTTTCTCGGAAATGAATACTTTTAAAGTTATAATCAAAAAACCAAGAAAAAAATCGAATTTTTCCTTAATTTTTTGACATTTTGTTTATTTAAACAATGTTCCGGACCTTTTTGAGAGGGAGGATAACTCAAATATTATTATTTGATTTATTTTCAAGCAATTTCTGCAAAAAAATTTGAGTCACCTCTCAACGTCCAAATGTACTAATATTTTTACAGATCCGCCCTGGTCTATTAAAATAACACGTATTACTAAAAGTGATTTCGAATCGAAAAAAGGAACCAGAGGCACCAGAAGCACAGAAAGCTGGAAATTGAATGGAGAAAAGAAGACATAGTACAGAGCAAGTCTGCAGACAGAAGTATAGTTTAAAAACTTTTATTAGACAATATTGTGAAGAATTTGAAAGAACATAGAAATCAAAACCAATATATAATTGCAATAGTTGGCAATAGTGGCATATACTGAAAGATATAAGTGGGAAACTAGTGTTGAATACTAACAAAAAATAAAAGGGATGAAGATGGACATAATACATATTATATATCAATGAGCTGATCAAATAATATAGAACAGAACAGATGGAAGTAGAAGTATAAGATGGTGTGGTATTACAGATATTAAAAAAGTGGATGAAGATGGACACAATACATATTATATATCAATGAGTTGATCAAAGAATATAGAACAGAACAGAACAGATGAAAGTATAAGATGGTGTGGTATTAGAGATATTAAAAAAGAAATTGAAAATAGTAAGAAACACCAAAAATGGCAAAGCAGTAGGTCCAGACCGAATACCAATAGAAAGTAGGGATGAGAAAAACCTACCGGTTTTTTACTTCGCAATAATCGGTTTTACCGGTTATTTTTTTGTCCCGGTCATAACTGGTTCTTTCTTTTTAAAGTAAAAACCGGTTATTAGGTTTTTACGGTGATTAGGATTAGGTTAGCTATTATTTTGGATTCTAATCATAATTCTTATTCTCAAGTAATTATTCCAAACAAAACCATAATTTAAATTTTATTTTATAAATACAGAAGCAAACTGAAAGTACAAACTCACATCAGCCAGAAACAATTAAGTTTTATTATAATATTTCGTTGAAAAGGTATTTTTAATTATAATATTTACATAAGAAGTGATCTGGTTAAAGTAGACGCAAACATCATCTATTTTTCACACTTGACTCTTGACATTGAAAGTGGGTGAATGACTTTTTCTGATTACCAAAAATAATGTTCTGACTATGAATATCGAATTACCGATTACGAATACGAATCTCCAAGGATTTCCCTACGTTTTCAAAACGATACACCCATACAGGAAGTATTAAATGAGTTAAAACGTACCTATTATACAAATATACAAACGTGTTAAAAGAAATACATAATAATTTTTTTTGATGGTAGTAAAAATAAAAGATAAATTGCATTATCCAATTTATTTTTAAGTAAAACATTTATATTGATATTATTTTTTTAAATTCCATTTGAAAGGGACTGGGAAATTTTTTATAGGTTGAAATGGTTGGGTTAAATTGTATATTATTGCAATATGTATATATTAATCTTACGCTATATCATATTTAATAATAATCAATAAATATATAATAATAATAAAATAATAAATAAATAATAAATAAACAGAGATCTGGTACAGATATCTGGAAATTCAAATACGAAGACAATGGAGAATGCAAAGTACCCAGACGATACCTATTATTATGTATACTGCAGGAGTCATTCCGAAGAATCTCCTCGAAAGCATAAAAAAGCTGGGTCTAAATGAACATCTACAAGACCATGCAGAAAGCTGTACTACTCGCAACGGCCAGATGTGTACGAAAATTTTTTAGGAGATACACCTGCATACCAAGTCACCTAGGGCTCGATAACACCGTTATAACACGGAATGAGTCCCACCAGAGCTCAATCCTTTTGATACCGTAGGTATCTGAGATGAGTCAATTTTCCCCTTGTGTGAGCTGTATGGCTAAATCTGGATAATATAACAATTAATAGAATAAAATAATTTTATTAAAAATTGTATTTTATTTATATTGATATTGATGTTCTTTCGATAGTACTAATGTTGATCATATTGATATCGAGTATCGAGTCGAGTGGAGTATCACAAACTAAAGAGCATTCTAAATGTAACATTGTAACCTATTGTATTAAAAAAACCGAATACCGGTTTTTGAAAAAACCGTTTTTTTTTGGCCGGTTATAACCGCCAGGTTAAATCGTAAGCAAAAAAACCGGTATAACCGAAAACCGGTGTTTTGTCAAAAACAGCCATCCCTAATAGAAAGCTTAAAATTTGTAAATATTAAAACCTTAAACATTAGTCTTGTTTAACACAATATACAAAAAAAGGACATATACCGAAACAATGGTTACTATTCACCATTTGGGATATCCCTAAAAATATAGACGGTAAAGATTGTAGTGAATACAGAACAATATAATTTATAAATCAAGTTTTCAAATTATGCCTGAAAATAATAAACGGCAGTGTAAATAAAAAACTGGAAGAAATAGACGATAGTCGGTTTGGGTTCAGAAACGGACTAGGAACCACAGAGGTGTTATTTGCTTTTAATGTAATAGCTCAAATATGTATAAAAATGAAAGTGGATGTGTGTGTGTGTTATTGTTAGGTTGATTTTGAAAAAACATTGATAAAACTTTGACAAAATAAGATATAAAAATTAGTCCAAATTCTAAAGACAAAAAGCCTAGACAACGGGACTTGAGAATAAAAAAACATTTACTGGAAGAGCACAAATGAAATCGCTTATTGTATAAAGGGAATAAGTCCACTTCTGTATGAAATTAAAGTGAGATATACAGGGTGTAACAAAAATACAGGTCACAAATTTAATCACATATTTTGGGACCAAAAATAGTTCGATTGAACCTAACTTACCTTAGTACAAATGTGCGCATAAAAAAAGTTACAGCCCTTTGAAGTTACAAAATGAAAATGGATTTTTTCCAATATATCGAAGACTATTAGAGATCTTTTATTGAAAATAGACATGTGGCATTCTTATGATAGTAGTATCTTAAGAAAAAATTATAGTGAAATTTGGACACCCCATAAAAATTGTATGGTGGTTTTGTTCCTCTTTAAACCCCCCCAAACTTTTGTGTACGTTCCAATTTAATTATTATTGTAGTACCATTAGTTAAACACAACATTTTAAAAACTTTTTTGCCGCTCAGTACTTTTTCGAAAAGTCAGTTTTTATCGAGATATTTTGAATATTTATCAAATCCACCACATATTTGTATATGGCTAAGTACGATTATGGAGACTTAATAATAATATGAAAATTTATTTATGATTTACATTTTTAGGTATATTTTGAACCATATTAAAAAAGAAGTCACATCTCGATAAAAAGTGCTTTCTCGAAAAAATACTAAGAGGCAGAAAAGTTTTAGAAATATTGAATTTAACTAATGGTGCCACAACAATAATTTAATTGGAACGTACACAAAAGTTTGGGGGGGGGGTTTAAGGGAACAAAACCCCCATAAAATTTTTATGGGGTGCACAAATTTCACTATAATTCTTTTTTAAGATGTTTCTGCCATAAGAATGCCACATGTTCATTTTCAATAAAAAATCTCTAATAGTTTTCGATATATTCGAAAAAATCTATTTTCATTTTGTAACTTCAAAGGGCTGTAACTTTTTTTATGTTCATATTTGTACTAAGGTAAATTAGGTTCATTCGAACTATTTTTGGTCTCATAATATGTGATTTAATTTATGACCTGTATTTTCGTTACACCCTGTTGGTTAAACCAACGTCTACGGATCGATGAGTCTATAAAGAAAATTTTTATCTCTCACCATACGCAAAATATCGCACGATCAAATTTTTGTTGAGCGTATAAAGGGAACTAGTCCGGGACTGATTACCGTTATACAAAAATTCTTGTGGTGCCACCATAGTTTGTGTCATTTTGTTTACAGAGTCGTTTATTTTATTACTTCGGTTAGCTTACGTTAGGGTTTGCTTACTACTGAGAGCAATGGATTGTATCCTCGTTCCGGCCCTTGATCCTTGGTATTTATATTCATGAATTCTCGCATTTAAAATATGTAATGTATTTATTTTACACTAGCTGACCCGGTGAACTTCGTTGCACCTTAGATAATGTGTCATAATTAGATAATGTGTCATAATTTTAATTCTAGATCAATTGGTCGAACGCAATTGCTAGAGATCAATAACTCAAAATCAACTGCTCGAAAATGAATTGCTCGATATAAAAATTGATCGAAATAAAAATTGCTCGAATAAAAAAGAAAATTATATGTCCAAATATTTATTCACAATAATGCAAAATTTGTAGGTATATAAGAGAGGTACATTTAATAGGACAAATTATTTAATATTCTACGTATATAATCACAGATATTAATTTGTGGTTCATAATATGTAATTGTTTATTAAACGCAATAACCTATCAACACTATCTCTATATCTTCTATGATCATTTTGAGGTTGTTTGCCACTTATGGATACTCGTTCTCAGAGGCATCTTTCAGTGCATCACAGGTTTTCGATTTCTTTCTAACGCATTAAGTTGGAAGTGACAGAAAAAATGGTACGTCCGTGATCACAGTTTGTTATAACATTTATTCTAGTTGTTGATAGATGGCGCTATAATCTAACAAAAAATGATTTAGGAATTATATATACGACTATAATCTGTACAATTTATAAGACTATACAAATCAAAGAAAATAACATTTTATAAATGCAATAAACACAATTGATTTGTTTTTATACCAAATTGCAAATTAAAGGGTTAAACTGCAATACCCTTTTCATATTTGGCTGATTACGATTCTGACAACTGTCACAATTAACTTAAATGTCAGATTATAATAAATGTTATAAATGTGTATTACCACGGACTTACCTTTTTTGCGGTTACTTGTGACATACTGAAAAATGCCTCTGAGAAGGACCACACTGTTAAATTTTTAGTTCATTTAAACTTTGTTCTTGTTCTAGAGCGGAAATAAATTTCTGCCGTTATTTTTCTTATATTTCCAAAGCTCAAACATATTTAAGATTTATAATAAAGATGTTTTCAGCATAAATTAATATACGATTATATATGTGGAATATCATATAATTTGTTCTATTAAGCCAAGCGTCCACAGACCCGCATCGTACGCATCGTACGCAACGGATTTTAGTTTGACAATCGATAATGCGATCCGTACGATGCGGATCAGTGGACGCGGTTACATAAGTTTATGTACAAGGCAAACTAAAATCCGTTGCGTACGATGCGTCCGATGCGTACGATGCGGGTCTGTGGACGCTTGCCTTTATACTGTTCTTACGATGTCAGTTGGACCAGTATAAAAACAAAATTCGACACCGATTGTCGGCACCGTTTGTAAAACATAGGCGGCGCAATAGAAATTAATGAGTAAACTTTTATTTTTAAATTATGGTTCAATATTTGTTAAACAGTAATAATGTTGTTAACTGTTCACATTTCTTTATGAAATTGACACCAAAGATAATTAAAAATACATAATACAAATGAAATTTAACGTGCTTATTAATTTGAGAACTAAAGAAATAAGACTACACTTTGAATATACACATAAAATACATGAAAATGAACAATTCCTCTTCCAGTCGAATTGTCTAATTCATGACTAATGAAGAGATCACTTTTACTACTGTATAGTATTTTTACTACAAAAGCGATATTACGTAGGTCAAAACTGTCAAAACATTAGAATGTGACTCTTCATTATATCCATGTTTATAATAAACATGGCAATAATGAAAATTCACATTCTAATGTTTTGACAGTTCTCTTACGTCAAAAATTTTGACCTACGTAATATCGCTTTTGCAGTAAAAATACTATACGTAGGACATGTTTTTGACAAGTTGAAATATATCACTATCCGTGTGTTCAGAACTTGATTCGACACTTGTCGTGTTTATAACTACCACACCAATATTGGAAAAGAAGTGAAAGGCGCAATTTACACAACAGTTATCAGACCAATAATGACATAAATACGCGGCAGAAACACGACTTGATACAGAAAGGACAGAAAGAATGCTAGAAACAGCAGAGATGAAAATACTTTGAAAAATCGATGGGATATGGGAAGAGGTAGAAGTGCAGATATACGACAGATATGCAAGGTGAACAACATCAATAACTGGGTAAAAAGCAGAAGAGTATAATGGAACAACTACATGAGCCAAATGACAAAAAACAAAGTAGTAAGGACGGCGAGAGACGGTTCCCCAATAGGAAGACGATCAGTTAGGTCTGTATCCCGCGTATGAAAAAAAAAGTTGATTAATAGTAAGCTGAAAATTTGTTAATAGCTTAAACGGTGTCTAGTCGGATAAACTGTGATATATGAGAACACTGTAACAGGGGCAGTATTGTGGTTAAAAATTTGGAACGGTCAGACTTAAACTCTCCGAACAGAGATTAAACTCTCATGCAAAAATCAGACTGCTACTTATCAGCTGTCATAATTCCTGTCATTTGACATATTCTACATGTTCCACTCATTAAAACGCCCATTTGGTGATAAATAGTAGGCTGATTTTTGTATGAGAGTTTAATCTCTGTTCGGAGAGTTTAAGTCCGTTCTGTCGGACAAAATACATGTGCCGTTTTCGTGGTCTGGCCGTTCCAAATTTTTAACCTATTCCACAATTAAAACTTCCCCTATTCCAGTGTTCCCATATATCAAAGTTTCTCCAACTACACACCCTTAAGCTATTAAAAAATTTTCAGCTTGCTATTAATCAACTTTTTTTTTCATACGCGGGATCCAAAACTAAGTGGGAAGACCACGAAAACGATGGAATGACAACTTACTGGAGCCACATTGAAAAACAGACAGTCATGTCTACACAAGAAGAAGAAGAAGGAAAAGAAGAAGAAGACATTAATATTGGTGACAAAGCAAGATAATATTTTTATTTTACTTGAACTTGAGCTACACAATTTTTCCAAATGTCACTTTTGACTTGTAAGTATATATATTGTATTAAAACAGAAAATAGTGAAGAATTACCAAGAATGATGGAAGCACTAGATAGTGAATCGACAAAGATGGGACTGAACATCGCTTACAGTAAAACAAAAGCCATGACCAATCAACAAGGAGAACCAATAATTACAGTGGCACAAACAAGAATAAAGCAAGTAAAAGAGATATTCTAGGACAAATCACTAAATTAAATAAAAAAAATCAGACCGAAGAAATAAAAAAAATAATAAGATTGGCCTGGGCATCACTCGGAAACCTCTTTTATTCTAAAGAAAAAAAAATACCCCCAATACCTAAAATCAAGAGTCTTCAATCAATGTACACTCCCTCTCCTCATATATGGCTCTTAGACATGGACACATACAAAGGAAAATATGGAAAAAATAAAAATATGAAACATGAAAAATTCCATTAATTACATTATCCAATCAGCGGACTGAGCAAATTGACGTCATTAAATCTCGCATAATATATGGGACATCCTGTATAAACAATACAGTTTCAGTATAATACAATACAATAAAATTTAAAATTGATCATTAAAAGTATATAATACTTACAAATGCAATTTAATGTGCTTATTCATTTTTTAAGTACTAAAGAAATGAGACAAAAAATGTATTATAAAAATAAAATAATTGTAAGTTATGACGACGACACTGTTTATTTAGTGTTTATATTGCTTGCCGCCTTTGAAACATGAGAAGGTATTTTGACCAGATAACGATATGATTTGAGCCTAAGCACTTCCGAACAATTTGACCAATTACTCTTCAGTATTGCCCAATAAGATACGTTAGAAAGTAGTAAGCCACACCCGCGTCCATGTGAACTAATACAAGGAGTGATCAATTTTGAAGCAAGCAAATGTTTATATGGTTTATCTTTATTTCTATGCTCTTCGTAGAATTATTGACCGGACCCCAAAAATGCTTCTGGTCCAACTGACATCGTAAGAACAGTACTATCTTTCTTATGTCTATATTTTGTACTATTGTGAATAAATATTTTAGATATACAATTTTCTTTTTCATTCGAGCAATTAACTTTGAGTAAATATGACCTTTCGGCAGTTGCTTTTCTCTGTAATAATTGTATAAACTCTAAAAAACGTAGGTGTTCTACAAAATATTTTATAGAAAAATTTTTTGATCAACAATAGAGTTTGATTTTATGCTTCTGTATTTTGGTAAAATTTTAAAAGCATTAAAAAGAGTAAACTGACGGACGGACCTATTGAGACAGAGAGCGAAGTGTTCTTGCGCTAGTTTTTTGGCGAAAAATTATTATTGTAGTAGAGATACACGCCTTCGCCAAAATTTTGATTATTATACCAGAGATGCGCCTCTATAAAAGCATCTGCCAAAATTTTGATTATTATACCAGAGACATGGTCCTTCGGCAAAATTTTGAAATATTTTTGGTACATTAAAAATAGTAATCGATAAATTAAAAACTTCATAATTTCACGGATGTTAGTACAATTTTCGCCCGTTCTTCTCGTGTGCTTAATGTCGTCTCTCGTGCTCTCGTGTTGTCCTACGATTTATATACCGTTGGATAGCGAACTCATCAGGAAGTATAACTGCCAAATTTCATAAAAATCGGTCTAGTAGTTTCGGAGGAGTATGGCAACAAATACTGAGAAAGAGTATTTTTTATATATATAGATGTTAAATATTTAAATGGCTATTAAAAAATAACGGTTGAAGATAAAAAAGTGAAAATTTAGGATTGTGTGTATATTTTGGTTCTACATCGTATAAAATTAAGAAAAGAAAATTTGGCCAAAAAAATTTAAAATAATTTTGGGGGGGCAAGCCCCCTTTTCACTTAGGTAGAACGTTCCACTTCAGAAACCATCCCGGGTTCATGCACAACAACTTCGATTAAGATCATCATACGATCAAATGCATAGTTTGCGAGTCTATACGGAACATACATACATACAAACATTCATTTTATTTATATAGAAGAGGTAATATTTAGATGGCTATTAAAAATTAACGGTTGGAGATAAAAAAGTGAAAATTTAGGATTGTATGTATATTTTGGTTCTACATCGTATAAAATTAAGAAAAAAAAATTTGGCCAAAAAAATTTAAAATAATTTTGGGGGGGCAAGCCCCCTTTTCACTTAGGTAGACCGTTCCACTTCAGAAACCATCCCGGGTTCATGCACTTTGATTAAGGTCATCATACGATCAAATGCATAGTTTGTGAGTCTATACGGAACATACATACATACAAACATTCATTTTTATTTATATAGAAGGGGTAATATTTAGATGTCTATTAAAAATTAACGGTTGGAGATAAAAAAGTGAAAATTTAGGATTGTATGTATATTTTGGTTCTACATCGTATAAAATTAAGAAAAAAAATTTGGCCAAAAAAATTTAAAATAATTTTGGGGGGGCAAGCCCCCTTTTCACTTAGGTAGACCGTTCCACTTCAGAAACCATCCCGGGTTCATGCACAACAACTTTTATTAAGGTCATCATACGATCAAATGCATAGTTTACGAGTCTATACGGAACATACATACATACAAACGTTCATTTTTATTTATATAGAAGAGGTAATATTTAGATGGCTATTAAAAATTAACGGTTGGAGATAAAAAAGTGAAAATTTAGGATTATATGTATATTTTGGTTCTACATCGTATAAAATTAAAAAAAAAAGGCCAAAAAAATTTAAAATAATTTTGGGGGGGCAAGCCCTCTTTTCACTTAGG
This sequence comes from Diabrotica virgifera virgifera, assembly GCF_917563875.1. NCBI lineage: Eukaryota > Metazoa > Arthropoda > Insecta > Coleoptera > Chrysomelidae > Diabrotica > Diabrotica virgifera. The sequence goes on from NC_065445.1 coordinate 167,395,113, forward strand.
TAGACCGTTCCACTTCAGAAACCATCCCGGGTTCATGCACAACAACTTTGATTAAGGTCATCATACGATCAAATGCATAGTTTGCGAGTCTATACGGAACATACATACATACAAACAATCATTTTTATTTATATAGAAGAGGTAATATTTAGATGGCTATTAAAAATTAACGGTTGGAGATAAAAAAGTGAAAATTTAGGATTGTATGTATATTTTGGTTCTACATCGTATAAAATTAAGAAAAAAAAATTTGGCCAAAAAAATTTAAAATAATTTTGGGGTGGCAAGCCTCCTTTTCACTTAGGTAGACCGTTCCACTTCAGAAACCATCCCGGGTTCATGCACAACAACTTTGATTAAGGTCATCATACGATCAAATGCATAGTTTGCGAGTCTATACGGAACATACATACATACAAACATTCATTTTTATTTATATAGAAGAGGTAATATTTAGATGGCTATTAAAAATTAACGGTTGGAGATAAAAAATTGAAAATTTAGGATTGTATGTATATTTTGGTTCTACATCGTAAAAAATTAAGAAAAAAAAATTGGCCAAAACAATTTAAAATAATTTTGGGGGGGCAAGCCCCCTTTTCACTTAGGTAGACCGTTCCACATCAGAAACCATCCCGGGTTCATGCACAACAACTTTGATTAAGGTCATCATACGATCAAATGCATAGTTTGCGAGTCTATACGGAACATACATACATACAAACATTCATTTTTATTTATATAGAAGAGGTAATATTTAGATGGCTATTAAAAAATAACGGTTGAAGATAAAAAAGTGAAAATTTAGGATTGTGTATATTTTGGTTCTACATCGTATAAAATTAAGAAAAAAAATTTGGCCAAAAAAATTTAAAATAATTTTGGGGGGGCAAGCCCCCTTTTCACTTAGGTAGAACGTTCCACTTCAGAAACCATCCCGGGTTCATGCACAACAACTTTGATTAAGGTCATCATACGATCAAATGCATAGTTTGCGAGTCTATACGGAACATACATACATACAAACATTCATTTTTATTTATATAGAAGAGGTAATATTTAGATGGCTATTAAAAAATAACGGTTGAAGATAAAAAAGTGAAAATTTAGGATTGTGTGTATATTTTGGTTCTACATCGTATAAAATTAAGAAAAAAAAATTTGGCCAAAAAAATTTTAAATAATTTTGGGGGGGGCAAGCCCCCTTTTCACTTAGGTAGAACGTTCCACTTCAGAAACCATCCCGGGTTCATGCACAACAACTTTGATTAAGGTCATCATACGATCAAATGCATAGTTTGCGAGTCTATACGGAACATACATACATACAAACATTCATTTTTATTTATATAGATAACGATCAACACTATAATTATCGACCGCTATGTAAAATAAATACATTATTTTAAATGCGAGAAGGGTCGGAGCGAGGATACAATCCATTGCTCTCCGTAGTGAGCACTAGTTAGTCTTACCATGTATTTTAGGTCTTGTTTGCAATAAAAAACATTTTTGATAAATAAATTATTAATTTAACTGTAGAGAAGCAGCATTATTTCGTCTTTTATTCATTGATTGTATAAAGTCTCAGCCTTTAAAAATGACTTTTTGGCCTTAATAGTTTTCAAAGCCAAGTTTGCTGTATCACATGTCACTCTACTAGTCTCCTTCTACGTTTCAGCTGTAGAAAAAAGTTGATAGGTCATCAAGTTTCTAAACTAAATAGTTTTTTTGGTTTTTCTCAAAACTACGTATTGTGAACTTATACCCTTTATACAATAAGCGCTTCAATTGTAACAGATCGCAGTTCAGAAATTGAAATCAGGAGAGGAGTTAGGCAGGTATGTATTCAATGTGAATACATATAAGTGAATATATTCAGTATAGTGAATCTATTTTGGAAAAAATTTACTATGTGAAAGTGAAGGAGCCGTAATTACCGAAAGAAATATTAGCAACATAAAAGATGCAGTTGACACCTTGATTATGGCAACTCTTCTGAACTCTTCTGAACATCTCCAACTACTACTAAACAAGACAAGTAATATCTATAAAAAATACATATAAACTAAAATTGAATTTAATAAGGGCTTAATAAATGATAATAACAAATATGTAAACAAACATTTGTTAGGTTTATTGATGGAATGGGTTAAAAAATATAAATATCTGGAAACATGGATTGCAGAAAATAAAGATCAAACAACAGAAATAAGGGGCCGGATAGAAATAGTAGAGAGATATCGCAAATGCATTTTTATCGCACGCTAATAGCGGAATACGCTATTTTGACATGTACGCAAGCGCAGAATGAATGTTACGCTAATACCGGATAGCGTGTCCCGCTATTTAGGTTGAAATAAGGGACGGTAATAACGTTAACGCTAATTTGACATTTGGGATGAAACATAAAAATAATGTATAGAATACAAATTTTATAAACTAAATACTGTGAATCATCTTATGTTGAGAAATACGTGCATTTTTATTTTGTCTACAATAGACTACTTTTTGTGGTTAGGATATTATTTATTCAGATATTTTATATTATTTTTATACTAACTATTTATATTTATTGTTGGTTAAATCATTAAAATTAAAATGCATGTCAACCAGCTCAATATCCAAATTCATTTTTCAAAAACAAACAATTACAGTATTCCTCAAAATTAATTTCTAGGTTACATTGTAATACCAAACGTCGGTTGTCATAATAACGTTAAGCCCCGCCCCAGAACATTTGCGATAACTCTCTTGTTGCCTGTGCTGAAATAGAACGTTATACGTTATTTACGTCTTGACACGATATTATCGTTTGCATTTGCGATATCTCTCTAGTAACAAACCCGTGTGAAAAATTATCGTAAAATAGAATATACATGCTTTCTTTTTAACGACAATTCCACAATTTTATGGTCAAAGCTTAAAAAGAGTAATTCATAAAGACCTTAGATTAAAGCTTAGAGTAAGGGCTCTGAGATAAATATTAATGTTAGGGGAGCCCAAGCAAGGATTATTGCAGTTACTCGAGCGCGTCAGAATATTACATGGGGAGAAACCTTGTACCCTGAACATGTACCTCTACCATATATTGGCTCTTTATTGCAACGGACTTCGTAAAGGGGGGGGGGGTCGAAAAAAAACCATCCTTAGAAAAACTCGAAATCGTCAGATTAAAATAAGGTAAGTTAAGTACATGCAAAGCAGTGTATGTTTAAAAAATCTGACGATTTGAGCGGGGCGTAAGGAAATGGGTGAGTCCCAAAGTTTCACAAGAAAAAAGCGAATATTTCACGAAATGAACGACAGATCGAAAAACTAAAAAATATGTGCTCAATATTTTTCAAAAATCTATCTAATAATACCAAACATCACTTCTCACGGAGAGCGGTGGGGGTTAAATTTAAAATTTTATATACACATACAAATATTTCGCGAAATTAACATTAGGTCGATAAACCAGCAATACACTTATTCAATTATTTTTGAAAAATATATCGAATGGCACCAAACCAGTCCCCAAGAGAGGTGGGGTGGGGGTTACTTTAAAAGCTTAAATGGGAGCCCCCATTTTTATTGCTGATTTGGATTCCTTGCGTAAAAATAAGTAACTTTTTTTCGAGACATTTTTTCATATTACGTGTAGATGGCGCAATAATCTAAAAAACGATTGTTGGAAATGGTAAATTAAATTAAAAATGGAAAGTCCCCACTAAAATGGAAAACTTTACTTTTTTTGGTTTTAGGACCTACACATCACAACCCAATAGGTTCCCATAACGCTCGAGTGACTGTACATTCAGCATACTTTGCTCCCGTACCATAAGTATTTTCGATACTACAATATGGACTTCAAAGTTTGACACTAAAGCAAGAACACATAAATATTAAGCTACGGTCATTTGAAATGAGGTGTTACAGAAAGATTCTTATAATAGAATAGAGACAGAAGAAAATGAGCGCGGAAGTATTGCGAGAAATAATAAACACAATAAAGATAATAAAGCTACATTACTTGGGACATGTAATGGGGGGACAGCGATATGAAATTTTATAATTGATAATACAAAATAAAATAAGATCAGCAAGGAAAACTTTAATTAACTTTTTTTGGTTTTAGGACCTACACATCACAACCCAATAGGTTCCCATAACGCTCGAGTGACTGCAAATTTAGCATACATTGCTCCTGTATCATAAGTATTTTCGATATTACAATATGGACTTCAAAGTTTGACACTGAAGCAAGAACACATAAATAATAAGCTACGGTCATTTGAAATGAGGTGTTACAGAAAGATTCTTATAATAGAATAGAGACAGAAGAAAATGAGCGCGGAATTATTGCGAGAAATAATAAACACAATAAAGATAATAAAGGTACATTACTTGGGACACGTAATGAGGGGACAGCGATATGAAATTCTAAAATTGATAATACAAAATAAAATAAGACCAGGAAGGAAAACTTTAATTAACTTTTTTTTGGTTTTAGGACCTACACTTCACAACCCAATAGGTTCCCATAACACTCGAGTGACTGCACATTCAGCATAGTTTGCTCCCGTACCATAAGTATTTTCGATACTACAATTTATGGACTTCAAAGTTTGACACTGAAGCAAGAACACATAAATAATAAGCTACGGTCATTTAAAATGAGGTGTTACAGAAAGATTCTTATAATAAAATAGAGACAGAAGAAAATGAGCGCGGAGGTATTGCGAGAAATAATAAACACAATAAAGATAATAAAGGTACATTACTTGGGACACGTAATGAGGGGACAGCGATACGAAATTCTAAAATTGATAATACAAAATAAAATAAGACCAGGAAGGATTACGGAAGAAGAAGGTTGCCGTCATTGAAAATTTTAAGGGACTGGTTTAAAAGCTGTTCTGCAGAACTCTTCAGAGCAGCGATAGATAGAGTGAAGATATTGGTGATGATATCCAACCTACGTTTGAAGATGGCACTTAAGGATGAAGACTAAATAGATAAATTTAATAAAAGGAAACAATATGACATCGAATACAGTCGAAAAATGAAAGAATACCCATGAACGAACCTATAAAACACGCTGTATTTTCCTGTCACCGTGTCACAAAGAAAATTGCCCAGCGCAAGTACATGTAATAATTATTATTACATGTAGTTGCGCTGGCCAATTTTTTGTGTGACACGGTGAAAGGAAAATACAGCGTGTTTTATATGTTCGTTCATGGGTATTCTTTCATTTTTCCTACTGTACATATTATTATTTTTATATTTATCAAAACTTAAACATCAAACTCACCACTACTGCAGACACACTCCTCATATTGAACTAATTTTCAAAATAAAAAAAATATATTATTATAGTATACGATTTCTAGTATTTATTCGTTGGGTAGGAATTTATCGATAAACTTAGAAGGAAGAGTATCTCGCAAATAGGCAAATTATTCGTTTTATATACCATTGTATTATCTGCATGAGATTTTTGTGACGTAGACGTTGTTGACACTTTTTTTAATAAAACCAGGATTTTACGCCCCGAAATGATGAAATGATGATTTTTATGCTGTACCTAAAAATATTTTTCGTATTAAGACTGATATAATTGTTTCTAATATTTTTAGCTTGGCAAAAAAACCCACAATTTAATTTGTAATATGATTATTTTGACCCTTCTCGGAGAACGTTATCACAATACGATACCTACATTAATAAACTAAACAATTTTTTGTATCCTTGGCAAAAAAAATTCTTTTAAATTTATTTGCTCCATTATTACATGGTATAATGTTTAACGAGAAAACCAATATCGGAAGAAAAGTGATGTGGGAATGAGATCCTACATTACCAAATAATATCGATAACCCGATCAGTAACAAAATTATGAAACCCGGTATTTTTATTTCTACTGCATTAGAAACACGGTTCCTACCACTGAGAAAAGTTATTATTAGGTATTAACATTTTTAAGCAAAATAAAGGATAAAATCCAAACATGGTAAAAACCGTTATCTTGTAATTTTAAGTAACATAACTTTACTAATAATAATTCTTTGTTGTATAAAATTATAATGAGATTTTAGTCCTGTCGCCAGTGGGGTGAAATAAAAAGAAGAACTTCTGTTGGAGTGAAAGTAAAGAGAAAGATAAACTCCAACAGAAGGAAAAAGGAACTAGATGTAAGCTATTGGAACAAAAATGTAGAGAGAGTGAGGTGACTTCTACACTGAGAAGCCGAAGTAGGAAAATATTAGTTTTTGCAGTAGTATTGAAACGGTTTAAAAAAACGCAATTATTTTGCCTTATGCAGAAACCACAAATTGTAAATTTATCATAACATATTTTTGTCTTACCCTGTAGACATAAAAATATTGCTTCATATGCTAAGTAAATTCATTGAATTTATCTGTTTCAAAAAAATACGTGAGAATTTGAGTTTATCCGTCTGGTTAAAAGAAAGCTCTTTTTGTAAGCTTCCCGGTTTCGCTTCCATACGTGACTGCTGGCAACAAAAGTATCAGTTGTAGTAGAAATAAAGTAATTAGAAAAAATATTAGAGTATTAGATAAAATATTGACAAACTCGTTAAGGGAATCTCGGCTCGAAAAAAATTTGATTCGGTTCGAAGATCGGCTCGCCAAAACGAGCCCAGCCAAGCCGAGCCAAACTCGAGCTTGTGAGCATCCCCAGTTCCATGCTTGAATGTGTGCTGCGGAAGCCAATTTGTTGTTGTGGGCTTTCACTCTACACTCTAGGCAGTGATACTCAACCTGCGGCCCGCGGGCCGCATGCGGCCCACTAGCGTTTTTTATGCGGCCCCAAGGCTAACTAAAGGACCCTGTGATCAAACTATTTGTCAAATTTCAGGTATTTTTTCAAATTATTTGATAGTGTGCCGATGTGTTTGGGAGTGAGGCAGACAATTTAATGACTTGATTTTAAATTATATTGAAATTTTTAAGAACTCTGATTAAAAAGCAAGGTATTATTAACTTTAAATAATAAATTATTAAAGTTAATGAACCAATACTCATTTTAACAATAATCAATACTTATTTACTACGTTGCAACAACCCATTTATTCATCACAAGAAAAATTCAGGTCCGGATTAACAAAAAAAAATTAAAATAATTGTGACCTTGAAACGAACACCCTGTATATTCAAATTTTCAAAATTCGTCTGCAAGTTTGAAAAGAGCACAAAAATTAAGTTTAATTGCTCGGTTCAATTTTTTGCGCAGACAATTTAATGACATTAATTTTGAAATTCTATCGAAATTTTTGTTTTGAAAGTTTGAGTTCCTAAAAATTTCGACATAGTTTCAGTCATTGAATTGTCTGCGCAAAAAATGGAAGCTCCATTAATAGGTCTGGATCCCGCGTATGAAAAAAAGTTGATTAATAGCAAGCTGAAAATTTGTTAATAGCTTAAGGGTGTCTAGTGGGACAAACTTTGATATATGGGAACACTGGAACAGGGGAAGTTTTAATTGTGGAACAGGTTAAAAATTTGGAACGGTCAGACCACGAAAACGGCACATGTATTTTGTCCGACAGAACAAACTTAAACTCTCCGAACAGAGATTAAACTCTCATGCAAAAAATCAGACTGCTATTTATCACCAAATGGGAGTTTTAATGAGTGGAACATGTAGAATATGTCAAATGGCAGGAATTCTGACAGGTGATAAATAGCAGTCTGATTTTTGCATGAGAGTTTAATCTCTGTTCGGAGAGTTTAAGTCTATTATGTCGGACAAAATAAATGTGCCGTTTTCGTGGTCTGACCGTTCCAAATTTTTAACCTGTTCCACAATTAAAACTGCCCCTGTTTCAATGTTCCCATATATCAAAGTTTATCCGATTAGACACCCTTAAGCTATTAACAAATTTTCAGCTTGCTATTAATTAACTTTTTTTTCATACGCGGGATCCAGACCTATAAAGCTCTTTTCAAATATGCAAACGGGACTGTCAAACTAACGTCAGAACGGTATGTATCGATCTGTAAATTGGGGCCGAAATTTGTAATTATTACTGTAAATACTAGTTATTAAAATTAGTTTTCGCTCAAATAGTGACTAATAACAATTGTGTTACGTGTTAATAATCAAGAACAAGCTGTAACTCCAGTCAGTAAGAGATGTTTTACTTAATAATCTTCCAATTTAAACCCATTCAGTGTCATACTGTCAATAGTTTCTCACTGGTGCTATCCCGTCCCAACGGACGCCAACGGTTAGGCAACCAGTATTGCAGTGATGTATCCAAGACATCCAAAGCGTTAATATAAACAAATTCAAGTTACTTTTGACTACATGAGTAACAATTTAAATCAATGTTCCTCCACTGCTAGCAACACCATGTCTGGACCCAATTCTTCTAGTAATCTTACTAATTCATATGCAACTGCTATTATGACTAAACAACGTCCGAAGTATCCCAAGAAGACCGAAGAAATTTTATAATTAGTTGTACGTCTCTATAGTATCCAATGATTGTATATCCAATTTTTTTTCTTCATAATTTTTACCTAATGTTATTTAAGATTTAGAAATTAACTGTTATAATAATTAGTTTTAAGTCCTCATTGTAATTAATTATTGTATAACCAATATTGTTTGTGTCAATGGCCATTGCTGCCGAGACACATAAATTTAAATAAAAAAAAATATGCAAACGGGTTTTGAAAATTTCAATACACAGGATGTTGTTTCAAGGTCAAAATGAATTTATAATTTTGATTAATCCGGACCTGGGTTTTTCTTGTGATTTGTAGTTGGGTGGTTTGAGTTCTAAATTTGTACTAAATATCAATAATATACAAGGTAGTTCTAAAGTTATGGGTCCAGAAAGAAATGGGCAAAATCGATAAAACACTCTGTAACTTGGTTATAAATTCGGTGGAGCAATAAATTTATTATGTCTAGAACCGCCTCATTTACCTCTCTTCACCATTCAATTATTTCCGTTTCCCAATGAAACACCCTGTATACTACCATCTTAATTGCGGCCCGCAAGCTTTGGCAATAGCTACTGTGTGGCCCAGGAAAGAAAAAGGTTGAGTATCGCTGCTCTAGAGGATCGGCACCAACCGATTTATGATAAAGTTTAAATTAGTTCATAGATCATTAGTTTGTACGGTGTCAACTCATTGGGATATTTTTGAGGTTTTCTCCAACTTTGCATTGGTTCCAAGATTACAGTTTTATTAAATACTTGTTTCAATGCCTTTGTTGTCTTTTTGTATTACTACTATTATTACTATTTCTTTGCAAGGGTGAAACAATGCAGTGATAGTATTGTTACACAAAAAAGGTCATATTACCAAACTAAAAATTTATAGACCCCTCAGCCTCTCGACACATATGCACAAACTCTTTATGAAAATCTTAACGAAGAGACTAACATCTGAACTTGATGTCTGTCAGCCCAAAGAACAAGCAAACTTCAGGACAGAATATGGCACAAATTACTGTTTGCATACCATAAAGCGTATATTATCTGAAAAATGTATTAAGTACAACATACCACCGGTTTTTGAATTTGTAAATTACGAGAAGGCTTTGATTCAGTAGAGTTTGAAACGGTACTGGAAGCCCTAAAGCAACGCCGAATAGACTACAAGTAAGTATACGAATACACGAAGACACAGAAAAATTCAACTTAGGACGAGGAGTAAGACAAGAGGACAACGTTTCACCAAAATTGTTCACGTCTGCTCGATAGTCCAAATTTAAGAGCACGCAATGGCAATATGAATCAGGAAGTATATGCCTGTTTCATTGATTTTGAGAAGGCATTTGACAAAGTGCAGCATAATCGTCTCAAAGAAATTTTGTTAAATTAAAACATAGACAGTAGAGACATTAGAATTATATGTAACCTCTATTGGAATCAAACATCAAAAGTGAAAGTTGAAAATGAACTTACTGAGGATATCCAGATTCGCAGTGGGGTGCGCGAAGGGTGTATTTTATCACCATTGTTATTTAATTTATATAGTGAAGCCATCTCAGAATTAGCGTTGGCCGAAGTCAATGAGGGCCTAATAATAAACGGTGAGCCACTTAATAATATAAGATATGCTGACGATACCGTACTTCTAGCAGGAACACTGGAAGAATTGCAACACCTTGCTCAATAACTAAATATACATTGCAACGATTATGGACTAAAAATAAATTTGAAGAAAACCAAGTTCATGGTATTTACAAAAGCACAAAACATCAGGGTTAGACTAGTACTGGATAATACAGAAATTGAGCAAATATCTTCGTACAAATACCTTGGAGCATGGATCACAGAAGATACTGATCAGACAAAAGAAATAAGATGCCGCATTGAAACTGCACGATCCATTTTTAACATAATGAGGAAACTTTTCTGTAATCGCAATATCGATATAACGCTCCGGATAAGAATTCTTCGTTGTTATATTTTCTCCACCCTTTTGTATGGGGTTGAGGCATGGACACTAAAACAATCCAACATTAAAAACCTGGAAGCATTCGAAATGTGGTGTTATAGACGTATTCTGAAAATATCATGGACAGATCCTAAAACAAACGCACAAGCGCTCGAACAACTAGGAAAACAATGCGAAGTTTTAAATTCCATAAAAATCAGGAAGTTGGAATAATTAGGGCACATCATGAGAGGTGAAAAATACGAACTATCAAGGATTATAATGCAGGGCAAAATCAAAGGCAGAAGAAGCGTAGGAAGACGTAAACTCTCGTGGCTACCTAATCTCCGTGAATGGTTTGGATGCAGCTCAATTGAACTATTCCGGTGCGTAACCAGCAAAATTATAATTGCCAGAATGATTTCCAATCTCCGATAGGAGCGGAACTTTAAGAAGAAGAATGGCAATATAATATGGGCATCAATATAAATGGAGGAAGATTAAATCATCTGATATTAAATTTGCGATTAATATTATATTAATCGTAGATGACTTGCAGTATACAATTTCTATGATACATTCGCTTAAAACTCTGTCTGAGAGAGCAGGATAAGTGGAAATCTAACTATTGACAATAATACCATATAACAAACCGACATTTACAAATATCTGGGAGACGAGATCAAAATAAGCAGATAGAATTAAACACATAAACTACAGAGGCAAATAATAGGCCTGATATGGGCAGCATTTGCAAATTAAGCCATATTCTAAACAGTTCAATTTCCATGTGTCTCAACCGAAAGGTGTTTTGCCTGTACAAACTTATGAAGCAGAGACTTTAACGTAACACACTGACACAAAAATCCGTGAATAAACTCAGAGTTACACAATGAGCCATGGAACGTGCAATGCTGAACTTGAGCCTTCGAGACGATATAACAAACCAAATGTCAAGCAAAGATCACGAGTTCAAGTCGTCATCAAAAGAGCTACGACGTTTAAATGGAACTGGACAGGGCATTAAGCTGGAACACAAGATAGACGGTGGATAAAACGAATCATGGAATGGAGGCTCGAACTATAAAAAAAGCCAAGGATGACAACCAACTAGATGGACCAACGATATAAAAGGCGTAGCCAGAAACTGGCTGCAAATGGCCGAGTGTAAAGAAAACTGGAAATAACTGAGAAAGGCATATGTCCAGTAGTGGACGCGAATGACTGATTGATAATTATGCATGTTCACTTGTTGGTTTCGAGTTTAGTCTGTTGTTAGTGATACCCAGTGGACATCAGTTCTCTGGCTTTTATGTGTTTCAATCTGGAAGCACAGAGCGAATTCTTGGTGTAAGGGACTGCGCTGGTTATGAATTTTTTCTGAGCGTTTGGATATAGCTTTGGTATTTATTTGTTTATTATTAAATTTACGTGGGCAATATACTACGGATACTGAGACAAGTATATGGCCCGCTGCAAAAAGGAAGACGGCACATGGAGAATCAGGAGAAACGACTAGGTTAACACATTGCGTGCCACGTCATGAGAGACACATATTAATATACACGTATGACTAACTTTCATGGCCGTGGATATCAGTGGTCCCTGAGACTAGTATTCCGATTAAAGCGTGGCACGCAATGTCTTAATGAATTGAATGAAAATTATGATATTGTAAGGTTTGTGAAAAGTCAGAGACTGTAATGGCTGTGATACGTCCAGCGATAACACGATGTAAAAACAATATCACAATTAAAGCCGATAAGAAGGCAACAAAAAAGAAGGGCCAGAACGAAATGTTTGGATGAAGTGAAAGATGACCTGAAAACAATGGAGAAGGGAGATCTAAATGGAATGCATAACCAGACAGGCAAAGACCCATCCAGTGTTATGATGCCAAAAGAAGAAGTAGAAGAAGAATATACTACGTCTCTGTGATACTTTCTAATGGTACTGAGGCAACTTGTAAATGTTTGTTCTTATAACTTTCCAGTTCATAATGTTACTTAGCATTACGTAAACACAGTTCCCCATGGGCTGTATTATCTTAAAATAATCGCAAAGTCTGTGTTGGAGAACTGTATTCTCCACCCAAAATAAATTCTATTTCACCAACAACAAATTTCCGCGCCGCCTCTGTAACAACCATAAAATAATTCCATTGCGCAGTGCCTGAATATTCCAAGAATGTTACTCTCCGCCTTCTTTGTACCCAAAGCACCCCCAACGGAAAGTTTTGTTAACGGGATGCAAGGGTGCAACAGTCAGTCAACTATCAACACTCATTAAGAACGTACGCAAAAACCTCTTTTCATTTACGCTTTTTCGAAGAGAATTCTTCACGCCGCAATTAGCAAAAAGCCGGTGCAAAGTGTAAATATATGTGTAGTGGCGTCTTTCACGGATAAGTTGTTAACTCAATTGTTCACATGTAAACTTCTATTTCTTGCCCTTTTCAACTTCATTACAGTCATAGCAAAATAGAAAGTGTTTTATTTACATTAACAATTCAACAGGCCAGAATTACAGCATCTTACGGTTCATTAAAAGTTCTCCTCTTAGCTATCGAAGGCTTAGCGACACATTGAACTTACCGCAAGTGCAAAACGCTGGAAAGAGACATTGGAACTACTCCAAACTCTCCATGGAGGAATGTTGAACACCGGCGTCCCTCCATTTTGTTCCTCCGAGACCGGATTTTATTTCTAAGAGCCGAATTTTGCCCTTAGAGCCACATTTGATCCATCGACCAAACTTTTCTGGCCTAAAAACACTCAATTCAAGTTTCTATCTAATTCTATTATTTTGTTAAAAAACATTTCTGGCTAATGCCAACTCTTTCTAAAAGACATTATAAGTGTCGCGTTTTTCGGATATTCTCGTCGAATAGACAATAATTCCAAGAGACAAAGTGATTGCGTTTTTATTCTACGGACAAATAAATATTCTGTGGACAAAAACAGTGATAATAGTTTACTTCAAGAAGTGGTGTTCAAGGACTAGCTGATTCCAGGAAAAGCAGCCCACATTCAAGTACCAAGAGCCCAGGGGTGACGTACAAAATAAACTTTTCTATATATGTAAATTCAAAAAGTTAATTTTCAAAGATCTCTTGCGAAATGTTACTCTAATAAAGTTAAACACTATTTAAAGAACTATTCAGGGTTGAATTTTTGGTTTAATATTGCATGCTTGTTAAAATTCAAAAATAAATAATAATTTCATTCAAAAATAAACAAATTAAAGTTATTACAATGAGCAAAAAAGGTTTAAGTAAATTATTAAACAAAAAGCATTCCATTCTAGATTCTGTTAATAGAATTCAAACGTGGCTAGAAGCAAACCATGACTCGGAAAAAGATGTTTTCTCATTCAAAACAAGAGAAGGTCGATTACAAGACCTGTTCTCTGATTACAATAACGTACAGGATGAAATTGAATTCCTGGACGATTCTCAAAAATGTGATCGTGCCATATTTGAAGAAAATTATTTTGCGGTTCTGTCAAAAATACAAAGTTCGATTAGAGCATTGGATATTACCAATACAGGGAGCGTCGCTGCCGCTAAGCAAGTGGCCGTAAAGCTCCCGGAAATAAGAATATGCAAATATTCCGGGCAAATAGGGGACTTCGAAAGTTTTTTTGAGCTCTTCGACACACTGATAATACAAAATCAGTCCCTTTCTGACATCCACAGGTTTCTTTATTTGAAAAGTTACCTACAGGGTGATTCTCTTAAGTTGGTGGATTCTTTGAAAGTCACAAATGAAAATTTTTCGATTGCTTTAGATATTCTAAAGAACCGCTATCAGAATAAGGTCACAATCATAAATTCTTACTTAACAGAAATTATAGACATTCCTACACTGAGAAACAGCTCACCGCAAACCCTCAGAAATTTTCTAACTACCGTAACAAAAAATATGCAATTGCTAAAAAATTTGCAATTTTCAGGTACAGAGCTCATTGATATAATTTTAGTTTTCCTGCTAGAAAGCAAATTAGATTTTTCAACAAGGAGACTTTTTGAAACTGAGCGAAATCATTCAGATGTACCAAAATTGGATGTTCTTCTTAAATTTCTTGAAAAAAGGTGCATTGTTCTGGAAAGCCTGGAAAATACAAATCCTAGGCAAGCCAAAAACGTAAAAGTTTCACATCATGCATCCAGTAATAACACATCAGAGGATTCAGATAAAAATAATACGTCAAATAATTTAGTTTCTGACTTTTATTGCATTTTCTGCAAAACGCAAGGTCATAAAATTTACAAATGTCACTTTTTCAAAAACATTCAGCATGATGACAAAATAAAATTCGTGAATTCAAAAGGTCTCTGCGTAAACTGCCTAGGTAGGCATAATTCTAAAGATTGTTCATCAAAACATGTATGTACCGTTTGTAAAAGGCGCCATAATACAAATTTGCACATTCTGGCACCAAATAATAATTCGGGTAAACATAATATTTTTTCTACGACCCATAAAAATGAAAGTCCGTCCACTTCTACAAATTCAAACAATTACGAACGCGAACATTCGTCAAATTCAAACTTTCAAGGTCCTTCGTTTCAAGGGCAAGAACCGTTTACAAATTCCTTTTCTGCTTTGTCCGTAAAAAATTTAAACATACTTCTAGCTACGGCCAAAGTAACCATTTTCGACAAAAACGGGAAACCTTTAACGGCCCGATTGTTACTCGATACGGGAAGTCAAAATAGCTTTTGTACCCAGTGTCTCGCTGATAGGCTGGGCTACAAGCCATATGACATATCTCTAAACATTTCTGGCATAGGCCAAAGTAATTCGGTTTCAAAAAAGATGGTCAACATAAAAATGCATTCTAACTATAATAAAAAGTCTTTCAAAATTTCATGTGCCATCTTAGAAAATATTACTTGCAATCTTCCACAGTTCCGCATTCTTACAAAAAAATTACCAATTCCAAGGGACGTTTTTCTCGCCGACGATTCATATCACAAACCTAGTCAGGTAGACATCTTGGTTGGGGCTGATTTGTACTACGACTTAATTCTTCCTGACATAATTCCTCTGGGCCCTAGGCTTCCAGTTTTGCAGGCTTCTCATCTGGGGTACCTAATAGCCGGCGTGATTGCTCCTCACTTGACGGCACCTACAGTAGCAAACAATGCTTCTGGAGATGTTGCTCTACTTTCTACGTGTAGCACGGACGAGCTGCTCACGAAATTCTGGAACATGGAAGAACTTTCTCAAAAACCTATTCTGTCGGAAGCTGACGAGCTGGCCGAACAAATATTTCAAACTACAACAAAGATCCTTGAAAATGGACGCTTTGAAGTAGATATTCCATTAAAAAGTGCACAAGAACACCAATTACTGGGTGATTCATTTTCTATAGCCAAACGGCGTTTTCTTTCACTCGAAAATAAATTCCAAAAAGATAAAAAATTATTTTTCGAGTACAAAAATTTCATTGACACGTATATTTCTTTAGGGCATGCTGAATATGTACCTCTTTCGTTCGTAAATGAAAATTCGGACAAAAAATATTTTATTCCACATTTATGTGTCATCAACGAACAAAATAAAAGTACAACTTTGCGTGTCGTCATGGACGCTAGTTGTAAAAGCTCTACAGGAAAAAGTCTGAACGACATTTCATTAAAAGGGTATCAGGTTCAACCTGATTTATTCGACATTCTGGTTCGTTTCAGGCAATACAAATTCATATTTTCCTGTGACATTCAAAAAATGTTTCGACAGACGTGGATCAACAAAGATCAACGCTTTCTACAAAATATTCTATGGAGGGACGATACCCACGATTCTATAAAATGTATTCAATTAAATACTATCACATACGGGACGAATAGCGCCCCGTTTCTTGCGACGAGAGTCTTGCAAGAAATTTCAAATAAAAATAAAGTTCAATTCCCATTGGCCTCGCATTTTCTCGAAAACCAATTCTACGTAGATGATGGTTTATGTGGGTCAAATAATATTCAAGAATTGCTCGAAATACTTCAGCAATTAAATTCTGTTCTAAACCGCCATGGGTTTACTTTACATAAATTCCATTCAAATTCATCCATATTCCTACAACAAATCAACCCAGAACATTCAAAAAATACTACTCAGGAATATGACCTAAATTTCGATTCCACTTCCAGTAAGGTTCTAGGCCTAAAATGGGATCCTGCGGAAGACCAAATAACAATTTCCGTCCCCGAAAATAATTTCTGCCCACCAATAACAAAAAGAAAAATCCTATCTGCGTTAGCGCAATGTTTCGACCCTCTGGGACTCATCAATCCGTTTATTGTTAAAGGCAAAATGCTTATGCAGAAACTCTATCTGCAAAAAATTCACTGGGACACAGAAATTTCGGACAAAACTATTCTAAACGATTGGAACAACTTTCTACAGGACTTGTCACAATTAAAACAATTAAAAATTCCTCGTTTCTATTTTTCTGAAAAAATAATTCTGAAGGTTGAGCTTCATGGATTTGCAGACAGCAGCATGGCAGCTTATGGCGCATGCGTATACCTAAGAACTTTCTATTCGGATGAGACCATCTCTTGTGCATTAGTTTCTTCCAAATCAAGGATAACTCCGTTAAAGACGGTAACACTTCCTAGGCTTGAGCTGTGCGCAATGGTTCTTCTTTCAAAACTTGTTGCAAAAATAATTTCTATCTTTGAAACTCAATCTATAAAATTTCATTCAGTCAGCCTCTGGTCAAACTCCCAAGTAGCTCTGTCGTGGTGTAAAAGTCATCCAAGTCGGTGGTCGGTTTTCGTGGCTCACCGGGTAGCTCTTGTCCAAGAGTTGACTCAAAACTTTACATGGCTTCACATAAAGTCTGCGCAAAATGCCGCAGACCTTCTTTCTCGAGGAATGTCTGGTTCTGAAATTCTCAATAGCGACTTCTGGTGGCAAGGTCCCAAATGCTTGCGAGATAAAAATTTCAATGTTTCCAATCTAGTAAATGACAGAGTTCTCGAAAACCTGCTCGAGGAAAGAAAAATAAGCCTCGTGGTAAATTCTAATGTGGAAAATTTCTGGATAAAAATTTTCTCACGTTTTTCAAATATTTCACGCTTAAAACGTACAGTAGCGTACGTATTTCGTTTTATTTCTAATTGTAAAAAACAAAAAATTTCTGAACCTCTTTCTGTTGCGGAGTTAAATTATGCAATGGATTTCATCATCAAGAAAATACAGGGTGATGCATTTTCAAAAGAAATTTCGGCGCTTAAAAATAACAAATTTATTTCGAATAAAAACTTCATGTCACTAAAACCATTTTTAGATTCTTCTAATTTTCTCAGAGTTGGAGGCAGACTTACGAACTGTCCCGACATAGACTATTTGCAAAAACATCCGATACTGCTCCCTCCAATAATCCTATCGTCAATCTTATCATCAAAAATGAACATCTCAGATTGGGACATGCTGGTGCGCAAACAGTTCTCTCAAATCTTCGTTTGAAATTCTGGGCTCTCAATGGTCTAAAGGAAGCAAAACGAATCATTCGCAACTGCACCATATGTTTCCGATTTTCGTGTGCTCCTGCACAACAGCTTATGGGTAATTTACCTGAAGATAGGTTGTCCATTACAACAAGACCCTTTCAAAAAGTGGGTGTAGATTATGGTGGACCCTTTCTGTTAAAATCTTCTTCACTCCGAAAAGCGCCAAAAATCAAGGCATACATAGCCATTTTCGTGTGCATGGTGACCAAAGCTGTGCACATTGAGGTTGTTTCTGATCTAACAACTTCTTCCTTTCTATTAACACTTAAGAGATTCATTTCCCGACGTGGTAACCCAACCGTCATTTACAGTGACAATGCCACATGTTTTTCTGGTGCAAAAAACCAACTCTATGACTTATACAAATTTTTTCAAAATAAGTCTAATTCTCAAACCATTATGGAATACCTTTCTGAAAATCAAACCTCATGGAAGTTTATCCCCCCTAGATCTCCTCATTGGGCTGGGCTCTGGGAAGCTTCAGTAAAAAGCGCAAAATATCATATGCGTAGGCTAATAGGCTGTTCTTCTTTCACTTTCGAACAGTTTTACACTGTCATGGTTCAAATTGAAGCTGTGATGAATTCAAGGCCTATCTGTTCCATGTCCAGCGACCCTTCAGATTATACCTTTCTCAGTCCTGGGCATTTTATAATTGGCTCCAGCCTGTCAGCGCATCCTGAGCAAAACTTACAAAAAATTCCGGAAAATAAACTATCCATGTTTCGGCAAATTGCAAAAATACAACAAAGTTTCTGGAAAAAGTGGTCTGTTGATTACTTGAACCGGTTACAAAATTCTCCAAAATGGTCCCGACCAAGGGAAAACGTAAAAGTCAACGACTTAGTTCTTCTGAGAGAGGATAATGTACCTCCTCTAAAATGGCCTTTAGCACGGGTAGTTGATACAATGCCCGGGCAAGATGGCAAAGTCAGAGTGGTCAAGTTGAAGACCATCGATGGTCAATTCACAAGGGCAATCTCTAAAATTTCGGTTCTCCCTAATCAAGGTATAGAAGAGTAGGTTAGACCACAAGGCTCTAACGCCGGGGGGAATGTTGGAGAACTGTATTCTCCACCCAAAATAAATTCTATTTCACCAACAACAAATTTCCGCGCCGCCTCTGTAACAACCATAAAATAATTCCATTGCGCAGTGCCTGAATATTCCAAGAATGTTACTCTCCGCCTTCTTTGTACCCAAAGCACCCCCAACGGAAAGTTTTGTTAACGGGATGCAAGGGTGCAGCAGTCAGTCAACTATCAACACTCATTAAGAACGTACGCAAAAACCTCTTTTCATTTACGCTTTTTCGAAGAGAATTCTTCACGCCGCAATTAGCAAAAAACCGGTACAAAGTGTAAATATATGTGTAGTGGCGTCTTTCACGGATAAGTTGTTAACTCAATTGTTCACATGTAAAATTCTATTTCTTGCCCTTTTCAACTTCATTACAGTCATAGCAAAATAGAAAGTTGAAGAAGTTTTATTTACATTAACAATTCAACAGGCCAGAATTACAGCATCTTACGGTTCATTAAAAGTTCTCCTCTTAGCTATCGAAGGCTTAGCGACACATTGAACTTACTGCAAGGGCAAAACGCTGAAAAGAGACATTGGAACTACTCCAAACTCTCCATGGAGGAATGTTGAACACCGGCGTCCCTCCAGTCTGTCTCTGCCACTACTAAAATATCAATATTGTTTTTAATGATAAATATTTGGATTTCTGAGTGTGTGAACTCATTTCGTCGGCATTCCTATGGGATATGCTTTTTGATATAATTTTCTGGATTTTTTTATCTTTTACCTACGTTATGTTGGTTTTACTCGATTGTCTTTTTAGACGAGGGCATTTAGCACAAAATAAATCGATTTTTGAATACAGCAACTAGAGACTTGCAGTTTTTTGCATTATGTTCAGGAATACGTCACGAACAAAGTCTACTATTCATAAATGGGGGGAAATGTATAATTGCACTTTAAAGTGCATAACATGCATCCAAAAGTGCATCAACATGTCAAAATCAGTATAATAGGGGCCAAAGTTTGTTATTTTGGGGGTTTTTAAGGTCACTGAACAAGAATACGTCATCAGAACCGACCCCCGGATAACCAGGTGCCCAAAGTCACTGCAAGGGACGTCATCTTCTGTAGTTTCGAGGGTTTTTTGAACTAAATTGATGTAAATGGATTATACATGGATTTTTGGGGACGCCAGACACGAATATGCCATCAGAATTGACCTACGGAGTACCTGGTGCTCAGTGTCGCTACTAAGGCACGTCATCTTCTGGGGCTTCGAGGGTTTTCGGCATTTAATTGATTCAAATGGATGACTGGGGGGTTTTTGAGGTCGTTAACACGAATATGCCATCAGAACCGACACCTGTGCGCCTGGAGCCCAAGGTCACTGCAAGGGACATCCCCCTCTGGAGTTTTGAGGGATTTAGGCATTAAATTGGTAAAAATAGATTACTTGGAATTTCTTGAGATCGTTAAATACGTATATGCCATCAGAACAGACCAACGGATCACCTGGTGCCCACAATGGTTTCGGTATTAAATTGATGCAAACGGGCTATTTACGGGTTCTTGGGGTAGCTAAACACGAATATGCCATCATAATTGAATTCCGGAATACACGGTGCCTAGGATCGCTACTAAGGCACGTCACCTTCTGACGTTTCGAGTGTTTTCGGCATTAAATTGATGCAAACGTAACACTCACGAGTTTTTTGGGATCGCTAAAAACAAATACTCCATCAGAATTGAACTCCGGATTACCTGGTGCTCAGGGTCGCTACTAAGGCACGTTATCTTCTGGGGTTACGAGGGTTTTCGGCATTTAATTGATGCAAATGGATTACTGGAGGGTTTTTGAGGTCGTTTAACACAAATGTGCCATTAGAACCGAGCCCCTGTGCACCTGGTGCCCAAGGTCACTGCAAAGAAGTCATCTTCTGAAGTTTTGAGCGATTTCGGCATTAAATTGATGAAAATGAATCACTCGGTGGTTCTTAAGGTCGATAAACACGAACATGCCATCAAAACAGACAATCGTAGCACCTGGTGCCCGGGGTCACTGCAAGGGGCGTCATTTGCTGGGCGAGGTTTTTCGTTACTATATTAATGCAAACAAATTACTTATAGGTTTTTGGGGATACTGAACACGTATACCCCATGTTGAACACGAATATGCCATCAGAAAAGGCACCGGACCAGCTGGTGCCTAGTACACGTTATCGGGAGTTTCGAAAGTTTTCGGTACTAAACTGATGCAAACGGATTACTCATGGCTTTCTGGGGTTGCTAAATACGAATACGCCGTTCGAACAGACACTGGAGAACCTGAAGCACCAGGTGCTAGATTTACGTTTTTTTCTAAAGCTGCGTGAGTTTTCTGGGAGATTCTGGAATATCTCGTGTTTACGATGATCAATAATAACGCCAAAGCATAATAACCTTATTATAATAGAAGATAGTAAATCGATCTGGAAGTATATAAAGGAAAAACCATTGAGTAATCCATTTGTACCAATTTAAGGCCGAAAACCTCCGAAACTCCAGAAAATGACCTACCATAGGCACCAGGGGGTCTAGGACATTTCGCCGTCGCCATTTCGTTGTTAGCATTCGTACTTATAATTTCGGGATGATTACTTGTATATAAGTTTTAAATGGTTTTCGAACGATTATATACTATCACTTTTGCATAATGAAGTTGTTTATTTTTGATACAGTAAAAACAATTGAAATTGAAATCCCTTTTCTTAATATTGTTTATTCCTGGGAATCTGATAGTAGTCATATTTATCTATTTAATGATGTATTCTAATTATACTCTTGTTTATTGTCCTTAATTTTCTAGAAATAATAGGTTAAACTTAAAATTACAAACAATAGCTGACTATTAAAGGTTGGCAGGTACATCAGGTACCGTTAACAGATTATTATCTACTTAGTGATGTATTCTAATTATACTCTTGCTTATTGTCCTTAATTTCCTAGAAATAATAGGTTAAACTTAAAATTACAAACAATAGGTGACTATTAAAAGTTAGCAGGTACCATTAACAGATTATGTCCCTTTTCCTCATTTCTCTCTTTTGATTTACTATATAAGCGCAGAATTCATCTGAAGAGTTCAGTCGTATCTTGAAAGTGTTTGCGATAATTAAGAACTTAATTATGGACCGACAAATTCTATCTACTAGAGGAAAGCCAAAACTTAGCTCAGATGGTTTTATTTATGTTTTTGATGCCCGTAGCAAAAATGACGATGAAATTAGATTTTGGAGATGTGAGAGAAGAGGCATGTGTAAGACAAGAATTCACACTAAAAATGGTGAAATAATAAAAAAAGATTAACCTGCACTCTCATGACGCTTCCGATGTGGATGTAGAGGTTGCCCAAATAGTAACAACCATTAAAAGACGAGCAGAAGATACAATGGAAGAAACAATTCAGATAATTTTCAATTTATTCTAATAAATTTTCTTATTTCCAACAATATTTTACTTTGAAGTTTTCATTGATTGATTCATTTTTTTATTTTAGGTAATCAACGAACGTTTGAATAATACCAGTCAGGCTTCTCAAGCTCGACTTCCAACTAGTTGCGCACTGAGGAAGACCATTAGACGAAAAAGCAACGAAATTCAAGCTGCACCGCCAAACCTGTTAATTTGGAAGAATTGTGGATACCGGAACATTACAGGATTTATGAAGTGTCGGACGGCGTGAAAGAAAATTTTCTTTTGGCGAACAATGGAGAAGGGCCCAACAGTATATTGATTTTCGGGAGAGACAGCTGGCTACAGCATTTGCAAACTTCGCCCATATGGTTTGCCGATGGTACATTTTCAAGAGCACCACCGCTTTTTCCCCAAGTGTACACCGTGATGGCAACTAAAAATAATGGAGTCTAGACTATATTTTATGTCCTTTTGTCAAACAAATCACGAGCTACTTATAGCCATATGTTCGATCTAACAAAGAATTTGAAGCCAAATCTGAGCCCTACTGCGATCCATTGCGACTTGGAGCAGGCAGCATTCGCAGCCATGGAAGATTGCTTCCCAGGAGTTAATATCAACGGATGTTTCTTCCACTTAGCACAAAACATGAAGAAGCATGTGGCACAGTTAGGCCATCTTACAGAATACAATAACGACGCCCAATTTGCCCTTAATTGTAAGATGGTGACATCCTTGGCATTTGTTCCAGTTCGTCATTTAGATCAGGCTACAATTACGCAGGACGTATGAACAGGTAACTATAAAATGTACTGCTTCAGTAATTCCAAAATCTGTATATCATTTTATTAATTATTTATAGACGAGGAGATGGTAGACGCCCTCCATTATTTTCCTAGGAGATGTGGAATCTCTATCAAATGACGATGAATAAGGAAGATCGAATCAACAATTACGCGGAGGCAGCACACAGAAGGCTTCAAACAGAATTAGGAGTCGACCATCCTACAATATGGAAATTTATCGACAGCCTCCGTAAGGTGCAGAAGGGTAGGGACGCTCACTCTGACTCTGAACAATTAGTTGCTGGGAATCTGCCACCCTTGAAAAAGAAAAAATATAGGGACGCGGATGAGCGAATTTTAAGATTAGTCCGAAACTTCAATGCCGATGGATATATTTTAGAATATCTTAGAGGACTTGCCCATAATTATAAAATGTAACTTTTTAAATATTTTTAATACTGTCAATATTTTATTTTTCAGACGAAATCAATGTATAGTTGAATACGAAAATATAACTCTTGGGATCAGGGGGGGACCCCAAAAACGCCCCGAGTAATAAAGTGTGGTCCTTAGTATACTGATTTTGATTTTATTTTTATATTTATGCACTTTTGGATGCATTTTATGCACTTTAAAGTGCAATTATGCATTTCTACCCATTTTTAAATAGTAGACATTTTTCCAGACGTCATCCTGAACATAATGCAAAAAACTGCTGTCTCTAGGTGCTGTATTAAAAACCGATTTATTCGGGTGTTTTTAGTGCTAAATGCCCTGGTCTATTTTGGGAAAAAAAGTAATCTATGTGTTCGTTTCCGCCTACATGTATTGTGTGAATTATATGATTATGTTTATTAAGAAAACTACAGTTAGGAACATTTACAATATAAAAATATTTATTAGGACAATAATTTTTTTACCTTATTACATACTGTAATACATAAAATAAATATAACATAAAGGTAGATAAAATACACAATTTTATAGAAACCACATGTAACATTAGGTATGAACATTTCATTAAGAACAGTAGTTTTTATCACTAAAAATCACTGGTTTGGTTTTATGTTCCAACTCACTGACCCACACGTATACCTAAGTTAAATAAGTTAGGGTTAACGCCAACCTTAACGCCAACGCCAGGTTTGCCAACGTCAACGCCAACGTTAACGCCAGTGTTCTTGCCAACGCCAACGTTAACACCAACGCCACCGTTACCGCCTCTTCCCAATTGAGGATTCGGCGCAGGCACTGCGGATATAGTTTGGATTACCAAAAGGACGATGCAGAGGGATGCCTAGAACAAAAAATAAATGTTTAACTCCCATTTCACAGAGACATTACTAAATATAACCTATATTGTATTTTTTACTCTAAATTGTTCTCAGTGTAAAATCTTTTTAGCCTAGTTTTTTTAAAACTACGACAATTGTGTTATTTAATTTCAACTGAACGAGCTTTGGGGCTATGCTAGTAAAAGTAATTCATTATACTATGTATAGGAAACGAAGCATTTAAAAATCGAAAAATTACTGGCCGCTATTTTTCAACTGGAACATCTGGGGGAAATTGCGAGAAAAGGTGTTTTAAAAAATTTTTTCTTTCATAATTTTTTATTTATAAATAATTGATGCAGAATGAAGTACCATTTTTGTCCTGATAAACAATTAAATAATCTGCGCCAATTTAACCCCCACAAAAAAATACACCATGTGAAAAGATATGAGAAAATACACATTAAAAAAGAAGTGTACGACTCATAGAATCAAAAATGTTTTTTAACGCACAGAGTAATAATTGTTTTAGTTGGGTAGCTTTTGCCAGAAAAGGTAGATTCATACCCACAAGCTAGAACTTGATTATCTATTCGATAGTATTATAAAGCCAGTATATGCTATGTTTAAACTTTTGGCAAAAATTTTCCTTGGCAACCTATTCATTTATAGCAATTTTTAAACAAGTTATATAAAAAAAATGCTTTTCTCGATTCGAAATAAATTTTTTTGATAATTTGGGATATTTTAAGACCCAAGTTAATTTGGTAGGTTTTTCATGAAATACTTACTGTAAGCGTAAATATGCAAATAAACAATAATTACAAAGGCCAAAAAAACAAAGTTTAATGTTTTTGAGGTCATTATTCAGTAGGTTGGATATCGAATTAAAAAGAAATATGAGAGGTAACCTTACAGTAGTTTCAAAATAAACAATTTTTGATTTGACCTTATCAATCAATATCCACGAAAGAATAAATTGGTTTCAAATAATAAAAAAATAACCTGTTAACATTGTGAAAGTACTGTCGCGATAGATACCTTTTGTTATGAATCTAGTAGTTTTGTTATGAATACATGATTTTCGAGGTTCTATGTATAAGAATCACTTACGTACGTTTTTTCTGTCACTTCGAGCTTAATTGCTTTAGAGCGAATTCGACAAAATATGACGCACTCAAACAAGAGTTTGGGATAAACTGTAGCATCATTATTTTGATTAAAACAAGATTCGGTTTGTGGGTAAGAAATAATCAATGTATTTGGATCCTTTAGTTCAGACGTTCGTCAAGACTATATATATATATTCCAAAACACAACGGTATATAATTTTGTTTATGGATTTTTTGAGCTGACAACATCAAAATCGTATTGCATAATTTGAAAATACTTGACCGATTTTTCATCAAATATTACTTGTTCTTTTTTAATTCGATATCTGACTTATTGAAAATGACCCCACAAAATGTTAAATTGGTTTTTTTAGCATTTTTAGTTGTATATTTGCATTTTTTACTCTAAGTAAGAATTTTACGGAATAATTACAAACATAGCTTTTGTTTTAAAATAACACGTATTACTAAAATTGATTTCGAAGCGAAAAGAAGGAACCAGAGGCACCAGAAGCACAGAAAGCTGGAAATTAAATGGAGAAAAGAAGACATAGTACAGAGCATAGAGTCTGAAGACAGAAGTATATTTTAAAAAACTTTTATTACAAACTTTGACAAAATAAGACATAAAAATTAGTCCAAATTCTAAAGATCAAATACCTAGACAACGGGACTTAGAATAAAAAAAACATTTACTGAAAGAGCACAAATTGTAACAGATCGCAGTTCAGAAATTGAAATCAAGAGAGGAGTTAGGCAGAGATGTATTCAATGTGAATACATATAAGTGAATATATTCAGTATAGTGAATCTATTTTGGAAAAAATTTACTATGTGAAGGTGAAGGAGCCATAATTACCGAAAGAATTATTAACAACATAAAATATGCAGTTGCCACCTTGATTACGGCAACTCTTCTGAACATCTCCAACTACTTTAAACAAGACAAGTAATACCTGTAAAAAATATGAACTAAAATTGAATTTAATAAGGGCTTAATAAATTATAATAACAAGTACAGTTGAGTCCGGGAATCTTTACCCGTGCGTCATAATTTAAAGCATACGACAATAGTCGATGATAAGTCGGAAATTCAAATTTACTAAACGCAACAGCAAGTCACTCACTGTCACTTGCTGTTGCGTTTAGTAAATTTCAACCTTTCTATCCTTTCCCCACTAAAATGAGAAACTTTACTTAACTTTTTTGGTTTTAGGACCTACACTTCACAACCCAATAGGTTCCCATAACGCTTGAGTGACTGCACATTAAGCATACTTTGCTCCCCTACCATAAGTATTTTCGATACTGCAATATGGACTTGAAAGTTTGACACTGAAGCAAGAACACATAAATAAGCTACGGTCATTTGAAATGAGGTGTTACAGAAAGATTCTTATAATAGAATAGAGACAGAACAAAATGAGCGCGGAAGTATTGTGAGAAATAATAAACACAATAAAGATAAATAAATATAAAGGTATATTACCTGGGACACGTAATGAGGGGACAGCGATAAGAAATGCTAAAATTGATAATACAGAAAAAAATAAGACCAGGAAGGATCAGGGAAGAAGAAGGGTGCCATCATTGAAAATTTTAAGGGACTGGTTTAAAAGCTGTTCCTCAGAACTCTTCAGAGCCCGAACAGGGAGAAGTTGGTATTTTGCGGTTTCCCAACTTCATTGCACAATTATACCTGTTCGTCCCAAGAAAATAACCGCAACTACTTTCACCACTCGAACGCTCACTCTCCACGTTGCGCTCAAAAGCCACCTCCTGACCGCCGACGAGGGACGCAGGTTCGCCTGTCGTTGTACAAGGGTTTCTAGGGAGACTGGTCGAGAGCAAAGCACGGACAGTACACGTAAATGTCTATGGAACCAACAACAACTCCATCAAACTTTCTTCTCTGTTGCCTTTTTAGCCTTCTGGACACCACCGTCCGGCATAACCCAGGAAACCAGAAACACCAGGATACGACACTTGCCCCAGTGTGTTTTTCGGACCGTTTGCTTTTGCGGCCACATTTTACATTCACTACAAACCCTGAAGAGGACTAAATCCTAAACGGGGACACTCATTGATAGCATTTCTACATAGCAATTTATTCTATATACGCAAATCAAACAATGAGAAGAAGAAGAGACTCTTCAGAGCAGTGATAGATAGAGTAAATATGTTGGTGTTGATATCCAACCTACGATTAGAGATGGCACTTAAAGAAGAGGACTAAATAGATACATTTGATAAAAGGAAACAATGTGACATCGAATACGTATTATTATTTTTATATTTATCAAAACTTAAACATCAAACTCACCACTACTGCAGACACGCTCCTCATATTGAACTAATTTTCAAAATAAAAAAAAATATATTATTATAGTATACGATTTCTAGTATTTATTCGTTGAGTAGTATTTATCAATAAACTTAGAAGGAAGAATATCTCGCAAATAGGCAAATTATTCGGTTTATATACTGTATTATCTGCATGAGATTTTTGTGACGTAGAGGATGTTGACACTTTTTTTATTAAAACCAGGATTTTACGCCCCGAAATGATGAAATGATGATTTTTTATGCTGTACCTAAATATATTTTTCGTATTAAGACTGATATAATTGTTTTTAATATTTAACTTGGCAAAAAACCCACAATTTAATTTGTAATATGATTATTTTTACCCTTCTCGGAGAACGTTATCACAATATGATACATTAATAAACTAAACAATTTTTTTTTATCCTTGGCAAAAAAAATTATTTTAAATTTATTTGCTCCATTATTACATGGTATAATGTTTAACGAAAAAAACAATATCGGAAGTAAAGTGATGTGGGAATGCGATGCTACACTACCAAATAATATCCATAACCCGATCAATACCAAAATTATGAAACCCGGTATTTTTATTTCTACTGCATTAAAAACACGGTTCCTACCACTGATAAAAGTTATTATTATACCCCAGGCTGTGGGTATAAAAACGTGATATAATTCAGGAATTTTTGAAACCTATCAGGTATTGTTAAGGAAGATGGCAGAAATAACTTATACTAAAATGTAACCAAAAATTTCAGGAGCTTTTTTATTTATGACGTTTTTCATTTGTTAAATTTGCAATTTTTAAAGATTTTTAATTTTGCAGCTTAGGATATTCATTTTAGAGAAAAGCTATTAAATAGAAAATTGTAGTGCATTAAAAAACTTACAATTTGAGCTATACCTAACAAGTTTAATTTTGTTAATACGTTATTGCAAAACAGCCTGCGAAAGGTCCAAAATGGCCGTTTTTTGCAATTGCAATATTTTAAATTTATTTGTAAAAATAACTTTTATTTATTTTTTAAGGCTTTAAAATAAAGATCTTTCAATACCAAACACAAAAAAAATTTACAGAGCCCGATTAGTAAACTTGTTGCCTAGATATTATAACTGGTTTATCCCAAGGGGTCAAATGTCGAAGGCTATAACTTTTTGAAAAAAAAAATCGTAGAGAGTTAATCCAAGATCCACTCTCCTTCTAAAGACTTATGTTTTCATATTCTGATGTAAATAAATGCGTAAAACATTTTTCAACCTCTTATTTCGGGTTTGAAAGTAAGGGGGCAAATTTCGTTATAAACATTTAGAACTGAAGCCGCCCCTGTACATTCTATGAGTTTCTAACTTGCAGATTATTGTTGTTGATGACAAAATAAAGCTTCAAAAAAAATTAAAAATTTTCTACGACCAATTGAAGCTGAGATAATTGCTTTTGTTTTCTTAAATCGTAGTGACTTTATTTTTATAACAATTAAGAAATTATTTCACAGTCATCAACTAAAGAAAGACTTATTGTCTTAAAATAAAAATTATTCTAAACGAAAGTTACATTTAAATATTATCAAAAATGATTTTTAAAGTTTAGTGGAGATTTATTTTTCTGTACGAATGTGATTTATTGTGTTGGTTGGCCTTAGCAACGGTTAGCAACTTATAGTACATTGAATTACGGTTTTTGCTCCAAATTTTAAAGCACCGCTTGGATTGACTTAAAATTTAGCAAACACATAGATAACATGTCAAAGAATAAAAATTGTATTGGGCCTCTGTGTGCATTTGCAGGGGTGACCTTCGCCCCTTAGAAAGGTAAAAAATATACGTTCAAAATAAGTTAGGAAACGGATAAAACGTCTAATTCTAAGCAACTTTTGTTCTACAACATTTTCTCATTTAGTTAATACTTTTCGAGTTATTTCCGAGTAAATACGTTGATTTTTTAACAAGAAAAAAACCCGTTTTTAGGCGGTTTTTGGAAAATAACTCGAAAAGTAAGTATTTTATTGAAAAAAACATTCTTCGCAAAAACATAGCCCATTAAAAATTTAAAAAAATGGTGTATGTATGAACTCACTTGCCCCAGCAGAAGCAAAGTTCTAGCTAATTAAAAATAGGTTCATATCCGTCAAATTTCAAAGTGAAATACCCAAAAAAATATGCACTTTTTGGAGAACACTCATTACAACTTTTTTAAAGTGTTTACAAAAATATGTGTAATACCTCTCTGTTTTTTAAAAAAGTTTGTAGCATCAATAGTAAGTAAGTTACGCTCAAAACAAAATTGGTCTCTTTTTTTTTGTCAAAAAAAAACTCGGGAAAGTCACCCTCTAATTAGCATCAAAAATACCTTTTTACTTCCATCCTTTTTACTTCATAAGTTGCTTTACTCGTGTATGTGTCGTTTATGTCTGCAAGTTTCATTGGTTCAAAGTGCTTATTTTAGAAGGGACTGTAGTTGAAAGGACTTGAACTAGTCAATAATCACGAGTGTATGCAAATTTAGAACAGCCATATCTTAACCAATTTTTGCCTTCAAAAAAAAAACAAAAAAATCCAAAATACTCAGAAAAGCAAAAACTACATTTTGTTACTCTTTGTGACTTTTGGTCACACTAATAAATTTTAAGTTATTTTGCAGAAAAAAACATTTGCCTCAAAATTAAAAATTAAAACAGATTTACTTACAAACCATTTTTTTAAATAAGCCCTTTGAACCGATGATACTTACAGATCATATAAATAATACATGAGCAAAATAACTTGTGAAGCGGTAACGATTAATTTGAGTTAAAATGGTAATTAGAGGGTGACTTTCCCGAGTTTTTTTGATAAAAAAAAGAGATCAACTTTATTTTGAGCGTAACTTGCTTACTTTTGATACTAGAAACTTTTTTAAAAAAACAAAAAATAATATTTTGTTAAAAACTTTAAAAAAGTTCTGAGAGTTCTCCAAAAAGTGCATCAGTTTTCGATTATTTCACTTTGAAATTTGACGGTTATGAACCTATTTTTCATTAGCTAGAACTTAGTTTCTGCTGGGTCTAGTGAGTTCATACGGACACCAGTTTTTTAATTTTTAATGGGCTATATTTTTTCTAAGAATGTTTTTTTCAATAAAGTACTTACTATTTGGGTTATTTGCCAAAAACGTGTTTTTTTCTTGTTGAAAATGAACGTATTTACTCGGAAATAACTCGAAAAGTATTAACTGAATGAGAAAATGTTGTCGAACAAAAGCTGCTTAGAATTAGATGTTTTATCCATTTCTTGACTTATTTTGAACGTATATTTTTTCACCCCTTTTAAGTGGTGAAGGTCATCCCCAGGGCAAAAGCACACAGAGGCCCAATACCATTTTTATTCTTTGATATGTTATCTATGTGTTTGCCAAATTTCAAGTCAATCCAAGCGGTGCTTTAAAATTTGGAGCAAAAACCGTGATTCAATACCTGTGACAATACCTTCAATACCAAAACCGTGACACCTGAACACGATAGGACTATACGGAGGTATCCGAATTGCGTCTAAAATTTTGAGGGATTTTCAGGTAATATCTCTAATGTGTTTTGTATGGTCAATTGCGTTCCGTTTCTAACAATAAAATTTAATCCTTCATCATATAAAGATGTATTTTTTTTTATAAAATTTGACCTGTTTCAAACTTTTTCTTGAATGCAAGTACTTTCTAAAATAAAGAATTTATTCTATAATCTTGTTACAGGTGGCGTAAAGTACAAAATGTGGGGTTGAGTTGTAAGTATAAGAACGAAAACTCAGAAATAGGTAAATGGCTGAAGCATATTTTTGGCCTAATGTATCTTCCTCCGAGCCAAGTCGGAGATTGTTTTGTGGAAGATTTTATGCCTGAAAAACCAGATGATCATCGAGATGACGCATTTGCAAACTATCTAGTTGAAATGTATATCGAAGAGGACTCCACATTTCCTCCACAGATTTGGGCAAAGAATAGCGCATCTATATATAAAACAACTAATTCTTGTGAGGGATTTCATTCAAAATTTTAAAGTTATTGTTTTTCTCCACATCTTAATTTTTTTTTGTGTGTTGAAACATTGAAGCGCATTCAAACCGATTCTTATATAAAAATAAATTCTATTAAACAAAATATTTCTAGAAATGTAATTGTAACGTTACAAACGTCACATCTTTGATATTTTGTTTTTAAATAATTATTTTACCTTATTTTCTTTAATATTTCATTAATAATTATCTTCTTCTATTTGGTTTACCCATTTTCCCCTTTAATAAAAATCGGTTGGCGTCCATTCTATAATAGGCAACCCTATTTACATTGTATCTTCTCTCGTGTTCCATGTTCGTTATTTCAAATTTCGGTCCAAGGTTCGTTGTCATGTCATTTTAATGACAGTGACAACCCCCATATCTCATTCTCAAAATGGAGGTGAAAATGTTTTAAAAAGCAGAGTAGCTCCAAAATTAAATCATTTTCATTCCATCAAATCATCTCTTGGGGTAAGAATAATATCTTACAGTAATTATATTTATCCGTCTAACAGTTTTTCTAATGTTTTTTTTTTCTAACCTTCAAATATTCAACAATGTGTTTGATTTCTATATTTCTTTTCATCTATTAATATGCACGTTTAGTTATCAAAATTTTAACTATTCTCCTCATCTTAATTCTATGTAATTTAACCTTGCCAATTACTATTTCTGAATACTATTTGGCAAAGGTACAATTTGGTTTTCTTCTTGATTGTTGATATGTGTTCTACTGTTACAGTTTTTTGGAAAGAGATCAACCTTTCCCTCTTCGGGAACCTAAACCTCACATCACCGGTGATGCACACTTGAAGGCAAAGACAATGACATCCAGACTGCACAACCACCACCTCTAGCTGCAGGGGCCTTGCGCCGAAGATCCGCCCACGCCTACGAGAAGTCTACAACAGCAGTACCATACGACATCAAGAAGATACCATCAGCTACCAAAAGCCATAAGTATAATCCAGAATTGTTAGTTTTTGGCAAGAATTTAAATACATTTGTTAATGCAATTTACTAAGTCATTTTATTTATTATATCTTTATGAACAATAAACATGATTAGTTAAAAACTATGTTTTGTTTGCTTCCATTCCAATTTTCAGAGTTCATTCTAAGGTTAGGACAAGACGAACACACACCTGAGTGACTGAGCTAAGCTAAGGGTGTAACGATGGCTATCTTGGTTAGTTGAGGTAATATTTTCGAATATTGTTTCAATTAGCTGGGGTAGTCCATCCCTTTTTCGTTACACTGGCGCACCAACTCACTTGTCTTATCTGAAGAATAGAATGTTGAATTTTGGTTTGGTGCAAACATACAAGCATTAATAAATACTATTTTCACATATTTCATTTTATATTCAATTTTTGCAGTAAATCTATATATATATATATATATATATATATATATATATATATATATATATATATATATATATATACATATATATATATATATATATATATATATATATATATATATATATATATATATATATATATATATATATATATATATATATATACGTCTTCATATCAAGGCGAGATCCGACTAAATCGAGGACAACCCGAGATCCACCAATAGGAAATTAATTATTGGAGTATATTGTTCATAACTATCTTTATAATTAACATATTAATCAAGGCACACTTAGAGGGGAAAAGATTTTTGTACTTAAATTTTTCTGATAAATTTACAGCGAAACGAGATCCGTAGCTGAAAAGTAAAGGGGAGGACTTATATACGAAATTTTAGATATTTATCGGTCAACGCGAGATCACACACTGATGCCAGCTCTAAAGATTATTAGTCGAGCGATTGGAGCTCGTGTTGTATTGTATATTTCCCACGATATACAGATAGCGTTGTCTCGAATTCTTTATGTAACTTTTAGGTATCGCTTCTTTTGTGTCTTTAACGTCTACCGTGGTTTTCTTTAAATATTTTGAATTTATTGTGTTTCAACAATATCTACTACCCACTTTAACTATAACTATTTAGATTTACCTTTCAGAAAGTCCCTTAGTTTTGTTACATACGTAAGGGTGTGAAAAAAGAAAAAGAATACTTCACAAATAATAACCATTTAATAATGATAATTATTTGCAATACAATATTTAAAAACTATACATTAATATTCTTAAAAAACACTTACTACGAAACCAAAATGTAATTATTATATTCTTAAAGAATACAAATTGTTACAAAATAATTATTTAAATGATTGCTTGTTTTAAAAATACATTACAAAAAAGTAAAAATTTTTATAATTCTTATTAAAATTTAAAAAATAAAATACCTCAATATGTAATTATTATTTGATAGTTAAAAAATGATTTTAAGTAAAATGATTTAAAAGATAAAAAGAAATACACATAATTTTCAGGGTCAACTCCTAATTGCATGAAAAATTGGATTTAGGTTTTACCCATCCCCCACTTCAAAGTTGAAATTGTGCCGTTGATTGCTTTTACTTGGAGGGTGAAAAAATATACGTTCATAATAAGTCTGGAAACAGATCTGACTAACTTTAAGCAACTTTTGTTCTATAGAGTTTTTTATCTTACGTACTAGGTTAATTCAGTAGTAGGTAGTAGAGTTACTTGCGACTAAAAATGTTTACTTTTCAACAAAAAAAAAACACGTTTTCCGGCGGTTTTTCGCAAATACTCAAAAAGTAAGTATTTTATCGAAAAAATATTCTTGGAAAAAATGTAGCATATAAAAAAACGAAAAAATGGTATATTCTTAGTCTATAGAATCAGTAAAAGTAAATTTGTAGCTCATAAAAAAGACGATCTTATCCTTCGAATTCCAAATCAAATATTTTAACGTGATACATAGTACCAAAAAGTGAAGCTCTTTTCGGGGAAAAACCCGTTAAATTTTTTTTAATGTGTTTACAAAAAGCTTGATTATATTTTATAAAAGTTATACACGGGTAGGAAAGACAACCGAACGAATTTTCGAACGTTTAAACAGACGACATCCCAGATTTACCAATTTCTGGACAATTGATCCAAAGGCCGGATTCTAACAACGAAACAGTTGTGGATTTTCAAGTTTTCAATGAGAGTCAGAATGAAAAAACATTAGTGACCTCGAGTATGATGGTTTGGAGAATTTGGCTGGTTATATCTGCCATAAATTGAAGGACTCCAGTATTCAGTCCGAAGATGTTTCAACGTACACGTGGGTTGATCATTTGAGTAAGTGTGGTTTATGTAAACCATCAGACACTCTCTTGTCATATATTAAGTAACTGGAGACAGTTTTTCCTTCCACATGAATGGTGATTCCATTTTGGTAACTAAAAATTATTTAGAAAACCTTATGTCCAAAAGTGTAACTGTAGACTGTTCTAACAAAGCGAACAAGTTATTTTTTAGGTCTCGGATGTATTTCCGAATTAAAGAATTAAACAAGTCTCTTAACAACCTGACATTGCGTAAAAGAAAAATTATGAAAACTGCTACATAGTTGCTGTATGTACGTCTATTTCACATGCACAAAATTTGAATAAAGTGCATGGCATGAAAACTGTAAAACTTATTTTTGTCTTTTCCAAGCCTCTTACTTAAATCTGATAAAATACATTATTTAAAAAGTAAAAAATTTTGTTTTTTTATCAATCCATTAAATTTATGGTTTTATTTTGGGGCTTTTCTTCCCCTTGGTAAAAATTATATTTACTAATGTGTAGGCCACTAATCAATTTTTGCCAACTAACGAAATATAATAATTTTATTAGATATCGATTATATGAATATTTTTATTTTCCGGATACCAATATCATCAAGAAGCTGGGAACTTTACAAATAAATGAAAATCAATTTAAATAAAAGTAAATAGTTTAATAATTTTCCTCTAAACTATACAAATCACTTAGTTTCTTTTAGTCATAATTCATTCATTTGTACTATTCTCAAATTTCATTCGCGTTCGTATTACGAACGCATAGACGGGATTATGCTTTACTCTGTTGCTGACGTCATGCGCCAATCGGACGAGCTTACGTAACTAGAATATCAGGGTGTGCATATTTCCGGGTCCCGGTGAATTCGTATCTATTTTAATCCCCCATCCTTATTACAGGCCAACTGGCAACTCTGGTGCGCAGGTAATTTTTAGATAACCCATTAACTACCGGTGAATTGGTAACTTTCATTTTTTAAGTATTGTTGATAATCTAATATCGGTATTCCAGGTATTTAGCTCTGCACTCCTAGAAAATGGAAAAAATGGCACAGGAAGTGAAACCGATGACGAAACGAAACGCAAAAGAGAAACGCAAAAGAGAAACGCAAAAGAGAAAACTAGGATGATTGTTTTAATAGAAGTAAAATTACAAAACGGTCACCAAGCAAAGCAGGCAA
Organism: Diabrotica virgifera virgifera; assembly: GCF_917563875.1. Lineage (NCBI taxonomy): Eukaryota > Metazoa > Arthropoda > Insecta > Coleoptera > Chrysomelidae > Diabrotica > Diabrotica virgifera. The sequence goes on from NC_065445.1 coordinate 167,431,423, forward strand.
CGAAAACAAGGAAGACATGGAAAATGTTATGATTACAATGATGAAAGAGCTAATGAATAAAAATGATGAAATGCTTCAGAAAATAAAACAAATAAAGAAAGAACAACAACAAACCAATAAAGAGTTCATGGATGTAAAAGCAGAGAATCAAAAACTAAAAAAAGAAGTAAAACAGCTACATGAAAGAATGGAGCAACTGGAGAAATTTAGCAAAAAGAAAAGCTTGATCGTAACTGGGTTGAAAGTAGAAACAAATGATTATAAGAAATTAAAAGAAGAAATAGAAAATTTCATAGCCCAAGAGTTGCAAACACAAATAAAACTAAGAAGTGCAACAAAAATAGGAGAAACAGTATGCGCAATAGAAACAGAAGCCCTCACGGATAAAATGGAAATCCTAAACAAGCAACGTAAACTAAAACAGCATAAAGATCGTGTCTATATAAACAACGATTGGACATCGAAAGAAAAAGAAATACAAAAGGAAATAACTAAAATAGCAAAGGACGAAGGAAGCAAAGGTAAGCAAACGAAAATCGGCTACAAGAAATTAATAGTGAATGGCAAAATCTGGATATGGGACAAAGAGAGAGAACAGCTGATAGAAAATTCAAAAAACTAATAAACGAAGAACAGCGGCTGAAATATGATATTGATATGGCAAAAAAGACTCGGCAATGCAAACGGTTAACGAAAACAAAATAACGCACACAAAATAAAGAAAGAATCTCGATAAGAAGAAAAGAACAAAACCCATTAGAATGGGATCTTGGAATATTAGAACCATGCTGACAGTAGGTAAGATGCAAGAAATAGCTCTTAAAATGAAAAAATACCAACTAGAAATCCTAGCCCTACAGGAAATACGATGGAAGAAAGAAGGAAAAATTGAGAAGAAAAACGTTAGCATGTATTATTCGGGAGAAAACTAACAGGGAACGAATGGTATGGCATTTATGGTGAACAAAAAAATGAGGGAAAAAGTGATACAATTCAAAGCAGTTAATGAAAGGATACCTTACATAAGAAAATAAACAAGCCAACATCTCGATAGTCAATTGCTATGCACCCACCGAAGAAGCAAACCAAGGAGATAAGGCAGAATTCTACGACATCCTGGAAGAAACCTGTGAAAATATTCCGACGAATGACATATTAATAATATTGGGTGATTTCAATGCAAAGATCGGAAAGGAGGACTATAATCGTAATGTAGCTGCCAAAGAAACCATTCATGAAACTACGAACGATAATGGAGGAGAAATCTGAGACCTAGCAGCAGCAACAGACACATATATAGTTAGTACTGGGCATAAACATAAAAAAGAACACAAAATAACATGGATGATACCAGGAAGAATGGATGGAAACCAAATAGATCATACTTTAATTTCGAAAAAGTGGACACAAATAGTACAAGACGTAAGATCATATAGAGGGGCAAATGGAGGCACTGACCACATATTGTTGACAGCAAAACTTAAGATGAAAAAAATCAAAGCAAATAATCATAAGGAAGGAAAAAGGAGGAAATGGAATATAGCCAATCTGAAAACGCAAGAAACAAAGCAACAATATACAGAACAACTGGAACAGAAATTGGGTCAGTACGAGCACATAGAAATAGAAGGAGAATGGAAAAACATAAAGAACAGCATAATAGAGACAGCAGAACAAATAATAGGATTCCAAAAAAACAAAGAATCGAAAGAATGGTTTGATGAGGAGTGTCACCAAAAAAGTCAACTGAAGCACCTCGCAAGAAACAAATGGCTACAAAGTGCCGAACAGGAACAACTGGATTAATATAGAAAACAAAAACAAGAAGCATTGAAACTCTATAGAAGAAAGAAGAACACATGGATCTCTGAACAAATGCAATAATTAGAAACGAATAATAAAGACAACAAGAAATTATGCGAATAGATAAAACAACAATACAGTACTAAAAAATCTGCCACAAAAATAAACAAAAAAGATTGGGAAAAACATTTCACGGACCTATATAAAAACGACAACAAGGCATATTCAGAGGATGAGGATATAAGGGATAACAGAGATGAAGAGGAAGGCGCACCTACTTATCAGGAATTCATGGAGGTATTAAAACAACTAAAAGTAAACAAAACGCCAGGGCCAGATGAAATCAACAACGAACTGATCATCAACGGAGGAGAGGAGCTCACGAAGCGAATGCAGAAGTTAATGGTTACAATTTGGAAGGACGAAAGCATGCCCATAGAATGGAAAAACGGACACATCGCACCAATCTTTAAGAGAGGTGATCCAACTAAGTGCTGCAACTACAGACCAATTATGCTACTAAATACAACGTATAAGATATTGACCACAATTATAAGAAACCGACTAAATCAATACACAGAAAAGATTATAGGACCATACCAACAGGGTTTTAGAAAAGGAAGATCAACAATAGATGCAATACACGTACTGACACAAACAATTGAAAAAAGCTATGAACATGACATAGAATTACACATACTATTCATCGACTTCCAACAGGCCTTCGACAGCATATACAGACAACAATTATTAAAAGAAATGAAAAATGGAGATACCGGCAAAATTAATAAGACTAACTAGAATGACAATAAAAGACTCAACAGCAAAAGTTAAAACAAATGAGGGCGATACAAATGACATCAAAATAGAACTTGAAGTAAGACAAGGAGACAGTCTGTCAACGACAAACGACACATATCGCTCTAGAAGGAGTAATTAGGGACACAGGGATGAAAAAGACAATTATTCAAAGCTCAACACAGATCATAGAATATGCAGATGACCTGGGAATGGTAGCACGAGATAAAAAAAAGACTAGAAGAGGCACTTTTAACCCTGGTAAGAGAAGCAAAGACGAGAGGATTAATAATCAATCAGAATAAAACAAAATATCTTATAAGCACACGAGACAATGTCAACAGAATAACAGAAATAAAGATAGGTGAAAATACATTCCAGAGAGTAGACTGCTTCAAATACCTGGGGGTGATGATGGACGGCAAAAACGGAAGGAGTATAGAGATAAACGAAAGAATTAAAGCAGGTAATAGAGTATATTGGAAATATCACCGACTACTCAAGGACAAAAACCTGAGCAAAAAAAAAAAACAAAATCAAAAATATACACAGCAGCAATCAGATCAGTGATAGCCTATGGAGCAGAAGTAATGTGCCTTACGAAAAAAGACGAAGAAAAGTTAAGAATAATTGAGAGAAAAATTATGAGAAGAATACATGGCCCAGTAAAGACAGAAACAGGGGAATATAGAAAGCTGATGAACCATGAAATAATAAATATAAATAAAGGAGAAGATATAGTAAAATTCATTAAAGCATAAAGGCTCAGATGGTTTGGGCACACACAAAGAAGAGGGATAGAAGAACTGATCAGGAAGATAATGAACTGGAAACCAGTAAAAAATAGACCAAGAGTAAGACCAAAAATAAAATGGGAAGATCAACTGCTAGACGAAATATCAAAGATGGAAATTGCAAACTGGAGAGAAAAGATTCAGGACCGGAGAGAGTGGAAGAAGATAGTAGAGAAGGCAAAAAACATCACAACCTATGAACTACGACCTAAAGGAAAAGCGGACTAATTTACCGCGTGAAATGGATGAAAAGAGCTCATATTTGAGCGAACTATACTCTAAGAGTGAACGGTCCATATAATAATTCCAGGTATGTACCTGTATAAATTACACTCCTTGAAGTTGGTGTAAAAGGTACTTATCATTTATGTATTGTCTTTTGGAAGGATTACTAGAGAAAATCCAAATAAATTTTGAAAAAATGGCTGAAATCGCTGAAATTCTTGTAACAGATTTCGTAATGAGTGAACATGGGTGTAAGTTATTGGTGGTAAATGATTTTAAATTTCACTTAAAGACAGTTCTAAAAAGTGGAAAACATGTATTGTACTGTTCTGCATCGGGTTGCCAGGACACCTGTTATACCGACGGTTAGTTTTTTTTTTTTAAATATTTTGAGTAGTAACTATGTTGGTTATCAACAATTTGATGTCAAAAATGCACATTTTGCCATTTTTTGTCTACCAGTAAGAAAAAAAACATTCAAAACAAAATTTAAGATAACCGCATTATAGAGCATGTAAAACAATTTAAACAAAGTTTTATAAATTTCGCTATACTTAATTGTTGCTTATAAAACTATAAATTAAGTCAGTTTAACGTTAATATAACTTATGTAAAAATACAACTTATATCTCGATATTACGTGAAATAGCTCAAAGAAATGAGTAAAAATACACGGTTTTTATGACACTCAGTGTAACTGCGTAACAATTGTTTTAGTTTCTATATGGACGGAATAACAAAATTTATGTAAATCTGACCAATTTAATTATTTATTGACAATTTAAATGAAGAATAGCCGATTTTAAGTATTTTCGTCTGTAAGTTACAATATTTTACCAAAAAACTGAAAAAAGAACCGATTAGTTTATTGAAATAGCCTTAAAATGAGTTGAAGTAAAATATAATTGGAGCTTTGTTTATCAATAAACATTAATGAAAAGTATACATTTGCGATAGGCTCTGTGTTGGCTTAATCCGTTACTGTCCAAAATTTCTTACGTTTTAAGCTAACTACCTGAGGTACCCCTAAACCCTAAAAATGTCATCAAAACGACTATTTTGAAGCTCTCCCGACTGGATTAAAGAAGCTATTATCGATTCAAACAAAAGTTGTGTATTTTTAATTCTAAATTTCAACTATTTAATTAAAAATAAAGGGTTTCAGTTGAAAATTCAATGTTGCTACACCCACCGCTTTCGCAGGCAGAATAAGAACCCTGCTATTGCATAAGTATATAGATTTTGAAAAACCATTAAAAAAGCATTCCAAAGTTTTTTCGATATGACGTCTAGTTCTCGAGATATTTGACAATCGCCTTTCTGGACAGAGCCCTTAAATAATGTAAATATTCTTATTCAAGCTAGACATAAGCCGAGTGAGAGAGCTGACCGTGAAATTCATTTGCGATGTTTCCAAATTTACCGGATCTCGGGTTGTCTGCAAAATATATATTTAGCATATACACAACAGATCGCGCGCGCTGCCCTCTACAGCGGATTTAGTGGAACCACTGCAATATAAAATTCACCAAATGGGGTGCAAAATGAGGTCCAGACAAAAATCGATTTCCTTGTACCCCAACCATTGTTACATCGAGATGTCACTATATACACGTGAATACAAGGTGAGATCCAAAATCGGATCTCGCCTTGCAAAACGGATCTCATCTTGTATAGCTTATGATACAAACGGATCTCGCCTTGATATGAAGATATATATATATATATATATATTGTTATATTTCTATTTGATATAAAAATTAAAATTTGATAATTATAAACAAAATTCACTTTAATATAAAATATTTTTAATTTTCTCAACCTCGGGCATATAAATTTAAAACAACCTGTATACAACAAACTGTTATATGTAATTTTAAGAAGTGATTAGAATAAGCGTACGAAACTCGGAACAATGTGCTTAGATAAACAAAGTGAATGACGCGTACCATTATCGTTCTTCTCGGAAGGTCGATCATTAGCCTATGCTAAATAAAACTCAGTGAAATAGATGATAGTTCATTATCGTTTTTCTCGGAAGGTTTCGATCATTAGCCTATGCTAAATAAGACTCATTTGAAAGAGAGAATAGGTCATTAAAATTTGTAAATAGTTAGAAAGTATTTTAGAATGGGAATTAAATATTTTCTTTTGAAATCCATTAAGCATATTTAGAAAGATTAAAAATTGGTTTTGAGGAATATTACGAATGAGAGTTGGTGGTGGAAGATTGATTTGTGAATCTGGAAGGGATATTTAGAAAGTAGGGGAATGAATGACAAATAGAGATCAGAATGTTTTGAGCTGTCGAGAAGTGAAGTCGAGTAGTAGACGGTAGTGTTCGAGGAGTGAGATAGCCGGTGTAGTTCCGTGAGTGTGGAGTATCTATCGTGGAACGAGAAGTAGGCCAGGTCGAGAGTAAAAGAACCTCCTTGAGCCCAGAGTGTCCCGGTAGCTGATAGCAGTTTCGAAAAAGGTAGAACACAGCATCACGACAAAAGCAGGAACGAGAGCTATTCGAGCTAGTTTTTCAAAGAAGAACATCACTGGAAGCCAGGACGAGGTTTGATCGCAGCCAAGGATAGCAGGAAAGGGTTTTGTGTGAGGACATTTTCAGCTCACCAGGAAAAGGTCAGTCTCATTTGTTTGGACATGAATGTATGGGTTTTTCGTATTAAATTCCACATAAAAAATTGAATAACATAATCAATAATATCAGAAAAGCTTCATCAAACTTAAATAGAGTTGTTCCAAATAACTCCTAATAGTTAAATGTTAATAAAAAACTTTCAATTGAAAACCAAAAGGAAATAAGATTCCCATTTGTAAATGTTATGTTTAAGAATAATAAGAAATAGCAAATATTAAGCATTGATTGCCTTTTAAATAAAATAAAAAATATTTTGATTATAATTGTAACCCATATGTGTATTTTTTTTTACTCTTTTCTTTTCTATCCCGATTAGGAACCATTAAGAAATATTTAGAAGCCACGGAAGTAAGAAATTAATTTATAATTCGCCCTGAGATTGAAAACATATTGATATGTGATCTGGTTAATTAATTGGATTAGTATTAATACATTGATTAAATTAAGTAACATATAAGAATATTATCTCAAATCAATAATCAAGATCACATCAACTGTCGTCCAACGTGGAAAGCATTGTAAAGTATTTCTAGTGGCAAATTTGAAGGATAGAAAGAGTAAAGCCGGTATTTGAAAATTTATATGCCTGTGGTAAAAAGTGAGATACTTTCATTTGATAACATAAAATTTTAGATCTCTTTAGGTACAAATTTTACATAACTGATTTAATATTTTATTTTACGATATTTACATTTGATATATTTATTGACAATTTATAATATTTGGGTGAGAAAAAGTCGTCTTGGTAACATACTAGTAAAATTTCATATTTGGCGGGGACAGTACTTCTTGAAAACAAATGTCTGTGACAAGAAGCCAAAGCAAAGACAACAAAAAACAAAAAGAACATTCAAATCAAGAGAATAATTCAGACCAAGAAGATATTTTAGACAAGACAATCATGGCATCAGAACAGCAAGAATTATCAGGAATAGATAAATTATTACAAATGATGCAACTCCAGTCACAAAGAATGGAACAGAAAATGGATGAAACACAACAAAAACTGGATGACAATCAAAGAGAAACAAAACAAACAATGGAGAAAAATCAGGAAGAAACATCAAAGACAATGGATAAAGTGGATCAAAAAATGGAGGAAACACAACGAAAAATGGATGAAACACAACAAAAATTGGATCAAAAAATGGATGAAACAAAAAGAATAATGCAAGAAAATCAGAAGGAAACAAAACAAGCCATAGAAGAGAACAACAAGAAAATGGGGGAACGCATAGAAAAGTATGAAATGAAAATTCAAGATAAAATAAAGGAGTTAACGAATGGCCAGAAAAAGGAACTAGAAAATTTGGAAAATAAGTTGGAAAATGCTATTCAAGTAGACAGAGAAGAAGTGGAAAAAAGAATCACAGAAATAGAAAAACAAGTCACCGAAAACCGGACGCAACAAAATGTCGGAGAAAGAAGAGAAATGGTTATACATAGCACAGATGACGTGAAGATAAGGTTTGGCGGGGATGTAAGAAGATTACACCCAGTGCCGTTCATAAATAGCCTGAAAAAGAAAATACAGCACATCGGAAATTTCGAAACAGCAAAAGAAACTATCAGAAACCATCTCAAAAATGAAGCAAGCCTATGGTTCGATTGCAAAGAAGAAGAATTTGACAGTTGGCAACAATTTGAACAAAAATTTTTGAATTATTTCTGGGGAAAAGTCCAACAATTGGAAATTAACAAGGAATTGCAAAATGGGAAATACAATGATAGGATGGGTATATCAGAAAGGACATATGCATTACAAATTTACTATAACGCAAAACATTTACAATATAATTACTCATCGGAACAATTAGTCGAACTGATTGCAAGACATTTCGAAGAAACGCTGGAAGACCATATTGCAAAACTACAAAGACATAGATAGTTTATGCCAATTCCTACAAATAAGAGAATTACGTGTAAGAGAAACAAAATCAAGAAGGTCGCGAGAAGATTACAGGCCCCGAGAAACACAGGATTACAGAGATAGAAATCAAAATAGGAGGGACTATACAAGACGAGATTTTAATCCCAGAAGGGAAAACGAAAATAGAGACAACGGAAGAGGAAATTATGAACAAAGAAATAGGCAATGGAATGAGGACAGAAATCGAGAATACCAGAATAGAAACACCACACGCTCAAATCAAGAAAACAGAAATAATGGTAGACAAAATGAACAGGGATATCAAGAAAACCGAAACAGATCCGACAGACCAAGAGAAAATAGAAGAGAAGTAAATAATACCCAGACAGATGGATATGACGGAGAGAGACATTATGACGAAAATATAAACAACGATGAGCAACCGACGTTTTTTCACGACGGCGCTCACTAAAAACCAAAAATCAAACAGGAATCTTTTGTAACCCCAAGGAGTTTATTAAATTGGCAAGAAACAACGAAAAGAAAAATGGAGTTAATTTAAAATTTGTGGATGGATTTATCAACGAGAAACCAATTAAAATTATGATAGACACTGGATCTGAAATAACGTTGGTCAACAGAAAACTAATAGAAGAAGTTAACTTAACAAATTTAATTTACAAAATACCTAGGGTAAATTTAGTGGGCGCAAACAAACGGACATTGGCAACTATAAATGAAGGCATACGAGTAATGGTACGACTGGGTAAGAAGATGTATGCACTACAATGTGTAATAATGCCAAACATGTCACATGACATGATAGTAGGAGTTGACGAATTGGCAGAAAAACATGTAGTGATAGATTTTAAAAATAATACGATGAATCTAACAGAAGAAAAAGAAGAAGAACAGGACAAGGAACAGGAGAAACAAAATACGGACGAATCAGGTAAAGAACAAACAGTGGAAATGAATTTGGCAACGAAGCAAGGACAAAGAAGAAAAGGGAGAAAAAGTCAGAAAAAGACAAAAGAAAATGAAACCTGTGGCTCCTCAAAAGAAGAGTTGAGCCCAGAAGAAGAAAATTTGAGAGTATCAGAAACAAAGGAAACCTGGGATTCCTCAAAAGAAGAGACGAGCTCAGGAGAAGAAGAAATAAAGCAAAAAAATGAAAGCGAAAAAGATATGATCGAAACAGTGGCATTTGAAGAGGAGGCATATGAAAACGAGGATGCAGAATACACGATAAAAGTATGTGAAAAATCTGAGGAAAAAGACAGAAGATTAATATGGGAAAAAGGGAAAGACAACATAATAGCCGACACTCTAACACAGGATGAGGACACTGAAAATAAGGAAACAATTACTCTACAGGTGGGACTAATTAGAGTAATACAAGAAGAAGGGGTATAAGACGTAGATTAAAGTAAGGAAATATACAGGGAGTTGGTTTTGCCTCGAGAAAATTTTTTTAAAAATGCAGATAAATTTTATCGAATACAAGGCGGGGATTTGTTATATTTCTATTTGATATAAAAATTAAAATTTGATAATTATAAACAAAATTCACTTTAATATAAAATATTTTTAATTTTCTCAACCTCGGGCATATAAATTTAAAACAACCTGTATACAACAAATTGTTATATGTAATTTTAAGAAGTGATTAGAATAAGCGTACGAAACTCGGAACAATGTGCTTAGATAAACAAAGTGAATGACGCGTACCATTATCGTTCTTCTCGGAAGGTCGATTATTAGCCTATGCTAAATAAAACTCAGTGAAATAGATGATAGTTCATTATCGTTTTTCGCGGAAGGTTTCGATCATTAGCCTATGCTAAATAAGACTCATTTGAAAGAGAGAATAGGTCATTAAAATTTGTAAATAGTTAGAAAGTATTTTAGAATGGGAATTAAATATTTTCTTTTGAAATCCATTAAGCATATTTAGAAAGATTAAAAATTGGTTTTGAGGAATATTACGAATGAGAGTTGGTGGTGGAAGATTGATTTGTGAATCTGGAAGGGATATTTAGAAAGTAGGGGAATGAATGACAAATAGAGATCAGAATATTTTGAGCTGTCGAGAAGTGAAGTCGAGTAGTAGACGGTAGTGTTCGAGGAGTGAGATAGCCGGTGTAGTTCCGTGAGTGTGGAGTATCTATCGTGGAACGAGAAGTAGGCCAGGTCGAGAGTAAAAGAACCTCCTTGAGCCCAGAGTGTCCCGGTAGCTGATAGCAGTTTCGAAAAAGGTAGAACACAGCATCACGACAAAAGCAGGAACGAGAGCTATTCGAGCTAGTTTTTCAAAGGAGAACATCACTGGAAGCCAGGACGAGGTTTGATCGCAGCCAAGGATAGCAGGAAAGGGTTTTGTGTGAGGACATTTTCAGCTCACCAGGAAAAGGTCAGTCTCATTTGTTTGGACATGAATGTATGGGTTTTTCGTATTAAATTCCACATAAAAAATTGAATAACATAATCAATAATATCAGAAAAGCTTCATCAAACTTAAATAGAGTTGTTCCAAATAACTCCTAATAGTTAAATGTTAATAAAAAACTTTCAATTGAAAACCAAAAGGAAATAAGATTCCCATTTGTAAATGTTATGTTTAAGAATAATAAGAAATAGCAAATATTAAGCATTGATTGCCTTTTAAATAAAATAAAAAATATTTTGATTATAATTGTAACCCATATGTGTATTTTTTTACTCTTTTCTTTTCTATCCCGATTAGGAACCATTAAGAAATATTTAGAAGCCACGGAAGTAAGTAATTAATTTATAATTCGCCCTGAGATTGAAAACATATTGATATGTGATCTGGTTAATTAATTGGATTAGTATTAATACATTGATTAAATTAAGTAACATATAAGAATATTATCTCAAATCAATAATCAAGATCACATCAATATATATATATATATATATATATATATATATATATATATATATATATATATATATATATATATATATATATATAAGTAGTTTGGTATTATTGACTGACAATATGTAGATACAAGTTTTTATTGAGGTTGCAGTCAGTGTAAGGGGCAGGATGAGAGAAACTCTTTGTTACAATCGAGCTTTCGCAAAATTTATTTGCTTCGTCAAGATTAGAACGTGAGGTTAGTTCATTAATTTAACATTTCCACAAAACATAATTATATAAAAATATCCTTATTTTAATCGTTTCCAAATTTCAATGTTTTAATTTTTACAATTTCTAATGAAAAATTTTGATTTATTAATTTAGTTCTAAATTTGATTAATGCCAGAAAGACACTCAATTAATTGAGTGTCTTTCTGGCATTAATCAAATTTAGAACTAAATTAATAAATCAAAATTTTTCATTAGAAATTGTAAAAATTAAAACATTGAAATTTGGAAACGATTAAAATAAGGATATTTTTATATAATTATGTTTTGTGGAAATGTTAAATTAATGAACTAACCTCACGTTCTAATCTTGACGAAGCAAATAAATTTTGCGAAAGCTCGATTGTAACAAAGAGTTTCTCTCATCCTGCCCCTTACACTGACTGCAACCTCAATAAAAACTTGTATCTATATATATATATATATATATATATATATATATATATATATATATATATATATATATATATTACCTATTTTGGTACTTTTTGACTAATTTTTATATATTAAACGCTAATTTCAGATTATGGGTCAAAAAAGTATTACCAGTTACAATAATTTAATTATATATTTCAGCATAATTGATTTAAAATACATTTACAGTTGCAAATATTGGTATTTTAACATTTTGATACTTTTTACCTACTTTTTTTTAGCTAATTTTTATGTTAGGACCTTGATAGTAATGTCCACATGGTGTTTTTCCTGTTTTTTCAATTTAACCAGTTTTTTTGGTAGTTCTTCTTTAATTACTTTCTTATTTTATTGTAACTTTCCAAAACCCAAGAGAATTTTTCCATTTATTGTCATATTTTCTGTACTTTTTATACGTACTATTTCTTCTACGTTCTTTTCATAGGTACTTCTGTGTACTCTAAAGTGCATTTAAATCTTGTTTTATTACTTATTTTCAATTACTTTTTACTTATTCTTATATTTCCTAGTTGTTTTCATATATTTATTACCAATTTTGTACAACTACCAAAAATTTTGTTGTTTCCGTCGAACTTTCTGTTCGGATGGTATATACTACTTTACTTGTATAGTAAAGACTAGGACAATTTTCAAGTTCTTTTCTTTCATTGAGGTATTTTATTCTTATTCTTCTTCTTTACGTATTCAGAATATTAATTTAAATCATTCTTCTTCTTCTTGTGTTGAATCTCAAAAAATTTTTTGTTCGTAAAGCATGATATTTTACATTTTTCAATTTTTTGCATTAGTGCACTTATATTAATTATGATAAACATCATATTTAACATCTTTTTTATTTAACAATGCCCTATTTATCTATATATTATTGTTTTATTATTTTATTTTGGGTGTTGTACTGATTTTTGATACAGATTAGCACAAAAGCCTCATCCGGCACTTATAAGTTGTGTATGGCTTATATATAGCTGCATAGACACCTAGTGTTTTTTTCCTAGGGTACATATAAGTTATCCATAGGGTTGGGCCAGATCTATTGAGTCTGAGTTCCGTTTTTTTGGTCTTAATGACTGTTGATATACAGTTTACTGCTGTATATTATTTTTAGGATGATGTCTTTTATAAATTTTCTCTTTTGAAGTTAAAATAATTCTATGCATCTCTACTCTTCATGAGCCTCTGGTGTAGAATTATGGTGCTTTGAAGTATGATTGTAGTTTAGCTACTAGCATTTGTTATTTTCCATCTTTGCAAATCATATTTATGCATTTTTATACATATATTTTGTTCTTTAGTGTAGATCCCTGGTATGCATTTGATGGAAGTAGCATTTGCATTATGTATCATTATCTCTCTCTTTATTAACTCATTGGTTAAGTCTTTTATGACTAGTTTTATGCAGTTTTTTTAAACCCTTTGGTGTAGAACTTTGTCTTATTTGGCTTTCCATGTAGTTGGTACTTATTTTTTTTAATGGTTTATCTATAGTTCCACTTGCATTTCTTTTTATTATATTATATTTATATTATCTTTATCTGCTTATATGCTTTTACTTACCTTGTCATATTGATTATTATTTTTATTACCTTACTTTCCGTACTTGAGTTATCCAGGGTACTGGTGTTTTGTTATGAGATTCACTTCTTAGTAGCTCCATTAGCTATTTATTTTATTAAGGATGTAATATCCATTATATAATTACTTAGATTTGGTTATACATAATATGCCTTCTATATTATATAGATACCTGAATATTTGCATGATTTTTATAAATACCAATATTATTTGACTTTTGATTAAAAGTCATTTACATTATTTATCTTTCATTATTACTTGGACTTGGATTATTAGTTAAATTTGATTATTTCTTAGACTTTATACTACATGTCTTTATAATTTTGAAATTATTTCATACTTTTTAAAGTACATTTATTTTTTTATCCAGAGATAGATATTCTCTGATGTCATTTATTTATAATGAATAAATATTTTACAGTGTGATGAATACTACAATTCATTGGGTAATATTTTTATTTTCCCCAGAGTAACATCTGAAAATTATTTTGGTACTTTAAAATTTTTTATGATTAATAATTTAAATTAACTATATACATTGACTTAATATTTACTTTATTATGAGTATTTATTTTTGATTTGTTCTGAACGATTACTACTGCATATATTTATTTCTGGTTAGAACTATGATTTCTTGTTTTCCTTGAGAAAAATTTCTCACCTGTGTTCGAAATTTTTCTGATGAGTGGAGGGAGTGTGTAACATTCCTGTTTTCTTTGAGAAAAATTTCTCACGTGTGTTCAAAATTTATCTGATGGGTGAGAGGAGTGTGTAACGTTACAAACGTCACATCTTTGATATTTTGTTTTTAAATAATTATTTTACCTTATTTTCTTTAATATTTCATTAATAATTATCTTCTTCTATTTGGTTTACCCATTTTCCCCTTTAATAAAAATCGGTTGGCGTCCATTCTATAATAGGCAACCCTATTTACATTGTATCTTCTCTCGTGTTCCATGTTCGTTATTTCAAATTTCGGTCCAAGGTTCGTTGTCATGTCATTTTAATGACAGTGACAACTCCCATATCTCATTCTCAAAATGGAGGTGGAAATGTTTTAAAAAGCAGAGTAGCTCCAAAATTAAATCCTTTTCATTCCATCAAATCATCTCTTGGGGTAAGAATAATATCTTACAGTAATTATATTTATCCGTCTAACAGTTTTTCTAATGTTTTTTTTTCTAACCTTCAAATGTTCAACAATGTGTTTGATTTCTATATTTCTTTTCATCTATTAATATGCACGTTTAGTTATCAAAATTTTAACTATTCTCCTCATCTTAATTCTATGTAATTTAACCTTGCCAATTACTATTTCTGAATACTATTTGGCAAAGGTACAATTTGGTTTTCTTCTTGATTGTTGATATGTGTTCTACTGTTACAGTTTTTTGGAAAGAGATCAACCTTTCCCTCTTCGGGAACCTAAGCCTCACATCACCGGTGATGCACACTTGAAGGCAAAGACAATGACATCCAGACTGCACAACCACCACCTCTAGCTGCAGGGGCCTTGCGCCGAAGATCCGCCCAGGCCTACGAGAAGTCTACAACAGCAGTACCATACGACATCAAGAAGATACCATCAGCTACCAAAAGCCATAAGTATAATCCAGAATTGTTAGTTTTTGGCAAGAATTTAAATACATTTGTTAATGCAATTTACTAAGTCATTTTATTTATTATATCTTTATGAACAATAAACATGATTAGTTAAAAACTATGTTTTGTTTGCTTCCATTCCAATTTTCAGAGTTCATTCTAAGGTGAGGACAAGACGAACACACACCTGAGTGACTGAGCTAAGCTAAGGGTGTAACGATGGCTATCTTGGTTAGTTGAGGTAATATTTTCGAATATTGTTTCAATTAGCTAGGGTAGTCCATCGCTTTTTCGTTACATAATAAATAAAGCTACCTCCAGCAAATATATTTTTCTCGAACGAAAAATTAACCAGTATAACAGGGGTGAAATTTCAAGCTACAATTTCCTTAAATGTGTTAGTTATAAATTCGGTGCTTTTTAATATAATATATTATATAAAAATAAACTGTTAGTTGATATTACGTTTATTATATTTCCCTGCTTACCTAATATTTATTAAGCTATCCTCTGACCGCAATTGGGTTGGCTAATTAAGAAATGAAACGCAATTCGGACTAGACGTTATCGGTGGCCAGGTAAGCAAAATATTTGGGACGCAATTCGACAAGGCCCAAGAAACGGAACGCAATTCGGACTAGAAGGACTATACAATGGAGATCTCACTTTCAGACTATGCTCGGTCAGACATAAAATATATTGTGCAATTGCGAGGCACAAGAGACAAGCAATATATGGAGACTGCAGACCAAGTACAAAAGCATAATATGCCACTAACCCGATGGACCTGTACAGACTAGTGAATGGCACTACTATATTGGATTGGATGTCATGAAAGCACAATAATCTAAAAGGCTGCAGTGTGACAGGGTGCATGCACGGATAGCTTCAACTTCAAGAAGGAAAAAAAACGCAATAAATTACCATTATTGAAATTAAATCTATTTGATGTTTTGACTTCCACTTCGGAATTCGTTATCAAAATACAAAACATTAATAAATTAAACAAATTTTGCTTTTCTTACTTGGTGAAAAAAATTCTTATAATCATTTAATTTTATCTGACTTATTCATATTGACAAATCAGACATATATTACACATTTTAAAGTAGACCACTTTAAAATGATATTGCCAATATTTATCAGTTGCGTTCCTGGGATGACTTTAATGGAAAAGAGTTTAGACTTTAACTTAAGTATATCCGTCAGAAAAATCATAGCATGTAATTTTTCTTTTAAAAGGCATGCAATGGTGACAGTAAAATTCTCGTGGTATTGATTCCATATTCCATAGTAAATCACAAGGAAAAAACCTCATAACACTATCCCGACATGATAAGTATGTGATCTTTATTAATTTACCACTCTTTCACACCAAACTAATTGACACCAAACTCTGAGCCATCCCCTGTTTGTGAACACACACCAAACTCTGATTTTATAAGTAAAATATAAATGATTTATAGTATGACACAATTGACCCAAAAAGGCATAGCCCACACATCCAAAGTAAAAGTTTTCCTCCAACACCAAATTGTTTTATATTTATGGTCCACATGTTGTTCAGTAAAAAGTTACACCAAAAGTTACGCCAAAAAGGGGATGGCGGGGGAGAAGTCTGTAAATTAGTAGTTTTTTACGTTTTTCATAATATTTCTAAAACTATGAAGTTAAGCGTGAACAATGTTCTATACAAAAAAATATTCTACATTGTATTTTAAACAAAAAAGGTCCGATGCATAATCGTTCTAAAATGAACGGTTCCAAAGTTACGGAGGTAGTATAGTTTAATTGGTCCAAAAAAGGCCAAACACCGCTATCCCAAATTAAAATTTTCCTCCAACACCAAATTGTTCTATATTAATACACCAATTTGAGCGTCGGGTTTGGTTGAGGGGGGGAGAAGTCGGTAAATACATTTTCGTCAATATTTCTAAACCTTAGCGGTTTAGTGAACAATATTCTATACAAAAATGTTCTACATTAAATTTGAAACACAAGTGGCCCTATGCATAATTGTTCATGTTGTTAATCAACATGTTGTCAACATGTTGTTAATCCACGGTTTCGGAGTTGCAGAGGGTGCAAAGTGGAGGTTTTCCATATTTGTTATTGTTTTTGGGCAAATTGTAGTACTATTATTGAGGAAACTAAATTTTTTAATAGGATTGTGTTTCCTAAAAAATAAAATTTGTTATTCCAATGGCTGGTGGTAGGTTTCTGATAAGCCGTTGAAGGAACGTCAACCTCACTACCTTCAAGAGGCTTTTACATGCTACAGGGCATACATATCTAATACGGAGAAACCCACTCTGAACTTTCTATGGACAATGTCGCATGAATATCTTTTTAACACTAAAATTTTCGTTTCACATTTAATGTAAAACATTTTTGTATAGAATATCGTTCACGCTAAACCGCTTAGGTTTAGAAATATTGACGAAAAACCTAAAAAAACAACTACTAATTTACCGCCTTCTCCCCTCCCAAAGCCGACGCTCAAAATAGAGTAACTTGTTACTGAACAATAGGTAGACAATATAGAACAATTCGTTGTTGGAGGAAAACTGTTATATATATATATATATATATATATATATATATATATATATATATATATATATATATATATAATATATATATATATATATATATATATATATATATATATATATATATATATATATATATATATAATATATATATATATATATATATATATATATATATATATATATATATATATATATATATATATATATATATATATGTTCGTTTTAGAAGTATTATGCATAGAACCTTGTTTGTTTAAAATTGAATGTAGAACATTTTTGTATAGAACATTGATCAAACTATACCGCATATTTTTAGAAATATTTTAGAGGAACGTCAAACTCACCACCTTCAAGAGGCTTCCACACAGGCCTAGACCATATAAATATCTGGTACGGAGAAACCCACTCTGAACTTTCTATGGACAATGTCGCATGAACATCTTTCCAACAGTAACATTTTCGTTTAAAATTTAAGGTAAAACATTTTTGTATAGAATATTGTTCACGCTAAACCGCTTAGGTTTAGAAGTATTGACGAAAAACGTAAAAATAACTACTAATTTAGCGCCTTCTCCCCTCCCTCACCCCCCAAACCCGATGGTCAAAATGGTGTAACTTTTTACTGAACAATTATGTGGACCATATATAGAACAATTTGGTGTTGGAGGAAAACTGTTATTTTGGATGATGGGTTTATGCCTTTTTTTGGACCAATTATACTACATCTGTAACTTTGGAACCGTTCGTTTTAGAAGGATTATGTGTACTGTACAACCTTTTTTATTTAAACTTTAATGTAGAACATTTTTGTATAGAACATTGTTCACGCTAAACAGCATATTCTTAGAAATATTGACGAAAAACCTAAAAAACTACTAATTTGCAGACTTCTCCCCACCTCCCCACCCCAAAACCCGACGCTCAAGATGGTGTAACTTTTCACTGAACAATATGTGGACCATATATAACAATTTGGTGTTGAAGGATAACTTTCACTTTGGATGTCTGGGTTTGGGTCTAGTTATACCATACTAATACTAAAAGGTACTGTGGCCAGCGTGGCCAAAGGTAAAATGGCCAAAGGTAAAATGGCCAATTTTCAACCACGAATAACTCAAAAAGTATAGAGTTTTCAAAATAAAATTACGGAACAGTTTTTGCTTAGAATTTGGATCTCTAGCCAATTCCATGGTTGTTTTAACCAAACAATTTTCCACCGTGGAGAAAGGGTGGGAATTGCCATAAGATAAAAGCGCCGTAGTATATAGGGTAGACTATAACTTAGGAGATAAGTAGAGGTTATTTCCAAAATTTCATTAAAATGCATGCAGCAGGATAGAATTCGGGGGTCATATCCTCTTCTTGCTCTCGTTGACTGGCGTATTATTAGAAGGACTTTTTTGCAAAGGATCAAACAAAAATTGTTTAATTTATTAATTTATCGTATTGTGATAACGTTTTCCGTGAAGGGTCAAGATAATAATATTTCAAATTAAATTGTGGGTTTTTTGCCAAGTAAAATATTAAAAACAATTATATCAAACCAAGTACTCAACTCTAAGAAGTATAATCATATCAGTCTAAATAAGGAAAAGATATTTAATTAAAACACAAAACAATCATCGCTTCATAATCTTGGGGCGTAAAATCCTGGCTTTAATAAAAAAAAGTGTCAACAACCATAAAAATCTCACGCAGATAATATAATGGTATCTATGTATATAAAAAGAATAATTTGAATATTTACGAGATATTCTTCCTGCTAAGTTTATCGATAAATTACTACTCGACGAATAAATACATACTAGAAATCGTATATATTATATTTTGTTTATTTTGAAAATTAGTTCAAGATGAAGGGTGTGTCTGCAGTAGTGGTAAGTTTGTTGTTTAATTTTTGATAAATATAAATATAATAATATTTATTCGATGCCATATCCTTTCCTTGTATTAAATTTATCTATTTAGTCTTCTTCTTGAAGACTAAAATGTTCTACTGAACAGCATTTAAACCAGTCCCTTAAATTTTTCAATGATCGCTCCCTCCTTCTTCCATACTCCTTCCCGGTCTTATTTTTTCTGTATTATCAATTTTAGTATTTCATATCGCTGTCACCTCATTACATGTCTCAGATAATGTACCATTCTTATTTTTTTGTGTTTATTATTTCTCGCAATACTTCCGTGTTCGGTTTCTTCTGTCTTCATTCTATTCTAAGCATCCTTCTGTCTATTTAAATGTTTAGTCCATATTTTTTACAGATACTACTTGTCTTGTTTCAGATGTAGTAGTTGAGGATGTTCAGAAGTGCTTGTCATAATCAAGGTGTTAACTGCATATTTTATGTTGTTAATAGTTTTTCGGTAATTATGATTCCTTCACTTTCACATAGAAATTCTTCTTCTCAAATTGATTCACTATATTGGATATATTTACTTATATGGATTCACATTGAATACATTTCTGTTTAACTCGTCTCCTGATTTCAATTTCTGAACTGCCATATTTTACAATAATTTATACTCTGTGATTCCAGTAAATCTTTTTTATTATTCTTAAGTTCCATTGTCTATTCATATTCCCGTTGTATATGTTTATTGTCTTTAGAATTTGGACTTTTTTATATGTTACTTTGTCAAATGTTTTTTCAAAATCAACATAACAAACACACACACATCCACATTCATTTTTATACATCTCTGAGCTATTACATTAAAAGCAAATAACACCTCTCTGGTTCCTAGTACGTTTCTGAACCCAAATTGACTATCGCCTATTTCTTCTTCCATTTGTTTATTTATACTATCATTTATTATTTTCAGGCATAATATGAGAGCTTGATTTATAAATTATATTGTTATGTATTCACTACAGTCTTTACCATCTGTATTTTTAGGAATAGCGCCAATGGTGAATAGTAACCATTGTTTCGGTATATGTCCTGTTTTGGATCTTCTGTTAAAGTCTACTAATAATGTCTAAGGTTTTAATATTTACAAATTTAAATCTTCAAACAATGACAAGCCTCAAAAAGGTAAAAGTGAGATATTTTAGTTTGAATGTTAAAAATAATTTTAAAAAATCAATCAACAACTTTTATTGTTTTAATTTAGATATTTCGATGCATCATGCCCTATGGGACTATAGTTGACAAAAAAATTAATAAAATTACTTGAAACTCGAGAAAAAAACAGCCTTTATTTAAAAAAAAAACGTAGCTTGTTACATTATTTCATTAATAATAAATACCCAAATTTTAGATATATGTAGATTCAGAATTTTCTATTATTGACTGAGTTCGGGGTGGCTTCAACCCTATACGTGTTAAACCCTGTTTATTTCTTTGTCTCCATCAACCTGTTGGAATTTTTAACGGGTGTGTTTGGTTTTGTCCTTTTTATTGACAGACCTTGTTCATTAATCTTGAATAATAATAATGTGACAAGCCACATTTGGGAAAAAATTACAAGTCGCTATATTTTCATTACTTGAGCCACTTCTAGATTGTACATAGTCAGGGTTACGGTCACTGTCATAGAATGTCAACTTTACTATTTTTCTTACTAGTCCAGAAAGCCACTGCGCATCCGCTAGGAAAAATATTCTAATTCGGATTTTATGCACAATCTTACTCAAAAAGGACTCCTTTTAACAAATTTGCATGTTGCCAGGACCAAAAGGTGGTCAAAAATTTTTTAAACGTTTTTTTTTTTGTTTTTTTCCTAAAATTATTATTTTTGCATGGAAAAAAGTTTTTTTAGGTTTTTTGGATGATTCCAAACAGAAAAGGTCTTTAGTGACTTTTCTCTAAAAATGATAGTTTTTGACATATAAGCGATTAAAAATTGAAAAATTGCGAAATCGGCCATTTTTAACCGTCAAAAACTATGTGAAAAACTGAAAATTTGAATGTTGCCAAGGTAGGTAGATATTCTTTAAACATCGATTGATGAAATCCCGAAGAATTTTTTGCAATACAATATTCAAAACTCCTTTGTTTTTTAATTGCTAATCAAGCGTGCGCGACAATATTTTCCACCGACAGTATGGTGCAAATGAAAGGAATAAATTCGTTATTTCGTAAACTGGCGACTTAAAGGAAAAATCCCGAAACAGGTCGATTTTTATTTTTAAGTTATGATATTGTGGCATATATGGTATACTAGTGACGTCATCCGTCTGGGCGTGATGACGTAATCTATGGTTTTTTTAAATGAGAATAGGGGTCATGTGCTAGTTCATTTGAAAGGTTCTTCAATTCTCTATTAAATATATAAACATTTACATAATTATTTATACAGGGTGTCCAAAAAAATTTTATTAAATTAAATTATTTGACAAAAAAAGAAGTAGAAGGACACCCTGTATAAATAATTATGTAAATGTTTACATTACTGAATAGAGAATTGAAGAACCTTTCAAATGAGCTACCACACGGCCCCTATTCTCATTTAAAAAAATCATCGATTACGTCATCACGCCCAGACGGATGACGTCACTAGTATACCATATATGCCACAATATCATAACTTAAAAATAAAAATCGACCTGTTTCGGTATTTTTCCTTAAAGTCGCCAGTTTACGAAATAACGACTTTATTCCTTTCATTTGCACCATACTGTCGGTGGAAAATATTGTCGCGCACGCTTGATTAGCAATTAAAAAACAAAGGAGTTTTGAATATTGTATTGCAAAAAACTCTTCGGGATTTCATCAATCGATGTTTAAAGAATATCTACCTACCTTGGCAACATTCAAATTTTCAGATTTTCACATAGTTTTTGACGGTTAAAAATGGCCGATTTCGCAATTTTTCAATTTTTAATCGCTTATATGTCAAAAACTATCATTTTTAGAGAAAAGTCACTAAAGACCTTTTCTGTTTGGAATGATCCAAAAAACCTAAAAAAACTTTTTTCCATGCAAAAATAATAATTTTAGGAAAAAACAAAAAAAAATGTTTAAAAAATGTTTGACCACCTTTTGGTCCTGGCAACATACAAATTTGTTAAAAGGAGTCCTTTTTGAGTAAGATTGTGCAAAAAATCCGAATTAGAATATTTTTCCTAGCGGATGCGCAGTGGCTTTCTGGACTATACTAGAATCGTCAGAACTCAATATTTATCCGACTCGCTTCCGCCCATGTTCGCCATTTTGATGTGGCTTGTCATCATGTCGAGTAGATAATTAAAGACAAACTAGGCCTATGCAATAGTGTGACCATAGATTTATCGGGCCATCTATTAACGAAGGGCTGAGATAATTTGTTACTGGCTTGTTATAATTTTAACCAAGAATAACACTAACTCTTTTTGAACTCATGTGTGGCTTGTCATTGTTTCACATTAAGCCCTTCAAGTTTATTCTATATTTATTTATTTTTTTCCTTAAAATATTTGAAATATTATTATCCTGGCGAATACTTATATAAATATTTAAATCATAAATATAATTAATCTGACAACGGTCAGATTTAAATAAATGTCATGCAATTATTCGCTTCAATCTTAAAATCTTACGGCACGTATCCATACAAGGGCGAACCCAGCTCCGTGTAGCAGCTCCACATAGTGGATACATCGGCGAACCACGCTCGGAACTCACCCTCTTCGATCCAACCGGTTTGCGGTTTATATGTAGGGGAGCTCATAGCGTATCCACTCGAGCTGGTTCACGGAGCGGGGTTCGCCCTTGTATGGATACATGCCGTTATATGACGTCAAAATTAGTGACGCACTGAAAAAGGTTTGGGATGAACTATAGACCAGTTCAATAAAAAGTTTACAGCTCGAGTCTGCTTATTTATCAGAAAATTTCCACAAACAATTTTTTTTATTTGACACCAATTTCTTCTTTCGTAAATATTGATTGACAAGATCAAATCGAAAATTGTTTATTTTGAAACTACTTTAAGGTTATCTCTCATATTTCTTTTTAACTCGATATCCAACCTATTAAGTAATAACCCTGAAAACATTAAAATTTACTTTTTCGGCCCTTGTAATTGTTTATTTGCATATTTACGCTTGCAGTACCTAACTATTGCATGAACAACCTACAAAATTAACTTTCATCTTAAAATAACCCCAACTATCAAAAAAAATTTTGAAAAAAAAAACTTTTAAACATAACATAATAGTAGGGGAGGAAAGTATGCTAAATTTGCAGTTACTCAAGCGCTTTGGGGACCTATTAAGTTGTGAAGAGTAGGTCCTAAAAGCAAAAAAAAGTTAAGTTAAGTTTTTTCATTTTAGTGGTGACTTTCAATTTTTTAATTTAGTTTTCCAATCGTTTTTTCCGATTCAATCGCCATCTATCCATAACTCGAAAAAAAGGTCTCGAATAAAAGTTGCCTATTTTTATGTAAGGAATGCAAATCTGCAATAAAAATTGAGGGCTCCTATTTAATATTTTAAAGTAACCCCCACCTTACCATCGTGCGGGGTAGTGATTGGTGCCATTCGATATATTTTTCAAAAATATTGAATACGTTTACTTTGCAGTTTTTCGATCTGATATTCATTTCGCAAAATATTGCGAGATTCGTGTTTAAAATTTTAAATTTACCCCCACCCCTCTCCGTGGGGGTCATATTTGGTATCATTCGATAGATTTTTGAAAAACATTGAAAACGTCTTTTTTAGTTTTTTGATCTGACGTCCATTTCGCGAAATATTCGCTATTATTGAGAAACTTTGTGACTTGCCCATTTCCTTACGCCGCGCCGCGCCCAGTCCAAATCTTCAGATTTTTGAAATATACACTTTTTTGCATGTCTTACCTTATCTTAATCTGACGATTTCGAGTTTTTCTAAGGATAGATTTTTTTCGGGCCCCCCTTTACGAACTCCCCTGTGTTAAGAGCCAATATATGGTAGAGGTACATTTACAGGGTACTAGGTTTCTCCCCATAATATGATAATCTGACACGCTCGAGTAACTGCAAAAATCATTGCTTGGGCTCCCCTACCAATACTTGTGGGTATGAATATACCTTTTCTGGCAAAACCCACCTGACTAAAACAATTACTATGTGCATTAAAAAAATATCTTTGATTGTATGAGCCATACAAAAAAGCCACCCGACTAAAAGAATGACTCTATGAATTAACAAAATATCTTTGATTCTATCCAAACATCTGTTTTTTAAGGTGTAGTTTTTCATATCCTTTCACGTGGTGTATTTTGTTTTTTGTATGTGATTAAATTGGCGCAGATAATTTAATTATTTATCAATACCAAAAATGGTAGAGGAAAGTCGCCAATTATGGAATACCATTTTGTTTTGGGGATATAAAATAATACCTTTATAGAAATAAAAACAATTTAATGTTATGACACATCAGTCATACATTTTTATATAGTAATTAAAAGCCTTCTATTAAATATCTTAATTAACCAAAAAAATCGAACAAAAAAAAACAAAATCCCAAATAAGTAACCAAATATGGAATAGGTACCCATATATGGTACTTCC
This sequence comes from Diabrotica virgifera virgifera, assembly GCF_917563875.1. Taxonomy (NCBI): domain Eukaryota; kingdom Metazoa; phylum Arthropoda; class Insecta; order Coleoptera; family Chrysomelidae; genus Diabrotica; species Diabrotica virgifera. The sequence continues at coordinate 167,456,384 of NC_065445.1, forward strand.
GCTGTGGAAGAAAAGAAAACTAAATTGACGCTAATAATTGGAAACTTCAATGCCAAATTAGGGGTAAGAATAGACGAAGACGTACACAGAATAGGACAATATGGATACGGCGAAAGAAATAATAGAGGACATACATTAATGAACTACTTGGAGGAAAGACAACTTTTTGCTATGAACTCGTTTTTTAATAAAAAACCGCAAAGAAAATGGACATGGATAAGTCCCAACGGCAATATTAAAAACGAAATAGATTACATCCTTACAACAGAAAAAGCCATTATCAAAAATGTTACAGTGCTGAATCGTTTCTCAACCGGTAGTGATCATAGACTTGTCAGAGCCAAACTCAGCATTAATAGCCAATTCGAAACAAAAAAGAAAATGGAAAATAGATCGAAACTAGATATGGGAAAACTTAAGAAAGCAAAAGAGGAATATAAACAAAAAATAAGGGAAAGTATACCGGCCACTAGAGATTTGGAAAACAAAAATATCGATGAAATAAATCAGCTATTAACCGATACATTAGCAAAGGCGGGAAAAGAGGTAGCACAAACAAGAATAAAAAAGGAAAACTATATATCCCAGTAAACAAAAAACTTCATGAGCAAAAGAAAAACATTAATAGAACAAGATAAGAGAAACACAGTAGATTACAAAGAGGTAAACAAAGCTATCAGAAGAAACATCAAGGAAAGTCAAAGGAGAGTACAGGAAGAAAAAATAGAAAAAACCATTGAACAAAATAAAAATATGAAGTGCTTAAAACCACAGCTTGAAAGCATACAGATTAATAGTATAAAGAACAAAGAAGGCATAGAGACCAATAATATAGAAGAAATTATACAAATAACACAAGAATATTATTAAAACCTCTACAATACAAAACAGAAACCAACACAAGAAATCCTTAAGCAATTACAAATAAAAATAAAAAATGTCAATTCCGACTTACAACCAGAAATCAGTAAGAATGAGATAAAAAGAGCACTCAAGGAGATGAAGAATAATAAATCGCCAGGAAAAGACGGGATAACTGTAGAAATGCTAAAAAAATGGTGGGAAAACAACTAGAGAAGTTTTGTACACACTTATGAATAAAATATTAATGACAAAACAAATGCCCAACACTTGGAACGAAGCAGTAACATTGTTACTATTTAAGAAAGGAGATAAAAAGGATCTAAAGAATTACTGACCCATAACTTTACTAAATGTGACGTACAATCTATTAACCAAGATATTAACAAACAGATTAACAACTAAATTAGATGGATACCAGGCAAGAGAACAAGCCGGATTTAGAAAAAGCTTCAGTACAAGTGACCACCTTTTAACGATGAAGATATTAATCAAAAAAGCTAACGAATATCATATCCCGCTATACATGGCATTTATTGACTTCGAAAAAGCATTTGATAGTGTGGAACACTGGGCAGTAAATAATTCCCTACAAAACAGCAGAATAGACTATAGATATACCGACTTAATTACAAATATATATGATAAGGCAACAACAACTATCAAGCTAATGAAACAAACGGAGCCTATTAAAATAAACCGAGGAGTAAGACAAGGAGATACCATCTCGCCCAAGCTATTCAACCAAGCGCTAGAAGATGTGTTCAAACAACTGCACTGGGATGGTTTGGGTATAAACATAAACGGGCAATATCTGAATCACTTACGATATGCTGATGATATTGTATTAATAGCAGAAAGAAGAGTGAAGAATTACAAAGAATGATGGAAGAACTAGATAAAGAATCGACAAAGATAGGACTGAAGATGAACTACAGTAAAAGAAAAATCATGACCAATCAACAAGAAGAACTAGTAATTACAGTGGCACTAACAAGAATAGAACAAGTAAAAGAATATATATATCTAGGACAAATCATTAGATTAAATAAAGAAAATCAGACCGAACAAATAAAGAGAAGAATAAGGTTGGCCTGGGCATCATTCGGAAAACTGTCTTATATTCTAAAGAACAGAAAATACCCGCAATACCTAAAAACAAAAGTCTTCAATCAATGTATACTCCCTGTTTTAATATATGGCTCTCAGACATGGACGTTTACAAAAGAGAATATGGAAAAAATAGCAAAGACAGAAAGAGCCATGGAAAGACAAATGCTGAACATTAAATTATCAGACAGGAAAAGAAACGAATGGATCCGTAACAAAACAAAAGTGAAAGACGTCTCTACCCAAGTATCAAAGCTTAAATGGAAGTTCGCCGGACACACCCTACGGCAGAAGGATGAAAGATGGACTAAGATGGTAATACATTGGAGACCATGGAACCACAAACGAAAAAGGGGAAGGCCACAGATTCGATGGTCAGATGACCTGAAGAAACACACTGGGTCAAAATGGATGCAAATTGCCCAAGATAGAGAGGCATGGAAGAAGGAAGAGGAGGCCTATATCCAAGGATGGATGTTTAGGGCTGATTAGATAGATAGACCCATATATGGAATATAGGCATAAACCAACATATCAATAACAAAAATAGACATAAACATCTGAGATCAAATAAATTTAAATAATAAAATTGTGAAAAATGAAAGAAGTAGCTTAATTCACTTGCAGATATCACAGATCCGTATATGAAACTCTGGACCAGCACAGTCATAATGAGCCCACTTACACTTAATCCACTATTCCATAATTAGGCACCAACGACTGTCCATATTTGGATTTGTACATTAGTTCAAACTAGTATCAACATTTTTTTAAGTCGTAATGTTTTAATTACAGAAGGTCATAAAATATCTAAATAAAGGGACTATTGATATACGCAATAGCATAACAAGTCTGTATTCATGCATAATAACCAATAATACTCGTTGAATATATTTACCTTTGAAATTTTCGCGAGAGGATAAAACAAAACGCGCCTGTCAGACACGTATCGTTTGCGCATCTGACACAGAGGTTTGAGTACGATAATAAAGAGAGCGACTGAAATAGAGGATGGTCTTGTAGTGCGCTTTCAACTTATATTTTCGGAGAAATCAAGGAATTCCATATTAGGGCACTATTCCATATTTGGTTACTTTCCTCTACTTAATTCTGCATCAGTTATTTAGAAATAAAAAATTATGAATGGAAAATGTTTTTTAAAAACATAAAAATTGGAGACCCTACGAAGAGAGTGAGATCAAAAAAGCCTTTCTTACAAAGCGCTTGTACAGTCATTTGAATATTGAGATTTTTTCTCTGACAGGTTTTAAATAAACAGAATTGTTTAAAATCTACGCAACCGATCGGTCCATCTTCTGCACGTATATAAAAAACCATGACGCATTAAAAATTTCGACACCGACGGGATGGTACGCCTTTTCTATTGATTTCCCCCAGATATTCCAGTTGAAAAATAGCCGCCAGTAATTTTTCGATTTTTAAATGCTTCGTTTTCTATATTTAAACATTTATTTTTTGTTCTAGGCATCTCTCTGCGTCGTCCTTTTGATAATCCAAACTATATCCGCAGTACCTGCGCCGAATCCTCAATGGGGAGGAGGCGGTAACGGTGGCGTTGGCGTTAATGTTGGCGTTGGCAAGGACTCTGGCGTTAACGTTGGCGTTGACGTTGGCAAACCTGGCGTTGGCGTTAAGGTCGGCGTTAACCCTAACTTATTTAACTTAGGTATACGTGTGGGTCAGTGAGTTGGAACACAAAACCAAACCAGTGATTTTAGCTCAAAGTGATAAAAACTGTTCTTAATGAAATGTTCATACCTAATTTTACATGTGGACTCTATAAAATTGTACATTTTATCTATCTCTATTTTATATGTATTGTATATAAGTATTACAGTATGTAATAAATTTAAAAAAATATTGTCCTAATAAAGATTTTTGGATTTTATGTCGATGTTTCTAACTGTAGTTTTATTAATAAACATAATCATATAATTCACAAAATTTATGTAAGAGGAAACAAAGACAAATATTACTTTTTTTCCCAAAAAGACAATCTAGTAAAAATAAATATAACGTAGTAGTCCAGCAAGCCACTGCGCATCCGCTAGGAAAAATATTCTGATTCGAATTTTTTTCACAATCTTACTCAAAAATGACCCCTTTTAACAAATTTGCATATTGCCAGGACCAAAAGTGGGTAAAATATTTTTTTAACGTTTTTTTTTTGTTTTTTTTTCCTAAAATTATTCTTTTGCATGGAACAAAGTTTTTTAGGTTTTTTGGAGTATTCCAAACATTAAAGGTCTTAAGTGACTTTTCTCTAAAGTTGATTGTTTTTGACATATATAAGCGATTAAAAATTGAAAATTTGCGAAATCGGCCATTTTTAACCTTCAAAAACTATGTGAAAAACTTAAAATTTGAATGTTGCCAAGCTAGGTAGATATTCTTTAAACATCGATTAATGAAATCCCGAAGAGTTTTTTGCAATACAGTATTCAAACCTCCTTTGTGTTTTAATTTCTAATCACGCGTGCGCGACACTATTTTCCACCGTTGCATGTGTATACAGTACGGTGCAAATGAAAGGAATAAATTCGTTATTTCGTAAACCGGCGACTTTAAGGAAAAAACCCGAAACTGGTCGATTTTTATTTTTAAGTTATGATATTGTGGCATAATATGGTATACTAAACATCATCCGTCTGGGCGTCATGACGTAATCGATGATTTTTTTAAATGAGAATAGGGGGTCGTGTGGTATCTCATTTGAAAGGTTCTTTAATTCTCTATTCAGTAATGTAAACATTTACATAATTATTTATACAGGGTGTCCAAAAAATTTTTATTAAAAACAACTTTTCAAATGAGCTAGCCCACGACCCCTATTCTTGTTTAAAAAAATAATCGGTTACGTCATCACGCCCAGATGGATAACGTCACTAGTATACCATATATGCCACAATATCATAACTTAAAAATAAAAATCGACCTGTTTCGTGATTTTTCCTTAAAGTCGCCGGTTTACGAAATAACGAATTTATTCCTTTCATTTGCACCATACTGTCGGTGGAAAATAGTGTCGCGTACGCTTGATTAGCAATTAAAAAACAAAAAAGTTTTGAATATTGTATTGCAAAAAACTCTTCGGGATTTCATCAATCGATCTTTAAAGAATATCTGCCTACCTTGGCAACATTAAAATTTTCAGTTTTTCACATAGTTTTTGAGGGTTAAAAATGGCCAATTTCGCAATTTTTCAATTTTTAATCGCTTATATGTCAAAAACTATCAACTTTAGAGAAAAGCCACCAAAGACCTTTTCTGTTTGGAATGATCCAAAAGAACTAAAAAAACTTTGTTCCATGCAAAAAAAATAATTTCAGAAAAAAAAAACAAAAAAAAAAGAATGTGTGTGTACTTTGTACGCACGTAAGAAGTTATACTTCTATTATATGATTATATGATTATAAACGAAATTAATATACTTTTTATTTATATTTTATTTAAATATTAAATTAATTTATACTTAATACTTCTCAAACATTTTTATTAAAACAGTGCCAAAAATTAAAATAATAAAAAAATAAAACACACACAAACACATTAAAAATGCCACAAATGATTTCTGAACATTAATTGTCGGAAAATTTTTTAACTAAATACGTATTTTCTGAAAATAAAATTATATAATAAATATACTTACAATCATAAAATGTATAAAAAAAAATAAAAAAATAAAAGTTTCTATTGGGATTCGAACCAACTTACCACGCGGCTGGTATTTGCGTTGTATTGGGATTCACCCGCATTAAAACTGCGCTACAGACACAGCTTGTCATTATGTGCGAAGATCGTCTAACTAAACAGATTAACCTTTTGACATTTTTAACTTATGTAAATCAAATTATTTTGATTTTGAATTGAAATGATTTAGAATTGAAAAAATACAACAAAACATAGGGTAAGAAGACAATATATTAGGTGAATATTAAGGTGTAAAATAAAAGTATTACATACTACTTATGTATTTTGGTAGGTTCAAGGTAGGTATCGGAGCCCGTATAACGACTAATAAATTTCGCAATCAATTGCGTCGTGCGAAGTGGCTATGTTCAAATATCATAACAAAATTTGATCAACTATTTATAAAACACTTACCAGTGAAAGATTATTTAGCTTTGAATAAGCGAGATCTGCGGCACTCATACTAGGCACAGTTTGATGAGCTTTCACATTGGCATGCAACAATCATCTCTTCTATGTAAATAAGTCCAAAAATATAATATGAAAACTATTTAAAAAGGCAGTATAACCATTAACTAACTTTTTGTTTGTTGTTTCTCTTCCTACAAATTTTAAAACGCAACAAGCATACATTATAACCAAACCATGCACAGTCCCACAGCTGTGTCACAGCTGCCATATCGGATAATTTTTGTCATGTCATTTGAACATCCAATCAGAACAAAGTTATAATGCGCATGCGCCCGGTCGCTAGGTTTTCCCATATAAAATTTCACCGTCATTACGCCCGTAAAGAAGTATAACTTCAAAAAACGTTTAAAAAAATTTTACCCACTTTTGGTCCTGGTAACATGCAAATTTGTTAAAAGGGGGGTCCTTTTTGAGTAAGATTGTGCAAAAAGTCAGAATCGGAATATTTTTCCTAGCGGATGCGCAGTGACTTTCTGGACTATAGGTAAAAGATAACGACATGATAAAATGCGTATTTTTTTTTTCGAAAAGAATGTAGCCAATTACATAGGCTGCAAAATTCATAAATAATTGTAACAAAAAGTATATCCCAAAGGAATGCCGACAAAATTTGTTCACACAGTCAGAAATCCAAATATTTATCAATAAAAATAATGTTAATATTTTAGTAGTTGCAGAGACACATTTTACGATTACTTTAAGATAATACAGTCCATGGGAACTGTGTGTATTATACGTAATGCTAATATGAACTGGAAAGTTATAAGAAGAAACATATATTATACATATACAAGTTGCTTCAGTAGCATTAGAAAGTAACACAGACACACCGATAATATCCGTAGTATATTCTTCTTGTTCTTCTTTTGGCATCATAACTCTGGATGGGTCCTTGTCTGTCTGGTTATGCCTTCCATTCAGATCTCTCTGGGTATAAGAGAGAGAGAGAGAGAGAGAGAGAGAGAGAGAGAGAGAGAGAGAGAGAGAGAGAGAGAGAGAGAGAGAGAGAGAGAGAGAGAGAGAGAGAGAGAGAGACAGAGAGAGAGAGAGAGAGAGAGAGAGAATCAAGATAACCGCGGAATGGATAGAAAGAAATGACCTAAAACTAGCAGTAGAGAAAACAGAAGCGATAATCTTGAGGGGACCGAGAGATAGAAAAGATATAGTATTTGAATACAAAAGGCTCCGACATAAGACCTCAGAAGACAGTTAAATTTCTAGGAATTGCTTTTGACGACAAACGGATATTCGGACCACACGTGCAAGAGGTATGTCGGAAAGCGGAAGAAATGACCTCCACGTTAAGCAAGTTAATGCCAAATATAAGGGATCCTGGATCTCATAAAACAGCGGTGATGCTGCAGTCAATTTTATCCATCGCACTGTACGGGGCCCCAGTATAGCACGAGGCCCTGGAGAAGAAGAAATATAAAAACATGCTTCTTAGAGTACAGAGAAAACCTCTGATCAGGGTGTGCAGCGCGCACAGAACCGTATCAACTATTGCCTTACAGGTTGTGGCTGGTTCTGTGCCGGTGCACATCCTGGCCAGAGAAAGAGTCCGAATATATCAGAGGGGCAACGGGGCAATTGGTTCAGCACCTCAAGAACGAAACAGAAGTTTAGAGATATGGCAGAGGGAATGGGCAGCCGAGGTCGAAAAGGCAGCCTGGACGAGATCTCTGATTCCGGATGTAGTAAGGTGGTGCGAGTGCAGGCAGAGGCGCGTCAATTACTACTTTACACAGTTCTTTACGGGACATGGATCGTTCAGATCATATACCTATCGTATAAAGAAGACCGCGGACGATCTATGCCCCGAGTGTGGAGTGGTGGATGACGCGCAACATGTCGTATTCGTATGCCCGGCATACCAGACGGGGCGTACCGAGCTGCAGCTAGGTCTGGGGTCTCCTCTAGGCGAGCCTCACGAGCTTATGGATAAAGCTATCAATAGCAAGAGAGACTTCGACCTGGTCATTGCCTTTGTTACCAAAACAATGAAGCACAAAGAGGAAAAAGAGAGGCGACTGCAAGCGGGATGACCCTTATTATTTATTTTTTAAAGGGTTTGTGTTGTAGAGGGCAGCCAGGGTGGGAGGACCTTTTACATCCAACCTACGCTGACTGCCTTATGATGTTATTTTACTTCATTTTATTTATTTGTTTATTTAGTTTTATTTATACAAATACTTCATCGATTTTAACTTCAATTTTATATATTTATTATCGTATCATAATTTTATCCGTACAAAAATTTTTATAATCGTTTTTATTATTTCTCATAGGGAAGTCTATTTACGTAATAATTTATAAGGTATGAGTATGAGAGTGAGTGTGAGCGAGTGAAAACATGAATGCTTGGAGTTACTCGTAACTGCCGACTGGTATCTTCTTGCTAGTTTCATGCTGGATGGGGGGCACCCCGGTTGCCTCACCCGCACATGGGTTTCACGGGACGGTCGTCTTCACTGGCCGGTCTTTTGCGAGCTGTGTGTGGGACGGAGGAGCTAGGGGGCCACTTAGTCTGCGGAACGCACGCGAAAAGTGCCGGGAGGGAGTTAAGAGTAAGGTCGACGGGTCAGTGTATATACTCGCTAAGAATGGTCCCAGACCCGTCGGCTGGAGAAAGAGGAGGTGAGTTTAGTTGGTAGGCGATCCGGCGCGGTGAAGCGTGGCGGATTGAATCCAACACACCTGGGACACCTTCCCAGACGGCCTTTAGAAGATACTCACCCAAAAAAAAAGATCTCTCTTGTGCCCTTCTTTTCCGTTATTTTCAGCTCGTCTTCCACTTCATCCAAACATCTCGTTCTGGGCCTTCCTTTTTTTGCCTTTCTATCGGCTTCCTAATTGTAATATTTTCTTGATTGTTTTTACATCGTCTTATCTCTGGACATGCACAGCCATGACACTCTCTGACTTTTCACAAATCTTACAATACCATAACTTTCATTCAATTTATAAACCTAGTCGTTTCTCGCGATTCTTCATGTGCCGTCTTCCTTTTGCACCGGGCCATATACTTTTCTCAGTCTCCGTAGTATATTTCCCCGTAAATTTAATAATAAAAAAATGAATACCATAGCTATATCCAAATGCTCAGAAAAAAATTCATAACCAGCGGAGTCTTTTACACCAATAATTGACTGTGTGGTTCCAGATTGAAACACATAAAAGCCAGAGAACTGATGTTCATTATCACTAACAACAGTCTAAACTCGATCTCAGTTCTTTCCTGTGTTCTCTACAGTGGGCCGCTTGCTGCCAGTTTTCCGCTACTCTTTTTATATCATCTAGTCCGTGATCGTCCTCGGTTTTTTTATGATTTCTGGGTCTCCACTCCATGATTCGTATTGTCCACCCTTGTGTACCCAGGCCTGACCAGCTCCACTTAAACGTCGTAGATCTTTCGGTGACGTCTTGAACTCCTGATCTTTGCCTGATTTTTTGGTTTGTTATGTCGTCTCGAAGGCTGACGTTTAGCATTGCACGTTCCATGGCTCCTTGTGTAACGCTGAGTTTATTCGCGGATTTTTGCGTCAGTGTTACACTCTTTGCTTCATAAGTTTGTACAGGTCAAACACCTTTAGCTTGAGACACATATGAATTAAACTTTATAGAATTTGGCTTAGTTTGCCAAATACAATCCTAACAGAAATGAATAGCTTCCCACTAGGAATTAACTTTATTTAGATATAATTGATAAGATCCATGTGATTTGACCGGTTTGTAATGCTTAGTTTAGGAAAAATACTTGATTAAATCGAAAATGATATTTTTATATTTAAAAAAAACGTGCATTTTTCTTAAATGAACCTAAAAGTATTCATGATACAAAAAAATCAAAATTTTCAGTAAAAGAAATCCTACAATATATGATACTTTTTTCACATTATGAATAGTTTTAGATTCAAGAAAAATTCACTTTTTTTTAATTATAAAATTGTTATTTTCAAATTAATCAACTATTTTTCCTAAACTAAGCATTCAAACCGATCAAATCGCATGGATGGTATCAATTATACCTAAAAGTTAATTTCAAGTGGGAAGCTATTCATTTCTATTAGGATTGTAATTACGAGGGTTTAATTTTTACATTTCAATAGAAAAAAGCAGAGAGCGACTTATTTTTGTCATAAGTCAGTCAGTTCTTATGCAAAAAGCTTTTACCAGAGCTTAATTGAAAGGTTTTTTAATGAACTTTAGAATATTTTTCTTCAGTTTTCCCAAAAAAATTGCACCACATTAGAGATATTTGACTATGGAGGTTCTCCATTTCGATGTTCTTTGAAAATAACCATCCTTTAAAGAGCAATAACTCGGTCGTTATTGGGTTAACATAGATCTTTCTTCCGACGCTAATCTCTTTGTTTTTTTATTAGCTACAATTTTATTTTTAATCATTTTTTCTTTAAAATTTTTGAATTCAGAAGGTATTCATGAAAACGGTTATAAAACGTGAGTTTTTTCAATGAAAAATGCATAGTTTCAATCGCCATATAATAACTTTGCAAAAAACTGGCAAAGTTATATGGCAATCGCCATATAATAACTTTGCAACTTTGCAAAAATTTTATAGGATATAATTTACTCAGAATTAGCCAATCTATCGACTTCCATAGTTATTTTGATTGAAAAAATTTTCATCCCCTAGATGGTTTTTTTCACCCCCAGGGCAAAAGTCCAGTTCGGCGAAGGGTATATTTTGACAAAGACTATAATTACTACCTAAATCCAAATTTTCTAGGAAATCAACCTTGATTCCCAAAATTCCACGAGAAAATTACTGTTGATTGGACTATACAAATAAATTTGATATTTACTAAACTAAAAGCATGTTGAAAAAAATCTAAACCACGTAGACAAGGCGAAAATGGCGGGTTCGTTGGAAAAAATATTCCCATGAAATTTTTTTGCATAATCACATTCGTGAGATACCCCAGAATAAGGTACAAGAAGTCGCCCACGCGAAAAGTGGTCCAATTTTTGTTTAACAATTGTTTTAATCAAATTGCTAAAATCAATATTTTCGGCCCCGACAAATTTTTTTTAGCTTTCTCGGACCATTCCGGACAAAAAGGTCTTGTGTAATCTTTCTCTAAAGTTGGTCGTGTTCGAATTATAAGCAATTTAAAATTTGAAAAACGCGAAAATCGCCATTTTTAAGACTTAATAACTCAGTTAAAAATTATTATTATGAAAGTCAGAAAGTGATTAAATCAAATTTAAAGCCTCCCCTACATGATCCTGAAGAAATTTTTGTCATTAATTTATTACTAATCTGTTATTTTTATTTATTAATAATGAGCGGTAAGATCTTATTGACGCGGCTGCAAATGTGAGTGCGAGTGAGATGCGCCATTGGATTGCCTGAATGGCATCTCTTTCGCACTCATCATGGACGGCCGCCTAAAACGTGCATGGCGCTCACAATTATTACTTAAAAATAACAACTTAGTAATCAAATAATGACAAAAATTTCTTCAGGATCTTGTAGGAGGAGCTTTAAAATTTGATTTAGTCACTTTCTGACTTTCATAGTAATAACTTTTAACCGAGTTATTAACCCTTAAGATCCTGAATTAATTTATTTACAAAATTTAAATTTTGTTTATTTTGATGTATTCAGAAGAACGTTTTAAAACAGAATGCATACATCTTTTTTCTTAATTATTTTTGATTTTTTAGAAAATTGCCGTTACATATATAGTGAGCACGTAAAGGTTGGAGTAAATTAATTTTCTCGAGAATGGACGATTTTTGAAAAAAATCCCGAAACAAGTCAATTTTTATTTTTAAATTACGAGTTTTTGGCATATAAATCATACTAGTGACGTCACCCATCTGGGCGTGATGACGTCATCGATGATTTTTTAAATGAGAATAGGGGTCGTCTGATAGCTCATTTGAAAGGTAATTTTGAAAGGTAATTCAATTCTCTATGCAGTAGTATAAACATTAACATAAGTATTTATACAGGGCGTCCAAAAAAATTTTTTTTGAAATAAATTTATTGACATAAAAAGAAGAATGTATGTAATTTTTTAATTCAAAATACATTTTACTGCTCTCAAAAAACAGAAAAAAATGTTTATTTGAAAAATAATCATCGCTACTCGCTTAAATTAAATGTTTAAACTGTCAAGAGGCAGGTGGGTGGCTGCATTAATATGTAATTTAAGCAAAAACAATATTTATTTGTTAAATAAACATTTTTTTGTTTTCTGAGAGCAATAAAATGTATTTGGAATTAAATAAGTTACATACATTCTTCTTTTTATGTCAATAAATTTAATTCACCAAAAATTTTTTTGGACACCCTGTATAAATAATTATGATAATGTTTATATTACTGAATAGAGAATTGAATTACCTTTCAAATGAACTATCGCACGACCCCTATTCTCATTTAACAAAATCATCGATGACGTCATCACGCCCAGATGGGTGACGTCACTAGTATGATATATGTGCCAAAAGGTCGTAATTTAAAAATAAAAATTGACCTGTTTCGGGATTTTTTTCCAAAATCGTCCATTCTCGAGAAAATGAATTTATTCCAACCTTTACGTGCTCACTGTATGTAACGCTAGGAAGATATAGGAGCAAACATATTTAAAATACTTCCGATTATAAATTTCAAAATAACAAACAAATACAAACTAAATAAATGAAAAATCATAATCAAGTTATTGTAGATGAAAATCTATGTTGCACTGATGCACACTCCCCCATTTTCACTTGCAACCCATGGTACGCAAATATGAACTACAGCATTCATCTGCAAAACGTCTCCTTTTCTTATCAGAAATATAGGTCAGGAGATGATCAATCTTATCATATCATAGCTACGACTACTTTGGACGAAGATGGCCTGCCTGCATCTTTTCGTATTTTTTTATTACCCTATTTCGTAAGAAACGATGTTACCAGATACCTTCGAAATTCTAGTTGTGGCATAGGATCATAGGATCTATTATGTCCCGTTATGTCCAGCATCAATGTAAATAGACCATTATGTCCATAGTTATGTCCAGCATGAATGTAAATAGACACCACCATCATTTTTTAGAGCAAATTCCTACTTGGTATCTAGCTACATTCTGGTCCACTTCAACTTTCCTTTCACTAGTTTTTTAGCTTTTGATGATGACCTGGAAGGCTGAGCCTCGTCAATATCATCATATATTTCGAAATCTCTTTCACTATTTTGCAAAACAAGTTCAACAGGTGCTCTTGAATTCTCTCGGACAGCCTGTTAAAATCATTATATTCCTCATCATCAAACTCATCTTCTGTAAGCACATTCAATTCTGGGGTTTCAGTACCTATATATAGCATCAACGTCTAAAGTTTCAACGGCATCAATCATCTCCAGCGCTTTTTGAAGAGAAAACCCTTTTCTGGAACAAACAATACGTTACAATTCCAAAAGTTCCGATTTTTGCTCCCATATGTTCCTAGCGTTACATATATGTAACACCAAAAATTAAAGGTATTATTTACAAAACCAGAATAAAATTTCTAAAAATTTATATTATCAATAAGAAAAGACATTAATTTATTCTCAACTGAAAACACTTTAAACAAAATATAATAACAAAAGAATAGTAAGAATATACTTACTCAAACTTGAGGTCCATTTTTACCATAAATAATAAACACCGTCACATAAAACACTCAACTAAATAAACAGGTTAGATCAAATCCTCGAACCAACTGCTCAAAACTAGTAGCCAAGTGTCCCTTAAAAGTCTTGCATCATCATCTAGTTAAAATTAGAATCACTTCCCGAATTTAAGGCTTAAGATTTTAGCGGTTTCTGCGTTACATATATGTAACGCTAGGAGCTTAAGGGTTAAGCCTTGAAAATTGCCATTTTTCGTTTTTTTTTCAATTTTAAAATGCTTTTACCTCGAAAACAATCAACTTTAGAGAAAAATTATTAGAGACATTTTTTATCCAGAATGGTTAAAAAAAACGTAAAAAAAATTGTCCAAGCCGAAAATATTGATTTTGGCAATTTGATTAAAAAAATTGATAAAAAAAATTTGGCCCACTTTTCGCGTGGGCGACTTCTTGAATCTTATTTTGGAATATCTCACGAATGTGATTATGTAAAAAAATTTCATGGGAATATTTTCTCCAAAGAGCTCGCCGTTTTCGCCTTGTCTAACGTAGAAATATAAACCAAGATAATTTTAATTACCTACATTTTACAACCAAATCCCAGAGAACGGTAGTTCTCACCAGCGGCGCACAACCCCCGTACATGCGACATTATTATACACGAAATTTTCGATTTTCTAAATCAGACTGAATTGAAAATTAGGCCAAATAGACTCGCCTGTCCCTATGTCAACCATCCATGTTGGTCCAAGGGTGTGAATTTTACGGCCCTTCCCATTTAGGGTCTGTTTTTCGTTCTAGTCCCAAAAACTCCCAAAAATTTCAAAAAATTTTAAGTCCGACCTTTGCGGTTTCTGATAGTACTGATCATTAGACTACACTAAAAGACTCACGGATGTCTACTCTGATTGGTCGTCATAGATTTGCTTTGATTGGTCGTCATCGTCAACTGATTTTGTCAGACACATGGATTTTAATGAATTTTTGGTGGAGAGGTTATGTGTATAATAACAAAGAACACAGTATAAACTACATATGTATTATACACAAGAAACGAGATCAAATCAAAATGATATGGTAGCAGTAGCAACAGCCTTAAAGTTTGCTTAAATGTTCAGGTTTCAGGAATGGAATAAATGATATGGTAACAATAGCGTTAAAGGTTCAGGAATGGAATGCTAACAACAATAATTAGTATTTTTGAAAAAAGAAGGTAAACACCCAACATTTTTTTTATACCTACCACAATTATTATAATAATATTAATTATTAATCCTATTCCAATTCGACTTGTACCCCAGGCTGTGGGTGAAAAAACGTGATATAATTCAGGAATTTTTGAAACCTATCAGGTGTTGTAAAGGACGATGCCAGGAATAACTTCTACTAAAATGTGACCAAAAATATTGTGAGCTTTTTTTTAATTGCGATTTTCATTTGTTAAATTTGCCATTTTTAAAGATTTTTAATTTTGCAGCTTATTGCATTATTTATTGTACAAATAATTTTTTTAAATTTTTTAAATCTTTAAAATGAAGATCTTTCAATTCCAAACACAAAAAAATTGCAAGGCCAGATTAACGAATTTGTTGCTTAGATATTATAAATTGTTTATCCCAAGAGGTCAAATGTCGAAGGCTATAACTTTTTGAAGAAAAATCGTAGAGAGTTGTTGTAGCATCCAATATCCTTCTAAAAAGTTATATTTTCATATTATGATGTAAATAAATGCGTAAAACATTTTTAAACCTCTAATTTTTGGGTTTGAAAATAAGGGGGCAAATTTCGTTATAAACATTTAGAGCTGAAGCGGCCCAGTACATCCTATGAGTTTTTAACTTACAGATTATTGTTTCTGAAGAGGAAACGAAGATTTATAAAAAAATTAAAATTTGTACGACCAGCCGAAGGCGAGCTAAATGTTGGGTTTGAAAATAAGGGGGCAAATTTCGTTATAAACATTTAGAGCTGAAGCGGCCCTGTACATCCTATGAGTTTCTAACTTACAGATTATTTTTGCTAAAGACGAAACTAAGATTTATTAAAAAGTAAAAAAAAAATTACAACCAACTGAAGCCGAGATAATTGTTTATTTTTTCTTAAATCGTAGTGCCTTTATTTATAACAATTAAGAAATTATTTTACAGTCATTGACTAAAGAAAGACTTATATTATCTTAAAATAAAAATTATTATAAACTATAGTTACATTTAATTATTAAAAATTATTTTTAAAATCGGTACTTTTGCGAGAGGCCGAATTTTGCAAATCGCCCGGCTCGCTTCAAATCCGCTCGCTCGGAAAATTTTTACGTAACTTGTATTAAATTTTGACCGAAAACAATTTAATAATATTACCATTATAATATACAGTGTATTTACCTTTGTATTTGTTTTTCTTGATAAACTTTTATATGTGAAATCTCATTTCTGAAGAAATAATATTACAAAAATGATACATATAACTATATTTTTAATTTTTGCATTGTTATATAAATATAATAATAATAATGTTACTTCTTATTATACAATATAAAACTTTTTCTTGTTGTAGTGACTATCCGTTTTGGATGTTGGCGACCATCATGGCAATTTGGCAAACCCCATTTGGAAACTGAGAACCAGGAAGGCGAAGGATTACCTTGCTAGAAAATTTACGTACGTCGTTCAACACAACAACTACAAATCTTTTTAAAGCAGCAGTACCGATTTAGTGTGCAAGTGCAGATTTCCATGATGGTCGCCAACATCCAAAACGGATAGTCACTACAAGAAGAAAAAGTTTTATATTGTATAAGAAGTAACATTATTATTATTATATTTATATACCAATGAATAAATTAAAAATGTAGTTATATATTTCATATATGTATATGTATCATTTTTGTAATATTATTTCTTCAGAAATGAGATTTCACATATAAAAGTTTATCAAGAAAAACAAATACAGTGGTAAATAGACTGTATATTATAATGGTAATATTATTAAATTATTTTCGGTTAAAATTTAATATAAGTTATGTAAAAATTTTCCTGGCGCGCGGATTTGAAGCGAACCGGGCGATTTGCAAAATTCGGATGCTCGCAAAAGCACTGAATTTAAAAATAATTTTTAATAATTAAATGTAACTATATTTTATAATTATTTTTAATTTAAGATAACATAAGTCTTTCTTTAGTTAATTACTGTAAAATAATTTCTTAATTATTGTAAATAAAGGCACTACGATTTAAGAAAAAAGAAACAATTATCTTGGCTTCAGTTGGTTGTAGAAAATTTTTATTTTTTTATAAATCTTCGTTTCGTCTTCAGCAACAATAATATGTAAGTTATAAACTCATAGGATGTACAGGGCCGCTTCAGCTCTAAATGTTTATAACGAAAATTGCCCCCTTATTTTCAAACCCAAAAATTAGAAGTTTAAAAATGTTTTAGGCATTTATTTACATCAGAATATGAAAATATAACTCTTTAGAAGGAGATTGGATGTTTCACCAACTCTCTACGATTTTTTTTCAAAAGGTTATAGCCTTCGACATTTGACCTCTTGGGATAAACAATTTATAATATCTAAGCAACAAATTCGTTAATCCAGCCTTACAATTTTTTTTATGTTTGGAATTGAAAGATCTTCATTTTAAAGCTTTAAAAAATAAAAAAAAATTATTTGTACAATAAATAACGCAATTGTAAAAAACGGCCCTTTTGGACTTTTCGCAGGCTGTGTTGCAATAACCAATAAACGAAATTAAACTTACCACAGCTCAAATTGTAGGTTTTTTAATTTACTACAACTTTCTGTTAAAAAGTTTTTCTATAGAATCCATATCCTAAGCTGCAAAAGTAAAAATCTTTAAAAATTGCAAATTTAACAAATGAAAATCGCAATAACAAAAAAAGCTCACAATATTTTTGGTCACATTTTACTAAAAGTTATTCCTGGCATCGTCCTTTACAACACCTGATAGGTTTCAAAAATTCCTGAATTATATCCTGAAATCAACCTATTTTTCACCCACAGCCTGGAGTATTGTGTAAATTGTTATCCTTGCATGGCCATGTCACAAACCTTACTATTATTAGCAAAACCAACAACATTCATTATAGGCCAGGGTAATAAGACAAAAATATACCGTGTTCGTGACACTTCAGCAGCCAAGGTACTGAAGCGTTTTTTCGACAGGTAATACCTATAGGAACAAATTACAACTATTTCCTGCGTAGGATCTGGCGGCCATTTTAATTTATAAACAATTAACTGTCAAAAAATGGCATTTTCCCATTTTTTTTCAAATCAACGAAAAACAGTTAAACTTACGATTTTTTTAGTACAAGTAACTTCGAGATTATCGAAAAAGCTTTAAAATGACGTATTACAAAGTTTGATATACTCATTTATTGTTGGTATAATACCCATATTAAGCTGCACCCCCCACCATCGCGAATAAAGTTCGGACTAGGCAAAAAATTTAGTGCTATTTATGTGCTAATTAGTTGCTCTATTCCGAATTTTGTTGCTCAAACCGTTTACCAGGAAATCGCGTTGAAATTGGGGGGGGGGGTGCAGGTTAATGTAAAGCTGCACCCACCCACACCGAAAAAAGCTCAAACTTCTTGATTTTTTTTGGTGATAAATTTAGTGCTATTTATGTGCTAATTAGTTGCTCTATTCCGAAATTTGTTGCTCAAACCGTTTACCAGGAAATCGCGTTGAAATTGGGGGGTGCAGGTTAATGTAAAGCTGCACCCACCCACACCGAAAAAAGTTCATACTTATCGATTTTTTTTTGGTGATAAATTTAGTGCTATTTATGTGCTAATTAGTTGCTCTAATCCGAATTTTGTTGCTCAAACCGTTGACCAGGAAATCGCGTTGAAAGTGGGGGTGCAGGTAAATGGCAAGCCTGCACCCACCCACACCGAAAAAAGCTCAAACTTCTTGATTTTTTTATTAAAAAATTTAGTGCTATTTATGTGCTAATTAATTGCTCTATTACGAATTTTGTTGCTCAAACCGTTGACTAGGAAATCGCGTCGAAAATGGGGGGGTGCAAGTTAATGGCAAGCCTGCATCCACCCACACCGAAACATGCTCAAACTTCTTGATTTTTTTGGTGAAAAATTTAGTGCTATCTATGTGCTAATTAGTTGCTCTAATCTAAATTTTGTTGCTCAAACCGTTGACCAGGAAATCGCGTTCAAAGTGGGGCGGTGCCAGCTTCTCATTAGACGCACAACGAAACACTTGTATGTTCACTAAAACAATGAGAAATAAAATCAGATAGAAGTATAATTTGATGGTACGTGTTCCCTTAATTATTTTAGTACCAAATAATATGTACGAGTAACTTATTTATTTAACATAGAACAGAGACACATATGTATAGCGCGGAGCCAGGTCGGGTGGGATAAACTAATGCATTTGCAAGTTCTACGGTTAGCAACAAAATCGGATACCGATATATTTCGATAGTACGTATCATTATCATCATCATACAGCCCTTTTCGTTCACCGCTGAACATAGGCCTCCCTCATTTTTGTCCATTGTGCTCTATTTTGAGCACATTGCATCCAATTTCTTGACATTTTCTTGAGCTCATCAGTCCAACGAGTAGATGGTCTTCCTCTACTTCTTTTGTCTAATCTCGGCCTACATTCTTCGTCCACCCCCCCTATGACTGATTCGGGCGACGTGTCCGGCCAAGTTCCATTTGAGGGTGGCAATTCGGGAAATTACATCGGTAACTCCTGTTCTTCGCCTTAACCCTTAACTTGGCGGTGTGTACTCCAGGATACGTTGTTTATTATAATTAATTTCTCTATATATACGTAAAGTTGCCGCGAGATTTTAAACGTACCCTCTCCATAAAGTATTCGCCTAACCAATAAATTAATTTGAATGTCATACACAGAGATTTCCACCAATGAGAGAGCGTTTTATGTAAGCGTGCTAAAAATGGCTTCCAAAAAAGGTCTTAGTTTGTGTCATTCGGAAAGTAAATTCATTTTTTAAATGTTTTAAGTTATTATATGAATTGGTAAACTATAATTCTGGATAATTAGGCCTGCAAGAAACAATCGTATAAAATAATTTTCAGGATTTGTTTATAAACAAACAGATAGGATCACTTTGAAAAGTAGTATCTCTGAAAATACATTGCCAGGTTAGCGGCAATTTAGATAGTATCCTTGAATATACATTGGCAGGTACTGATGAAAATTGAATGAGTATCTTTTTGGATACATCACCCGGTATACGGACAAATACTAACTGTTTCTTATTAGCTACTTTGCCCATTAGAGAATTAACAGAAAAGTGATAAAAACATTTGGTATATTATGTTTGTAATGATTGATCGTATGTTCTTATCTACTCCAAAAGCTTGTATGTATGTCCCAGCTTGTATGTATGAATCATATGTATATCCCGCCAATATTTCTTGAAAGTATTGGTATAAAAAAATGTTACAGTATGTTTTCATATTATCGAATTCTATCTTTTACATATTAGGTATATACAGTGCGTCTATAAAGTAACGCATAAATTCATTAGATATTATCTAAATAAACATAAAAATTCCCGAAACAGATCGATTTTTATTTTTAAATTACGATTTTTTGGAATAATACTAGTGACGTCATCCATCTGGCCGTGATGACATTATCGATGACACCGAAAAAGAAGATTCGTAGTCACGTCATATATTCGTAGAATATACCTGTAGAAGATGTCAGAAAAGATCTTTTCGGACACTTTCCAACTTTTACAACCAAAGGACGATGCCGAAACTGTTGCAAAGGACAAACAGCAATGAGTTGTACAAAATGTAGGGCGAGATTATGTTTGACGGAATCCCGTAATTGTTTTTATGATTTTCATAATATCTAAATTTTGTAATATTTTATACTTATAATTACTTTCTACTTTTATTTTTTGAGTGTTCCAAGTTTTATTTGAAGTTTTGAATTTAAGTTTTAAAAATAAGTGTTTGATCACCATTGTAGTTTATTTATAATTTATAAATGTACATGATTATATATTAATTGATACAATACTATGTGTATGGTTGAAACCCCTACACAAAAAGCCATCTATTCATAATTGAAGTAACACAAAACTCCACAAAATAAAATGACAACATTAAACAAATCTACAAATGTTTCGCTAAAAGTCTTGAAAATTCTAAAGACTTTTAGCGGAACAATTTATTGTAGATTTGTTTATTGTTTTCATTATATTTTGTGGAATTTTGATAATTTTGCTTTAATTCAATGACCCAATAATATTTAATATATTGGTCCAAACTACAAATATACATCTTGGCAATGTATCTTTCTAGATATGGAGGTATTTTTTTAATAACCTGGCAATGTATCTATTGGGCATCAGTACTTGTTTCATAGTGTTCCTGGCAATGTGTCTTGCGAGGTACATTGTAATGTACGGTACGCCTAGTAGTGTATCTTATGGGATACAATGTCAATAAAATGTCAAAAAATTTAAAATAGAAAAAAAACTGCAATTGACTCTGATAATGGAGCCCTCTAAAAATGACATCCAGTAAGCAAAAACATTTTTCTTACAGCGGTTATAGGCGCGCCAAGTTAAGGGTTAAGTCTTCATTTCTAACTCGGTCACGAAGCGACATACTCAGCATTGACCTTTCCATTTTCCTCTGGGTTATTTGCAGCATTTTAGAAGCTGTGGCTGTCAATGTCAAAGTTTCGGTACCATAAGTCATCATAGGCAACACAAATTGGTCAAATGTTTTACGTTTTAGAGAAATTGGTATGTCGCTTTTAAATAGGTCTTTGAGTTTTCCATAGGCTACCTATGGTAGGTTTATTCTTCTTCGTAGTTTGCATATTTGTTTTTCTCTTATGATCTTTATTTCGTGTCCAAGGTATATGTATTTTTCCACTAGCTCTACTTCGTTTTCTCCAATATTGATATTTCCACTAGGTACTAGGTTTGTCATGAATTTTGTTTTGGAGATGTTTATTTTGAGACACCTACACTGGCGTACACTAACTAAAGTTCATGTAGCATGGTACATATCTTCTTGAGGTTGTCAGAGAACAAAACTATGTCGTCTGCGAATTTCAAATTTGTTAATCTTCTACCGTCAATATTCAGGCCTCGCTCTTCCCAGTTAAGTTATTTACAAGCATATTCTAGTACTGCGGTAAAGAGTTTAGGCGATAAGTTATCGTCCTGTCGGACTCCTCTGCCGATTGGGATATGATCCGTGTTTTTATGTAGTTTCACCGACATAGTTGCGTTCTTGTATGTATTGTAAATTAACCTTGTGTATCGGTAGTCAATGCGGCATGCTTGTAGTACTTCCAGAATTTTGTCACATTCTACCGTGTCAAAGGCTTTATGGAAATCTACAAAAGCCAAAACGAGTGGTCGATTGTATTCGATAGTCTTTTCTATTACCGTTTTAATGCTCTGTGGGTGATCATTTGTTCCAAATTGGCTGGTAGAAATCAAGTTTTTTCTCAAGACGATTCGTTACTATTCTTGTAAGGAGTTTGTAGAAGTGACTAAGAGGACTTATAGGTCTGTAATTTTCTAATTCATGGGGATCTCCTTTTTTGTACAATAGAATTACTTGAGCATTGTGCCATTTGTCGGGTATATTGCTATCTAAAAGGCACATGTTAAAAAGGTCTTTTATTTTCTTAAGAAGACAAGTGCCTCCGATGTTTATTGCATCAGTAATTACACAATCTTCGCCTAGAGATTTTTTTTCTTGTCTTTTCTTAGGGCTAGTTTACAATCTAGAAATATATGTTCCAGGGCAAAAAAGGTGGTCTTTTGTATTTGTTTAAAAAAATTGTTTAAACAATTTTTGCCCAAAAATTCCGCCATATATCCTTCTTCTTCTTCTTAAAGTGCCTATCCGTTTCGGATGTTGGCGATCATCATGGCTATCTTGACTTTGTTTACCGCAACGCGGAACAGTTCAGTGGTAGTGGTGTTATACCACTTTCGTAAATTTTGAAGCCAGGAAATGCGTCTTCTTCCCGGCCCTCTTTTACCATTTACCTTCCCTTGGAGAATCAGTTGGAGAAGGCCGTAACGTTCTTGATTTCTCATTACATGTCCTAGATATTCTAATTTTTTGTTTTGATGGTTATGAGAATTTCACAGTCTTTCCCCATTCTACGCAGCACTTTTACATTATTAATTCGTTCAATCCAGGATATACGTAAGATGCGCCTATAACACCACATTTCGAAAGCTTCGAGCTGATTCATAGATGCAACAGTTAGTGTCCACGCTTCCATTCCGTAGAGCAGAACTGTGAATATGTAGCTTTTCAACAGACGGTATTTTGTTTTTAATGATATGTCTCGACTGTTGAAAATTGGTCTCATTCTAACGTATGCTGCTTTCGCTTTTATTATTCGCTGTTTAATTTCTGTCGAGTGGTCCCATTGGCTATTTAAATTCGTACCCAGATATGTATATTGCTCAACTCTTTCGATATTCTGTTGGTTGACTGTAAGTTGAGCGTTTAATATTGTTTTTTTACTAATTGTCATAAATTTGGTCTTCTTCTGTTGCTGACTTCTGTTATACGATTTGTTAATATCTGTAAATCATTCAGATTATCGGCGAAAACTATGGTGTCATCTGCATATCTAATGTTATTCAACCATTCACCATTTATTAATACTCCCTTCGCACACAACCGTCTAAAGCTTCTTTAAATATCCATTCAGAGTAAATATTGAATAGTAGTGGAGATAAAATACAGCCCTGTCGTACTCCTCGTTCTATTGCAATTTTATCAGTTAACTGGTCTTCTATTTTGATTTCTGCCGTTTGATTGTAATATTTGTTTCTGATAATCGGTACCCTTCAGATTTGTTTAAAGGGGACATTTTTAATAGGAATCCACAAAGAAACCGAATCAGAAATGTTTTCAGACTCACCATATGGACTATATGGAGCGGTCTCACCATATGGTTTATATACATACTTCCACATTTTGTAATAAACATACAAACTTTCACCAAGTAACCATCATGTTGATGTAAGATACGAATACGAGTGTGAATTATAAATTTCTAAAAAAAAATACAAAATCTTTGTGGCTTGTGAATGTTTTAAAAATAAAACAATTGAATATTAGTCTTAAAGGTGGTGTTGAAGCGGCTGAAGTTTCATTCTTCGGTGAGGTATCTTACAGTCCGACCAGATTCACTTTGTATTTGAGATTTGGATGCGCATTGTTGTTGACTTTCGGATTTTCCAAATTTTGTGATTTTTATTTTGATATCATCTCGTCAAGTAAAATACCTGCACGGTACCAAAATAAAATTCAGAAAATGTGGAAAACCCGAACGCCAAACATTAGTGCACATCCAAAATCTCAAATACACTGAATCTGGCCCGAGTGTACACTGGTGAGTGTTTTATAGAAATCACTAATATAGTTTTAAAAATTTTTATTACAAAATCTAATACAATATCTTACATTTATTAATTATTATATTAACAGAAATAAAATACATTTTGATATAGCATAAATTATTTGCGGTAAAACTCAAGCAAATATATTAAATTTTTTCTACAATCACTTGATAAAGAAGACTTTTTCGCTTGGCAATGGCAACGAAAAGTTAACGTTTACTGAGTACCGTCACTTTATCGCGCTAGCGCGTTAAAGTTTGATTACCGCGCGTCGTCCGTAGCAACCGTACAACCATACAATACTCGTACAATTTGAAAATCCAAATTGAATAGTTATTTATGTATTAAGAACGAAAAGTGATACATTATTGCTTGAGAGTAAGAGTTACCACTCGACCGTAGCGGAGAGCGGTAATTACTCGAAAGAAATAATGTCACTTTGCGCTTGTAATACATACAACATTTTTTCTACAATCACTTAATAAAATGAAACTATTTTTAAATCACTAACTTTATTGTAACTATTTTATATCTGTCGTTATAATGTCATAACATTAACTTTTATATCTTTCAGTTTGAATGTTCAATGTGATTGTATTGTATGATTGTACGGTTGCTACGGACGACGAGCGTAAAATCAAACTACGCGCTAGAGCAGCGTTTCCCAAATGGTGGGTCGCGACCCGGTACCGGGCCACGAAAGCAAAATGCCGGGTCGCCTCGCCTCGCCGTTTCACATGAACATCTTCTTTTAGACTGCGAAGTGCGTTGACTATCAAAAGGGAATGTTTAAAGAAAACTTTTTTTTAATTAATTGAATAATTCAAGGAAGAAATTTCAATATTCTTAGAACAACATCCACCAACGGCTAGGGATGCAATATTTCAATTTAAAGACAGTTTTCATGATGCCAATCGGTTAATCAAGGTAGCGTATATTTGTTATATTTTTGACTTCTTCAAGAATTTAAATATGACATTACAAGGTAGCAATGTACTACAAGAGAAGCTGGAAGCTGCAATAAAGTTTGCAAGTTTGCCATACTTATTTAAAAACACCCTGTATCGATGAAAAATAAGGCGAGTTGTTAAATTATTACCTAACTTTTTTACTATCCAACATAAGCGAATGAATCGAAAAACAGAATGTTAAGAACACATGAGGCTATAGTTGGGTTTTAATTTCAGTATTTTATAAATGCAACAATATTCCACAGGGTGTGGTGACTTTGAGAAAAAATTACTTTTTGATTGGTACACCCGGTATACAATAACAATGAACAGCCGGAGTGATGACGTAGAAGTGTCAATTTTTATTGACATATGTCATGTCAGAGTTTTCCAAACAAACGTTGTTTAGTGTGGCAAATTTGTATTTTTTATTGTTTTTTCATAGACCAGTGCAGATAGCTCTAAAATGGACCAAAAAAATAAAAAATTAATAGCAGGATGAGACCAATTCCAAATGAAAGTACACATATTAGATAACATATGGAACATTTTTCACCAAATCTGGATGAGGGGAACATGGGTTGGGGGAGCGTTTTTAGGGGTGAAAACGGTTAATTACGATTTGTGGCAAAACGACACATCCTATCGAAAAAGTTAAATCGCAAAGTTGTAGGTAATAAAAAGATCTACAACTTTCGTAAATAAACATTTTTCACATAACCTCAAAATATCCGCGAAAATCGGAAAATTCAATGTTTTTGATTTTATTTTTTTTCTCACTGAAAAAAAAATTTTTTTTTTACCAAATATGGTGAAAACTTACCTCTTTCTGTCCCAAACACGCTGTAATTTTTCTGTATAAAAATATTTTTTAAAACTCTTGTTTTTTATGTTTAAGGAAAAATGTAAGCATTTTTTCAATTGAAAAATCTCCCGAAATTTTTTTAGCTTTTTTAAAGAGGTTGGAATTTTTTTGTTTATTGAAACCTCTATTTTCTGATGGTTTAAAAAATATATACGTTACTGTGGAAAATTTTGTCACAAAAGGCAAAAATCGGAAATTTATTTTCAACCTCTCACCATTTTCAGATTCTCAGACGAAATATAAGTTGCATAGCGAGCAGGAACCAACGAACCTCTGTTAAAAATTTACTACACTAATGCCGTTGTCTGTGATTTTTAATTTTGTGAAAAAATTATAGTAAAAAAAAATAAAAAACACGCTTTTAAAGCACTAAAAATTTAAAAATAAAATATTACTAGCTTTAATTTTAAAAGTTATTTTAAAATTTTTAGTGCTTTAAAAGCGTGTTTTTTATTTTTTTTTTAACTATATTTTTTTTAAAGTCGGCCTACTTACCTATAAACTACATTTTTTTAAACTTTTTTCTCATGAACCAAATTAAAAGTCGCAACAACTTTTTTAACGAAAAAGTTTGTTTAATACAAAAGAAAGTAATTATTATAATTTTAATGGCCAATTTTTCATCAATTAATTAAGTTTTTGCTTCGTTGATGGCATTTCTTCATTACATTCGGTAATGCTTACAGATTCTGTAGTTTCCTCTAAATCTTCTAGACCATCATGGTCTTCGTCTACATTTTCTTCATTTGGCGTTGGTTTCTCATCCATAATGTCATCAACACGTACATACGTTTGATTCACTGTATGTGTCATCATGGTACACATAATGGCCGCGGCGCGGCGTCTGGCTGGGCTGCACCTACTCGCTATGCAACTTACATTACGTTTGAGAATCTGAAAATGGTGAGGGGTTGAAAATAAATTTTCGATTTTTGCCTTTTGTGACAAAATTTTCCGCAGTAACGTATATATTTTTTTACACCATCAGAAAATAGAGGTTTCAATAAACAAAAAAAATGCTAACTTCTTTAAAAAATCTAAAAAAATTTCGGGAGATTTTTCAATTGAAAAAATGCTTACATTTTCCCTTAAACATAAAAAACAAGAGTTTAAAAAATATTTTTATACAAAAAAATTACAGCGTGTTTGGGACATAAAGAGGTAAGTTGCCACCATATTTGGTAAAAATTTTTTTTTTAAGTGAGAAAAAAAAATAAAATCAAAAACATCGAATTTTCCAATTTTCTCGGATATTTTGAGGTTATGTGAAAAATTATTATTTACAAAAGTTGTAGATCTTCTTATAGCCTACAACTTTGCAATTTAACTTTTTTCGATAGGATGTGCCGTTTTGCCGCAAATCGTAATTAACCGTTTTCACCCCTAAAAACGCTCCCCCAACCCATGTTCCCCTCATCCAGATTTGGTGAAAAATGTTCCACATGTTATCTAATATGTGTACTTTCATTTGGAATTGGTCTCATCCTGCTATTAATGTTTTATTGTTTTTTTGCTATTTGCACTGGTCTATCAGTTTTTATAGAGAATATTTCCGTTTTTTGCAATATTTAAGTATTATTAATATTATAGTTACTACAACAATTTTAGAAGGTTGTGTAAATAATAAAGCATGACGTTTTATATAAATAACAATAAAATGTATGTCTCGGTGAAGTAAGGTTACAATTTATTTGTTTTTTAGAAATTTTAGATTTTATATTTTATTTTATTTTTTTAGATTGAATACTAATTAAAAAGTCTTGAGATTCGGTAAAACCTTACTTTTCAACGTGTTTACAATCTTTGTTTGCAAGTGATCATCATAACACTGAATATAGCCGCAGTTGGCTGTGACGTCACACTCCGGTCGTCTATTTACCTGTCTAGCAACAATATTATTAAACGATAATGTTCAAAAATATGACTATAACATTTAAAAAAATCACTTAAATCGGAAAACAGGTTTAGGAAATATGAGACATAAAAAATGACCAATTTTTAAAGTGATACGTTAATTTCTTGGAGAAATGTAGATATGTTATGGCGAGCACGCCACTGTGTGTGTTTATATTTCAATATTTAGACTACGTGACATGGTAAACACCAACGCTTGTAATTTCGCGGTGTCAGCGAAATGTTCATGGACTATGAAAGGATTTAAGAAATATGTAGTTCGTATTCATTAATTTAAGCAGTATCGTTTATCGTTTTGTATCTCTAACTGTTAACATCTCAATAAATTTGTGCATTTCCTTCAGTAGTTACGTTACTCAATTCTCCAACGAACACACCACATTTTATAAAGAATAAGACTGGCGCAGTTAGTAGAAATTTCCAATTAGAAAAAGTAAAGCCTTTTTTTCTAATCGATTTTAATCGTTAATTGGGAAATTGGAGAATTAGTGACTTAGTAGTTGAGTTCCGAGTGTAAGGCCACGAGGAAGGAAAACTGAAGGAACCCGTAAGCAACTTGAAGAATTCCAAGTGTAAGGCCACTTGTTGTGTAAAGCCACAAAGCAATTCGGAAGTTCTGGAGAGGCGCAACTAGTAACTTCGTGAAATCTTCTCAACCACCAGCTTCAGTGAAAAGTCACTCGACCCTGGAAACGGTGAAGCATTTCCACAGAAGAAGCAACTACATACAGTTTAGAATTTCGACCAGTTCCAGTGTACAGCCACTTGATCCAGAAGGTACAACGTTCTCCACCCGTTCTCTTCCCGTTCCAGTGTAAATCCACCTGATCTGAGACGCTGCAACGTTCTCGACCCGTTCCGGTGTAAGGCCACGTTCTCACGGAAGTACTTGAGGTTAGTCGAATTATATTAATTTTGTATTTGTTTTCATTTTTTTATTTACTCTGTTTCGCTATTTTTGAACTTTTAAGATATCATATCTAGTATTTGCATTTTTTATTTTTTTATTTGTTTAACTTATTTTTTGTTAATATAATGGCAACTAACGACGTAACAGCAAATACGTCCATAATTTCCGCCAACACTTCTAATAATTATATTAATAGTGACAAAGCTATCAAGCTTATAAATGTTTTTGATGGGTCTTCTTCAAAATTACACTATTTTATAGATTCTGTTGATTTCATTTTTGCAAAATTTGACCCAGCGGATTTACAAATTTTTCCTTTTATTGTAAAAAGCAGGTTAGAGGGAAAGGCTCTTGATTTCATTGGCTCGAAAGAATTTTCGACATGGCAAGAGATAAAAAATGCTCTCCTTTCTCAGTTTGGTGAAAATTTGGATTTGCAGTGTCTAAATTTTGAGTTATGCCATTTTAAGCAACGTTCTAATGAAAAACCGGTAAATTTCGTTGATAGAATTGAAAAACAATTGATAAGAATCAGTAAAGTTATCAAATACGATTCAAGTTTGAACAATGTTGAAAAAAAATGTTTAAATAATTTTCACAGTAAGACTGCAATTCTGACCGCTATTACGGGCATAAAAGAACCTTTGTGTCAAATGCTTCGTTCTTTAAATCCCAGTTCGTTGATTCAAATTAAGCAAATTTTAAACGATTATGAAAACCAACAATATTTCAAACAAACAAATGACAATTTTTCTAAATTAAATATAAATAATGACAATACAATTTCTTCAAGTAATGCAGGTACGCAAAAAACATTTTCTGCGCCCGGTTCAACAAATCCATCGATAAATCCAAATCCACCAATTAAATTAACCATTCCAAAGTGCACTTTTTGCCATAAATATGGACATAAAGCAGAAAAATATTATCGTAAACCACAATCTCACAATGTTGTTCATAATACCTATTGCGACAACGACAGTTCAGAAAACGAAAAAGACATAGAAATCGAAGTTGATCAGGATTTTTTAGAGCAAGTTCCGCTGACAACTTTACAATTTACCAAGTAGCAAATAAACCGCTTCTTTACGCGCATATTAAAAATTTAAATTTAAAGTTATTAATTGATTCAGGGGCAGCTATATCAATATTGAAACCAAGTAAAATTTTAGATTCTTATCAGTTTAATCATGAAAATTTTAAAATATTTGGTATTAGTAACGAACCAATTCAAGTTACAAAGAGCGTAAACTTTAAATTATTTTCGAGTGTTGAAAAATTCTATATAGTAGACATAAATTCTCCTTTTGATGGAATACTTGGTTATGATTTTTTAGAAAAGAATAAATGTGTTATTGACTTTGGTTTGAATACTTTATTTGCTAATCATGAGGAAATCCCATTGTTTTCGTCTGATCGGGAACATAATATATTTAGTCTAAATAATATACACGAAAATCAAGTCCGAAGTAATGTTATCGACTCAACTGAAAAAAATTGATACTATTATAAGTAAACTAAAATTAGACCATCTTGATGAAAGATTACAAACAAAGATAAAAGATATTCATGTGAAGTTCCAAAATATATTCTCGTTACCTAACGAACATCTAACTTTTAGCAGTCGAATAAAACATAATATCCGTACTAACCCTGAAAATGCCAGTCCGATTTATACTAGAAATTCTCGGCACCCTCACGTTCATAAAAAAGAGGTCAATAAACAAGTAACAAAATTATTAGAGCAGGGAATAATTCGCGATTCTGTCAGTCCTTGGAATTCGCCATTTTTTTATTGTCCCCAAAAAACCTGACGAAAATAATGTTCAATTGATTTTAGAAAATTAAATCTTATCACGGTTGACGATAGATTTCCTATCCCGAATATTAGCGATATTTTCGACCTTCTCAATACCTCTAAATTTTTTTCTACAATCGATCTGGCGTCGGGTTTTCACCAAATTCCCATGAATCCCGAAGATATCGAAAAAACAGCTTTTTCCACAGAAAACGGGCACTTTGAATTTACTAGAATGCCGTTTGGGCTTAAAAACGCTCCTAGTACCTTTGCTAGAGTGATGAATGACATATTTCGAGAGCACATAGGCAAAACATGTTTCATTTATATGGACGATATTTTAATTTTTAGTAATACAGTCGAAGATCATCTTAAAAATATCGAAATAATTTTTGAATTAATACAAAAAAATAATTTAAAGATCGAACCTGATAAATGTAAGTTTTTAACGGATGAAATAACTTTCTTAGGTGATTTATTGACACCGGAAGGTATTAAACCAGACCCGAAAAAGATTCAAGCTATTTTAGATTTTCCAGTCCCGCAAAATCAAACTGAATGTAAATCATTTCTCGGCTTATTTGGCTATTATAGGAATTTTGTAAATAATTTTGCTGATTTAACTAAACCTCTAACGGGTTTGTTGAAAAAAAATATAAAGTTTCATGTTACACCCGAAGTAGTGGAATGCTTTGACAAATGTAAACAATTTTTGACCTCGGAAAAAATTCTGGTTTATCCTAATCAGAGTTGCCAGATTGGGGTATTTTCCCCCATTTTTGGGGTAATTTGAAAGAGTCTGGGGGAATTTTTATAAGCAGAAATGGTTGGGGGATTTTTTGGGGGAAGAATTAATGGTTGGGGGATTTTTGGGGGAAGAATTATGGATAATTTTAACGCTCATGGTAAATTAAATTTGTGAAAGTACATAGAAAGAACTGTATATTCTACTCTCATATAATCGAAGATGATAGAACATATGAATTATTTCAGCGCCCTCTGTTGATAAGTAGTATAATTTTGGTTTACTGTTCTTTACATTTGAGTACTACCGTGTATTAGTCGTACTACTACTGCTCCTAATTCTTTTTTGCGGAGACCTAATTTGTTTGCGGAGACAGTCCATGACTGGGCCTAGATTCCGTGCACTGTAGATATCTACATGTCGCTTTCTATCGATATTTGAATATCAAAATATTTGAATTTTTAGCTTTAATTGAATTATTTTCTAGTTTTGCTAGGTTATACTCTAATTGATAAACTAGAGCAAAACTAGAAAATAATTCAATTAAAGCTGAAAATTCATATATTTTGATATTCAAATATCGATAGAAAGCGGCATGTAGATATCTACAGTGCACAGAATCCAGGGCCTGGTTTCTGACTGATTCGCATGCGCAGTTCCGTTTTTAAGGGCTTGAAAACGGAACTGCGCATGCGTATGAGTCAGAAACTAGTCATAGACTGTCTCCGCGAACAAAGCTATTAAAATGCGTCAAAAATTTAAATTTGGGGGATTTGAGCTTCAATTTGGGGGAATTTTAGTTTAAAAGTGGGGGATTTAGAAAATCGCATCTGGCAACTCTGATCCTAATTTCTCTAAGGAATTTATTATGACGACCGATGCATCGAATGTCGCTGTCGGTGCGGTTTTGTCACAGATGTCCGATAACGGTGAGGATCGACCTATCGCTTTTGCATCGAGAACATTAAATGAAACTGAAATGAAATAGTCCACTACAGAAAAGGAATTATTGTCTGTTGTACACTTTACAAATTACTTCCGTCCATATCTATTTGGAGTTAAATTTCGATTAGTCACAGACCATAGACCACTTATATGGCTTTTAAATTTAAAAGATCCTAATTCTAAATTATCACGATGCAGACTGAAATTAAGTGAATATAATTTTGATATTCAGCATATTTCGGGCAAAGCAAACAGAGTTGCAGACGCTCTGTCAAGAATTCGATTAAACCATGTGCATCAAAAACAAAATGAATATACCGAATTTGAGAATGTTAAAACTAACTTAGTTTTAAATAATTTTTCCTACTCTAATGAGCAAATCTTAGACGTTAACAATAAGAGTATTTTATATCTATACGATGAGAATGATAGAAATATAAATCATTTCGAAATTATCAATGATAATTTTCCCACAGTTGGTGACTCGGATTTTGAAAAAATTTTAAAGTTATATAATGAAAATCGTAGTAGAGAGATTAATATAGTTAAAATTAAGCCACACCATTGCCTTGAGAATTTTAATACTTTGAAAAAACTAGTATTAGTCCGAAATAAA
The DNA here is from genome assembly GCF_917563875.1 of Diabrotica virgifera virgifera. NCBI lineage: Eukaryota > Metazoa > Arthropoda > Insecta > Coleoptera > Chrysomelidae > Diabrotica > Diabrotica virgifera. The sequence continues at coordinate 167,489,342 of NC_065445.1, forward strand.
ACTTATAGCATACCTTATTTTGAAAGCAATATTTATTATAAAATGCTCAGTTTCCTTTATCCAGACGTTAACTTTGTAATTTGTAAAAATATCGTTACTATGCCGCCTGTAGAAGATAGGCAAAGGATAATTTTCGAATATCACAACGACCCGAGTAATTATCACAAAGGAATTAATGAAACTGCAGACAAAATTCGACAACTTTATAAATGGAAAAATATGTATAGAGAAATAACCGAATTTATTACTTTATGCCCTACTTGTCAACTCTCAAAATTTGATCGTAGGAATCGTACTCAAGGTTTAAATTTAAGGCATTCTCCGGAGAAACCATTTGAGGCTTTATCTGTAGACCTGTTCTTTTTTGATAAACAGAAAATGCTCACCGTTATAGATAATCTAACAAAATTTGCGCAAGCGTATATTTTAACTGATAAAAAACCAGAAACGATAATTAGTAAGTTAAAAAATTATTTTTCGCTTTTTGGCCTTCCTAAGATGATTATGTCAGATCACGGGGGCGAATTTAATAATAAAAAGATACAAAGTTTTGTTAATTCGTTGAATATCGAATGGCACCTTACTTCGTCTGAGTACCATGCCTCTAACGGTATAATTGAGCGTTTCCATGCTACCATAACAGATACTTTGCGAAGCTATCTTTTAGAACATAACCAGTGCGACTTAGAAGATGCACTTTTAGTCGCTATATACTCATATAATTCTAGTAAACATCATTCAACATCCACTACCCCTACAGTTTAGTATTTCCATATAAAAATGATAGGGAATTTGATGAAATTTCGTATAATAATCAGTTAGAAAATATAAGGGAAAAACAATGCGATCAAAGGAAAAAGCAAAAGAACCGTTTTGATAACTTAAGAACGAGTAACTTGGAAGTAAAGTATAAAGTTGGAGATAATATTCTCTTAAAAAGACCAAGAAATCCAAATACACCAAAATCGATATTAAATATGTTCTGGAAGTCAATGAAACCAATAAAACTCTAAAAATTAAGTTAGATAACGAGGTTATTCGAAAATTTCATTTCAATAATGTAAAACCATTTTATGAGGTTCTTAACTAAACGAAGTTGAAGTGTAACACGGCAAGTAGTAGATATGAACTTTCATTTTCCATATTATAAATGAATTTAATCAGTAATAATTGCAACATATAATTCGATTACCTCGTGGTACACTTCATCTACGGCCTTCTCACAACAACAAAAATAGAATGAGTTATTGCCGGTTGGTTTCTTTGTTTCATGTGGCCCTACCTGCCCTGTTTGGAGCATATCCAGAGAGGCTCTACACAACAAGCCCAAAACTTCGAAGCTGCAAAGAGGCCCTTCTTGGACACCCCAGCTTCGGTTTTCAGTCAGGAGGGAGGTGTTATGGCGAGCACGCCACTGTGTGTGTTTATATTTCAATATTTAGACTACGTGACATGATAAACACCAACGCTTGTAATTTCGCGGTGTCAGCGAAATGTTCATGGACTATGAAAGGTTTTAAGAAATATGTAGTTTGTATTCATTAATTTAAGCTAAGCAGTATCGTTTTGTATCTCTAACTGTTAACATCTCAATAAATTTGTGCATTTCCTTCAGTAGTTACGTTACTCAATTCTCCAACGAACACACCACATTTTATAAAGAATAAGACTGTTATACATAAATACAATTACAGTCGAACCCGCTTATTCGAATACCTGTTAAAGGAATATCCCGGTTTAAGAAATAGAAATTTGAGGTCCCGAAACATTTATAGTAGCAACCAATGATCGGTTATTAGAATATCCCGGTTATAGGAATACTTTTGCTTGGCACAAAGGGTATTCCAATAAGCGGGTTTGACTGTAGAGATAAAGAACAGATTATACGAACATACATAATATACCCGAACAATACATACTGTTTCAAATATTCAAAGATAAAGCGATTACAAAAATTGCAATTCGGCATTCTTCAATATACATTATACAATAACTCACACACAGCCAACGGAATTGACAATGAGAGATACCTTGAAAACAATAAAGCTCTGTTGTTATGGGGCAGAGAATAGATAATAGGTAAATATGATTTATGTAGGTATATATAAAGAATCCACTACACCAAAATGTTGATATCCAAACAACATACACTGTTTCAAAGCGTTTTAATAGTGAAATACCTGTAGAATATTTAGTTCAATCTTTGCAAATGTAATTTTGTTTCGACATGACGCGATGGGGCCCTTGAATGTCGGGGGCCCCTTGAATGTCGGGGGCCCCGTATAATTGATACGGCTGATACGGCGGTAGCTACGCCCCTGGCGTTAAGTAACAATGTATTTTAAATAGGATTTACTTTTTCGCACTGTTTGTAACTTTCGATTTGTCATGGTGACAATCCTTAATTTTCGCGTTGTCATGGTAATGACAATATGAGCAATGAATTATAACAAGAGTTTTGACAGTTTTGTGGTTTGAAAGTAGTTGTAATTTTTAAATTTCAAAGTTCTAAAAGTTGTAGAATAGAAGAGTTACAGCTTTTTTTATTTGTTTATCGTAGATAAAATATTGTATGAAACTGTGCATGAAGTACCTTTTGCGAACTCGCTCCGTTGTCGCTCGTGCTCTAAAAATCGCGTGCGATCGTAAAAAGCATACTTCACGAACTGTTTCATTAATAACTATTTTAGCACTCCATTGGAGCGTTAAAAATGCTACTTTATAGCACTAGTGCTTTAAAATTTTTAAGGCACTGCAGTTAAAAGTGAATTGTCAAATTGTGAAAAGTCAAAATATTTATATTTCATTTACTAACATTAATATTAATAGTAAAACTTGCACATTTTGAAAACGGTGGTTTAAAAGGTTTTTTAAAATTTAATTTAAACTCTATTATTGCATTTTTAACACGTTTGTAGAAAAAACAAGTTTATATAACGGTATAATATTTTCGCTAAGAACTTTTAGATATTCCCCTCGAGTGTAGACAACCAGTTCTATCTTTTACGGGTGATAGGTTTCATGGTTTCAGCAATTAACAAAAATATTGTATTTTATATATTTATAACGTTTGTAGAAAAAATATTGTATGATATACGTGTTAAAAAGTACATTTTTAAGGCACTCATGTGAATTTCAGAATTCGCTTCGCTCATTCCGACTAAATATATTCTTTATATGCAAAAAATTTGAATGAATTTTGAATTAATTCGTTTTCAAGTAAGTACATTTACCAGCAATAGTCGTAACGTAATTGTTGTAAACCATAGTTTTATTTAGGTTGTTATTTGTCATCTTTACAGTATGTATTTAACTAGTTATTTAAATTTACTAGTGTTATTTTTAAAAATAACGCCATTAGGGAAATATATCATATTATATCTGACTTTGACATAATGTAATTATTTATCAAATACTATACCAGTCGGACATAATTAAAAGAATTTACTAATAATTATTGTAATAAAAATATGTATATAAAATCAAAGAAATAGATAGTTATTATTTGTGAAATATTCTTTTTTAGTTTTCACACCCTATGTATGTAAGAAAACTAGTAAGCGGCGGCTCTGCTAGATGCCTTATAATATAAGAACTTTTAGTTTTACTGTATAGTTAAAGTGTGAAAATAGAAAATAATATTTTAATAATAATAAATATAAAATAATAAATGAAGGGTACTGAGAAAAAAGAAGGAATGTCTTTTGTTGAATTTTTCAGCAGAGCATTTTCAAAGTTATAAGACTAATATTATTGATATGTTTTGATGGTATTTTTTTTAAACCATATGTTTGGAAAATTTACTTTGTTGGAACACAGGAAAACAATGTGTTTTCACTTATTTCTGCGTGATTCACAACTGACATTCCCCCTAATTAACCGGTAACACCGTGACATTCCCACTTTTTCTCATGTATAGGTATTTTATTATTAGTTTTAACTATTTATAATGGGAAATAAGCCACAATATTATTAAAAAATGATTTTATTAACGTTTCGACAGCCAAATCGGGTGCCGTTGTCAAAATACCCAAATCGGCACCCGATTTGGGCGTCGAAACGTTAATAAAATCATTTTTTTTTTAATAATATTGTGGCTTATTTCCCATTATAAATAGTTAAAATTGTAAAAATGCCACAAGAAAATAGCTTCAGAACAACATTTATTATTAGTGTTATCTCATGACGCAACCTATTTTTAACCAGTGTTATGTACGTATAGTAACGTACAGAATATAACCTATCTAATGAATTATTTAAAAAAAAAATGAAAATTTCTGACATTTCCCCTTTTTTCCATGTACCCTTCAAATAATAAATATTACGGTAAATAAAACCATTATGGTTTTTAAATCATATTGTGGTAAAGTTGCCTCCATATTTCATATTTCTATCGCCCATCCATTGAAGTGCCGCGGTGGCCGGTATCAATTTTTATTTCAAAAAATTGTTTAGAAATTCGATATTATTCCGCTAAAGAATTGCCGGTATGTTAACACGTCGTAAAGTAGTCATTATAGTATTTTACATATACAGTTGCATATTAGGACAGTTATAATAATTAGACGATATTTGTGAATAAAAAAAATAAATGTTTCTAATTTTAATGACAAAAAGCAAGTTCATTAGTGGAACCGAATTCAAAATTCTGCACATTATATTTGAAGTTGAATGCATTAGTTTATCCCACCCGACCTTGTTCCGCGCTATAGGTGTCTCTGTTCTATGTTAAATAAATAAATTACTCGTACATATTATTTGGTACTAAAATAATTTAGGGACCACGTACCATCGAACTATACCGCTATCTGATTTTATTGCTCATTGTTTTAGTGTACAAGTGTTTTGTTGTGCGTCTAATGAGAAGCTGGCCCCGCCCCACTTTCAACGCGATTTCCTGGTCAACGGTTTGAGCAACAAAATTCGGAATAGAGTAACTAATTAGCACATAAATAGCACTAAATTTATCACCACAAAAAAATCAATAAGATTGAACTTTTTTCGGTGTGGGTGGGTGCAGCTTGCCATTAAGCTGGACGCCCACAATTTGACCGAGCTTTCCTGGTCAACGGTTTGAGCAACAAAATTCGGAATAGAGCAACTAATTAGCACATAAATAACACTAAATTTTTCACCAAAAAAATCAAGAAGTTTGAGCTTTTTTCGGTGTGGGTGGGTGCAACTTGCCATTAACTTGCACCCCCCTACTTTCAACGCGATTTCTTGGTCAACGGTTTGAGCAACAAAATTCGGATTAGAGCAACTAATTAGCACATAAATAGCACTAAATTTATCACCAAAAAAAAATCAATAAGTTTGAAGTTTTTTCGGTGTGGGTGGGTGCAGTTTGCCATTAAGCTGGACCCCCCAATTTGAACGCGATTTCCTGGTCAACGGTTTGGGCAACAAAGTTCGGAATAGAGCAGCTAATTAGCACATAAATAGCACTAAATTTATCACCAAAAAAATTAAGAAGTTTAAGCCTTTTTCGGTGTGGGTGGGTGCAGCTTTCCATTAAGCTGGACGCCCCAATTTGAACGCGATTTCCTGGTCAACGGTTTGAGCAACAAAATTCGGAATAGAGCAACTAATTGGCACATAAATAGCACTAAATTTATCACAAAAAAATCAAGAAGTTTGAGCCTTTTTCGGTGTGGGTGGGTGCAGCTTGCCATTAACCTGCACCCTCCCACTTTCAACGCGATTTCCTGGTAAACGGTTTGAGCAACAAATTTCGGAATAGAGCAACTAATTAGCACATAAATAGCACTAAATTTATCACCAAAAAAAATCAAGAAGTTTGAGCTTTTTTCGGTGTGGGTGGGTGCAGATTTACATTAACCTGCACCCCCCAATTTCAACGCGATTTCCTGGTAAACTGTTTGAGCAACAAATTTCGGAATAGAGCAACTAATTAGCACATAAATAGCACTAAATTTATCACCAAAAAAATCAAGAAGTTTGAGCTTTTTTCGGTGTGGGTGGGTGCAGCTTTACATTAACCTGCACCCCCCCACTTTCAACGCGATTTCCTGGTAAACGGTTTGAGCAACAAAATTCGGAATAGAGCAACTAATTAGCACATAAATAGCACTAAATTTTTTGCCTATTCCGAACTTTATTCGCGATGGTGGGGGGTGCAGCTTAATATGGGTTAATATAATTGAGAAAAAAGGTCGGAATTGCAAAAAAAAATATTTTCTCAATAACTGTTGTAAAAATGAGTGTACAGCTTTGAAATTTTTTTCAAATGAGGGCTCTTTGGTGCTTAATATGTGATAAAAATTTCAAAGCGATTCATTAAATTTTATTCAAATTGTTTATCCCAGAGAGCATTTTTTTTTTGCAATAACATAAGTCAGAAAAAAATGACTTTAGAACCATTCCACAGGTGTCAAATGAAAGAGCATGAGCTACATTTTCAACATACTTTAAAAAAGTGAATAAAAAATGCATTTATTGTAATAAATAATTATGCAAAAGTATCTTCAATTTTTCTTTATAAACTTTTTGAATAACTGTTTCCAAAAAAATTAACTTTTTTACCCTGTTTTAAGTGCACAACTACCAAGTAATGTTATCTATATCATAATTGATAAAAAATTGTAATAAATATGTATAGTTTCTCATATAACAAAATAAAAAGTTTATAAGGAAAGATTTACGATACTTTTGCATAATTATTTATTACTAATAAATGGATTTTTTTATTCATTTGTTTAAACCAAGTTGAAAATATAGCTCATGCTCTTTCATTTGACACATGTGAAATGGTTCTAACGTCATTATCTTCTGACTTATGTTATTGCAAAAAAAATGTTCTCTGGGATAAACAATTTGAATAAAATTTAAACAATTGAATGAATCGCTTTGAAATTTGTATCACATATTAAGCACCAAAGAGCCCTTATTTGACAAATATTTCAAAGCTGTACACTAATTTTTACAACAGTTATTGCGAAAATATTTTTTTTTGCAATTCCGACCTTTTTTGCAATTATATTAACAATAAATGAGTATATCAAACATTGTAATACATCATTTTAAAGCTTTTTCCATAATCTCGATGATATTTGTATTAAGAAATTCATAAGTTTCCCTGTTTTCCATTGATTTGAAAAAAAAAAGTGAAAAATTCCATTTTTTGACACTTAATTGTTTATAAATAAAAATGGCCGCCAGATCCTACGCAGGAAATAGTTACAATTTGCTCCTATAAACGCTTCAGTACCCTGGCTGTTCAATGTGTTCAAGTGTCATGGAAAGAACCTTATTACCCTGGACTATTAGTCGGAGAGATAGAAGCGGATTTTGTGCGTGATTAGTAATATGGAAAAACTATACAGGGATATATTGAATTAGTTGTGTACATGACTTTCCCCAACGGCCGGAAACCAGAGTGGGGGACGAGGGTAGTTATAAGGGGTCAAACTCGAGGTTTTTATTATTTTTTTTGTGACGCCCATGATCGACATAGTGCACCATAATTTGGGAATAAGTAGGTAATGACGTAACTAAGTGAAATGTCCAGGGGCGTAACGCTGCGTGACCGACAAAGGGGTGGGGGCAGGGGTGAATATAAAAATTATAAGAGGTTTTTTGTGACGTTAGTGATTGAGACAGTCCACCAAAATTTGGGAATAAGTAGACCATGACATAACTAAATAAAATCCCCAGAGCCGGAAACCAGAGTGGTGGACGAGGGTAATTATAAGGGTTAAATTCGCAGTTTTTATTCTTTTTTTTTTGTGACACTCATGATGGAAATATTGCACCAAAATTTGGAAATAAGTAGGTCATGACGTAACTAAGTAAAATCTCCAGGGCGGAACGCTGCTTGGGGTACAAAGGGGCGATAGGCAGGGGTGATTATAAAAATATAAGGGTTGATTTTACCGTTCGTGATCGACATAGTGCACTAAAATTTGGGAATAAGTAGAACATGATGTAACTAAGTAAAATCCCCAGAGCAGGAAACCAGAGTTGGGGATAAGGGTAGTTTTAAGGGTTCAAAGTCGCAGTTTGTATTATTTTTTTGTGTAACCCAGCACAACAGTTGCCCCCACGCAGCGTTCCGCCTCTGGCGATTTTACTTAGTTATGATGATCTACTTATTCTCAAATTTTGGCGCACTATCTCGATCACGAATGGCAAAAAAGCCCCTTATATTTTTATATTCACCCCTGCCTACCACCCCTTTTTACACCAAGCAGCGTTTCGTCCCTGGAAATTTTACTTTGTTACGTCATGACCTACCTATTCCCAAATTTTGGTGCACTATCTCCATCATAAGCGTCACAAAAAAAATAATAAAAACCGCGGATTTGACCCCTTATAACTACCCTCGTCCCCCACTCTGGTTTCCGGCTCTGGTATTTTACTTAGTTACGTCATGTTCTACTTATTCCCAAATTTTGGTGTACTATGTCGATCACGAACGGCAAAAAAAAACCTTATATATTTATATTCACCCCTGCCTACCACCCCTTTTTACCCCAAGCAAACGTTCCGCCTCTGGAGATTTTACTTAGTTACGTCTTGACCTACTTATTTCCTAATTTTGGTGCACTATTTTCGTCATGAGCGTTACAAAAAAAAATAATAAAAACCGCGACTTTTACCCCTTATAAGTACCCTCGTCCACCACTCTGGTTTCCGGCTCTGGGGATTTTAGTTAGCTATGTCATGGTCTACTTATTCCAAAATTTTGGTGCACTACCTTGACAAAACACCCCTTATAATTTTTATATTCACCCTTGCCCCACCCCCTTATCGGCCACGTAGCATTCCGCCACAGGAAATTTTACTGAGTTACGGCATGACCTACTTATTCCCAAATTGTAGTGCACTATTTCCATCATGACCGTTACAAAAAAAAATAATAAAAAACGCGACTTCTACCCCTTATAACTACCCTCGTACACCACCCTGGTTTCCGGCTTTGAGAATTTTACTTAGTTATGTCATGGTTTACTTATTCCCAAATTTTGGTTCACTATTTCGGCCAGGAACGTCACAAAAAACCCCTTATAATTTTTATATCCACCCCCTTGTCGGCCACGCAGAGTTCCGCGACTGGAGATGTTACTTAGTTACGTCATGACTTACTTTTTCCCAAATTTTGGTGCACTCGATCATGCATCTCGATCATGAGCGTCACAAAAAAAAATAATAAAAACCGCGATTTTAACCCCTTATAACTACCCTCGTCCCCCACTTTGGTTTCCGGCCGTTGGGGAAAATCATGTACACAACTAATTCAACATATCTCCGTATAGTTTTTCCATATTACTTATCACGCACAATATCCGCTCCCAGCTCTTAAACGGTGTGCAACCTGGTGTGCAACTCAAGCCATGTTGGCAACACTGGAGAGCAAAATTCTCGTACCAGGGCCGCTAAATTACAGTACCCATGTTTTAAAAAATTATAGTAGATGAGGTCAATTTTTTCGCAATAAAAATGGTTAATGGTTGTTCGTTGTTTTTATGAAACTAGTATATTGAAAGTTTAATTCGAAATCAATAGATTATTGAAAATTCACTAATGTTTTAACAAGTTGTCATCTTCTTCTTAAAGTGCCTATCCGTTCCGGATGTTGGCGATCATCATGGCTATCTTGACTTTGTTTACCGCAGCGCTGAACAGTTCAGTGTAGTGATGTTATACCACTTACGTAAATTTTGAAGCCAGGAAATGCGTCTTCTTCCCGGTCCTCTTTTACCATTTACCTTCCCTTGGAGAATCAGTTGGAGAAGGCCGTAACGTTCTTGATTTTTCATTACATGTCCTAGATATTCTATTTTTTTTTTGTTTTGATGGTTATGAGAATTTCACACTCTTTCCCCATTCTACGCAGGACTTCCACATTGGTAATTCAGTCAACCCAGGATATACGTAAGATGCGCCTATAACACCACATTTCGAAACCTTCGAGCCGATTCATAGATGCAACAGTTAGTGTCCATGCTTCCATTCCGTAGAGCAGAACTGAGAATATGTAGCAGGTAGCATTTCAATAGACGGTATTTTGTTTTTAATGCTATGTCTCGACTGTTGAAAATGGGTCTCATTCTAACGTATGCTGCTTTCGCTTTTATTACTCGCTGTTTAATTTCTGTTGAGTGGTCCCATTGGCTATTTAAATTCGTACCCAAATATGTATATTGCTCAACTCTTTCGATATTCTGTTGATTGATTGTTAGTTGAGCGTTTAGTATTGGTTTCTTACTAATTGTCATAAATTTGGTCTTCTTTATGTTAAGAGCTAGTCCGTATCTGTTGTCCGTATGAAGTTGTCATAACCAATAATTTCAAAAAAAGTAATACTTTAGAATGATATGAATATAATATCCTTTTATATTAACAGGACATATAGTCTAGAGAAATAAAATTTTTCTCGTGAGACATCCCCCTCCAGGCCGAAACCAAATTTTTTGAGTAGTGTGGACATCTATATTAATAACCTTTATGTTTCATGCAGCCGATTTTGATGATATACATAGTTATAAACAAATGAAGATCAAAAGACGGTAAATTTTCGCTTTTTTCGTCTATTACTAAAAAGAAAAGGTGAAGCATTCTAAACAAATTTGTGAATAAGAAACTCATAAATCATATAAAAAACTTCAATATGGCGTTCGCCGATTATGTCTATCCTTATTTTGTTGCTTAGAAAATTGCCATAAAGTCATAAATTTTGAGATTTTATAAATGTTCTTAACTTATGTAAAACTAAAGTTAGTTCCTTCTTATTACACGGAAGGCTGAGACTTCTTGTGCTTAAATTATATTTTAAATTTTAAAGCAATTGGTCAAATAGTTTAAAAGTTATTTAATTTGTTTATCCCAAATTCATTTTTTTGCAACACTATGTCAGAAAATTATGAGGTTACAGTAATACTTAGGACAGTTTATGAAAGAAGAACATTTATACTATTAACTTAATAAAAAATGACAAAAATTAATTTTAAACAGTGTAAAATTGTTTTGCAAAATCATGTCGATTTTTTGCTTACTTATAAACAATTAGAATAACTTTTTAACCGTTGCCCGTAGAAAAATTATTTTTTCATATTTAGAAAGACTGAATTTTTATACACATTTAGAAAGAAAAACAATTGTCCTAGAACAATTAGGGACGGAGTTAGCCCCCCCTTTTTTAAATTCACACGTCCTTGCAAAATAATTTTGCCATATTTTAATTATTTTTTGTCTTTTTTTTTAATTTAATTAATAGTATAAATCTTCTTCTTTCATAAACTCTCCAAAGTATTACTGTAACTTCATCATTTTCTGACTTATAGTGTTGCAAAAAATTAATTTGGGATAAACAAATTAAATAACTTTTAAACCGTTTGCCCAATTTCTATTAAATTTAGCCACCAGAAGTATCAGCAGTCCGTGTAATAAGAAGGTTCTAAGTTAATTTTTACATACGTTATGAATATTTATAAAAACTCAAAATTTATGATTTATTTTGCAATTTTCTAAGCAACCAATAAGGACAGACATATTCAGCGAACGCCATATTGAAGTTTTTTATACGATTTATGAGTTTCTTACTTTCAAATTTATATATAGGAAACATATAGGTTATTATTATAGATATCCATACTACTCAAAAAATTTGCTTTTGGCCTGGAGGGGGATGTGTCACCAACATGATATTTTTTTCCTTATTTTTCTGAACTAATATTATTATACCGAAACAATGGTTCCTCTCCACCTTTTGTGCTATCTCTAAAAATACAAACGCTACATATTGCAGTGAATACAGAACAATATTATTAATAACTCAAATTATTCTTAAAAAAAATAATATATGGTCGTATAAATAAAAAACTGGAAGCAGGAATAGATGCTAGTCAGTTTGGGTTCAAAAACGGACTAGGAACCAGAGAGGCGTTATTTGCTTTTAACGTGTTAGCTCAAAGATGCATGGATATGAATGTGGATATGCATTAATATGCATTAAATGGTTTGTGTATAGGTATAGATATTCCTCCTGCTGAATTTATACAAGTTTCTAGAAAACTATACTCTTCGTTTATACTATTAAAGGTAAAAGAATTGCTAAAACTTTTTTCAATTACTTCGTTATGTAATGGTCAACTTGCCTTTTTAGGATTCCATTTACTTCTGGGATAGATAAAGTCATTTGATCCCTGTGAGAAAGTTAAGGTCATGTTGATAACAAAATGGTTTGAACCTAAAGTATTTGACAGAACAGACCAAGAAATTTTATTAGCTATTGAATCTGAGCAAAGAGATATAACTATCATTGAATCTAAACAACCAGGTCTAGTAAGACTGGTAGGTTGACCATTATTTAGAATAACAAGATCCAGATTTCTAAAAATATTAACAAGTTGCTACCTAATACTACTATTTTTTGGAGATCCCCATGCAGAATGGTGAGCATTGAAATCTCCTCCAATGATAAACTCAGCGTTAAATTAACTGAAAACATTTTCTCAATCCTCTGGACTAATTCTGACATCTGTAGACCTATGTAACGAATATAAAGACAAAACTTTTTTATTATACTTAATTTTGGATCCACAAACTAGTAGACCTTGATTAAAATTGTTAACAAAATTTATTTCCTCATAAGGAATAGAATTTTTTATTAATATGTCACATCCGACATATGCATCAAATCTATCTTTCCTTATAATATTATAACCATTAAAAACATAATGTTTCTTTATTTTAAACCAAGTCTCGCTTATAAGCGCTATATTTATCTATATAATAAGTGACTAAAAATGCTACAAAACTGTTTTTATTTGTTACAAGAGATCTGGCATTCCATTGACAAATATTTAAAAGTTTATTTTTCGGATTGAAGGTTACCTATTGAAGTACCAGTACTTTATTTATTTCTTTACTTATAGAATCATCATTAAGTATTTTTTAATCTTCTATCGATTGAATATTTTTTTAAAAAGGAAAAATATATTTTCTAACAGATTTAATAGTATCTTGGTCAAATACTTTCATATGATAATTTGGACTATAATAATTCTGTGGTAGAGGTTTACCAGGACCGAACTGAAAAGAAAACATAGGTTTTGGTTTGGAGAAGTTACAGGAGATGATATTTTTCTTTTTTTGTGCTGGAAGTATTGCTATAATGTGGGGTTGGTCGAGATCCGGATAAAAAAAATTTTAGTCTGAGAAAAACTCGATAATCCAGTATTTTGACTATGAGTTGCATATGCTGGAAAGCACATCAGTATTAGGATCAGCAAGTGTAGGAAAAGAATTTTTAGTAAAAACGTTTGAATACGAACCTTCGCAAATTGTTTTGCTTCAAAAAATTTTATATATTATGTTTAATCATAATATTTTTTATTTGTTTTTGATGCTTATGGTATGGACAAAGCTTGGATATTGAGACATGCTCATTACTTTTGCAATACATACAAAAAACTGCACTTTCTTCGCAGTTATGGTTTTAGTTCTTAATAGAACTCCATTTTATACGCAATTCTTGGGTTCCTTTACATTGTTTAGCTATGTTTTCATACCTTAAACATCTATAATACTGGGTTACATGGGCCTGAAATTTATCAACCGAGCAATAAACACTGTTTATACAAATATAGTTAGGAAGAACATTGCATTCAAAAGTAATTATAATGGTTTTTTTTTGGTAACATACTGAAATGTACCGTCTTTCTCTATTTTGCGATAATTTCTAATAGCAATATTAACTACACGCGATGATGAAGAGATATTCTGTAACAAATATTTTGTGTCAAATTGCGTATTAATACCATTTACCAAACCTTTTAGCTCTAAAAGATGATTAGGAATGTATGCTTTAAGGCTTTCAGACTCTAAATTAGGATTAGTTATCAAAGAATTTGCATCACTTAAATTTTTAACTAAAACTTTTACCCTGTTTTTACCAATACTTTGATGTGTAAAATATTAGGTACATTTAATTTTTTATGTAGTATGTGTTCCAAAAAAATAGGATGAAGACCATTGCCATCAATATTTTTTCCTTTCAATATAAATATTTACATTTTGTAAATTATACTTATATCTTTTGCTGATATCGAAAAGTTCGACTGCTTTTTGCTGGCTGCTTGAAGGCTGGCTACTATTGACCTCTGGCGAACTGCTGCTATCTTCGTCTATAAGCATGAGTACTTTGTTATTTTCGCTAATATTGTCACCATTACCACTAACAATAACGCCACAATTTAAAAGTTCACCCAACGGTGACTTAGGGTTATTACCTTTCCCCATTAGGGGGATATACTATTCTCACATACTCTAATTAAATAATTTTATTAACCAAAAACAAAAGAAACAACTTAACAATTTACACTGCGCACTGCTGTTTGTGTCGTATGTCCAAACACTACGGAGGTACGTTAATTAGTGTTTTTAATAGAAAATAAACATGATATGTAAATTATTGTTTTATTTGCCCCACCTAGATTTTCAACGTTCATATTTTTGATTAAGACAAACCGTACTCACAACCTGAGATATTGAGATAGGCTGGCATAAACGATAACTATCATATTATTATTCTACAATAGTATTTCAATTTTCTGTGGTAGTTTATCGCTACAACTTCTTACATTATCTTCAAGAGCTTCATCAATTAACATATTATTATTATTATATAGGGTGTCCAGAAACTCTACCGACAAACCAAGACAGGAGATTCTACAGTTAATTTTAAGATAATTTAACCCAATTCACTTAGTCCGAAAATGCTTCCTAAGGGAGGTAGAGCTCTTTGAAGATGGCGTCTTGTAATTAGTTTTTCTTAAATACCCCCAGAACGCTTCTACTTAGAAAAACAAAAATTGGTACTCGTATTTATTTTCAAGATATAAATCTAATTCAACCATTGAGAATTTCTAGTACCTATCATAGGCGTCCGTTTTGGGTAGGGCAACGGTTATTTTATCGCATAACTTTTTTATCTTTAACTTTTATGCATTTCTGACACTGGATTATTAAATTGTAAAGTATTCTAGTACTAAAAGGTACTCTTGTTTTAAATCGGTAGGATACACCGTTTTCTAGAAAAATCGATTTGAAAATTTTTCGCTCTTTGAATTAAAAGAAAAATTAAAAAAAAACTGTTTAGAAAGACGAAAACTGGTACATTTATTTATATTCCAGAGATAAATCGATCTCATTAATTGCGAATTTCTAGTACTGGTCATAGGCGTCCGTTTTGGATAGGTCAACAGTTATTTTACAGCATAACTTTTTTGTGTTGAATTTTTGAGCATTTTTGGAACTAGATTATTAAATTATGAGGTATTCGAGTATTAAAAGTTACTCTTACTTTATGTTGGTAAAATACTTCGTTTTTGTTGAAAAGTTCTTTCAATTTTTTTTTTTCAAATTCCAAAAACGAAAAATTTTAAAATCGATTTTTCTAGAAAACGGTGTGTCCTACCGACTTAAAGCAAGAGTACCTTTTAGTACTAGAATACCTCACAATTTAATAATCCGGTGTCAAAAATGCAAAAAAGTTAAGGACAAAAAAGTTATGTCATAAAATACCCGTTGCTTTACCCAAAACGGACGCCTATGACCAGTACTAGAAATTTGCAATGGATGGAATCGATTTATCTCTGAAAAGTAAATATACATACCAATTTTCGTTTTTCTAAATAGAAGCGTTCTGGAGGTATTTAAGAAAAACTAATTTCATGACGCCATCTTCAAAGAGCTCTAGCTCCCTTAAGAAGCATTTTCGAACTAGGCGAATTGGGTTAAATTGTCTTAAAATTATCTGAGGAATCTCCTGTCTTCGTTTGTCGGTAGAGTTTCTGGACACCCTGTATATATTGAATAATACTGACGATACACAGCATCCTTGCCTTAGTCTTTTAGTGACCAGGAAACCTTTTGGTATTTTATTTCCACTTTTAATTTTGGATGTCGAGTTTCTATATAGTTATTTGAGTGCATATACAGGGTGTAACAAAAATACAGGTCATAGATTAAATCACATATTCGGGGACCAAAAATAATTCGTTTGAACCTAACTTACCTTAGTACAAATGTGCACATAAAAAAGTTACAGCTTTTGAAATTACAAAATGAAGTCGGTTTAGTCCAATATATCGAAAACTATTAGATTTTTTATTGAAAATGGACATGTGGCATTCTTATGGCGGAAAAATCTTTAAAAAATTATAGTTATTTTGTGCACGCCATAAAAATTTTATAGGGGTTTTGTTCCCTTAAACCTCCCCAACTTTTTTGTACGTTCCAATTAAATTATGATTGTGGTACCATTAGATAAACACAATGTTTTTAAAACTCTTTTGTCTCTTAATACTTTTTTGAAAAGCCAGTTTTTATCGAGATATTTTGAATATTTTTCAAATCCACCACATATTTGTATATTACAGTATGGTGCAAATGAAAGAAATAAATTCGTTATTTCGTAAACCGGCAACTTTAAGGAAAAATCCTGAAAAAGGTCGATTTTTATTTTTATATTTTCTCTGATATTTATATATATATATATTCATATATATTATATATATATATATATATATATATATATATATATATATATATATATATATATATATATATATATATTGATGTGATCTTGATTATTGATATGAGATAATATTCTTATATGTCACTTAATTTAATCAATATATTAATACTAATCTAATTAATTAACCAGATCACATATCAATATGTTTTCAATCTCAGGGCGAATTGTAAAGTAATTACTTACTTTCGTGGCTTCTAAATATTTCTTAATGGTTCCTAATCGGGATAGAAAAGAAAAGAGTAAAAAAAATACACATATGGGTTACAATTATAATCAAAATATTTTTTATTTTATTTTAAAGGCAATCAATGCTTAATATTTGCTATTTCTTATTATTCTTAAACATAACATTTACAAATGGGAATCTTATTTCCTTTTGGTTTTCAATTGAAAGTTTTTATTAACATTTAACTATTAGGAGCTATTAGGAACAACTCTATTTAAGTTTGATGAAGCTTTTTTGATATTATTGATTATGTTATTCAATTTTTTATGTGGAATTTAATACGAAAAACCCATACATTCATGTCCAAACAAATGAGACTGACCTTTTCCTGGTGAACTGAAAATGTCCTCACACAAGACCCGTTTCCTGCTATCCTTGGCTGCGATCAAACCTCGTCCTGGCTTCCAGTAATGTTCTCCTTTGAAAAACTAGCTCGTATAGCTCTCGTTCCTGCGTCTGTCGTGATGCTGTGTTCTACCTTTCTCGAAACTGCTATCAGCTACCGGGACACTCTTGGCTCAAGGAGGTTCTTTTACTCTCGACCTGGCCTACTTCTCGTTCCACGATAGATACTCCACACTCACGGAACTATACCGGCTTTCTCACTCTCCGTACACTACCGTCTACTACTCGACTTCACTTCTCGACAGCTCAAAACATTCTGCTCTACTTGTCATTCATTCCCCTACTTTCTAAATATCCCTTCCAGATTCACAAATCAAACTTCCACCACCAACTCTCATTCGCAGTATTCCTCAAAACCAATTTTTAAACTTTCTAAATATGCTTAATGGATTTCAAAAGAAAAATAGTTAATTCCCATTCTAAAATTACTATCTACTAATTACAAAATTTTAATGACCTATTCTCTATTTCTACTAAGTCTTATTTAGCATCGGCTAATGATCGAAACCTTCCGCGAAAAACGATAATGAACTATCATCTATTTCACTGAGTTTTATTTAGCATAGGCTAATGATCGACCTTCCGAGAAGAACGATAATGGTACGCGTCATTCACTTTGTTTATCTAAGCACATTGTTCCGAGTTTCGTACGCTTATTCTAATCACTTCTTAAAATTAAATATAACAATTTGTTGTATACAGGTTGTTCTAAATTTATATGCCCGAGGTTGAGAAAATTAAAAATATTTTATATTAAAGTGAATTTTGTTTATAATTATCAAATTTTAATTTTTATATCAAATAGAAATATAACAAATCCCCGCCTTGTATTCGATAAAATTTATCTGCATTTTTAAATAAATTTTCTCGAGGCAAAACCAACTCCCTGTATATTTCCTTACTTTAATCTACGTCTTATACCCCTTCTTCTTGTATTACTCTAATTAGTCCCACCTGTAGAGTAATTGTTTCCTTATTTTCAGTGTCCTCATCCTGTGTTAGAGTGTCGGCTATTATGTTGTCTTTCCCTTTTTCCCATATTAATCTTCTGTCTTTTTCCTCAGATTTTTCACATACTTTTATCGTGTATTCTGCATCCTCGTTTTCATATGCCTCCTCTTCAAATGCCACTGTTTCGATCATATCTTTTTCGCTTTCATTTTTTTGCTTTATTTCTTCTTCTCCTGAGCTCATCTCTTCTTTTGAGGAATCCCAGGTTTCCTTTGTTTCTGATACTCTCAAATTTTCTTCTTCTGGGCTCAACTCTTCTTTTGAGGAGCCACAGGTTTCATTTTCTTTTGTCTTTTTCTGACTTTTTCTCCCTTTTCTTCTTTGTCCTTGCTTCGTTGCCAAATTCATTTCCACTGTTTGTTCTTTACCTGATTCGTCCGTATTTTGTTTCTCCTGTTCCTTGTCCTGTTCTTCTTCTTTTTCTTCTGTTAGATTCATCGTATTATTTTTAAAATCTATCACTACATGTTTTTCTGCCAATTCGTCAACTCCTACTATCATGTCATGTGACATGTTTGGCATTATTACACATTGTAGTGCATACATCTTCTTACCCAGTCGTACCATTACTCGTATGCCTTCATTTATAGTTGCCAATGTCCGTTTGTTTGCGCCCACTAAATTTACCCTAGGTATTTTGTAAATTAAATTTGTTAAGTTAACTTCTTCTATTAGTTTTCTGTTGACCAATGTTATTTCAGATCCAGTGTCTATCATAATTTTAATTGGTTTCTCGTTGATAAATCCATCCACAAATTTTAAATTAACTCCATTTTTCTTTTCGTTGTTTCTTGCCAATTTAATAAACTCCTTGGGGTTACAAAAGATTCCTGTTTGATTTTTGGTTTTTAGTGAGCGCCGTCGTGAAAAAACGCCGGTTGCTCATCGTTGTTTATATTTTCGTCATAATGTCTGCCTCCGTCATATCCATCTGTATGGGTATTATTTACTTCTCTTCTATTTTCTCTTGGTCTGTCGGATCTGTTTCGGTTTTCTTGATATCCCTGTTCATTTTGTCTACCATTATTTCTGTTTTCTTGATTTGAGCGTGTGGTGTTTCTATTCTGGTATTCTCGATTTCTGTCCTCATTCCATTGCCTATTTCTTTGTTCATAATTTCCTCTTCCGTTGTCTCTATTTTCGTTTTCCCTTCTGGGATTAAAATCTCGTCTTGTATAGTCCCTCCTATTTTGATTTCTATCTCTGTAATCCTGTGTTTCTCGGGGCCTGTAATCTTCTCGCGACCTTCTTGATTTTGTTTCTCTTACACGTAATTCTCTTATTTGTAGGAATTGGCATAAACTATCTATGTCTTTGTAGTTTTGCAATGTGATATGGTCTTCCAGCGTTTCTTCGAAATGTCTTGCAATCAGTTCGACTAATTGTTCCGATGAGTAATTATATTGTAAATGTTTTGCGTTATAGTAAATTTGTAATGCATATGTCCTTTCTGATATACCCATCCTATCATTGCATTTCCCATTTTGCAATTCCTTGTTAATTTCCAATTGTTGGACTTTTCCCCAGAAATAATTCAAAAATTTTTGTTCAAATTGTTGCCAACTGTCAAATTCTTCTTCTTTGCAATCGAACCATAGGCTTGCTTCATTTTTGAGATGGTTTCTGATAGTTTCTTTTGCTGTTTCGAAATTTCCGATGTGCTGTATTTTCTTTTTCAGGCTATTTATGAACGGCACTGGGTGTAATCTTCTTACATCCCCGCCAAACCTTATCTTCACGTCATCTGTGCTATGTATAACCATTTCTCTTCTTTCTCCGACATTTTGTTGAGTATTGATTTCTGCAATCTTTCTTTCCACTTCTTCTATGTCTGCTTGAATAGCGTTTTGCAACTTGTTTTCCAAACTTTCCATTTCTTTTTTCTGGCAATTCGTTATCTCATTTATTTTGCTTTTGATTTCTTTAATCTCTGTCTCTTGTTGTTGCATGTGATCTTTAATTTTCACTTCATACTTTTCTATGCGTTCCTCCATTTTCTTGTTGTTCTCTTCTATTGCTTGTTTCATTTTTTGTTGTGTCTCATCCATTTTTTGATCCAATTTTTGTTGTGTTTCATCCATTTTTTGTTGTGTTTCATCCATTTTTTGTTGTGTTTCATCCATTTTTTTATCCACTTTATCCATTTTCTTTGATGTTTCATCCATTTTTTGATCCAATTTTTGTTGTGTTTCATCCATTTTCTTTGATGTTTCTTCCTGATTTTTATCCATTGTTCGTTTTGCTTCATCCATTTTTTTTGACTGGAGTTGCATAAGTTGTAATATCTTTTCTAATTCTGACAATTCTTTTTTTTCTGTTTCCATGATTGTTGTGTTTAAGATATCTTCTTGGTCTGAATTTTCCTCTTGATCTGAATGTTCTTTTTGTTTTTTGTTGTCTTTGCTTTGGCTTCTTGTCACAGACATTTGTTTTCAAGAAGTACTATCCCCGCCAAATGTGAAATTTTAATAGTATGTTACCCAAAACGACTTTTTCTCACCCAAATATTATAAATTGTCAATAAATATATCAAATGTAAATATCGTAAAATTAAAATATTAAATCAGTTATGCAAAATTTTTACCTAAAGAGATCTAAAATTTTATGTTATCCAATGTAAGTATCTCACTTTTTACCACAGGCATATAAATTTTCAAATACCGGCTTTACTCTTTCTATCCTTCAAATTTGCCACTAGAAATATTTTTCAATGCTTTCCACGTTGGACGACAGTTGATGTGATCTTGATTATTGATATGAGATAATATTCTTATATGTCACTTAATTTAATCAATGTATTAATACTAATCTAATTAATTAACCAGATCACATATCAATATGTTTTCAATCTCAGGGCGAATTGTAAATTAATTACTTACTTTCGTGGCTTCTAAATATTTCTTAATGGTTCCTAATCGGGATAGAAAAGAAAAGATTAAAAAAAATACACATATGGGTTACAATTATAATCAAAATATTTTTTATTTTATTTTAAAGGCAATCAATGCTTAATATTTGCTATTTCTTATTATTCTTAAGCATAACATTTACAAATGGGAATCTTATTTCCTTTTGGTTTTCAATTGAAAGTTTTTATTAACATTTAACTATTAGGAGTTATTAGGAACAACTCTATTTAAGTTTGATGAAGCTTTTTTGATATTATTGATTATGTTATTCAATATTTTATGTGGAATTTAATACGAAAAACCCATACATTCATGTCCAAACAAATGAGACTGACCTTTTCCTGGTGAACTGAAAATGTCCTCACACAAGACCCGTTTCCTGCTATCCTTGGCTGCGATCAAACCTCGTCCTGGCTTCCAGTAATGTTCTCCTTTGAAAAACTAGCTCGTATAGCTCTCGTTCCTGCGTCTGTCGTGATGCTGTGTTCTACCTTTCTCGAAACTGCTATCAGCTACCGGGACACTCTTGGCTCAAGGAGGTTCTTTTACTCTCGACCTGGCCTACTTCTCGTTCCACGATAGATACTCCACACTCACGGAACTATACCGGCTTTCTCACTCTCCGTACACTACCGTCTACTACTCGACTTCACTTCTCGACAGCTCAAAACATTCTGCTCTATTTGTCATTCATTCCCCTACTTTCTAAATATCCCTTCCAGATTCACAAATCAAACTTCCACCACCAACTCTCATTCGCAGTATTCCTCAAAACCAATTTTTAAACTTTCTAAATATGCTTAATGGATTTCAAAAGAAAAATAGTTAATTCCCATTCTAAAATTACTTTCTACTAATTACAAAATTTTAATGACCTATTCTCTATTTCTACTAAGTCTTATTTAGCATCGGCTAATGATCGAAACCTTCCGCGAAAAACGATAATGAACTATCATCTATGTCACTGAGTTTTATTTAGCATAGGCTAATGATCGACCTTCCGAGAAGAACGATAATGGTACGCGTCATTCACTTTGTTTATCTAAGCACATTGTTCCGAGTTTCGTACGCTTATTCTAATCACTTCTTAAAATTAAATATAACAATTTGTTGTATACAGGTTGTTCTAAATTTATATGCCCGAGGTTGAGAAAATTAAAAATATTTTATATTAAAGTGAATTTTGTTTATAATTATCAAATTTTAATTTTTATATCAAATAGAAATATAACAATATATATATATATATATATATATATATATATATATATATATATATATATATATATATATATATATATGAATTAAACGAAAAGATTTCTCTGGTATACAGAAGAAATCTTTTCCGTAGCGGACGCGAAAATGTAAATTTCAAAGTCTTCATAAAAGACGATGAACGACAAAAGACACCTCTTTGTGTCACAGATTTGTCTACAAAGCCACGTTATTCGCTACACATTCGTCAATAACGGAGAAAAACCGTGATATGAAAGGAAACGGCGATTGCATTTTATTTCACTTCGACCACCACCGATATTCTACACGACGTGTTTCGAGCTCATGTCAAGCTCTCGTCAGGAACATCTAGGTGGATGGTCGAGGTGTAAGAAAATGCTTTTGGCCTTTCTGGTAATAATAAAATAACCAGACTTCAGTACACTTGGTACGACATCTATATGAATTAAACGAAAAGATTTCTCTGGTATACAGAAGAAATCTTTTCCGTAGCGGACGCGAAAATGTAAATTTCAAAGTCTTCATAAAAGACGATGAACGACAAAAGACACCTCTTTGTGTCACAGATTTGTCTACAAAGCCACGTTATTCGCTACACATTCGTCAATAACGGAGAAAAACCGTGATATGAAAGGAAACGGCGATTGCATTTTATTTCACTTCGACCACCACCGATATTCTACACGACGTGTTTCGAGCTCATGTCAAGCTCTCGTCAGGAACATCTAGGTGGATGGTCGAGGTGTAAGAAAATGCTTTTGGCCTTTCTGGTAATAATAAAATAACCAGACTTCAGTACACTTGGTACGAGATCTATATGAATTAAACGAAAAGATTTCTCTGGTACACAGAAGAAATCTTTTCCGTAGCGGACGCGAAAATGTAAATTTCAAAGTCTTCATAAAAGACGATGAAATTTATGAAGACTTTGAAATTTACATTTTCGCGTCCGCTACGGAAAAGATTTCTTCTGTATACCAGAGAAATCTTTTCGTTTAATTCATATAGATGTCGTACCAAGTGTACTGAAGTCTGGTTATTTTATTATTACCAGAAAGGCCAAAAGCATTTTCTTACACCTCGACCATCCACCTAGATGTTCCTGACGAGAGCTTGACATGAGCTCGAAACACGTCGTGTAGAATATCGGTGGTGGTCGAAGTGAAATAAAATGCAATCGCCGTTTCCTTTCATATCACGGTTTTTCTCCGTTATTGACGAATGTGTAGCGAATAACGTGGCTTTGTAGACAAATCTGTGACACAAAGAGGAGTCTTTTGTCGTTCATCGTCTTTTATGAAGACTTTGAAATTTACATTTTCGCGTCCGCTACGGAAAAGATTTCTTCTGTATACCAGAGAAATCTTTTCGTTTAATTCATATAGATGTCGTACCAAGTGTACTGAAGTCTGGTTATTTTATTATTACCAGAAAGGCCAAAAGCATTTTCTTACACCTCGACCATCCACCTAGATGTTCCTGACGAGAGCTTGACATGAGCTCGAAACACGTCGTGTAGAATATCGGTGGTGGTCGAAGTGAAATAAAATGCAATCGCCGTTTCCTTTCATATATATATATATATATATATATATATATATATATATATATATATATATATATATATATATATATATATGAAACTTAAAGCTAAAATCAATATCAACAAAAGAATTAATATTAAAATTAAACTCACCAGGCTTCCGGGTTGAACCGCGTCGTTGGTTTCTAGGCCGAGCTTTCGACGTCCTCTCTGACGTCATCTTCAGGGCTTCCGGGGTCTCAGTCTCCTGAGGCTCCAGACACTACACTCACTACTCACTACTTCACTACTCACTGTAATACTGTTGTTGCTGACGCTGGGGCGGTCATTTATACCGTGGACTGATGTGACTGACGTGGCTGTCGATGACGTGGCGGAGTGGGAATTAGCGCGAAGACTATTTGGAGTGGCGCGAAGATTTTTGACGGCTGGAATTGTATTTGTAGATGGAGCGGACGATGTTTTCTTTAGGAGGGGTCTCCAAGTCGAAGGTAAACGGATGCCGTCATCTCTTTTATTGAGACAACTTGGCCGTTTTTCGATTTCTATGGCTTCTCGGATAATCCTTTGTTTATAGAAGCGGATGGGGGCTATGGTTCTGGAGTTTTCAAAGTCAATTTTGTGACCTGTATGAAGATGGTGTTGGCCTAGGGCTGAAACTGAATCGGAATTGCGAACAGATATGGAATGTTCATAAATCCTATTTTGGATTCTACGATTGGTTTGTCCTATGTAAGATCGGGGGCAGTCTGCACAAGGAATTTCATAAACTCCGTGTTGTTCATTTGGAATGTTGTCTTTGACGGATCGGACAAGAGATGAAAGTTTTTGTTGGGGGGTAAATACTGTTTTTATTCCTCGTGGTTTAAGAATTCTGTCGATTTTGTCAGTAACACCTTTGATATAGGGAAGAAAAGCTTTCGTATGATCAGGATCTGACTCTTTGGTCATATATATATATATATATATATATATATATATATATATATATATTGGATATATATATATATATATATATATATATATATATATACATCCCGCTATCATATTGACACCTTTTCACGTTGCAGTCATTTGGCATCACCAAGAAATGCTATCATTTTCTAGATATAAACCGTGAATGTTCGCTTAATACACTGCTTTAGGCTTGGCACCGTTGTCGGATTTTGAGTAATCCGATTTATTTATATATTTTATTCCTTACACTATACAGACAATTTGACTCCCGTAGGTCAAAAACATTGCTTAAACATCATTTTGGTAACAACAGGATGTTGCCATGATATATATTTTACGGAAAAGTCAGTACCTAGTTAGATACATAATAACGATCGTTTCACGTTAAAAGTATTCCATTCGCACTCAGGTAAAAAACCATTGTAGGCTCTTGGGTCTGAACGGGTACCTGAAGGAGTTTAATAATTCACTTGGCATTTTATTTCATTTAGTTGAAATATATCAGATTTTGTTTGTAACGAATTTCATAATAGCTATTTAAATTATTTTTTTGTTAACAAAAACAAATTTTAAAGTTTGACATTTGAAAAATTAATTTTATATTGCCATTTTCATGACATAGTGAATGGTTAATTGCATTTATAATAATTGAATGGGTCATTGCGAAACAATATACAGTGCGTCCATAAAGTAACGCATAAATTCATTATTTCATAAACCGGGGACTTTATGGAAAGATACCGAAACAGGTCGATTTTTATTTTTAAATTACAATTTTTTAGCATACATATCATACTAGTGACGTCATCCATCTGGGCGTGATGACGTAATCGTTGATTTTTTTAAATAAGATTAGGGGTCATGTAATATCTCAATTGAAAGGGTATGTAATTCTCTATTCAATAATATAAACGTTAATATAATTATTTATACAGGGTTTACGAAATAATGAATTTATGCTTTACTTTATGGACGCACTATATGTTACAATGTGTAAATTTTTCAGGAAACGTAAAAATATTTCCATTAGCAGTTAAAGATTCTGATAGTAATACTATATTTTATATAAGTATTATGGGTTATAAATGCATCTATCTGAAAGACCAAAAAAGTCTAAATGTTGCGTATTTTTTTGATATTATTTTAAAGTTTGTGAACGTATGTTGTTTTCGAAATGAAACCATAATTGGTAAAGTTTTTTCTTTATTTTCAACAAGAAACAGGCATAATACGTAGAAATTTGCGTTAAATGCTACTAGGAGCACTCCCGAATCATAATTATTTACAATGTATATACATTGTAAATTCCAAGTCATGATTTCCAAAGTTTACACATTGTAAATTATGATTCGGGGGTGCTCCTAGTATCATTTAACGTGTCTTGGTTTGTTTATTTCTACTGCATCTTTACTGTTTCTGTTAACTAATATAAACGTAGAGATATTTTTTGAGATTCTTTAACTCTTTTATTGCTGGGGTTTGTCACACCCCACCTGTCTGTTAGTGGCAAAAAAGTTCACCTGTCGGATGCTGGGGTAAAACATGACAAATTAGACGTCGAATGAAAGCTTATAACCCAAAGATGGTACTAAAGGTGAGAAATTTGGCCTCCGACTTCAGGATAAAGAGTTGCAACCCGAAGTATTGTTCTAAATTCGCATAAATAGTACAAACTATGTATTATTCGACGCGCCTTAGAAAGACGAGAACAGATATATACTTCCGGTTTTATGCCTGTCTCCGTCCGTCTGTCAGATATAATGACATGATGAGGTCGAATGAAAGAATATAACCCATAGATGGTACTAGCGATTAGAAATTTAACGCGCATTAGAAAAATGAGAAAAAAGAAATACTTTTTTTAGTTTTTATACCACTTCCGGTTAAAATGGTGTACCCGGAAGTGACACACATAGTCACAGAAAAATATACTTGATCAATTTACGTGTATTAAGAAGTCGAAACCGAATTTTTAATTCTGGTTTTGATGTCATATGCGGTTAAAAAATTGTCTGGAAGTTGGGCAAACCTTACTCAAAATTAGTCAAATCTTATAGACCTGGTATAGTACCAAAAAAAGTTGATTAATAGCAAGCTGAAAATTTGTTAATAGCTTAACGGTGTCTAGTGGGACAAACTTTGATGTACGGGAACACTGGAACATGGGAAGTTTTAATTGTGGAACAGGTTAAAAATTTGAAACGTAAGACTACGAAAATATTCCATGTATTTTGTCAGACAGAACTTCCAATTTATTTGTTACCCTTTCATTAAACTCTCGTGCAAAAATCATTGCTGCATGTGGATAATTAAAAATTGCGAGGAAAAGCGCCAGAAAATGTAAGGATAATAAATGTCTGTAATAATAAATCAATTTAAAAATATTTCGTCTTAAATTTAGAAATTTCTTCTTTGTATAAAAACAAGAGAAATACTGCATATTTTTTATAATAAATGATTTAAAATCGAGTAGTGAAGACAAAACAAAAACTTAATGTGTCAAAATATTGATTAGTTACTGCAGAACTACAAATGTTATGTGGAGCTAGTAGTACGGGATCCGAATATAGGTCGACCTGTACCCATCTGCTTGCAGGATGAAACATTTTTATTAAATTTCATACATAGACAAATATTTCTAGCATGGGTTGCCTATCAAAATCGTGTCATAGATATCCTTAAGGGGGCCGAAGGGGTTGAAACCAATATTCCAAACACCATTTTTTTAAGTATGGTAGATTTATTTTATTTCTAATTTAAATAGGCATATTCAGTATAATTCGTAGATTACTCAAGAAGAAATCCAAAGAGTAGGTACTACTGAAAAATAAGCCAACGGCAGCAAATTTGTAAAAGACACCTCAAAATATAATGAATTTTGCGGTGGATATCAAAACTCATCGTTAGGTCATGGTAAACCAAAAATTCAAAAAATTTTATTAGGTTATGAGTTTCTCGAGGTAACGCTGTCGAGTTTTTTAGTTTTATCTAATTTTGACTTTTTGATATCAATCAGAAGTCTAAACAAAGAATTGTTTTGCAAAAAAGGGTGAAAATTCAACATATTTATTATTGTTAAACAAAAAATAAGCATAAAACAAAAATATCTTGACAGCGTTAGCTTAAGGAATGTCTGAAGAAAATATAAACAAAATTCTAAATTAGTTGAGGTGGTCAAGTAACTTTTGTTTTACAATGTCGGATTGTATCATTTAACGATCGGTCGGCTTTTCGAGCTGGTCATGTATTTCGTTAAACCAGTTTAATAGTTCACTTCGAGTAGCGAAAAATAAACAATACTTTGTAAAAACATTTAACATTGGTTCATATTCGGCTGTTTTCATATTACACACATCGGCAAAATGATTAGCCGAACACCTTAAAAATGGGACATGTTTGATGTCTCAAATTTCCTAAACCTGTTGTTCGATTTGTGTGATCCTTTCAGTATGTTATAGTTATAGCCTTAGATTAACGAAGGTTATAGCCTTATTATTTAAGGATATCGTTGTAATAATATTGTTGCTAGACAGGTAAATATCATTTTATACCGGGTGTATCAATCATACTGTGTTTTTTCTTAAAGTTCGGAACAACCTGTGGAATATTCTAGCATATATAAAATATTAAAATTAAAACTCAATTATAGACTTAGGCTTTCTTAACATTTTCCTTTTTGATACATTTGCTTAAGTTGGAAAATAAAAAAGTTATGTGCTTTAACAGCTAGCCATGTTTTTCATCAATAAATCCTCATAGTAGGGAGGAAAGTATG
Source organism: Diabrotica virgifera virgifera (assembly GCF_917563875.1). Lineage (NCBI taxonomy): Eukaryota > Metazoa > Arthropoda > Insecta > Coleoptera > Chrysomelidae > Diabrotica > Diabrotica virgifera. The sequence goes on from NC_065445.1 coordinate 167,517,968, forward strand.
CTAAATTTGCAGTTACTCGAGCGTTATGGGGACCTATTGGATTGTGAAGAGATTGGTTCTTGATACAGGGGAGTTCGTTAAGGTGTGTCCGAAGAAAATCTATCATTAGAAAAATTCGAAATCATCAGATTAAAATAAAGTAAGTTAAGAATAGGCAAACTAGTGTATATTTAAAAAATATGACGATTTGAGCGGGGCCTAAGAAAATGGGCGAGTCACAAAGTTTCACAAAAAAAGCGAATATTTCGCGAAATGAACGTCAGATCGAAAAACTAAAAAATACGTGTTCAATATTTTTCAAAAGTCTATCGAATGATATCAAAAACGAACCCCCACGGAAAGGAGTGAGGGGTAAATTAAAAATTTTAAATACGAACCCTGCGATATTTCGCGAAATGAACATCAGATCGAAAAACTGCAAAATACACGTATTCAATATTTTTGAAAAATCTATCGAATGGCACCAAACACGAGCCCCGGCGGAGGTGGGGTGGGGGATTTAATTTAAAATCTTAAATAGGAGCCCCAAATTTTTATTGCAGATTCGAATTCTTTACGTAAAAATAAGCAACTTTTATTCGACACATTTTTTTGAATTATGGATAGATAGCGCTATAATCGGAAAAAAGCGATTGTTTCAAATGCAAAATTAAATTAAAACCCCCACTTTATGGAAAACTTAACTAAACCTTTTTCTGGTTTTATTACATACTCTTCACAATGCAATAGGTCCCCATAACGCTCGAGTAACTGCAAATTTAGCATACCTCCTTCTTACTACTATGAGGATTTATTGATGAAAATCATGGATAGTTCTTAACGCACATAACTTTTTTAGTATCCCACAAAAGTAAATGAATCAAAAAGGAAAATGTTAAAAACACAACACCTAAATCTACAATTGAGCGTTAATTTTAATATTTTCCATATGCTAGAATATTCCACAGGGTGACCCAAACTTTAAGAAAAAAACACAGTATGATTGGTACACCCTGTATAAAATGATATTTACCTGTCTAGGAATAATATTATTACAACGATATTCTTAAATAATAAGGCTATAACATACTAAAAGAATCATTTAAATCGGATCACTGGTTTAGGAAATTCGAGACATCAAACATGTCCCATTTTTAAGGTGTTAGGCTAATTTTGCCGGTGTGTGTATTTATTGACCTAAATTTTTGTAAAATGCACTAGTCTTTTTTTAAAGATATCATTGGACAATTTACTCACTGTTTTTTTTGGATTTTACAAAATCGCTTGGATTGGCATGAAATTTGGCATAAGCCTACATGTCAAAGAAAAAAGTGATATTGTGCCAGTGTGTGCTTTTTTTCTGGGGATGAGTACCACCCCCTTCTCGAGTGTGAAAAAATATAGGTCCAAATAAGTCCGTAAGTGGATAAACTAATTAAATTCCTTGTAACTTTTGTTTTTAGATGGTTTTTCGCAAATAAATCAATAAGTAAGTATTTGATCGAAAAACTATTCTTAGCAAATATAAAGCTTATAAAACAGTAAAAAAAATTATGTATGTATGAAGCCTGGACACACAATAAAAACAGAGTTGGAGCTGATCAAAAGTTGGTTCTTATTCGTCAAATTCCAAATCGACTAGTTCAACGTAAAATATCTAAAAAATAACGCACTTTTCGGGGAAAACACGCCACAAATTTTTTAAAGTGTTTAAAAAAAGTTTTATTTTTGTTATTTAAAAAGTATCTATTCTATCACCATCAGCATCAAAAGTAGACCGGGCAGTATCGTCGCCCCCGCTAGCGAAATTATTCCGATTCGATTTTTTTGCACAAACTTACTCAAAAAGAGGTCCTTATAACATATCCACAGGGTGCCGGGCGGTGCCTTGGTCGAAAAATTGGTTAAACAATTTTTTTTTAAACAAATTCACAAAAATAATTTTTTCATTTCGAGCAATTTTTTTTAGATAACTTGTGTCATTCTGGACAAAAAAAGTTCTCTTGCCATTTTTGTCTAAAATTGATTGTTGTCGAGTTACATGCGATTAAAAATTTGAAAAATGCGAAAATGGCCATTTTCAAGTCTTAATAACTCGATTAAAAGTTATTATTATGAAATTAAAAAGTGAGCAGATCAAGTTTCAAACCCCTGCTTCAAGGTCCTGAAGAGATTTTTGTCATTATTTTATTACAAAGCTGTTATTTTTAATTATTAATAATTAGCGCTATAGTCCCGGATTTATCGTCGCCCCCGTTAGTGAAATTATTCCGATTCGATTTTTTTGCACCAACTTACTCAAAAAGAGGTCCTTATAACATATTCACAAGGTGCCGTGGTCGAAAAATTGTTTAAACAATTTTTTAAACAAATCCACAAAAATAATTTTTTCACTTTGAACAAATTTTTTTTAGATAACTTTGGACATTCTGAACAAAAAAGGTCTCTTGTCAATTTTCTCTGAAATTGATTGTTGTTGAGTTATACGCGATTTAAAACCTGAAAAATGCGAAAATGGCCATATAACTCGACAACAATCAATTTTAGAAAAAAATCACAAGATACCTTTCTTGCTCAGAATAACCCAACTTATCTAAAAAAATCGTTCGTAATGAAAAAATTATTTTTGTGAATTTGTTTAAAGAATTGTTTAAGGTGATACAGTAGCGATCAACAGGTAGCCAAAACGCGTTCCAAGATTGCGGCTGTAATTTTGAATATTTTTTCGAGATATTTGGTACACGTATCCGTAATATAATAAAGAATGGCGGTACAGAGCCCAATTTGAAAAATATATTAATATGTGAAAATTATTCTGTAATTAAATACAATATTAAAAAAACGAGCCTGTGCCGCCATTAAGAAGAACAAAAAATACACTTTCTTCAAATAAACTTTTTTATCCGATGCCTAGATTTTGTGTAATTTTGGAACTACTAAAATTTTTTATTTCATTAGTCCAAAACAAAATTTAAATTTTTTAATTCGACAAAATATTTCCCCGCACAGGCTGTCGTCTCTATTAATTCGAGAACCAAGAGAGACAGCTCATTCACTGCCTTTCATTTTTTCTTAGAAAATACCCGATCTTTACACAAAGTACTTATAGGATAGTACGCCGTTATGAAATGATTGTAGGATGTTATAATGACGAAGGATGGTTAAACGGAAATCCGAATATTATTTACTTGTGTTATATTTAGTAGGTACCTATAATTCTGGTGATTCTTTTAAATCCTCTATTGTTAAGAGAATTTACAATAGCCATACATTTACGATTTTCTAACGGAAATTAACAAGTTATTTTAAATACGCACCAATTATTCATGTTGAAAGGAGTTTTTCAAGTTATAAAAATATTTTATCTGATCAAAGAATATGTTTCCTCGTAAAGAATTTGGAAAAACACATTGTAGTGAATTATAATCGAAGATAATATTTATAGTGATATTGTTGTTTTATTTTAAATAGGTAACTATTGGTAGCAGTTTTTGTAAAAACTGTGAATAAATTGCATATATAAAAAAAGATTTTATTTGAAAGATAATAAATAAGATTGCTAAATAAGACAGAAAATTTGTGGTTTCCCGAAATGCGTATTTTTTGAATTTTTGTGCATATCTTGCGCATATTTCGTAATTTTTTACCGCATATATATGCGCATATTTCATCAAAATTGATCGCATATAAATCCGCTCCCTAGTCATTGTCATTGTATTCTATTGGCTGGTTCCAATGATTTGAGCCGCCGTACGACACGTTTGGACCAATGGGAGTGAAGATACGTAACTAATACCTAACAAGAGGTTTACTCAAACTTCTTTTCTGTACTTATACCTACCACTCGGTATAAGTACAAAAAAGAAGTTTGTGTAAACCTTTGCACAACTGTGTAAATACTAAAGAAAAATCTAAAATATTAAAAAAAATTATGGAATCCGTTAATGTGTTCTCGAAAAAATTAGCTATGAAAATGAGCATAATTTTCTATATCCCTAACTTTTGACGAGCACTTTAGCTTAAATGGGGAAAAGCGGTAAGCTTAGACCAAACACCAGTAGGAGGCATTCAATTAATTGAGGAAAAAAATTAAATGGATAACAAAGGCATTGCCCCGCTAGAATGATTGAAATCACAATTAACAATTAATAGTCCTACAAAAAAGAGAGGCGCTTGAAAGTGATAAGACCATTGAACAATAAGCCTGCGAGCTACCTTTTAAACACATTCTTAAAAATAATCCATAACACAATTAAAAAAAGGTTTGTTAAGAAATTCTTTTATAGACTTCAGAAATTCAACAACTTCTCCTGATTATGTTTAAAAAACGTACGGAATGCACTAAATGAAAAAAAAAAGAAAAAGATTTATCATACCGTTATAATATATTCTTACGTTGAATATTTGATGCTTCCCTGTAGAGTATAAAACGGACAGTTGTGTTTTTCCCGTGAGCTGCCTTGTTTAGTCTTCTTTGTCGTTCTATTCGTTAAATCCTATCCTCTCAAGTCACAGAGTCAGAAAGCAGCGGGTATATGCAGTGAACGGGAGGCCTATGTCGAGCAGTGAACGTTGGGGCCCTTTCGCGTTTATCATATGTAGAGAAGTCGCTTGTCAAAAACTGGACGTATGTAATCGTATTCTATTTGTTAAATATTCTCACATAATATGTCATACCATGTGCGTTAATTTATTTTATTTCTACAATTTTAAAGTGTTATTACATGCCGTCATTTTCATTTGTCTACACCATCTTATTCTGCCAGTTAAATCCCATCGTTTCAGACGCTGTACGTCACGATTGGACCAATAGAACCGTAGAGACAAGACTAAGTCCCTTTTGACATGCTGCTGTAATTGATTTTCATACGTCATTGTATTATATTAGTCAACTCCAGTTATTTTAGGTGCTGTACGCCACGATTGGACCAATAGGAGCGAAGATACGTAAATAAGGCCCTTTTGACATATTGCTGTATTTGATTTTTCTGTATCATTGTATTCTGTTCATTAAACCCTACCATTTGAGCTGCTGTACGTCACGATTGGACCAATAGGACTAGATATACATAACTAGGGCCCTTTTGACTTGTTGCTGTATTTGATTTTTCTGTGTCATTGTATTCTATTTGTCAAGTCCTATTATTTGAGATGCCGTACGTCACGATTGGTCTAATAGGACCGAAGATACGCGACTAAGGCCCTTTTGACATGCTGTTGTATTTGATTTTTCTCTCATTGTATTCTGTTTGTCAAATCCTATCATTAGAGGTGCTATACATCACGATTGGACCAACAGGACCGAAGATACATAACTAAGGCCCTTTTGACATATTGCTTGTTTGATTTTTCTGTGTCATTGTCTTCTATGATGCCTAAGGCATATCTCTGATATGCCCTATTTTTAAATAAAACATGATGCCAGAATGATTTCTTTATGAAAATAATATATACATTCTCAAATTGTCTATTTTTCGTTGCGAATAATATTGTATTCAACAGTGATGCCAAATTTCTGATGCCAAAATGATTGATAATGAAAGTGGGATATACGTTTTCATGTATATAACGGCAGCGACAAAACGGTAAAACACTGAACTAAATGTATATAATATTTTCACTGTACGATCATTTTGGCCTCAAACATTTTATGGAATAAACTTATATAACTTAGTAAGAGGTAAACAAAGAAAGCTGATATATTAAAGTAACATCAAGGAATCAAATCTCTAACTACCGAGCTGATTAGACTTCTGGTAGCAAGTACAGGAATAAAGTTATTAAGGTAGTGTAAAGTGGCATCGATATACAGATGCCACTTTGCAAGACGATGCCAAATCGATGGTAAATGCATAATGTATCGATGCCAAATTGATAGTAGGATGTATATATATATATATATATATATATATATATATATATATATATATATATATATATATATACATCCCGTTATCATTATGTCATCTTTTCATGTTGCAGTCATTTGGCATCACCAAGAAATACTATCATTTTCGAATTTTAATTCGTGTATGTTTGTTGAGCGCATTTTTTAACGCCCTGTATCGTTCTCAGTTTTCTAAAATTTTAATTTTAAAAATTTAAATTATATACAAAAATTTTTACACTTCATAACCATTTTGACTTCCACCACATAAAAATGTGTATTTCCCATCATTTTGCCGCTTTTCGACGTTGCCACGAGTTAAAAATACCGATCTTTTGAGGACATGTAGAAAAGGTCTATTGTAAACTTAGAGGATGGAATATTTTGGTAAAATATTCCATCCTCTCAGATTATAAACTACATAAAAGGTAGGTTCTTTACCTGTTCAGCTGGATTATCAAGCAAGGGTCTAAATATTTTACGAGTTGAATTGTGTTTATTTGATTTCATCTGTTAAATTAAAATTTCTCATACCGACTTAAAATATTTGTTTGAAAAATTCATTTTATATTTTCGTTTAATTTACTTAGGGTTTTTGGTCAGAATTTTGAAGAAACGCTTGGTTTGACATAAAATTTGGGACACGTACCTATAGCTAATATGTTAAAGAAAAAAAGTGATATTGTGCCGATATGTGCTTTTGATCTGGAGGTGAGTTTCGTCGGTTATAGGGTATGAAAACAAATACGTTCAAGTAAGTCCGGAATTGGATAAACTGACTAATTCTAAGCAACTTCTATTTTATAGCGTTTTTCACTAAGTCAATACTTTTAGAGATATTTGCGAGTGAATATGTTCATTTTTCAACAAAAAAAAAAAACGTTTTTATACGGTTTTTCGCAAATAACTCAAAAAGTAGGTACTTTATTGAAAAAAAATTAGCAAATAGTAAATATAGCTTATAAAAAAGTGAAAAAATGGTATATGTGTCAGGTCTGTAGACCCAGTAGAAGCAGAGTTATTGCTAAGCTTTGTTTTAAAACCAAGAGGAGTAGGTAAACTAAATGGCAGATTCACACCCAAGAAAGTCACTAGAAATATCATCAGATAAATCTTCTTTTTTGGTTGATCATATCGGCCTTTGACGGTAATCTTGACTAAAAATCTAAAAATAAAAGGAAGAACGCAGAAAATACAAAAATTGCTGATAAAATAAATAAACTAACCTATGAAATGCCAATAGTGTCAAAATTTGATATGAGTAAAATTGCCTGAGGTTGTACCAATTACAAACAAGGTGTACGGCGCGGGAAATTTAAATGACTCCTCTTGTTTAAAAACAGACTATAGTGAAAAATAAGCTCTTATATCTCAAATTCCAAATCGAATATTTTAACGTGAAATAAAAAAAATGAAACACTTTTCTGGGAAAACTTATTACAACTTTCTTAAAGTGTTTAAGAAAACGTTTATTTTTATTTTTTTTTTAAGTTTCCAGCAGCAAGAGTAAGCAGGTTACGCTCAAAATACAGTTGTTCCTTTTTTTTTGGTTAAAAATATTCTAAAAACTCCCTCTAATTAACAGCCCAAATGGAATTAATCGTTACCACTTCACAAGTAACTTTATGTATTGTTTGTGTTCGTAAGTTTCATCAGTTCAAAGTGCTTATTTGTGGAAAAATTTGGTTTTAAAGTAAAATTTTTTAAATCTTTAATTTTGAAAAAAAGACTTTTGTCAAAATAACTTAAAAATTATTAGTGATACCAAATATCTTAAAGAGTAAAAAATGTAGGTGTTGCTTTTTTAAATATTTGGAATTTTTTGATTTTCTGGAAGACAAAAATTGGTTAAGATATGGCTGTTCAAAATTTGCATATACATACTCGTGACTAGTGATTCGTTCGAGGCCTTTCAACAAAACCCCTTTCAAAAATAAGCATTTTGAACCAATGCAACTTACAGATCATATACAGGGTTTCCCCGAAAATAGTGCGTTCCTTAAAGGTATAGATAGAAAGCACAATGTAGAGCAAAAAAGTCTTATAACATTTTATTCTAAATTCAGCCGTTTGACCAAAAAACGAAAATACATTTTGATATGCAAATTGATGCTCAATTAGTAAATAAACAAGGGGTCCCATTAGATTAAATTTCACAGTCACAGGTTCTTCTACGCCATGTTGCCAGGTCATATAAATTTATGAAAATAAAAATTTACTCTTATGGAGAACAACGTAATTTTTGTTGAAACGGTTAACTTTAGGAAAAAATGTTACAACACCTTTTTGTTCTAAATTGTGTATTATATCCACACCTTAAAGGAACGCACTATTTTCGGAGACACCCTGTATAAACAATACATTTATCTAAAGTAACGTGTGAAGCGGTAACAATTAATTTTCATGACTTTCTTTTGCCAAAAAAAAGGGAACGATTTTATTTTCAGCGTAACTTGCTTACTTTTCACGCTAGAAACTGTTTTAAAAACACCAAAAAAAATTTTTTTTAAACACTTTAAAAGAGTTATGATGAGTGTTTCCCGAAAAGTGCTTTATTTTTTTGGTTATTTTACGTTGAAATATTCGATTTGGTATTTGACGAATAAGAACGTATTTTTCATTAGCTGCAACCCTGCTTCTACTGGGTCTACAGACCTTATACTGACACCTCTTTTTCATAAGCTATATTATTGCTAGGAATATTTTCTTCGATAAAATATGTACATACTTACTTTTTGAGTTATTTGCGAAAATCCGTCCAAAACGTGTTTTTCTATGAAAAATAAACATATTCACTCGCACATACCTCGAAAAGTATTGACCTAAAACTTTTATAGAACAAAATTTGCTTAGAATTAGAATTAGTCAGTTTATCCACTTCCGGACTTATTTTGCACGTATGTTTTTTCACCTCCAAGAAGGGGTGAAAGTCACATCCAGGACAAGAGAACATATCGGCATAATCTCACTTTTTTCTTTGGCATTTTAGCTACGTGTGTGCCAAATTTTATGTCAATCCAAGCGGTTCTTTAAAATCTGGAGGTTTTGCGATATTTTATCGTGAGTGAATGGAATAATAATTATTACAACGGCAATTATTGCCGTTGTCACTTTTAGATAAGAAGTCATTATCACAATGATATAGTCAGGTTAACTGAATTGTATAATTATTGTTTTTATCATTAAATGTGAAAACCTAGAATTATCCATGTCTGTCCGTCAATAAACACAACTCGTCTATTAGTAGGACAGAAAGAATGACAAATAAGGTGTCAAATGAAAGCCTATAACCAAAATATGATATTACATGTGAGAAGTTTGACCTCGGACTGCCTGTTCCAGAGTTGCAACCGAAAGTACTGTTTTAAATTCGTCGAAATAGTACAAACTATTGGTCAACACGACTAAGAAAGACCAGAACAAATACATACTTCCGGTTTCATGCCTGTCTGTTCGTCCATATCTGTAGGTGAACAAAATTCATCCGTCATATCAGCTGACAAAAAGTTACACGAAGGGTTCAAATATCGACTGCCGGTTCAACTTCCGGTCACTTTTTGTGAAAAATTAGAACTTACGATGTCCAATTGCTTGTTACAATTTTTTTTATAAGTGTTCTACTCTATCTATTCTGACTTTTCATTAACTTACTTAGATCACATATAATTTAATACAGTTTTGATGTCAGGGTCTTCAAAATTTATGTGGTGAGTTCCGGTATGTGATGAATGAAAAACGACTCCATAAGCAGAAGAAAAAAGTGTTCTCAAGACCTAAGACAATACATCGACTCACAAGAGCGTTGTGACAGTAGCAAAAATTCGAGTTGGGGTTCTAATTACTTTCTCATGCGGCTTACTCTCCTGCCTTGGTCCCCTCCGATTATTAAGTGTTCCCAAATCTGAAGAAATGATGGGCGAGTCACAAAGTTTCACAAAAAAGCGAATATTTCGCGAAATGAACGTCAGATCGAAAAACTAAAAAATGCGTGTTCAATATTTTTCAAAAGTCTATCGAATGATACCAAAAACGAACCCCCACGGAAAGGGGTGAGGAGTAAATTAAAAATTTTAAATACGAACCCTGCGATATTTCGCGAAATGAACATCAGAGTGCCAGTGTGTGCTTTTTTTCTGGGGATGAGTACCACCCCCTTCTCGAGTGTGAAAAAATATAGGTCCAAATAAGTCCGTAAGTGGATAAACTAATTAAATTCCTTGTAACTTTTGTTTTTAGATGGTTTTTCGCAAATAAATCAAAAAGTAAGTATTTGATCGAAAAACTATTCCTAGCAAATATAAAGCTTATAAAACAGTAAAAAAAATGATGTATGTATGAAGTCTGGACACACAATAAAAACAGAGTTGGAACTAATCAAAAGTTGGTTCTTATTCGTCAAATTCCAATTCGACTAGTTCAACGTAAAATGTCCAAAAAATAACGCACTTTTCGGGGAAAACCCGCCACAAATTTTTTAAAGAGTTTAAAAAAAGTTTTATTTTTGTTATATAAAAAGTATCTATTCTATCACCATCAGCATCAAAAGTAGACCGGGCAGTATCGTCGCCCCCGCTAGCGAAATTATTCCGATTCGATTTTTTTGCACAAACTTACTCAAAAAGAGGTCCTTATAACATATCCAAAGGGTGCCGGGCGGTGCATTGGTCGAAAAATTGTTTAAAAAATTTTTTTGAAACAAATTCACAAAAACAATTTTTTCATTTCGAACAATTTTTTTTAGATAACTTGTGTCATTCTGGGCAAAAAAGGTGTCTTGCCATTTTTGTTTAAAATTGATTGTTGTCGAGTTATATGCGATTAAAAATTTGAAAAATGCGAAAATGGCCATTTTTAAGTCTTAATAACTCGATTAAAAGTTATTATTATGAAATTAAAAAGTGAGCAGATCAAGTTTCAAACCCTTGCTTCAAGGTCCTTAAGAGATTTTTGTCATTATTTTATTACAAAGCTGTTATTTTTAATTATTAATAATTAGCGCTATAGTCCCGGATTTATCGTCGCCCCTGTTAGTGAAATTATTCCGATTCGATTTTTTTGCACAAACTTACTCAAAAAGAGGTCCTTATAACATATTCACAAGGTGCCGTGGTCGAAAAATTGTTTAAACAATTTTTTAAACAAATCCACAAAAATAATTTTTTCACTTTGAACAATTTTTTTTTAGATAATTTTGGACATTCTGAACAAAAAAGGTCTCTTGTCAATTTTCTCTAAAATTGATTGTTGTCGAGTTATACGCGATTTAAAACCTGAAAAATGCGAAAATGGCCATATAACTCGACAAAAATCAATTTTAGAGAAAAATCTCAAGATACCTTTTTTGCTCAGAATAACCCAACTTATCTAAAAAATCGTTCGTAATGAAAAAATTATGTTTGTGAATTTGTTTAAAAAATTGTTTAAGGTGATACAGTAGCGATCAACAGGTAGCCAAAACGCGTTCCAAGATTGCGGCTGTAATTTTGAATATTTTTTCAAGATATTTGGCACACGTATCCGTAATATAATAAAGAATGGCGGTACAGAGCCCAATTTGAAAAATATATTAGGTAATATTTGAAAATTATTCTGTAATTAAATACAATATTAAAAAAACGAGCCTGTACCGCCATTAAGAAGAACAAAAAAATACACTTTCTTCAAATAAACTTTTTTATCCGATGCCTAGATATTGTGTCATTTTGGAACTACTAAAATGTTTTATTTCATTAGTCCAAAACAAAATTTAAATTTTTTAATTCGACAAAATATTTCCACGCACAGGCTGTGGTCTGTATTAATTCGAGAACCAAGAGAGACAGCTCCTTAACCGCCTTTCATTTTTTCTTAGAAAATAAACGATCTCTACACAAAGTACTTATAGGATAATACGCCGCCGTTATGAAATGATTGTAGGATGTTAAAATGACGAAGGATGTTTTACCCGGAAATCCGAATTTTATATACTTTTGTTATATTTAATACCCTAATAGCACACGACGTCCTTTGGACGTCCAAAATAGGTCAATTTTTGGTCCTAACGTCCATGGACCATAAACGGACGTCCTTTGGACGTCCGACGCTGGACGTACTAAATATGTACGTCCTTTGGACGTCCGGCGTTGGACGTCCGGCGTTGGACGTCCGGCGTTGGACGTCCTTCAGGTGGACTGTACGTCCTTTGAACGTCCGGCGTTGGACGTCCTTCGGGTGGACTAAATATGTACGTCCTTCGGACGTCCGGTGTTGGACGTCCTTCGGGTGGAATAAATATGAACGTCCTTTGGACGTCCGTACTCGGACGAAATACGGACCTTTTCCAATCGTCCATATTGGACATATTCTACCAATAAGGGGATTAAACAGCAAAATTATTTAATAAAATATTAACTTAATTATGTTAATAAAATAGTTTAAATGGAAAAGATTATAAATCATATTTAATTCAAAACTGTATATGTAGTTTAATATCTAATACATGTTTTTGTTTTTATGTAAAGTGTGAAAATCTGATCGGTAAATTATTCGTTATGTCCACTCTACATCAACAATAAATTGAACAAGAAATTGACTAAGTTATTCAAGGCCAAATTTGACGAGTACAAAATGTATGATTTGTAAAAGAAAGGAATTTGATGAAATAGAACAATTGGATATGTTTTATTTTGTCAAATTTCTTTATTTTCTGTTTATTCACGGCAAAATTGGAAGTAGAATTGTGTTTTGTATAAGCCAAATTTGACCTTGAATAACTTGTCGTCAATTTCTTGTTCAATTATTGTTGATGTAAAGTGGACTTTATAATGTTTTATTATTCCCGTTACCAAGATGATAGAAGTTTGGTGGTTAATTCTAATAAGCAAAAATATAATTTTTATCAATGTATCCTTACTACAGATGAATATTGAGAGCATCTTTTTGAAGTTGAGCGTACGTGTGCCCAAAATAGGTCCAGTTTTAGTCCTAATGCGGATGGACTATAAATGAACGTCCTTCGGACGTCCGACGTTGGACGTACTTACGTGTTGAATAAATATGAACGTCCTTTGGACGTCCATTGGACGTCCGTGCTCGGACGTCCGTTGGACATTGACATCGATCCGTGAGCGTCATCTGCAAAGAAGAAAATCACAAGCCAGGACAACCAATCCAAATAGTGAGTGTTTCAAACTTTTGTGTTGTGTTGTCAAAAGTTTATTTAATTATTTATGTTTTTCCTTACATACTTACATATTTTTTCAAGCTTTTTGGTATATTTTTCATATTTTTTACTATATTTCGATAAAAAAATTCTTCGCAGTTTTATCCTAATCAACATCATCATCATTCTATCCAAAAAGGCAAATCGCCAAAATCGCAATTTTATCATAATATGATATGTATATTTGCATTTTACCACATTTTTTCGATGTTTTGAAACATTTTTGTATATCTTTTGTGTATATATCTATATTTTGTATATCACCCCTCCTCGGGGTGAAACTCACCCCCCAAATTCACATACTAATTTGTAAGTACACATACTTTGTAAGTATGGAATAAAGGTTGCTTAATATTAATCAGTTTATCGAAGTCCGGACTTATTTTGAACGTTTTTCACCCCAGAGAAAGAGTGAAACTCACCCCAGGGCAATAGCACACATTGGCACAATATCACTTTTTTTCTTTGGCATGTTAGCTATGCGTATGCCAAATTTCATGTCAATCCTTTAAAATTTACAGCAAAAACCATCAAAGAATGTAGTAATACTTGTTTTCATGAAGTCGGTGATAGAGTTTGACAAATCTTTATGGTTGTTAAATATCTTTTAATTTGTGTATTCGATTTTTAAAGGTAGGTACTATATACGTCCATTTGGCACAATAAAAAATAACCTTCGACCGGTACATATTGCTTGTATCGATGCTCGGTGCATTGTTCAGTCATAAATTTTACCTGTCCCTATAGCGTCGGCCGTCGGGTCCTATTGTAAATTATTATAATAATAGTCCGTCTCGGTATTTTATTATTTCTGTCATAAGTATCTCTGTGGAAATGCAAATGCTGCTTGTAACATCCCAAAAACCAGCTCTACTATTAATTGTACTCGTATAAATAAGTGTATAATATGTACCTACCTACTTATTTATTGTATTCATTTATAGACCTGGATCCCGCGTAATAAAAAAAGTTGATTAACAGCAAGCTGAAAATTTGTTAATAGCTTCACGGTGTCTAGTCGGACAAACTTTGATGTACGGGAATACTGGAACCGGGGAAGTTTTAATTGTGGAACAGGTTAAAAACTTGGAACATCAGACTACCGAAAACGTTCCATGTATTTTGTCGGACAGAACTTCCAATTGATTTGTTACCATTTCATTAAACTCTTATGCAAAAATCAGACTGCGTACCAGTCTACTTTTATTCTCTTAATATTTTTACTTAAAAAAAGTGTACTACAATCATCTCGCTAAACTTAATATAACTGTTTTCGAGATAAACCCATTTTAAATCTGCGATATAACATAATTTTTTGCATAATATTGTAGTTAAATCCGAAAAATCAACTTAAAACCATAATAATAATTGTGCCAATTCTCATTTATGTCATTTATATTTTTGGAGATTTTATGGTTTATAAGTTATTTTTCGAGTTTAGCGAGACGAATGTAGTATATATTTTTTAAGTAATAATATTAAGAGAATAAAAGTTTTGATTCGAAAAGTATATGTAATGTAGAGTTCCCTCAGCGATGTGATATAATATTATTACAGTATAGCTCCCCGTGCATGACAAGCTTATGGAGGTAGCCCATATAGCCTAGGCTATAATATTATTAAAAAAATCACTTAGATGGGACAATGGCTTTAGGAAATTCGAGACATCAAAAATGGCCCATTTTTAAGGTGGTGCGTTAATTTCTTGGAGAAATGTAATTATAATTTAATGTAAATAATCTAATATCCAATAATTGTAAATTAATATAAGATGTAATATAAGTTCCTTAAAAAATATATTTTTTATTTCCCACAATACATTCTCCACAGGTATAAATATCGTCTCTAGACGTCCACCGAACGTCCTCCCAGGACGTTAGATGGATGATCGGCAGCAATACATTGGACCAAACTGGGACGTCCTATGAAGGCCCAATTGACGTCCACCGAACGTCCCTTCGGACGTTAGGTGGACCTCCATTGGGCGTTTGGCAACGTGGAATTTGGACCAAAATTGGACGTCCTGTTAAGGTCCAATTCACGTCCCCTAAGACGTCCGATTAAGATCCAATTTACTCCGATTAAGGTCCAATTTACGTCCAATTAAGGTCCCATTTACGTCCGATTAAGGTCCAATTTACGTCCGATTAAAGTCCAATTTACGTCCGATTAAGGTTCAATTTACGTCCGATTAAGGTCCAATTTACGTCCGATTAAGGTTCAATTTACGTCCGATTAAGGTCCAATTTACGTCCGATTAGGGTCCAATTTACGTCCCCTAGGACGTCCGATTAAGGTCCAATTTACGTCCGATTAAGATCCAATATATGTCCCCTCGGACATTAGATGGACGTCCAATGGACGTTCGGTAGCGCGACATTTGGACCAAAATAGGACGTATAAAGGACGTTCCTCGGACGAAAACGGACGTCCAATGGACGTCCCTAAAGTCCGTGAAGGACGTTCATTGGACGTCCTTGTGCTATTAGGGTAGGTACCTACCTATAATTCTGGTGATTTTTTAAATCCTCTATTGTTAAGAGAATTTACACCTTTAGCCAAAGTTTTACGATTTTCTAACGGAAATTAACAAGTTATTTTAAATACGCACCAATTATCGATGTTGAAAGGAGTTTTTCAAGTTATAAAAATATTTTGTCTGATCAAAGAATATGTTTCCTCGTAAAGAATTTGGAAAAACACATTGTAGTGAATTATAATCGAAGATATATTTATAGTGATATTGTTGTTTTATTTTAAATAGGTAACTATTGGTAGCAGTTTTTGTAAAAACTGTGAATAAATTGCATATATAAAAAATGATTTTATTTGAAAAATAATAAATAAGATTACTAAATAAGACAGAAAATTTGTGGTTTCCCGAAATGCGCATTTTTTGAATTTTTGTGCATGTCTTGCGCATATTTCGTAATTTTTTACCGCATATATATGCGAATATTTCATCAAAATTGATCGCATATAAATCCGCTCCCTAGTCGTTGTATTCTGTTGGCTGATTCCAATGATTTGAGCCGCCGTACGACACGTTGGGACCAATGGGAGTGAAGATACGTAACTAATACCTATCAAGAGGTTTACTCAAACTTCTTTTCTGTACTTATACCTACCACTCGGTATAAGTACAAAAAAGAAGTTTGTGTAAACCTTTGCACAACTGTGTAAATACTAAAGAAAAATCTAAAATATTAAAAAAAATAGTGGAATCCGTTAATCTGTTCTCGAAAAAATTAGCTATGAAAATGAGCATAATTTTCTATATCCCTAACTTTTGACGAGCAGTTTAGCTTAAATGGGGAAAAGCGGTAAGCTTAGACCAAACACCAGTAGGAGGCATTCAATTAATTGAGGAAAAAAATTAAATGGATAACAATATTCATTTCAGTTATAGAAAAGGCATTGCCCCGCTAGAATGGTTGAAATCACAAGTAACAATTAATAGTCCTACAAAAAAGACAGGCGCTTGAAAGTGATAAGACCATTGAACAATAAGCCTGCGAACTGCCTTTTAAACACATTCTTAAAAATAATCCATAACACAATTAAAAAAAGGTTTGTTAAGAAATTCTTTTATAGACTTCAGAAATTCAACAACTTCTCCTGATTATGTTTAAAAAACGTACGGAATGCACTAAATGAAAAAAAGAAGAAAAAGATTTATCATACCGTTATACTCTAATATATTCTTACGTTGAATATTTGATGCTTCCCTGTAGAGTATAAAACGGACAGTTGTGTTTTTCCCGTGAGCGGCCTTGTTTAGTCTTCTTTGTCGTTCTATTCGTTAAATCCTATCCTCTCAAGTCACAGCGTCAGAAAGCAGTGGGTATATGCAGTGAACGGGAGGCCTATGTCGAGCAGTGAACGTTGGGGCCCTTTCGCGTTTATCATATGTAGAGAAGTCGCTTGTCAAAAACTCGACGTATGTAATCGTATTCTATTTGTTAAATACTCTCACCTAATATGTCATACCATGTGTGTTAATCCATTTTATTTCTACAATTTTAAAGTGTTATTACATGCCGTCATTTTCATTTGTCTACACCATCTTATTCTGCCAGTTAAATCCCATCATTTCAGACGCTGTACGTCACGATTGAACCAATAGAACCGTAGATACAAGACTAAGGCCCTTTTGACATGATGCTGTAATTGATTTTCATACGTCATTGTATTATATTAGTCAAATCCAGTTATTTTAGGTGCTGTACGCCACGATTGGATCAATAGGAGCGAAGATACGTAAATAAGGCCCTTTTGACATATTGCTGTATTTGATTTTTCTGTGTCATTGTATTCTGTTCATTAAACCCTACCATTTGAGCTGCTGTACGTCACAATTGGACCAATAGGACTAGATATACATAACTAGGGCCCTTTTGACTTGTTGCTGTATTTGATTTTTCTGTGTCATTGTATTTTATTTGTCAAGTCCTATTATTTGAGATGCCGTACGTCACGATTGGTCTTATAGGACCGAAGATACGCGACTAAGGCCCTTTTGACATGAGGTTGTATTTGATTTTTCTCTCATTGTATTCTGTTTGTCAAATCCTATCATTTGAGGTGCTATACATCACGATTGGACCAACAGGACCGAAGATACATAACTAAGGCCCTTTTGACATATTGCTTGTTTGATTTTTCTGTGTCATTGTCGTCTATGATGTCTAAGGCATATCTCTGATATGCCCTATTTTTAAATTGGACTTCGTAAGTCCTAGGTTTTCACCCACAAGCTTTTATTTGACACCTCATTTGTCATTCTACCCGGTATAATGGCGGAGGAGTTATATTGGCGGTCGTACGGACCGACAGAAAGAGTACCCAGCTCAAATATCTCACCTTTAGTACCATCCTTGGATTATAAGCTTTCATTTGACACCTCATTTATTATTATAGCTGGTATAATGATAGAGGAGTTACATTCGCGGTCGGACGGACCCACCGACAGACCGCCTAGGTCAAATATCTCACCTTTAGTACCATCCTTGTATTACCAGCTTACATTTGACACCTTATTTGTCATTCTACCTGGTATAATGACGGAGAAGTTATATTCGCGGTCGTACGGACCGACAGAAAGATTGTCTAGGCCAAATATCTCACTTTTAGTACCATCCTTGGATTATAAGCTTTCATTTGACACCTTATTTATCATTCTACTTGGTATAAAGACGCAGAAGTTATAGTCGCGGTCGTACGGACCGGCGGAAAGACAGCTTAGGTCAAATCGCTCACCTGTAGTGCCATCATTGGATTATCAGCTTTCATTTGACACCTCATTTGTCATTCTACTTGGTATAAAGACGCAGAAGTTATAGTCGCGGTCGTACGGACCGGCGGAAAGACAGCCTAGGTCAAATCGCTCACCTGTAGTACTATCATTGGATTATCAGCTTTCATTTGACACCTCATTTGTCATTCTACCTGGTATAACGACGGCGGGGTTATATGCGCGGTCGTACGGACCGACGGAAAGACAGCCTGGGTCAAATATCTCACCTTTAGTACCATCCTTGGAATATAAGCTTTCATTTGACACCTCATTTGTCATTCTACCTGGTATAATGACGGAGAAGTTATATTCGCGGTCGTACGGACCGACAGAAAGATTGCCTAGGCCAAATATCTCACCTTTAGTACCATCCTTGGATTATAAGCTTTCATTTGACACCTCATTTATCATTCTACCTGGTATAATGATTGAGGAGTTATACTCGCGGTCGGACGGACCGACGGACAGACCATGTAGGTCAAATATCTCACCTTTAGTACCATCCTTGGAATACCAGCCTTCATTTGACACCTCATTTCTCATTCTACATGGTATAATGACGGAGGAGTTATATTCCCGGTCGTACGGACCGTCGGAAAGACAGCCTAGGTCAAATATCTCACCTTTATTACCATCCTTGGAATATAAGCTTTCATTTGACACCTCATTTGTCATTCTACCTGGTATAATGATGGAGGAGTTATATTGGCGGTCGGAGGGACCGGCGCACAGATCGCCTAAGTTAAATATCTCACCTTTAGTACCATCCTTGTATTATAAGCTTTCTTTTGACACCTCATTTGTCATTCTACCTGGTATAATGACGAAGGGGTTATATTCGCGGTCGGAGGGACCGACGGAAAGACAGCCTAGGTAAAATATCTCACCTTTAGTACCATCCTAGGATTATCAGCTTTCATTTGACACCTCATTTGTCATTCTACCTGGTATAATGACGGATAAGTTATATTCGCGGTCGGAGGGACCGAGTCACAGACCGCCTAAGTCAAATATCTCACCTTTAGTACCATCCTTGTATTATAAGCTTTCTTTTGACACCTCATTTGTCATTCTACCTGGTATAATGACGGAGGAGTTATATTTGCGGTCGGAGGGACCGACGGAAAGACAGCCTAGGTCAAATATCTCACCGTTAGTACCATCCTTGGATTATATGCTTTCATTTGACACCTCATTTGTCATTCTACCTGGTATAATGATGGAGGAGTTATATTCGCGGTCGTAAAGACCGACGGACAGACCGCCAAGGTCAAATATCTCACCTTTAGTACCATCCTTGGATTATCAGCTTTCATTTGATACCTCATTTGTCATTCTAGCTGGTATATTGACGGAGGAGTTGTGGTTACAGACAGACGGACAGACGGACGTGGATAATACAAAGTTTTCACATTTTTTCAAAATTGAGTGAAAGCAATAAAACATGATGCCAGACTGATTTCTTTATGAAAATAATATATACATTCTCAAATTGTCTATTTTTCGTTGTGAATAATATTGTATTCAACAGTGATGCCAAATTTCTGATGCCAAAATGATTGATAATGAAAGTGGGATATACGTTTTCATGTATATAACGGCAGCGACAAAACGGTAAAACACTGAACTAAATGTATATAATATTTTCACTGTACGATCATTTTGGACTCAAACATTTTATGGAATAAACTTATATAACTTAGTAAGAGGTAAACAAGGAAAGCTGATATATTAAAGTAACATCAAGGAATCAAATCTCTAACTACCGAGCTGATTAGACTTCTGGTAGCAAGTACAGGAATAAAGTTATTAAGGTAGTGTAAAGTGGCATCGATATACAGATGCCACTTTGCAAGACGATGCAAAATCGATGGTAAATGCATAATGTATCGATGCCAAATTGATAGTAGGATGTATATATATATATATATATATATATATATATATATATATATATATATATATATATATATATATATATATATATTATATATATATATATACATACCAATCGGACAATTAGAAGCCCGGAACACTTAACAGACAACCCACAGCCCGGGTGAAATATTCATCTTATAGGAGTGTATTTTCTATTAAAATGATCAGGGTAACGAGTTTATCAAGAGCAACCTGAGAGGGGAAATAATTTCTTTCATTTATTTTTTTATATGTACTATATAGACTATTAGTAGCCCGGAGTATAATCCAGCAAATCGAAGCCCAAATGTGTAAAAAAGTATACTTAATACATTTTAGGAAGCCCTGCTGTGTTGCCAGGTTACTTTACGACCCGGGCTTTGAATTGACTGTGTGTTCTTTACATAGGATCACGCATTATATGTTTTTGTTGGTTCTTTAGTTTATAGCATGGACTCCTAATGAGTGTTGGTCAAGTCCTTTGGAAGTTGAAATTCACAACAGTTACAAGTCAAATGTGACTAAAATGGAATTAGACCATTTTGAATTTCCACTCTTCAATTATTGTTTAAGGCCATCGGTACATAATTCGCAAATATTTTACGGCTATCCGTACTTTTTCTGTCTTTACACGGCAAATTACGTGTATTAAAATTCACACTGGTATGGATATGTAAACATTACTAGAATGTCATTCTACTTGACAATGTCATGATTAACTTTAAAGCGATGGTTTTTAAATGTTCTTGGATAACTGCTATTTGTATAATTGCAAATTATTAATTCAGTTAATAAATGTGATAATTTTTTCACTAACTATGTATTCACTGATTGTAATAATTTATATGTACAACAAAAACTAATACTCAATCGAGAAAAGAGGAAAAATGTTAAAGTGATTTTTTAATAATATATTGTTACTATGGAACGCTTACAATTTTGAACATCTTCAACAACAAAATACTTGGATCACAGAATATATTATCCTGATGTATTCTCTGCTTGGACCTTCCACAAATAATACACAATAAACAACTTTTTATTAAGTTCACGTCTTAAATCAATTATTCGTCAAATACACTATCTGTATATCAATATTATTTAATCAACAACTCAAAATATTCCTGATGCCATGTCAAATATTTAAAATTGTCACTGATTGTCGCTGTCTGACTAACAATATGCTGACAATATTCTATTCGACTGAGTGCGTTGTAAGACAAAGATAGATTTGGAAAATATTACCACGGACATTGCGTTTATTTTTTTCGAATCCTGAAAAAACCAATAAATATTTTTGAAAAATTTAAACGCAGAATGAAAGACGGAATTATTGCCGAGGGCCGAAAGTCCCTTAGAATAAATAAAAAGTTTATTTTGAATGAGATATTTGAAATTAAAAATCACACTAAATTTTCTCTTAGTTTTTCACCCCTGTAACTTATTAAAATAAACATTATAGAAGTTCTCAGGGACTTTCTGCCCTCGCTAATAACGTAATCTTTCATTCTGCGTTTAAATTTTTCAAAAATACTTATTAGTTTTTTCAGGATTCGAAAAAAAATGAATTCCCATTTGAAGAGCATTGCAGCCAAAAATAATACCCATCTTCTTAATGGTCAACAAACTCACTCCCAATGTTAATTTGTATTATTTGTGATTAACTTCAATGGATTAATCTGTAAAGCCATGAGAAACAAAAAGTTTGGGAACGACTGGTAATAGGATCAAATGCATATTGAAAAGTCTGAAAATGTGATAAAATGGTTTATTAATTTAACACATCTTATTAAAAAAAAAGGTTATATTCGGTAGAACAAACATGTGTGTAAAAATAGAAATAAACTAAAGAAAAAGTAAAATATCTTATTACATAACTATTAAAGAAAAATGCATTCGGTTAAACTAATAAACATTTCTAATTTAAAATGAAAAATGGTAAAATGGGTCATTTTGCTCTAAAAGTATTATACACTTTAGTATTAGACATAAGTCTTTATTTTCAGCCAGTCTTTATTCTTTGGAAAGTCCTTATATTTAGGGATCCATTCTGCACACTCGCCTGTTTTGGACGCAATTTTCTTCTGAATATGATCCTTAAAATAATCACATACTAGTGACTTTTCTGCCTTAGACCACCGTTCACGCCCAGCGTTACTTTTCTTTTCTACAAAAAAATTGATTATAGTTCTACATGTTTTTTATAGTGTGTTCATCAACATTATTTTATTTCGAAAAATAATTCAAAAAATCTGTCGAGTTTTACTTTTATTGTAACAATCGTTTACTTATTTTATAAAACACCTTGTATATTGTGAACATATTAAATAGCACTTCCTTTGTATATTGTGCCAATGTGTGCTTTTGACCTGTGGGTGAGTTTCACCTCTTCTCGGGGGTGAAAAATATACGTAAGTCCAGAAATGGATAAACTGACTAATTATAAGTAACTTTTGTTCTATTCTATAGCATTTTTTCACGAAGGTAATACTTTTCGAGTTATGTGCGAGAAAACAATATGTTCACTGTTCAACAAAAAAAAAAAACATTTTTAGACGGTTTTTTGCAAATAACTTAAAAATGAAGTATTTTATCGAAAAAACATTCTTAGTAAAAATATAGCTTATAAATAATTGAAAAAAATGGTCTATGAAAGTATGAACTCTCTAGACTCTAGACCCAGTAGAAGCAAAGTTGTAGGTAATGAAAAATTGGTTCATATTCGTCAAATGTCAAAGCGAATATTTCAACGTGAAATAACCAAAAAATGATGCACTTCTTGGGGAAACTCCATTATAGCTTTTTAAAGTGTTTAAATAACTATATCAAAATAAATGAAGACACAAGTGCATGAAGGGTCTATGTCACACTTTTAAGTTATTGAGAAAAATGATGTTAAAATTTTTATACTAGAATTTTTTTACTATAAGATCAAAATATACTAAATTTATAGAATATGTAGTCCTAAAACTAATATATTTGTTAAAAATATTTAAAATAATAATTTATTATATATTTTTATACAGTGATGGGCGTACTTTTAACCGGCAAAATAGCGCAAAAGATGAAAAACATATTAAGTTGTGAGATAAAAAGAGACGAACACTAATGGAGGTGTTAAATTTAGCGATAGTAACTTATAGATTGACATTATATTGATTAATTATTTATATGGGAAATAAGCCACAATTAAAATGAAAAAAATTATTTTATTAACGTTTCGACGCCCAAATCGGGTGCCGTTGTCAAAATACAAAATATTACTAGAATAAACAAAAGTGTTGTTGCTAAGCAAAAAAAAAAATTCTTCTAATAATTTATTTAATCTGACTCATTTATATTGGCATGTCATACATATATTATACATTTTAAAGTAGAAGAAAGACTTTAAAATGATATTGCCAATATTTATGAGTTGCGTTCCTGGGACGACTTACTGAAAGATAGTTCATTCGATTACATGAAATCAACCCTAACTCAAGAACATCCGTCACAAAAAAATTATAGCATGTGATCTGTCTTTAAAAAGACAACCAAATGCAACGACAGTAAAATTCTCGCGTTAGAGACTTCATAGTAAATCACAAGGGAAAACCAGGAAAAAACCTTGTGATACTATCCCGACATCGTAAGTATTTGGTCTTACATTTAATTTACTCTCAAAAAATAATACCAAATTCTGACTTGTAACAGGTTTAAATTATAAATATATTAATAATACTAGATATATAAGTAATATGTACTAAAATATAAAATATGTACTAGCTCGATATTATTGACTTACCAATCTTGGTATTTTATTTCTATTGACTTCCAAGTAATATAATCTCCCATATAAATAATTAATCATAAAAATGCCACAAGGAAATTATATTGATTGTTTCCCACCTTTAAACGTATCGGACGAGTTTGAGAAATGCCACTGTCACAGTTACAGTTTTAGTTGACATACTCCTCTGATACGTGTAAAGGTGGGAAACAATCAATACAATGTAAATGTATAGGTTAATATCGCTAAATATCCCAGCTCGACTAGTTTTATTTTTTTTTATCTCACAATTTAGTATTGTCCATTTTTTGCGCTATTTTGCCGGATATTAGCGCGCTCATCACTGTATATATGTACATTGTGTACATAGGTCCTTTATGCACTTACATTTAAAAATTTACTGTGTACATAGATCCTTTACACTCTAGAAAATATTAATTTTAAAACGTGTTTGACTTGTTTGAAAGATCTCTAGGTTCGAACAACGTACTTTAACATAAAAAACATATTTTGAAAAAATTGTCACATACACCCTTCATGAACTTGTGTCTTCAAATATAATTATAAAATAGAAAAATAAACCTTATTCTTATTGTATTTTTAATTTATTGCAATTTTCTGTTTGCATTATATTCATAGATAAAAATAGTAATTAATTTATTTAATTAAATTGTCAATATTAACTAATGTATTTATAGAAGACGTTTAATTATTTGTTTTGATTTTTTAAATAATTGAAATAAAAATTATATATTAACAAGATGCCTAGTTGCTACTAGCAACTACTTACTTATATAAAATCTCATTACCAGTTTACCATTTCACCGTTTATTTTTTTAATATTAACATAATAGTAAATTTAAGATTTTGTTCACAGTGAATATTTCACACGTAGTGAATTTTTGATCAATTCTAAAAAAATGTCCGTACCTCATTTTCATTATTGCCGTTTTGATTGGCATTTATTTTGGCCATCGCTACCATTCTTTGAGATCGCTTCATCTCGTTATGCCGGCACAACCTATTCATTAGAAGGTGACATTAAACAAATGATCTAAGATATTTATCGAGAAAAATGAAAACATGTTGTGTTACTACGTAACAGATTTAGGGCTTCGTAAAGTGCGTACAGCATATATATGGGTCTGGGTAATATATCCGGTTTATATACCGGCTAGAACAGAGGCTTGCGCAACAAATGCATACCGAATTTTATTCGAATATTCTAATACATTATATTTACAAAAAACTTGTTATTTTCGGATCTCAAAAATGAAAAAAGAATTTGCTACAGCTACAGACAAGAAAGTTTATTTTTCGATAAACAATAACCCTTAAATAAATAAAAAAAACCGCAAATACCTTGCATAAGCCAGTGGTCCGCGCTTAGTTAATATATTTTTTATTACACTGGTTTTAAAGAACTAGAAAAAGAGATTTTAAAACTGCTTGCCTTAAAATAAAATCATTTGTTGATTCCAGAAATGCCATTAGTTTAATTGAACCAGATTGGGTGCTTGAGCCATAATAATAATTATAGTTGTAAAAACATACGTTTTATAGTTAAAAGCTAGTTTCTATTTTGTAATGAAGATGTTGATCATGCAAATCGTCCAGATTTTTAGCTTTTTAGCCGCTACATCAAAAAATAAATTAAAAAGTCAAATTTGTCAAAACTATATGACTGAAAAAAAAATAAAACGATAGTGCTTAATTTTCACTTATTTTTGAAAGAATTCAATTACAAATATTTTCAACTTATTTTCAAAAACATCGATGAAGATTCGGGTATGTTTCGGGTGTTTTCTTCAAAAGATATGTACATTTATGAAGTAAATATAAAAAATTAGCTTAACTTTTAACTTAAGTGCACTTATGTTAGCACTCCTACACATTAATCTGAAACCTCATGTTTAAGTGAGTTTATCCTCCGGTTGACCTAACTAAAATATTCTGTTTACGATCTCTAATTACATTAATCTTGATATAAAAAAAGCAAATGAAATATTTTTGAATTTTTAATATAATTTTTCTATTCTACTGTCATAAATTTGAAAGAAAACGGGGACCTTCTCCAACAAAGCTTGTCCAATTCGGATTTTACCAGCCTCTACAACACAAAATAGGACCTATATTTGTTATCCTTTTAAAAATAGTACTTGTTTGTATAAATATGTGCAAGTACTGTGATATAAATCCATGAATCGATCTTAGAAAAAGTAGTTTTAAAACCTGTGGATTTAATCTTGTCGAGTTAACCAGTCTGATTTTCACTTAAACTGTGGTAGCAAATTTTGCAATAGTTATGCAGGTATACTTAAATTAGTTGGGCTATGAGATGTAATTAATTATAAATTTCGACTGTAAAGCGGAGTCATAGGGGTGGTTTATGTGAAATTTATTGAATTTATCTATTTAAAAAATATACTCACCTCACTTCCATTTGTCCTGATTTCATCTTCATGACATTCATTTACCATTGCTACTATTCATTGCGAACGCTTCATTGGGGACGCGTAAGGCCCGCACAACGTATTCAATCAAACACAATGTATAATCACAGATTTGTTATCTTTAAGATGAAAATTTAAAACATATGATATTGCGATGTTGCCTTTTTTAGGGCTTCGTAAAATGCTTACAACATAAATCTGTATAAAAACATATACACCGACTACAACAGCGACTCCGCGGCAAAAGCTTGCACTAAATGGTGTATATATAGATATAAATTCCATCATTATGAAGCCCGAAAAATTGCAGGTTTTCTAGTATTTACTCATTATATATGCTAACTTTGGGCAACTTAAAGACGGCAAGCTATTAGTAGCCCCCCAATACATGTGTGTGTTCGACCAGCTCCTTCCCCTTCCCCCTGTAAGTCTAGTAACGACAAGAAAACCATACGAAGCCCAAAATCGGGCTTCGAAAAGGCTGGAGGGCTGTGAATAAGCCGTAGAATGTTCACATTTTGGCTTCCTATTGCTGGTTAATATGTATATATATATTTATATATATATATATATATATATATATATATATATATATATATATATATATATATATAAACAAACAAAAGATGTAGATCTTTGAAACACACTCAGTGATCAAAAGATCCACAGGTACTGGTTTGGACGACCACTCGTACGAAAACAAACAAATGAAATAGAGAATGCGGAAAAATCCCCTTACGAACAATTCACACATCCACTACTTCGGGCTGGGAAAATTTTTTTTTTTTCAACCCCATAGAGGTTGAAGAGGGCGAAACACATTTTTAAGAGCTGGTGTTTGGATCTTCGATTCTATTCAAAAAATTTTTCCCAGCCCGAAGTAGTGGATGTGTGAATTGTTCGTAAGGGGATTTTTCCGCATTCTCTATTTCATTTGTTTATATATATATATATATATATATATATATATATATATATATATATATATATATATATATATATATATATATATATTGTTATAAATCACCTAGCACAGGTGTAAGTAGATGGAGTAAGTCAGACTAATAAGGAATCTGACAGATATATTTGTCAATTTAGAAGTTTTGTCATAATAATTGTTTTTGTCACGTTTGAATTTTGGAGGACTTATTTTTGTACTTTAGTTTATTAGGAATTTTAATAAACTTGTTAAAACAGAGTAACAATTCTCTTTATCCCTGAACCCATCTAGAATTGCAACAATTGGTGTCAGAAGTAAAGTGGGATTAAGAGAATTTATATGGTGAAAACAAGAAGCGAGACGATGGAAGAAATTAGAGACATGATTGCCGCCATGGAAAAACGTCGGCAGGAAGAAAAAGAAAATGAAGACAAACGTCGGCAGGAAGAAAAAGAAACAGAAAATTTACGTCGTCTAGAAGACAGAGAGTTGCTCGTGACACTTATCTCAAAAATAGAGACTTCAAAAGTGAGTACAGAAGATATGAAAAAAGAAATCGAAGAGACAAAAGAATATATGAAAAAAGAAATCGCAGAGACAAAAGAAGATATGAAAAAAGAAATCGAAGAGACAAAAGAAGACATGATTAAAAAGATTGAAGTAACAAGAGGCCTAGTAGAAAAAAGGCACGATGAGGTAACGAGAACTCTTGAGAATATCCGCCTAGAGGTTGAAAAGTCCCAGAAACTGAGAGTTGAAGGTAAACCAGAAGTGATTTGTTCCCCTGTCAACGGAATAATTAAGCCTCCTACATTTGACGGCGAGATATCCTGGCCAGTGTATAGAAGACAATTCGAAGCTGCTGCACAGAATAATGGATGGACAAATGAACAGAAGGCAACTGCTCTCATATTAGCACTTCGAGGTAAGGCTGTAGAAATCCTCCAAAACATTCCAGAGGACGCACAAAAGAAATATGAGACTGTCGTATCGGCTCTAGAACTAAGATACGGCAGCCAATATTTGAAGCAAGTATACCAGAGCCAACTAAAAGTGCGTATCCAAGGCTCCAACGAATCTGTGCAAGAAGAATACGGAGCAGAAGTAGAAAAGATGGCACGACTCGCTTGGCCCGAAGCCCCTGAAGAGTTTCTACACCAGTTTACCATCCAATGTTTCCTTGATGGCCTGCGAGATGTAGACCTCCAGCAAACATTACGACTAGGAAGAGGACGCTACCAAATATTGAAGGACGCTATTGTCGCAGCATTGGAGTACGAAGCCGTGAAGAATGTGTCCCGCCATCAACGCAAAGTCCATCAAATAAGAGGTGTTGCTGAAGTGGAAGAAGGCGATCTAAATACGTTGTCCCAGGTGTTGGCCGCCCAATTCGAGAAATATCTTGGCCCAATAGCTGAATCTTTGAAGCAAAAACGTCAGGGGTGCCCAAAGTGTTATTTTTGTGGATTGATAGGCCACCTTCAACGTGATTGCAGACAACGTACAAGATCAGAGGACAGTAGGCAAGCTCCACAATATCAACGCAATTCGGAAAACTAAAAGAAGTCAACGTCAAGGGGCGCACGTTGGCTGACCTGTCCCAAGCTCCCAGATTCTCAATATCCACAATAAGACGAAGTAGTGACAGCTTAGTTGCCGATGGACTTCTCAATGGCGACAGATGCAGTTTTACCATCGATACTGGGGCAACTAGGTCAGTTATGAGTAAACGTTTACTGGACCAGTCATCTACACGAATAATATCGAAATCTCCCATACTAGAGACAGCGACAGGCGAAAACATTACTGTTTATGGGGACAGTTGCGTAAAAATCGAGCTGGGACACATCGAGATAGAAGTAGTGGTCCTAGTAGCCGACATCGTAGACGAGTTCATCCTAGGTGTCGACATTATGTCCGAACATGGGTTTATTGTAGATGTCAGACACAGGACCTTAGTCGTCGGCAATGAAGAAATTCTACTGTCATCCTCCAGAAAGCAGCACAATGGGCTAAAGATGTTAGTAGCAAAAGACACGAAGATCCCTCCTAACAGTGAAAAGATAGTGGTTGCACAAATTGATGCATCTGGTGGCTTGGGAGCCATGTTATTAGAACCAGACGAGCAGATTCACGAGGGCGTCATTGTGGCCAGATGTTTGGTAGATGGGGATAAGCAGACCGTTCCAGTAAGGGTGGCCAACCTGAATGGCAATAAAATTACTTTCAAAAAGGGCCAAGTGCTTGGAATATGCGAGCCAGTTGTAAGAGTGACCAGAATAGAAGAAAACGTGCCAACAGCTAGCAGTACACACCAACTCTCCACTGAAATTTTGGAAAATCTTAAGAAGTCATGGGGACATCTATCTGAAGATGAATACCAAAAAGCAGAAGAGTTCATCAACAACGAAAGTGACATATTCTTTAAAGGAGAAATAACTGGCCGCACTGACTTAGTCCAACATCGGATTAACACTGACAACTCCAAGCCCATAAGACAGGCACCAAGACGTCTTCCATTTGCAAAACAAAAAGAAGCTTTTGCCATCCTTGAAGATATGCGAAAGGAGAATGTCATCGAAGAGTCGAGTAGCCCCTGGTCTTCTCCAGTGGTGTTGGTAACCAAGAAAGATGGCTCAACGCGGTTCTGTGTCGACTACAGGAGGCTGAATAGCGTTACCAAGAAGGACAGCTATCCACTACCCCGTATTGATGATACACTTAGTGCCTTGGCTGAGTCGAAATGGTTTTCCACTATGGACCTCAAAAGCGGTTATTGGCAAGTTGCAGTACACCCTGAAGACAGAGAGAAGACCGCATTTTCTGCTGGAAATGGGCTCTACTAATTCAAAGTGATGCCATTCGGATTGTGTAATGCACCTGCCACGTTTGAACGTTTAATGGAGCTAGTACTTAGAGGACTTACATGGAAAATCTGTCTGGTATACCTCGACGACATTATGGTCATCGGAAAAGATTTCGACGAACATCTTGCCAATTTGAAAGAAGTTTTCACCAGACTAAGGAACGCTCACCTACAAGTAAATGCCAAAAAGTGCGAGCTCTTCCAAGAAAAAGTTAGTTTCCTTGGACATGTAATTTCATCCTCAGGAATTGCAGCAGATCAGGCGAAAATAAAAGCAGTACAGGAATGGCCCACACCAAGAAAGAAACACGATATCCGAAGCTTCCTTGGTCTTTGCAGTTACTATCGTCGCTTCGTGAAAGATTTTGGTAAGATTGCCAAACCTCTCCATAATCTGACTGAGAGAAAACTGTCATTTGACTGGACACCAGAGTGCCAGCTTGCCTTCACCACACTCAAGCATAAATTGACTACGGCTCCAATCCTGGCATATCCGAAAGAACAGGGTCTTTTCGTGCTTGATACAGATGCTTCTCAAAATGGTATCGGGGCGGTGCTTTCCCAAGTACAAGAGGGCGAGGAACGCGTCATAGGATACTTCAGCAAAACTTTGGGAAAAGCAGAAAGAAACTACTGTGTCACCAGAAAGGAGTTATTGGCAGTCGTCAAAGCAGTAGAACACTACCATTCGTTCCTCTATGGCAGAAAATTCTTGATAAGAACCGATCATTCTGCCTTGCAATGGCTTCTCAATTTCAAGACACCTGAAGGTCAGATAGCTCGGTGGCTGGAGAAACTACAGACTTATGATTTTGAAATTCGTCACAGAGCGGGAAGAAGTCATGGGAATGCCGACGGTCTCTCGAGAAGACCATGCAACGGGAGGAACTGTCGATTCTGCGACCGCCAAGAAGAACGAGATGGCCAGATTCTACAGTTGAGAACCATAGAGGATAGAAATGACGAAGAAACTCTAGAAAACCTTCAGGCTGAACAAAAGGAAGATACAGATCTAAAAATAGTTCGGGAGTGGCTGGACCACGGAGCTAGACCACAGTGGCAGGAGATTGCAAAATATGGGCAAGCAGTTAAGGGCTATTGGCTTCAGTGGGACTCCCTGTGTCTACGAGATGACATCATCACTCGTAAATGGGAGAGTCCAGATGGAACAAGAACAGTGCCCCAAGTTGTTCTCCCAAGGTCATGTGTTAAGGACGTGCTTGCAGAACTTCACGATAGTCGCTCCGGCGGGCATTTTGGAATCAATAGGACTCTGGCCAGAGTCCGTGAGAGATATTATTGGGTTCATTGTCGGCAAGATGTGGAAGAATGGTGTAAACGATGTGACCTGTGTGCATCCAAGAAAGGACCCAAAACAAGACTTAGGGGAAAACTCCAACAATATATTACTGGAACTCCATGGGAACGAGTTGCTGTAGACATTTTGGGACCATTTCCAGAGACAGCATCAGGAAACAAATATTTGATGGTTGCTATGGATTATTTTTCCAAATGGCCTGAAGTAGTTGCACTACCCAACCAAGAAGCAGTCACAGTTGGTGAAGCCCTGCTGGAGAATGTCGTTTCCCGACATGGTGTTCCACTTCTGCTTCATTCTGACCAGGGGCGCAACTTCGAATCGGCAGTTTGGAAGACCATGATGGCTTTGTTAGGAATTAAGAAGACCAGAACAACACCGCTCCATCCTCAATCCGACGGCATGGTAGAAAGACATAACCGGACCATCAACAACTACCTGTCCCTGTTTGTAGACGAAAACCAGAGAGACTGGGACAAACTGGTGCCTCTGTTTCTGCTAGCATACCGAAGTTCCCAACATGATGCAACTGGTTACACTCCAGCAATGCTGTTAACTGGTCGAGAGATGAGGCTTCCCATCGATCTCCTACATAGTAATGTACCAGACGGAGAGGCGGGTCAAGAGACACTTCCCGAGTATGTCAGCGGTCTAAAGGATCGACTGGTTAAGGTCCACGATTTCGCCAGAAACAAGCTACAACTCACCAGTGACCGGATGAAGGTTAGGTTCGATAAGAAATCCACACCTGTTAGTTTCAAGGAAGGTGATGCAGTTTGGCTCTACCAACCAACGAGAAGGAAAGGTCTAAGTCCCAAGTTGCAGCGGCCCTGGGAGGGACCGTACCTGGTCATTAAGAAGATAAACGACCTTGTGTATAGGGTGCAACTGACGCCACGAAGTAAGCCGAAGGTCGTCCACCTAGAGAGACTGTGTCCTTATGAAGGGCAGAATCCACCGACCTGGTCCATTTAGGTACTGTTCGGGGCGAACAGCCTGAAAGAAGGGGGCGGTGTTATAAATCACCTAGCACAGGTGTAAGTAGATGGAGTAAGTCAGACTAATAAGGAATCTGACAGATATATTTGTCAATTTAGAAGTTTTGTCATAATAATTGTTTTTGTCACGTTTGAATTTTGGAGGACTTATTTTTGTACTTTAGTTTATTAGGAATTTTAATAAACTTGTTAAAACAGAGTAACAATTCTCTTTATCCCTGAACCCATCTAGAATTGCAACAATATATATATATATATATATATATATATATATATATATATATATATATATATTATATATAATAAATATATAAATATATAATAAATATATATATTATATATATCTGATATTTATATATATTTTCTGATATTTTGACATATTTTCTGTGTCTTTCTAATACCTCGTAACCCCAAAATCACGATTGTTCAGGAGACAAAAAAAACTATTTATATTCATACTCTCACCAATGGGATAAGCGCTATTAGAAATCCATTTAATAATATAAGTAGTGAAGTATGGCTTACAAGGTTTTTTGAACATGCGAGTTTAGCTTTACATTATAAAAATCTACAAAAACGCATTTTCTAATTTTTGTGGGTTACGAGGTAATAGAACGACACCTTAGACGATATAGCATATTAGTGACGTCATCCATCTGAGCATGATGACGTAATCAATGATTTTTTAAAATAAAAATAGGGGTAGTGTCTAGACTATTTGAAAGGCTATCTAATTCTCTATTCAGTAATATAAACATTTACATGATTATTGATACAGGGTGTCCAAATTTTTTTTTTAATTTAATTATTTGACAAAAAAAGAAGACTGTATGTAATATATTCATTTCAAAATACATTTTACTGCTGTCAAAAATCAAAAAAAAAATGTTTATTTCACAAATAACATGGCTTTCCGATAAAATTAAATTTTCAAATTTCCAAGAGGCATTTGGTTGGCGAGACGTGAATTGAACACTGAATTTAATCGAAAAGCAATGTTTATTTGTAAAATAATTTTTTTTTTCTCTTTTTGGGTAAGAGTAAAATGTATGTATTTTGAATTAAATAAATCACATATATTGTTCTTTTTTTGTCAAATAATTTAATTATAAAAGTTTCTTGTACGATACGTTTTTATATAATAATTATGCAAATATTTATGTAATGAAACTACATATACTTTCATCATTATAATATTGCTGTGCTCCAAGGCGTCATCTCAAATTGGAATTTCAAATTGGAACACAGTCAGCCGACGTTAGAAATTCGGAACACACTCCTGGCCCGCCGAGCCGTCACCAGCTGTGGAGAGATTGATCGACGTCTGAGAAAGTATTTATGAAACTTTTATTTTCACTTATTTGTAGAAATAATCATAGATTGGGAATATTGCAACCCCGGACTGGGCCGGTGGCCCACTGGCCCGCGGGCCGGTGCGCCTTTTGCCTTCATTAGTATATATCCATTAAAAAAATTAAACGCCGGAAAAAAAATTTTTTTATCCTGTACACAAAGACTAGGTGGCAACCATTCCCCTAAAAACTGTTTTTACGAAGAAACAGAAACTGCCATAGAAACCTATATAATGAAGCCAGTGGGTACGACAAAGTATAACTTTTACCAGGTATCAGATAATCAAATAGCACAGATTCGACGCGCGGCGTCCTCGAAGACAATTTTTACGATTCGGGCTCCTTTCGTAGGTATCAATAATTTTCGCTGTTTCTGTTATAATAAATAGCTTAGATACGACTCGCGGCGCCCTTTAAGTCCATTTTTAGATTCCTTTGCCTTTTGTAGGTATCAATATTAGCTGTCTCTGTTATAATAAATAGCTTAGATACGACGCACGGGGCCCTCGAAGATAATTTTTACGATTCGGGCGCCTTTCGTGGGTATCAATTTCCGCTGTTTCTGTTATAATAGATAAAGTTCCTCCTTTTATACTATATGGAGTCTCAAATTTACTAGGTCTTCTAACATTAATTCGCTCATCTACGTCAGATTTTGCTTACAAATTGCTATCAGAAAACAAAATAAAAATCCAGACCACTACTATTGACAATTACAAAACAATCAAAAAGCTGCTGGACGACAATAAAATCGTACCTATAAACTACCACAAGAAAAATCGTACAAAGTAGTTTTACGAAACATACACCACAGCACAGACACAAAAGACATAGCAGCATTAGCAGAAGAAGGTCATAAGGTAAAACAAATAATGAATGTCGATGATAAACAAACAAAATCACCCAAAAACTTGCTCTTTATTGACATTGAGAGAAATCGAAATAACGGTGATATCTTTAAAATCTCAAAACTGTTAAATGCAGTTGTTAGATTCGAAACACCCCACAAAAAGCAAACTATAGTGCAATTTAAACGATGCCAAAGATATGGACATGCAAGAAACCAATGCACTCAACAATTTCGCTGCGTGAAATGCGCTGAGCATCACGACTACCGTACCTGCAAAAAGAAAAAAGAGGATGGCAATCCAGCAAAATGTGCATTATGTGGAGGAGCATATCCTGCAAATTATAAAGGTTGTCAGGTAGACCTTGAAATTTTAAAAAGAAGATATCCCTCCAGTAATGGTGTGGCTGTACAAAATCAAGTGACAAGACCAAAAGTACAAGAAAAAGAATCACAAAACACTATAAGCAGCTCACACGCTCCAGTAGAGGTGAAAACATATGCACAAGCAGCTTCAAATCAAAATCAAGTTCAAAATATAAACAGGGTAGAGTTATTACCGCAGTCAACAAACAATCAATTCACCACGTTCCTTCAACAGCAAAATAATTATCTCCTGCAACAAAACGTTCAACTTCAACAACAAATAGAAAAGCATTAGCAAGCAATCCTTGAACTAACCAAGGAAATAAGACATTTGAGAGATCTAGTACAACAAAACACTAAATCCAATAATTAACGGCTCAAATATTTAAAATAGCTTTATGAAACGCCAATGGTGTCATAAATCGGAAGAATGAAATTCAGGCATTTTTAAAATTTCACAACCTAGATATTATTCTTATATCTGAATCTCACTTAACATCAGAAAATAGTTTACGAATATCCAACTATTTAATGTACAATGCTGCCCATCCAGACGCAGCAAGAAGAGCCAGTGCTGGAGCAGCTATAATCATTAGAAAGGGTATAAAACACCATATTTTACAAAAGATTGAACAACCAGTTCTACAAGCAGTCTCCATTGAAAAAGAAGATTGGATCGGACCAATCTCGATAGCTGCTGTATACTGCTCACCAAATTATAGAGCTAACAAAAATTATTTAAGGCCCATCCTCGATAATTTTAATTTTAAATTTCTCTATTTCAAAAATTTCTTTCTGTAAAAAACAAAATATATTCATGAAATAATACTCTTTACGTCATTCTGATGTTTCCTCAACCCCAGTTCAAAAATTCGATTATACAATACACCCCCTAGAGTGAAAGGTTCGGGCATACACAATGAAAGGATTAACGTGATTAAGATTGTAAACTTTTATATAAAAGAAATTTAACAAAATAATGTATGGCGATATATTTTGAGATTATTCATCATATTTTAGTATTTGCATATACAGAGTGAGTCTGTAATTTAGAGTAAATTCAATAGTTCAAATACTAATTGTTTTTTTTTTGAAAAATTCTCAGACCTGTCGATTGGTATTTCAAATCTAAATTTTTTACATACAATAATAATAATAAAATGTATACAGGGACTCCCAATTTAGAGATACGACGTCATCGTTAATTTTCTTAAATGGCAACACTGTTATTTTGATGGATAGGTCGTGTAAAGTTATGTACAGAGTGGGCAAAATAAAAGTGTCCACCTTGATATTTGGCAGTATTTATTAGATTTTAAGAAAATGACGAAACAGGTCGATTTTTGATCTGAGGGGGACACACTTTTACGGTACATACATCTGTCATTTGTCAACCCCCTCCCTTCCACATCCCCCACCCCTTATTTTTAAATAGGGAATAGGGGTTGTGTGTTAGCTTATTTAAAAGGTTATTCAATTCTCTATTCAGTAATACAAACATTAACATAATTATTTATACAGGGTGTCCAAGAAAATTTTTTTTAAATTAAATTAATTGACACAAAAAGAAGAATGTATGTAATTTATTTAATTCAAAATACATTATACTGCTGTCACAAAACAGAAAAAAATGTTTTTTGATAAATAAACATTGCTTTTTGCTTAATTTCACTGTTTAATCTGCCACCCATCTGCCTCTTGGTAGGTTGAATATTGAATTTAAGCAAAAAACAATATTTATTTAATAAATAAACATTTTTTTTCGTTTTCTGTCAGCAGTAGAATGTATTTTGAGTTAAATAAATTACATACATTCTTCTTTTTGTGTCAATTAATTTAATATAAAATAATTTTTCTTGGACACCCTGTACAAATAATTATGCCAATGTTAATATTACTGAATAGAGAATTGAATAACCTTTCAAATGAGCTAGCACACGATCCATATTCCCTATTTAAAAATAAGGGGTGGGGGACGTGGAAGGGAGGGGGTTGACAAATGACAGATGTATGTACCGTAAAAATGTGTCCCCTTTGATCAAAAATCGACCTGTTTCGTCATTTTCTTAAAATCTATTAAATACTGCCAAATATCGAGGTGGACACTTTTATTTGGCCCACTCTATAACTGAAAATATCAAATTTTTATTTCCTAACATTTACAAGATAATAAAAAATAAATGTGTGTCTGTAATGTGGAATAAACTTAATAGTTCAAATACTAATTGTTTTTTTTTGAAAATTGCTCAGACCTGTCGATTAGTATTTCAAATCGAAATTTTTTACATACAATAATAATGCATACAGGGTATGCCAATTTAGAGATTTAATGTTATTTTTTATTATCTTGTAAATGGTAGGGAATAAAAATTGATATTTTGCAGCTATGTATAACTTTACACACCTTATCAAAAAAGAAATCAAAATGACAGTGTTGCCATTTAAAAAAATCAACGACGACGTCATATCTCTAAAATGGGACACCCTGTGTACATTATTATTGTATGATAAAAATTTTCATTTCAGATATTAACCGACAGGTCTAAGCATTTTTCAAAAAAATAATTAGTATTTGAACTATTTAATTTATTCCAAATTACAGACATAACCTTGTTATTTTTTATTATCTTCTAAATGATAAGGAATAAAAGTTTAATATTTTGCAGTTATGTATAACTTTACACACCCTATCAAATAGTTATCAAAATGACAGTTTTGCAATTTAAGAAAATCAACGATGACGTCATAATATCTCTAAATTGGGACACCCTGTATGCATTACTATTGTATGAAAAAGATTTCCATTTGAAATACTAATCGACAGATCTAAGTATTTTTCAAAAAAACAATTAGTATTTGAGCTATTGAATTTATTCCAAATTACAGACTCACTCTGTATACATATAAGTGTGTATTTATCGTATTGTAAAAGTCCATACGCTAAATAAATAAACAAAATAAAAAAATAAAAATAAATAAGATTATTTCAATAGTATTACGCAAATATTTTGTATGCTGCATGGATAATAATTGATATACTTGTATAGTTTGTGCAATCCATTTTATCACCCTTTTTGTGTATGGAAATGATAACACTCTCTTTCCAGGAGGTTGTCAAATGCTCTTATTTTCAGATTTCGCAAATTAGTCAGATCTTGAAAGGATATATCCTCCATTTTTCAAAAATTCTGAATATAGTGTCGGTTCTTGGCTTTGTGACTTTTAAGTCGGAATGGGACGTTTCATCGCCGCCGTTTCGATGCCGCCGGTTCATCGCCAGTCCATTTCATCGCCGTCATATCTCGCATTTCCTAGAATTCCTAATTAATACTAAAAATAAATAATAATTGTAACTGTCGAAAATTCGGAAATATATCAGATAGCGATTAATTGACTGGTGATGAATCGGCCGGCATCGGCATCGAACTGGCGGCATTGAAACGGCGGCGATGAAACGTCCTAGACCCTTTTAAGTTTATGGATAGCTCTAGAGATTTCTTCAACTGTAGGTTTTTCCACTATGGGTTCTGCCGTAGAATACACACATTCCTTTCAGCTGGCATCCACCCAAAATTATGTCTATGATTATAATTAATAAAATTAATTTGAAATATCTGCCTACCTGACTACAGGGTGAATTAAGTAGTTTAGCAGTTATGTTGACAGTCCCAAACCCGGATAAAGAAAGGAGAGGGAAGTAATTACCTTGAAGAAAAAACAAAGTTCAGCTGACCGGTTGATAGCATATTGTAAGAGCCCCTGTCTACGGTTAAAGATGAAGAATATGTCAAAGGTCTAACAAACAGATGAATACAATTAGGTCACAATGGTTAGAGGAGCAGATGAACATATTCAAAATTAAGGGCAGAATGAACTCTTCATGGATGACAATAATTAGTCTAGGGAAAGAAAACCGTGAGGATAAATTACCTGGCCCTTGAGGTTGGTGGTTGAGGAGGACAGGTGATTCACCACTCATAAAAATTAATACCACTTACTAATAAGCCCAAACCAAGCCTCGGAACAAGTTAGGGAATAAATAGAATAAATCGGCAATGAAAACGGATAATGAATTTAGGAACATCGAATATACAGAATTGTAACATTAGCAGAAAAACGACAAGGT
The DNA here is from genome assembly GCF_917563875.1 of Diabrotica virgifera virgifera. NCBI lineage: Eukaryota > Metazoa > Arthropoda > Insecta > Coleoptera > Chrysomelidae > Diabrotica > Diabrotica virgifera. The sequence continues at coordinate 167,557,283 of NC_065445.1, forward strand.
TTTAGGTTGGGAAGATCATGAACCGATGCTATATTAATAATGAGGAAAGTTCAAGAGAAATCATTAGAATACAGCAAACCGACATATTTATGTTTCGTTTAATAAGGCATTTAACAGGGTAAAATTAAAGGAATTTATCAATTTGTTATAATCAATAGAGTCATCATTAGAAAACATCTACCAGAACAACACAATAAAAGTAAAAGTAGAAAATGAACTAACTGGTCCAATTGAAGCTGGCAATCGGATAAGACAGGCGGATTCACTGAGTATATTATTGTTCAACCTGACCACGGATGAAATAACAAAAAAAAAAATAATAACTAAAAAAGGATACCAAATGGGAGAAAAACAACTTAAAATAACCTGATATGCAGACGATACGATACTAATCTCTCAAATTGAAGATTTGATGCTGCACCATACATGATGCTGATTGAAGGTATGCTGCCACAATTTAATATAACCACCAGAAAATTTAACATGTTAATTTCCCAAAAAAAAGACAAAATGCATGGTTATTACAGCAAATAGAGATGTAAATTAGAGCTGAAGGGTCAGATAATGAAACGTGATAACGTATGGGAGATAACGTTAAAAGAGCAAACAGAACCGCAGGTTGCATGAATGAAACAATGTGGAGAAATAAAAATATTGGAAAAGAAATGAAAGGCAGAATTTACGAAACAGTCATCAGACCAATAATGACATATAGCTAATATTGAATTCATACGCCCACTCATTTTTGCCACCCTGTACCAATTTGAAGCAACGTATTATACATTTTTGGAATCAGCTCAGCAAGCGAAATATATAAATTGAAAAAAATGGGGGTTCCGTTTAAAAAATGGTGATGACGTCATCATTCGAAGGTGGTTCACTCTGTAGGTATATTAGATTATAATTTAAAAAAATAGAAAAGTAAAATCAAAAATCGACGAAGTAATTTAGTTAGCCAATAATGGATTTATGAGTTACTTTATGGACGCAATGTACCTATATGGAAAATTATAAAAAAATATTATAATTATATTTTATAAGAATTTGAGTAGCATCATGATCAGTAAGATGGATAAAATGAAATTATATGACATAGAATTATGTGTAATGTTTCTGTAGAAGGTGTTTTCAAATCAAAATTATAATAAAAATCTTGCAATTCTATCAAAACATTAAATAACCTTTGTCTATTTATAAGTTACCCCCTACCGAGAGGGTTTCTTAAACCACTGTTGGCTTGCTGCCCGCTCGATATCGACAACAAAGACCACCGAGAGAGATAAATTTTAGCAGAACTCTGAGGTTGTTTAAAAGTTTAAACAAAATAGGTGCTTTGTGTTACACCTTATGGTAAAAACATGGATGATGACGAAACAGATTCGGAAAGTGGGAAGAATTCTCTAGTGACGTATTTGCATTTAAATTTTTTTACGTTAATTTTAAACAAAAAAAAATTAAAAAAACATATTGTTTAAACAATTTAATAATTTATAAACAAATACTGCGCTAGAAATTTTTAATACCTTTCATATAAAAAAAAAGAATTATCTCAATATATGCCATAGTTTTTGCGTTATTTTGTTTAAACTTTTACATTGGAATTTAGCTATGCCAATAATCACGAGGAATGGCCTTCTTTAACCAACTTGGTAACCGTTTCCTGGCAGGTGGAGACTATAACGTCAAACATACTAGTTGGGGTTCAAGACTGTGCGCTCCTGGAAGAGGCAGGGTACTACATCAAATCATATCAGAACAACACTTGGACCATTTGTCTACGTATCAGCCTACACACTGGCCATTCGACCCGCAGAAAGTTCCCGACTGTTTAGATTTCTTTGTTACAAAAGGGTTCTCAAGGGGATATCTAAGTATCGAATCAAATTTTGATATTCAGTCTGATCATACTCCTGTAGTAGCAACTGTACGTTCAGGAATTAAAGAAAAAGAGCCTCTGCCCAAGTTGCACAATTACAAAACCAACTGGCAAGCTTTCAGAGAAAGGGTTGAAGCAAATATTGAACTAAACGTATCACTAAAGTCACCAGAAGAACTAGAAAAAGAAATCCAAAATTACACAACAACGATTCAGGAAGCTTATGGTGGTTCCTGTTTGTCTGAACCATCTCAGATAATTGAGGGGTGGTTATCCCCTACCATAAGGGTTGATGAAGTAACACTACTCACTGTGAATTCATTTATTTTTACGCTGAAGTAACTACGGTAAAGAGCTGGTGGTAAAATATTTATCCGCTGTGATGTTTACCCGTTGGGATCTCAAATACCCATGACTAACCTTTACGCAATGAATTTAATACTAAGAATATCGAATCCCTTGTTGAATGTTTTGATATATATAAAAGTGAGAGTGTTTGTATTAAAAATGCTGTGTCGACTTGATTATAAATAAAGAATAATATTTGCTACTGCAAGCTGACCTTGTATCGAAAACTGATACACTGGTGTGGTAATATGGGTCAATCATGTTTATTATAAACAAACATATTTGTTTTACCAAGGACATTTAAATATTAAAAGAATTTGTCTTGTACTTAATAAGATGATTACTAAGAGATGCAGTGTATCCCAATACAAGCTGCATGGAAATAAACACCTCCACCAACAAAAGCAAAACAAAGAATTAATTGTCCAATAAATGTCAGAGAAAAAATAATTGAAAAAAGGTATCTGAGTAGAACTTGGAAGCAAACTAGATATCCAGATGACAAGTTAAGGTTTAATAGAGCAGCACGACAATTGAAGGAACTACTAAAACAACTAAAAAATAACAGCATTCAAGAATACCTAGAAAACTTAACGCCGTCAGATGCCAGCGATTATGCGCTATGGAAGGCTACAAAAAAATTAAAACAGCAACATCGTCATATCCCACCAATTAGAAAATCCAACGGAACATGGGCCAGAACAAACAATGAAAAGGCAGAAACTTTCGGCGAATACCTAGAAGAAGTTTTCAAACCTATACCAGCTGCTGCAACAAATAACGATCAAGAAATCTACAATTTCCTACAGAACCAAACCCCGCCAGAATAAAACACACTACACGTTTCACCCAAAGAAGTTCAAAACATAATCAACAATAATCTAATAAAAAAGAAAGCACCTGGCTATGACTTAATCACAGGTGAGGTAATTAAAAATTTACCTACCAAAGCAATTAAAATGCTAACTCAATTGTGTAATGCGGTACTAATGCTAAAACACTTCCCAATCCAATAGAAAATTGCGGAAATTATCCTTATACAAAAATCAGGAAAACCTCCAAATGAGCCCACTTCATATCGACCAATTAGTTTAATGCCAGTAATGTCTAAGATCATGGAAATAATAATAGAAAAAAGACTTCTACAAATACTAACAGACAGAAATATGATACCCGACCACCAATTTGGCTTTAGGAAAGAGCATGGTACCGTCGAACAAGTTCACAGGGTGGTCAACGTTATAAATAAAACATTTGAAGGAAAAAGTTACTGTTCAGCAGCATTGCTCGATGTTAGCCAGGCTTTTGATAAAGTTTGGCATCAAGGACTCTTGTATAAACTGAAAAAGAACTTACCAGAGGAACTATATACGCTCCTTAAGTCGTATTTATCAGAAAAATACTTTCGAGTGAAGTTTGAGTCAGCCTATACAAAACTATTAGTATAAGAGCTGTGAGACATTTTTGAGTAGGTATTTTAGGCAACCTGAAAATTTTTTAGGTGACTCTTCCATGATAGCCTAATACAAAAATGCCGGTCTGGCTGGAGGGTAGCGGTTATTTTCCCCAAAAATCCCCCCCAAAGTTAAAAAAAGGGTAAAAATTGTTATTACAAAAAATATCATTGACGTGACTTTAAAGTAAATTTAAATATTCAAATATAAAGAAAATAAACAGGCCAGGCGATTTGAGGGCGATTTTTAACTCTGCAAGATACTTGCATGGGCGCCCCAGGATTATTTTCAGGGGATGCATCTGAACTTCAGAAGATTTCATCTGAATCTGTACATACTATTAACGAGTATAAAATATACAACTATACATGAAAAGCTATGTACATTCCTTCCGGACAGGGAAGTACAATTATTATTTTGACAGGGTATTTTTTAATATTAAAAATAATTATTCTAAAAAGACAGGTTTTTTTTGGTGAAATTTTCCAACTGCCATGTGATCGAACAAATTACGCGTGCATATAAATTAAAAGCGCTATAGGTAAGCAGGAGTGTGAGAAAGAGCGTATACCGATAGCTGTTTGCATCCTCTGTTGTACCTGAGCGAGTCCGTTCACTCGAGAAAAATCACGTGACCTGGCGATCCCATGTTGTTGTGCTTCGAAACGTCAGAGTAACTATTATATATTATAGTTTTTTAAGTAACTTTTTCTTAATTAAAGGAAAATAATAGGTACTATACAATAGATTTTGCAAATATGATAGAAAAAGACAGATATATTATTAAAAAAGTTATAGGTAGAAAAGTATAAAAGTATAAACTAAATTACTTCTGTGTGCGAATCTTGTACTTCTTCTTCAAACTCCTCATCTGAGCTTAAATATTCACTGTCTTCTTCTTCGTCAAACTCCCCTCGAAACTCAGATTCCTCTTCTACATGATCTGTAAATAGTTGTAATATGTATTTATAATTAATTAAAAATTAATTACTGATTAATTAATTGAGTTGCTACGTATTCTCTGTCCTTTTATACGAAGTCGAAGCCTGGACAATCACGGGCGCATCTGAAGATAGACTTGCCATTGTTGAGATGTGGTGTTATCGAATAATGTAAAAAAATATCATGGACGCAACACGTAACAAACACGGAAACATTAAGAAAGATAAAAAAAGGCAAAACAAACACTCAACACTATGAAAGAAAGAAAAATGAGCTACTTTATAATATAAGGAAAAGTATTAAGTATTAGTTATATAAGTAAGAATACGCAGCAACTCAATTAATTAATCACTAATTAATTTTTAATTAATTCTAAATACATATTTACAACTATTTACAGATCAGGTAGAAGAGGAATCTGAGTCTCGAGGGGAGAAGAACGAAGAAGAAGAGAATGAATATTTATTTTGGCTCATTTTTCTTTCCTTTATAGTGTTGAGTATTTCTTTTGCGTTTTTCATCTTTCTTAATGTTTCCGTGTTTGTTACGTGTTGTGTTCATGATATTTTTTACATTATTCAATAACAGCACATCTTAACAATGGCAAGTCTTTCTTCAGATGCGCCCGTGATTGTCCAGGCTTCGACTCCGTATAAAAGGACAGAGAATACGTAGTAATTTAATTAAATTGTCGTTAATTAATTTTTAATTAATTCTAAATACATATTACAACTATTTACAGATCATGTAGAAGAGGAATCTGAGTCTCGAGGGGAGTCTGACGAAGAAGAAGACAGTGAATATTTAAGCTCAGATGAGGAGTTTGAAGAAGAAGTACAAGATTCGCACACAGAATTAATTTAGTTTATACTTTTATACTTTTCTACCTATATATTTATAATAATAAATCTGTCTTTTTCTATCATATTTGCAAAATCTATTGTATAGTACGTATTATTTTCCTTTGATTAAGAAAAAGTTACTTAAAAAATTATAATATATAATAATTACTCTAAAGTTTCGAGGCACAACAACATGGGATCGCCAGGTCACGTGATTTTTCTCGAGCGAACGGACTCGCTCAGGTACAACAGAGGACGCAAACAGCTATCGGTATAAGCTCTTTCTCACACTGCTGCTTACCTATAGTGCTTTTCATTTATATGTACGCGTAATTTGTTCGATCACATGGCAGTTGGAAAATTTCACCAAAAAAAAACCTGTCTTTTTTAGAATATTTATTTTTAATATTAAAAAATACCCTGTCAAAATAATAATTGTACTTCCCTGTCCGGAAGGAATGTACATAGATTTGCATGTAAAGTTGCATATTTTATACTCGTTAATAGTATGTACAGATTCAGATGAAATCTTCTGAAGTTCAGATGCATCCCCTGAAAATAATCCTGGGGCGCCCATGCAAGTATCTTGCAGAGTTAAAATCGCCCTCAAATAGCCTGGCCTGTTTATTTTCTTTATATTTGAATATTTAAATTTACGTTAAAGTCACGTCAATGATATTTTTTGTAATAACAATTTTTACCCCTTTTTTTAACTTTGGGGGGGATTTTTGGGGAAAATAACCGCTACCCTCCAGCCAGACCGGCATTTTTGTATTAGGCTATCATGGAAGAGTCACCTGAAAAATTTTCAGGTTGCCTAAAATACCTACTCAAAAATGTCTCACAGCTCTTGGACCATATATCCCATCAGCTCAGGGGTACCGCAAGTAAGCGTTCTGGGACCACAACTGTATCTGATTTACACAGCCGACTTACCCCACAAATCGTAATAAAAAGACCACCACCTTTGCAGGCGATACTGCAATCCTAGCAGTACACAAAAATCCCGTAGAAGCTGCTGCAAAACTCCAGAGAGTATTAAATTAAATAAATATATGGGCACAAAATTAGAGATTTAAATTAAATGAACAAAAATCAAACCATATTGTTTTTACAAAATGTCACGGTGAATCACCTACAGTAACAATAAATAATAAGGTAATTCCCTCAGTTACCTCCGTAAAATATCTGGACATGCACTTGGACAGGGGATTAACCTGGAGAACCCATATATGGAACAAACAGAAACAACTGGGCATAAAATTTAGTAAGCATTATTGGCTTCTAGGGCGTAAGTCTAAGCTCACGACAAGAAATAAACTGCTAGTCTACAACACAATATTCAAATCAGTCTGGGCATATGGTCTGCAGCTCTGGGGAACAGTATACAAGTCGAATGTATCCATAATTGAGAGATTCCAGTCCAAGGTGTTACGTTCAATAATCGATGATCCGTGGTTACTAACAGGGATATTTACAATGATCTGGAAACGAAAACCGTCAGTGGAGTGATAGTGGAATTAAGTGCAAAATACATCGTACGTCTTGAAAGCCACGAGAATGTGCTTGCAATTAATTTGTTAGACAACAGTCAGGAAACAAAACGGTTAAAGAGACGGACATCATTAGATTTACCGCATAGACATTAATATTGTTACAGTAGCTAAGTTAATATATTATGTAATACAGTAATTTAATATTATCTCTATAGAGATGTGTGGCGCTGGTCAAAATCTCTTATATATATATATATATATATATATATATATATATATAATCGGTTTAAAACGTCCTCCGACGTCTTCCGATGTCCAATCTCCATGCATCTCTATCTTCCCAAAGGTCTTCGTCTAAACGTTGATTGAGGTATTGGAGAAGATATTTCATGTTACAAAAGAGAACGAGACCTCTACTATATTCGCCTCATAGATGGCAGGCCAAAAGCCATCTAGTGAGCAGATATGTGAATCTCTAACCCTTAGAACGATAAAGAAATTTGTATAAAATTCTACTTGTATTATTTTTGGATTTGACCACAAAACGCTACAATCGACAGCGTTGCCAGTTCTAAATGTTTTGAAAATAATCGGCATCGAAAATACTTATTAGTCCGAGCTGTATAGTCGTCTCCGTTATGTAAATTATTCCGTTTCGATTATTTTCACAAATTTACTCAAAAAGAGATCCTGATAACAAATCCACAGGGTACCGGGCGGTACCGCGGTCGGAAAATTGTTTAAAAATTTTTTTTAAACAAATTCACAAAAATATTTTTTTTCACTTCGAACAATTTTTTTTAGATTCTTTGGGTCATTCTCAGCAAAAAAGGTCTCTTGTTATTTTTCTCTAAAATTGATTGTTGTTGAGTTATACGCGATTTAAAATTTGAAAAAGCTAAAATAACCATTTTCAAGGGTTAATAACTCGTTTAAAAGTAATCATTATGAAAGTCAGAAACTGACCAAATTACCCAAAGATTAAAGTCCCCTCTACAAGATCCTGAAGAAATGTTTGTCATTATTTCATTACTAAGATATTATTTTTAATTATCAACAATGAGCTTTAAGCGTGTATTGAGGCGGCCGACAATGTGAGTGCGAGTGAGATGCTCCATTGGACGGCTGGAATGGTGCATCTCTTTCGCAATCACCATTGAAGGCCGCCTAATAAGCGCTTAGCGCCCATTGTTAATAATTAAAAATGACAGCTTAGTAATAAAATAATGACAAAAATTTCTTTATGATCTTGTAGACGGGGCTTTAAACTTCGATTAGGTCACTTTCTGACTTGCATAATAATTATACTTAACCGAGTTATTAAACCTTGAAAATGGCCATTTTCGCATTTTTAAAATTTTAAATCGCGGATAACTCGACAACAATAAATTTTAGAGAAAAATCACAAGTTACTAGGTCTGGATCCCGCGTACCAAAAAAAGTTGATTAATAGCAAGCTGAAAATGTGTGAATAGCTTAACGGTGTCTAGTCGGACAAACTTTGATGTATGGGAACATTGGAACAGGAGGAGTTTTAATAGTGGTTCAGGTTAAAGATTTGGACCGTCAGGCTACGAAAACTGTATTTTGTCGGATAGAACTTCCAATTGATTTGTTACGTTTTCATTGAACTCTAATGCAAAAATCAGACTGCTATTTATCACCAACGTAATTCCTGTTATTTGACATATTCTAAGTGTCGGACTTATTAAAATGCCCAGTTGGTGATAAATAGCAGTCTGATATTTGCATGAGAGTTTAATAAAAGGGTAACAAATCAATTGGAAGTTCTGTCCGACAAAATAGATGGATGTTTTCGTAGTCTGACGCTCCAAATTTTTAACCTGTTCCACGATTAAAACTTCCCCTGTTCCAGTGTTCCCGTACATCAAAGTTTGTCCGACTAGACACTCTTAAGCTATGATCAAATTTCAGCTTGCTATTAATCAACTTTTTTTTGGTACGCGGGATCCAAAACTATACCTTTTTTGCTCAGAATGACCCAAATGATCTAAAAAATTATTTTTGTGAATTTGTTTAACAAAAATTATTGTTTAAACAATTTTTCGATTATGGTACCGCCTCTCACCCTGTGGATTTGTTATAAGGACCTCTTTTTGAGTAAGTTTGTGCAAAAATTTCGAATTGGAATAATTTACCTAACGGGGGCGACAATACATACTCGACTATATCCTAGCAAACATCTTTCTTTTCTTAAATACCGTTATCTATGTGAAGGGTAGTGCTGGTATTTGGTATTTATTGCTGGGCTGAGGCTCGCTTTAGAATTCAAATAAAACCAGATGTGCGAGAACCACTTTGCTTTGGAAATATTTACCTATACAATATGTACTATATTTCACAATAATGGATTTAAACTTAGATTATAGAAACAAATCTTCTTCTTCTTTTGGTGCCTATTCGTTTAGAATATTGGCGATAATTCTGGCTTTAATGATTTTATTAAATGATGCTTTAAATAGATTAGTTGTTGTGGAGAACCATTTCCTCAGGTTCTTTAACCATGATATTCTTCTTCTTCCAATTTCTCGCTTCCGAATACTTTGCCTTGAAATATTACCCTCAGTAATCTGTATTTGGTGCCGTTTCTCATTATGTGTTATATCCAATACCTCAATCAACAGTTATACTAACTTTCGAACTTTTTAACGATATACACTAACTTTCTCCTTTTAATGGTGTACATCACCTCTCTTTCTTTTCCCATTCTTCGTAATACGGTCTCGTTGGTTATCTTGTCCGTCCATGATATCCTTATGATTCGTCTGTATAGTCACATCTCGAAGGTTTCAAGTTTTTTCTCCATCGCTTTAGTGATTGTCCAGGATTCAACTCAGTAGTATAATATTAAAAAGATATAACATCGTAGGAGCCTTACTTTTATCTCCAGTTTAAGGTTGTGGATTTTAAAGAGTTTTGCCATGTTATTTAATGCATTCCGAGCCTTCTCTATTTTACATTTTATTTCTTGTGAGTGGTCCCATTGTTCGTTTACTATTGTTCCAAGATAGGTATACTATACTGTATACTGGTATATTTACTCAGTCCAATGGTGTATTCTTGATAACCAGTTGGGCGCCTCTAATTTTATTTTTGCTGATGACCATAAATTTAGTTTTTGATATATTTTCTTGTAGTCCAAATCTTTTACTTATACGCCAGGGAAATAAGGCAAAAATATCTAACTTTGCGCTAGTCATATAAGACCTACATTTTTATAACTGTAATTTCATAACAGTTCATTTATAACTGTAATAACAGTTAGTTTCCCCATTAACAAAAATAAACAGAATAATTAAAATTGGACGTTACGAACTTGTATAGTTACTGACGCCGTTACGAACTGTCGCTGTTACGAATTGTCCGTTACCATTTGTTCGGTTACGAACTGTCGCGTTACGAAATGTCACAGAACGACATACCCTAACGGCCTAACTGTTCTTTTAAAATATGTCTAACACCTAACATTTTTAGAGACTTGCTTGCCAATTAGTCTAGTCGCAACATATGGATTTTGGGCTGCTGAATCCGAATATGAGGTTTGCGGACAAAATTTTTTGCCGGAACATTGAAAAAATAGCGAAAAATTTCAGCTTTTTTCCGCTTTTTTGCTCAAATCTCGAAAACTATTAACTTTTAGTAAATGGTCTGTTAACAGAAATTAAAGTATTTAAAATTATCTACAAACATCACTAATTACTTTTTTTTTTCAGACGAACTGTTCGGTCTAAAGTATAAGTTGAAAATTGCCAATTTTTAACGGTCTCGGCAAAACCCACTTTTTACATTCCAAAACTTTATTTTTTATTAGAATGCTGTCATTTGATAAATTTCTCCTAGTTTTCTGTACAAATAATAAATGTTAGTTCATAGGTATGGTATGTCTCTTGTGACAGCTTCCATGAGTCCTTCCGTCCTAAGAGGCCGCGAATGTCTCTGCTTTTCCCTTAGAGCCGCAGAAGATCAGGCACAGATGGAGTCAGTTTCAGTTGGTGTGAACATTTCCTTCGGATCTGTTATCTTTTGTCCTTTTAAAATTAATTAGTCGAACAGCACCCTGACTTCCATAAACCCCAGGCGCGGGTTTCTTTTTTATCCGAGGAATGGATTGCTTAGGAACTACTGCATGTTTTGGTGCAATACAAGAAATGCCACATACGATGTGAACAGTGTGGTATTCGTCAATTGTATGTACGTTAAAATCAGTGTTATCGTACACCTGCTGTGTAAAGCACGGCAGGTCAATTTTCTGCGGATCGCCTGCGAATACTGACACTTCCAGGCGAACAGCTTCTGTATAGGATGAACCAAACCCCAAAGAGGAAACTACATCAACCTATTTTCTTGAGCCGTACTTTTTGTAGAGAAAACGGTCAACCCTGCAAGGAATGGTGAGAGCAACTATCTGGGCCTTATTGCCGCTCCAAGACTTTGAGCAAGCGCGTTGCTTATCTGGAAGTGTCAGCAATCGCAGGCGATCCGCAGAAAATTGACCAGCCGTGCTTTTCACAGCAGGTGTACGAAAACGCTGATTTTAACCCATTTTATGCCAGGCCTTAACTTGCAAATTGGTCCCTTAATCCCAAAGGTTTTTTCATGCTTAGAGTCCCATTACCTTATATGAACGTCGCATATAAATAAACAAATAAATGACCAAAACATGTTTTTTAATGAGTTTTTTTAACCAACTTAAACGTTTTCTTTTCAAAAGTACTCATCAGAGAGCAAAACCAACTTGAAAAAATGTAACTAACTTAAAAAAAATAATGTAATGTAAATTAACATTAAAAGTTTTCTTTTGTGTGGTACTCCTCAAAACATGACACTACGCAAAGACCGACTCCGCATCTTGCACACATGTATCTCGATTCACTTCTTTTTTTGTCTTTTCTGTGGCTACAAACGCTTCACCTTCTAGCAGCTACCTGTAAGCGTTGCCACCAGTGCTACAATAAAGCATATATCTAAAATATGTGAACAAATATCAGCGGCAATGGGTCCGCATGACCTGTCTTAGGTGCCAACATTTTGAGGCTTTGGGAACAATAATCTAACATTTTCGGACATATTTCTACCGCATTGGGACACCAATGAGTCTAAAATTTTATAAGCAACGCATATTTTCGGCTTTGGTAAATTGAGACCATAACACCTTGAACGTATATATAGGGCTGCTGGGAATACAGACCCACTTTTTCAAAAACATATATATGCAGCGTTGGGACAGAAAGGGTTAACGTACATACAATCGACGGATACCACACTTTTTACGTCATGGGTGGCATTTCTTGTATTGCATCAAAACATGCAATAGCTCCTAACCAATCCATTCCTCGGCTAAAAACTAAACCCGCACCTGAGATTTATGGAAGTCTGAGAGCTGTTCAACTAATAAATTTTGAAAGGACAAAACCTCAAGCTTTATCAGAAATCAAGATCCGAAGTGAATTTCCACACCAACTGTAACTATGACTCCATCTGTTCCTGATCTTCTGGGCTCTAAGGTAAGGGAAAAGCAGAGATATTCTCGGTATTTTAGGATGGAATGGATTCATGGAAGCTATGAGAAGAGATATACCATATTCATATTATGAACTAACATTTATTATTTGTACAGAAAACTAGGAGAAATTTATCAAATGACAATATTCTAATAAAAACTAAAGTAAAAGTGGGTTTTGCCGAGACCGTTAAAAATTGGCAATTTTCAACTTGCACTTTAGACCGAACGGTTCGTCTGAAAAAAAAGTAATTAGTGATATTTGTAGATAATTTTAAGTACTTTAATTTCTGTTAACAGACCATTTACTAAAAGTTAATAGTTTTCGAGATTTGAGCAAAAAAGCGGAAAAAAAGCTGAAATTTTTCGCTATTTTTTCAATGTTCCGGCAAAAAATTTTGTCCGCAAACCTCATATTCGGATTCAGCAGCCCAAAATCCATATATAATGAAAGAAATCAGAACTACCCCAAAACTTTCCCACTAGAGGGCTCGTAGAGTACAAATTCACTGAATCAATAAAAATACTATGAAGAAGACTACAAACTTGCTGTAGATAACGCATTTCGAGTTTTTAGGCGAATAAACAATTATTTTGTTATTATTAAAATAAGAACACGTTTTGAGTAATCGCGACTAGTCACATTCGATTCAGCGACCAAAAATACACCGGAAAAGACCTTAACACTATCAATTTATTTACAGGGCTTCTAATAATTCCTGAAAAACACCTAATTTTACCATAATTTGTTAATAACAATTAAACGCACCACATTTGGGCTTCATTTGGATTCAGCGATCCAAAAAAACTATAATACCACCATCAAATCGCGGCGAACTAAAAGTGCCACGGAACCCCCTATGTTGCGACTAGACTAAATGCCGTTGTTATTTCAATCAAAGTCAATATCCAATACGTAGGTATAAATTTATTAAATGTAAACCACGTACAGTACTTTTATTTTTTACTCCTTTTAAACTCCTTTGTATAATATTATATTTCAATCAAGGATGGCACCTAAAAACATTTTATTTAAAATACACACTAATTATCCAGGTACAGTAAATTGGACTAAAGTTTAATGGCAATAAAGTTTAATATATTGTTCTAAAAGCTTTACAATAATATCACTTAGGTCTGGATCCCGTGTATGAAAAAAAAGTTGATTAATAGCAAGCTGAAAATTTGTTAATAGCTTAAGGGTGTCTAGTCGGACAAACTTTGATATATGGGAACACTGGAACAGAGGAAGTTTTAATTGTGAAACAGGTTAAAAATTTGGAACGGTCATACCACGAAAACGGCACATGTATTTTGTCCGACAGAACAGACTTAAACACTCCGAACAGAGATTAAACTCTCATGCAAAAATCAGACTGCTATTTATCACCAATATGGGCGTTTTAATGAGTGGAACATGTAGAATATGTCAAATGACAGGAATAATGACAGGTGACAAATAGCAGTCTGATTTTTGCATGAGAGTTTAATCTCTGTTCGGAGAGTTTAAGTCTGTTCTGTCGGACAAAATACATGTGCCGTTTTCGTGGTCTGACCGTTCCAAATTTTTAACCTGTTCCACAATTAAAACTGCCCCTGTTACAGTGTTTCCATATATCAAAGATTATCCTACTAGACACCCTTAAGCTTTTAACAAATTTTCAGCTTGCTATTAATCAACTTTTTTTTCATACGCCGGATCCAGACCTAACTGTGAATGTATCGGAAACAGGTGTTTGTCCAATGTTCATGTTTTTTATGCGTATTTTGTTTCTATTGTTAATTTAACCTTGCACTTCTTAAAAATAACGTTAACTAAAAATTGAAAAACTGAACTAAATTAATTAACAGATACATAATATGTTAAGTAGAAACGGTGTCCCAACCGTCTTTATTGTCAAAGCCTTATATTAAATATGCCTATAAATAAAGGTAGATATGACGACATATAACAAGAAAAGCCTTCTATAAGTGTAATGCAAAGCAACTAATAATAATTATTGTGGGCATATTATGTTTCGAAATTCGTTAAGAATTACAAGAAATATTTATTTATACAATATGTATTCTATTTCAATCAAGGATTTAAATGAATATACTCTTAAATAAAACAAACACAAACTGGAATCCTATCAATTCATGTAATACAATACATATTGAAAAAAATCAAATGACAGTTACATCAAACTACAAAAAAGTTGTTTCAAACAATGTAAATACCACCGTCCATTGAAATATTATATTTCAGACCTATAATATATTTACAAAGAAAGAATCATTTAAATTTTATGACTAACAAGAAATTTCTTAGATGTGGCAACAGAGCTGATGTGTAAAAAGGCTGGCCGAGTCTCTTTCCTTGTCTAGAGTGTAACGGTAAACGAAATAAAACAGGAAACTACAGGCTAACAGTATAGTTTGCGATGAATTCACTGGGGCAGTAGCTATCGAATAATCTATTTTTCAATAATTTTCCAGTTTGTAAGAGACAGAAGATCGTATTCGCGTTTTTGAAAGAAGGATAGAGATACTCGGTGAATGTCGGTGATAGAATGCCTCAATTTTTAGTGAAGCATGAGAGATCTTCCCATATCAATATTTCAATCAACGGTCTAAACCTTTCTCTCGGATCTCTCTGTCTATTCCTTCTCTCCAGCTCTTTCTGGGTCGGCCTCTTTTTCTCTTTCCATGTGGTGACCAATCTAGAATCTGTTTTGGCAGACGGTGTTCTGGCATTCTCTGCACGTGTCCGTACAACTTTAGTTGTTGTACTCTTATATCTTCGACAATCGTATGTGTGACTCCCATAATCTCTCGTATACGTTCGTTATTAATTCTTTCGAGTTCTGATTTTCCTGCGGCACGTCTCCTTAGTCCATCTCCGTGGCTTGTAGTGTTCTTTCAGTAGTTGTCTTTAACTGCCACACGTCACTTCCATACATTACTATGCTCTTTATAATAGTGTTGTATATCCGATGTTTATTTTTTTTTGGATATATGTTGATCCCAAATAATACTATTTAGTTGAGATATGGCCCTTCTACCTTGAGTGTTTCGTTTTTTTATAGCCTGATCTGATTTGCCGTCGTCCGTGATTTCTACTGCTAAATAAGAATATTTATTGTTGTACTTAATGTGTTGTCCGTCGTTTAAAACTAGATTCTGTTCGTTGCCACCGATTTTCATGTACATTGTTTTCTCTATGTTAACTTCTAATCCCCATTTTTTCTATTCTTCGATTAATTTCCGAGTCATGTATTCCAGATCGTCATATTCGTTGGCAATCACAATTTGATCATCAGCAAAACATAGAGTGTACAGGTTGTTATTATTTAATTGTATACCCGTGCCGCTGCACTTCCGCTTCCAAAGTTTTAATGCTTGTTCCAGATATATTTTGAAAAGTGTCGGCAATGGGCAGCATCCCTGCTTCAGTCTTTGTCTACTACAAAACCTTTGGAAACATTCGTTCCTATTTTAACTTTGGCGTTGGCGTTATCATATAGTTTTTCCACTTCTGTTATGAGATTTAAGTTGATGTTCGTTTGTCTTAGAGTGTTCCATAACTTGTTTTGGGGGATGCTATCGTAGGCCTTTTTTAGATCAACAAACAAAAAGTGGACTTCTTGATCTACAGCAACCTTTTTTTCTATAAGTTGAGTGATACAAAAAAGGTGGTGTATGGTCGATCTACCAGCTCTAAAACCCGCCTGTTCTTCTGCCTCCATATCAGTGTATTATCTTTCTATTCTATTTTTGATCATTTTCCCATAGATTTTACTAATGGTACTAGTAACTGCTATTCCACGATAATTGTCGCAGTTTTGTTTGTTTCCTTTTTTATGTAAAGTTGCAATGGTAGAGGTTTTAAATTCAGCTGGAACCTCTACTTTGTTTATGCAGTTTTGAAAGAGTATTGTCAGGTGTTCATATAGTTTTTCAGTTCCATATTTTATTAGTTCTGTGGGTATATTGCCAGGTCCGGGTGCTTTTTTGTTTTTGAGTGAAGTACAGATATCCTTTACTTCCTTATAGGAGATGCTTCGACGTGTATGTTTTGGTTATTTTCTTTTATTTTGAATTCCCTTCGATCTTCTTGTAACAGTTTACGGAAGTACATGTCCCATGTTTCTAACGAAATTGGTGAGATTAAATATTTTTTCTGGTCGTTGGTACTAAGAGATTTAATAAGTTTCCAGCTTTCTGTACTTCTGGTTCCTCCTATATACGTATTTATTTTTTGACAGTTTTGATCCCAGGATTCATTTTGTTTCTGTCTTATCATTTGTCTTACCTTTGCTTGATGTTTTTTGTAATTAGACCAATTGGTATCTGTTTTTGCACTTAAATAGTGTTCATACTTTTGTTTCTTTTGTTTTATCGCTGTGTCTATTTCTTCATCCCACCAGTATGGAGTATTTTTGTTTTTCTTTTCGTAATATCCAAGGGCTTCTTTTGCTGCAGAGTGAATACTTTCTTTAATGTAATTGTAGTGGTCTTCGATGTTATTGAAATTTATGTTTTCAAGCTTCTCGTTCAGTCTGTTTTGATACAATATTTTTACACTATCTTGTTCGAGGATTATAAGATTATATCTTACATCTTCTGCCATCTCTGAGCGAACTACTGGTTGTTTCTTCTGGCATCTTCTTAAAAACAGTATTTTTGCTTTTAAGAAATGGCGATCGCTTCCACAAACTGCACCTCTATAAGCTCTTACGTCGTAGATTTTAAGATTTGATCTTTGGCGTACAATCAAGTAATCTATTATAGATTTTAGATTCCTTGTTCTCTCTCCCCAGGTGTATTTATGTACTTCTCGATATTGATAGAATCCATTTGTAATACGGAGCTGGTTCTGTTCGCATATTGTGATGAGTCTGGTCCCATTGTCATTTGTTATGTTTTCTCCGTAAGGACCAACTATTTTACAGTGTTGTTTGTTTCCAACCCTGCCATTAAAATCTCCAAGCAAGATTAATTCCCTCGTATATCCTATCGATGTTATTTCTCGGTTTAGTTTCTCGTAGAATTCTTCTTTCTTGTTAACCAGTGCATCGTCGTTAACTGCATATACAGTCGGAAAAATGAAAGAATACCCATGAACGAACATATAAAACAAGCTGTATTTTCCTGTCACCGTGTCACACAAAAAATTGGCCAGCGCAAGTACATGTAATAATTATTATTACATGTACTTGCACTGGGCAATTTTCTTTGTGACACGGTGACAGGAAAATACAGCGTGTTTTATATGTTCGTTCATGGGTATTCTTTAATTTTTCCGACTGTACACCTATTATTGTTAGTTTATGACCATGTATATTCAGGTTTATTTTAATTAGTCTTTCATCTATGGCTTCCCAAGTGGTGATATATCTTCTTAAGCTTTTACGAATAATTATTGAGACTCCTTGTTGTGCTTTTTTTTCTTTTGATATGCCGCTATAGAAATGGTCGTAATGTCCTAAGTTTTCTGACCTTGTACCTTTTTTCTTGGTTTCTGTTAACACCACTATGTCCATATTGATCAAAATCTCTCTGTCATTATTTCTCAGATAAAATGTGCCTATTGTTATATGTTATAACAGATTGCCTAATAAACATATAAAAAAAATTCCAAGAGGCATTTGGTTGGCGGGACGTGAATTGAACACTGAATTTAATCGAAAAGCAATGTTTATTTGTAAAATAATTTTTTTTTCTGTTTTTGGGTAAGAGTAAAATGTATGTATTTTGAATTAAATAAATCACATACATCCTTCTTTTTTTGTCAAATAATTTAATTAAAAAAGTTTTTTGTAAGATACGTTTTTATATAATAATTATATAAATATTTAGGTAATGCAACTACATACATATACTTTCATCATTTTAATATTGATGTGCTCCAAGGCGTCATCTCAAATTGGAATTTCAAATTGGAACACAGTCAGCCGACGTTAGAAATTCGGAACACACTCCTGGCCCGCCGAGCCGTCAGCAGCTGTGGAGAGATTGATCGACGTCTGAGAAAGTATTTATGAAACTTTTATTTTCACTTATTTGTAGAAATAATCATAGATTGGGAACATTGCAAGCCCGGACTGGGCCGCTGGCCCACCGGCCCGCGACATGCGCCTTTTGCCTTCGTTAGTATATATTCATTAAAAAAATTAAACGCTGAAAAATTTTTTTTTAACCTTTACACAAAGACTAGGTGGCAACCATTCCCCTAAAAACTGTTTTTACTTAATGAAGAAACAGAAACTGCTATAGAATACTATATAATGAAGCCAGTGGGTACGACAAAGTATAACTTTTACCAGATATCAGATAACCAAATAGCACAGATTCGACGCGCGGTGCCCTCGAAGACAATTTTTACGATTTGGGCGCCTTTCGTAGGTATCAATAATTTTCGCTGTTTCTGTTATAATAAATAGCTTAGATACGACTCGCGGCGCCCTTGAAGACCATTTTTAGATTCCTTTGCCTTTTGTAGGTATCAATATCCGCTGTCTCTATTATAATAAATAGCTTAGATACGACGCGCGGCGCTCTCGAAGATAATTTTTACGATTCTGGCGCCTTTCGTGGGTATCAATTTCCGCTGTTTCTGTTATAATAAACAGATTAGATACGACTCGCGGCGCCCTTGAAGACCATTTTTAGATTCCTTTGTCTTTTGTAGGTATCGATATCCACTGTCTCTATTATAATAAATAGCTTAGATATGACGCGCGGTGCCCTCGAAGACCATTTTTAGATTCTGGCACCTTTTGTAGGTATCAATATCCACTGTTGCTATTATAATAGGTAAATAGCTTAGATACGACGCGCGACGCCTCGAAGATAATTTGTACAATTCGGGCGCCTTTCGTAGGTATCAATTTCCTCTGTTTCTATTATAAAAATGGTCTTTGAGGGAGCTGCGCGTTGCATCTAAGCCATTTAATTATCTGATACTTGATACACACAGTGTTACATCCCACAATTGGCCTATAATAGACAGGTGTAGTTTTCTGCTATCCATAACTACATTATGCATATAGGATTATTGCCCCCCTGAATCCTAAATCATGAAGCCATCTTCTTCTTCTTTAAGTTCCATCTTCTATCGAAGGTTGGAAATCATCATGGCAATGCGGACCCTGTTGACTGCCGCTCTAAATATCTCTGCACTACTGCATTCGAACCATTCCCGTAAGTTCTTAAGCCAGGATGTTCTTCGTCTTCCCACATTTCGCTTTCCTCGGATTTTGCCTTGCATAATAAGTTGTAATAATGCGTATTTTTGCCCTCTCATCACATGTCCCAAGTACTCAAGTTTTCGTCTTTTGATAGTTAGTATTATTTCCGGTTGATTTCCTATCCTTCTAGTTACTTCCACATTCGACATTCTTTGAATTCATGATATTCGTAGGATTCTTCTGTAACACCAAAATTTAAAGGCGGCCAACTTATTCAAATGGACTTGTTTCAACGTCCACGCTTCCAAGCCATAAAGAAGAGTAGAGAACACGTAACATCGAAGCATCCTTAGGCGTAGTTCTAACCTTATATCCCGACAACAAAGAAACTTTTTAAGTTTAATGAATGATACACGTGCTATTTCAATACGTGTCTTAATTTCTTTGGTTTGGTCTACATTTGATGTTATCCATGTTCCTAAGTATTTGTAGTTATCCACACTCTCAATCACAGTATCTTCAATAGTTAATTGGATGTTTACGTGTGCTGATTTAGTTATGATCATGCATTTAGTTTTCTTTAAATTCATCTTCAGTCCGTACTCATGACAGCGTTCATTAAGGCGTTGCATTACGTTCTGTAAATCATTGTTGTTATCTGTTATTATTACTGTATCGTCTGCAAAACGTAAGTTGTTCAAAACTTCTCCATTGATAGATATACCTTCTATTGAATTTGAGAGCGCTTCTTGAAATACCGCTTCACTGTAGACATTGAAAAGTAGTGGAGACTTCACGCAACCCTGACGGACTCCTCTCTGTATTTTGATATCTTGGGTGTCCTGGTTGTCAACTCTTATCTTGGCAGTTTGATTCCAATATATATTAGATATAATTTTCATGTCACGACTGTCAATATTTTTGCTTTTTAATATATCTACAAGCTTTTTATGTTGAACTTTATCAAATGCCTTTTCAAAGTCTACAAAACATAAGTACATATCCTGATTCATGTCCATGCATCTCTGGGCCAGCACATTCAAGCCGAACAAAGCATCTCGTGTGCTCATACCATTTCTAAAGCCAAATTGTGTGTCACTGATTTCATATTCGAGAGTTTTAACAATTCTACTGTGAATTATTTTCAAAAATGTTTTAAGTGTGTGACTCATTAAAGATATTGTTCTGTGATCCGAGCAGGTTATTGCACTTGACTTTTTGGGAATTGCTACAAAGGTCGATTGCAGCCATTGTTTGGGGATTGTGGCAGTCTGATATATTAGATTAAAGAGTTCAACCATTACATCAATACAATCTTCATCAATAAGTTTTAATAATTCGATGGGCACATCATCTGGTCCAGTAGCTTTACCCTCTTTCGTGTTTTTAATGGCATAGATGACTTCGTCTCTTAATATTGGTGGTCCGATATCCTCTGTGATTTCTAATGACAGTTCTCCTCTTTCATCATTAAAGAGTTGTTGGATGTAATTGGTTCATTGACACAATCTCTCCTTCACGTCAGTAATAATATCCCCTTTATCATTATTAAGGGTATTCGTTCTTGTGCTTTTTCTAGAACCTGTCATTTCTTTGATTTTTTTGTGTAAATTAAAGCTGTCATACTTTTTATCCAGGTCTTCTATTTCTTTGTATCTGTCGGAGAACCACTTCTCTTTTGCCTCTCGAATTTTATTTCTGATGTTTCTCTGAATTTCTTTGTATTTATTCGGTTCTTTTGTTTTATGTTTTCTTCGTTCTTCCATAAGTTCAAGAATTTCTACTGTCATCCAAGATTTTGTTTTTTCTCCAAGTGGTTTGAGTGTTTCTTTTCCAACTGATACTAAGGCATGTTGAATTTTTCCCATTTTTGGTCAACAGTCAGAGTTGAATGAAGCCATCGGGTACATCAAAATACAAATTGTCAACTTGTATCATGTATTAGATAATCAAATGGCTTAAATGCGACGCGCGGCGCCCTCGAAGACCAATTTTACGATTCAGGCGCCTTTCGTAGGTATCAATATCCGCCCTTTCTATTATAATATAAGAATGTTACATCCCATAATTGGCCATACAGTCGCAGGATTACGAAATAACGAATTTATTCCTTTCATTTGCACCATACTGCGTATTTATATGGTAAGCCACAGCAGATTCACTTGTTGCTATCGAGCTTAGACTGCTGTTTGTGATAGTGAGCATCAGTTCTCTGGCTTTTCTATCTATCTATCTAATCAGCCCTAAACATCCATCCTTGGATATAGGCCTCCTCTTCCTTCTTCCATGCCTCTCTATCTTGGGCAATTTGCATCCATTTTGACCCAGTGTGTTTCTTCAGGTCATCTGACCAACGCATCTGTGGCCTTCCCCTTTTTCGTTTGTGGTTCCATGGTCTCCAATGTATTATCATCTTAGTCCATCTTTCATCCTTCTGCCGTAGGGTGTGTCCGGCGAACTTCCATTTAAGCTTTGCTACTTGGGTAGAGACGTCTTTCACTTTTGTTTTGTTACGGATCCATTCGTTTCTTTTCCTGTCTGATAATTTAATGTTCAGCATTTGTCTTTCCATGGCTCTTTCTGTCTCTGGCTTTTATGTTTGTTAATTTGAAACCTCATACGTTAAAGGAATTCTTGGCGTTAAAGTCGACGCCGTTTATGAATTTTTTCCTGAGCTTTTTGATATAAGAGATATCTCCTGAGATATATATCCTGAGATTTTAGTTGGGTATTAATTTTTTTTAATGCTAAATTTACGTGGGCCATATACTACCGATATTATCAGTGTGTCAATATTACTTTCTAATGCTACTGAGGTAGCTTGTACACACATCAAAATAATCTAGGGGACAAAAACCAAATGCGAGATTACAGAAGAATTTCAAATAATTTATTTCAACTATTTAAAAAAGAAGTTATAAACAAGTGTACCTCCACGGTGGTTGATTACTGCCCTACATCTGTTAGGCTAACTCATGATCAGATGGTCAGTGTCTTGCTGCGGTATTCTGCTCCACTCCATTGGAAGGCCCTCAAACAGTTGCTATCTTGTACTAAACGCAATATTTTGTTGTCAAATGCATCTGTCCAATATGTCCCATACATGCTCAATTGGGATTAAATCTGGCTATTGTGTAGGCCATAATAAAACCTCCATTTCATTATCTTCGAGGAATGTTTGCAAGACTCTGGCAGTATGTGGACATTCATTGTCGTGCATTAATTGAAATTGAAAACCAGCTTGTTATTAAATGGTACAATAATAGGTTCGATAATAATAGCGTGGTAGTCTGTTGCATTTAGAAACCGTTCCAGAAAAACTAGATTGTTACTTCCACCAAGAGTGATGCCACCTCATATCATTATACTGTCGCCTTGCTGTCAATGAACCTCCTGCACGGCGACCAATCGTTCAGCATTGCCAGATCATCTCCAAATTCTTGTCCGTCTCGTATCTGGTGCAAATCCAAATCGGGACTCATCTATAAACAAAGTAAAGGCCCACTCACGTCTAACTCAATTTGTGTGTTCTTGTGCCCACTTAAGTCGATAAGCGCGATTTCTTTTGGATAACACAGGCGCTATCACAGGTCTACTAGCATTTAAACCTACTTCGTGCAGTTTACATCTAATAGCTTGGCAACTTACAAACACCTGATGGATCTCTTGCAGCCTCATTTGTACTTGTGATGCAGTTATAGTGAGATCTCACAAAGGCTGCAACCTAAGAAAACGGTCTTTAATCTGGTTGGTTATCCTTGTCAGGCCTGTATGAAGTTCATTAACGTCACCAGTTTCATGAAACCTTAACCACATACAATTAATTACATTACTGTTCGTGTGGAGGACCTCAATAACGTCTCTTTGATTTTTGCCAGGTCCAAACATCCCGATAGCACTCCACTCCATTTCGCCATTTAAATGATGTTTCTCCATTATTGGCAATTGCAAAACTAAATAAAGTTCCATATAGACATCGAAAACTAAGTACCAATAAAGAAATATTACTTCTTATCTTATAGACAAAAACGCATATATTTATATTGAAGTTTTTTTAAATTTGTTATAGCCATTCTTAATTAAAAAATATTAAAATCACAAATTTTTGCACCTAACATTGCTTTAAAGCTGTTAGTACAGGTGTCCCCTAGATTATTTTGATGTATGTATAATATGTTTCTTCTTATAACCTTCCAATTCATAATATTTCATAGAATTACGTATTATAATAATTACAGTTCTCCTATTAGTCTAAGATCCGAATATAGGTCATCTGTACCCATCTTCTTGCCGAACGAAACATTGTTTTTATTAAATTTGATACATAGACAAATATTTCTAGCATGGGTTGCCTATCAACATCGTGTCGTAGCTATCCTTAAGGGGGGGCCGTAGGGGTTGAAATCAATATTTCAAGCGCATTGTTTTTAAGTATGGTAGAATTGTTTTATTTTTAAATTAAATAGGCATATTTAGTACAATTCATAGATTATTCAAAAAAAACTCAAAGAAAAATTTTGAATCATAAGCCAACGATGGCAAATTTTTGAAGACACCTCATAATATAATGAATTATGCGGTAGACATCAGAACTTATCATTAGCTCATGGTAAACAAAAAATTCAAAATTATTTTATTAGCTTATGGGTTCTTCGAGTTAAAACTGTTTAGTTTTTTAGTTTTAACGACTTTTGACTTTTTAATATCACTCAGAAGTCAAAACAACGAA
Source organism: Diabrotica virgifera virgifera (assembly GCF_917563875.1). Taxonomy (NCBI): domain Eukaryota; kingdom Metazoa; phylum Arthropoda; class Insecta; order Coleoptera; family Chrysomelidae; genus Diabrotica; species Diabrotica virgifera. The sequence continues at coordinate 167,581,663 of NC_065445.1, forward strand.
TTTTTTTTTGCAAAATAGGGTCAAAATCAACATATTTATTATTGTTAAACAAAAAATAAGTATAAAACAAAAAATATCTCGACAGCGTTACCTCAACGAATGTCTAAAGAAAAAATATGCAAAATTCCAGGTGGGTCGGTCAAGTAGTTTTTGGGTTGCAATGTCAGCGTTTGAAAAAAACAATTTTGAGAAAAAAGCGTTTAAAGTATTGTTAAATTTTATTTTCAATTTCATTTTTGTCTGTCAAAACGTAAAATGATGCACACCGGAATATTTTTTTGAATCGAGGAGTAATTTCCAGAAGAAAATGAGAACAGCTGTTGACCGTTGTTCAATACGTTCAAGCGTGCTGGCGCGAATCTGCTGCAAATCTAGTCGAAGGATATTCAACACTATCTCCCTACTTCCCTACCTTCGACTCGCTTTGAAGCAAGTTCGCGCCATCGCGCTTGAGTGTAGTAAAAAATGGTCAACAGCTGTTCTCATTTTCGTTTCTAAATTACTTTAAACGCGTTTTTCTCAAAACTGCTTTTTTCAAAGCCTGTAGACATTGCAACTCACATCTATTTGACCAACCCACCTGGAACTTTGTATATATTTTCTTTAGACATTCCTTGAGGTAACGCTGTCACTTGCTGTCATACTTTCACCATGTGAACAAGTCAAATCCACAGCTCAGATGTTACTTCCGGCATATTAGCAAAATATCTTAAACATCCACGCTTAATGTAGCATTTTAAACCGATGTTTCCTTAACGGACTACTTTTAGAGGGCTTTGACCCACATATTTATGTTAAATAATATCGTGGTGGTTAGCACGTACATTGCACGTAAGCACTGATTGTTGGGTTTTTTCAACATCAAGGAATAATTTTTCCCTGGTTTTGAATTTCGGAAGCTAGGAATAACTAAAGGCACTTTTCGCTAATTTACTTTACTACATTAATACAAATAATACTGCAATAATACAAATAATACATTTTGGTATTAAAGTTATTTATGTGGAATCGGACACAAGCCCTACTGTCCCGTTTTTTATATTCTTTTTATTATATCTAACAAAACCTTGGCAACGAACTTCTTTTGTTTTGAATATTGCGCCTTTGTGTAAACTTTGAATCATAGAAAAAACTTTGTGAAGTGTACACAAGGCGCAAACCACTAAATAAGATTGAAATAAAGTATAGTTTTACTAAATATTAGTGTTGGGAATTTATTTCTCCAACATGCTGGGGGGCCTTGGTTTTAATACCAAAACAATACAGGGTGAGGCAGATAAAGAGCCTATTAGAAATATCTCGAGAACTCAAGGTAAAAAAATTATGAAAATCGGAATACAGCGGTTTTGAGGTGTGAACTATTTAAGGAAAATATTTTGGTCTCTTTGCTACTTCCGGTTATACCGGAAGTTGGTTGTAACTTCGTTTTTTTTAATGGGACATCCTGTATATTTTTACATTTTTGGATTCTCCTTGATTTCTTCTTTCTTAAAATATAAGTTTTTGTTATATTATACAGGGTAGGTTAAAAGATAATTACGTTTTTTAATTAATTTCGTAGCAAAATTCACACCCTGTAGAATTGTAGTAGTTTGACATAATAAACTCTGTTTATGTTCAAATGATTTTTAATATAGTCTACTATGTTAAGAATTATTGGTATAGTTAAATTTTTCCTTTTTTGTATACAGGGTTGGTCGAAATTCAGAATGAGTATATTCTGAGTTTTCTTAAATGGAACACCCTGTATTTTAGTATTGTAATGAAATGTTATTTTAGGATACTAACTGCTTCAATTTGTGAGTTATTGGTGATTCAAGCCAAACATTAATAATTGCAACACAAAATACCTGAAATTTTATTAGGTTGGCCGTAAAAATATTCAATCACAAATAATTTCTCGGAAATAATTACATACTAATCGAGACTGATACTTAAAATTGCCAATAATGGTTGAGCTATCAAAATATTTACGTAGTTAAGATTGTTGGTGAGATTAACAATTAAGCACAAATTAAAGCAGTTGGGTATAGGGAATGCTTAAGAAATTAAAAAGTACCATAAAATACCATTTCATTACAATACTAAAATATAGTGTGTTCTATTTAAGAAAACTCAGAAAATACACATTCCGAGTTTCGACCCACCCTGTATACTAAAATTCAAAATTTAGCCATACTAATAATTGGTAAGAATAGTAGACTATATTAAAAATCATTTGAACATATAATGGGATTTTGATGTAAAACTACTACAATTCTACAGGGTGTGAATTTTGCTACGAAATTAATAAAAAAACGTAATTATCTTTTAATCTACCCTGTATAATATTACAAAACCTTATATTTTAAGAAATAAGAAATCGAAGAGAATCCAAAAACGTAAAAATATACAGGGTGTCCCATTTAAAAAAGCGAAGTTACAATCAACTTCCGGTATAACCGGAAGTAGCAAACAGACCAAAATATTTTCATTAAATAGTTCACACCTCAAAACCCCTATATTCCAATTTTCATAATTTTCTTTACTTTAGTTCTCGAGATATTCCTAATAGGCCCTTTATCTGCCTCACCCTATTCCACCCTCTTTTTTACACATTTGTTTAAAGAACTTATTGCTTATATAAGTATAAAAATATTACAAGGTTTTAAATTTAAATAGAAATAATTATAAAGCTAAATTTTGTTTATTATAAATTGAAAAAAAATAATTTAAATTTGTTCATTGTTAATTGGAAGAACAGCAATTTTTGTGACAGAGCGTAAGTATGTTCCCTTTTTAGTTTTTACTTCCACTACTCTTACCTTTCCGTCTTTACCAGCAATAACTTTATTAATCCTTGATATAGGCCACCCAAAAGAAGAAACATTGTCCTCCTTTACAAGCACAAGCATGCCTTCTTGTAAATTTGGCAACGATTTTCTCCATTTAGGTCTGTTTTGAAGTTGTGTTAGATAATGTTGGTACCACCCTTGCCAAAAATGCTGCTGCTTTTGAACACACAACCTCCAAAATTTTAATCTGTTTTCAAGAATCTCTGTTAAATTAGTTTCAGGAAAAGTTGTCAAAGGAGCCCCTATTAGAAAATTACCTGGGGTCAAATATTCTAAGTCAGAGGAATTATTATTAATTGCCATAAGAGGCCTTGAATTTAATATTCCTTCAACTTGAGTAATCAAAGTATTAAACTCCTCATATGTTAAAATATTATTTCCCATTACCCTTTTTATATGGTATTTAGCACTCCCCGGCTTCCCATAGACCCCCAAATACTGGAGAAATAACTTGGGATGAAGCAAAATTCAATTTTATCATCAAGGCAAAAGTTAGTCAACTTAATGTTGTCGCTTAGAAGTTTTTGAAGTTGATTCTTTGCTCCCTTGAATGTGGCACCATTGTCACAAAAGATCTTGAATGTTTTACCCCTTCTAGAAATGAATCTTTTTAATAAAGCTAAAAAAGTATCTGTTGTTAGATCAGAGAGTAACTCCATATGAATTGCCTTCACAGAAAAGCAAACAAACAATGCTATATATGCCTTTGTCGTTATAGACTTTCTAATTCGTGCCTGTTTAATTTGGAAGGGACTACAGAAGCCTATGCCAACATTCTGAAAGACCCTCGATGAACGTACCCTTTGTTCAGGAAGAGATCCCATTAGTTGTTCACTGCACTTGGCCTTAAATTTAAAACAGGTTACGCATTTGTGCAAAATCCTTTTAATTTCTTTAGTGGCACTAATAATCCAAAAATTTTGATTTAATGAACTTAAAACTTGTTTCGGACCTGCATGCAAAATTCTTAAGCGCTCTCTGCGAAGCAAAAGATCAGTGATATGATTGTTTTTGGGAACGATCAAAGGATGTTTTTTATTAAACGAAATATCCGAGTTCTCCAGTTTACCACCAAATCTTAACAGTCCCTCAGAGTCCAAGAAAGGATATAAAGAATTTAAATTAGACTTAACTGCTGTGTTGTTGGTAAGACATTTTATTTCTCAGAAAAATGAAAACTTTGTTCATACTTAATAATGGTTTTAAGGCTATCTTCCAGTTCTGCAACTGTTAAAATTCCAGCAATCTTTTTATTTTTTATATTATTTGCAAATCGTAGGCAATAAGCCACTATTTTTTGAAGTTTTGTTAAGCTAGAGAATTTATGAAGAAAGATTCTGGTTTGACCTTAGGAAAAGTGACAACTTTATATTCAGGCAAATGGTCAGGAGTAGAAAATGGAATTTCAAAGTGCAAGAATTCAATATTTGAAAGACTTTCAGGACCGTTAAACCAAAGGTTGTTTGAATTAATTTCATGAGGTTCAAGTCCACGAGAAAGGCAATCTGCTGGATTTTCCCTAGTGTTTATATACAACCATTTAAATTCGGATGTCATTTCTTGAATTATAATAATTATATTGGCAACATAGGGATTCAATTTCAAAGGTTCGGATTTTATCCAAGCTAAGACAATATTTGAATCTGAATATAAAAATACGTTACTGACTTTATCTTTTAACAGTTCAAAAACCTTGTGAGATAGTTTTGAAAGCAACAAAGTACTGTTCAATTCAAGTCTTAGCACAGTTAGTTTTTTGTTTATAGGAACAATCCTAGATTTGGAACAAATCAAATTTAGATATACTTTATTTTCAAAAATAGTCCTGGCATAAATAAGAGCTCCATATGCAATCAAGGAGGGGTCACAAAAGCCAACTATTTCAATATGACGAGCACCAGTAAAGTTTAAATTTCTTTGGACAGTCACTGTGGACATATTCATTAAGCTTTCAACAAAATTTTTCCAAGTGTCAAGTAACTCACTGGGAATTATGGCATCCCATTTGATCTTACTTAACCAAAGTTTTTGCATAATTACCTTAGCAGCTAATAAAACTAGCCCCACTAATCCCAAAGAATCATAAAATTTGGAAATAAAACTGAGAATCTGTCTTTTAGTTACAGATTCATTTATATCCACTTTTGGACAACTAAATTTAAAATTATCTGTTTTTGTATCATAAGTCAATCCCAGAGTCTTTACTGTTAAATCGTTTTTGATGATGTTATTTCATCAAAATTTTGTTTATTTTTAGGAATGTCATTTAAAATTTGTAAATTAATTTGAGCACCATTTGTGCAACTCGAAGGACCTTAATTTGAGCAACGAAATAAGCTCATTTTTTAGTTTTACCGTTTCTTCGATTCTATCACAACCACACAAAATATCATCAACGTAGGTGTTATTAAGAAGAGCTTTAGAAGCCAAAGGATAGTGTTTACCTTCAGTTCGGGCTAATTCTACCAAACATCTGGTAGTTAAAAAGGAAGAACTTCTTAAACCATATGTTACAGTTTGAAGTTAAATACATTGCAAACTGCCATTTTTCTCTCGCCACAAAATATTTTGTAACTGGCAATGATCTGGATGTACCAAAACCATTCTATACATTTGTTTAATGTCTCTCAAAAAAAATTATGTTTTCTAAAAGACCAAGAATATTAAAGAGCTCATTTTGAATTACAGCACCATTATAGAGATAATCATTGATGCATTTTTTCTTTTTTGATTTCATGCTGCCATCAAAGTCTTCTCTTAATTTTGTTGTTTTTTTTTGTCTTCACATATCACTGGATGGTGAGCCATGAAGTATAAAGAACCACTATCTAAGTCATACGTACTAAGATTTACTATTTTTGCATGCTTTAGAGCTAAATATTCATCAATAAAACTTTTGTATTGACAGTAGAGCTCAAGATTGACTTTAAATCTTTTTTCTAGATTTTCAAAGCGTTTTAATGCTACAGAAAATGAATCTCCTAAATCCAAATCAGGTAGATTTTGTTTTAATGGTAATTTAATTTGGTATTTATTATTTATTTCTTGCAAAGAACTTTCAAAATTCATCTCACAAGTTTCCTGTTCTGTCGAATATTCCGGAAAAACTTCTGGAAACTTCTCAGTTTCCCAAAATTGAGAAACAATATTTTCTAAATGAAAAGCAGAAAAATTACAAATTTGTAGTGATTGAGCAGAACCACTAACTATGAATCCAAACAGAGTATTTTGTAATATAATCTTGTCTAATTGTATTTTATCGGAAAACAAAATCTGAAATGAAATATTTGCCCCAAACAATATATCAATTCTGCCAGATTTATTGAAGTCATCATCAGAAAATTTAATATTTTTAGGAATATTTAAATTTGAAACATTGAAATTTGTTTGTGGTATATCACTGGTAATTTTATCAACCACAGAACATTTTATATTTGTGCTATAATCAAACACACATGACTCAATTTTTAAATTTACAGTCTTTTGCACATTAGTAATATTCTCAGAGATACCTAAGATATTGACATTATTATTAAATGTTTTTAAGTTTAATTTACTTACCAATCTACCTGTTACTAATGATATTTGAGAGCCTGCATCCAGGAGACCTTTGGCAGTGATATAATTACCCATTTATGTTCTAATTTTTACCTTCACTGTTGGTAACAGAACATTATTAATGGGCGCGTTCACCAGATGCAAACGTTGGCAATCAGTTTGCGCTTTATGGTTCTGAACGACTTGCTAACGTCAAACATGTTTGGAAAGCGGTCGCCATTTTTGCAAACATAACATATTTAAGTTGAACTTTGCAAACGTGTTGAAATATGGCGGGAATTTAATTGTATATATTGTAAAATATATTGATAAGGGTTTTATATATAAAATAAAGGCTACTGAAGACATTCTGCTACGTTATTATCTATTAAATAAATTTTCTTTTTTCCTTTAATAAAAAAAATAAATTCAAAAACGTATTTATTGAGAAAATTTATTTTAGGTTACGTTCAAACCAAGCAAGCAAAATGTCAAATTTTAACCTAAACAACCATCCGTTCAGTTCGCTGTCAACAAGTTTAGAATCAAAGCGCAAACATTTGTGAATGTGTTTGCATCTGGTGAACGCAGTCAATGTTTTCATTTATTGAACCAAATGTAGTCACCCTATCCTCTGCATTACTACTGTTACTATGTCTAGTACTGTCTGATGGAGATTGTCTGTCCACATGTAGAAGAGGATTATGTTTTTTTTTCGACAAACTGAAGACCTGAAACTCATTTTACACAAACACAAACAAACAAATTCGACAAGCCATATGACTGTCTATAAAAGACACTCTATCTTTTACTGAAACATATTTGAAATTGGAACAATTATAAATTTTATGGCCTGAGGATGAACAAAAGCTACACCTGGTTTCTAATTTGACTTTACTTGTAGCCAAGTGAGTTTTCTGATACCTTTCTTTGTTAGTGCTACATTTTTTATCTGGAGGGGTTACAGTTTCTAAAGCTGTAGCTCTATTTTCAAGATAAGATAAGAAATCTTTTTAATTTGGCAATTTTGAGTTGTCCCTATCAATTTGAAATGATCTGTTAGTATAGTGATCTAGTATTTTAGTTAAAATGCAAATAAGGATCATATCCCAACTTTCTACAGGTTGTTTTAAATTTTTTAGTGCACCTAACTGCTGTCTCACTTTACTAATGAACTCACGTAAGGCGGTGGAAGTTCCTTTTTGAATGGAGGTACCTAATGTCAAGTAGTGAATAAATGTGAGAATTTATTAATAGGTATTGTTTCATTGTTATAACGGTTATATAACATTCTCAATGGCATCATCATAAGAGTCATTTGTTAGAGGTAGATCATTTATTAGGCTTCTTGCCTCCTCTTTCAAATGATTCTTTAAATGAAACAGTTTTTCAACATTTTGCAGTGACTTATTTCTATCAAAAACAGCTAGAAATAAATCTATAAAAGGTCTCTAACTTGCTAAATCCTTGCCGTCACCCATGTAGCATACAACGTCCGATGGACGTCCATATAACGTACATTTAAAGTCTAAACGTCCATGGACCAAAACTGGACGTACTATGTACGTCCATTACGCGACGTCTATTGGACGTTTGATTTCAACGTACATTGGACATCCATTTGTGGTCCATGGAGATTTTACACAAAACGCGACTATTATTATGAGTAATTATATATAGCTTCTTGTTTTAATCAAAGCAATATTATTAGTAGAATACAAGAAGCTTCTAATAAATGTAGTCACATATTTTTTCATCATTGGATTAAAACACTGAACCACTAAAATTATTTTAATTAAACCTATAAAATATAAGGTGATGATAAAACGATGGTAAACTTTTTCAGAATAACGGAGCTATATCGCGCATCGGTAATTATAGAACTTACAATAATTAGACACTACCAATTTAAATCTTAAATGTGCATTTTGTAAATGTTAAATTTCCCGCCAAACTAAATGAGAATCTTCTTGACAACGTTGTCGCTCTTCACGTTATCGGTCGTAAAAGGTACTATTAGGCAGGTACTTTTAGGGGATTCTCGCTGTTAGTTGTTGTGGAATACTGAAGGAGGATTTATTTATGATAATTCACAGAATGGCAAACCCGCTTGCAATATACAGCCGTACTGACTCTAAAGTTCTAAGAAATAATATTTGGAAGGAACAGAACAGAAATAAACCTCTTTTAATGTGCATGCTTCATAGGGCGCCATTATCTGAATTTTGTCTTTATTAAGTTATTACATACCATATAATACATTCTGTGATATCTTTGTGTTTGCTGTTTATCGTGCAAGTGCAGTCGTGCATTAATGAAGTTCCTATAATAAAGTATGCATAATAAAGTTTTAATAAAGAGAAATAAAAAAGGTATTTTGTGTAATATTTTAAAGTATAAATTTCGTATTATAGGAACTATTTCCGATACCTAAAGGCTTTTTGCTATGTATGTATTCAAAAAATTATGGACACTAGATTGCTTTCTGAAAAGTGCCCAACAAAAATGTCCATAAGACGTACATTGAATGTACATCAGATGTACATTAAATGTACATAAGATGTACACTGAAAGCTTCAACAACGTACACTGTACGTTTGTATCGGACGTTCTGTGGACGTCCAATTTTGTGAACTCTAAACGTTCGTTGGACGTCCATCGGATGTCCATTGTACCTTAGCGGGACGTCCATTGGACGTTCCGAATGCATAATCCGTGAACCGAATCTGCATATCCCTGCTCACAACATAAAATGTCGCAATGAAGATCTTGCACTTTATTAAAATTTTCTATTATTACCTAAGTCTTGTCTAGTTTGTAATTGATTAATTGTTAATTCTGAAATTTCTTTGTCCAAATGTTTTGAAACAAACCTTGTAATAGTTTTAATAGACTCGATTGCTTGAGTCTTTTTGGCTTTTAGTTTCTCAATATCTTTTTTAGTGGACACTTTTCTATTATGAACCTACCTAAAACTTAAAAGGCATAAAATTATTATAAATTTCAAATCAAAATAACAAAAAATTTCACGATTGTTTACAAACCAAACCAAAACCAATTTATTTTATTTCTATATTATCACTGTCAATGTCAGTTTTCTGTCACCAATCTTATGATCGATTTTACGAAGAACCAATTATCCCTCTTAGACTGGGAGATATTATACAGAAGTTCAGCCACGATTTTGTAAGTCCTGCCTTTTGCAATACTGGAAGGGTAGACAATGTACTTACAATCTGTGGAAACATCCACAAATTTCCTGTGACATTTTCCTGTAAAAATGAGATTTTCCCAAAAAATAAAAATAGGGTTTTGCGATGAATTTCTAAGTCCTGCCATATCCGTAGGTAGACAGGATACTATCGATTTTATGAAGGAAATTTTTTGGACAGGAGGGTTGCAAACGGGGTAACGGAGTATATATGTATACAAACATGTAAGGAAAATAATGAAATTTTCATGATTTTCTAGGTCCTGCCAACTAAATAAACTAAACATATTTATTTCAAAAAGCTCAAAAAAAAATTGGCATGACGTCTCCTAATGTTTAAGTATACTTGTCCCTTGGAATATTCTGCGGAAAATTTTCACCCTGATTCCGTGATTTTCTTAGTCCTGCCTTTAAAAAGTTATAATACTTAAATACAATCAATACCTTTTCGGTACTCGGCAGGACGGTTAAATGGTTCTTGTAAGACGGCAGGAGTCCTAGATTTGTAAGAAAATTCTGAAAAAGTCAACGATTTTCTGAGTCATGCCATTTTGCACATGTTTCAAGAATCTTAATATAAGTCTATTTACAAAGAGGCAGGATGGTTTTATGGTTATTTTGTATACAGGGTGGGGCATTAGTGTGACAAAGTCCAATTACTCGTTTGTCGTAAGATATACGAAAAAAGTTATTTAGTTAAAACATGGGCCACAGATAGGACTATGATTTAACAGTATTTTCTAATATACAGGGCTGCCCGTTTTGACAGGGTGATACAAATTTATGTTTTTTTTTAATGGAATACCCTGTATATTTTTACATTTTTGGATTTTACTCGATGTTCTCTTTAATAAAATATAGTGTTTTGAAATATTATACGAGGCAGTTTAAAATATAATTACGTTTTTTTGTTAATTTTGTAGGAACATTCACACCCTATACATATTGTTAGTGATTTGATATCTAAACTTCTATTAATTTATGTTTAAACGATTTTTAATATAGTCTACTATTGTCAGTTATTTATAGTATACCAAAATGTTTAATTTTAGTATATACGGGGTTGGTTGAAACTCGGAATGAGTATTTTCTGAGTTTTCTTAAATAGGACACCCTGTATTTTAGTATTACAATAAAATGATATTTTACGGTACCTTTTTATTTGTTAAGAATTTTCTATACCATATTTATATACTAATTTCGGCAGTAAATTGATACAGACAGATTACTCAGTTGGTTTTTGGTGTTTCTTTACAAGAATGTTACATTAGAACAGATCTTTACCTAGTGCTCGGGGTGACTGATATACACGCCATATTCTTAAATTTCGAGGCTTTCAGACACTAAAGTGATGCAAGTAGATTACTCGAGGAGTTTTGTGGTTGCTGAAGATGAATACGCCATCAGAATCGACCTCCAAAAACCCTCTAATTTCGAGATCAGTCACCCTGGCCACCAGGTGCTCCGAGAGTCGGTTGTAATGTCATATTCGTGTTTGGCCATCCCAAAAACCCTCGAATAATCTGTTTGCTTTAATTTATTGCCGATATCCCACGAAACTCCAGATGACGTGCTTTAGTAGCAACTCTGGGTACTAGGTGATTCGGAGGTCGGTTCTGCTTGCGTATTCGTAACTCCATAAACCTCCCAAATAACAAAATTTTGCCCTTAATATACTGATTTTGACAGGTTTATGCAATTTTGGATGCATGTTATGCACTAAAGTGCAATTTCCACCCATTTTTATATTGTACACCTTTTCCTGATGTTATCGTGAACACAATGCAAAAAGTTGCAAGTAGATAGGTGCTGTATTTAAAAATCGATTTATTCTGGTGTTGTTAGTGTTAGGACATTTTGCTATTAAATATAGGAAACAATATCAGGACAATATCTACAATCCTACAATATCAGGAAAACCAGTTGAGTGCGGCAACTTAGCGCCTGTTACATGCGGGTATATATTGTGGGAAGTAAGAAGGCGGGATAAAATTGCTATGCAACAAAAATATATTGATAACAAAAAACAACGTTTCATGAAAATAAAACACGGCTAAACAAATCTTAAAGTCCGCCTACCAATGAAACGAGGGTGATTCATGCTCATAAAACACTTTTATTTTCGGAGAGTCGCATAAATGGCCGGACGTCTATTTGTTTAGCAGTGTTTTATTTCCATGAAACGTGATTTACGTTTCATGTTTCTTTGACGTGCTGCCTGCCTAAGGGAGCTAAAGCTCTTTACAGATGGCGCGTTGTAATTAGTTTTTTATATCTCCAGAACGCTTCTATTTCGAAAGACAAAAACTGGTCCGCCTTTTTTTCTTCCAGAGATAAATTGATTCCATCAATTGCGAATCTCTAGTACCAGTCATAGGAATCTTTTTTGTCTTTCCCTTTTAGGTATTTTTGACACTAGATTATTAAATTATGAGGTATTCTAGTACCTACTAAAAGTTACTCCTGCTTTAAGTCAGTAGGATGCACGGTTTTCTGGAAAAATCCATTTTAAAATTTTTCGTTTTTTGAAATTGAAAAAAATTTAAAAAAATTAAAAAAAAACAGTGTATTTGCCGACTAAAAGCAAGAGTAACTTTTAGTACTAGAATACCTCATAATTTAATACTCTACTCTCAAAAATGCCTAAAAATTTAAAGACCAATAAGTTATGAGATAAAATATTCCTTGATCTACCCAAGACGGATGCCTATGACCAGTACTAGAAATTCACAATTGATGAAATCGATTCATCTCTGGAAGAGAAATAAACGTAGCAGTTTTCGTTTTCCTAAATAGAATTTTTCTAAATTCTTTTAAACTCAAAAAAACAAAAAACGAAAAATTTTTCAAATCGATTTTTCTAGAAAACTGCGTATTCTTCTGAGTTAAAGCAAAAATACCTTTTAGTACAAAACTATCCCAGAATTTAATAAGTAATACAGTGTCAGAAATGCTTAAAAGTTAGACAGAAAAGTATTCGATAAAATACCCGGTACTAAAAATTGACAATTGATAATTGACATTTGACAATTGACCTCTGGAAGATCAATAAGTGTACCAGTTTTCATTTTTCCAAATAAAAGAATTCTGGAGCTATTTTAAAGAAACTAATTACAAGACTTCGATATGCTTCTTCTAGACGAAGCATATCGAAGTAGAGGTCGTCCGCCAACCAGATGGTCTGATGACATCAAACGGATCGATAGAAACTTGATGCAGACAGCACAGGACAGAAATGCATGGAGAAGACTGAGGGAGACCTATATCCAGCAGTGGATAGATCCGGGTTGAATTATGACGATGATGAATTACAAGACGCCATCTTTAAAGAGCTCTAGCTTTCCACGGAAGCATTTTTGAACTAGGTGAATTGAGTTAAATTTTCTTAAAATTATCTGAGGAATCTCCGGTTTTCGTTTGTTATGAGAGTTTCTGGACACCCTGTATAATATAATGGCTAGGTAAATTTACTACTATAACCAATAAATTGTAAAAATTGTTTATTTACTTTTATTGCGTTTACTTGGATAAAAATATGATCTAATCACTTAAAATACAGATGTTACAGTTTGCTATTAGATTTGAAAAGTGTGTAAAAATTCCGAGACATTATTCAGGAAAATAATATTTAATAGGATATGATTGTTTTAATGATATACAAATTAATTTTTTGTATTATTCATCTTTGCGGTTATCCTGCCAAGTTTTAAACGGTTTTAGATTAGTGTTTTTTAAGCATACTCGACATGGCATGACTCAGAAAATTGTGGTGATATGGATATGTTTGTATAACACCCTGAAATAATTTTACAGACACACAATTTAATTTTTTTTATACGAAATAACTATACAACCATCCTGCCTCTTTGAAAATAGATTTATATTAACCTTCTTCAGATATGTGCGAAATGGCATGACTTAGAAAATCGTGTAATTTTCCACGAATTTTCTTACACATTTTTTAACTATATATAGTAAAAAAGGTGTAACTAAACATCCTGCCATTCTGAATAATGTCTACTGAAATTATTTATTTTATAACAAAATTTATTTTATGACTTAGAAAATCACGGAACCAGAGAGAAAATTTTATACAGAATTTTCCAAGAAACAAGTGAAGTTAAACATTAGGTGACGTCATGCCAACATTTTTTTGGTCAGTTTGAAATTTTGAAATAAATATGATTAATTTATTAAGTTGGCAGGACTTAGAAAATTATGAAAATTTCATTATTTTCATTACATGTTTGTATATCTTTATACTCCCTTAGTCCTTTTGCAACCGTCCTGCCCAAAAAATTTTCTTCATAAAATAGATAGTATCCTGTTATTCTATGGATATGGCAGGACTTAAAAATTCATCGCAACTCCCAATTTTTTTTTTCATGGAAAATCTAATTTTCACAGGAAAATGTCACAGGAAACCAGTGGGTTTTTCCACAAATTGTAAGTAACTTCTCTAACCTTCCTTTATTGCAAAGGGCAGGACTTAGAAAATCGTGGTTGAACTTCTGTTAATATCTCCCGGTTTATCTCGATCGCTGGATAACTTGATTTGACGTCGGTCGTTCGCCCTTTTTCACATAGATGGCGCTATGGTATTACGCTTGACGTTTTAGAAAATTAATATTTTTTATGTAATTATGTTTATTTATTTACAATCTACATCATTAAAAGAGTATTAAGTAAATTTGTTCCATGTTTTTGGGCATGAAGAAGAGACTTCCAATGATGTCTCATCTTATTCTATGTATGTTAAAGTTTTAAAATAGGTGCCGAGGCCAGGTTTTATCTAGTTAATTAATTAATATTTATTAATTAATATTTCAATGTTCTTTTTTGTTGGATAATTTCTTATTTTATCAAGTTTCTTGCTTACCTTCTGGCAATTGAGTTAATTCCTAGCTTTTTTATCTACGGCTCGACTGGATCAATTTGATGTTGGGTTTTTTCAACATCAAGGAATAATTTTTTACTGTTTTTGAATTTCGGAAGCTAGGAATAACTAAGGGCACTTTTCACTAATTTACTTTACTAGAATAATACAAACTTGTGGTATTGCAGTAATTTATGTGGGATCGGACACAAGCCCTACTTTCCCGTTTTTTATATTCTTTTTATTACATCTAACAAAACCTTGGCAACAAACTTTTTTTGTTTTGAATATTGCGCCTTTGTGTAAACTTTGAATCATAGAACATAAAAACATAGAAAAAACTTTGTGAAATGTACACAAGGCGCAAACCACTAAATAAGATATTGAAATAAAGTATAGTTTAACTAAACATTAGTATTGGGAATTTATTTCTCAAACACTGATGATGACTGGTAATCCAGTCGAAAACTAGTCATGTGATTGTGATGTAGCCCTTTTGAGGGATTTTAAATATACCGTTTATAAAGGATTTTACTGTTTTTTGTATTACATGGTATACAGCCAACTACAGGAAAACTTTTTCCTTGTGTTTTTTTTTTATTTTTTTATTTTTTTGTGGAATTTATGGCTTTGGTGAGAACCAATTAGCTTTAAAATTGTTAGACATATATATTTTTAACAAAACGAGTAAATAAAAATATTATAAAATAGAAATTTGATTTAAATTCATATTTAAATCTATATTGTGAAATTTTTTCTCTACGCGCGACTACTTACGTTACAGAAGTGAGCGCGACTGCTCCCGGGTTAATACAATATTTTTTAATTTATCACATACCATAATTCTTAGAGTATTAACAACAATATCAAATAAATAGAAATAAATGCCTTAAAATTACAAAAACATTTTAATATACAATAAAAATAAATAAAATATACAAATTTATAGAGTCCACATGTAAAATTAGGTATTTTAATTATAAGTTAGCGGCCACCGCCACCGCCACCGCCTCCGCCACCGCCACAGACACCCCCACCGCCACCGCCTCCACCGCCACCTTTACCCCCACCGCCACCGCCGCCTCCTCCAACGCCACCGCCACCGCCGCCACCGCCGCTGCCTCCACCGCCACCGCCTCCCCCAGGTACGGGTGCAGGTGCTGCAGATATAGTTTGGATTATCAAAAGGACGACGCAGAGGAGTGTCTAGAACAAAAAACAAATGTTTAACTACCACTTTATGGAGATATTACTATATAGGTGTATAACCTATATTGTTTTGTTCTATGTATACAGGGTGGGGCAAAGAAAAGAGTCCACCTCGATATTTGGCAGTAGTTATTGGATTTTAAGGAAATGCCGAAACAGGTCGATTTTTATTTTTAAATTCCAATTTTTTGGCATATATTTCATACTAGTGACGTCATCCATCTGAGCATGATGACGTAATCGATGATTTTTTTTAAATGAAAATAGGGCTCGTGCTAGCTAATTTGAAAAATTATTTAGTTTTCTATTCAGTAAAATAACCATTTACATAATTATCTATACAAGGTGTCAAAAAAAAAAAATAAATTAAATTATTTGACAAAAAAAATGTATTTGAAAATACATTTATTGCTGTTCAAATGGTAAATTAAATGTTCAAACTTTCAAGCAGCAGGTGGTTGGCGGGAGCTGGCTTGAACATTGAATTTAATCAAAAACGAATGTTTATTTGTGAAATAAACACGTTTTTCTGTTTTCGGGCAACAGTAAAATCTATTTTGAATTAAATAAATGACATATCATTTTTATTTTTTTTGTTAAATAATTTAATTAAAGAAATGTTTTAGACATCCTGTATAAATAATTATATAAATGTTTATAATACTTATTCTAAAAGAAGAAATAAAAGGATTTTTTAACAAACAGCTTCAAATTAATATTATGCCCACAACAGTTAAAAAAATAGGCGAGAATACATGCTTAATAGAACTAGGAAGTGAAGAAGAAAAACACGCGATCATGACAAAAAATACAAATTAAAAAATAGGAGAAAGAATATTCATCAATGGTGATTTGACCAAAGAAGAGAAAAAAAACAGATACATCTAAGTAATTTTGCAAAACACGAAAAAGAGAAAGGAAAAGACGTCAAAGTTGGATATAACAAGGTCTTAGTAAATCAAGGAGAATGGAGGTGAAACAAATTAAAAAGGGAACTAGAGATACCGCCAAGAAACTATGAACGAAATGTCAATAGAACGAAAAACACAAATCCAACAAACTGAAAAGAGAACAAAGGACGGATACTCAGGATAACGACCCGGCAATGGATAATGACAACGAAGAAGTATCAAAAATGAATAAAATATAAAATGCAAACCCCAAAAAAACGGAATGCAGAATGGAATGCACCTGGAATGTCAGAGGAATAAATGGCAAGGAAATGGAGATTCTAGAACAATGTACAAACCAAAAGTTTACAGCAGTAACTATTACGGAGACGAAGAAAAAAGGCCGGGGCATGCAATGGATCGGAGACGGTAATTTGTTAATATATGCATTAGTAGATGAAAATAAAAGGGCCCAATCAGGAGTAGCATGCCTTATTCGCAAAAATAACGTAGAGAAGTTGAAAAACTTGGAATGTATAAACGAGAGAATTCTAAAAGTAACAATAGATATAAGTACAGAAAATACAGCTACGATTGTAATAATAATATATGCACCAGAAGAAGATGATAAAGCCGAAGCAAAGAATCAGTTTTGGACACAACTAAAAGAGACAATTGACGATTATGAAGGAATGTTGATAATGCTGGAAAATTATAACGCCAGAGTGGGAAAAGATCATAAAAAATGGCAGGGAGCAATAGGTATACATGGGGAAAATGCACTAAATACCAATGGAAAGAAACTACTACAGTTCTGCATCGATAACGATTTGACTATAAACAATACATTTTTCGAGCACAAGTGGATCGACAAAATATCAAGAGAAGTACCCACACGAAACGAACGCTCAATAATAGACTATGATAACACATAGGTATTGTAAGAAACAAATTAGAGATGTAAGAGTCAAAATAAGTTTTGAGGCAGGCACTGACCATTACCTAGTATAAACTAGAATTAGAATGTATCCAATGCTAAATAATAAGGGTGGAGACAGAGGAGGTGTCACAACAGAACGAATAAAGAGGTTTTAAGCTGCGAGATCCACAAATAAGGATAAGATATGTGGAAGAAACGGAAAAGAAAATAATACAAAACTGTAACAGGGAGGAACACAAGATGAATTTAGACGATAAATGGAATGAATTCAATAATTCAATATAGGGGAGTGCAATTAGAACGAAAAGATACAATGTTTCGGAAAAAATCAAACAAGGTTATATTTTTCTAAAACTTTTTTGTTAGTTTATAAATATGTTAAAGTAAAAAGTTCTACTCACAAATTTCGCCGCTAATTGTTTATTAATTGTTTAAACAATAACAATTATTTTGTATAAATAATGTTAAGAATATGGGTGAATCCAACATTTTATTTTGATAAAAAATATTTTTATTTAAGTTTTGATTACGCTGAACCCGAATCTGACATTACAATTTGCAAATTCAAAATGGCAGATCCAAAATGCGGATTTTCTTAAAAGAACCTAAAAAAGAACATTTTTCTAAAACATTTATTGTCTTTATTTTTAACAGGTTGTTGAATCTGAATTAAAGATGAAAAATTTAAATTTGAAAATGGCGGATCCAAAATGGCGGATATTTAAATGAAAAACAAGTAGAATCCAATCAATCAAATATGGAATTTCATTCTGAAAAAAAGATAAACAAATAGTTTTCACAATAATATTAAAAATTAAAATGTATTGGAAAGAATATTAAAAAAAAATAAATTTTCGATTAGAAGGATATAATTACATATTGGAACATAGTTTTTAATTCCAAACAACTTTTCTTTATAAAAATTTTCGATTTTGTGAAATATAAAGGTACTTTACTCTTGAGTGAAATTCATATTTTTTTACATACCTCGTACAAAATTAACAAAATTTGATACTTGATGATTGTATCTTATGTTATATACGATGCAGAGTATTTTATAAAGAATAACTTTTTTCGGTCGGTCTTGACGGTCCAGTTAGCTGGGGCTCAGTCGATCGACAAGTTTAGTGGATTTGCGATTTGCGGTCGCTGGTTCGAGCCTCAGCTAGGTCATGAAATTTATAAAAAGGCCAACGCCGTAGTATAAAACTCAATAGAGTCTACGGCTTGGTCTGGAATAAACTGGCGTCTGATCGGCCTATGGAGGAGCGGTACGGGAAGGGATAAGGGCTTCCGGCTTGGTGATACTCCTCCATAGATCCCTACCGAAGGGCGTTGACGCCTAAGAACGGTGTATACATACATACTTTTTTTCGTAAAACTAATATTAAAAAAGTTATCAATAGGTTCCAAGTTACTCAGACATACTGTATAAGAGCTAAAAAAAAAATTTTTTGTTGAACATTTATTATTGTTGAAGCTTATTAATAAATGTATTTTAGGTAAGTTTTACAGAAAAAACTTTTGATCACTCTGTATATACATTTTTTCAGCTGGTAATTTTCGGTTTTTGTATTACATTTTTGTTATCTTTCTTAGTTTTCTCAAAAATAAATTTTTTATTTCATTTTTAAACTAAAATAATTTAGTTTCTCTTTAAGACTACATCCCAAGCTTTAAAAAAATAGCAAAGAAATTGTATTAGATTTATTCAAACTTGAGTAATACCGTATTAAAGTGGTGGGAATTCTGTAAAACTACGAAGTTTTCAAAAATTACATTTTTTGAGACATCGTATTAATTGCTGGAAATACTAAATATAGCCTGGAAAACTAAAAAGATTCCATCGGAGTGGAATATTGCAACAATTTTGCCAATACATAAGAAAGGAGATACTACGGTTTGTGAAAATTATAGAGGAATATCTCTATTATGCGCAGGACTAAAAATATACGAAATAATAATAGAAAGTAAATTACGTAAGATGATAGAACCTAGACTAGCAGATGCACAAAGTGGATTTAGACCAGCGCACAGTGTACAAGACCACAATTTTACTTTGCAACAAATAATTGAAAAAGCTCTAGTCAAAAATGAAGAAATCCATTTAGCATTCTTAGATATGAAAAAGGCGTTTGATATGGTGGACAGGGCAGGAATCTGGAAGAGCCTAGAAAACAAGAATGTAGATGAAAAACTGTTAAAGGTGGTATGTAGTATGTATGAAAATACCAATAACCAAGTAAGAACAAGAAACAGAACTTCAAAAATAACGATTGAGTCAGACAGGGTGGTGTATTGCGTCCATTATTGTTTATAAGCGTGATGGACGAAGTAATAAAAGCTTGCTGGCCAAAAACAAAAAAATATATTGCAGGATACAGAAATATGCAAGTAGTCAAAGTGTGTATTTGCAGATGATATAGTGCTTAAAGTAAAAACAGGAAAAGACCTTCAAGAAAACATGACAATGTGGACAGAAGAATTAAAACCATACAACTTAAGAGTAAACACCGAGAAAACTAAAGTAATGGTAGTAACAAAAAACAACACAAAAATAATCATCAACGTTGAAGGAAATATAATCGAACAGATAGAAGTATTCAAGTACTTAGGGATAAGTTTGAATAACAAAGGGACACAAGAAGACGAGATTGGCGCCAGAATAAACTCAGCAACTAGATTATATCATACACTAAACAAAAACTTCTTAAACACAAAAGATATAACTACAAAAACTAAAATGATCGGATACAAAACAGTGTATCAACCTGTATTAATCTACGAGGCAGAAAACTGGGTACTTGACGAAAGACAAACAATTTAACTGCAAGCAAGTGAAATGAAATACTTGAGGAAAGTGCTGAGAGTTAGAAGAACAGATAGAAGAAGAAACATAGACATTAGACGAGAACTAGGAACGAAATCACTAAAGGTAAAAGCACAAGAACAGAAACTGAAATGGTGGGGACACATGATCAGAATGAACGAAACTAGGCAGGTAAACAAGATATGGGAGGCGAGAACAATAGGGAAAAATCATAGAGGACGACCAAGAAAAACATGGAACAAAAGCATCAATGAGATTCTCGAAGAAAGAGGGAAGATATGTAGTGAGGCGAAGGAACTAGCTAGATACAGAAAAGAGTGGGGTAAATTTGTAGACAAGATTTAAGAAAGCGTGTACACCTCGACATCTACGGGTATAAGAGGTTTTCGATTATGTATGTATTATACTACTGAATAGATAATTAAATACCCTTTCAAATGAGGTACCACGCGACCCTATTCCTATTTAAAAAATAATCGATTACGTCATCACACTCGGATGGATGACGTCACTAGTGTGAAGTATAGGCCAAAAAATTGTAATTCAAAAATAAAAATCGACCTGTTTAGGCATTTCCTTAAAATCTAATAACTACTGCCAAATGTACTCTTTTCTTTGGCCCATGTACCCTATATGTATTGCATATACTTTATTATGTACTCTGAGTTCGCAGAATCTTACCCGACAGGCTTTTCTAAATGCTTGGTACTACAATTAATTGTGTTATCTAATTGCAACTGAGCGACCTTTGGGACTGTGCTAATAAAAGTAGTTTATTATACCACAAAAAAAAACGAAGCATTTAACAATCTAAAAATTACTGGCCGCTATTTATCAACGGCAAACTCTTGGAGAAATCAATATAAAAGGCGTGGATATTGAAATTCCTACTGCGCCATGGTTTTTATTAAAATTTTAGCAACTTTTTATATTATACTCCATTAAAATGTTACATTTTTTAAGCCATACCTTGCATTTGTTAGAGGAGTCAATTTTATTTCTTTAATGTGTAGGGGGGATCAGTAGAAGCTTAAGTTCAAGTGGTCGCCACCCTTGTCCCCCGGCCGCCATCTTGGAAATGGGGTGCAAAGGGGTTTTGCGCTATATCTCGTAAACTACCAACCCTACGGAAAATCTAATTAAACAGAAAGTGTAGCAAATTAAATTATCTACAATTTTGTGTCCATTACTTTTTATTGTCAAGTTTCCAACAAAAAAGATATAAACAAAAATATGCAAAAAAAATTTAACAAGTTTCCTTTTGGAGGTTATAAGTTTTTTTCAGTTCATTTTAAAATAAAATAACATAATAGCAATTTTGTAGAGTGTTTTTCAGCGAAAAATTTTCACTATAAAGTTGTTTAATTCTATTTATTTATATAGGTTTAACAGCGCTCCAAACTTGACCAGATTCTCGAATGCTCATAGGGATACAATAAAAAAAAAGTTAGGCTTACTTTTCTATCTATACATATTTTTTATTTATCGAATTTATTATGATTTTAACATTCCTATTCTATTATTAATCTGTTTTTGACCTTTCTCCCCACTATAAAACTTATAACCCTAAGCATAGGTATATAGAAAAGGCCCAAGAAGTTGTTTGCCGGTTCAGCAATTTTTAATATCAAAATCATAAAGTATGATCAAAATTAGCCTTTCACCACACTGTGATCGAGATACAAGCGTTTTTTGGGATGTGCCGCTTGTCTATGAAGTAACATAACTTTTTTCCTATTGTATATTTTGACTTAAAATTTTTCCAAAAACTTCTTCATGAATTATATTTTATTGTTGTGTTGGTTAAAATTATAAACTAAAAAATTTGTCCCTCAACTTTTTTAAGTAAACATGAAACTAACGAAATATAATGACAAAATGTTTAAAAACTAACAACTCCTTTTTTAATGTGTTTAAACATTTTGGACAAATTCCATTGTTATTTACATACTTCAAAGATGACACAGTAAAATTTTCAAAAGGAAATATTTACAGCGACCAAGGATACAGCGAGGTAAATTTGAAAAATCATCAAAACTGATTTTCGGCATTTTTGTATAAAATTTGATTTTTGAACATGTTCCACCAAATCTAGATAAAAATAAACTTCATATTCGGATTCAGCGACCTCGAAAACATAAAAATAGACCAAAATTGACCATTCACCTTAAATTTGATTTTCGCGGTCGTAATGCACAATTTAGAACAAAAAAGTCCTATAACATTTTTTTCTAAAGTTAACCGTTTCCAAGAAAAAAAAATACATTGTTCTCCATAGAAGTGAATTTTTATTTACATAAATTTGAATGACATGGCAACGTAGCCTAGAAGAACTTGCTGTGACTGTGAAAATTTAACCTAGTAACCCCTTGTTTATTTACTTTGAGGTGTGATTTTTGGGATTGACATCGTTGGTACCTATCTGCAAAATAATGGATATGGGTTTGGTTGATATTTACATTACTTTACCTACGGGATGCAACTGACCTACAAACCTACTTTTTTAATCTTTAGATTTTTTATTTGCGCGCTGTTGCCAGATTTCAATTTGCATATCAAAATGTATTTTCGTTTTTTTGTCAAACGGATCAATTTAGAAAAAAATTTTATAAGACATTTTTGCTCTACATTATGCCTTCTACCTATACCTTTAAGGAACGCACTATTTTCGGGGAGAAAAGTATTTTTTTATTGTATTCCTATGAGAATTTGAGAATCTGGTCAAGATTGGAGCGCTGTAAAACCTAGACAATAAATAAAATTAAACAACTTTATAGTGAAAATCTCTATGATGTTATTTTATTGTGAAATGAACGGAAAAAAATTTGTAACCTCCAAAAGGAAACTTCTTACAAAATTTTCTCATATTTTTGTGTATAACTTTGTTGGTCACTTGACGATAAAAAGTAATAGATATAAAATTGTAGAAAATTTAATTTGCTACATTTTATGTTTAAATGAAATTTTCTGTAGTATTGCTAGTTTAGGAGATACAGCGCAAAGCCCTTTGCACCCCTTTTTCCAATATGGCGGCCGGGGAACAAGGGTGGCGACCCCAAAATCTTGAACTTAGGCTTCTACTGAACCCCCTACACATTAAAAAAAATAAAATTGACTCCTCTAAGAAAGGCAACCTAAATGTAACATTTTAATGGACTAATATTCATTTTAATATTGTGAAAAAACTCAGCAATGTCCAACACACGACTTTCTTAAAATTATTTTAACATTTTTCTAAAAGAGATTTTCTAATTACAAAAATATTTATAAACAAAAAGGTTATTGCAAATCAAACTGTAAAGTAGCATTCATTTTTTTAACCTGTTTATAATTCGACGCTGCCAAGGCAAAACGGCATAAACGCCAAAATGGCCAGTTTTGAGGTAGATGCACGAAAAAATAGGACTTTAATTTCCGCACCAGACAGTCACCGCGGCATAACCGAAAACAAAGTGAAATAGGTGTAATATTGGTTTAAAGTTTTTATAAACGCCAGTCTAGTCACGCACGTGAAGGTCGACGTGAACAATAATTGACACAACCGCAGTGCCCATAAGATTTTCATTGTGTACAGTTCGGTGCAGTAATAATAGTAAAGGTATGTATTTTTACAATTTTTATGGATAAGTAATATGATATTACTTACCTCTGCAATATTTTCAATTTGTATTGATTTTTGAAGCGTAAACACCTTGAATTTCTTTAAAAACTATGAGGCGTTTATGTCAAAACCAAATATTTACATCGTGGTTGACACAAGCGCCATTCCTCAATGGTATTCTTATGCAGGTTTCTTTTTTAAAAATTGCGCAAATAAAAAGTTTATTTTAAAATGTTTTATTATAACTTTGTACTAGTGTGATGAACAATTATTTTTGTACTACAGCATATACCTAGTTCAAATCAATTTTATATAGCTAAAAATGGCGATCGATTTTTGGCGTTTATGCCATAGTATTTTAGCAGAAGTAAAAAATAATGGTCTTACTAAATGAAAATAAGTCATATACCGAAGTAGCACAAAATGATATACAGACTGGCAATAATTCCCCTATATTCCCCTTAGAGGTTTATGACATTTATAATGCCAACATTGCAGAAGCTTTTAGCAATAACATTATCATCTTTGAGGAACCACCAGACGTTGCAGCAGAAGAATAAATATTTAGTCACGATCTCACATCATGTTTCAACTTAGCAACAGAATTGATTATTAAACCAGAGTATCATGCAGAATATTTATCTCTAAAAATGAACAACATAGTTCCAGATCAACTGGATGAAACAGATGTAGAAGATGAAACGGAGTGAATTTTTTTTAAATTGTTTAAAAGTTAAAAGTTGTTAAATATTTTTCTGTTATTTTTCTGTTTTTTTTACTAACTTTTATTTTGAACTATATAAAAGAAGTAAATCTTATGTTATTTTTGTGAATAATTATTTTTTATTTGTTTTAGAAATTAAAAAATAACTATTTTTATGTACCTCTGATTTTTGTGTTTTCTTAGGTTTTAAGTTGTTCTTTGAAAGTGTTTTTTGAGTTTTATTTTTATACCAATTTTTGTATAGCTCTTCTATTTGAATATTATTTATTTTTAAGTATTTCATCCTAGCACCAAAAACATGTTTAAAGAATTTAGAGTTTTGTTTTTAACTTAGAATGTATTTTTGATTAATAAAAAATAAAACCAATCAAAAATCTTCGTAATTTCATAATTTTTCTTGTTGGCATAAACGACAATTTTTAATTTTCGTTTTTTTTTCATTAATGGCATATATCCTTTTTAAGCGCCATTTCGGTTAACCTTACAACAATGCGATCGACGCAAACGCCAGAGGTAAGTTTGGCATATTCACCAATGTTATATATTGATTGGACACAAGCGCCATTTTCTAGTTTTTAATTTATTTCACATAGTATTTTCAGCCACATTAATGTTTACAAAATGTTAAAATTTGAAAAAAAAATCACCAATTTTTTTGAGTCAGTTTGCAGATAAGCAGAATTGGTAAAAATAAAAATAATCAGTTTTTTGTGTTTCCTGAAAAATCAGGTTAATGTCGTTTATGCCGTTTGGCGTGACAGCGTCGAATTATTAAAATAAACAATAAAAATATTGATAACACCTTTCACAATATAAGTTTATATATAATGTAGTTACTATACGATACGTGCAGAAGAAGGGCCCGATCGTTAGAGTAGTTTTAGAGAAAAAAGCTCATTTTCAAATGGCTGTACAGTTGTTTTGTTAATACCTACTTATAAGGGATTTTTTGACCTCATTCTCTTCGTAGAGTCTCAAGCTTTCATATTTTTAAAAAAACTTTTTCATTCATAGTAAATAATTTATGCAGAATGAATTACCATTTTTCACCTTGAAAACAATTAAATTATTATCTGCGCCGTTTTAACCCCCACAAAAAGAAAGCAAAATACACCATGAGAAAGGATATGAAAAAATACATCTTAAAAAAAAGAAGTTTCTACGACTCATGAAACCAAAGATACTTTGTTTTTGATTCACAGATTAATAACTGTTTTAGTAAAAAAAGGTAGTTTCATATCCACAAGTTTACCGAAGATTTTCCATGTCAACCTATTCATTAATTATTCATTTATAACAATTTTTAAAGAGATTATAACAACAATTCTTTTTTGGCTTCAAAAAAACTTATTTGATAATTTGGGTTATTTTAAGACGAAAGTTAATTATTTATCTCATATTTTTTTAACTCGATGTCCAACCTATTGAAAAATAACACCGAAAAATGCTAAAACGGGCGTTTTGGGGCATTTTAAATAATATATTTGCATTTTACGCTTAAAGTAATCATTTTACAAAAAATAAAACAGTATATTTCTTATTAAAATAACATATTACTAAAAAAAGTGATTTCGAAGCAAAAAAAGTGAATGTAAGCAAAGGAATTTAATAAATATTTATCTTATAGGTACTAGATATACGCGTAGAAATAATATTTGAAGATTTATATTAATGTAAACTTGAAGAAAAACACCATAACTTGTTTCATTTAATTTCTATAATAGGCCTTAATCCTGCGTACCAAAAAAAGTTTATTAATAGCAAGCTAAAAATTTGTTAATAGCTTAACTGTGTCTAGTCGGACAAACTTTAATGTACGGTAACACTGGAAAAAAGGAGGTTTTAATTGTGGAACAAGTTACAGGATTCCAACGTTAGGCTACGAAAACGTCTTATGTATTTTGTTGGACATAATTTCTAATTGATTTGTTACCCTTTCGTCAAACTCTTATGCAAAAATCAAACTGCTATTTATCACCAACATAATTCCTGCCATTTAACCTATTCTATGTGTCGGACTTATTAAAATACCCAACATATTTTTCGGGCAAACATTTTTTCATATTATATTATATAAAACTTGCTATTGAATAAACTTAAAAACAATCTGGTAGTTTTCACAATCATAAACTTGTCAGGATGACACGTTCCACAATTAAAACTTTCCCTGTCCCAGTGTTCCCATGCATCAAAATTTGTCCGACTAACCACCGTTAAGCTATTAACAAATTTTCAGTTTGCTATTATAAACTTTTTTTTGGTACGTGGGATCCAAGATTATATTGCAGACGGACCCCTCATTTTGAAGTAATCTTCAAAATAAAAAAATTATAGACACTGACACGATTTTAAGTAATTATTCGTTGAATAGTAATTTAGCAATAAACTTAAAATGAAGAGTACCTTGTAAGTAGATAAATTATTCTTTTTTTATAAATTTGGGAGATGTACCAATGAAAGTATAAAAAATACAAATATCTAGAAACCTGGATTTCAGAAAATAATGACCAAACAACAGAAATAAAGACCGGAATAGAAACAGCAAGAAATGCGTTTGACAAATTCTCTTCATAAAGCCCTTAGATTAGAACCTAGTAAGAGTTCTGCTGAGATATTTATATTAGGTGTTTTCGATACTACAATATGGACTTAAAAGCTGGACTGAAACAAGGACACATCGACAAGCTACATTCATTTAAATCGTTGTGTTACAGAAGGATGCTTTGAATAGTATGGACACAGAGGAGAAAGAATACGGAAGTATTACGAGAAACACAATAGGAAATGTACATTATCTAGGACACGTAATGAGGGGAGAGCCATATGCAATGCTAAAATTGGTAATACAGGGAAAAATAAGTCCAAGAAAGAGTATGTGAGAAAGGAAGTTGTAATGGTTGAAAAATATAAAGGAATGGTTTAAATTCAGTTCAATAGAACTTTTCAGAGCCGCGCAGCGGTAGATATAGTAAAGATATTGATGATGATATCCAACCTTTGATTAGGCACTTAAAGAAGAAGACTAAATAGATAAATTTAATAAAAAGAAAGAATGCAGCATTGAATAAATGTTATTATTTTGATATTTATTTTATCAGACATTAAACGAACAAACTTACCGCTATTGTAGACGCAACCCTCATCTTCAGATTTTAACTAACCTTCACAATAAACAAAATATAATATACAGTAGGGCAAATAGGCAAATTATTCTGCTTATATACGAAATAATATATGAAATAATAATCTACATGGGATTATTATGACGTAGACGATGTTGATACTTTTTTTTAAATAAAGCCTGGATTTTACGCCCCGATATGATGAAATGATGGTTTTTTTGTGATGTAGCTAAATATCTTTTTCGTGTATAAGACTGATATGGTTGTTTGTAATAGTTTATTTGGGAAATAATCGACAACTATTGAAATAGGTTTATTTCGACCTTTTGACTTCCTTTCGGAATTCGATATCAAAATACAAAACATTATTAATTTAAACAAATGTTGTTTTATTTTGCTTGGTGAAAAAAATTCTTTTAATAATTAAATTTTATTTGACTCATTCAAATTGACAATTCATAAATATTAGGTAGAATAGAATAGAAATATGCTTTATTGTCATGAAATATTTAACAATTTTCTAGACAAAGCTTACAAGAATCATAAATAAGAACAATAACAAATACAATTTACTAGAATTACACAAATCGTCAATATAAATAAAACATAACAAAGTGCAAATTGCAAAATTAAAAAAAAATGCAAATTGCGTAATCTCCCTTTTTGCACGATTGATCATTTTTGACTGTTTACCGTGACAGATTTTACGTCAGTAGGTGACATTTACTAGCAACTCGACGGTAAGTAATCCAACTCGACGGTAAGTACTCCAACTCGACGGTAAGTAATTCACTTACCGTCGAGTTAAAAAATCTCTTAATTTTAATTTATTTTTTGAAAGAATAAAGAAAACTAACGAATTCTTTATTAATATTGAAACTCATGGTACAATTTGTTAAATTATTTAATGAAATACCACTTGTTTGGGCTGTGGTTTCACTTCTAACAGAAACTCCTGCAGAATCGCATACATTAGTAGTATTACTAGTATTGCACAATATTTTTTCGGCAAAATCTATTTTATTTTGAAGAGAATCTTCTACATAGCTTTTTGCCACTGTTCGATGAACGCCAACCTCCATGACGCTTTAATCCGAGGACATTAACACCTTTATTAGCCAAAAGCGTTGCTGATGTCCTCCTGAACGAATGGCCAGTATAGTTCTCGGGATTAGGCAAATTTAAGAATTTGGCAATTTGAGAAGGCCAGCCCCCGATTGTCCCTTTCCCTATTACTTGAGCACAACATTTTCCTTTGGCGTATCTTAAGAACAAATGATTTGATTTTACTTGTAATGGACGAAGTTTTATATACTTTTGCAGAATTTCTAAATATGGAATTTTATCGTCTGGTTTATTAACGACTGTAGAAGTACGCTGGATGTTCGTTTTTGTATTGGGTACTTTTACAATCATTAAACCATCGGTTTGTTGGATGTCATTCATAGTAGAACTGTGAAGCAGAAGTTCGGAGACGTATTGGTATGGCAAAAAATGCGATGAGTCGCCTAACTAAAGTTTGGAAAGACAGATCTATCTCTCAAAATATCAAGATGAGACTGGTGAATGCCCTTGTATTCTCAATATTTCTATACGGAGCAGAGACTTGGACTCTTCGCGCATGCGAGCGCCAAAAAATTGATGCCTTTGAGATGTGGTGCTGGAGAAGAATGCTGCGCATACCTTGGACAGCTCATAGGACAAACGTTTCCATTCTAAACCAACTCAATATTAAAAAAAGGCTGTCCACAATATGTCTGCAACGAATTCTGCAATTCTTTGGTCACGTAGTTCGCAGAGGTGACGACAGTTTGGAGAGATTAATTGTTTCTGGAAACGTTCCGGGGAGAAGATCAAGAGGACGATCACCAACTAGATGGTCTGACCAAATAAAGCATTCAGCTGGAAACTCATTCTGCGCAGCTCTTAGAGCAGCTGAAGATAGAGACCAATGGAGAAACATTGTTAGGAATATTGGAAGAAATCACGATCCTCAGTAATGGGGAAACGACAGGAGAGAGAGAGAGAGAGAGAGATTCATAGTAATATTATATAATTCTTCTCTTCTACAGGCACCAGATATTCCCAATATCATTGCGACCTACAAATTATGAAAAAATCTTAATTAGAGTATTTCTTTTACCTAAACTAGCTTATTTTACCTTGTGAACTAGAAATTCTTCATCCGGTGCTTCCATCAGAAATTTTGCAAATTGCTCCCGTGTAAAAATGCTCGCTTTCTTAGGCCTATAGCCAACATTTTTTCTCTTCAAATACGCGATCAAAGTTGAAAGCTTGGAAATATCAATGCCATCATAAAGAAAAACGGTGGATTTAATCAATGAATATTCTGCCCAGAGGCTTCCAGGAGCTTTCAACTGCATATGTCTTTGAACGAAATATGCCAATAGAGTCTTTTCTTCGATTCTTAAATTCTTGCCTTTGCACCATTTTTTAAAACTTTGATAGTTATTTTGATAACGGATTTTGGATTTTTCGGGAATATT
This sequence comes from Diabrotica virgifera virgifera, assembly GCF_917563875.1. Classification (NCBI taxonomy): domain Eukaryota; kingdom Metazoa; phylum Arthropoda; class Insecta; order Coleoptera; family Chrysomelidae; genus Diabrotica; species Diabrotica virgifera. The sequence goes on from NC_065445.1 coordinate 167,611,944, forward strand.
TGCGGAACACCCTTCTTCCCAAGCCCGTTCAATTTCTTCAAATTCACTTTCGCTCATATTTTAATTTATAATAATCAAAATTGTACTTAAAATTATTGACAACTAAATAAAAACTCAATTCTCCATTGTTGTTATGTACCCTAGTTACTACCTAACAACCAAAGTATCTATCTTGATAAAATGAATGAAACTAGTCAATATGACGAAAATGTTTAATTTTATAATTTATAATGTTATCAATCGTGCAAAAAACGTTATAAGCATGTCGAACGTTAAGGGTAACCGATCTCAGACAATAATTGGAGTCGTCGCTCCGCTCCTCCTCCAAACAATTGTCTTCGATCGGTATAAAACCTTTACCGTTCTCCATACTTAATATACTATAAGAAATTTAATAAGTAATTTAATAAGTTATGCTGCTGCATATGACACTCAAATATAGATTAAGATTCTACTTATACATAAGAATACTGTAATTTCTTAGTTATTGGTTAAGAAACTCTGCTATTGAATAATATGGTCTTTCAGATTAATAGGCTTTTGTCATTTTACGGAACTTGGGGAAAGATGTTGCAGATTTAAGTTGTAGAGGGAGATGGTTGTATAGTTTTTTTGCAGAATATAATATAGATTCCTTTACTAACTCACTGGACGGGATCGGTAAATAGATGTCAAAGGTAGAATTTCTGGTGGAATAGTCATGTCTAGGTCTTGCTGGAAAGACATGTAGATGTTTACGAATTAAGCAAACAGTTTCTAAAATATATAAAGAAGGTAATGTTAGAATCCTGTGATATTTGAAGTAGCTTCTGCAATGTTTTGTTCTTCTGAGGCCAAACAGATATCTTATTGCTCTTTTTTGTAATTTAAAAATAACATCGGATTGAGCAGCTGTACCAGAAACCCAAAAAGGCAGACCATATCAAAGATGGGACTCGAACAATGAAAAGTATGTTATTTTGGAAGAGGCTATATCCATTTCCTTCGAAACAGATCTTATTGCAAAGCAAGCTGAGGATGGTTTCTTGCTTAACACATCGATATGAAGGGACCATTTAAGGTTGCTATCTAAAAAAATACCAAGAAACTTTACAGAATCAACGATGCTGAGCTGGCTGTTATGAAGAGGTAAGGGTTGAAGAGTTCCTTTATAGGGTAATGCTACTGTTTTATCTACGTTAAAAGAGAGTAAATTAGAATCGGACCAAAAAGAAAATCTTTTCAATCGATTTTTAAACTAGTGATGTCATTAGTAAAGATAAGGAAAAATAGAGGACCCAATACTGAACCTTGTGGTACCCCACATACAACATTTTTGAGACTAGAGTCTGTATCATTTGCTCTAACTAGTTGTATTATCCAAGTAAGATTGAATTAAGTAAGATTGTCCTATTATCCAATTAAGATTGAAACCAGTTCAAAGAAATACCTCGAATTCCATAGAAATCTAGTTTTCTTATCAAAATGCTGTGATTTACACAATCAAAAGCTTTGGCATAATCACAAAAAACAGTGGCAGTGTGGAGATTATTGTTTAATGCTTGATAAACCTCATGTAGTACAGAAAACATGGCATCGGTGGTACATTTATTATTTAAAAAGCCGAACTGATTTTGTGATGAAATCTTGTTATCAACGAGAAAGGACATAAGTCGGGCTTTTATGAGTCTTTCAATAATTTTGGAGAGTACTGGTAGTAATACAATAGGTCTATAATTGCAGGCAATAGATTTTTCACCACCCTTATGAAGACGAATAATGATGGCCGTCTGTAGGCACTCTGGAAATTTACCTTTCTCAAAAGAGTCATTAATTAGAGAGATGAGGACTCCCAACACATTGTCTGGGAGATTTGAGAAAATTTTTATGGATAGTCCATCGGTACTACAGGAAGATTTGCTTTTGATACTATTGATTGTTTGGATCAGTTCAGATTTATCAAACGGTCTTATAAAGAATGAATTCGAAACCTTTCCTGAATTAGGGAGATAGAAAATGGGATCTTGTTGTGACACAATAGTTGATGTTATATTTTTACTCACATTAACAAAGTATTCATTTGGATTTTCTGGGTCTAGAAGGGAAAATGTTTGAGCTGTGTGAGTTTTATTTCGAAGATCGTTTATTATGGACCAAGTTTCTTTTGCAACACTTTTAGAGCTTCTGAGACGATTTTGATAGTACAATTTTTTAGCCGATTTTATAAGTTTTAAATAGATTGCCCTGTACTTGGTAATATATTTAGTAACAGAGACGTTGGTAGTAAATTTCTTGATATACAGTACTGAACGCATGTTTTTGGCTGATATGCGGACACCTTTGGTAGTCCAGGGTTTGCGATGTTTTTGCTTAATTGTGATTAAAGGAAATACTTTATTGAAAATACTGACCAGCTTATTCAAAAAAATTACTGAAATTATAATCGACGTCCATAGAAGGAAAGTGCCACTCAGAGGTTAAGCACAAATTTTGGAATTTACGAAAGTTCCGACCGGAAAAAATCCTGCCTAAACGTCGAGTTTTCGAGGAGGACTTGCTAAAGATGTTAAACTTCGTATAAACCGCTTCATGATCAGATAGTCCCGCACAGTGGCGTAGCGTAGTGGGGGCGGCAGGGACAGTCCGCCCCGGGCGGCACGTTTTAGGGGGCGGCAAAATTTAACAATAAATAATAAAAATATTTTGTAAATATTTGGACCATTTTATATTTTTATCGCAACTACGAAGTCGGACCGATTGAAAGGAGCACGGAATTTTTCATTAATTATTTTGTGACGAATTCGGGGAATTCCTTTTCTTTGGATATTTTGTAGCGACTGGCAACAACGTCTATACTTATTTATGGGAATTCCCCGTTTATGACTAACAATCAGCACAACTTTTTTCGGCACTTTAGAACGTTCTTATTCTTTTTTTTTTCCTCATCGACACATCGTTGGGAAGTTCTGATAGCAACTACAGGCAAAAGAAGGATTCAAGACACGCGGTGGAGTGCAAGAGGCGATACCGTAAATGTGACATGGCATCATTACAAAGACATTTTCGTCACTTTGGAAAAACTGATAGAGGCAGGTGAAAGCTTAAACACTAGCACAGATGCAGGTGCTTTACTAGTTTCGATGCAGTCATTTTCCTTTCTTTGTTTTTTTGGGCCTGTGGCAACTGGTGCTACATGAAGTGAATGATGCACAAAAATATTTACAAACAGGGGACTTGTCATAAGATTGTGCGCTCATAAAGTAAATGCTTTGCAGATGATATTGACAGAGAAAAGAGAGGAATGGACAAATGGCGTTGTAGGTTAAGCAAAAATATGTGTGAAGAACTTGGAATTTCCATAAAACCTCGGAGGCGCATAACAAGAAAGCATATTTTTGATGACAGAACTGGAGGTGCTAACTTGTCTTGTTAAAATTAGTTGAGACGAAAGCTGTTTTCTTCGTTAGATAGAGTTATTGTAGAAATTCGTGAGCGTTTTAAGCAGGTACAGAATTTAACGGATAAGTTTGTTTATCTAACGTCGGCTATATTATTAGATCCAGACAACACTGAATCATAGGTAAGGGGGTGGGGGTGCACTGAATGTACAAATGTAGAGACTACGCATCTGACGAAATTGACGAGCAGGGTTTCAAGCTATAAAAACTTCGACTGCGCACTTTCGTTGCTGCTACAGGCAACGAAATTGATTAATGCACTAACTTGAATTATTTAAATTTATTGTTAAATCCAAGCTGGAAGATACTCCAATACTGCCCAATATTTTAATAATATTCCGAGTATTTTTCACAGTTGATATAAGCAATGCCAGCTGTGAGAGGGGTTTACAAAATTGCCACTAAGATCGACAATGAGTACTATAAGACTAACTAATTTGGCTATTTTGTCTATTGAGTAAGAGGTGTGTGATGCGATAGACATTGACGGTGCAATAAAAGACTTTGCTCTTAAAAAAAGTACACGTATAAATTTTTAATTGAAGACGGAAGTTTTGTTTTTAATTCTAACAAATACTCATATTACTTTTCGATAAAGATAAAAATATAAAAAAAACTAATAATGGAACTAGAATAATGATGCGACTGTAGTTTCGTGTTGCAACGAAATTGAGAATGGTTATTCGTTTTTGATAAAAATATAACAGTATCGTTCTAGTTCTAATTAAAAATTGATTTTATTTAATTTTGTCGATCGTCAAGGTGTACCTAATCTTAAGTGAAAGGTACTTAAGTTATATCAATATATTAGGTCTGGATCCCGCGTATGAAAAAAAAAGTTGATTAATAGCAAGCTGAAAATTTGTTAATAGCTTAAGGGTGTCTAGTCGGACACACTTTGATATATGGGAACACTGGAACAGGGGAAGTTTTAATTGTGGAACAGGTTAAAAATTTGGAACGGTCAGACCACGAAAACGGCACATGCATTTTATCCGACAGAACAGACTTAAACTCTCCGAACAGAGATTAAACTCTCATGCAAAAATCAGACTGCTATTTATCACCAAATGGGCGTTTTAATGAGTGGAACATGTAGAATATGTCAAATGACAGGAATTATGACAGGTGATAAATAGCAGTCTGATTTTTTGCATGCGAGTTTAATCTCTGTTCGGAGAGTTTAAGTCTGTTCTGTCGGACAAAATAAATGTCCCGTTTTCGTGGTCTGACCGTTCCAAATTTTTAACCTGTTCCACAATTAAAATTGCCCCTGTTCCCGTGTTTCCATATATCAAAGTTTATCCGACTAGACACCCTTAAGCTATTAAAAATTTTCAGCTTGCTATTAATCAACTTTTTTTTCATACGCGGGATCCAGACCTATATCTAATTGGTTAAAGTTAAAGAATTTTTGTATTAATATACGTGATTGTAAAACCTAGGTAAACTTTTTAATTTAAAATCCAACCTGTACAGGGTGTTTGGTAAAGAATGGGCCATAGCTTAACCTTAGATTCCTGAGATTAAAATAGGTCGATTTAAGCTAACTTACCTTAGTACAAAAGTTGATAATAACCTAAATACAGGGTGTCAAAGTTAAACTTTTATTTTATTTATTTTTGAATATTTCCTGACAGGCATGTGACAACAACACGAAGTTTGGTAAGTGGTGCTGGCATTGTACAATCTACTAAATTATGTTAAACATACGTTTCTGGCTACTACCAGAGGCGTACGAGGGGGGAACATGAATGGTTGACCCTTCCCAAATTCTACCCCACTGGCGGAATTGCTATTTTAGTGCAATTTCTTGATTCTCCAATACTATTTATATAAAAAACATACTTTTCATTCGTAATGGTAAAACCATTAGTTTTCGAGATATTTGAAGCTAAAAACGAAGGAGCATAATACGTTAATCAAAATAAGTGTGCCTTTTCATTTTAAATTTCAAATATCTCGAAAACTCATGACTTTATCGTTACGAATGAAGAGTATATTATTTGCAGAGAAAGTATTGGAGAATCTAAAAATTATGCTGAAATAGCAGTTTCGTCAGTGGCGTAGAATGTGGGAAGGGTCAACCATTCACTTTCCCCTATCGTACGCCTCTGGTATTAACCACAAACAATTATTTAACATAATTTAGTAGGATGTATAGTACCTACACTTTCTGTCAAGTACCATAAGGATATGTCAAATAGTTTTATAGTATCGGGCACACATAGTTCTTAAAGTTTTAAATAAAGAATAAATTATTAAAAAAAAAGAATACTTTAAAATAATTTGACATATCCGTGTGATACTTGGCAGAAAGTGTAGGCACTGTACACCCTACTAAATTATGTTGAATAATCGTTTCTGGCTACTACCAGAGGCGTATGACAGGGGAAAGTGAATGGTTGACTCTTCACAAATTCTACGCCACTGACGAAACTGCTATTTTAGCATAATTTTTAGATTCTCCAATACTTTCTATGCAAATAATATACTCTTCATTCGTAACGATAAAGTCATCAGTTTTCGAGATATTTGAAGTTAAAAATGAAAAGGCACACTTATTTTGATTATTGTATTATGCTCCTTCGTTTTTAGCTTCAAATATCTAGAAAACTAATGGCTTTATCGTTACGAATGAATAGTATGCTTTTTACATATAAAGTATTGGAGAATAAAAAAAATGCACTAAAATATCAATTCCGCCAGTGGCGTAGAATTTGAGAAGGGTCAACCATTTACGCTCCCGTAGTACGCCTCTGGTAGTAGCCAGAAACTTTTTTTTAACATAATTTAGTAGATTGTACAATACCAGCACCACTTACCAAATTTCGTGTTGTTGTCCCATGCCTGTTAGGAAATATTCAAAAATAAATAAAATAAAAGTTTAAATATGACACCCTGTATTTAGGTTATTATTAACTTTTGTACTAAGGTAAGTTAGCTTAAATCGACCTATTTTAAGCTCAGGAATCTAAGATTAAGCTACGGCCCATTCTTTACCAAACACCCTAATATGCAAAATAATGATGACTGTTCTCGCCAAAAAGTTCTCTATAATTAATGTATGTAATGTATAGCATACAGTAAATTAAAATACCTCAATAAGAGGGCGGCAAAATTGTCTTCCGCCCCGGGCGGCCGACACTCACGCTACGCCACTGGTCCCGCATTAACAGCTGTAGCGCAGACATCACGGGGTCAGAAATCTGAGACAATATAATCAATTATGGTAGATGAAGTTTTTGTAATCCTTGTAGGAGAATCAATGTGCATTGATAGACCATATGATTCAAATATGTCGACCAGGGATATTTGTGTAGCACAAGCAGCATCATAATTAATGTTGAAGTCCCCGCATAAAATTTTTCTCCTTTTATGGGGCAGGTCATCTAACAAATTAAGCAGGTTCTGAACAAATAGTTCCACGGAAGAGTCAGGTGATCTATAAATGCAAATATTAGGTTTCTTCTAGCAAACAGTCAAACTAGTCAGAAACCGTCAGCAAACATTTGGTCAGTGAGAGAACATAATACAGTCACCAGTGCTATCCCCTCTACTCGCGCTGGTACGCTATTCGCTGATGGTTTCAAACCGTTTAAAACTGACGCTAGAACAAACCTAATATAAAGATTAAGGTTCTTACTGTATACTAAGAAAAACTCAAAGAATGCTTCACTTTGGAGGGCATAACATCTTATATATTCTTTGACACCTAGCTTCTATTTAATATAGTGAACCACTTGTATAGGGGTGTATATTGGGCTCAAGTTCCTAATAACTACAAAATGACACTTATCTTCTGTAATTTTTGACTTTTACTATGGACTTGCTTCGAAATCTTGAGGCTCTTCAGTTTGGGTACTTGAGGTGGCATAACATGTATTTTTCTTCAATACCTCTTTTTTCGTTGGTGTGGTAGATAGACTTTTGGTAAGATTGCTCATTTGATTCGATATTTCATTGATGTTTGAAGAGAGTCTTTCTAATCAAAACTTAATATCAGTTGAATTTGATTCTTGGATTTGAACCTTAATAGTCTCATTTGAACCTCCGAAAAAAACCGACGATATATTAAAAATATCATGTTCCATCTGCCTAACAGATTTTAAAACCTTTTCAGGATTCAGCAGGTTATTTAGTTTATGGATCTCGTCAATTTTTTTCGTAAGATAGTCCAGTTTGTCGTCATTTTTTGTCAACAAATCGTAAGTCTCAATGAAAATAGGCAAATTATCAGGTATACATTTTGAAGTAGAAATATTACATAAGTAGTACGTCAATAACATATCGAGGATACATCATTTATGTTTTAAAATAACATACATATAAAATCAGAGTTTGGTGTTAATTTTGAGAGTAAACTGAATGTAACACCAAATACTTACCATGTCGGTATAGTATCATGAGGTTGTTTCCTGGGTTTTTCTCGTCATTTACTATAGAATCCTAAAACGAGAATTTTACTGTCATTATTGTAAATTGATTTGATATTGATTTTAAAGTCGTCTACTTTAAAATGCATCATCATATATGTCTAAATAATTGTCAATATGAATACGTCAGATAAAATTAAATTATTAGAAGAATTTGTTTACCAAGCAACAGAAACAAAAATTGTTTAATTTATTAATGTTTCGTATTTTGATAACGATTTCCGAAGTTAAAGTCTTCTTTTTCTTCTTTGTGTGTAGGCATGACTCTGTCTATTTTTCAATGTGCGTCCAGTAATCAGTAAGTTGTCATTCCATCGTTTTCGTGGTCTTCCCACTGATCGTCTTCCTATTGGGGAACCGTCTCTCTATTTGTACTACTCTATTTGTGGTCATTCGGCTTATGTGGTCGTTCCATTCGACTCTCCTGTTTTTTACCCACTTATTAATGTTGTCCACCTTGCATCTTCTTCGTTTATCTGACCTTCTAGCTCTATCAAATAGTGACTTACCATCGATTTTTCGAAGGGTTTTCATCTCTGCTGTTTATAGTCTGGGCAGATTATCGGAGAATATGCCATTTTTGGGAAAAGTTATCTACCAGCCATTTTATTGCTGGAATCGAATTTTAAGATTGTGTATATTAATAATATAGATATGCAAAGTCCGCAGATAGTGTGCTACTTTTTTATAAACAAAATGGCGCCCGAAAATCGTGTTTTTTCAATTTTTGCTCTATAACTCCAAAGATACACCAAAGATCTTTACACCAAAAACACTTTAATAAAAATTCATCGTAATTAAATTCTGCATACAGATGTGTTTTTCCCGATTTACTTCGACGAAAATTTTTCGCGAAAAATGCGGGTATTTCCAACAAAATCTTTAATTTTCAACTAAAATTTTAGATAAGTAGTTGTTCATTATTAATTAAATAACTTGGTAATATAAAAGCTATTATCGTATGTATTATATTTCCAGAAGCCAGTGGAAATTGAATGAAAAGTTTAGCAACAACTGAATCGTTAATTAAAAATTTACGGTCGCTATAATAACCACAATAATTATGATACATAAGAACAACTACGATTTTTATATAAAAAGATACTGTGCTTATCTAATATATTTTAAAGAATTGAATTTGGACTATTTAGGCGGTCTCAGGAATATTTTAAAATTATAAACAGTTTTTTGGCTTATAAACAAATAGAATATCTCGGGAAATATTAAATTAAATTAAATCGTGGAAACAGTATTGGAGAAAAAGCGTCAGGACGCTTCTTATAAAAGAAAAAACGTTTAATGAGTGGTTCTAGAGACACAATCGGTCCAAATTGACCGGCATTTACGGCAAAGATATAAACAATAGGATCATAATTTTTGAACCATCATCATTTTGTGTTTATTCTATTTCTCCACACTAATTTTCATATTTTTAAAATACTCATAACATATTATTATAATAAAAACTATCGATCTTACGAGTGAAAATTGCCAAAAATAGCAAATCTCCAATCAAAAATTAGGTTGGAGAAAATGTAATCCCAAAGTTCAAAATCGGCATACGTTAAAAAATTCATTTTCTCGGCTTCCTATGGAGCAATTTTCTTCATTATTTTTTTGTTCCCAAGTAACTTGAGTAGAGACATCTAACTAACGCATTATTAAATGTCAAAGTTGCTTTTGTTTTTTTATAATAAATTTATTTATATTTATTATAAGAAAAATTTTTAATTTGTTTAAATAAAGACGCTTTAAATAATTATACAGGTTTCAAATGAGAATATTTGTGTTTTTAACGTTAAAAGGTACACTTGTAGTAAGTTTATCTAAAAAATGTTTACAATTGGAAAAAATATGTAGTTTTCTTTTCTTATAAATAAATTAATCTACTATAACAAAACGAAAGCAAGTTTGACATTTAATAATGCGTTAGTGAGATGGCTCTACTCGAGTTACTTGGGAACAAAAAAAGAATGAAGAAAATTGCTCCATGGGAAGCCAAGAAAATGCATTTTTTTGACGTATACCGATTTTGAACTTCGAGATTACATTTTCTCCAGCCTAGTTTTTGATTGTAATTTTGCTATTTTTGGCAATTTTCACCCGTAATATCGATAGTTTTTATTATAATAATATATGTTATGAGTATTTTAAAGATATGAAAATTGGTGTGGAGAAATAGGATAAAAATAAAAAGGTGATGGTTCGAAAATTATGAACCTATTGTTTATATCTTTGCCGTAAATGCCGGTCAACTTTGACCGGCTGTATCTCTAGAACCACTCATCTCAATTAAACGTTTTTTCTTTTGTAAGAAGCATCCTGACTCATTTTCTCCAATACCGTTTTCACTATTTTTAGTTTAATATTTTCCGAGATATTCTATTTGTTTATAAGCCAAAAATTGTTTTTAAATTTAAAATATTCCTGAGGCCGCTTAAATAGTCAAATTTCAATTCTGTAAAGTACATTAGATAGGCACAGTGTCTGTTTATATAAAAATGATAGTTGTTCTTATGTATCAGAATTATTGTGGTTATTATAGCGACCGTAAATTTTTAATTAACAATTCAATTGTTGCTAAACTGTTCATTTAATTTTCATTGGCTTCTGTGATTATAATCCATACGATAAGAGCTTTTATATTACCAAGTTATTTAAGTTATTTAATTATTGATAAACAATTACTTATCTAAAATTTTGGTTGAAAATTAAAGATTTTGTTGGAAATACCCGCATTTTCCGGGGAAAATTTTCGTCGAAGTAAATCGGGAAAAACACGTCTCTATGCAGAATTTAATTACGGTGAATTTTTATTTGAGTGTTTTTGGTTTATATTTAAAATCTTTGGAGTTATAAAGCAAAAATTTAAAAAAAAAATACGATTTTCGGGCGCCATTTTGTTTATAAGAAAAGTAGCACATTATTTGCGGACTTTGCATATCTATATTATTAATATATATGCTACGGTAAGGATGATTAATTGGAAATTATTAATAATTACCGGTTACTATTAATACAAACCGAATAGCTAGGTTAAAGTAATAAATATGCCAGAATTAATCATATCGACCGGTAATTATTAATAAATCCCGGATAAGAACGGTAAATGTAATAAATTGCAATACCGTTAGTTAAGTGCGTAGAAACTTGCGGAGTGTACGGAGGTTTATTAGTCACTGTGACATACCCAAGTTAAACACGACACATAGCGCATAACACAGTGTTAGTCAATCTGTAGTCGGAAGCGACCACTGTGTAATACACTATTTAATGTATTAAATACATAAGGCTAAAGTATGATTAAAAACATCCTTACCTCCTGGCACTTTATCCGAAATCAGAAGAAGATTTAGAAGCGACAATGGCAGATCATTCTGATGACGCTGATGATGGAGCAAAGCACCCTGGTGATATTGAACTCAATAGTTCAACCGAGGATCCTCAGCTAGCGAATATTGAAGATACAGGTAACACTAGTAGTCCAATCGAACATAATGCGTGTTGGATAATTGCTGTCAATCAGCAAGACAATGCCAGTATTGGCGTTAAAGAAAATGAAAGAGACGAAAAAGATGGCACTGCAATTGACAAAACTTCAAAAGAAAATTCAGAAGACTCGGCATCTTGCTAAACATTCACTTGTAAAAGAATCTGACAGAATGTTAAAGCACTCTAACAATAGATTCCCTGTTGAAAAAGTAGGTCGAAATGTTATAGTGCGAATTTCAGAAGTTGATAGAGCTAAAGCCGATAGCCGAAACATTATTGCCATTATTATTTCTGTTATGATGAAAAACTATACAAGCTAGTTAGGTAATAAGCATGGTATTTTAAACTAACTTCATGCAAGAAACGAATTTACCACGTGCAAGGAAACACTTATTTCAGTCAATGAAGCACCTGATAGTGAAATAAGTCTCAGTGAATGCGTTCGTAAAGATTCGAATTGAAGCAAGAAACCCATTATGAACGGCCAGCACGGCACAGCCCGGCACGGCACAGGACAGTCCAAATTCATTTGTATAGTTTTAAATGCAACGTAACCCATTATGAGCAGCCAGCCCGGCCCGGCACAGGCCAGCACGCAAACGGAACGGCCGAAATTCTCCGAGTAGAATAAAATCCGTTGGAGTCGAACGGCCAGTCGGCGCCAGTGTGTCATAATTGTTATAAAATATTATATTGTTGATTTTTTAATTGAAAGCGCGTTGTTTCTTTTGAAATAATATGGACGAACTTTTAATTGAGAGTGTCAGAGAATACCCATTTTTGTATGATGCATCGGACCCAGGTTATCACGATAGCAAGAAAAAGGACAATGCATGGGTACAAATGTCCGAACATTTTGATCAATGGACAGGTACGTACATTATCTTTTAACCATGAATTCGTTTTTTTAACATGATGCATATTCATTAAAATTGTGTAGTTTATGTCTTTTAAAAACTTTTATTTTACGATAGTTTTTAAAATATATCATAGATGACATGATGCGTTTCTAAAATAAAATTAAAACAATACACAACATTTTTCTCCTATATAGAGATGGGCTAAATTATGGAATAAATTCATTTTCTCTAAAATGGACGGCTTTGGAGAAAAATCCCGAAACACGTCGATTTTTATTTTTAAATTACAATTTTTTGGCATATATATTTCATACTAGTGACGTTATCCATCTGAGCGTGATGACGTAATCTATGATTATTTTAAATGGGAATATGGGTCGTGTGGCATCTCATTTGAGGCCAAAAAATACTTTTTTAATTAAATTAATTGACGAAAAAAGAAGAATGTATGCAATTTATTTAACTCAAAATACTTTCTAATGATGTCAGAAAATAGAAAAAAATGTTTATTTGGCAAAAAAACATTGCTTTTCGCTTAAATTAAATGTTCAAACTGTCAAAAGGTAGGTGGGAGGCTGTTTGTGGTTTAATTTAAGTGAAACGAAATGTTTATTTGTGAAATAAACATTTTTTTCTATTTACTGACAGCAGTACAATGTATTTTGAGTTAAATAAATTACATACATTCTTCTTTTTGCGTCAATTAATGTAATTTAAAAATTATTGTTTTGGCCACCCTGTATAAATAATGATATTATTGTTTATATTACTGAATAGAGGATTGAACACCATTTCAAATGAGATGCCACACAACCCCTATTCCCATTTAAAAAAATCATCGATTACATCATTAAGCTCAGATGAATGACGTCTCTAGTATGAAATACAGTGGAACCTCGATTATCCGTCAGGGCACCGGACCAAGGGTATGACGGATAATCGAGAAAACGGTTAACAGAACATTAAAAAAATAAAAATCATACTGTTATGGTGACACACAGATATTAACTAATAATTTGTGTGATGTACATTTTTATTTTCGGCTTGCGATTCTAAAAATAGAACTCTAAAAGTATGGTATCATTTATCATTACCTATTTAAATTGAAATTTAATCCAGAGCCCTGAATAAGAACAAAAATTATTTACATAAAAAAATGCGGTGATGGCATAACTGCACGTGTACATTTCAATGAATTTCGTTTGGCTTATCGCAATGCTCAAACAAAATGAATTGATGACTCAATTTTTACTTGTGTATACAATATAACTTAATGGACCCTGACGGTTAACAGAGGTGACGGATAATCGAGGTTTCACTGTATATGCCAAAAAATTGTAATTTAAAAGTAAAAATCGACCTGTTTTGGTATTTTCTTCCAAAGCCGTCCATTTTAGAGAAAATGAATTTATTCGATAATTTAGCCCCTCTCTGTATATATTTTATTAATAAAAATACATTATCATTTATGGCAAATGATCATTTTTCCGGTGCCGTGCCGCGCTGGCCGTTACAAATGGGTTTTTGGACGGGCCGGCCTGTGCTGTGCCGTGCCGGGCTGTGCTGTGCTGGCCGTTCATAATGGGTTTCTTGCTTGAGGCAGTCAAGGATTCCGCCACTGCAATTGTAGTGGCCAATTCAATTAAAAATGCTGCAAACGCAAAAAATTAAGCGTTTTTTAATTCTAATAAGTGTTTAACTTTATTATCCAATTTCATAAATAAACAATAGTGAAGCCCAAAATGAGTTTTTATTACATTAACCAGAATTGTTAGGAATGTATTAATAATAACCGGTAAATCTAATTATAAAGGCATTATTAATCACATTGACCAGCTGCTACGGCTATTATTAATATTTACCGGTAATTATTAATACAGACCGGTTTTACCACATCAACCGTAACATATACAATCCTAAGATTCGATTCCTTTTGCTAATTAGCCCAGAGTATTATAGCATTATTTTTGTCCTTTCTGTATCAAGTCGTGTTTCTACCGCGTATATCATTGTTGGTTTTATGACTGTTTGTAAATTCTGCCTTTCATTTCTTTTCCGATATTTTTATTTCTCTATATTGTTTCATTCAGGCAACCTGTGGCTCTATTTGCTTTATTCACTTGATCTTTCACTTCTGTTTCGAGCTTTCTGTAGCTAGAGAGTGTGGAAGTTAGTTCCGTAGAAGTGGAAGTCAAAACGTCAAATAAATTTAATGTTCCACTGATATATTATTTGACAAATAACGACATGATGTCAAAGTCAGTAAAAGATGATATATATTTTTACAAATTACAACCTAGGCCTAGGGCCTATTAAATTTAGGAATAATTTCACAATCAATTATTTTCATTCAAATTTATTACGAACATAATAAAATATACTATATATAATATATTATGATATATAATATACAGAGAGAGTCTGTAATTTGGAATAAATTCAATATCTCAAATACTAATTGTTTTTTTGAAAAGTGCTCAGACCCGTCGATTAGTATTTCAAATTGTCTTTTTTGACATACAATAATATTTTATACAGGGTGTGCCAATTTAGAGATATGACGTCATCGTTGATTTTCTTAAATGGCAACACTGTCATTTTAATAGCTATTTTGATAGGGTGTGTAAAGTTATACACAACTGCAAAATATCAAATTTTTATTCTCTACCATTTACAATATAATAGAAAATAACAAAGTTATGTCTGTAATTTGGAATAAATTCAATATTTAAAATATTAAATGTTTTTTTGAAAAATGCTCAGACCCGTCGATTAGTATTTTAAATTGTAATTTTTGACATACAATAATAATTATACAGGGTGTCCCAATTTAGAGATATGACGTCATCATTGATTTTCTTAAATGGCAACACTATCATTTTGATAGCTATTTTGATAGGGTGTGTAAAGTAATACACATCTGCAAAATTTCAAATTTTTATTCCCTACCATTAACAAGATAATAAAAAATAATAAAGTTTTGAAAAACAAGTAATCAAATAATAATTGAATTTAATTATTTCAATTAAGCAAATGCCATAATGTTGTCCATTGACAATTTTACAATAATTGAGGGAAACATTATGAGTATTTGTTTAATTGAAATAATTATTAAATTCAATTATTATTTGATTACTTGTTTTTCATAACTTTGTTATTTTTTATTATTTTGTAAATGACAGGGAAAAAATTTGGCAGTTGTGTATATCTTTACACACCCTATCAATATAGCTATCAAAATGACAGTGTTGCTATTTAAGAAAATCAACGACGACGTCATATCTCTAAATTGGGGCACCCTGTATACATTACTATTGTATGTCAAAAAGGACAATTTGAAATACTAATCGACGGGTCTGAACATTTTTCAAAAAAACAAGTAGTATTTTAGTTATTGAATTTATTCCAAATTACAGACATAACTTTATTATTGTCTATTATCTTGTAAATGGTAGAGAATAAAAATTTGATATTTTGCAGTTGTGTATAACTTTACACACCCTATCAACATAGCTATCAAAATGACAGTGTTGCCATTTAAGAAAATCAACGACGACGTCATATCTCTAAATTGGGACACCCTGTATACATTATTATTGTATGTCAAAAAGGACAATATGAAATACTAATCGACGGGTCTGAGCATTTTTTTAAAAATCAATTAGTATTTGAGATATTGAATTTATTCCAAAATACAGACTCTCTCTGTATAATAATATAATATAATATAGTATAATGTAATATAATATAATATAATATAATATAATATAATATAATATAATATAATATAATATAATATAATATAATATAATATAATATAATATAATATAATATAATATAATATAATATAATATAATATAATATAATATAATATAATATAATATAATATAATATAATATAATATAATATAATATAATATAATATAATACAATATAATATAATATCATATGTAGTCCAGGAACCTTACTTACTTACTTACTAGCAACGCCGACCCTTGGCATGTTAGCCATTTGGCGGCGCGCTGACCAGTCCAGGAACCGAAGCTTTTCAACTCGCAATTTTTACAGAATGGATCGATTTGCTTGAAAATTTGAGAATAAGTACTGGATAGTCCAAAGGAACAAAATATATATGATACCGAAAGGCGCTCTTACCATGGGGGTGGTTTGCCACCCCATCTCGGGGTGGAAACTTTTTATTATGTTTTGACCGCAAAAGTTGATAAAACCATTCATTCTAAGCTAACAATGTTCCATACATTTTTTTGATAAAATTTTCATCGAATTCTGTTTTCTTCGATAAACATCCATAAAATGTTTTTCGATAATACTCATTTACGATTCACTCAATTTTTGCCGTAGAAAATATATTTTTTCAAACCAAGTTCTTGAGAATTAAATAACTACAATTTCATATTTAAACATTTTTTCGTATCTCTGATGCTAATCCTTCAATTCTGAAGAAAATGGCATTTTTTACCAAACTACAAAAATTCGTTATTCTCTTGTAATTCCAGTTTTTTCAACTAATCATTCTAAGCCAGTCAAACTTCTAGAATTTATTAATAATATATAAATCAAAAAGAATGAATAAAGCCAATGACTAAAAACACCGCTAACTTACATTAGTATGCTTCCAATTGGATTTCTCCTTTATTTTTCAAAAAAAATATATATTGATTTTTTAACCGTAACTTTTTTATTTTTTATTTTAGAAAATTTGTTAAAAAAAATTTGTAGGTTTTTACAAGACGTACAAGCCTGTTGACATTAAATCTTTTTAAAATGATCAGTCGCAAAAAGAGGTGACTTTGAAAGGGTTGGTAAAGGTGGTTTTTGCATGTTATTACAAGTTTTAATTCTCAATAGGTCACCCAATTTTTGCCTTAGAAAAACTTTTTGCGAACCAGGTTCTTGGGAATTAAATAAGCTACAATTTTATATAAAAACATTTTTTCATATCTCTGATGATAATCTTTCTATTCTGAATAAAATGCCATTTTCTTCCAAACTACATAAATTCGTTATTCGCCTTTAACTCCATTTTTTTTAAACTAATCATGCTAAGCCAGTCAAACTTCTAGAACCTATTAATAATACATAAATAAAGAAGACCAAATTTAACGTAAATGACTAATTTTAATTAGGGTGGTAATTAGGAGGTTGTTTCCGATCACTTTTTGCTAAAAAAATAGGGACTGACATTCTTTTCATTATAAGTAACTTAATTTTTGAGCTAGAGACTTTTTTATTTTTTGAGATAGATATTTTTAAATACTTTAAATTAGTTTGAATTCTCGAAAAATGCATAATTTTCATGTCTTTTGACTTTGAATCTACAATATTTAGCATTTGACAAAGAAGAGCTAACATATAATAAAGTATAACTCGATTACTATTGGTCTTAAAGAAAATTAAAAAAAGGGTTTTGTTTATTTTTTTAAAAGGTACATTTTTGTTAAGTAAAGTTGTTTCTAATAAAAAGAATAATTTTGGAGTTCTGCTTCTTTTCATAAGCATTTTTCAGTGCGTCACAAATGATAGAAAAAAAGGTAAGTCCGTGATAATATACATTTTAGTAACATGACATTTTAGTTAAATTTGACAGTTGTCAAATTTTATTTGCAATTTGGCATAAACACAAATCAATTGTGTTTATTGCATTTATAAAATGGTGTTTTCTTTGATTTGTATAGTCTTTTAAATTGTTCAGATTATATTCGTAGATATATTATATAATTCGCAAATTATTTTATTTTCGATTATAGCTCCATCTATTGACAACTAGAATAAATGTTATAAATGTCACCGACGAAATGTAATCTCCGACGTGCGTTTTTTTCTGTCACATACAATTTAATGCGTTAGAAAGAAATCGAAAAACTGTGACGCACTGAAAGATCCTCATGAGAAAAACCATATTAGCCGAAACTAACACTCAATAGCGAATAAATCGAAAACTATTAATTTTACCAAAAAAATGTATAGAGCGTTTTTTGCTTAGAATGAATGATTTTACCAACTTTTTCGGTCAAAATATAATAAAAAATTTCCACCCCCGAGATGGGGTGGCAACCACCCCCATGATAAAAGCGTCTTTCGGCATCATATAGATTTTGATCCTTGGACTATCCACTACTTATTCTCAAATTTTCAAGCAAATCAATCCATTATGTAAAAATTTCGAAGTTTTGTGCTATTTTAAGCTTCATTACTTGGACTAATAATAAAATATA
The DNA here is from genome assembly GCF_917563875.1 of Diabrotica virgifera virgifera. Classification (NCBI taxonomy): domain Eukaryota; kingdom Metazoa; phylum Arthropoda; class Insecta; order Coleoptera; family Chrysomelidae; genus Diabrotica; species Diabrotica virgifera. The sequence continues at coordinate 167,630,404 of NC_065445.1, forward strand.
TATAATATACTTACTTAAGCCGTCCTCTTGTACCTTACGGTGTCGAGGTAAGTGGAGAAATCAGTCTTGACGTAATGAAAAAAAAAAATCGAAAAAAAAATATCAGAAAAAATAACAAAAAGAAGATACAAAAAAGGAAAAAAATAATTGAATATAAAAAATGAATAATATTATAAGGAGAAATAGAAGTAAAATGTTAATGTATAATAATAATAATAATAATAATATTATTATGATGTTGTCGACTCAGTCATTTCTAACCAGGCATTCATAAAAAAAGTAACCTCTTTACTGCCTTTATTGACTATAAAAAGGCCTTCGATTCAGTGCCGCATGAACGGCTTATAGATATACAGTAGACTCGCGATTATCCGAGTCTTGGTTATCCGAGCCCCTCGGTTAACCGAGGCAAAAGTCATAACTGGTCAGTTACAACTTTCAACCTAAGCGCAACACCGCCGCCTCAAAAACACGAATGAAGCTGACGCAAAAATCAATCAAATTATTTTTAAACAGTACTATTGATAAGGTAAATGTTTTTATCTTTTATAGACAGTAAAAGTTATTAGTTTTGTGATTAAAATATCCACAGTTATGGTTATTTACGTGTTTTTCTATCAACATAACCAATCTCAGTGTTAACCGAGTTTTTTCATATCCGAGGTAGTCACGGTCCCAGATACCTCGGATAATCGCGAGTCTACTGTATTAAGAACATATAAAGTCGATGATAACATAGTGACCATTTTAAAGCATATAATGACAAGTTGGAAGACTAAAATTCACCTCCAAATACCTGGTGAAAACAATATCAAAACGAAAATATCGCAATCAACCGGGCCCTGTTTCAAGGAGACTCTCTGAGTCCATTGTGGTTATGTTTAGCTATGAACCCCTTATCCCAGCTATTAAACTCCACTGACTCAGGTTTTAGCACTAAAAACAACAATACTCTAGTAGCGAAACTTAATCATCTGTTGCACATGGATTATTTGAAATTAATGGCTTCCACTCGAGACAACCTAGAACAGATGCTAAAAACTGTAGAACCATTCTCTAATGATATTAGTATGCACTTCGAACTAGACAAGTGCCGTGTTTTAAATATAGTCAGAGGAAAGATACAGCCCGGTGGATTCGATATGCAAAATGCCCAGAACATCGAGGCCATGGGTGAAAACGATATGTATCGTGAAGTAAATCAGGCGCGGAAAATTACCCATAAACAAATGAAAATAGAGATAACTACGGAGTTTGTATGTACCTTTCACATTTTTTATTAGCAGTTATTTACATTCCACCATATAAGCCGCTTGGTGAGTTTGACAGTTTTTTTAGAAGTTCTTGATGATTGGAATACTTTGAATTCGGTTAGTGTTATAATAATTGGTGATCTTAACTGCACACATTATGTGCAAAATAATCTTAACGATCGTAAAGCAAATTCCATTAATATCTTATTAGCGTTTAATAATATGAAACAATACAACAATATTCCAAAGTATCACGATAAATTACTGGATTTAATAGTTTCAAATATTGATTGTTCTATATCTCTTGATGCTCTTCCACTGGTACACAAAGATGAGTACCACCCCTCTTTATCAGTTGAATTTAAAGCTATCTTTACTAAAGAAAACAATTTTGATGCAAGCATAAGTGCTAAAACTTATAACTTTAAAAAAGCCGACTATAAATGTATATTGAGTTTTTTTTACACCGACTGGACCTTTCTGGAAAATTTTAGCAACGTCAACCAAGCATTGCAAAATTTCTGATAGGTTTTATGAAATCATTGATAACCATGTGCCAGTTTATAAAAATTTTACGCATAAAATATCCTAGTTGGTATTCAAGCGAGATCATAAAATTTATGGAAAAAGTAAAATTACATAAAAAATTTAAAAAAACAAAGATAATGATAATTATGTACAATTTAGTAGAGTGAGGCTACTAGTAAAACAAAAAATTAAGGAAGCATATTCACTTTATTTACAAATTGTACAAATGAAACTAAAAGAAGAACCAAAATTTTTTTGGAAATTTCTAAATAATAAAAAGTCTTCTAGAATTTCTGGACAAATGATTTATAATAATGATATATTTAATACTCCTCGTACAATAGTAAATGCATTCAAAACATTTTTTGAAAGTGTCTATTCTCTACCTGAGATACATGAGGGAAATGAACATCGCACACATCTTATGGAAAATATAATGTCACTCAAATTCAATAAAATTTATACGAATAGATACGTTTTAAATTAACGGTCAAATCTTATCATTGCGCCAACTCTATATTTTCAATAATAAGAGCAGAAATTGATATAAATAAATCTGAAATCAAATGGGTACGTACATAAGTTAGAGAGAGAAAAAATATTTTAAAATACCCAAATTGTCGGTACTCCATAAATCAGCGGATTAGTTTCACTAATCCGCTTAGGCCCAGCGGGGTTTAAGCTCCTTTTGAATAGCACCCAGAGCAATAGTGACACTTTTACTGACTCCAAAAATGTGATTTCGATAAAATTTAATTGCAATTTGCGCCGTAATTAATCATAATTAAGAGTTGGCGCAATGATAAGATTTGACCGTTAATTTAAAACGAATCTATGCGTATAAATTTTATTGAATTTGAGTGACATTATATTTTCCATAAGATGTGTGCGATGTCCTTTAGGTTTCAATTTTGATCCCAATATTTTTTAGACATCAGTTGTGAACCTATTAGTTAACTTGAAATTTTAGCAGCTGGAAAAAAATTGAAGGGTAAATTTACTTGGGGACCTGACAAAATACCTTCATTTCTATTGAAATATTGCCTGCATGTACTAACTAGGCCACTTTGTACACTTTTCAACTTGATTAGAAAATCATCAGTTTTTCCAGATGACTGAAAAACAGCTAAAGTTTGTCCTATATACAAGTCCGAGAATCGTACTAACATCGCTAATTATAGACCAATATCCATTTTAAATAATTTTGCTAAAATCTTTTAGTCTCTTTTATACTCTCGCATATATATCTGTCAGCTAAAAATGTAATATCTGTTCATCAACACGGATTTATGAACGCACGATCAACTGTCACCAACTTACCGTGTTCAGTCAGTATCTATGTGACTATTTCACTCAGCTTAAAATTTTCACATAATCTGACCAATCACAAACCAAAGACAGCTTGTGTTATCGCGAAAACACCAACTGTCTTTCTATTCTGATTAGTCTATCAGCTTCGTGTTTTCAACGACGTAACCATGGATACCGATCGCAAAGCAAAGTTTGACGTTTGCCAAAAAAATTATTGTAGCTGTATGCGTCAAAATGAGTCGTTTCGGTGGTACTTCAAACGAAGTTATAAACCAAAACATTGAAGAAAATATACCGAGTAACACAAGAAAATCTAAATCTTATATATGGAGACAATTTATGATGTTCTGTGTGGATCGCAACTACAAATTAGATGCAGAAAATAACAACGAAAGACTAGCATTCATTTTAAAAGACTGGGCCTTCAACATCCGAAAAATTGATGGTAGTGATTACAAGGAGAGTGTTATTAAAACCATATGGAACACTACTGCAAAATTGGTACAAGAAAAATATTTCTGTGAGTATCAGAGACATATTGATCCCTTCAAAGATATAACCTTCAAGGAAGCGAGAGCGGCTCGTGATAGTTAGAGAAAATTGTTGCAAACTGTACCCGATAAAAGGAAAATGAGTTCTGTATTATGACTTATTGTGAATTATTCAAAAAATGGGTAGATTTGGGTTACCTAGATCAAATGTATTATTATTAAATTCCTTCCTCTCATTCTACTGAATTTTTGACCTATCACTTTGTTCGTGAAATAGTCTAATAAAATACCACTCGTGATTTAATTTATCTTATAAGTCTGTCTTTTATTTCTAAACTCAACTGAGTTGCTTAAAGGAAACACCACTCGTCCTACGGACTCGTGGTGTTTTCAAGCAACTCAGTTTCGTTTAGAAGTAAATCGACAGACTTATCGCGAAAATTGAATCACTAGTGGTATAACTATTGAAAACTTAGACGATAGAGGACAGGTTGACGTGGTATACACGGATTTCTCGAAGGCTTTCGATAAAATTAACCATTCAATACTACTTCAGAAACTTAAAAGTCTGGGTATCAATAATACATATTATAATTTATTACATTCCTACTTAACACAGCGTAAACAGTGTGTTTGTTTGTTATAATGGTTTTTGTGCAGACACTTATCTTGCGACAAGTGCACTTCCCCAAGGGTCTAATCTAGGACCATTGTTATTTATAATCTTTATAAATGATCTATGTAACGTACTTGAGTACCTATAACAAATTAATGTTTGCAGATGATCTGAAGTTATATATGTCCATTTCCTGTTTAAATGACTGTATTAGGTTGCAGGGGCAAATTAACTTGTTGCAAGAGTCGTGTCTGAATAATCACCTTTATTTAAATATTTCTAAATGTAAAATTTTAACATGTAGGTACAGTTAAGTCCGCGAATTTTTACCCGTGCATCATCAAGTAAAGCCTACGAAACAAGTCGATAGTAAGTCGGAAATTGAAATTTACTAAAAGCAACAGCAAGTCACTTACTGTCACTTGCTGTTGCATTTAGTAAATTTCAATTTCCGACTTATCATCGACTTATTTCGTATGCTTTAAATGATGACGCACGGGTAAAGATTCGAGGACTCAACTGTAGTCGTAAAAATAATCCATTCATATATCGTTATACGATTAACGATACGACACTAGAGAGAAACACCACTATTAAAGATTTAGGAATTTATTTTGATTCCCATACCAGCTTACTTTTAAAGAACACATCAATGTAATTGTCAATGCTGCATATCGTACGTATGGATTTGTTATTCGTAATTGCAAAAATTTTCATAACCCATTTGTATTAACTTCATTGTATTATAGTTTGATAAGACCGAAATTAGAATATGGATCAATTATTTGGAACCCAATATACAGGGTGAGGCAAATAAAGGGCCTATTAGAAATATCTCGAGAACTAAAGGAAGCAGAATCATGAAAATTGGAATAAAGGAGTTTTGAAGGATGATCTATTAAATGAAAATATTTTCATCTCTTTGTAACTTCCGGTTATACCGGAAGTTGCTTATAACTTCGTTTTTTTGAATGGGACACCCTGTATATCTTTACATTTTTGGATTCTCTTCGATGTCTTCTTTCTTAAAATATGAGGTTTTGTAATATTATACAGGGTATTTTAAAAGATAATTACGTTTTTTTATTAATTTCGTGGCAATATTCACACCCTGTAGAATTGTAATAGTTTGACATATAAAACTCTACTTACGTTCAAATGATTTTTAATATACTCTACTATTGTTAAGAATCATTAGTATAGCTAAATTTTTAATTTTAGTATACAGGGTTTTTCGAAACTCGGAATGAGTATTTTCTGAGTTTTCTTAAATGGAACACCCTATATTTTAGTATTGTAATGAAATGATATTTTATGGTACTTTTTATTTTTTAAACATTCCCTATACCTAACTGCTTTAATTTGTGCTTAATTGTTAATCGCACCAACGATCTTAACTACGTAGGTATTTTGATAACTAAACCATTATTGGTAATTTTAAGGACCAGTCTGGATTAATATGTATTTATTTCTAAAAAATTATTTGGGATTGAGTATTTTCACGGCCAACCTAATAAAATTTTACGTATTTTTTGTTGCAATTAATGTTTAGCTTGAATCACCAATAACTCACAAATTAAAGCAGTTAGGTATAGGGAATGCTTAAGAAATAAAAAAGTACTATAAAATATCATTTCACTACAATACAAAAATACAGGATGTTCTATTTAAGAAAACTCAGAAAATACTCATTCCGAGTTTCGACCAACCCTGTATACTAAAATTAAAAATTTAGCTATACTAATGATTCTTAACAATAGTAGAGTATATTAAAAATCATTTGAACGTAAGTAGAGTTTTAGATGTCAAACTATTACAATTCTACATGGTGTGAATATTGCTACGAAATTAATAGAAAAACGTAATTATCTTTAAAATACCCTGTATAATATTACAAAACCTCATATTTTAAGAAATAAGACATCGAAGAGAATCGAAAAATGTAAAAATATACAGGGTGTCCCATTTAAAAAAACGAAGTTATAGGTATAACCGGAAGTTGCAAAGAGATGAAAATATTTTCATTCAGTAGATCATCCTTTAAAACCCCTTTATTCCAATTTTCATGATTCTTTTCTCTTCAAATCGAGCCTTGGCCTCCTTCAACAAGCTTCTCCAATCATTTCGATTTACCCCTGTTCTTTTCCATGAACGCGTTCCCAGGAAGTTCCTGGCATCCTCATCGACTTCGTCTTCCCATCTCTTTTTAGGTCATTATTATGTGACCTGTCCAGTTCTATTTCAATGTTGCTATTCTTTCTACTGCATCAGCCATTCCTGATGGATATAGTAGCTGGCGGATTGGGATCTTGTCTCGTAGTGAGACGCCCAACATAGCACGATCCATCGTCCTTTGAGACACAGGAATATTTTGCACTGTTCTCCTTGTCATGGTTAACGTTTCCGCTCCGTAAGTCATCACTGGCAAAACACACTGATTAATCTTTCAAGGCATGTCACACGATTTGAAACTATGGTTCAGCATGCCGAACACTGCCAAAGTCAGTTTTATACGACAGAGAAACTCAACGGTTTGGTTATCTTTTCCTATGCGAATCTCATGCCCTAGGTATTTATAGGCCATTACCTGGTCAAAGGATCTTGTTCCTACGTATATACATATGTTCGCTGACTACAAGATTTTTTATAATCTGGGTTTTAGATATATTTATTTTCAATCTCTCTTCTCGCGGGGAAAGGTAGAGCTGATTTAAAAGTTCTTTGGTCTTATTTATCCTATCTCCTATTAGTACAATATCACCTGCAAAACTCAGATGACTAAGCTTTTTTCTCCGTTTATGTTTATGCCCTTGTCGGTCAGTTTTTCCCTTTTACATAATATATTCCAAAAGCGTAGTGAACTGTTTCGGCGGTACGTCGTTATGTTCTGCCAGGGTGACAAGCTCTTCGCGGCATTCCATACAAACCAGGAGGTTATCCTTGGATTTTTTAAAACCCTCAAGGACTCGTGGCTTTCTGAAGAGATATTGATTCTTTTATTAGCAAAACTGGTATACAGATGGGTATACCAAGTGTGGCCTTCATACTTCGGATGGAGTGTATTACCACCTGGAAAGGTATTTCCATTTTATATTTGGAAACTTAATGGGTGCAGGAAACTAATTAACGGACTGTAGATGATATTTATTTTTAGGTAGGCCGATTGCTTACTTTATTTAAACTACTGTTTTTAATTTAATAATTAAGTATATTATACAAAATGCATAATTATTAAATGCATATACTGAAACTTTGAAAGGCGGTTCAGCGGTATGTCGATAATGTCAGGATCTTGTAATGATGTAGCTGCCTTATCCATTACAAAAATTGTACGGGTGACGGTGAGCATAGTCGGATCATCTGCATCATCGGTTATAGGACATAAGGGTCGAGAATTTAGGAACTACTCTATTTGTGTAAGTAAAATATAATTCAGTACTATTCAAATGTAAGTAAGTCATTAAATCAAACACGTTTTAAATAAAATTTAACAGCTTTTACACCAGCATCCCATAATCCACCAAAGTTAGGTGAGTTAAGAGGCAGAAAATCTCACGACAATGAATCATTATTGATTCTAGATGTGATATCTGAAGAAGCATTTTGTAGTAAACCAGCCAACTCTTGAAGTTCTAAATTGGCTTCTACAAAATTAGTTCCATTATCGGAATAAACATGTATAGATTGGCCACAGCGGACGACAAATCGACAAAATGGTGCAAGCGAAGCTTCAGTATTTAGAAATGATACTAATTCAAGGGGAATTGCCTTTACTGTGAAACAAATACGAAAATGTAATATTTGTGAGTTTTGGATCATCTACCTTTTTTATCCAAAATGTTAATTAGTACTGCGTAATTTATTCCAGTAATATAAAAAGGGTGAACAGGAGATACAAGATAGGAAGGGAGAAGCGCCATGATAGTGGCTGCTGCTATCGGCTTGGAACGATAGCACTTAATACAGGTCTGTGTGATAGGATTATTTAACTAAATCTCTTGCATTTATAGGCCATTACTTTTCCCTAATTAATGATAATAAGAGTTGTGGATCGCCTTGCAGTAATGCTACAGGCTCATTATGCCTAAAAAATATTTTGGAAAATATATGTGAGCTAGACAAAAGTATTGTATGCTTTTTTGAATACGTTACGCTTGGATTTTGCAATCTTCGTCCTATTCTTAAAGTATCTTTAGTATCTAGAAAAGGATTCAAATTTAGGATTTTCAAAGTTTTATCTAAAAAGACTTGTTTGTTTTGCGAAAGGCTTCAAAAAATATTTTTTTGATTGTTTAATGAGTACATACAAAGCATTCGATAATTCACAGGATGTTAAGTTACCAGATAGTTTGGGATTATTAGGATTACAATGATGAATAAGTCGAAGGCAGCTTAACACAGTGCGTTTTAAACGATTAAATTTTAGTTTTATTTTGGAAGATTTTTTCATAACAATTGCTAAATTTGAAGTAAAACGCGCCACAAGGGCTTCAAAATGCAAACTGTTTCAAAGTTACTCTTTAGTGTCGCGTCAAATTTAGCAAATGTTATGGAAAAGTCTTTCAAAATAAAACTAGAATTTTATTTTCCATCAAAATGAAAATACATTCAACTGTTTTCATGATCAGCTCTTTTGTATCTGGAATTATGTGGATGCCACTCATTTTTACGACGTTTAGCGGTATTGTATTCTTGTTATATTATAGTGGAGTCAATGAAGGTTTTCACCTCCGATTTCGTTGAACCTTCATCGATTTTCATGAAAATTGGTAAGTATGTAGAGGATACCTCAAGAAACAAAGGTGACATGGTGCCAACTTGCGCTTTTACCCTGGGGGTGGATGCCACCCCTTCTCGGGGGTCGAAATTATTTTATTAAAAATAATACCACTTATCGATAGAGGGACAATTTATAAGTAAAATTTGTTATATAAAGTTATTTCAATAAATCAATAGTTTTTGAGTTATTAAAGATCAAAAGTTTTGATTTTTCCTGAAAAAAATCCATGTTTTAAAGCAGTTTTTCATAAATAACTCAAAAACCATAAGTTTCTTCAAAAAAGTTGTTATTACCAAAATCGAAGATAATATAAAAATAAATAAGCTTCTATTCGAAAAATCCTTTATTACATATACAAAGTGCATATGCAATTGAATGTATATTTTTTTTCCGCGAGTACTCAAATCTTAGTATTCAAGCTTAAATAACAGGAAAACGATGCACTTTGTTAAATATAGATATTAAACATTTTAATAAAGTACTTAAAGGTAACTATCAAAAAGCTATATAAGAAGTCGATAGCATCAAAATTAAGCAAGTTATGATGGAAAAAAGAGGACCCTTTCAGATTTTTTAGGGAAGAATGAAAAATGAAACATACGTCATTTCCACAAAAATTAAAATTTATAGTAACCCATTTAAAAATTGATTTATTTTAACATGAGTAATAACTTCAACAATTTTGACCGGTTTAGAATGTATATTTTTGAAAAAAATACGATTCAAAAAAATTAGAATTTTTCAAATTTTCGTGAATTTCATTTTCTTTTGATAATAACTCCAAAAATACTCGATATAGTTAAAAAATGGTAGACAACAAAATTTTAGTTTTAACTTTATTTGAGCTTTTTATTATTTTAATATTTTTTTACGACAAAAAATAACCGAGATAGAAACATTTAAAACCTAAATTTTACTGCGAGAACCATGTAACCGGGGCCCTTTCACCTTGTATTTAAAAAAAAATAAAGGATTTAGAAAATTATGTTTAATACAGTGTTATAGAACTTTTACTTAACTTTGTAATGGTTTTTGGATAAATCTCATATTTCAAAATTTAACGGAGTTATTTTAAAAAAACCAATAACATTTTCTTTGAAAAAATTTTATAGCGGAGATTTTGTATGTATACAGGTTGTGGGAAGTCCAATTAGTCGTTTGTTGTAGGAGATACGAAAAAAGTTTATTTAGGTGAGATTGGGGCATAGATAATATCAGAATTTAAATACATTTCCAAATATACAGGGCCACCCATATTGACAGGGTGAAACAAAATTTTCTTTTGTTTAATGGAACACCCTGTATATTTTTACATTTTTGGATTCTCCTCTATGTTTTATTTCTTAAAATATCAGGTTTTGTGATGTTATACGAAGTAGTTTAAAAGATAATTACATTTTTATTTTCAAATTTCATAGCAATATTCACCCCCTGTATAATTGTAGTGATTTGACATCAGAAAATCAGTTTATGTTCAAGTGATTTTTAATATAATCTATTATTGTTAAAAATTATTAATCTAGCAAAACGTTTAATTTTAGCTAATACAGGGTTGGTCGAAACTGAATGAGTGTTTTCTCAAAGTTTGAGAGTATGAGTTTTCTCAAACGGAGCAGCCTGTAATGCCTGTAATGAGCATTGTAATGAAATGCTATTGTATGGCACTTTATTATTTCCCACCCTGCCAGTGAGAACTGAATTTATTTTTGAAATCCCTAACTTTATGTCTTTAATTATTTTAAATATTTTAAACGATTAAAAAACAATCAAATTAAATTGAAATGAATAACCAGTGTATATCTTCCACATTTACTTCATATTTAACGTAGCCTGTACCATAACATTGCACAGATTATTATCCCTGTATAGCAACGATATACCATGAATGTGAATTCATATTTGAGAAATGTCCTATATCCAGTCTCACCAAAAAAAGGGATTCCTCAAACATAATATATATGCAGACAAAATCAGCCAAAGTGATTTGCGATATCTAATTAAAGGCCCTACCAAGTTGGTTTTGTTGAATATAGTATGGAAGCACGGCGATACTTTAGTGATAAGCGCATTTTTCGTAGTAGCTATAGTATGTTGTTTTATATTATGTATTACCTATATTAAATTAGTTTTAGTAAGTTTCGTTTATCTAAAAAAATGTAAAACAAACAAAAATTCTGTTTTTCTTGTAGTTGTTTTTTCGTATAGATATTGTTTTATATTGTAGTAAATTGAATTTAGTTTTAGTATGTTCCGTTTGTTTGTAGAATTATATTTAATTAGATTTGCTTTAATTACTAAAATAAATAAATTTTCAATTATATTTTATGTATTTGTGGAAAAGGAAACCTAGCATTAGCGGCGACATTTCTATAACGGCCAATTGTTTTCTATTTTTAGTGGCCGTTATTGTCAGGTTTTACTGTACCAATAATATTTTATTAAATTATGAAATATTATTTAAATAAAAAATTTATAAACTTGATAAAAGAAAGTTTGCTTAGAATTTACTCCTCTATCTAATTATGGGGTTATTTTTAATAAAATAGTGTTCACCCATAAGAAGGGGTAACATCCACCCCCAGGATAAAAGCGCAAGTTGGTACCACATCATTTTTGTTTCTTGAGGTATCCTCTAATTACTTACCAATTTTCATGAAAATGGATGGAGGTTCAACGAAATCAGGGGTGAAAACCTTCAGTGACTGCCTTTTTGGAAATATAAAAGATTAATTTTTTTCATGATTGTCGACTTGCTAATTTTCTGATTTTTGGTTGCTATAAAGTTTAAAAAAGTAATAAAAATTATAAATCATGCACATAAATGTAAAAAAAATATTTATTTTACTTAATTAAACGAGATTGATTGAGCCAGAATGCTGAAATCTGCATTTTTATCATAAAAGAAAAAGTGGATTTCACCCATAAAATGCAGAAAGCGCAACTTGGTGCCATATCACTTTTGTTTTTTGAAGTATCCTCTAACTAATCAACAATTTTCATGAAAATCGATGAAGGTTCAAAGAAATCGTGGGTGAAAACATTCAGTGACTACACTTTCACAAATATAGAAGAATAAGGTTTTCGTGATTTTCGACTTGTTAATTTTCGTATTTTTGGTTGCTATAAGGTTTGAAAAATTAAAAAAAAAATGTAATTCATGCATATAAATATAAAAAAATATTTATTTTTCTTAATTAAACGAGATTATTTGCGCCATAATGCGGAAATCTGCATTTTTTACAATTTAAAAAGTAGGGGTGTATTACACCCCTAAAATGCAAAAACGCAAGTTGAAGCTATATATCTTTTATTGCTTGAGGTATCCGCTAACTATATACTTCTTTTCATGAAAATCGATGAAGGTTCAACAAAATGGGAAGTGAAAACTTACAGTGACTGCACTTTCAGAAATCTAAAAAATAATTTTTAAAAAAGGGGTGTATTTCACCCCTAAAATGCAAAAAGCGCAAGTTGGCACTATATCACCTTTGTTCCTTAAGGTATCCTTTAACCACTCACCAATTTTTATGAAAATCGATGGAGGTTCAACGAAATCTGAGGTAATAACTCATATCCATCTTCATTGACTCCACTAATATTAATTACAGTTTTACCTACATGGGCTGTATTACTTTAAAGTAATCGTATAGTGTGTCTGGCAACGATTAAAATATCAATATTGGTTTTAATGATAAATGTTTTAATTTCATGAGCGTATGCATTCATTTTGTTGGCATTTCTCATGGATATGCTTTTTGTTGCAAATATTTATGAATTATGCAAGTAGGGTTCGCGTCCTGTTCGCGTCCATTTAGTGCAGCTGGCAAGTTTGAAGAAGAAAATAAAAATGTCCCAGCACTTATTTCAATGAAAACTTTATGTAATGTATTCATTACATAGTCTATTTTAAGGTTAACTTTTAGTTTGGTTCAAAGCATCTTGTGTTTTCTTTCTAAATTGACATATTTCAGAATTAAGCGTTGCACCCACTTTGCGTCCACAAAATCCAAATTGCGTCCACTAGTAGACCATTTGGCGTCCACCAGGTTAGAATAGGAATGTAAGGGTAATATTTTTAAGATCATGTAAAGAAAGATTGGATTTTAACAATTTCTTTATTTAAGAATATAGGTATAGTTATTTAAAAATCAAAATTAATATCATGTTTTGGCTATATTATAATAACAAATAAAACAATACAATAATTTTGTCTAATCTCACTAATACAAGAAATGTTGAATCATAATAATTGAGACAAGGTGTGATTATTATAGATAAGTCACATTCAAGATACTTTAGCCTCTAAACAAATTAATCCTACAAATCAAGTGCATTTTCCATCTAATACACTTGTATCGGCCAATGTTTTTCTCATCGTCATCATCTACATCTGAAATTAGTACATCGTCACATTCAGGACATTTTACTCGTTCCACGACTGGTAAATTTTCTTTCTGATATGCCAAATCTACCATTTCCTGTGTGACATCTTGAAGAGGATTTATCTTCTTTTTTAGTTTCAGAGCAGTTTTATGAACCATTTGAGAGTCGTTTAAAGTTTTTTTCTGTTCTTGTTTTTCTATTCGTTTTAACTTTCTAACTTTCTTTTTCGTCTTGCTTTCTGCTTTTCGTTCTTGATCTTCTCTTTATCTTCATAATACTTTCTCCAAGCAGCAGAAGATATGGCTGCTGGAGGTCTTTGATTTTCTTTTCTTGCTTTGTTAGAAATTTCAGGCAGCATCAGGTGGTTTTTAAATGGATCAGGGGTTTTCTTTTGTGCTAATTCTCCAATAACTGTTGAAGCTGATTTTACTCGATGAGACTTTTCTAACAAAGGTTGGTAGCGATGCAATTGATGCTGTATAAGTCGAAGAATTCGGGGCGGTTCTGGCGTTTGTTCCTTGGTAAGAGTTTCTTTTTCAACACGACGTAGTGGGAGTTGATGCAGTATCCTAGTTCCCGTCTCGAATTATTTTCTGAACAGTATCCAACAATTCCTATTTTTTTACTGGAAATTCACATTTGAAAATGCTAAGCAGCCATTCAACTACCTTTTTTTCACCATCTACTCCTAGCGCTGGTTACGGTCCCGGTTTCTCTACTCCATTTACTCCCGGTTTCTTTACTCCAAAATACCCATTTCATTCAAATCATTCATTTCAATCAAATGTATAATACATTTTAATTTTACAAACAAGTTAGTTCTATTTAATGAAGAAAAGGACGCAATTTGTTCTCTTGTTATCTCTTGTAGGTGTAGTTTGCATCCATTGCGGACGCAAAGTGGAAGTTTTAGAAATTCGGTGTACCAATTCGCGTCCACCTTATTTTAACTCTTAACTATAAAAAATATAAGCAAATTCATAATTAATATTACTCCTTTTTATTATTAAAGTCTAGAACAGCTATTTATCCTCAAATTCACATAAAACAATAAAAGACTTACTGTCAACCGTGATGCTGCACACTGTTTTTTCTCAATATTAACTACGGCAATATTAACTGAATAGGAATAGCCGAACTGTACCGACTACAGGACTTGTGCGTAGTCGGTTCAGTTCGGCTATTCCCTTTCCGTTCCGTGGAACCTTAAGTTCATTTTACTGCTACTGCTAGCGTCAATTTCTCGCCCGTGGAGCCGTAGCCTAAGCACGTCCGCACTCTCTTTTTGACAAGACAAAACTAAAAATTATTGTAAACAGGATTGGTTGGGCACACGGAAGTTTTGTCAATGTGTGCATGTCTCTTATACATTGAGGTATTGGCGGTAATGACTTTTCGTTTTATTGGCGCGTTAGTATACTTATTTTCGACAATTTTCAAAGTAAGAGCCCTAAAATGGACGCGAATTGGGCGATGGACGCGAACAGGTGAAATTACCCTAGTTCATTGGATTCTTTTACAAACAATTTACGCATTTTCCATGTCATCTTTTACGCTGTTTGTATTAACTCGATTCCCTTTTTGGGAAAAAAGTAGTCTAGGGGAATGGGGGGCATGAAGGGGTCGCTATGTACGACGGGGTACCGCACACAAACAAGAAACTACACGTTGGTGAATAGCATGCAGTAACTCAATAGGAAGAGTCATTCGACTAAGGGCCAGCACATACGGTGAAACGCAAAAGTAACGAAACTGCAACCCTCAGTTACTTTTGAGTTTTATTTGAGTTTATGCAGTGGATGCCTATGAAAGACCACACATGATGACACCATATGGACTGTTTCAGACCGGCCGTTTGAAACGGTCAAAATAGTTTCGTCATGTGTGGTCTCTCATACGCATCTACGGCAGAAACTCAAATGAAACTCAAAAGTAACTGAGGGTTGCAGTTTCGTTACTTTTGCGTTTTACCGTATGTGCTGGCCCTAACGGTCACTGCAAGAGAAACCGTGAATGAGAGTGCACGCGTTTTTTGTTTACAAACGGAAAACTGTTTTAGCGCTCCGTTGATCTAATTTTGTGCAAGGACAACCATCGTCATTTTAAGGTAATTATGATCACCTCATTAATGTCTTTTTTATCGTTGTTTACTAGTATTCTTATTCTGATTATGGCATATTGTTTGTGTGAATACGTTAAACATTTAATTAGTGAATTTTTTTTTGTTCAAAGTTACCTTTTGAGGCAAGATGGGGTATTGGGTGCGGGTATGATGGGAAATTGGTGGTAAGTCTGGGTTAATTTAAATTTCTTAATAAATAACATTGAATTATTGTTTTAGATAATACTATGGTACGTACTTACAAGAAAAAAAAACAAAAAGAGGAGAGTGGTCGAGAGATGCTATGAAAACAGCCATAGATAACATGACATCGTCAGAACCCTGGGTAGGCTGCCAGATCTGTGGATTTTGAACTCACAATGCTTGTGCTAGGGTGGACAATGAAGATCTGGAGCAAATACACATTTTTGTTTGTTTTGTGAGAATTAATTAGCATCACCATCATGCCCCAATCCATTACCCCATCATACCCCATAATATGGGGCAAGATGGTTTTTCATAATGTTCTTATTAATGGCTAATTGTTGAAAAATGTCATAGGTTGATTTTCCAAAGATTGTACCAAATCATAGTTAGATTAATGACGTAACGCGCCATCAATTAGTAATAGTAATAAACGTAGTAATTATGTTGTATTTTTGTTATTTTCCTTATCTACCCCATCATACCCCCCTCCCCTATATCTTTGATTCAGTAGGTATATTGGTTTTTATTTATTACATACTAAAATACTTAGTGTATTGTATTACTCATTATTTCTAACAAATAGAAAAAGATACTCTCATTACAAAAACATTGCGCAATATAATTTTTTGCACAATCTTACTCAATACGGACCCCTTTTAACAAATTTGCATGTTGCCAGGACCAACAGTGGGTCAAACATTTTTTAATCGTTTTTTTTTTCTTTTTTCCTAAAATTATTTTTTTGGCATGGAACAAAGCTTTTTTAGGTTTTTTGGATTATTCCAAACAGAAAAGGTCTTTAGAGACCTCCTTAAAGTTGATAGTTTTTGACATATAAGCGATTAAAAATTGAAAAATTGCGAAATCGGCCGTCAAAAACTAAGTGAAATCCTAAAAATTTAAATGTTGCCAAGGTAAGTAGATATTCTTTAAACATCGATTGATGAAATCCCGAGTTTTTTGCAATACAATATTCAGAACGCCTTTGTTTTTTAACTGCTAATCAAGCGTGCGCGACACTATTTTCCACCGTTGCATGTGTATACAGTATGGTGCAAATGAAAGGAATAAATTCGTTATTTCGTAAACCGGCGAATTTAAGGAAAAATCCCGAAACTGGTCGATTTTATTTTTAAGTTATGATATTGTGGCATATATGGTATACTAGTGACGTCATCCATCTGGGCGTGATGACGTAATCGATGATTTTTTTAAATGAGAATAGAGGTCGTATGCTAGCTCATTTGAAAGGTTCTTCAATTCTCTATTTAGTAATATAAACATTTTCATAATTATTTATACAGGGTGTCCTGTATACTGTCCTGTAAATTTTTTGGACACCCTATGTAAACAATTATGTAAATTACTGAATAGAGAATTGAAGAACCTTTCAAATGAGCTAGCACACGATCCCTATTCTCGTTTAAAAAAATCATCGATTACGTCTACACGCCCAGATGGATGACGTCACTAGTATACCATATATGCCACAATATCATAACTTAAAAATAAAAATCGACATGTTTCTGGATTTCTCCTTAAAGTCGCCTGTTTACAAAATAACGAATTTATTCCTTTCATTTGCACCATACTGTATACGCAGGCAACGGTGGAAAGTCGTGTCGCGCACGCTTGATTAGCAATTAAAAAACAAAGGAGTTCTGAATACTGTATTGCAAAAAGCTCTTCGGTATTTCATCAATCTATATTTAAAGAATATCTGTTTACCTTGGAAACATTCAAATTTTCAGTTGTTCACATAGCTTTTGAGGGTTAAAAATGGCCGATTTCGCAATTTTTCAATTTTTAATCGCTTATATGTCAAAAACTGTCAACCTTAGAGAACAGTAACTAAAGACCTTGCAGAAACACTGGAGTGTGGATTCATAGATTGGTGATGAAATTGATTTCATTCAAGTAAAATGATAAAAAAAAAATGAGAAACACACTGCAGGAAGCTAACACATATAAATACCACAGTAGCTCTAGTCTCAGAGATTATAGGGATGGATTCTTATGGATGTTATTGGAGATGTGATGCTGTTTATCAGATCAAACTATGAAAATCAAATAAAAAAATATATATTACAACGATCGGTGTCAGGTCCTATTTTTTCAATCATCAGCGAGCGCCACCATATTATCTTTCAGCTACCTAGGAGAAACATGGAAACCACACAAAACAAACATGGTATACATAGTCAGATTACACTAAAAAAACAATATATGAAATATTTATTAGGAGGTTACCTACCTTTACCGTATCATCTAGATACAACTCATCACCTGGAGTAGAATTAAGTATATAAAAAAATAGGAATAGTGAACAACGGTAATAACGTTAGAGTATGGTATATTTATCTTTCAATTAAATAACAAAAAAAATTATAATTTTATCAAACCGAAAAGAAGATATTATTATTTACTATGTAATTAACTTATTTTTGGACGCCGGAAAGCTTTCTTGGTCTTCACAAAAATGAAATATATAATATTATGTAGCAGAGTATTCTTATATAAATAGGAAACAAAATTCTTTAGATACTAAATATTTAATTTTCAAAAAAAAAAAACAGGAAATAAGCTGGATTCTGTCGTCACATTCCGAATCGGGGAGAAATATTAAATAAAATTTATTACTTTAGGTTTCCAAATGGGTATGTGGTGGAAATTCAGCAACAGGATAAGCAAATGTAAAACAATCAAAATATGGTTGACTTTCGTACAGCCCTCAAAACGAAACGGTCTCAAATTGAATTGTCAGGATTGAATCGAATTGAATTGAAAAAGTCAGGACTTTTTGTGACTTTTTCACATTCCAAAACCTGTAACCATTTATACCGTAAGACAATCGTTTTTTTTATGGACAGCCATTATTTAACCGAAAGGAAAGGAAATATTTAATGAAAACTTACCAAAATTATTGTGTGAAACCAGATTGTATGCAAAAGTAAATTTTAAAATCATTTATTAGACAGTGACAGTTAGTCGGTGGATGATCAGAAAGATGACTTTCGTTATGCAATTTGTTGCGTTTGAAAATTGAATTTAAAAAGTTTCCTCGTGGTGACCACTTATTATTATGATTACGTCATGCATGTAATCGGTGTGAATTAAAAGAGGAATAAATATTCTTAAATTAAAGGTATACTTATTTCGGATCGTTACACAACCCCCTCCACGAACTAAAGCTCGCTAGCGCGATTTAGATCGGACTATGGGTGTGGAAACACACGTAACCAAACGACCAAGACAATTTCATACATGCAAAGAAAATTTACATAAAATTTATTCAAACGACCATACTACACTACACTAAAGGGGTATGCGATTTGTAGCCTTTGTGGTTTGATATCACAGGATCGTGCTCTAGGTAAGATTGATTATACAGTATTTACGGAGAACAATGCAGAGCCATTCGAACCTATACATCGTGACAATTATCGTAAACGTTGAACAACGAAAAACAAAAGGGAGATAGGACCCATGAATAGACAAAAAACATATTGGAAGAAAATTAACAAACATGACCTCTCAAAAAAAATTGGTTTAGATAGCCAAGGCAGAGTCGCACTCCTTAAGCACTGAAAGTTAGTCAAAGTTTTCCTATCGGACTGCCTACAGTGAGCTCGTTACTAGATTGAGATATTTAAGCGAAAATACTAACCTAATCTAACTATGTTTACAACTAGTCACATATTCTCACATTTCTACGTTCACACACAGCGTAAATGTTATATGAGTAAATTAAAAAAAAAACAAGAAGTAGGAACATGGCCATAAAAGAAACAAACCATGAAATTCAGACATATGGGTACGTTACTAGTTTTTCGAGAACAAAAGAATTGAGTTATTATACTGGAGAAAGGTTAGACATTAGAAATACGGGATGACATACTTGCATATGAGATAGATGGTAATAGTTATTGTTTCCTTAGGACTGGTGATAACTAACGCGTATCAAACGCCTGTAATAAGGACATTTTTGGTGAGGGTCAAATTTGGTAAGCTCAAAATCAGTGAGGGACTAAAATCCTCGGTTACATAACTTAAAGTTAATCAGCATACTCAAAAATTATTATTGGTACGGTATATCTGAAAAACTTATCATTCCGACAAGTAGCTGGCGGAAATCTGCTAACATTTTTCCTAGCCCTTCTCCGTGCTTGGCTATCCAAGACATCCGTTGAACGCTAGTAACAAAATGAGAAAGAATGAGAAAAATATTGAATGCAAGGAGTCAAAATTTCTAGTCTATAGGGTAAAGTACAACTGCAATATTCGAACTAGTACTCATATGATAGAATACATATCAGAACAGTAGGTACTGTTTACTACAATTCAGTACATAAACGACTCCCATAAAAAATAAAAAAATACTATATGTACTACTACTACTATACAGGGTGCGCCAAACCTCTGGTCTTCTTTGATTACGGCTAAACTATGAGATATACAAAAAAATGTCTATAACAAAACTAATGTGTATCAAAGAGGTCTATAATTTAAAATTATTTTCAATTATACAGGGTGAGTCAGAACGACGGTATGAACCAAAGTTGTATATTTTTAAATGGAACAACCTGTATATTAAATCATTTTTGAATATACTATTTAAAAATATGAAAAATTTGTATAAGGTCTTATAGGCCTAAAGTTAATAATTTTCGAAATATTTACATTTTTATTGATAAAAATGGTAATATTTATAGGGTTGTGGATTATGTTTCCAAGGAAATAAAAATTTAGGTGATAGGTCAAAGTTTTTAAAATATAGTGTTATTTTTAAATAATTTAATATTTTTTACTTTTAGCCATAAAATATACAGTGTGATCACTATTTCCAAATACAAAATTTTCTCATTTTTTTTAAATGGAACACCCTGTATATTAGTTTTGTGTTTTGTAGTAAATATTACAACCTTTTTTTTTGGTATAAGGTTGTATGAACCTAGCATGTTTCGTTTTGTAGATATTTTAAAAAAACTATAGAATTTACGTTTTTGCGGATTTTTTATTTAAAAATTTTTTTGCAAAAAAAATAATTATAATCTGGTTTTAGAAACATACACTAAAATATAAAATATGAAAATAAAAACGTAATTAAAGATTAAAATAAATCGTATGCTAGTACAATTCAATTGAATTTAATAACTTTAAATTATTTTACAAAAAATATTTTACCATATTAATGAATACATAAATTAGTTACTAAATTAAATAAACAACCAAATTTTAAATCAATCGTAGTAATTCTTCTACCGCAGCAACTTTCCTGTACCAAATTAATTGTTAGTTATATTGTATTTACGAGTAAGATCAGTTAATAACTTTTTAATTTACCTACAGCTTGAGAACGTATAAAGTATGCTTTGAAACAAATGAACGTTATGGAAGTATATTGAGAAGTAAATAGTATCTATGTACCTACTCGTGTCACCAAAGCTGGTAATAATTTCTAATGGTTTCGCCCAAAACAAATGTCATATCCAAAAATTTTTCGGTTAAAAAATTAAAATTTAAAATATAAAAAATTGTTACAAAAATTTCAACTACAAAAGTATTACCAGCTTTTGTGACACCAGTAAATACTATTTATATTATTAAATAATTTGGCTGATACATTTAACATTCATTTGTTTCAAAGCATACTTCATAATAATTTTTATATTCTCAAGATGTATGTAAGTAAATTTAAAAGGTAAATTAAAAGTTTAACTAAATACAATTTAACTAACAATTAATTTGGTACAGGAAAGCTGCTGTAGTAGAAAAATTACTACGGTTGATTTCAAATTTGGTTGTTTATTTAATTTAGTAACTAATTTATGCATTCATTAATATGGTAAAATATTTTTTGTAAAATAATTTAAAGTTATTAATTCAATTGAATTGTACTAGCATACGATTTATTTTAATCTTTAATTACGTTTTTATTTTCATATTATATATTTTAGTGTATGTTTCTAAAACCAGATTATAATTATTTATTTTTGCAAAAAAATTTTTAAATAAAAAATCCGCAAAAACGTAAAATCTATAGTTTTTTTAAAATATCTACAAAACGAAACATGCTAGGTACATACAACCTTATACCAAAAGAAAGGTTTTAATATTTACTACAAAAAGCAAAATTAATATACAATATATATACAGTGGAACCCCGATAAGTCGGCCCCCGATAACCCGGAAGTCCGGCTAACCCGGACCGATTTTCATCAGACAAAAATTTAACAAATAAACAATTTAACAATTTTATCAAATAAAAATGTATGTAGGTCAAATAATATTTGAGAGATAATGTGTATTTGTGTAATTTGAACACATATAAGTATGTACAACAGTAAAAATGATTCATGCACACGGCGGCAGGCAGAGCGACCGTCTCAGCTTATCGGAAAGAACAGACACCTGTCTGTATTCCTTTTCCGTTATTTATGTCAAACTGTCTTAGCATTGTTTAAAATAGACGTGACTATTTAAAAAATCTTTTTTAAAACAATGGCCTTAGTCTGTTCTTAAATAACAACATTGTTTTAATCACTTCCGTTCTGTAATCGTGCTTCAGATTGTGTTTGCCTGATTTTTGTCTATGTAATGGTAACAAAACTGTAATGTTAACAAAAGGTAAAAATGTTGTGACAATGGAAAAGAAACTAGAAACATTAGGTAGGATTGATAAAGGCGAATCTTTAAAATAAATTTATTGCAGCATCATAATATGATATTATGATACCATAGGTCTGGATCCCGCGTATGAGAAAAAAGTTGATTAATAGCAAGCTAAAAATTTGTTAATAGCTTAAGGGTGTCTAGTCGGATAAACTTTGATATATGAGAACACTGGAACAGGGGCAGTTTTAATTGTGGAACAGGTAAAAAATCTGGAACGGTCAGAACACGAAAATGGCACATTTGTTTTGTCCGACAGAACAGACATAAACTCTCCGAACAGAGATTAAACTCTCATGCAAAAATCAGACTGCTATTTATCACCTGTCATAATTCCTGTCATTTGACATATTCTACATGTTCCACTCATTAAAACGCCAATTTGGTGATAAATAGCAGTCTGATTTTTGCATGAGAGTTTAATCTCTGTTCGGAGAGTTTAAGTCTGTTCTGTCGGACAAAATACATGTGCCGTTTTCGTGGTCTGACCGTTCCAAATTTTTAGCCTGTTCCACAGTTAAAACTTCCCCTGTTCCAGTGTTCCCATATATTAATGTTTGTCCGACTAGACACCCTTAAGCTAATAACAAATTTTCAGCTTGCTATTTATCAACTTTTTTTTCGTACGCGGGATCCAGACCTACCATATTATGGTGTCGGTACATCTCTACAGTATGACTGAGTTTTTTACCAAGAAATGAACAAAACTCTACACTCTATACAACTATACGTAATTTAGATGTGTACTGTGCATATGTGTTTTATGTTTTTGTAATTATAATGGAGGTTATTTATTAATTTTTACTATATTCTCCGGCTAACCCGGATTTTCGATAACCCGGATCGGCCGCGGTCCCGATTAATCCGGGTTATCGAGGTTCCACTGTATAATTTAAAAAAAATGAGAAAATTTTGTATTTGCATATAGTGATCACACTGTATATTTTATGGCTAAAAGTAAAAAATATTAAATTATTTAAAAATAACACTATATTTTAAAAACTTTGACCTATCACCTAAATTTTTATTTCCTTGGAAACATAATCCACAACTCTATAAATATTACCATTTTTCTTAATAAAAATGTAAATATTTTGAAAATTATTAACTTTAGGCCTATAAGACCTTATACAAATTTTTCATATGTTTAAATAATATATTCAAAAATGATTTAATATACAGGGTGTTCCATTTAAAAAAATACATCTTTGGTTCATACCGTCGTTCTGACTCACCCTGTATAATTGAAAATAATTTTAAATTATAGACCTCTTTGATACACATTAGTTTTGTTATAAACATTTTTTTGTATATCTCATAGTTTAGCCGTAATCAAAGAAGACCAGAGGTTTGGCGCACCCTGTATTTACTATTAACTACATTATTTATTAATACATCATTTTGTTTTTGTGACCCCATGAGTATATCAAATCTCTCTATAGGGAAAGAGAAATCACAAAACACACATGTTGACTATTTAGATGTATTAACTACAAAACGTTATGTCGGCCAGAAATTTACCATTAACCAATATTCATGGAACCGACACTAACATCCATCATCAACCAGAACAAAAAGGTAGTGTGTTAACAATACACACCAAGATTAAAACAAACTGCACAACAGATATATGATATATAACCTACATATCATTAACATTCTGATACACAGTGGAGGCATAAACCAAAAACGACCAGCATGCATATAGTATACACATCTGACAGCTTTATGTATGGTTGCCGAACTCAAAGCAAAAACAACACAATTATAAAATTTTTCTCTCACAATTACCAGATAAGACAGATCCTGGATGTCTGGATGTATTTGGCAAAAGAAAAACAAAATCGTTACAAAATAAAAATGGTCACAAAGGACACACTGGCAATAAGTAATTAAAACAGGAGAAGTTTATACATACATTCGGTACAGTATTACATAAAGAAAAAATTTCTTTTATTCTGTATCTGACGAATTCGGTTCGTCGTCTGTTTTCAAATCCTTTATGTGCCATTTGCCAGCATTAGATCCATCAGGATTTTTCAAACCATTTATTAAAGGAGAAAATTTCTTCACAATTGTACATAACACATATTTAGGAGCAAGTTTTGCCATATATTGTTTTGGTGCACTGGAGAGAGCCATATTCTTTCTCCATACTTTATCTCCAACACTAAATTGGACATCACGCTTGCGCAGGTTGTACGTCTTCGCATTGCGCTCATAAGCTTTGGTGATATTCTTGCGTACAAAAGGGAAAACTTTAGACAAACCTTTAACTTCAGAGGCATATGATTTACGGTCACCTGGGACAACTTCCAAATCAACAAGATCATTTGGTATTCGACCGTATTAATTTACGGAGATGGGTACATGTCTAGCAAAATTTAAAAAAGCTGGAGTGAATTGAGTCACTTCATGCTTGGCGGTGTTTATTGCCTGACGAATCTTATGGATTTCTTTATCCCAGTCACAGTGATTTTCTACGTAACAACGAATAGCAGTTCCGATGACACGGTTGCTTCTCTCGACAAAATTAACCTGAGGGGAATAGACTGCGGAAAACCATATTTTTTGAAAGTTGTAACGATCACACAGATCTTTCATGATCTCACAATTAAGATTAGGGGCATTATCACAAAGAAGATGCTGAGAAACTCCAAACATGAGAAAAACTTGATTTTCAAGAAAATTGCAAATATTCGAAGCCTCAAAGGATGTAATAGAGTAAATTTAGAAAACCAATCAGCTACTACAAGTAACCAGGAGTGGCCACTTTTACTACGAGTCAAAGGACCTATTAAATCTACAGCAATGATTTGCCAAGGAAAATCGGCTTGTTTTTGACGACCCATTTTTCCAATTTTAGCAGTATTAGGGGCTTTTTGAGCTCCCTCCGCAAGTCTTACAAGATCTAACATACTTCACAACGTCTTGGCGCATCTTCGGCCAGTAATAACGTTCTCGGATACGTGCAAGAGTTTTGTAAGCACCGAGGTGTGCACATGTTGGTGGTTCATGGCATGAATTGATGACATCACGACGTTGAGGTTTGGGCACTAATATTTTCCACTTTTTCAAACATATTCGAATTAAACGGTAAACAAGACGGTATGAATTTATAGACGAGATCGTCTTCGACTTTCCATTGGGGAAATTCATCTGGATGATCAAGGATCTTAGAACGCAGATTATCGAACCAGGGATCGATACGATCGGTATCTACCTCAAGATAGGCAATTTCAAAATGTTCATGAGTTCGGCTAAGTGCATCCGGTACATTGTGGGAAGTTCCTTTTCGTTGTATAATTCTAAAACCAAACTGTTTTAAACGCATCGCCCAACGAGATAAACGTGCTGTCGGATTCTTAAGATTCGTTAGCCACAAAAGAGAGTAATGATCAGTTATGATAGTAAACTCGACTTCATCAATATAAGGACGAAATTTTTCAACCGAAAACAACACGGCTAAGCACTCTTCCTCAGTCGTGGAAAAATTACGTTCCTGCTTAGTTAAAGAACGACTTGCATAAGCGATTACCTTTTCTCCGCCATCAATTTCTTGGGTTAAAACAGCACCAAGACCAGTATTGCTAGCATCACATTGAACAGTAAACGGACAGGAGAGATCAGGTTGTACCAAAACAGGAGAAGATATGAAAGCTTCTTTAACAGAGAGAAAGGCTTTTTCAGATTCGGGATTCCAAGATATAAGTTCCTTTTTCTTCTTACCTTTAAGTAAGTCATTAATGGGAGAGACAAGTGTCGAAAAATCTTTGATAAAACGTCGGTACCAAGAACACAAGCCAATGAAACGTTTTATTTCCGTGGTGTTAGTCGGACGAGGATAATTGACCATAGCAGTTATCTTATCAGGATCAGATCTCAATGAATTATTGCCAACGATGTAACCTAAATATTTAAGAGATGTTTTAAAAAATTCACACTTTTCCACATTGATGGTAAGATTTGCCTCTTTGAGTTTATCTTTCACTTTTTGAAGGAGGGCTATATGCTCTTCGGCTATAGCTGAACAAACTATTATATCGTCGATGTAAATAAAGATATATGGTTCGAATTCGGGACCAAAAATTTGATCGACTAGTCTTTGTTGTGTCTGTGCAGAATTGCATAAGCCAAAAGGCATGACTGTAAATTGGAAAAGTCTAGAACCTACTACTGCGAAAGCGGTTTTTTCATGTGAAGCATTATCAAGGGGAATTTGCCAGAAAGCTTTTTTAAGATCGATGGAACTGATATATCTAGCATTTCTTAAAAGAGACAAAATACGATCGATGTTTGACAAAGGATAAGTGTCATGACGGGTGACTTCGTTCAAATTTCTGCCATCAAAGCAAAATCTATACTCGCCTGTCTTCTTCTTGACCAGTAACACAGGGGAACACCATGGACTATTAGAAGGTTCCATGACGTTAAGTTTTAACATTTCGTCCAATTCATCATTTAGAATTTTGGCCATATATGGGGACATAGGGAAAGGACGTTTCCGAAATGGTTTGGCATCACCAGTGTCAATAGTGATCTTGATCTTATTAGTTAAACCTATCCCATTTTTATTGTCTACTTCTTGGAAACTCTGTATAGCTTTTTCTGCACGATTTTTCGTTTCTGGATCTAACGATTCAATAGAACTCAAATAATCAAAAGACTCATTCATTTCTGATTCATCACATGATGTTAAACATACTCGATTTTTTACATTCCAAGTCTTTTGAGTAAAATTCAACGAAAGAGAGAATTTCGAAATAAAATTGCTACCAAGAATAAATGTAAGAGGTAAGGATGGAACAATAAGACAGTTTATGACGTGACATACGCCATTAGCAGAGAGCGGAATATATGCAACACAACATTACCAAAATATGCGCATATATATGCATTACTTTTACTACTACTACAAATATGCAGGTATTTTTTCTAAATTTGTCTAAATATGCAAATGCATATTAAAAATATTTAAAAATAAAACAATATATTAAATATAAACATTTATGTTTAAAAAATTCAACCTACATTTATGTTTAATACATATTTATTTTTTACATAAAAACAAATGAAATGACACACAAAAACTGATATTATAATTAAATTAAGAATCTAAATTATAGTATGAATTTATAATCAAATATTTTTCAAAATTTTCAACTAGCAACTTTTGCCTTCTATCACTAAAAACGTGTTTGGACACAAAAAAAGTTCGTTCTACATCTACTGATGTTATAGGAAATATTTTAATTTAGGCAGTAAACTAATTTGCCTAGTCGTAAGATCTTCAGAAAAGTTGCCTTCAAAAATACGTACAACTTTCCTCAAAAAATCGAAGCCCTCATTTTTTTCTAAAACATTTTTTAATTTATTTCTAATTGTAATCCCTGTATTTCCGGGAATTTTTTGACAATGAGCAGAAAAAGTGTTAACGAGATTAACCGAATCACTTAATTGTAAATTCCTTTGTTCTAATGACTTTATTAGATCTGGTAAAAAACGTCTTGTCCGTCTTTATAGAAGTAAAAGCGAATTTGTCGAATAAAAACACTCTTTCCAGAAAAATTTCTTTTGTGGAACATGATGCTTTTGTTTGTCAGTTCCTCATTTAAAAAATGAAATGTGAAAATGAATGTAACTTACGATTTTGGAACAGGCCTTGCAAAATACTTTGTCTCCACTTAGCTTTAACTCGGGAAAACACTTTATCCAAGCACTTTTTTGAATGGTAGACATATTTAAATTTAATATATACCAATCACTTCAAAAACACTAAATACGATACAACGTTTACTTTAAACAAATGTTGGCCGGAAACTGACAAAATAAATATTAGACCCTTAACAGCAGGTAGGTACCACGACTTATTACGCTAATAAAATAATATTTTTCTGGGAACACCCATAATTGTTAAATTCAGGTAGTAATGGGAAAGTCCAGATAGATAATAATGAGCGATAAATAACGAGCTCGTTCATATCGAAGTTAAAAAATTCCAACTAAGAGAGGAAAATTTTAAACTTTTATATAATTTATTTTTAAAATATGCAAAATAAATCGTGTTTAGCTTAAATATGCAATGTTGTGTTTGTTGTCTGAAAATATGCAATATATGCACTTTGCATATATTCCGCTCTCTAGCCATTAGCAACTATCGGCAAATCTACAATTCCAGTTACCTTTTGACTAGAACCATCGGCAAGCGATACACTCTTATGATTGGGTATTGCGATCTGAACGTCATGTTTTAGAAGAAATTCAATTCCCTGGGATCCTACGACAGTGGTAGTAAAAGTAGTGGTAGAGTAAAAGTCTGAGAAAATATTTGTACCTTTAGATATGGTCGGTTGTCACACGGTTTGGAATATATAACTGGAGTTATTTGTGGTTTTGGTTGGTTTAAAAAAATTTTAACGTTATTGAGCCATTTGGACCACTCATTTGAATCGAAATTTTTGTTAGTCGAAATAGAAAGACATTTTCCTTCGGATTCTTTACTCCTACGAAAGACACACCTACCGAACACAGTAGTGTAATTCTTTAGTTTTTTGAACAATTATTGAGGCATGTTGGAATCGTGACACCTTTTTTGCCACAGCGATAACAGTAACGCAATGTTTTCGTCTACACTCACTGAAAATGTGCCCCGGTTTTTGACAATTAAAACATAACATTTTTGGGACTTCCACTTGAAAGGTTTTCAGAAGACTGATTCGATTCAGCCTGATTTTGAGAAGATTTTTTATTCCTAAAATTAGAATGTTTAGTCTAACGGTGGTAACTAACCAAAGCAACATTAGAAGATGGTTCTTTCTTAACATTTGAAATCTGAGCATTATTTTCTAATTTTCTGATAACTATTGAAAGTTCCTCGATGGTATTAGTATCGGTTAAAGCAATTAGGGGAATATACTCTAAAAGAATATTCTCTCTCATATATTTAACTAGAGTTTTTTCAATAGGAGGGGTAGTCAGACGTTTTGACAAGGGCAGAATTTGAGCTTAATACAAAGCAAAAAATTCATTCCTCTTTTGTTTCCTAGTTTTGATCTGACTCCATAATTCCTCGTCATATTCATGCGGTATAAATGTAGTTTTTAATAAAACAGTAAGGTCGAGCCAATTCGTGATGGTATGACGAACGCTTCTAAACCATGTAGCAGCACTGCCAGAAAATAATTCTACAGCTGAACGAAAAAGTAGTTCCTGTGAAACATTCCTAGATTCTGAGATGTCTTTAACTTTTTCAAGGAAAGAGAATACACTTTTTGGATCACCATTGAATTTGATGTTTCAATCAGTAAGATTGATCGGATGAGAAACCTGTACAACTGGAGTTGGGATAACGACATTGTTCTGATTAATCGAAGTACCTAAGGTAGTGGATGGTTGACTAGAGACAATCTTATCATCAAGTTGACCTTCATATAATAAGCAATTTGCAGTAGCTTCATTTTTGTATTCTACTTCATCGGCTGAAACACTAGGAAGACGAGCAATTTTATAAGCGAGATGGGTCAACCTAGCCTTAGCTCTACGGTAGACAGAATCATTATCATCACCTTTAAATTCATCAAGGTTGGTAATATCAGCTAAAGTGTTATCAATGCTTGTCTTTTCATCGTCAAAGTGAAGAATATTGGTTTCAATGTCTATTGGAGAATTCTTTAACAGAAGTTTACGAAGAATAGTCTTTTTATCACTAACACTCCTTGCAGTTTTAACTCCCCGTATAAAAAGTTCATAATCTAACTCATCAACCTTTAAATATGGTACAATAGAGGACTCCATATTATCGTTAAAAGAATTAACAATATCTCGATAGAAAAGAAAAAAAAATTCTTAACCAAATCAATATATTTAAGTCGTCGAAAAAACGATAGTGTGCAATTCAGCAAACAAAAAAACTAAGTCACAATCGGGGAAATAAATTTGTAGTAACTTGACTCAAAGACACAAGATAAATATTTTCGTGATCTCCTTGGTATGTTTGAAATTTTCTTTCTAAACCGGAAATTCACACAAAAAGAACTTTCAGAACTTTCCGACAGACAAAAGATTTGAGTCAACTACAAACACACGACGCCTTCGGTATTACCTGCCAAAAATAAAATATTTAATATGCGACCAGACACGACACTGTTGTCCAGAGAAAAAAAAACATACACTAAAAAGGCAAAATCACTCAATCATTAGGACACAATCCACAGTTTACCCTTGGAGGTATTCTGTTGACAGATTCAAACAAACACTAACAATCGGAAAAACTGGAATTATTTATTCCTATCATTCAGTTTACATAAAAAATGCAACCAACATTTTTATCATTAACAAGATATCTATTTTTTCTAAATTTGAATAGATTGTTCTTTGTTGCTGTTCCTGGTACTTACTAAGGTGTTATGTTATCGAAAAAAAAAAATAAAAAGTGAAAGAAAAAAAATTTAGTTTGTTCGTTATCTCTATGTATACCTGTTCTTATAATTAAAAAAAAACACTATCACAAACCTCTACAGAATAAGCCCCACGTTCGAGCGTCAAGTTAAGTGCAGCAACACTGGAGTGTGGATTCATAGATTGGTGATGAAATTGATTTCACTCAAATAAAATGATAAAAAAAATGAGAAACACACTGCAGGAAGCTAACACATATAAATACCACAGTAGCTCTAGTCTCAGAGATTATAGGGATGGATTCTTATGGATGTTATTGGAGATGTGATGCTGTTTATCAGATCAAACTATGAAAATCAAATAAAAAATATATATATTGCAACGATCGGTGTCAGGTCTTATTTTCCAATCATCAGCGAGCGCCACCATATCTTTCAGCTAACTAGAAGAAACATGGAAACCACACAAAACAAAAGACTTTCGTACAGGCCTCAAAACGAAACGGTCTTAAATTGAATTGGTCTCAAATTAACGGCGTATCAAAACGACAGCGTCCTAAGAAAATACGCTACCTCGCAAAATCTGGCCAAAAAGTCAGTACTTTTTGTGACTT
This sequence comes from Diabrotica virgifera virgifera, assembly GCF_917563875.1. NCBI lineage: Eukaryota > Metazoa > Arthropoda > Insecta > Coleoptera > Chrysomelidae > Diabrotica > Diabrotica virgifera. The sequence continues at coordinate 167,661,756 of NC_065445.1, forward strand.
TTCACATTCCAAAACCTGTAACAACTTATACCGTAAGACAAACGTTTTTTTTATGGACAGCCATTATTAAACCGAAAAGAAAGGAAATATTTAATGAAAACTTACCAAAATTATTGTGTGAAACCAGATTGTATGCAAAAGTAAATTTTAAAATCATTTATTAGACAGTGACAGTTAGTCGGTGGATGATCAGAAAGATGACTTTCGTTATGGAATTTGTTGCGTTTGAAAATTGAATTTAAAAAGTTTTCTCGTGGTGACCACTTATTATTATGATTACGTCATGCATGTAATCGGTGTGAATTAAAAGAGGAATAAATATTCTTAAATTAAAGGTATACTTATTTCGGATCGTTACAACTTTTTCTATTTGGAATGATCCAAAAAACCTAAAAAAACTTTGTTCCATGCAAAAAAATAATTTTAGGAAAAAAACAAAAACAAAACGTTTAAAAAATTTTTGACCCAATTTTTAGTTCTGGCAACATGAATTTTTGTTAAAAGGCTCCTTTTTGAGTAAGATTGTGCAAAAATCGGAATCGGAATATTTTTCCTAGCGGATGGGCAGTGGCTTTCTGGATTATAAGAACAGTTTTATCATTTTTAATAGAAATCATTGTTTTTGTTCTTATTTGCCAACTTCGTCACCAACCACCACCACCGCCGTTGCCATCGCTATCGCCACCGGCACGATGAGTCGCCTTTTTGGGAACAAAAGTAGTCTATATGTTTGATACCGCTTACATGAATTTTGTTATATGATTATTTTTAGTAAAAAAACTACAGTTCTCTATAACAAAAAATCTTTATTAGTAAATTTTTTTTTATTTATTATAGGTAGGTACCTACTGTAATACTTAGAGTATTATCCATAATAGCAAAGAAATAGAAATAAACACTCTAATTGCCAAACATTTTACAGTATACAATAAAGATAGATAAAATATACAAATTTATGGAGTCCACATCTAAAATTAGCTATTTTAATTAGCGGCGGCCACCGCCACCTCCACCACCACAGCCGCCACCGCCACCGCCACCGCCACTGCCACCTCCACCGCCACCACCACAGCCACCGCCACCGCCACCCCCAGGAACGGGCGCAGGTGCTGCGGATATAGTTTGGATTATCAAAAGGACGACGCAGAGGAATGCCTAGAACAAAAGTAAATGTTTAACTCCCACTTTATGGAGTAACTTCACAACCTATATTATATTGTTCTATATAGGCCTGGAACCGGCGTACCAAAAAAGTTGATTAATAGCAAGCTGAAAATTTGTTAACGGTCACACAAACTTTGATGATGATAAACAGCAGTCTGATTTTCGCATGAGAGTTTAATGAAAGGGTAACAAATCAACTAGAAGTTCTGTCCTACAAAATACATGAGACGATCTCGTAGTCTCCCGTTTTTCTAAACCTGTAAAACTTCCCCTGTTCCAGTGTTCCCGTACATCAAAGTTTGTCGACTAGATTAAGGTACTACCTAATAAATTTTCAGCTTGTTATTAATCAACTTTTTTTGGCACTCGGGATCCAGGCCTAATACGTATATAATCTATTATGTACTCTGAGTCCACAGTGTAGAATCTTGTCAGACAGGCTTCTCTAAATGCATCTTTGCTTGGTACTACAATTGTGTAATTAATTGCAACTAAACGAGCTTTGGTGCTGTGCTAGTAATAGTTATTTATGTACCAAGTCAGTAAAGTTACTCTTTATCGAACGAGTCCGATATTATGAGCAGAGAGAGCGTAAGCGAGTGAGGCGAATAACAGACGAGTTCGATAAAGAGTTTATACTGACGTGGTGCATACAAAATTTTATCGCCAACAATTTGATATTGGTTTTAACACTTACTTACAATTTACAATTTAAGAATTTTTAAAATTTTAGACGTCATAATAATTTCGTGACAGTGATGACAGATAACTTTTGCAAGATGAGCGCTTTTGATTTTTAAACGATAGTTATCAATATTGAATAATTTCTAAATAGGTGAAATTTTAATTTATTTTATATGAATATAATTACAAAATACTACAGAATTTTACTTTTCGAAATAAATTTAATTGATAATATCGCAAATTGTGTACAATATTTTTAATAATTAAAGTAAATAAATTTTAAGTTCACTCAAATACTCGATATTCGATTACTGCCATCGACCACTTACATTCAATCTCGGTTGATTTGATAAATCGCGGCAGGTAAAGTAAAATTATTCTTTCAGTACAATAAATTGTTACTTTACTGCCGCAAATGAGGGCAAATGAGTACAATAATGAATGACTTTAGTGACGGTTGGCGATAAAAGTAATTTATTATAATACAAGAAACGAAGCATTTAAAAAACTAGTGTTGAATGCTAACGAACAATAAACTAGATGGAGATGGACATAATACATCAATGAGTTTTTCAGAGAGGATAGAACAGAACAGATTGAAGTAGAAGATGGTGCGATTTTAAAAATATTAAGAGAATATTAAATGGTACTAAAAAATCAGTAAAAATGGCAAAGCGGGGTAGGTCTGGACCAAATCCCAGTAGAAAGCTTAAAATCCATAAATAATAATAAATCCTTATAGAAGACTTGTATAACACAACATACAAAATATGATATAAGTATACAAAACGATGGTTACTATTCACTTTTTACGCTATCCCTAAAAATACAGACGCTACAGACTGTAGTGAATACAGAAAAATAATATCATTTACAAATCACGTTCTCAAATTATTCTTGAAAACAATACATGGTAGTAAAAATAAAAAACTGAAAGAAGGAATACATGATAGTCAGTGTGGGTTCAGAAAGATATGAAAAGATAAGATATAAAAAATTAGTCCAAATTCTAAAGACAAAAAACATAAAAAAGGACTTAAGAATAATCACAAAATTTTACTGCAACAGATCGTAGATAAGAAATTGAAATCGGGAGGGAAGTTAGGCAAGGAGATATATTGAATGTGAATCCATATTATAAGTGAATACATCCAATATATTGAATCCATTTTTAAAGAATCGGTACTATCTGAAGGTGAAGAAATCCCGAAAAACTATTAAAAACATAAGATATGCAGCTGGCACCGTGATTATGTCAATATCTGCTACTACTGCAACTTCAACTACTACTGCTCCATATTCCAACTAGAATATGGACTAAAATGGATAAAAAGGACCTAATAAATGATAATAGCAAAGAACACAAATATACAAATAAACAGATATTGGTTAGGAGATGTATCAATAGAAAGGGTTAAAAAGTACAAATATCTGGAAACCTGGATTTCAGAAAATAACGATCAAACAACAGAAGTAAGGGCCAGGATAGAGATAGCAACAACTGCTTATGAAAATTTCTCTTAGAATAAAATAAAAATATGCCTAATTGTCACTAAAAATTGTACAATTTTATGGACAAAGCTCACAAACACTCGGAAAATGACAATAATAATTACAATACGCGATTATAATAATTACAAGTATTTATAAAAACGTTTGATTACAGGAGATTAATAGTTCTGAGATATTACGTATTTTCGATACTACAATATGGATTTAAAAGCTGAACACTCACGCAAAAACACATATGAAAGCTAGTCATTTGAAATGTAGTGTTACAGAAGGATGCTTAAAATATCATGAACTAGTCCATTCTTTCACGGTTTTTGCTCTAAATTTTGAAGAACCGCTTGGATTGACATGAAATTTGGCATACGTATAGCTTACATGTCAAAGAAAAAAAGTGATATTGTGCCGATGTGTACTTTTGCCCTGGGGGTGACTTTCACCCCCTCTTGGGGGTGAAAAAATATATGTCCAAAATAAGTCCGGAAATGGGTAAACTGACTAATTTTAAGTAACTTTTGTTCTATAGAGCTTTTTCGCCAAGTCAACACTTTTCGAGTTATTTGCGAGTGAATATGTTCATTTTTCAACAAAATAACCACATTTTTGGACGGTTTTTCGCAAATAACTCAAAAAGTAAGTATTTTGTCGAAAAAAACGTCCTTAGCAAAAATATAGCCTGTAAAAAAGTAAAAAAAAATGTTGTACGCGTTAGGTCTCTGGATCTCGTAGAACCAGAGTTATAGCCAATGAAAAATAGATTCATATTCACCAAATTTCAAATAGAATATTTTGACGTGAAATATTTAAAAAATTAAGCACTTTTTGGGGAAAACATGTTATAACTTTTTTAAAGTGTTTAAAAAAACTTTATTTGTGTTTTTACAAAAAGTTTCTAGCATTAAATTTAAGCAAGTTACGCTCGAAATAAAGTTGGTCCCTTTTGTTTTTGCAAAAAAAAATCGGGAAGACCACCCCCTAATTAGCAACTTAAATGAAATTAATCATTACCGCTTCACAAATTATTTTAGTTATGTTGTGTTTATATGATCTGTAAGTTTCATCGATTCAAAGTGCTTATTTTTGAAAAAATTTGGTTTCAAAATAAACTTTTTAAAAATTTAAATTTTGAAAAATATGCTTTTTTTCAAAATAACTTAAAAATTGTTAGAGACACCAAAAATCTCGAAAAACAATAAAAGTCAGAATTGCTTTTCTGAATATCATGTTTTTTTTTTTTGTTTTTATGTTAGACAAAAATTGATTAAGATTTGGTGTTTCTAAATTTGCATACATTTATGATCAGTGACTCGTTCAACCCCTTTTAACTACAGCCCTTTCAATAATAAGGGCTTTGAACCGATGAAACTTACAGATCATATAAACAATATATACACGAGTCAAGAAACTTGTGAAGTCGTAAAGATTAAGTTCATTTAAGATACTAATTAGGGGGTGATTTTCTCGATTTTTTTAACAAAACCAAAAGGGACTAACTTTATTTTGAGCGTAACTTGTTTAATTTTGATGCTAGAAATTTTTTTTATAAAACAAAAATTAAGATTTTTTTAAACACTTTAAATAAATTGTAATGAGTTTTCCCCGAAATGTGCTTCATTTTTGGTTATTTCACGTTAAAATATTCCATTTGGAATTTGACGAATATGAACCTATTTTTCATTAGCTATAACTCTGCTTTTACTATGTGTAGAGACGTGATATATACACCATTTTTTTTTATTTTTTACAGGCTACATTTTTCCTAAGAATCTTTTTTCGACAAAATACTTACTATTTGAGTTATTTGCGAAAAACCGTCTAAAAGCGTGGTTATTTTGTTGAAAAAATGAACATATTCATTGCCAAATAACTCGAAAAGTATTGACTTAGTGAAAAAACTCTATAGAACAAAATTTACTTAAAATTAGCCAGTTTATCCATTTCCTGACTTTCTTTGGACGAATATTTTTTCACCCCCGAGAGGGGGTGAAAACCACCCCCAGGGCAAAAGCACATATCGGGACAATATCACTTTTTTGCTTTGACTTGTTAGCTATGTATATGCCAAATTTCATGTCAATCCAGGCGGTTCTTTAAAATTTAGAGGTTTTGCAATATTTTACCGTTAAAGAACGGACTAAACATCGAAGAAAACGTAGAAAAGTGTTGCGAGAAATGGGCAACGACTACGAAATAATAAACACAAAGAAAATGAGTTACCATGGACACGAAATGAGGGCACAGTCATATGAAATCCTGAAATTGATAATACAGGGAAAGATAATATGAGGACGGGTATGGGAAGAAGGAAAATGTCATGCTTGAAAAATTTAACGGACTTGCAGGTAAATAGAACTCTTCAGAGCAGACGCAGATAGAGTTAATATAGTGTTTATCATATCCAACCTCAGATTCGGAGACAGCACTTAAATAAGAAGACTAAAAAGATAAAGCAAATAAAATAGAATGAACTAGCATCGAATAAATGTTGGTATTTTTATATTTGTCAAAAATTTTACAAAAAATATCACAACTATTGCAGACACAGTCCTCATTTTTAAAAAATCTTCAGAATAACAAATTATAGACACTAACACGAATTTTAGTTAGGTACTGTAGTAATTATTCGTTGAATAGTAATTTAGCGATAAACTTGAAAATAAATATTATCTGGTAAATAAGCAAATTTTTTTTATATACATACATTTGTGAGATATACCAATAAAAAGTATTCAAAATACAAATATCTGAAAACCTGGATTTCAAAAAATAACTATCAAACAACAGAAATAAAGGCCAGGATAGAAACAGTAAGAAATGTGTTTGAAAAATGTTTATAATGATCTTACATTAGACCTGAGATGAAGATCTCTGATATAATATGACGTATTTTCTACACTACAATATGGACTTCAAAGCTGGCCATTAAAGTAAGAACACATAAATTAGCTTCATTAATTTAAATCGTAGTGTTACCGAAGGAGGCTTAGAATGGGATGGATACAGACGAAAACGAAGACGGGCGTATTACGAGAAATACCAAACATAATAAAAATAAGAAATGTACATTATCTGGAACACATAATGAGGGGACAGCGATATCAAATGCTAAACTTGAAAATGCAGAGAAAAATAAGACCAAGAATGAGTATGAGAACCGTATGTCACGGTTGAAAAATTTAAAGGGCTGGCTTAAGTGCAGTTTAATAGAACTCTTCAGAGCAGTGGTAGATAGAGTGAAGATATTTTTGCTAATATTCAACCTCCGCTCCGGTTGGGAGACGGCTTTAACGACGAAGACTACATGGATAAATTTAATGAAAAAAAAAAAATATAGCATCGAATAAATGTTATTGTTAAGACCATGGGTACATAATTCGCAAATATTTTACGGCTATCCCTACCTTTTCTGTCTTTACATGACAAATTACGTGTAGTAAAATTCACACTGATATGGATATGTAAATATTACTTGAATGCCATTCTACTTCACAATGTCATAACTAACTTAAAGATATGGCTTTTGAATGTTCTTGGGTAACTGTTATTTTTGGTATAATTGCAAATTATTAATTCAGTTAATAAATGTGATAATTTTTTCACTAACTATGTATTTAGTGATTGTAATAATTTATATGTACCTACAACAAAAACTAATACTCGATCGAGAAAAGAGGAAAAGTGTTAAAGTAATTTTTTAATAATATATTGTTACTATGGAACGCTTACAATTTTGAACATCTTTAACAACAAAATACTTGGACCACAGAATATATCTTGATGTATTCTCTGCTTCTACCTTCCATAAATAATACACAATAAATAACTTTTTTAAAGTTCACGTCTTAAATCAATTATTTATTAAATACACTATATATCAATATTATCTAATCAACAACTCAAAATATTCCCAATTCATGCCAAAAAATTGACACTGATTGTCAGTGTCTGACTGACAATATGCTGACAATATTCTATTCGACTGAGTGCGTTGTATGACAAAGATAGATTTGGAAATTATTACCACGGACATTGTGTTCATTTTTTTCGAATCCTGAAAAAACCAATAAACATTTTTGAAAAATCTAAACCCAGAATGAAAGACTAAATTATTACCGAGGGCAGAAAGTCCCTTAGATTAAATAAAAAGCTTATTTTGAATAAGATATTTGAAATTAAAAATAACACTAAATTTTCTCTTAGATTTTCACCCCTGTAACTTATTAAAATAAACATTATAGAAGTTCTCAGGGACTTTCGGCCCTCGCTAATAACGTAATCTTTCATTCCGCGTTTAAATTTTTCAAAAATTCTTATTAATTTTCTCAGGATTCGAAAAAAATGAATCCCCATTTGAATAGCATTACAGCCGGAAATACGTACCCATCCTCTTAAGCAAAAATTAAACGAACAAACTCACCACTATTGCAGACACAACCCTCATCTTGAAACAGTCTTCAAAATAAACAAAATAGATACACTCAGGCAAATAGGCAAATTATTCTTATTATATACCATTATAATATCTCTACATATTATGATTTTTATGACGTAGAAAATGTTGACATCTTTTTGGGTCAAGCCGGGATTTTACGCCCCGAAATGATGAAATGATGATTTTTTTGCTGTAAATATCTTTTTCGTGTTTATATTATTGTTTTTTATATTTTATTTGGGAAATAGCCCACAGTTTAAGTTTGAGATATGTTTATTTTGACCTTGACTTCCTCTTGGGAAAACGCTATCAACATACAAAACATTAATAAGAAAAGAAATTTTGTTTTTTTTTGCTCGGTGAAAAAAATTCTTCTAATAATTTAATTATATCTGACTCATTCATATTAAAAATTAATATACATTTTAAATGCCATATCGAGCATATGTCATTTATATTTTAAAATAAAAAACATACAAAATCAGAGTTTAATGTTAAGAGGCTACAGTAGCAATCAACAGGTGGCAACAAACGCGGTCCAAGTTTCGACTGTAATTTTGAATATTTTGTCGATATATTTGGCACATATATTCGTAATATAATAAAGAATGACGGTATAGAGCCCAATTTGCGAAATAGACTAGTATGTGGAAATTACTCTGTAATTAAATACAATATTAAAAAAACGAGCCAGTACCGCCATTAAAACGAACAAAAATATACACTTTCTTCAAACAAACTTTTTTATCCCATGCCTAGATTTTGTGTCATTTTGGACCTACTAAAATTTTTTATTTCTAACAAGAAATCGACCATATAACTAACAACTAATTAGGCAACATAGAGAAATGGTCACTGTCATTTTGACAAACTTGCGTCAGATTTTCCATAGACTTAAATAATGATAGACGGATTGTCATTCAGAGCGAAGTGACGACACCATCTTTTTTCTTTGGATCAATGCTGTTTCACTCTTACGCATAGTAAAGCTGCGACAGGAGTCCTCCCCTTCCGTGCCTACACTCACACTGAATGTCATCATAGATTATCGATACAATATGCTAGAAAGAGATACTGCAAACCAGTCGACGAGATCTTTAAGATCAAACCATTCAGGAATCGCGGAGTGTAGGCTCACTCTATGTTAATATATACCTCTATGAGATTTTCTCTTATCTGTTCTGTTATCTTTGTTATTGTTGTTTGATAGGAAAGTATAGTGTTTATTTATCCGCTCCGAGCTTCGCTGGTATCGCCACCTACCTACAGGATTACTAGTATAACTTTTACCAGACATTTTCTGGAAAGAAAAAAGTGTTGCCTATACTCTGTGAGTTTCCCTGGTATGGCTGCTATCGCCATCTAACGGTTAACTAGTGTTCCTATTTCGGTCGGAATTTTAAAGAGGACGGTAGAAAAGCAAATAATAGTTGTTTCAAACTTATTATTTATTCCTTATCGTGTAATATTTACAACGTAAAGAAGTAATTGGATTGTTATCGATAATTAATAGCAGTAAGTACAGAATTTATTATTCATTATGATTATTTTTAAGATTTTGCTTATCGTTTTGACGTTTATGTTGACAACTTATATTAGAAAAAATTTATTCTGCAAAAAAGTATAATAATTTAATATAATTATAGTATAATACTTCTTAAATATTAACTTATGAATGATAGTTAACGGCATCCTACGTTTGCTGTGATTGGTCGTTATCTTCACGCATTCAAATTTTGTTTCAGGATTGAATTGTAAAATTGAAACCGTCAAAATTCAAGAGTGTGCTAACTGATCCCTTAGCTCAAATTTTTCTACCGTTTTAAAATTAAAATTGTGTTTACTTACTTTTTTCTAATTGCATCAATCCATTTTTGTCGTTGAATCACCTTTATGCTTAGCGACAGGAAAGTTGTAGAATACACAGTTACTATTGTAACCAGTATTTCGACACTCTTTAATACAACAACTTTCGTGAGACATTTAAAAGCTATAATATGCAACTCTTAATGCAGAACGTCAAAAAGCAAATTTCCAGTAAAGGTTTACAAACTTGTCACTACTGGCGCTCGCGAATTTTTAATTATCCCCTCTACCTACGAGCTCACAGCGTATACGCTCTGAGCTACGCTGGTGTCGCTCCTAGCGGTTACTAATTCAACTTTCACCGGTAATTTTTAAATTTATTATTTAATTGTTATCGCTTAATATTTACAACGCAAAAAATTAATGAAATTGTAATCGATTTTTTTAAGATTTTGCTAATCATTTTGACGTTCTATTGATAAAATATGAATTTCTTACTTCGGATACTTTCACAATTATCGTGTAGTTGGCGCTAAGATTGATATATTGATTTATAATTACATATTACGGAACATTAAAAAAACTTAAATTCAGTATTTAAAACGTAAGTATATTTAAGTTAAAAATATATACCACAGCTTTGACCAACTAATATTTTTTATAATTAATGTTTTTAATTTTAATTTTAAATTAATCACTTTGACATTTATGTCAAATTTCCGGTAAAGGTTTACAGACTTGTCACTACTGGCGCTCGCGAATTTGTAAATATCCCCTCTACGTACGAGCTCACAGCGTATAGTTAATTTATTATATTTTTGTGTAATAGAACTAAGTTGTTAGCCTAGTTGAAAAAATAGATTATTGTTAATTGTGAGTTTTAGTTATATAGTTATGTTATAAGTATATTTTACGTAAAAATATTTCGAATTCTAATGCGAGTATATAAAGTTAAAGTGCCTTTGGCGCTCTATGAACTAAATAAAATAAGACGGCTCTTGTTTCGCTTCACAAAGAAATGATTATTTATTATTATTAGGTATTTCGTGCAAATACCTATGTTAACATAAAATTTTACCCATTTGGTTTATTTTTATAAATATTTATTTACTTATAACAAAATTGTTTTCTATTACTTCCATTTAGTGCGCCTATAAGTTAATATCACATTCAAGTTATGTCAAACAATTCCGAAGCACTGTTGCCAAAGTTTCGCAGACCTTACGAAAAAAGGTATGATACTATCACCCGACGTTAAATTGATGACGCGCTACTGTATACCCTTAAGGGAACGGTGCAAAATGCAAAATTTGGACGCCTGTCAAAATTTTCAATGTGTTTTAAATATATTTATTTTTTTCGAATCCTGAGAAAACTAATGCGTATTATTGAAAAATTTAAAGGCAGAATGAAAGATTACTTTATTACCGAGGGCTGAAAATCCCTTAGAATAAATGAAAATTTTTTTTGAATCAAATATTTGCAATTAAAAATCACACTAAATTTTCTGGTTTATTTTCACCCTTGAACTTTTAAAAATAAACATTATAGTTTTCAGAGGTTTTCGGCCCTTAGTAGTAATGTAATCTTTCATTATGCGTTTAAATTTTTCAAAAATATTTATTAGTTCTCTCAGGATTCGAAAAAATTAATACATTTAAAACCCATTGAACATTTTGACAGGCGACATTTTGCGCCCATGCCCATGTTTGGCAGTAAACTGAATGTAAGACCAAATATTTACCATACCGGGATAGTATCATGAGGATTTTTCCTGGTTTTATTCTCGTGATTTACTATGAAATCACGAGAATTTTACTGTTAGGCCTGGATCCCGCGTACCAAAAAAAAGTTGATTAACAGAAAGCTGAAAATTTGTTAGTAGCTTAAGGATGTCTAAGTCGGACAAACTTTAATGGACGGGAAAACTGGAACAGGGAAAGTTTTAATTGTAGAACAGGTTAAAAATTTGAAACGTCAGACTACGAAAACGTTCCATGTATTTTGTCGGACAGAACTTCCAACTGATTTATTACCCTTTTATTCAACTCTCATTGACGCTTCGACAAGTTGATTGGGCAGACACCCTTACCGCGGTACATTTGAGCAGATATCAGAAAAATTAGAGAAAATGGATGAAAGAAATGTAAGAGTGGAAAGTAAAATAGATAAAATGCAAGTAGACCTGGATAAATTAAATAAAAAAACGAGCAGTTGAAAGCATATAACAAAGCAATGAGAACTAAAATCACGGAACAAAAAGTTAGAATCGAAATACTGGAAAGACAAGCTAGAACAAAAAAACATAGTTCGCAGAAAACCAAACATAAAGCGAACAAGAGATGATAAATAAGATAAAGTTGATAATGGAAAAAATCGGCGTACAAACAAACCTAGATGAAGGACTGGTAGAGATGAGAAGAATAGGCAGACAAGGTGATCCCCAAAATGTACCCAGACCCATCATATTAGAAATGAAAAAGGAAGCTACGAGAATCGAAATTCTGAAAGCTGCTAAAAACCTAAGAGGAACTAAAATCTATATATCAATAAGGACTTCTCGAAAAAAATACTACAAGAAAGGAAGCATCTTCTCCATCACATGAAAATGGTACGCCAGGAAGGACACACAGCCGCATTCTCTCTCTCTCTTCAATCCTGACCACCCGGAGGGAGTGTAGTGGTCGACGTGATGTCGTGTATTGTCCGTCTCCAAAGATCTCTGTCTCTGGTCATTTCTTTTAACTCATGCATAGGTCTTTTGCATATTCCTGTAATCTGATAGATCCATCTTGTTGGGGATCTTCCTCGTGATCTTCGGCCTTCCACATTTCCTTGTATGTATAATGGCCGCATTAAAATACAACAAATTATGGATAAATGGTGAACTGTTCTCACTGGAGCAAATAGAAGGCATGGATGTAAATTACTGGAAGAAACCTGAAGAGAAGAAGGGTAACGCTAGCACAATAAACGACAGATCTCTCCTATCTGATAATATAGGTCCACGCGGAAAATTGATAAAAATGGCGTCAAAAAACTAACAGAAAATATAACAAAAGACGGCGACAATATAACGAAGTTGGCAATGAATACGGACATGAAAATATTTTGTAAGAGAATACGCAAAAACAAAACAAAACAAAACAAAAATAAAATAAAAAACAATAACAGAAAAATAAGAATAGGAACGTGTAATATCAAAACACTTCTAAGACCAGGCAAAATGGAAGAGTTGGCAAAAGAAAGATACCGGCAAATATTGGAAAAAAGGAATGGGAAACACACTATATCGAATTGTTCAAAAAGAAAGACGATGCTGAAAATGCAGAAAATGAAGAACAAACAGAAAATAAGAATGAAGAACAATCAGAGCTACCCTCATACAACGAAGTATTGGCAACCATAAACAGATTAAAGACAAGGAAAGCAGCAGGACCAGACGACATTTTAACTGAGTTCTTCAAGAAAGGGAGAGAGTAACTAGCACACAGAATCCACAAGCTGATAGAACGAATATGGGAAGAAGAACGCATGCCAAACGACTGGAATTGCGGTCTGATAATACCCATCCATAAAAAAGACGACCAGACGAAATGCACTAACTACAGGGAAATCACGCTATTAAATACAATGTACAAAATATTAACTAATTTGTTCAGACAAAGAATAGAAAAAGAAACGAGAACCAAAATAGGTGAATACCAACATTGATTCAGAGAAGGTAAGTCAACAAAAGACGCAATTCACATTACACATTGTAACGCAAATCGTCGAAAAAAGTTACGAGCACGGAATAGATCTACATACACTGTTTATTGACTACAATCAAGCCTTTGACAGTGTAATAAGGGAGGAGCTAATTAATGATATGATTCAACTAGGCATTCAAGAAAAACTAGTAAGTCTCACGAAAATGACGATGAAGGAATCCAAGGCACGAATCTTAACAAGGGAAGGCCCGTCAGATGAAGTACCAATGGAGGTAAGTGTCAGACAGGGAGACTCCCTGGCAACAACATTATTTAATATTGCCATAGAGGGGGCAATAAGAGCAGCCAAAATTATGCGGATATACAATTATGCAATAGCGTATGCGGACGATATTGCACTGGTTACTAGAGATTTAAAAACCATGCAGAATATAATATTAGTACTAGATAAAGAAGCAAAGAAGAAAGGGCTAGTAATAAACCAAAGCAAAACGAAATACCTCAAGTGCTCAAGAGAGAATACGAATATCGAGGAATAAATCAAGCTTGGTGCATATACATTTGAAAGAGTACACCGTTTCAAATACTTGAGAGTGATGGTGAATAACAGAAACGATAGAACGGATGAAATAAATGAACGCATCCTACTGGGTAATAAAACCTACTGGAACTACCAAAAATTCTTGAAAGAAAAACACATTAGTAGGACAACCAAATTAAAAATTTACAAGACTGCAATCAGGCCAGTGATCACCTATGGTGCAGAGACGATGTGCCTAACACAAAAAGATGAAATGAGGTTAAAAATCTTAGAGAGAAAGATAATTTGTCGAATAATGGGACCGGTGAGGATAAGTGGAGGCGAATTTAGAAGATTAACCAATGAAGAAATTAAAGAAGTCATCAAGGGTGAAGACATAATCAAGTTCGTGAAAGCGCAAAGGCTCAGGTGGCTGGGACACAGAGAAAGAGCTAACCCAGACTCTACGCTAAAGCGAATAACTGGCTGGAGACCAACAACAAAGAGACCAAAGGGAAGACTCAAAACAAGATGGAGAGATCAAGTCTTAGGAGACATAAAGAAGCTGAGAATCTACAATTGGAAGAAGGTTTGTATGGAACGGAAAGAATGGATGAAAATTGTAGACAGGGCCAAGTCACACACGCTGCTATAATAATAAAAAGTGAAAAGACAACAGCTGACTGATTCTCCGCAACAAATAAATCAGAGAGCCCAAAAGGGCGGTAAACACTCCGCCAGGAGTGAATAAGCCATGATGATGATTCAACTCAGGGCCCCCGTAAGCGGGCGTGCAACGCGTGCGGTGCACGTGGGCGTAACCCCAAAGGGGCGTCAAACCGAAGGTTTGGTAAATAAGAAATATTTTTTTTAAATGAAATAATCATTTTTATATACCTACAATTTTAATTATTACATGAACAGTTAGAGAAATTTCGAAAATCAAATATTGTGTTATTACTGAAAAAAATAATTATTTCCGCCCTGAAATGTTGAACTTACTACGTCAAAAATACAAAATACAAAATTACATTTTGTTCTTCCTTCCTAATTTTTATCTTTGAATTAGATTGAATTACGCTTGGCATATAATTTGACGAGTAGAAACATAAATAATTAACACCCATAAAATGCAACTTAACAGTTTTACTCCAACAAAAACACAACTTGCTAGATCAAGAAGTTTTACTCGTATAAAGTGAATCTTTTACTCGAATTTATGATAATTACCCTTAAGTAAACAAATACTCTATGAATTATGATTATGTATTTGACTTGAGTATCTTTTTCCTTCTCGTCTATGCGTTTATTAGGCACAAACATTATTTACTGTTACTGGTGAACAGGTGGTTTCCTGCAGTGAAACGTTTAAAATTTTATTTTATATTAGTTTAATAATTACGTACGACTATTATTGCAATATCCTTTGGGTTTCTTCTGCCCTGATTTTAAACTTTTGTTTTCGTGTAAAAAATATTGAACAATCTTTTTTATTTGTTGTTATTTTAAGTGGTGTGGAAGTTAAGTTAATTGTGAAAATGGTAAGTATCATAATCATTGCATAGCATAGAATAATAGTAATTTATTTTAAATAGTTATAATCGGGTTTCCACTAATAAAATCCACAATTTACAATTTATTTTGAAAAAAAAAAGAAAATACTTAAGACATTGTGTCTGCGTAATTTGGAACCATATGGGAAACTTTTTTATTATTAATTTTACGGAAAAAATTGATTCTTCATGAAATGCTTTGCACAGTCTAAAAACTAAAATGCAACCAAATATAAAATTGTGTAAATCTTATGAGTATCAGAAATATGAATTTCGATCAAGAGTACCTTATATTTCATAATATCGAAAATTATTATTATGAAAAGTTGTTTGGAATTAATTAAAAACTATGTTTTAATATGCAATTACATCCTTTTAATTGAAATTTTTTTCTCAAAATACAGATACCCAACGCCCTTTTCATTTATTACGAATAATGCCATAGCTTTTTTATTGTTATTGATTAATTAATTAATAATAATAAAAGACTTATCACATTATTTCTAATAAATGAAAAGGGCGTTGTTGAAAAGTACAATTATTAATATACAATAAAAAGTTCTTTCTAAAAAGCTTTGCATGGTCTAAATCTAAGATGCAACCATCAAATCCTATCAATTTTTTTCAATTTTATATGAGATATACCTACCTATGTAAAAAAATATGAGTTTCGATCAAAAGTAAAGTACCTTTCTAGATCACAATATATTTCAATTAGAAGGATGTAATTACATATAGAAACATTAGGTTTGTTCTAGCATCAGTTTCAAACGGTTTGAAACCATCAGCGAATAGTCGACCAGCGCGAGTAGAGGGGATAGCACTGGTGACTACATACAGTGCGGTGGAATAAGTGTTGGACCCCCCTGTTAACTTGTTTATTTTAAAAACATAAGCAAAACGCTCGGACAGGTCGATTTTTAAACGAACCATAGTATATTATAGCATCAACGTTTCGAACTTTACGCGATCCTTCTTCAGGTGACAGCCATAACTTTGATTTTTTTTTAAATGGGAAAGTACATCATGTGACACCTCATTTAAAAGCTCTTAAAATACTGAGTTCAAAAATGGATAATACTTTAATCCTGTTTGAGAGCGTAGGCGAAAAATTTCAGTCGAATTCTTTCTAAATGCAATCATTTTTTTCGAATCCTGAAAAAACCAATAAATATTTTTGAAAAATTTAAACGCAGAATGAAATCTTACAGTATTCTCGATGGTCCAAAATCCCTGAGAACTCCTATAATGTTTATTTTAATAAGTCACGGTGGTGGAAAAAAGAGAAAATTTAGTGTGAATTTTAATTTCAAATATATCATTTAAAAGAAACTTTTTGTTTATTCTAAGGGACTGTCAGCCCTCGGTAATAATCTAATCTTTCATTCTGCGTTTAAATTTTTCAAAAATACTTATTAGTTTTCTCAGAATTCGAAAAAAATAAATGCGTTTAATAATAGTTCGACCGAAATTTTGGGCCTGCGATCTCAAAAAGGATTAAAGTATTATACATTTTTGAAATCAGTATTTTAAAATCTGTTAAATGAGGTGTCACATGATGTACTTTACCATTTAAAAAAATCAAAGTTATGCCTGTCACCTGAAGAGGGATCTCGTAAAGTTCGAAACGTTGATGTTATAATATACTATGGTTGGTTTAAAAATCGACCTGTCCGAGCGTTTTGCTTATATTCTTAAAATGAACAAGTTAACAGGGGGGGCATATTCCACCGCACTGTATATTATGTTCTCTCACTGACCAACTGTTTGCTGACGGTTTCTGACTAGTTTGACTGTTTGCTAGAACAAACCTCTAGTTTTTAATGCCGAACAACTTTTCATAAAAACTTTTCAATATTGTGAAAACTAAACGTACTTTGCTCTTGACTGAAATTCATATTTTTTGACATACCTAATATAAGATTCATAAAATTTGACATTTGATGGTTGAATTCTGAGTTCTAGACAATGCAGAACTTTTTATGAAGAATAACTTTTTCTCGTAAAATTAATAATAAAACAGTTTCCCATATGGTTCCTAGTTATGTAGACACCCTGTATAAAATTTGTTTGGAAACTTTGATTTGACAAAATATTATTGTTTATTTACTTAAATGCAGCGGCGGCTCGTGGGTCAATCTTCAGGGGGGTCATTTTGGTTTGAAAACTTCAAACTGTTGATTTTTTAAAGTATTTAAAAGATCTTTTAGCATTTATATTTTAGATAAAAAATACAGACTTAGATAAAACTCAATACTATTTACCCTAGTTTTCCGAAAATTAAATTTGTCTTTTTTTAGAGTAAATCTTTTAAAAAATATAGGAAAAATGGTATGAACAGGTTATTGACTGATATATAGATAGGAATATTTATAGTATAATAAATTGTAAATTTATTAAAACGAAACTTACTTTAAATATTTTTATATTTTAAGTCAATTCTTCTATCCTTTAGTTCTGCAAAATAGTCTATGACCTTCTCATTGAAATTTGGAATGCTCTTGACAAGCGTTTTCTCGATGCTCAGCATAGACAAGGCACTAAGTCTAGGTTGTCCCATCGTATTACGCAGGAATGTTTTTACTCTTTTTAAAGTAGAAAAACATCTCTCACTTTCCACGGTTGTCATAGGGAGTGTGCACAAAATATTTAATAACTTCACTGCTTCAGAAAATGTTTCAGACAAATTCATGTTAATAAAAAGCTGAAGTATGGCTACTGCACCAGCACTATTGCGAAAATCCTCACGACAATATAAGACTTCAAGTTCCGATTTTAGTTTGGAAATATTCACTGTGGGATAATTAGCCGTCACCATTTTTAAAATATTTTGCGGAAAGTTGGTAGTGTATGCTTCAAATTTCTCTATGTAGAATAACTGTGAAATCATGAGATGATCATTGAAACTAAACCTGTGATTTATTTCAGATATAATAATATCACAAATTTCAAGTGCAGTTCGTCGCTTTGGATCCTCTGCAGTAGTTTTTCTTTTTTTTGCTGTTGATGTGCTTGGTACTTCTGATTCCAAAATAGTATTTCTAATTATTTGGATATTGTTGTTAAAAGACAGGATACAATTTTTGACAGATATAACATCAATGTCTCGCATTTGCAATTGTTTAAACAATATATCAACATGGGGCATTATTTTATGGAAAAAATTTAACCAAAATAAAAAATGCTCATCTTCCAAATGTCTTTTTAAACCAGTTGCTTGATTTATATTGTTACCATCTTGCTCCTCATCAATAATTTCCTCTAAGCAAGATTTTAAATCATCTTTATAAGTGTATACAATTTCAACACATTTTGTATTGAAAGCCCATCGAGTAGGCGCAGCTTTAGGTAGCCTTACTTTAACCACTCTATCCAGAACCATCGTACGTTTTGGAGATCGGCCGAAAAAGGACGAAAATCCGTGTAAATTTGCAAAAAATATTTTTATCGGTTTGTGTTGACTCGCCGCTTTTTGGAGGATAAGATTAAATTGATGGGCATAGCAGTGAATGAAGTGTGCATTTGGGTATATTTCTTTAATTTTTGTTTGTACTCCTCCCAGTTTACCGCTCATGACTGATGCACCATCGTAACTTTGGGCAATCAATTTTTCAGGTGCTTCATTAATTTTTAATAATTGAAGTTCTTCCAATATTACATTAGTTAAATGTTGTGCTGTAGTACCTAGGGGGTTAACAAATTTCCAAAATCTTTCATGTACAATACCAGTTAATACATATCGCAATATGATAATCATCTGCGTTTTATTGGAGCTGTCTGTGGTCTCATCTACTTGAATGGCCACAAAATTTGTCTGGCCAATCTCCTTCATGATATGAGTATGCACAATGGCTAACATTGATTCTAAAATATCGTTCTGAATTGTTTTCGATGTTCCTTTAAATACTGTACTTTTTTCAATGTGTTCTTTAAACATTAAATCCAGTTCAGAAACAAAATCGATAAGGCCCAGAAAAATTCCACGATTATTGGAGCTGTCACTTTCGTCATGACCGCGCAATGCAATTTCGAAAACTCCACAAAATTTTACACAGTCGATTAGTTTGTTTAAAATATACCTATTTTTAGATACCAATTCATTAAAGTCATGCACAGATTTACGATATACACTATCAAGTTGCTGTCTTATGTTAACACGTCCTAAACTTGCGTAACTCATTGATGAATTTATATGAGTAGTTGAAGAGGCATGTTTTGTAATTTTCACTTTTAAATGCTTAATGTCAGTTACTCCATTTTTCGCCCATACAGCGTCATTCGAAAACAGTAAACACGGATAGCAAAAAAATGCATTTCTCACACTGCAGCCACAAATCCAATCACACAAATTGTACATTGATTCTTTAAAATATCTTTGAATGTCCTTACCCCTATCCTTTGTTGTTTGTTTTAAATTCATGTTTGGTTTTGGTCGACCACTTTCTTTTTTCTCAAGCCGCCGTTCATAATTTAGTGTTCCAGCAGATTTTAAGGCAATTATTTCGTCAACAACACTCATCTTGTTTTTGTTACAATCACAAAAAAATCCAACAAAACAAAATAAATTACGCAAATACGCCGCGATCGATATAGACCTGCCGTGAAGTGCGGTCAGCAGACGGTAACTAACTAAACGTGAGGCCGTCGACTCTACTAGAGGTATACGACGGAAAGGTCACTCCCACTCTCGCCCACGAAATTGCTATCTGCCGTCTCTTTTCTATTTTACATGCATTTGTCCATAAGCCATAAGAACTGTATATAGACAATTTAAAATACGGCCCAGCCACGGGCTTGTGTATAGCGCGAGGCGCGACGTTATTATATCTATTATATTTGTTTTGCCAATGCAGACTGCTGAGAGAGAATTTTATATTTCAGAGTGAAGTTTTAGATAAAAGATATTTTTAATAAAATTGGTATTTTTATGAGATTATTTTAGGGGGGTCATTGACCAATTGACCCTAAGGAGGAGCCGCGCTTGCTTAAATGTAAATTTTGAATTTAATATGCAGGGAGCATGTTGCAAAAAATTTAACGGGAAGGGCGCAAAATGTCGCCTGTCAAAATTTTTAATGTGTTTTAAATGTATTCATTTTATTCGAATCCTGAGAAAACTAATAGTATTTTTAAAAAATTTTAACGCAGAATGAACGGTAACGCTATTGTTGAGGGCCGACAGTACCTTAACATAAATAAAAAGTTTCTTTTGAATTAAATGTTTGCAATTATTAAAAATCACACTAAATTTTCTCTTTTATTTTCACCCCTGTAATTATTTATTAAAACAAACATTATAGAAGTTTTCAGGGACTTTCGGCCTCAGTAGTAATGTAGTATTTCATTCTGGGTTTAAATTTTTCAAAAATATTTATTAGTTTTATACAGGGTGAGTATATACTGCATAATATACGTAAAAATAATCAAAAATAACTCATGTTATTCGATTTTCATTTGCTTCCAAGATACGGGGTGTTAAAATTTTTCTTACAAACTGACGATTTATTTATTGCTCTAAAACCGGTTGAGGTGTGCAAATGAAATTTGGTGGGATTTAAGACATATAGTCTAGGCGCCAAATAGAGGTCACCGTGTCCTTTTCAATTCTGATGGACAGACTCAACGGTTTCTTATGGATTTTTGGCTGTTGATTACGAATTTCGAGGGTGGATTTCGATCCGTGTGGTCAAAAAATTGTTATAAACAATTTAATTGTTTATAAATTTTTTATAAGGATCTGGCTGATAAACTAAAAGATATAGAAAAAAATGTTTCAAATAAAATTTGTTGTTTTTGTAAAAAAAAAAAATAAGTATTTTTTGAAGCTTTATTGATCGTAACTCGACTTTTCCGCATAAAAATGAGCCTTAGAAGATCTCATTTTAAAGGCCTATTAATGGTCTTCCAAAAAAAGTTTATTAAATTACTTTATCTTCATTTGTTTTAAAGTAAAACCCGTTTGAAGTTTTAATTTGCTTTAAAAAATTGTACATTAATTTGTTTATAAGGGTTTCAAGCAATTTGAGTTATAAACATTTATATTTTAATTAACAATAATGATAGAAGAACTCAAAAAAAAACATTTCGAGCTTACTAAAATGTTTGTAACTTTATTTTTGGCCAAGATATCGATAATGTCGATACTTTAATAGCGCAAGCTCTAAGGCACAAGATCGACTCACATCGTAAAGTTGTTCTAAAGCTATTTAGTTGCGGCATTAATTATTCTAAATGGAAAATAAGACACAGTTTAACTAAAAAATTATTTTATTAACGTTTTGACGTCGAAATCGAACGTCGTTGTCAAAATAAAAAATATTAATGAATTAAACAAAAATGTTGATGCTTATTAAAAAATTCTTCTAATAATTAAATTTAATCTGACTGAATTCAGACATATACATTTTAAAGTAGTTTAAAATGATATTGCCAACATTTATAAGTGGCGTTCCTGGGACGACATTACTGAAAGATAGTTCATTCGATTACATGAAACTAACCCTAACTCAAATTTTTCATTTAAGATTTAATGAACTATCTTTTAGTAAAGTCGTCCCAGCAACGCAAATCATAAATATTGGCAATTTTATTTTAAAGTCTTTTGAGTCAGATTAAATTAAATTATTAGCAATAATTTGCTAATATTAGCAAATAATGTTTTTCTAAGCAACAACATTTTTGTTTAGTTTATTAATATTTTGTATTTTGACAACGACGTCTATTAAAATTAAAACTTCAAACGCGTATAACTTTAAAAAAAAAATGAAGATAAAATAATTTAACAAACTTTGTTTGGAAACCTATCAATTTAGCTTTAAAATGAGACCTTCTAAGGCTCATTTTTGTGCGTAGAATCCAAGTTACGATTGATAGAGCTTCGAAAAATACTTCTTTTGCAATTTTCAATTTGCATTTTGCACTAATTTTACAATATCTTGAGTTATAATTGTTGAATTTAAGATTGATAAAAGTTTTTTTCTTCGTTTTTTAGTAAGGAACAAATTTTATTTGAAACATTTTTTTTGTCTCTTTTAGTTTATGAGCCAGAGCATTATAAACAATTTATAAACAATTAAATTGTTTATAACAATTTTTTGCCCACTCGGATCGAAATCCACCCTTAAAATTCGTAATCAGCAGCCAAAAATCTATAAGAAACCGTTGAGTTTGTCCATCAGAATTGAAAAGGACACGGTGACCAATCTGGCGCCTAGACTAATAGTTATTGCGCATGTTATGACATACAACTAAGAATTTTATATTCACCATTGGCGCGCGTACGGGTAATAGTCTTAAATTTTTTAAAGATAAAAATAAGAAAAAATTTCAAATTCAAAATCTTTCTTGAATTCTTCGTTTAATTTGTGACAAAAAATCTATCTTCCCTTTTCTCATGCGACGCTTCGTTTTCATGGAAAAAATAAAACATCTTAACGCTTACAAAGTTTTCGACGAAGTTTCTACATATATTATGAATGTGTAGAAACTTATTTCGAATATTTTGTAAGCGTTGAGATATTTTATTTTTTGCATGACAACGAAGCGCTGTATGAACAAACATGAAGATAGATTGTTTATCAGAAATTGAACAGGGAATTAAAAAATAATTTTTAATTTGAAATATCTCAGTGGCGTACTATTTTTTTTGTTTAAAAAATTTTAGACTATTACCCGTACGCGCGCCAATGGTGAATATAAAATTCTTAATTGCGTGTCAAAACATGTGCACCAACTATGTCTTAAAACCCGCCAAATTTCATTTGCACACCTCAACCGGTTTTAGAGCAATAAATAAATCGTCAGTTTGTAAGAAAAATTTTACCACCCCGTATCTCGAAAACAAATGAAAATCGCATAACAACATTTGAGTTAAAGGGCGCTAAAATATGGCCCGCAAGCGGGCGCCAATCAGCCTTGCGTGGGCCCTGATTCAACTCTCATGCAAAAAAACAGACTGCTATATTTATCATCTGTCATAATTCCTGTCATTTGACATGTTCTACGTGTCGGACTTATTAAAATGCCCGTTGGTGATAAATACCAGTCTGATTTTTGCATGAGTTTAATGAAAGGCTAACAAATCAATTGGAAGTTCGGTCCGACAAAATACATGGAACGTTTTCGTAATCTGACGTTCCAAATTTTTATCCTGTTCCACAAATAAAACTTCCACTGTTCCAGTGTTCCCGTCCATCAAAGTTTGTCTGACTAGACACGCTTAAGCTATTAACAAATTTTCAGCTTGCTATTAATCAATTTTTTTTGTATGCGGGATCCAGACCTATGTCATTATTGCATGTCGTTTTAAAGACAAATCACATGCTATGATTTTTCTGAAGGATATCCTTAAGTTAAAGCTGATTTCATGTAATCGAATGAACTATCTTCCAATAAGTCGTCCCAAGAACGCAACTGATATTGGCAATATTGGCAATATCATTTTAAAATCGTCTACTTTAAAATGTTTAATATGTCTGAATTGTCAATTTGAATAAGTCATATAAAATTAATTAATTTATTTATTTATTAAGGGGCAAAGCCCAATTACAATGTATGTCAAACTTTTAAACTTTTTTTATTTAGCTTAAATGCCTCGACAACTAAGGCCATTTGTTACAGTAGTTGATTTATACAATTTTTACAGATTACAAAATAACAATTCTTTACAAATTAGATATTAGCTATTAAATTTTATTAAAGAGATTAATATCTTTCAAGAATTGTAGCACTTTGGAGAAATCAGTTGTATCGTTTAGGATATCGTCAAGAGATATCTTCATGTTGTGTTTGCTGGCGTATCTGGTGTACATTTTGCAGTCTGTTAAAATAATGGTTTACTGTGAGGTTGTATTGCACTTTTGACATGTTCTTCTTTAAGTGCCATCTCCGCGACGGAGGTCGGCAATCATCATAGCTATTCGGACTTTGGAGACGGCTGCTCTGAAAAGTTCATTTTATGTACATCCGTACCATTCTCTCAGGTTGCGCAGGCACCATATTCTGCGTCTCCCTATGCTTCTCCTTTCTTGAATCTTTCCCTGCATAATGACTTGGAACAAGTTGGATCTCTCTCCATGTGTACTGTGTCCGAGATATTCAAATTTTCTGGTTTTTATTGTATCTAAGACTTCCATTTCTTTATTCACCTTTCTCAGAACCTCCTTGTTTGTGACGTGTTCTGTCCATGATATTTTCAGAATTCTTCTATACACTCACAACTCGAATGATTCCAGTTTTTTCATTGATGGCGCATTCAAGGTCCAAGCTTCCATTCCGTAAAACAAAGTCGAGAGAACGTAGCACCTAGCCAACCTTACTCTCAGCTCTAGTGTTAGATCTCTTGTGCAGAGCACTTTTTTCATCTTATTAAAATTCGCTCTAGCCTTTTCTATTCTAATTTTATTCTCCTGGAAGTAATCATTTGTAGAGTTGCTCATTGTTCCAAGATATGCATATTGGTCCACTCGTTCGACATTAGTTCCGTTTATGAGGAGATTCTCGTTATGTCTTTGAGTTTTACATATTCTCATAAATTTTGTCTTTTTGATGTTCATTGTTAGACCCTATTCTTTGTTATATATCGCTATTCTGTTCACCAGTCTCTGAAGATCTTCAATATTTTCGGCTAAGATGACAGTGACGTCCGCATTTCTAATGTTGTTAATGGGAATTCCGTTCACCTTTATTCCAGCTATTTCACCCTCAAGAGCTTTTTTAGGATCTCTTATTTGATATGTCGGACGTTAATTATTGGTGGACATTAGATATCCATGTGTCGTCTTGTGTATCCAACTCTTAGTCTTCTTATTACTCGTGATTCGTTGCGGGTGAGGATATTAAGACTAACTCTGTGTAAGGCTCTGTCACAGTTATCCCAACGAGTTTACCGAGATTCTAGAATTTACTTTTTAAACTCAGTTTTAAGGTCTATGCTTAGTTGGATTATTGTTTGGATTATTTGTCTAATTGATGAAGTAACCTCTTCTTTAGAATGGTGATCAGCAGTTTCGTTACCGTCAAGGCCAATGTGCGATGGGAGACAGATAAATGAGACATTTGTTTCTTGAGCATAAAGAGATTGGTTGTATATATTCTACTTCTCTGCACTCTTGTGCATACTGTACACTATCACTAAAAGGAATGAACTTCGGTATAAATGATTTTTCTAATTTTATTAGTCACAATTCAAGACCTACATTTTAGTATTTGTGAAGTTATTTATGTAAACATAATCTGTCTCTGCTGACAGGCAGAAACAGATTATGTTTAGGAGAAACTTAGCTGGTAGTCTTCAGGCCTCTTGCGGGGCTGTCCAAGTATATTTACAACTCAAGATCTCCTTCGGGAGGCGGCAGGTGGTAGATCCTAATGGTGAATTGCAGCAATTGAATACTCTGGGTGGATGCCAACTGTAATTATCTGTATATTTATAACCACTGTATTATAAGTAGTTCAGTTTTCTGAACTCAAAGTTAGAACCCAAATCGATGGCTTAACTTGCAAATCGGCTAACTCCATTTTTTACCGAAATACAGGTTTTGGCGTTGTTGACTGCGACTAGTTGTCTCTCACATTATGTTCAATAAAATATCTCCCTAGTTTTTAAAATTACGGAGAAAACGGCAAACACGTAAAACGGTCAACTACTAACACTAGAATAACAACACCGAAACGTGGCTAACTCCAAAGTCAACCGCCAGTTTATTTGTACTTGACGGTGAGTAACAAAGTGCAACGTTTTAAGTGCGCGGTCTTTTTTAGAATTAACAGATAAAATAAAGCTGATTTGATAACGATACAGTGTATAAGAGTGGCGGTAAGTAGTTTTAATGAAATAATATAACTTTTTGTGAGAAATATCGTAGTTATAACATAATATCGATGGCTTAGTGTGAAAACCTCGTATCTCATTAAATTACAATTTTACAGGAGAGGCAAAAAACTGATTTTCTGCATAATATAATCTAAAAACAAAAACTACTGTTGCGTATTTTAATTTGAGCACATTGAGACAAATATCTGATCTTGGCCCAGAGCTGAAAGTGTTAAATGTTGCTATTAAATTGAAAATACAAATATTAACTATGAAAAACACATAAATATCCTTGCAGTATATAGAGCCTTTGCCCCAGTAACTATGATAACCTCGTATATCTTGATATACGTGTTTTTCATCTAAAATGAGGTTGTGTTTATGATTATTTACGAGGTTTTCATTTTTCATAGCTTATTGCACACCTCCAAATACTAGGTTGATACAGTACAAATCTTTTGATTTAAGGTTTATAAAATGTTTCTATATGGCGGATTACCTTTTGTTGTCCACAAAAAAACATTTCCCCAAGTCGAATTTCTTAAACAAACACTCCAAATTAAGTACCAAATTCTTGGTTATAAATATACGTGGTAT
This sequence comes from Diabrotica virgifera virgifera, assembly GCF_917563875.1. Classification (NCBI taxonomy): domain Eukaryota; kingdom Metazoa; phylum Arthropoda; class Insecta; order Coleoptera; family Chrysomelidae; genus Diabrotica; species Diabrotica virgifera. Next base: position 167,688,547 of record NC_065445.1, read on the forward strand.
TCACACTTAATCAAGAGAGCAATTAATATACGTGGTTTCTTTTTTCGGCTGTAGAAAATAGTCTGGTGTATTTGGATTTTTTGTAACAGTTGTAAATCGTGAGATAAAAGGTTTTCAACCTAAAACCACCAAAATGTCATTTTTGAAAAAAAAAATGAGATACGAGGTTTTCACACTAAGCCATCGATATGTTGATGATGGAGTTGTCCATTTTTAACGTAACTATTTACTATGTGAATTGTGGAGTTACCCAATATACCAATTCTGTGATTTTAAGAAGTTTTTTTGTGTTCCTGTAAAGTTTTAAAAAACGGAGTTGTACAAGTTAAGCCATCGAAATGTTTTTCTTTAAACAGCCCTTAATTAGAAAACACAATTAAATCAATAAATAAAAATAAATCAATTTAATCTTAAATATTTCTATATTTTAAACTAATAAATGAAACGCCTTTTAAAATTAAAAATTATAATTAATTATGAATCTTAATACACCAAATTAATACGCCAAAAAAATGTTTTTTATCTTAGTAGATGAATCAAATTAATAATCCAAATTTTCTACAAATTCAAGCTATACTACATTCACAATCAAGATACAGTAGAAGTAAACAAACCGAGACTCGTTAACTGTTACAAGGAGCACTCCTGAATCATGATTTACAATGTATTATGTATATACATTATAAATCACAAATGATGATTTACAAATTTTATACATTGTAAATTATGATTCAGGAGTGCTCCTTGTAACAGTTAACGTGTCTGGGTTTGTTTATTTCTACTGCATCTTGATTGTGATTTTAGTATAGTCAATTAATAAAAATGTGATCGGAAAACTAAGCGATAAAATCAGAAAAGCTATGGTATGTTAAACAGTAAATGGTTAAGTTCAATTAGTTACCACTATAAACAGCCCGGATTAACCGATAATAGTATAAAAGGCCCGGTTTCAGGTAAAATTTATTTTAGGCTTTATTATGGGAGTACCGTCTAGTCAGTGTTAATTGCAAAAGACCAACTCTGTCTACCTCGGTGGCTTATCGCTCCGGGTGGGTCTTAACAATGGGCCAGGTCAGATAAATTTAATAATATTTACGACCGCACTAATTCAACTCAAACCATTTACTGTTGAACAAACCATACCTACCAAACCAACTAGGTCTATTTTTAGTTTGTAACTACTTGAGAAGTAAAAGAAAGTATCTGAAGGTCAATATTAACTGATAACGAAGCAGAAATCCTATTAGACCAGGGCAGTTACCACAAAATTAATAAATTTTTAAATACAGCACATAGAGATTCGCAGTTTTTTGCACTAAGTTCAGGATGATGTCAGGAAAAAAGTCTACTATTCAAAAATGGGTGGAAATGCATAATTGCACTGTAAAGTGCATAAAATGCATCAAAAATTGCATAAATATAAAAATAAAGTAAAAATCGGTATACTAAGGAACACAATTTATTATTTGGGGTCACTGAATACGATTACGCAATCAGACCTGACACCCGGATAACCTGGTCCCCAAGGTCAGTGCAAGAGACGTCATCTTCTGGAGTTTCGATGGTTTTCGGCATTAAATCGATGCAAACGGATTACTCACGGGTTTTAGGAGTCACTAAGTGCTGATATGCCATCAGAATTGACCTCCGGAGTACCTGGTGCCCAGGGTCGCTACTAAGACACGTCATCTTCTGGAGTTTCGAGGGATTTCGGCACTAAATTGATGTAACTGGACTACTCGGGAGTTTTTGAGGTGGTTAAACACGAAGATGCCATCAGAATAGACCTCTGGATCACCTGGTGCCTAAGGTCACTGCAAGGGTTATCTTATGGACTATCGAGGGCTTTCGGTATTAAATTGGTGCAAACGGATTACTGGGGGTTTTTGAGGTGGCCAAACACGAATATGCCATCAGAATAGACCACCGGATTACCTGGTGCCCAAGGTCGCTCTTCTGGACGTCATCTTCTGGAGTTTCGAGTGCTTTCGGTATTAAATTGATGCAAACGGATTACTTGCGGGTTTTTGGGGTCGCTTAACACGAATATGCCATCATAATTGAACTTGGGAATACCTGGTACTCAGGGTCGCTACTAGGGCACGTCATCTTCTGGGGTTTCGAGGGCTTTCGACATTTAATTGATGCAAATGGATTACTGGAGGGTTTCTGAGGTCGCTAAACACGAATATACCATTACAAACAACCCCTGTGCACCTGGTGCCCAAGGGACGTCATCTTCTGAAGTTTTAAGGAATTTCGGCATAAATTGATGAAAATAAATTACTCGGGGGTTTTTGAAGTCGGTAAACACTAACATGCCATCAAAAGAGACCATCGTAGAACCTGGTGACCAGGGTCACTGCAAGGGGCGTCATCCGCTAGGCGAGGTTTTTGGTACTATATTGATGAAAACAGATTGCTTATAGGTTCTTGGGGGTGCTGAACATGAATACCCCATCAGAACAAACACCGGAGTACTTGGTGCCTAAGGCACGTCATCTTCTGGAGTTTCGAAAGTTTTAGGTACTCAATTGATGCAAACAGATTACTCACGGGTTTTTGGGGTTGCTTAACACAAATACGCCATCACAAGAGACACTGGAGCATCTGGGCATAAGACAGGTTATCCTCTGGAGTTTCGAGTATTTTCGGCATTAACCTTTAACTACCCGCGCATCAAGTTATAACGTAACTACACGCGTGGCGTGCTTTATACGCCACAAGAAAATACACTTAAAACAGCGGATATTTAATTTTTTTTTAAATACACTTAGTTGTTTGTTATAAACCTTATTCGGCATCAGTGAATACTTGAAGTTCCTTCTCAGTAAGCCAATTGGGATTTATAACTGGAATCATGGAATAACTGGATTCGATGATAAATAAAATTACTAATAAAAAATTTTTTGGAATGTGATTTTTTACAGGAGAAAAAGTATTGTTTATAAAGAAAAATGTATTTTGTGCCACAATGACTAAAAAACAATCGAAATATGTACTTACATTACTACTTAAATTAATATAATCGTGGCGTATATTGTCTACCTCCGGAAACAACAAACAATAAACTGTAAATTACGATATTCCCAGAACGCCGATTATAACGAAACTAAAACCAAATTGTAAAGCACATTCGAGTGATAGGTTAGAGAGATAAACAAGGTCAAAAATTAAATTTTTAAACATATTTTGTAGTAGAATTCTTATATCTGGCGTACAAAATACGCCAGCGCGTGTAGTTAAAGGTTAAATAGATTCAAACGGATTACTCATGGGTTTTTGGGGTTGCTGACGACAAATACGCCGTCAGAAGAAACACCGGAGCACCTGGTGCCTAAGGTATATCATCTTATGGAGTTTAGAAAAATTTTGGCACTAAATTGATGTAAATGAATTGCTCATGGGTTTTTGGGTTTACGGAATAGGAACTCGACTATGTTGATCTATTTAATTTTTTTACATGAGTTTTATTATGCGTTGACATTATTAGTGATTACCGTAATCACTAGATACTCCAGAATTCCTCATGTAAGCCATATTCGTGTTCAACAACCCCAAAACCAAAAAGTAATCCATTTTTCATCAATTTAGTACCTAAAACTCTCGAAACTCCAAAAGATAACGTGCTTTAGGCACCAGGTGCTTCGGTGTCTGTTCTGATGGCGTTTTCGTGTTCAGGTACTTGAGAAACCCATGAATAATCCGTTTTCATCAATTTAGTACCAAAAACACTCCAGAAGCTGACCTGCCTTAAGCACCAGATGCTGTGTGGGTTGGGTCTGATGGCATATTCATATTCAGCAACCCCAAAAACTCAAGAGTAATCCGTTTGCACTAATTTAGTACCGAAAACCATCGAAACTACAGAAGATGACGTACCCTAGGTACCAGGTGCCCTTATGTCTGTTCTGATGACACAATCGTGTTCAACAACGCCAAAATCCGATTAGTAAGTAATCCGTTTGTATCAATTGAATGCCGAAAATCCTCGGAACTACAGAAGATGACCTGCATTAGGCACCAGGTACTCCGAGGGTGAGATCTGATGACTTATTCGCGTTCAGCAAACCCAAAAACCTATGAGTAATCCGTTTGAATCAATTTAGTACCGAAGACTCTCGAAGCTCCAGAAGATGATGCCCCTAGCAATAACCTTGGGCACCAGGTTCTCTGGGATTCGGTTCTAATGGCATATTCGTATTTAGCGACCTCAAGAACCCCTCAGTAATCCATTTGCATCAATTTGATACCGAAAGCCCTCGAAACTCCAAAAGATGACGTCCTTTACAGTGGCCTTGGGCACCAGGTAATCCTAAGGTCTGTCCTAAGACGACGTGCCTTAGTAGCGACCCTGGGCACCAGGTACTCCGGAGGTCAATTCTGATATCATATTTGCATTTAGCGACCCCTAAAACCCATGAGTAATCCGTTTGCATCGATTTAATGCCGAAACCCATCGAAACTCCAGAAGATGACGTCTCTTGCCGTGACCTTGGGCACCAGGTGATCCGGGGATCAGTTCTGATGGCGTAATCGTATTCAGTGACCCCAAAAACCCCCCAAATAATAAATTTTGTTCCTTAGTATAATGATTTTGACTTTATTTTTATATTTATGCAATTTTGGATGCATTTTATGCACTTTTCAGTGCAATTATGCATTTCCACCCATTTTTGAATAGTAGACTTTTTTCCTGACGTCATCCTGAACATAACGCAAAAAACTGCAAGTCTCTAGGTGCTGTATTTAAAAATTTATTTATTCGGGTGTTTTTAGTGCTAAATTCCCTGGTCTATATTGAGACTGCCAAACTTTGAATGTTTTAAAATTACAAGAAATTAACGACTTGATAAATAATTTTGCTTCGTGATCAAATATCTAAAAAATGACTATTTTACTGGAAGTAATTTAACGTTTTAAAATGAAATTGGCAATTGACTCATCATTTAATCCTCGCTTGTCCACTGCTGGGCATAAATCTCCCTCATAATTTTTCATCTATTTCGATATGGTGCCACTTGCATCCAATTCCTATGACAAGGTTTTAAATCATCAATCCAACATGTTAGTGGACGACCTCTGCCTCAGTAGGCATCATCTCTAGGTCTCCATTCCACTATCCGCTTTGTCCATCTGTTATCTGACATTCGAGCCATGTGACCTGCCAAATTCCATTCCAGTGTTGCTATTAGTAGGGGAGCCCAAGCGAGGATTTTTGCAGTTAATCGAGCACATCGGGTTATCATATGGGGAGAAACCTGGTACCCTGCTGATGTAACTCTACCATATTTGGCTCTTAACACAGGGAAGTTCGTTAAGGGGGGCCCGAAAAAAAATCTATCCCTAAAAATACTCGAAATTGTCAGATTAAGATAAAGTAAGTTAAGTACATGCAAAAGAGTGTATATTTAAAAAATCTGACGATTTGAGCCGGGCGTAAGGAAATGGGTGAGTCAAAAGTTTCACAAAAAAAAACGAATATTTCGCGAAACGAACGTCAGATCGAAAAACTAAAAAATACGTCTTCAATATTTTTCAAAAATCTATCGAGTGGTACTAAACACGACCCCCACGGAGAGGGGTGGGGGGTAAATTTAAAATTTTTAATGCAAACCCCGCGATATTTCGCATATTGAACATCAGATCGAAAAACTGCAAAATATACTTTCAAAATGTTTTTGAAAAATCTTTCGAATGGTACCAAACACGACCCCCCACGGAGGTGGGGTGGAGGGTTACTTTAAAATCTTAAATGGGACCCCAAATTTTTATTGCAGATTTCTATTCTTTACGTAAAAATAAGCAACTTTATTCGAGACATTTTTTCGAATTATGGATAGATGGCGCTATAATCGCAAAAAATGATAGTTGGAAATGGAAAATCAAATTAAAAAATGGAAAGTCCCCACTAAAATGAAAAGTTTTACTTAACTATTTTTGGTTTTAGGACCTAATAATCACAACCCAGTAGGTCCCCATAACGCTCGATATTCTCCCTGCTTTGCTCCTCTACCATATTCTCTCTACTGCATCAGCCATTCCTGATAGATGTAGTAGCTGGCTGTTTGGGATCTTGTCTCGTAGTGAGATGCCCAACATAGCACGCTACATCGCCCTTTAAGACACAGGAATATTTACCACTGTTCTCCTTGTCATGGTTAACATTTCCGCTCCGTAAATCAACACTGGCAAAACACACTGATTAAAGGTTTTTCTTTGAAGGTATGTCAGACGATTTGAAAATATGGTTTAGCTTGCCGAAGTCTGCCCAAGTCAGTCGTATAGGACGGAGTAGCTCAACGGTTTGGTTATCTTTTTCTATGCGAATCTCATGACCTAGCTATTTATAGGCCATTATCTGGACCTGGACTATGGATCTTGTTCCTACACATATATCTTCTGAGAACTGAGGGAGATCTATGTTCGCAGTGGACGCGATTGGCTAATTAATTATGATGATGCAGGTTCACTTGTTGCTATCAAGTTTATACTGTTATTGGTGATAGTGAGCATCAGTTCTGTGGTTTTATGTTTGTCAATCAGGAACCACATAGTGAATTCTCGGGGTAAATTTCTCCGCTGGTTATGGTTCTTTTTTCTGAGCGTTTTGATATAGCTTTTGTATTCATTTTTTATTGTTGAATTTACTTGGGCAATATATTACGGATATTGATAAAAGTGTATGACCAGTGCACAAGGACGACGGCACATGTAGAATCAGGATAAACGACGAGGTTAATGCATTGAATGAAGGTTATGATATTGTAACACTTGTAAAAAGTCAAAAACTGTCATGGCTGGGACATGTCCAGAGACAAGACCATGCAAAAATAAGAAAGAAAATATTACAGTTGAAGCCAATAGGAAGGCAAAAAAAACAGCCCAGAACGAGATGATTTGATGACGTGGAGAGCGACCTGAAAACCAAGAACATAAGACAATGGAGAAGAAGGGCAGAAGAGAAATCTGAAAATATGGCATAGCCAGACAGGCAAAGACCTATCCAGAGTTTTGATGGCAAAGGAAGAAAAGAAAAATATACTACGACTATTATCGTTGTTTTTTTATTACTTTCTAATGCGACCGATGCAATAGATTTCTTCTTATAACCTTCCAGTTTATCATGCTACTTAACATTACGTACTATTAGACAAGGCGAAAACGGCGGGTTCGAAGGGAAAAATATTCCCATGAGATTTTTTTGCATAATCACATTAGTGAGGCATCCCAGAATAAGGTTCAAGAAGTCGCCCAAGTGAAAAGTGGGCCAATTTTTTTTTAACAATTTTTTTTTAATCAAATTGCAAGAATCAATATTTTTGGCCCGAACAATTTTTTATTTAATTTTTTGGACCATTCTGGACAAGAAAGGTCTCTTATAATTTTTCTCTAAAGTTGATCGTTTTCGACTTACAATCAATTTAAAATTGAAAAAAACGAAAAATGGCGATTTTCAAGGCTTAATTACTCGGTTAAAAGTTATTATTATGAAAGTCAGAAAGTGACTAAATCAAAGTTTAAAGCCTCCCCTACAAGATCCTGAAGAAATTTTTGTCATTATTTCATTACTAAGCTGTTATTTTTAAGTAATAATAATAAGCGCCATGCACGTGTGCGGGGCTGTAAATGCTGAGTGCGAGAGAGAAGCAATTCCAGCAGTCCAATTGTGCATCTTACTCGCACTCACATTTACAGCAGGGTCAATACGATACAACCACTCATTGTTATTAATTAAAAATAACAGCTTAGTAGTAAATTAATGACACAGATTTCTTCAGGATCATGTAACGGCGACTTTAAACTTTGATTTAGTCACTTTCTGACTTTCAAAATAATAACTTTTGAGCGAGTTATTAAGCCTTAAAAATGGCCATTTTCGCGTTTTTCAAATTTTAACTTGCTTATAACTCGAAAAAGGTCAACTTTAGAGAAAAATTATAAGAGACCTTTTTTGTCCAGAATGGTCCAAAAAAACTAAACAAAAATTAGTCCGGGCCAAAATATTGATTTTTGCAATTTGATTAAAAAAAAATTGTTAAAAAAAAATTGGCCCACTTTTCTCGTGGGCGACTTCTTGAACCTTATTCTGGGATGTTTCACGAATGTGATTATGCAAAAATATCTCATGGGAATATTTTTCCCAACGAACCCGCCGTTTCCGCCTTGTCTATATACATACAGTTCCCCCATGGGCTGTATAATCTTAAAGTAACCGTAAAGTGTGTCTGTGCATTGTGCAACTAGCAAAACATCAATATTGTTTTTAATGATAAATATTTCAATTTCTGAGCGTGTGAATTCATTTCGTCGGCATTCCTCTGGGATTTGCTTTTTATTCCAATTCTTTATGAATTTTGCAAACTATGTAATTTGGTGGATTCTTTTCCAAATAATTTATATATTTTACCGTGTTATCTTTTACGTTATTTTGTTTTTACTCCACTGTTTTTTTGGGAAAAAAGTAGTCTATATGTTTGTTTCCGCTTACATGAAGTTTGTTAATTATATGATTATGTTTAGTAAGAAAACCACAATTAAGAACATAGTTACATCAAAAATCTTTATTAACCCGGCACCTGCCACGTGGCCTTGCAAGGCGTCAACTGCCACGTGGGGTGCTCACAGCACCCCTTAAAAATTTTCTGTGATCTACTTGTTTAAAAAACAAAATAATGTGTTGAGTAACACAAGAATATAAAAAAAACATGATTTATTGACTTATTAGTCACTAATATGTTATAAAAGTTAAAAAATAAAATGAAAAAGGTGTTATAACTAGGGAGCGGATTTTATGCTAAATGCATATTGCATGCATATTTCGCATATTTGATAACTTTACTAAATTTTGCATATTTTTAAAGAAACATGCATATTTTGTGCCTATTTAAAAACATTTAGATCCAAAAAAATGTTTTAATTCGACACAAAATATTTCCCCGCACAGGCTCTTCTATTAATTCGAGAACTACCTGAAGAGAGACGGCTCATTCACTGCTTTTTAATGTTTTTTTAGAAAATACCTGATCTTTACACATAGTAGGTACTTATAGTTCTTATAGTACGCCGTTATAAAATGATTGTAGGATGTTAAAATGATGAAGGATGATATACCGGGAAATCCGAATTTTATTTACTTTTATTATATTTAATACAATTTGTATCCCAATTTAGTAGGTACTTATAATTCTAGTGATTCTTTTAAATCCCCTATTGTTAAGAGAATTTACACCTTTAACCATAGACAGCCATAGTTTTACGAGTTTCGGTGTAGAATTTTCGGCTTTAACAAGTTATTTTAAGTACGCCTGAATTACTTCTGTTGATGTTGAAAGGAGTTTTTCAAGTTATAAAATTCAAAGAAAAATGTTTCCTCGTAAAAAATTTGGGAAAACACATTGTGCTGAATTATAATCGAATATATATGTATAGTGATATTGTTGTTTTATTTTAAATACGTAACTATTGGTATCAGTTTTTATAAAAAATGTGATTTAATTGCATGTATAAAAAATAATGATTTTATTTGAAATATAATAAATAAGATTGCCCCCCCCCCCTATAAAAGAACCCCCTAGAATAGAATAGAACAGAAAATTTTTTGCATTTTTTGAATTTTTGTGCATATCTTGCGCATATTTCGTAATTTTTTACTGCATATATATGCGTATATTTCATCAAAATTGATCGCATATAAATCCGCTCCCTAGTTATAACCAAATTAGCAAGTACCAAGCCATAATAAATGAAATGAAGTAAAATATCTAAAAAAAAAAGATTTAGTGAGTACAGAGTCTATATTAATAATTTAAATCAGTTATTTCAATAAAAAAATGTAAATGACACCCAGATGATGACACCCCATTTCGACTTTAGAGCTACAAGTTCAGAATGACACTAAATAACCACTTCAAACGCTAATACATCTATGCTATATACTATTATAGAAAGCTACTATGACGCACAGCACGGTATGCAAACTTGAAATACCAAATATTTGATAAAAATATGTTATGGGGTGCTGGTAGCACCCCACGTGGCAGATGCCGGGTTAATAAATATTTATTTATTATCAAAAATACCTATTTTCCGTCTTAGAATGCCTGGCCTTGTGTTAAATTTTTCAGGGAGAAGGTCATCGTTAAGGTCAACGACAAGAACATAGATATTTTCTTTGCCACCGCCATTGCCATTGCCTTTGTTATCGCCAACGTTAACACCAGAGTTTTTGCCAACGGGAAAAAGTTAACGCCAACTTCAGGTGTTGCGGATATAGTATGAATTATCAAGAGGCGACGATGTTTAACTCCCATTTCATAGGGAGATTACTACATATATAACATAAATATTATATTGTATTGTTTACTCTCACTTCACAGTCCAAAATCTTGTTAGTTGTTAGACAAGTTTTTTTAATGATACGACAATTGTGTTATTTAATTTCAACTAAATGAGCTTTGAGGTTATGCTAGTAAAAGTAATTCATTATACTACAGGAAACGAAGCATTTAAAAATCGAAAAATTACTGGCTGCTATTTTTCAACTGGAACATCTGGGAGAAGTCAATAGAAAAGGTGTACCATCCCGTGGGTATCGAAATTTTTACTGCGTCACTTTCTTTTTATTAAAATTTAAGCAAAAAAGTGTGACGTTTTTCATTCATTTGAATATTGTGAAAAAACTACGCATTGTTCAAAACACACGATTCTCTTGAAGTTATTTTAACATGTTATTTTCTAAATTAGAAAATGTTTATAAACAATAAACTTATTGAAAAAACTCGAAAATAAGAATTTTTTAATTTTTTATACTTATTAAGATGAACAATATAAATATTTTAAACATATTTCACAATATGAGTTTATGTAGTTACATACTATACTATAATACGCGCAAAAGATCTGTCGGGTAGTTTTTAAACAATTATATATTTGTTTATCACATTTCAGAGAAAAAAGCTCATTTTTAAATGGCAGTGCAGGCGCTTTATCAATATTTAGAAGGGATGCTTTGATCCCACTCTCTTCGTAGGGTCTCATAGTTTTATGTTTTGAAAAAACCATTTTTATTCATAATTGTTCATTTATAAATAATTTGTGCAAATTGAATTACCCTTTTTCGGTTGTTAACAAGTGAATATTATACTCTGTTTTAACCTTCACAAATAAAAACAAAATACACCATGTGAAAAGGTCTGACAAAATATGTTTTAAAAAAAGTTATTTTTATGACTCATAAAACCAAAGATATTTTTTTTTCAAACCCAAATTTCAAATCATATATTTCAACGTGAAATAACTAAAAAATGAAGCACGTTTCGGGAAAACCTCATGACAACTTTTTTAAAATAGCATTATTTTTGTTTTCTTTTTTAAGTTTCTAGCATTAATATTAAGTATGTAACGCTCAAAATAAAGTTGGTCCCCTTTTTAGCATCCCAAATGAAATTAATCGTTACCGCTTCACAAGTTACTTAACTTATATGTTTTTATATAACTGTAAGTTATCGGTTCAAAGTGTTCATTTAAAAAAAATTGGTTTAGATTAATTTTTTATTTTAATTTTTTTAAGGGCTAAAAAATAATTGGTGATACCAAAAATCTCAACTAGTAAAAAGATATACACACACCGGCAAAATTAGCCGAACACGTTAAAAATGGGACATGTTTGATGTCTCGTATTTCATAAACAAGTGGTCCGATTTGAGTGATTCTTTTAGTATGTTATAGCCTTATTATTTAAGAATATCGGTGTAATAATATTGTTGCTAGATAGGTAAATGTCATTTTATACCGGGTGTAACAAGCATACTGTGTTTTTTTCTTAAAGTTCGGAACACCCTGTGGAATATTCCAGCATATATAAAATATTAAAATTAAAACTCGATTGTAGAATTATGCTTTCTTAACATTTTCTTTTTTGATTTATTTGCTTATGTTGGAAAATAAAAAAGTTATGTGCTTTAACAAACTAACCATGTTTTTATCAATAAATCCTCATAGTAGGGGAGAAAAGCATGCTAAATTTGCAATTACTCGAGCGTTCTTGGGACCTGGAGTGGATTGTGAAGAGTGGGTGCTACAACCAAAAAAAGTTAAGTTTGGTTTTCCATAAAGTGTGGGACTCTCCATTTTTCAATTTTATTTTCCATTTCCACCAATCGTTTTTTCCGATTATAGCGCCATTTATCCATAATAGGAAAAAATGTTGCGAATAAAAGTTGCTTATTTTTACGTCAAGGATACAAATCTGCAATAAAAATTGGGGGCTCCTATTTAATATTTTAATGTAACCCCCACCCCACCTCCGTGGGGGGTCGTGTTTGGTGCCATTCGGTAGATTTTTGAAAAATATTGATTAGGTGTATTTTGCAGTTTTACGATATGATGTTCATTTCGCAAAATATCGCAGGTTTCGTATTTATAATTTTTAATTTATCCCCCACCCCTCTCCGTGGGGTGTCACGAGCCCCCACGGAAGTGGGGTGGGGGATTTAATTTAAAATCTTAAATAGGAGCCCCCAATTTTTATTGCAGATTTGGATTCTTTACGTAAAAATAAGCAACTTTTTTCGACATATTTTTTCGGATTATGGATAGATAGCGCTATAATCGGAGAAAAATGATTGTTTTCAAATGGAAAATTAAATTAAAAAATGAAAAGTCCCCCACTTTATGGAAAACTTAACTTAACCTTTTTCTGATTTTAGCACATATACTCTTCACAATCCAATAGGTCCCCATAACGCTCGAGTAACTGCAAATTTAGTATACTTTCCCCCCCCCCCCCACTATGAGGATTTATTGACGAAAAACATGGATAGTTGTTAACGCACATAACTTTTTTATTAACTCACATAAGTAAATGAATCGAAAAGGAAAATGTTAAGCAAGCCTAAGTCTACAATCGAGTATTAATTCTAATATTTTACATATGCTATAATATTCCACAGGGTGTTTCAAACTTTAAGAAAAAAACACAGTATGATTTGTACACCCGGTATAAAATGGTATTTACCTGTCTAGCAACAATATTATTACAACGATATTCTTAAATAATAGGGCTATAACATACTAAAAGAACCACTCAAATCGGACCACCGGTTTATGAAATACGAGACATCAAACATGTCCCATTTTTAACGTGTTCGGCTAATTTTGCCGGTGTGTGTAGTTTTGCTATTATGAATATTTTGGACCTTTTAATGTTCTGAAGAAAAAAATTGGTTATATAAGATATGGCTGTTCAAAATTTGCATACACTCGTAATTGGACCACGTTATGTAATAACGGATTAACCGCCAAAAGTCCAAAATCGAGATAATAGTGCCATCTTGCAGCTAGGGTGCAAATCTATGTATAAAAATATGATTTTTGTAAAAAAAATTTAAAAAAAGCTGTTTTTAAATGCCTGTATTAAGCGACATTTTTTATTTTATTAAAAAAATCTCACACTAGGATTTGTAATATCGAACTAAACGCCAATAATGGTACATAATCCATTGTCATAAACAAACATCCGCATCTTTTTAAGTGTAATAACGAATCAAGCGCCACGAATAGTCGGTTAATTCTTTATTACCAAACATAACATATTTACTAACGTTTAAGATATCGAATTAAAAGACATCCTTTGTCAGGTAACATCAGATTAAGCGCCAAATATGTCTCTTAATCCGTTATTCGGATCTTAACTCATGCATATCTTAAAAAATCATTAACGAATTAAGCGACATTTGATCGAATAACATTTAAAATTTAAATTATTTTTAAAAAATTTTAAACACATGTAAAAGTCTATTTACATTTGCATTAATATATTAAATATGAAACATGTCAGTACTATATTTTAGAAATAGTACCAAAAACAAATTTAAAATCTTTAAACCGATTTATCTCAAAACTACATTTTGGCGCTTAATCCATTATTACATAACGCGGTCCAATTAGTGACTCGTTTATGCCAATTTACCTAGAGCCTTTTCCAAAATAAGCACTTTGAACCAACGAATCTTACATATAAACAATTCATAAGTAAATTAATTTGTGAAGCGGTACCGATTAATTCCATTCGGATACTAATTAGAGGGTGATTTTCATAATTTTTTTACCAACCAAAAAAAATAACATTATTTTGATCGTAACTTAGCCACTTACTATTGATGTAAAAACATTGTTTAAAGCAATGGTATATTAAAACAGCAAGTTATTAATAATTCGATCGTGTTTTATAATGACATGACTGATCATTTTATGCCTGCCGTTTTTATAAATAATGAAACTAAAAAATTTTCTACATCTAGATATCCAGTCATAATTAAAAACCTTAATATCGGAAAATTAAAACAGCTTTTAAAGAATGAACATTTGAATGAAATTTGTATCAACAAAATAGATTCTCAAATTCTATAGGATACATTTATAAATAAGTTAAATGATTATATACAAACCTCTAGGGAAATAAAACTCTTAAATAAAAAAATATCACAAAGAAATCTTGGATGACGGTGGGATTGATATCATTTATCAAACAACTAAATTTTATTAAAAAGAAATTAGTGTCTATATTTTTATCCTTATTATCCTCACCAATATGGTCTACATTTATAATTTATTTTGAGTTAAGGATTACTTAAAAGTATAAGCTTAAGGATGAGGGTGCTATAAACAAGAGTATATCGAGCATAGAGCCTTTTATTGTATTGGGATTGCTTTTATGACCCACAGTATAAACTTGCATTGAATATCTCAGTTTCCGAATTTCTGCAACTTTGTAGTTTACCTACAACTCATATATCGTGTTAAGCTATTTTTAAAAAAATGTAAGTGTTTGAATTAGCACGTGTAGGCAGGCTCCAGCGGTTAGTCTCGAAACAAGTGTTGAAACAAGGATTTCGGTAAGCAGGTAAAACTGGTAAGGAACCTTACAAAAGTGTTCCCTGTATTTTTTAAATAAATTTTGTTTTCAATTTTTTTGATGAATAAGCATGTTTTGTTTTTATTTATAAGTATCTGCACAAAAATTTAAAAAATTTATTATCTGCATTAAAATTTATTAGGCATTTTCTACATTTGGTTACATTTCCTAGTGTGTACTTATGTAGTTCAAAATGTCCCCATCAAATTAGAAACAAAATAAGCAAAAAGTGCGTCACCGGGCCCTGGTTCCACGGAACCCGCGCAACCGTGCTCCGTACGCCACTGGCCAGGATACAAATAGCAACAAATGCGTGTGAAAAATTCTCTTAGAATCATCATCATCATCATCATCATCATCAGGCTCTCTCTCAATCCACTGCTGGACATTGGCCTCCCCTGATTTTCTCAAAAGTGTTCTATCTTGTGCTTTCTGTATCCAGTTTTTTGTTGTCTTTCGTAAGTCGTCTTGGCATCGTGTTCGTGGTCTTCCTCTGCTACGTTTATCGGCTCTTGATCTCCATTCTACTAGTTTGCGAATACATCTTCCGTCCTTCATTATCGCAACGTGTCCAGATCATTCTCTAAGAATAGAATATAAAAAATATGCTTTATTGTCGCTGAAAATTGTACAATTTTATGGACAAAAAATCTTACAAAGAGTCAGAAAATAACAATAACAATTACTACAATAAACGTTTATAATTACAATGACAAGAAGTACTCATGAAGACTATAAATTAAAACTGAGAATAAGAGCTCTGAGGTATTACGTATTCTCGCTACTAAAATATGGACTTAATATGCACTTACTCGTAAATGCAGTTCAGTAGAACTCTTCAAAGCAGCGGCAGATATAGTAAAGATATTGGTGATGATATCCAACCTGAGATTGGGAGATGCCACTTAAAGAAGAAGACTAAATAGACTAATTTAATAAAAAGAAAAAAGAAAGGATGTAACATCGAATAATAAATATTATTTTTACTGTCAAACTAACGTCATAACGTGTATGTATCGATCTGTAAATTGGTGCCGAAATTTTGTAATTATTACTGTAAATACTAGTTTATTTAGTAGTAAATTAAAATTAGTTTTCGCGAAATAGTGACTAATAACAATTGTGTTACGTGTAAATCATCAAGAACAAGCCGTAACTTCGTTCAGTAAGAGATTTTTCACTTAATAATCTTTCAACTTAAACACATTCAGTGTCAAACTGTCAATAGTTGCTTGCTTGCTTGCTTGGTTATTGGCCTTGCTTTATGCAATTTGGCCAGCTCGATCAGGT
Organism: Diabrotica virgifera virgifera; assembly: GCF_917563875.1. NCBI lineage: Eukaryota > Metazoa > Arthropoda > Insecta > Coleoptera > Chrysomelidae > Diabrotica > Diabrotica virgifera. The sequence continues at coordinate 167,704,754 of NC_065445.1, forward strand.
TGGTGGTCACGACGTTGACTGGCTCATGACCATGTCGGTCCCACCGAATATGTCTACTTCTTGATCTCTTTTGAAGTAAATTGGCTATGGTGATAACTTTGACTAAATATTTACTTTTTGTACAAGGTACAATAATAAACATAATCTATTAGTAATAAGCGTAAATTATAAATAAGTTGTAGCTAGTTGAGCATTATAATTTTATTCTGTTTATGCTAAGAAACCTCATAATTGCTCTTATTGATTCTTCATCTACGTTATGTAAAATTGAATATATTGTTATCGGGGTAGGAAGTCCTTTATTGGCGAAAAAATTGTAGATATCCCAGTTTGGAATGGAGTTAATAGGGCATTCAAAAAATATGTGATTAAGATTTTCTATTTTCCCACATTCGCAATAGGGATTGTCTGTCAGGTTCATCCTATGCAAGTTTTCTTTTGTTAGACAGTGCCCTGTACGTAATCTAATAATTGTAGTGATGTGTCTTCGATCTATGAATGGAAGAATAGCAAACTATTTATTTTTAGGAAACGTAGGTTGTACTTTTCGGTATTGATGCTCTTTGATTCTAATTAGGTTGTTCCATTGGTATGTTCAAATTTCTTCCTATATTAGCTAGCTAGAGTGTCAGCTTCTTCGTTACCCGGGATATTTGAATGTCCTGGTATCCATGCTAATCTGATGTCAAAGCCATTTTCAGTTGCATGAACTATAAGTCTTTTTGTTTCAATAGGCCAAAACTCTGATATATTTTTGACTGAACAACTGCTGATTTTTTCAATTGCACTGCTGGAACCCGAAAAAATTATTATTCTGAATAAGTTTTTTCTAAGTGCTAATTTAATTGCCTCATAGATTCCTATAATCTCCGCCTTACATATGGAGAGGTGATTTGGTAACTTTGAGCTGTATTTGATGTTGATATCTGGTATACTGATTCCAAACCCTATTGTAAGATCTTTCTTCGATGCATCAGTGAATATAAAGGTATGGGTTGCTTTATATTTTTCTGTGTTTATTAAGAATTGTTTTTTGATCATGGGATCATTTTTTTAGACTCAATGGGACTGTCTTCACTATACTACACAGTGTATTATAAGGGACTTCATAACAAGGGAAGTTGTTTGACTTATAAATGTCCTTGAGATATTGCATGAATTCAGCCAAACCTGCTATCAAATAGGGCGTATTTTTATCTCTCCAAAAGGCTGGTCTATTTATTAATATTCTTCTGGTATTTGAGATTAATTTGGTTAGAGGGTGGTTTCTAATACATATAATTTTCTTCAAGAGCCCTATGGTTAATAGTTTCCTTCTTTGTTCTGGTTCTAGTAAGTTTGCCTCTGCTAATAGTGCTGCATGTGGAGTTGACTTTATACAACCAAGAGCTATTCTAACACCTTCAAAACAGATTGAATCCAGTTTATTTAGGATTGATTTATTGGCTGGTTTTATAAAGAGCCAACCGAAGTCTAAGTGGGATCTCACAAGTCCCTGAAATGCCATCAAAAGGGTGCACGGGTCAGCTCCCCACCATACTCTGCTTATAGCTCTTAATACATTGAGGGATTTTTTTGCTTTTATGATATTATTTGTTATGTGTGTATCCCATTTGAGGTGTTGACCACAAGTGAAATCCCAAGGTATTTCACTTGTGGTTTATAATTAATTTGATGTCCATTAATTTGGATAACAGGTGGGGTGTTTCTCCTGTATCCCTTTGTGAACCATATTGCCTCACACTTTTCCAGTGAAAGGGGTAGTCCATGACCTATTAGGAATTCTTGTATATTATTAAGTGCCATGTTGATGCTTTGTCCCATATATTCTACATTTACGCCTTTTATGAATACAACTAGGTCATCTGCATATCCCATTATTTTACATCTCCCCAAGGGAGTATTAAACAAATCAGCTATATATATTAAATAGAATTGTGCTTAAGGGTGAACCTTGTGGAAGGCCCTTGGTTGCAGTTATAGGTCCAATGAAAGATCCATCATTGCCTCTGGTATATATCAGTATATTTTGAATTAATTTGTGAATTACATTGTTCAGGTCTATAGGAATTTGAATGTTGTTCATTTTCTGATATAATTTGTAAATTTTGATATTATCGTATGCTGATTTTTTATCCAGGAAAACTGCTATTACTGATTCTGATAGTGTAAAGGCATTATATACATAAGTTGACAAGTATGCAATGTTGTCATTTATTCCTTTCCCTTTACGAAAACCTGTTTGGCTTTTGCTGAAAAGGTTTTTGTTTTCAATAGTGTGGTCCAAACGATTTTTGATGATGATTTCCATAGTTTTAGCTACGCATGAGGAGAGTATAATTGGTCTAAAACTCTCAGGTGATGTGGGTTGTTTATGTGGCTTTAAGATTGGTATGATGTTGAAGTTTTTCCAATCCTGTGGCAGCTGCCCACCTTTTAATATATTATTAAATATGTTTATCAGTAAATGCTTCATTCTAAAAGGAAGGTTTTTAATCATTAGATAGGATATGTCATCCATACCTGGGGCTGATGATTTTTTATTGTTTATGGCCCAATTAAATTCATGAATGTTGAAAGGGGGACTGGTGTTATCTTCATTTATTTCCAATATTTCGAAGTTTGGGTCAATGTCCACTGAAGACATTTTATTTAAAATGTCTTGCTTGAGATGGTCTGCATAATTTTGACATTTTGTTTTATTATTTGTATTTGAGAATTTTTTAATTTTTTGCCAGACGTAACTACTGTTGGTTTCTCTATTTAGTGATGCACAAAAAGTTCTGAATTTTTCTTTTTTCTAGTTGTTAAGCCTCTTCCTTGTTTGTGCTGTTATTCTTTTTACATTAATGTAGTTTTCTAGGGTTGGGGCATTGTTGAATTTTTCTATAGAGGCTTTTCTTTCTCTTATCCATTCTGCACATTCCTCGTCCCACCATGGATTTCCTGTCTTCTGAGTTGTCCCACAGTTTTTATATGGTATAGCATTTTCAGCTGCCTTGTTGATAATATTACTCCAAACATTGTAGGTGACTACGTCCTGCGCCTCAAGTTGATTTGCTATGTTGTTGTAGAATAGTTCCCAGTTTGCTTTATTAAAATTTCTTGTTCTGTAACTGCCGAGATGGATGTTTGTAAAGCTGTTGTTGTTTTTCATGTTCACTTCTAGGACTGTAGGAAAGTGATTGCTATTACCGCAGTCTGAAAGGGTGTACCATGTTGGTTTTAAGGCTAGATCACTATTTACTATTGTTAAGTCTACTGCACTCAAGTGATTATTGGGATTTTGAAGGAGAGTTGGGGATCCGTCGTTCATTATCATCATGTCATTGCCCATTATGAACTCAGAAATAATTTTCCCACCTCTGTTGGTTGGGCATTTGTCCCAAATAGGATGGTGTGCATTAAGATCTCCCATTATAATGGTTTTATTTGATGGTGAGTTATTATATATGTCAGACAGCAGTTCATGATTTACATGAATATCAGAATTGCTGTACACTGTTTTTATACAGTACGTAAATCGTTCAGCTGGACATAGGGAACATACATTGTATATATTTAGGTATATAAATACATACATTGTATTATATTGAGATAATTGTGGCAACTGAGCTCCCTCGATGACAATATTAACCTCAAAATTATTTCGACTGACACAAATAAACGTCAAAATTATGACAATGCAGTAGCTAAATATTTTCAGCCTAAGGGAACGGGAAACCAGTTTAGTTTTAAAATTAGTTTTTAAATAAAAAGATTTTAAAAATTAAAGTAAAATTATTAACTCATTAATAATAAACTTTGTTTTTTATTTATTTATGGACAGCCTTGCTTCAAAAATCACTCATTCTATTCGTTCTAACAGCTCTATTGTACCAAAAACTCGTACTCGAACAGAAGCTTCCACTAACACAGGTTAGCGCAGTTGCCACAATTCTCTCAATGTATATTCCCTATGTCCAGTTGAACGATTTACGTACTGTATATACTTCACCTATTTTAACAATTATGTATTGGATATTTTGTGTACTAACAATTTTGACATTATCATGTAAAATATTATTTCTAATGGCTATTGCCACTCCTCCATAGCCGTCGTCCCTATCAGCTCGAATAATTTTATAAGATTTAACTGTAAATTGTTTAGTGTTTTTTAACCAGGTCTCATTTAGTAAAAGTACATCTGGATTTTCCTGCGCTACTAAGTTCATTAAATTTGTTCTATTAGAATTGATGCTCCGTAGATTCCATTGTATTATTTTAAATTTGTTCATTATTGTGTTTTTAGTTGTCAGATAAGTCAGCCAGGTCCATTGAAGATGGTCCTGGTCTGGTGTTTTGCCAAAGGAAATTTCTTATTGTATTTCTATTATTTTCAGAAGTGTTTGAAAGACAATTGATAATTTGTTTCATTTCCTCATCTTGAGTTAATGAAATTTTGTTAGAATTTTTAAGTGCACTAATAGGCTAATGTGTGTTAGATTCATAATGTGGACTGAAAGTTATAGACTGTGAAGATTTCTGCCTTGTTGGCTGTCCATTGGGGAAGTTTAGATATTCTTCATGAGCTTTTTTGTCATAACCCTTTTGGATTATTCTTTTTTTATTTGGGTTGTTAGTCAAGGCTTGTTGGTAAGTTCTTTTAGTTGTATTGGCTGTAGAATGTTGGGTTCTTCTTTCTGAGGGTTCAGTATATACCTCTGGATTATCTGCCAGTGTTTTGTTTCCCCGTACAAGTGGAAATTCAGCTTTATTAATATAGTACTCTCCTTTTACTTCATAGTGCTTTTTCCCTATTTCGTTTGGATCATAATATGTTATGTTTTCAAATGCCATAATTTCTTTGATATTTTTTTGTCTATTATATTCCGGACACAATTTTGACGTAGACCTATGTTCTTGTTTACAGTAAAAACACTTTGTAATGCATGTAAAATTTTGTGTTTCTTCCGAGTGCTTTTCCTCTCCACAGTTAAAGCATTTTTCTTTACTTTTACAATTATTTCTCGTATGGCCAAAGCGAAGGCACTTGCAACATTGTGTTACTGGGGGCACATATACATTAACTAGTCTTTCTAGTCCATAAAATTGTATGGATCGCGGTAATCTGACCCCTCTAAAGGTAAGGAGCACTGTAGCTGTCGGTTCGTATGATACATTGTCTTTCTGAATAGCCTTTCTGGTGAGACGTCTAGCATTTAGTATTTCTACACCCTGATATGCTTTGCAGCATTTCAGTAGCTCATCTTCTTTAATGTATATATCTATCTGTCGTACAATGCCTTTACGCGTAACAAAGTTGTATGGTATGAAAATTTTATAGCCCTTTTCTAAAAGTGTCTTATTATCTACAAATCTGTTAGCAGATGTGGCATTTATGAATTCAATACATACCCTATTTAGACCTTTATTTTTAATCCCTTTTAGATCTGTTAAGCTCAAGTTAAAGAAATCCCTAGCTATGTTAATGTTGTTGACTTTACCAATGTTGAATCCCACTTTTTCAGTGGACTCCAAGTACACAAAAAATGGACCATTATCATATTGCGAGTATTTAATTGTTGGTGTTTTTATCATATTGTCATTTAATGTCGTTGTACCGCCTTTATCAGGTGGAATGTCAGGGGGGGAGGTCCCCCCGGCGTCACCCATAATAAGAAACTACAAGTCCAACAAACAGTAGCAAAAATTCAATAAAATTAAACTTAAGTCAAAATCTGAATCAATCAAAAGCAAATACAAAATCGATCAAAAGCAAAAACAATAGTTGTAAACAATGCTCAACTTACCAGAGGCACGTGCACAACAAGTTTTGTTAATTTTGGAGCAACTCGCGGCGAAAAGTCTTATCCCCGCGAACGATAGTCACAGATTTGTCTATTTCTAATTGTCTTCCAAAAAATCAAACGTCAAACACAACAAAGATCACAAGAGAATTCACTGCGAAAAGAAGCCGAGGCTGTTCATCCCAGCGGACCTGGACTTCCTATCAGCGATAAACAAAAAATTAACAAAAATTAACAACTGTTTTCAAATTAAATTAGGTTTGATAAGGTTTTTCCAGCAAAAATCAAAAACTGACAACTAATAGCGAATAAGTTATCTGACAGATGTCAATAGTTTTTCACTCTTGCTATTCCGTCCGAACGTACGCCAAAGGTTAGGCAACCAGTATTGCTGTGATGTATCCAAGGTTATCACTTATTTCCAGACATTCAATGCATTAATATAAACAAATTCAAGTTACTTTTGACTACATGAGTAACAATTTAAATCAATGCTCCCCCACTGTTAGCAACACCATGTCTGAACCCAATTCTTCCAGTAATCTTACTAGTTCATATGCAACTGCTACTATGACTAAACCGCGTCCGAAGTATCCCAAGAAGACCGAAGCAATTTTAATTCATGCAGAACCAAATTTAGTACTACTCGTCTTGTCAAGGCCATATTGTTAATCCGAAAAACATCTGCTTCACCTCAAGAATTTCCAATAACAGAATCTGTATCTACCTCACAAATTCTGAACTCGTCGATCAAATTATAACTGAACATCATACAATTAAAATAAATACTGTTGAACTACCAGTACGGAGACTAGTAACCCCAGTTAAAGGCTTATAATCTCCGGCGTTTGCCCATCAATCCCACACGACATCATAGAAAAACATCTCAAGGATCTAGGTCTATAACTCGCTTCACCAGTCTCATATCTAAAAGCTGGAATCCCGGTGATGTATTTACTCATATTATGAGTTTCAGAAGACAAGTATATGTCACTCCATCCACAGAAAACTTTGAGCTCCAAACTTCAATAATAATCCCTTTTGACAACAACTCTCACACGATATTTCTCTCTACAGATAAAATGGTTTGTTTTTTATGCAAACAATAAGGTCACACAGCAAATAACTGTCAAAATCCTCCTAGAAATCCTTCCCTAAATGAACAATCGTTCCCTACTGAACCCAATCCCACTTCCCCAATATCAAATAATGACACACTTTCAAACCCAACAAATAATCTAGATCTTAGTCAACAAATAAATACAGTCGATGTTCCCATTACTTTCATAACCCCAAATAATGATTTTCTTTCCCCATCCACCAGTCAGAAACGAAGTCGTTCTGACATCAGTGATACAAGCTCTTTAGAAACACAAACTTCTAAAAATACACCCACTAAAACCAATGAAATGCCCACATCAGATGTAATCGTTCCCACTAAGCATAAAGCCAAAAGATCTAAGAAAGACTCCTCCGATAAGTCTAAATTAACTAATTCCACAACTCGCACTATCCAAAATCTTTTTCAAGAAAATCCAGACTCATTTTCCCTTCCTGTTGAAAATTTCCTAGCCTTACTTGAAAATACATTCGGCAGTGATAACCCCTTGCACGAAGCACAGGAGTTCACTCAAAATGTCCAGGCACTCCTTGACGATATGTCAAAAATATACCCCTCACTTGAAGACAGAACAGCGAAAAATAGATTCGCAAGAGTCTCTAAGAAAATTAAAAAACAGTTAAATGTAGACAACACAGAAACGGAAAGTACAGCATCTCAATCAACCAATAATGATAACTATTATCTCTCAGACTCTTCCTTAACTAGGAAAAGACTGTAAGACTTGTACACACTTCTAAGTAGGTCAAAAGGGCAAACAGGTGTATGTTCTCAAAAAACTTTTGATAGTGTGTAAAAAATGTTTTATTATCAGCTAAGTACTTTCAGCACATAACGTGCCATCATCAGAGCTTCCTAAAAGGACATTTAAGATAAGATTTTTTTATATAAAAAATGAGTGAAAAACTTACGTCCTCTTATAAAACCTTCATAGAAGAGCAATATTGCTAAACGACACAATAAAATACATGGATACTGGGCAAAAGCCACAAATATCGGGTATAACAACCCCTTAAAATGAATAAATCACATCGAAATTCTTTTATATATTAAAAAGACAACATGGCTGAGTCAAACCATTTTGAGCCCACGTCAACAGCTGAGGAAGACTGTCATTTATTAAAATGATAAAGAAGGTACCTTAATCTTAAGCGACCTCTATATTCGTAAATAATAATTAAAATTAATTAAAAAATTGAAAATTACTAAAAAGCCATGTATAGGTTAAATGAATTTTAAGTTAGGATATTAAATTTTTAAAGTTAAATTTTCAAAAATTACTAATATTAATAGTATAATATATGTAAAAATGAATAACCATTTTCAATTTCGTTGCAAAACGAAAATACAGCTGAACAATATTCTAGTCCAATCAGAGAGTGCATCAAGTACCTCTACCGGTTTCGAAACTTATTAGTCTCTCATCAGGAGGCACATATGCTGCTTTCCCTGATCCAACCAAAACAAAACCCCAGCGTGCAGTCCCGGATTGCAACGAACGAAATGGCATAGATGCCCTAGCGGCAACTGCTACAACAAGACTAAGTTTTCACTCTAATGGCATATAAAACAACATAATGCTATTCTACACCCCACCAGAATGAAAACAATGGGAACCTTCTCTGGTTACACCTCCGAGGCTTCTACAATATGCAAGCCATACAGATGCTGATACTAAGGAAGATGAGGGAATTCTACAATTTACAATTCACGTCCCATCTGCTCAGCGCGGTAAAGTTCCAACGAGAATGGTTCCCTTCGTACTCCAATCAGAGTAAATGTAAATCAAAAATGAATAACCATTTTCAATTTCGTTGCAAAACGAAAATACAGCTGAACCATATTCTAGTCAAATCAGAGAGTGCATCAAGCACCTCTACCGGTTTCGAAACTTATTAGTCTCTCATCAGGAGGCACATATGCTGCTCTCCCTGATCCAACCAAAACAAAACCCGCGTGCAGTCCCGGATTGCAACGAACGAAATGGCATAGATGCCCTAGCGGCAACTGCTACAACAAGAATAAGTTTTTACTCTAATGGTATATAAAACAACATAATGCTATTCTACACCCCACCAGAATGAAAACAATGGGAACCTTCTCTGGTTACACCTCCGAGGCTTCTACAATATGCAAGCCATACAGATGCTGAGACTAAGGAAGATGAGGGAAAATGGTTATTCGTTTTTGATTTACATTTACTCTGATTGGAGTACGAAGGGAACCATTATCGTTGCAACTTTACCGCGTTGAGCAGATGGGACGTGAATTGTAAATTGTAGAATTCCCTCATCTTTCTTAGTCTCAGCATCCGTATGGCTTGCATATTGTAGAAGCCTCGGAGGTGTAACCAGAGAAGGTTCCCATTGTTTTCATTCTGGTGGGGTGTAGAATAGCATTATGTTGTTTTATATGCCATTAGAGTGAAAACTTAGTCTTCTTGTAGCAGTTGCCGCTAGGGCATCTATGCCATTTCGTTCGTTGCAATCCGGGACTGCACGCTGGGGTTTTGTTTTGGTTGGATCAGGGAGAGCAGCATATGTGCCTCCTGATGAGAGACTAATAAGTTTCGAAACCGGTAGAGGTGCTTGATGCACTCTCTGATTGGACTAGAATATGGTTCGGCTGTATTTTCGTTTTGCAACGAAATTGAAAATTATTATTCATTTTTGATTTACATTTACTCTGATTGGAGTACGAAGGGAACCATTCTCGTTGGAACTTTACCGTGCTGAGCAGATGGGACGTGAATTGTAAATTGTAGAATTCCCTCATCTTCCTTAGTCTCAGCATCCGTATGGCTTGCATATTGTAGAAGCCTCGAAGGTGTAACCAGAGAAGGTTCAAATTGTTTTTATTCTGGTGGGGTGTAGAATAGAATTATGTTGTTTTATATGCCATTAGAGTGAAAACTTAGTCTTATAATATATGTATTTATAAGTAACTATATGCAGTATTTATATTCCACCTAACTATAACCTCACTGAAATCGAGTTAGATGATTTAGTACGCCAACTACCTAGCCCATTTATACTAGTCGGAGACTTCAACGCCCATAATACTATGTGGGGCTCCAGGAAAACATTCGGAAGAGGAAACATCATAGATACCGTATTGAATTGCAATAATACTTGTTTGATGAACGGTGGAGCTAACACATATTTTAATATCGCATCAGGAAGTTACTCGTCTGTTGACTTAAGTATATGTGATCCCAAGTTATCTGTTTCACTCTCATGGTATACGTTAGATAGCCTATACGATAGTAATCATTTCCCGATAATCATAACAAATAGTCATAAAAAACATTACACCGTCACTAAGTGGAATATTGCTAAAGCAGACTGGAATCATTTTAAAAGTAGTGCCGAAAACCTACTCTCATTAGTACAAGAGTCTGAAGATATTGACGAGACAATAACTCTTTCTAATAATTGCATTATCATGGCTGCAGGAACTCATGTCCAAAAAATATCAATATGCCCCTCTAAAAAGGCTGTACCATGGTGGAATCCAGAATGCGAACAAATAGTACAATAATGTACAACTGCTCTTAACAGATAACGAAGAAAGAGAAGTCATGAAAACCTGATTTGCTTCAAAAGACTAAAAGCTAAAGCTAAATATATTGTTAAAAAAACTAAGAAAGATCCCTGGCAAAATTTTGTTTCGACTCTTACCAGTGATACTTCTCCAACACAAGTGTGGACAAAAATAAGACAAATGAAAGACAGAAATCTTCACCAAAAATCCCAGCAATTACACGGGAAGGAAAAGTAATTACAGATAACCAAACAATTTTGCATATTATGGCTGAAAGTTTTGCACTGAAATTTAGATATAAACTCGAGCATAACCAAAGTCTAAATGAGCAAAATTCGTTAACTTCTCACACTCCTCAAATTAGTAGACATGATATAGCCGCTATCAATCTCCCTTTTACACTAGAAGAATTAACAGTAGCTCTAGCGTCTTGTAAAAACTCCACTGCCGGGCCAGATAATATTCCATACATATTTTTAAAAAATTTATCTGAATCCAGCCTTGCAAAACTTTTAAATCTGTACGAAAAAATATGGCTTACTAAGAAATTTCCTCGCATATGGTCCGAATCAATCATCATACCAATAAAAAAAACCCGATCAGCCTTCCAATCTGCCAAAAGCATATAGGTAAATTTCACTGACCTGCTCGTCATGCAAACTTCTCGAGAAAATCATTAACTCAAGATTAACCTGGCTTCTAGAAAAATATGTTATAATTAACGAAGCCCAATCTGGCTTTAGACGCCACCGTTCTACACTTGATAATTTAGTGTTACTGCAAACACAAATACCTACCGCCTTTTTGAATAAACAAGATGTTATCGCAACCGCGTTTAATATAGAAGAAGCCTTCGATAACATTTCACGACCAGCCATTCTTCAAAAGCTTCTTCAATACAATATTACAGGAAATATTTATTTCTTCATACAAAACTTTAAAAAAAAATAACTTTCAAGGTAAAAGTAAACGGTAAAATATCTGCAACATACCCGCAAAATAATGGAGTCCCACAAGGTGCCGTACTCAGTACCACCTTGTTTATACTCGCAATAAATGACATCTGTTCGAGTGTTTGTCAGCCAGTCAAATATGTAATGTATGCGGATGATCTTATTCTATATTGTCAAGGAAAAAATACAACCGCCACATGTAAAGTACTGCAAACCGCCGTAAATCAACTTATCGAATGGGCTAAAAAGACAGGATTAATACTATCACCTTCCAAATCAAAATTAATTCGATTTAGCAGAAGACCTTTTAACCAAAATCCTATTGTATATCTCAACGAGATTCCATTACAAACTGTAACCCACTACAAAATACTTGGTTTAATTTTCGATAGTAGACTAACTTGGAAAGAGCATATTAACAAACTAAAAGGAGATACCATGAAGAGGCTTAACATAATCAAGGCACTGTCACAGTATTCTTGGGGTGCAGACGAAAGTATTTTACTCAATGTCTATAGAGCCATAACCTCTGTGCATAATACTTCCATTCGTCTCTGTTTAGGCGCCTTCAAATCCAGTCCTGTAGAGAGCCTTTATTGCGAGGCTAATGAACCACTCCGCTGGATTCGAAGAGATTATCTCCTACAATCTTACTTTGCTACAGTATCCGCAAATCCATCTAACCCCGTCTATAGTCTAATAAATTCAAAACCTCTCTCGGATTTACCGAAAACGATCCAATCAATTATTGAAATCCAGAAATCAACCTTAAGAAATCCCATCGATCTTACCAAAACACTTCCATATCCAATTCCAACTACCCCTCCTTGGAGCAGATCAATCCTCCATTTAAATACTTCTTTGTTGGCCTACAACAAACACGAAACTCCGAGCATTGTAATAAGACAATACTTTAAAGAAATCATAGGGAACAACCAATTCCAAAAAATCTTATACACAGATGCTTCCAAAAGTGAAATAGGAACTGGATGTGCTGTTACCACAGTTGATAAGACTATAAAATCATTTTTATTACCAGATGTATGCAGCGTATATACTGGAGAATTATACGCGATATTAGAAGCTTTTAAATCCTTAGAAATCGATAGTAAAAATCAAGCAATATGCACAGATTCCTTATCATCACCATTATCCATAAAAAGTTTATACGTTCAATATTCAACATCCTTTAGTTCACGAAATCCATAACATCTATATTACACTTGCTTCTCAAGGCGTAGTTGTTACTATCATCTGGATACCATCCCATATCGGTATCCCCGGTAATGAAAAAGCAGATCACGTCGCCAAACTAGCCTCTACCCTAAATGGTCAGCACTCAAAAGAACATGTTCAAATCCGTAGTGATTTGAAGCGAGGAATTTCGTTAGGATCGTGTATTTTAAAAACATTCGAACGGATGGTAAAGAGAAGACTCGAATTCTGGTTAGAGAAAAATAACAAAATTAGTGATACACAATATGGGTTTCGTAAACTAAGATCAACATCAGAAAATATAGCTAACCTTATTCTAGATATTAATATATCCTTTTCGGAACGTAAATCCCTGGTATCGGTATTCATAGATGTAGAAGCTGCATATGATAATATCAAATTAAATATCCTTTACCAACAAATGGAGAGAATAGGAATACCCAGTGAATTTGGTAAAAAAATAATACAATTATACTCAAATAGGAATCTACAACTTCAAATCAACAATGAATTATTGGATCCAAGAGTTTCTAATGTTGGATTACCGCAAGGAAGCATCCTTAGTCCTCTACTATATCTCATTTATACCTCAGACTTACATAAACAATTTAATAAAAGAGGAAACGTTCTACAGTTTGCTGACGATGTGTGTATGTATGTATCTAAAGTTGAAATCGATCAAGGTATCAATATAATGAGTGAAATGTTTTCGACAATAGAAGATTATTACTTTAACATAGGACTAAACATCTCTACAAAGAAAACTCAAGCATGTATATTCTCCAAAAAACAGAGACTACCACAATTTATAGTGTTCAATAACGTTAATTTTGAGGTTCAATCATCCATTAATTATTTGGGTATGGTAATAGATAGGAAGTTATTATGGAAACAACACATAGACCGCTTACTAACAAAAACAGAAAAAGGACTAAATGCAATAAGATCAGTGTGTCATACAAGTTGGGGTGCTGATCCTAATGTTACGCTTACCTTTTATAAAGCCTATATTCGATCAATAATAGACTATGGGTCAATTTTTTATAGTCAAGCAGCGAAGACTCACCTGCAAAAATTAGATAGGCTAGTAAATAAATTCTTAAGAATCAGTATAGGTGCACTTAAGAGTACACCCATTTCAAATTTAAATGTAGAATGTAATGAACCTCCACTAAATTTCAGAAGAGAATACTTAACTGAGAAGTTTTTATTAAAAATGTTTGCAAAAAAAAGTCCTATAGTACAAAAATGCTTTGACCTCAGTATTTGTGATCTAGTTAAGGAATATTGGAAAAAAAAGCCTACAATACCTATTATCGAATCATACAAATACGTAAGCATACAACATAGTAAGGACATTTCCAGTTCGAGAGAATTACCATGTTTTAAAATAAAATTAGAACACTTGGACAACATAAAAGTAGGTTATCTTAGAGACTACTCAGAATTTCCACAATATATCCGGAATAGCATGTTCCAAGCTGACATAAAATCTATGTTTCCTAATTATTCATATATTTATTCGGATGCATCTAAATCGGATCTAAAGGTTACTTCGGCTTTTTACGATCCAGATCGAAAATTTAGTACAGTAGTTGATCTAAATATTAACACCTCGATATACACCGCTGAATTAATAGCAATATTAGAAGCAGTTAAATATATTAGTAATTTGACAGGAACTAAAGCTAATTACGTCATATTCTCTGATAGTAAAAGTTCAATACAAAAAATTCAAAATAGCTCTTACTGTAATAATATTGGATTTAACTATGTTTTGTCTGAAATTATAAATCTGGTGGGTACACTAAAATTAAGAGAATCTAATATAATGTTTTGTTGGATAAAAGCTCATTGTGGATTAATAAACAATGAAATAGTAGACAAAATTGCCAAATATAATGAACCATCTAAAGAATCAGAATATAAATGTGTAATTGAGGATCTAATTTCTCATTTAAGGAAAAAAAATGATCAATTCATGGCAAACAATGTACAATTTGTCCAACAAGGGATTATATTATAAAGGCGTGAAACCAAGAATACAGTCCTCTACGTGGTTTAATAACTCAAATTTCAATAAAGACATGATTAGGATACTATCTAGAATAAGATTCAACCATTCTCTGTCTCCGTTACATAAATTTAAAATTAATTTGGCTGAAACTCCACTTTGCGAATGTGGCGAAGAAGGCTCAATTGAGCTTTTAGTCTTAAATTGCTCATTAAATGCACGTTGCATAAACCAATTTGTAAAAAAAATATATGGGTATATCAATAGTGAAAATATTCCTATTATGCTACCTTTTAATTTATTAAATTTAATAAAATCCAACAACTTGCATATATATGAAATAATTTTTCGCCACATACGTGAAATGAAATTAAATTTGTAAATGGAAAAATTTATTTAAATTGTAAAACGTTAGTGATATAAGTCCTTTGTTTTAACCCAGTTGTTACCCTTTCTATCCGTGGTCTAATTTTGTTTTGTGCAACTCGCCTTGATGGACCCCTAGGCGTATGTAATAACCCAACCTTATGCTATCCTTTTCTTTCCCGTGAAAAAAAAAAGATAATTAAAAAAATAGAAAAAAAAATAAAAATAATAAAAAAAAATAAAAAAAATATAAAAAAAATAATAAAAAATAAAAAAAAATAATAAATAGAATTTGATAAATAAAAAAAATAAATATATGTAGCTATGTACTAGATAAAAAATATATGTATAAGTCAAGATAAGATTAGATCTATATTGTTGTTACGGGTTCTCTCTATAACAGTTGTTAAAAAAAAAACTTGAATTATTTATCAAAACAGAATAGGCTAATGGATTATGTCCCTAGTCATAAAATAAAACTACACACACACACAAGAGGACACCATAGGGTTAAGATCTTAGATTATGTATCATTTAGTAGTATAAGTTAAAGACGAACAGATAATTGGTCAACTGATGACCAGATTTCAGTAGTCTAAACACAGCTTGTGTTTAATAAAAAAAAATATTATCCATAAAAAGTTTATATGTTCAATATTCAACATCCTTTAGTTCACGAAACCCATAACATCTATAGTACACTTGCTTCTCAAGGCGTAGTTGTTACTATCATCTGGATACCATCCCATATCGGTATCCCCGGTAATGAAAAAGCAGATCACGTCGTCAAACTAGCCTCTACCCTAAATGGTCAGCACTCAAAAGAATATGTTCAAATCTGTAGTGATTTGAAGCAGATGTTTAAGCAGCAACAACATATCTTTTGGCAAATCCACTGGAACACAATCAAAATCACATTACACGAGATCCGGCAGACTGTCAATATATTTAAACTCCCAACTATGACTAGAAAATAAATAGCAGTCATTAGAAGGTTGAGAATTGGACATACCCGATACACACACGAATACTTAATGAAGTCTGAACCGAAGCCTAATTGTCAAACTTGCTTTAGTGTTTTAAGCGTGAAACACATCCTTACTAAGTGTCCTCACTATGTGACGCAGAGAAATCGACATAAACTTAAGTCAAATATTAGGTTTGTTCTAGCATCAGTTTCAAACGGTTTGAAACCATCAGCGAATAGCGGACCAGCGCGAGTAGAGGGGATAGCACTGGTGACTGTATTATGTTCTCTCTCTGACCAACTGTTTGCTGACGGTTTCTGGCTAGTTTGACTGTTTGCTAGACTTGACTGGGTCAGGCAACTTTGCTAGGTTTGACTGACAAACCTATTAAAGATATTTTAAACTCGTCCGATCAACTTCGTAACCTAATTAGTTTGTTGAAAGACATTCAATTATTTAGCACAATATGATCTTTTGTCTTTATAATCTCTACCTGTTATTCAAAATTCAGTGATTGATAATTAATCATTATAATTAATAAATAATAGTTGTTGTAATAATAAGTTGTACGTCTCTATAGTATCCAATGATTGTATATTCAATTTTTTTTCTTCATAATTTTTACCTAATGTTATTTAAGATTTAGAAATTAACTGTTATTTATGTTTTCGACGTCGCTAAATCCGAATATGATGTTTATTTTTCTCTATAATTGATGGAACAAGTTCAAAAATCAAATTTTATGCAAAAATGCGAAAAAAACAATTTTGATGGTTTTTCAAATTTGACTCACTGTATCTTAGGTCACTGTAAATATTTCCTTTTGAAAATTTTACTTTGCCATCTTTGAAAAATGTAGATAACAATGCGATTTGTCCGAGATGTTTAAACAAATTAAATGAGAAGTTGTTAATTTTTAAACAATTTGTCGTCAGATTTTGTTAGTTTCATGTTTACTTAAAAAAGTTGGGTGACAAAATGTTTAGTTTAAAATTTTTTCTACGACCGTTTAATAACATGCTCATTATTCGCTATTTTTTCATAGATAATAGCATCCATTACTGCACCCGTGAGTAATAATTCATTACTCACGGGCTGAAGTTACTCCCGGGTCATTACTCACGGGCTGAAGTTAGATTCAAGTGGCGTATGCTACTTTTAATATTAATCGTATATAAACTGCAAATAAAATTACTTAAACTTGTTTATTTAATACAATAATTATTGTAATATATATC
This sequence comes from Diabrotica virgifera virgifera, assembly GCF_917563875.1. NCBI lineage: Eukaryota > Metazoa > Arthropoda > Insecta > Coleoptera > Chrysomelidae > Diabrotica > Diabrotica virgifera. The sequence goes on from NC_065445.1 coordinate 167,721,960, forward strand.
AATAATTAACTTCAAAAAATTTTTAAAGGAATTTTAACTGTAACAATCAGTCAGTATATTTTTTACGTTTAAGTATATCTTTTTTACTAAAAATTTTGACGTTTATCATTTATTTTAGTGACAGTGACATTAGTGCATTTTGTTTGTGTTAATTATAATTTATAACTAATATTGTGTTTATTTTTCAAGTTATACCTATTGTGTTAAATATGGTATAACACATTATGTATAGTTATATTATTATATTATATATAGTTAAATGTAAATATACATTATAACTATATATATGAAATACGTCCACCGACAACAGCCATTTCCTATTTATTAGATTCACTGACAGTAGTAACAAATTTAAGCTAACTTCATCATCGTGAGTAATAGCCATCATTACATGCTCGTTGAATAATATATTATTAATCAACACTGCGTTAAAACATAAGTCATGAAGAAGTTTTCTGGAAAATTTCAAGTCAAAATATGCAATAGGAAAAAAGTTATGTGACTTTATAGACGAGTGGCGCTCCCCTAAAAACTGCTTATTTCTCGAGATACCGTCCACGGTGTGGTGAATGGCTAATTCTGATCATAATTCATGTTTTTGATAGTGCTAAAAACGAAAATGAGGTTTATTTTGAATTTTATATGGGGAACATTGTCAAAATCGCCATTTTAGGTACCCTGGAAATAAAAAAAAAATGGAATCACGTTTTTCTTAAAATTAAAAGTTGTACCATTTTTTTCCTATAAATCATTTTGTTCTTTGTACTTTATATTTTAACATAAACTTAATTAAAAAGCTAAATTTGAAGTTTTGTCATTTTTGCGATTAAACTTTGCAATTCCGGAATCTGCACCTTTTACTTTAAACAATTTATAACTTTTATTATAAGAAGACAGAAAGATTGAAACAGGTCCCATTGTCTTCAGAAAGGTTAGAAATATATTACCATAAAAATTTCAGGAAAAAATATTAAAATGGAACAGAGTTGTAGCGACTTAAACGCAAAAAAATGTGATTTCATTTTTGTTTATTTTTAGGATAAAATTGCGATTTTGACAATGTTCTCCCACGTAAAATTCAAAATAAACCTAATTTTCGTTTTCAGCACCATCAAAAACATAGAGTATGATCAAAATTAATCATTCACCACACCGTGGTCAGTATCTCGGGAAATAAGCGGTTTCAGAAAACTTCTTCATGAAAACAGGTCTCGAGGTTCGCGCGTCTTGCTCGTCTTGTACGAACCCTGCGGCAAAAGCGATTGCTCTCCGCACACTAGTCGATTCAGTTTGCTCACATCTTTTTTATTTATCAACCCAAACGACTATTTAGATCTGTAAAAAGTACGGTATTGTTACATTTTTAGTATCATTTGTATACAATGAGCATTATATAATTGAGGGTTCTATTTCCCCAACGAATTTTATAATAAACATCTAGAAACAAATGTTCAATGTTTTCAGAATTTTATATTACAAACAATATATTTCCACAAAGTTAGTAGGTAGTACTACAATCAATGAACATAACATGCACCGATTTTTAAATAAAAGTAAAATTTCATTCAGCGCAAAAAACAACAAAAAACGAAGGAAACAAATAAAATAAACTACCTATTATGACTAAAAACGTGCGTCTCACTCGAACTTTCTCGTGCACTACGGATCGCAAGAGACGAGAGTCGTACAAGACGAGGAGATTTTGCAATCGTAAACGCCTCTCCGTGTACGGAGCCCAATGCCACAACGAAGGAACTTGAGTGGCAGGGAGAAATCTACGCGATTTGAATCGAGCCGAGTGCTTTGAGCGTCGCTCCATGTGCGGACGGGCTTAGAGAAAATTATAAACTAAAAAGTTTGTCACTCAACATTTTTAAGTAAATATGAAACTAACGAAATCTGACGACAACATGTTTAAAAATTAACGACTCCTCTTTTAATGTGTTTATACATTTTGGACAAATCTCATTGTTATTTAAATACTTCAAAGATGACGGAGTAAAATTTTCAAAAGAAATATTTACAGTGACTAAAGATACAGCGAGGTAAATTTGAAAAATCATAAAAATTGATGTTTCGCATTTTTGCATAAAATTTGATTTTTGAACATGTTCCGCCAACTCTAGATAAAAATAAAATTCATATTTATATTCAGCGACCTCGAAAACATAAAGAATCACAAAAATTGGTCATTCACCTTAAAGTTGATTTTCGTGGTCGGTATAACGTAATTTTAGGGGTTGCTTCCGCTCACCTATAAGTACCTTTTTCGTATTTAGACTGATATGATTGTTTTTAATATTTTATTTGGGAAATACCCCACAATATAAGTTTGAAATATGATTATTTTGACCCATCTCGTAAGACGTTATCAAAATACAGAAGATTACCTAATAAATTTATAGAAAAATTCTTTGTTGCTTGGTGAAAACAATTCTTCTAATAATTTACTTTTATCTATGAATTTAATTCAATTTTGATGGTTTTTCAACTTTAACTAGCTGTATCTTTGGTCACTGTCAATATTTCCTTTTGAAAATTTTACTTTGCCATCTTTGAAAAATTTAGATAACAATGCGGTTTGTCCGAGATGTTTAAACAAATTAAATGAGAAGTTGTTAATTTTTAAACAGTTTGTCGTTAGATTTTGTTAGTTTCGTGTTTATTTAAAAAAGTTGGGTGACAAAATGTTTAGTTTAAAATTTTGATCAACACTGCATTAAAACATAACTCATGAAGAAGTTTTCTGGAAAATTTCAAGTCAAGATATGCAATGGGAAAAAAGTTATGTGAATTTATAGACGAGTGGCGCTCCCCTAAAAAATGCTTATTTCTCGAGATACTGACTACGGTGTGGTGAATGGCTAATTCTGATCATACTTTATGTTTTTGGTAGTGCTGAAAACGAAAATGAGGTTTATTTTGAATTTTATATGGGGAACATTGTCAAAATCGCCATTTAGGTACCCTAAAAATAAAAAAAATGGAATTACGTTTTTCTTAAAATTAAAAGTTGCACCAATTTTTTTTTTTTTTTTCTATAAAACATTTTGTTCTTTGTACTTTATATTTCAACATTTAACATACACTTAATTAAAAAGTTAAATCTGAAGTTTTGTCATTTTTGCGATTAAACTTTGCAATTCCGGAATCTGCACCTTTTACTTTAAACAATTTGTAACTTTTATTATAATAAAACAGAAAGATTGAAACATGTCCCATTGTCTTCAGAAAGGTTAGAAATATATTACCATAAAAATTTCAGGACAAAATATTCAAATGGAACAGAGTTGTAGCGACTTAAACGCAAAAATTTTTCGTTTTTGTTTATTTTTAGGATAAAATTGCGATTTTTACAATGTTCCCCCACTTAAAATTCAAAATAGACCTAATTTTCGTTTTCAGCACCATCAAAAACATAGAGTATGATCAAAATTAACCATTCACCACACCGTGGTCAGAATCTCGAGAAATAAGCGGTTTTGGGGTGTGCCGCTCGTCAATAAAGTCACATACCTTTTTTTCCTATTGCATATTGTGACTTAAAATTTTCCAGAAAACTCCTTCATGAATTATGTTTTATTGCTGTGTCAGTGAAAATTATAAACAAAAAGTTTCTCACTCAAGTTTTTTAAGTAAATATGAAACTAACGAAGTCTGGCGACAAAATGTTTAAAAATTAACGACTCCTCTTTCAATGTGTTTATACATTTTGGACAAATCTCATTGTTATTTAAATACTTCAAAGATGACAGAGTAAAATTTTCAAAAGAAATATTTCCAGTGACTAAAGATGCAGCGAGGTAAATTTGAAAAATCATCAAAATTGATTTTTCGCTTTTTTGCATAAAATTTGATTTTTGAGCATGTTCTGCCAACTCTAGATAAAAATAAACTTCATATTTTTATTCAGCGACCTCGAAAACATAAATAATCACCAAAATTGGTCATTCACCTTAACGTTGATTTTCGTTGTCGGTATAACGTAATTTTAGGGGTTGCTTCCACTCGCCTATAAGTACCTTTTTCGTATTTAGACTGATATGATTGTTTTTAATATTTTATTTGGGAAATACCCCACAATATAAGTTTGAAATATGATTATTTTGACCCATCTCGTAAGACGTTATCAAAATACAGAAGATTACCTAATAAATTTTAAAAAAATTCTTTGTTGCTTGGTGAAAAAAATTCTTCTAGTAATTTAATTTTATCTGACTAATTCAAATTGACAATTTCAGACATAATTATGCGTTTTAAAGTAGATTATCAAATAAATAGTAAGTCAATAGCATATCGAGGATATCGATGGTCTAGCGTACAAAGGTGCTAAGTGCCAATTATAGTCAAAACGTGTTATTTGGCACACCTAAACCGCCTAAGACATTATTATCTTGCAAACACATGTGGTAAGTAAAATATGTCCATATTTTTTTCTAGCGCCATCTTTCAAAAGGAATAAGTACTACGCACCTGCAGGTTTCTACAACTTATGTGTCAAGTGCACTTAGAACATTTGTACTACTAATCGAAATTCGTGAAACCTTCAGAGTTAATTAGTTAACACATTTGTGCTACACCAAACACAATTAAATGTAAGGTTAGATTACGTCAAATTTGTCGGTAAACGTTAAGAAAAATAGTGGTCTTGATTGTTAGCAGTTTAATTAGTGATAATGAGTTCCAGAACCATTCGCATATTAAAAAATGCTCTTGAAAATCAATGTGCAACCCCAGAAAAATATTTCATGAGTTTGAGCCAGCATTGACTTTTCATGATTTCATGTTCCAAAAAAGGATCAGTGCTCACAATGCAATGCATACCATCAGGCCACAAACAAAGAACCGCTAACAGAAGAGTATAACAAACACAAAAAAAGAGAACAAGAACCGATGACTATGAAATCCGAAGATAAAAAGAGGGCTGCAAACGAACATGGCAAAACTTTTCGCTCCATTAGTTTTGACCTTCAGGCGATCTTACCTATACCACATGCAGGAGACAGTCAAATTTATTATAGACATAAACTTAATGTATATAACTTCACAACCTATGATGCCGCTACGTTGGATGGGTATTGTTTCATCTGGGATGAGACCCATGGAAATAAAGGTAGTGCAGAGATAGGTACTTGCCTTTTGAAATACCTCAAAAGCTTACCTGATACAATTTGTCACGTTGCATCATTTTCAGATACCTGTAGCGGCCAAAACAGAAATAAAAATGTTGCGGCTGCAATGTTGTATGCAGTAAGTCACATCAACCACCTAAAAATTGTTGACCTGAAGTTCATGGACTCGGGACATTCCTATCTGGAGGCCGACTTAATGCATGTCACGATTGAACGAGCTAAGCGCCATAGAAAAATTTACTCAACTCGCGAGTGGTGTATGCTAGTTCCGGCCTCTAGAATAAGACCAAGACAATACATTGTGGAAAAAATGAAATTTAATGATTTTTTGATTTACTATAACCTGGTAAATAATTATATTTTTAACACAACCATGAACACAAAAAAAAAGAAAAAGTGAATGGGCTAAATATTAAATGGTTGAGATTTGACAAAGAGAAAGCATCTATAATACAATATAAATACTGTTTATCTCAAGAAAATTTTGAAGAAATAGAAGTAAATTGTAAAACCTTGAACTAAACCAAAAGTATTTGACAAGACTACCAGTTTCACATAAAAAGAAAAAATATTTGTAATATCTTTTAAATTCTAAAGTTATTCCCGATGAATACTCCCAGTTTATAAAAGACATTCCAGTGTCAACCAACAATATTCCAAGTCGAAATGAAGAGTCTATTTCAGATTAGACAATTCTCTATAAATATCCGATAAAAATATTAGTATAGGATTTTTTACTTTGCCTTTGATAGAGTATTATTTTTTGTATTTGTGTCAATAAAAATAATTATTTTTTTCAATGTGGTATTAACTTCCTTAAAAAAATGTTTTGGTACTACAAAGGTGTTAAGTAACAGCCACAATTATTATTATTATTATTATTATTTCGGGACCCGCTAACATTTTAAGGCTCTTTAGAACTTACAAAAGGTCTTCAGATGTCACAAAATATGTGAGCAATTATTAATAGGTACGTGATAAAAACTATAATTTTAATAAGATTTAAAAGCTTAATTTTCAATTATTGGAAAACCAACAAATTAGCACTTAGCACATTTGCACGCTAGGCCATCGATATATCATTTATATTTTAAAATAAAATACGTACACTAGTCCTGTCGCCAGGGGGGGTACAACGGCCTCCTTAATTCAGATGGACTTACCCAAGTTTTTTTTATATATTTTGACCCGTAGAATACGAATTTTTTGGGTAACAGTTGATCCGGATGTCGATAAGATTGCTATAGACAAAGAACTTGAGGAATTACATAACAGCGATTTCTCGCAAAACAAAACATCTTTTTGTATTTTTTGGGTCATTTTAAGCAAAAAATATTCCTACAAGTTTTTTCGTAGAATGCATACTTTTCGAGATAACCGCGGCTGAACTTTAAAAAAATCGAAAAATTGCAATTTTTGAACCCGAATAACTTTTGATTAAAAAATAAAGTAGCAATTCTGCTTACCGCATTTAAAAGTTTAAGTCAAATTATATCGGTTTTGATTATTTGCATTGCTATAAATTTATTTTTTTATTGTTAAACTAATCTATAAACACATAGTGTTTCCCGTGCCTAATACATGCGTTTTAACGCATGCTACGTAGAAATTGCCTCGCTTGCACTCGTAGCTACTCTACCTACTCGTTCGATTTTAAATGAGAAATCATTGAAAACATCACTCACATACTAGGTGTTTATAGCTTTGTTTAACAATAAAATAATAAATTTCTAGCAATGCAAATAATCAAAACCGATATAATTTGATTTAAACTTTCAAATGCGGTAAGCAGAATTGCTACTTTATTTTTTAATCAAAAGTTATTCGGGTTCAAAAATTACAATTTTTCGATTTTTTGAAAGTTCAACCGCGGTTATCTCGAAAACTATGCATTCTACGAAAAAACTTGTAGGAATATTTTTTGCTTAAAATGACCCAAAAAATACAAAAAGATGTTTTGTTTTGCGAGAAATCGCTGTTATGTAATTCCTCAAGTTCTTTGTCTATAACAATCTTATCGACATCCGGATCAACTGTTACCCAAAAAATTCGTATTCTGCGGGTCAAAATATATAAAAAAAACTTGGGTAAGTCCATCTGAATTAAGGAGGCCGTTGTACCCCCCCTGGCGACAGGACTACACATAAAATCAGAGTTTGGTGTTTATTTTGATAGTAAACTGAATGTAAAACCAAATACTTATCATATCGGGTTAGTATCATGGGGTTTTCCCTGGCGTTTGCCTCGTGATTTACTATGGAATCACTAACACAAGGATTTTAATATCAGCATTGCATGTTTTTTTAAGAAATCACATGCTATGATCTCTGACACATATTCTTCAGTTAAAGTTGATTGCACGTAATCGAATGACCTATCTTCCATTAAAGTCGTCCCAGAAATGCAACTCATAAATTTGGCAAATTCATTGTAATGTCTTCTTCTTTAAAATGTATAATAATATGTCTGACTTGTCAGTATGAATGAGTCAGATAAAATATAAATTATTACAAGAACTTTTTTCACCAAGCAAGAAAAACCATGTTTAATTTATTGATGCTTGGGGTACAGATAGGACCATAATTTAAAAATATTTTCAAATATACGTATTGACAGGGTGACACAAACTTATGTTTTTTTTAATGGAACACCTTGTGTATTTTTACACTTTTGGATTTTCCTCGATGCCTTCTTTCATAAAATATAGGGTTTTGTAATATTATACGAGGTAGTTTAAAAGATAATTTCGGTTTTTTTTTGTTTCCTGTTTTTTTTTTACTGTTTCCTGACGTTCCTAGACCTGATTTTTTAATTTCGTGACAATATTCACACCCTGTAGAATTGTAGCGATTTGACATCAAAATTTCGATTTATGTTCAAACGATTTTTAATATAGTCTATTAGTGTCAAACAATATTAATATAGCGAAATGTATAATAATTTTAATATACAGGGTTGATCGAAACTCGGAATGAGTATTTTCGGAGTTTTCTTAAATGGAACACCCTGTATTTTATTTAGTATTGTAATGTGATGATATTTTATGGTACTTTTTTATTACTTAAGCATTACCTATACCAAAATGCTTTAATTTGTGAGTTATTGGTGATTCTTTAAGCCAAACATTAATTGCAACAAAAATTACGTGAAATTTTATTAGGTGGCCGTGAAAATATTTATTCACAAATAATTTTTCGAAAAAAAAATACAGACTAATCTAGACTGATCCTTAATTTATTAATATTAAAGGAAATATTAAAATACCCACGTAGTTAAGCTTGCTGGTGCGTAAAATATTAATAAAAACATACAATATTCTACCTAGTTGGCTATGACACAACATTTGCTTAAACATTTGACATTATACTATTGTTATATTTTGAGTAGCTTCGTTACCATTACTAATACGAATATTTTCAATGAGGAACTGATTAATATGGATTTGTACTCGGAGAATATAAAAAAATTTGCTAGTAGTAATAAGAATTTATCATCAGCAATTCCCTGATAGACGACAACCAAGAAGAGAAACTTTTGAAAGTATACTAAAACGGTTTCAACAGACTCGGCACTTAGATTATAAGAACAGTAGTACTAACATGTAGATCCTTAGTAACACTAAGGATTATATTATTTAATTAATTTTATTAATTTACAATACTTTTTGTTCGATCAGTTTTTTCTTGTAATCTAAGTGACCAGTCCTTGAAACTGTTCTAGTAAACTGTCAAAAGTTTCTCTTCTTGGTTGTCGTCAATCAGGGAATTGCTGAAGATAAATTCTTATTGCTAGTAGCACATTTTTGTTATACAGTTCTAGCACAAAAACGATATTAATGAGTTCCTCATTAGAAAAAATTCATATTAGATATGGTAAAAAAAAACAGCTGGAACTATAAAAATAGTATAATAACAAATGTTTAAGCAAATTTAGCGTCATAGCCAACTAGGTAGAATATTTTATGTTTTTATTAATATTTTACGCACCAACAAGCTTAACTAGGTACGTAGGTGTTTGATATGTCATCCAATATTAATAAATTAAGGATCAGTCTAGATTAAACTGTGTTTTTATCGAAAAATTATTTTTGTTGCAATTAATGTTTGGCTTAAAGAATCACGAATAACTCAGAAATTAAAGTACTTTGGTATAGGGATTACTTAAGAAATAAAAAGTACCATTATATATTATCCCATTACAATACTAAAATATAGGGTGTTCCTTTTAACAAAACTCCGAAAATACTAATTCCGAGTGTCGAACAACCCTGTATACTAAAATTAAACATTTCGCTATATTAATAATTTTTAACAATAGTAGACTATATTAAAAATCGTTTGAACATAAATAGAAATTTTGATGTCAAATCGCTACAATTCTACAGGATGTTAATTTGTCGATGTTAACGAAGTTATCCAAAAAACGTAATTATCTTTTAAACTACTTCGTATAAAGTTACAAAACCCTATATTTTATGAAATAAGACATCGAGAAAAATCCAAAAATTTAAAAATATACAGGGTGTTCCATTAAAAAAATACATAAGTTTGTGTCACCCTGCCAATACGAAATACGGGTGGCCCTGTATATTTAAAAATATTTTCAAATTATGGTCCTATCTGTACTTCAACTTTTACCTCAACAACTTTTTTTTGTATCCCTTACGACAAAGCAGTAATTGGAATTTGTCACACTAATGTCCAACCCTGTATGTTTGATTCCGCTTACATGAATAATTTTGTTAAATATACATATGATTATTTTTTGTAAGGAAACTACAATCTTCTACAAAAAAAAACTTTATTGATACAATATTCGTTTTAAATTTATCACATAGGTACTACTGTAATAGAGTATTATTCATAATATCAAAAAATAGGAATAAATACTCTAATTGCAAAACATTTTACAATATACAATAACTATACAATTTTACAATATACAATAAAGATAGATAAAATATACAATTTTAAGCTTCCACATGTAAAATTAGGTATTTTAATTATACGTTAGCGGCCACCGCCACCTCCACCGCCACAGCCGCCGCCGCCACCGCCACCACCACTGCCACCGCCGCCACCGCCACCACAGCCTCCGCCACCGCCACCCCCAGGAATGGGCGCAGGTGCCGCGGATATAGTTTGAATTATCAAAAGGACGACGCAGAGGAATACCTAGAACAAAAGTAAATGTTTAACTCCCACTTTATGGAGTAACTTCACAACCTATATTGTATTATTTTATATAGGCCTGGATCCCGCGTACCAAAATAAAGTTGATGATTAATAACAAGCTGAAAATTTGTTAATAGCTTAACGGTGTCTAGTCGGACAAACTTTAATGTACGGGAACACTGGAACAGGGGACATTTTTATTAAGGAACAGGTTACATGTTTGCCCGACTAATATGTTGGGCATATTAATAAGTCCGACACGTAGAACATGTCAAATGACAGTAATTATTAGGGAGCGGATTTTATGCTAAATGCATATTGCATGCATATTTCGCATATTTGAGAACTTTACTAAATTTTGCATATTTTTAAAGAAACATGCATATTTTGTGCATATTTAAAAACATTTAAGTCCAAAAAAAATTTAAAATTTTTAATTCGACACAAAATATTTCCCCGCACAGGCTGTCGTATCTATTAATTCGAGAACTACCTGAAGAGAGACGGTTCATTCACTGCCTTTTCATTTTTTCTTAGAAAATACCCGATCTTTACACAAAGTACTTATAGTGCTCATAGTACGTCGTTATTGTAGGATGTTAAAATAATGAAGGATGGTTTACCGAGAAATCCGAATTTTATTTACTTTTATTATATTTAGTACAATTTGTATCACAATTTAGTAGGTACCTAGAATTCTGGTGATTCTTTTAAATCCCCTATTGTTAAGAGAATTTACACTTTTAACCATAGTTTTACGATTTTCTAAAGGAAATTGAAATATTCATGCTTTAGATCAGATCCCGTCTTTAAACGGCTTTAAAACTTTGGAGGACATATGCGAAATTTTTAATGGAAATTTTGAAATTGATTTTGGTGCAGAATTTTCGGCTTTAACAAGTTATTTTAAATACGCCCCAATTACTTCTGTTGATGTTGAAAGGAGTTTCTCAAGTTATAAAAATATTATATCTAATCAAAGAAAATGTTTCCTCGAAAAAAATTTGGAAAAACACTTTGTAGTGAATTATAATCGAAGATATATATAGGGATATTGTTGTTTTATTTTAAATAGGTAACTATTGGTATCAGTTTTTGTAAAAAATGTGAATAAATTGCATATATAAAAAATAATAATTTTATTTGAAAGATAATAAATAAGATTGCCCCCCCCCCCCCGCCCCCTACAAAAGAAGAGAATAGAACAGAAATTTGTGGTTTCTCGAAATGCGCATGTTTTGAATTTTCGTGCATATCTTGCGCATATTTCGTAATTTTTTACTGCATATATATGCGCATATTTCATCAAAATTGATCGCATATAAATCCGCTCCCTAGTAATTATATTGGTGGTAAATAGCAGACTGATTTTCGCATCGAAAATAGATGGAGATGGACATACTATATCAATGAATTTTCAGAGAGGATAGAACACAACAGATGGAAGTAGAAGTAGAAGACGGTGCGATTTCACAAATAAGAGAATATTAAAATGGTATTATAAAAACAGCAAAAATGGCAAAGCAGTGTTCCAGACCAAATCCCAGTAAGACAACTAAAATTCCTAAATGATAAAACCTTAGTAGACATGTATACCACAACATACAAAACAAGACATATTTGTACCAAAAGAATAATTGTTACTATTCACTTTTTGCGCTGTCCCTAAAATACAGACGCTAAAGACTGTAGTGAATACAGAACAATAATATCATTTATAATAAATAATGTTCGTAAATTACTTTTGAAAACAATACATACATAAATAAAACACTAAAAGCAGGAATATGTGACAGTCGGTTTGGGTTCAGAAAGAAAAATGAAAAGATATGAACAGTTAGTTAGTCCAAATTCTAAAGACAAAATCATACAAAAAGGGATTTAAGAAAAATAAAATTTTACTGCCACAGATCGCAGTTCAAAAATTGAAATCGGGAGGGGAGTTAGGCAGGGATATATTCAATGTGAATCCATATAAGTAAATATATCCAATATAGTGACTCCATTTTTAAAGAAACATGTGAAGATGAAGAAATCCCGAAAAAACTGTTTTGTCACTAAAAATGGCACAATTTTATGGACAAATTTTACAAAGAGTCAGAAAATAACAATAACAATTAAAATAAACGATTACAATTTAAAGTATTCATAAAGACCTTAGATTACAACTGAGAGTAAGAGCTTACGTATTTTTGATACTACAATATGGACTTAAATGCTGAACACTATATACATATGCAGCAAAAACACATAAATAAGCTATAGTCATTTGAACTGTGGTGTTACAGAAGGATGCTTATAATAGCATGAACACCGAAGAAATCCTAGAAAAGTATTGCGAGTAAAGAATACGAAATAATAGATACAAAAGGAAATGGGAAAATTGCCATATCTTGGAAACCTAATGAGGGCACACTCATATGAAATGCTGAAATTGATGCTTCAGGGAAAGATAAGAGGAGGAAGGAGTATGGGAAGAAGGAAAATGCCATGGTTGAAAAATTTAACGGACTGGTTAAATGCAGGTCAATAGAACTCTTTAGAGCAGCGGTAGATGTAGTAAAGATAGTGGTTATCATATCCAACCTCCGATTGGGAGATATCACTTAAAGAAGGATACTAAAAGGATAAAGTTAATAAAATGAGATGACGAAGCATCGAACAAATATTAGTATTTTTATGTTTATCAAAAATATCACTGCTCATTTTTAAAAGATCTTCACAATAAACAAATTATGGACACTAACACGATTTTTGTAATATTCATTGAATAATAATTTAGCGATAAACTTGAAAATAAGGAATATCCGGTAAATAGGCAAATTTTTATTTTTTTGTTATATACCTTCGGGAGATGCTGTACCAATACAAAGTGTTGAATAATAAAATATCTGAAAACCTTTATTTCAGAAAATACCGATCAAACAAAAGAAATAAAGGCCAGGATAGCAACAGTAAGAAATGCGTTTGAAAATGTTTATACAGATCTTGCATTAGACCTGAGAGTAAACACTTTGATATATTACGTATTTTCGACACTACAATATGGACTTGAAAGCTGGACACTAAGAGGATCAAGCAAGATCACATAAATAAGCTGCATTCATTTGAATCGTGGTGTTACAGAAGGATGCTTAGAATGGGATGGACACAGAAGAAAACGAAGACGGAAGTATTGAGAGAAATAATAAACACAATAATAATAACAAACGTACACATAACGAGGGGAGAGCGATATGAAATGCTAAAATTGATAATACAGAGAAAATTAAGACCAGGAAGGAGTATGAAAAGGAAGGCTGCCATAGTTAAAAAATTTAAAGGACTGGTTTAAAGGCAGTTCAATAGAACTCTTCACAGCAGTGATAGATAAAGTGAAGATATCTCCTAACATCCGATTGGGAGATGGCATTTAAAGAACAAGACTAAATTGATAAATTTAATAAAAAAAGGATATAGCTTTTAATAAATGTTATTATTTTTATGTTAATCGAAAATTAAACGATCAAACTCACCACAATTGCAGACACAACCCTCATCTTGAAATAGACTTCAAAATAAACAAAATGTATACACTGATGAGGCAAATAGACAAATTATTCTTTTTATATACTATTAATATTATCTACATGAGATTTTTATGACGAATAATATGTTGACATCTTTTTAGTAAAGCCGGGATTTTACGCCCCGGAATGATGAAATGATGATTTTTTTTTGTGTTGTAGATATATTTTTCGTATTTAGACTGATATGATTGTTTTACATATTTTATTTGGGAAAGAACCCACAGATTAAGTTTAAAATATTTTTAGTTTGACCTTTCGACTTCCTCTTCGAAAAACGTTATCAAAAACAAAACGTTATTCAAATTTAAAAATGATCTAACGTACTATCAAATAAAATTAATGACACCTCATTACATAGGCTATTGATTATATTCAAAATAAGATAGCTAAAAGGAACTACAACGTTAACGGGGTTTTATTATTTTGTATGGTCAATGGACATCTTTATATGAAAAAACCGCGGAGTGCTACCATTTAAAGGGGTGCGTTTTTGAGAAATGGGTGAATTAGTCCCTGGGCACAGGTTACATTAGGGTGAGTTCTATGCACTTTTGGTACAAATATATCTACATAAAAATTATTCCTGGTTAAATTTCCTATCTAAATATCACTTTTTAAAGTCAATGATACTTTTTTTTACAAAAATATATTCAAAATAAAAAGCACAAAGAAACCCAAAAGAGAGAAATTTTATTTTTTGTCCCATAACTTTTGTCTACGAGGATATAGGTATAGACATTGCTTTACAGAAAAAAAAACCTACATATTTTTTCTTTAAAATATTGTTTAGTAGAGGTAATTAGAATTTACAGTTTTCGAAATATGATTTTTCAAATTTCTCCACTCACAGCAATTTTGGGCAATTTTCCTGGTTATTTCGCAAATATTGTTCTGTAACTTTTTTATACGTAACTTTAGGTAAATGCAGTGGTACATGTAATAGGAATATATATCAATTACCTTTAAAATGGTCTACTGTATAACGTTGTACGACTTTTTTTAAGAGATTATGGTTTTTCAAGGTTTTATACTTTTAACGACTTTATAATAGGTATAACATAAAAATAAAATAATATTATTATATAACATATAATATAATATTATATTATATATACTATATAACTAATATATACCTTAATATATACTAATACGTAATATAAAAAAATATTATTTTTTACATTTTTAACGATTATTTTTTAAATTTCTCATTATAACTTTTTTCTTGTACATGAATATACTATATATTGCTCAATAAAGAGGGCTTACTTTCTGTTCTTTAAAATGGTGTATCATCTGTATTTAAATACTGGAAACCGAGTGATTCTTTGATATTTTTTTACCCGTATTATTTAAAATTATTTCTTTTACAAAAATTACATAAACATTAGTCTTAGAAAACATCACTTTAGTTAAAATTATTTAAACGTTGACATTTACAAAATTTTCAAAATCAAAGTCCATCTCTTCGTTAGAATTAGCTTCAATATCTTCCTCTGACACCTCAGTTATCTTAAAGTTCCCACAATTAGTACCCATGCACATGCACCCTTTGCAGAATATTGAACAACTAATTCCTATCTTCCTACAACCGCAGTTTCTTGTTCATCCTTTGGTACATTTACATGCTATTTTTTCAAACAAAACTTTTGGTGCAGGAACTTTCACAGTAAATATTGGAATTAATCCATATTTTGAAGTTTGCCCGGCCGAGTTAAGTGGATCCAAAGTATTACCTATAAAAAATAAGATTCAATCATAACACACAATCACATAAAAAAGTTATAATGAGAAATTTAAAAAATAATCCTAAAATCAAAAATCGTTGCAAGTACTTATTACATTTTGAAAAAGCATATATCTTATTCAAAAATAATCCTAGAATTTTTTATAATACACCATTTTAAAGTAAACAGAATAAGCTTCATTTTTTATTATATAATATATACCTAAATGTAGAAAAAAAGTTATAATGGGAAATTTAAACAATAATCGTAAAAAATATAAAAACTCATTAAAAGTATAAAATCTTGAAAAAGATAACCTGTTTAAAAGAAGTCGTACAACATTATACAGTAAAACATTTTAAAGGTAATTGATTTCTATTCCTTTTACATTTACCATTGCATATGCCTAAAGTTACGTAGAAAAAAGTTACAGAACAATATTTGCGAAATAACAAGGAAAATTACCCAAAATTGCTGTGAGTGGCGAACTTTGAAAAATCATATTTCGAAAACTATAAATCGTAATGACATCTGCCAAACATCATTTTAAAGAAAAAATAGGTAAGTTTTTTTTATTTAAAGCAATGTCTATACCTATATCCCCGTGGACAAAAGTTATAGGACAAAAAACAAAATTTCTCTTGTGTTTTTTGTGCTTTTTCTTTTGAATATATTTTTGTAAAACAAAGTATCTTTGACTTTAAAAAGTTACCATTACATAGGAAATTTAACCAGGAACAATTTTTATATAGACGTGTTTGTACCAAAAGAGCATAGAACCCTAATGTAACTTGTGCCCAGAGACTAATTCACCCATTTCTCAAAAACGCACCCCCTTAAATGGTAGCACTCCACGGTTTTTTCATATATAGAGATTCATTGACCATATGAAATAATAAAACCGCGTTTACGTTGTAGTTCCTTTCTATAGTACATAATCAATAGCCTATACAGTAAGACACCACATTTTTATGGAGTACCGAAAATTCATAAAGCGAATATTCCACTTAGACCCATTTGTAGTACCATTAATTCTCCTTGTAGTGAACTTTCAAAATTTTTATTAAACATTATAAAACCATTTGCAAATAATAATGACACATTTATAAAAAATACACAACATATTTTAAACAAATTATCAAATATTGAATTTAATCCAAATAATGTTTTAGTAAGTTTTGACATAAACAGTTTATTTACAAATTAGTCCTGTCGCCAGGGGGGGTACAACGGCCTCGTTAATTCAGATGGACTTACTCAAGTTTTTTTTATGTATTTTGACCCGTAGAACACGAATTTTTTGGGTAACAGTTGATCCGGATGTCGATAAGATTGTTATAGACCAAGAACTTGAGGAATCAAATAACAGCGATTTTTGGCAAAACAAAACAATATTTTGTATTTTTTGGGCCATTTTAAGTAAAAAATATTTCTACAAGTTTTTTCGTAGGATGCACAGTTTTCGAGATAAACGCGGTTGAACTTTAAAAAAATCGAAAAATTGCAATTTTTGAACCCGAATAACTTTTGATTAAAAAATAAAATAGCAAGTCTGCTTACCGCATTTGAAAGTTTAAGTCAAATTATATCGGTTTTGATTATTTGCATTGGTAAAAATTTATTTTTTTATTGTTTAACAAAGCTATAAACACGTACGGTTTCCCGTGCTTTTACATGCGTTTTAACGCATGTAACGTAGAAATAGTCTTGATTGCACTAGTACCTATTCTACCTATTCGTTCGATTTTAAATGAGAAATCATAGAAACATCACTCACGCACTAGTTGTTTGTAGCTTTGTTTAACAATAACACAATAAATTTTTAGCAATGCAAATAATCAAAACCGACATAATATGACTTGAACTTTCAAAGGCGCTAAGCAGAATTGCTATTTTATTTTTTAATCAAAAGTTATTCGGGTTTAAAAATTGCAGTTTTTCGATTTTTTGAAAGTTCAACCGCGTTTATCTCGAAAACTGTGCATCCTACTAAAAAACTTGTAGAAATATTTTTTGCTTAAAATGACCCAAAAAATACAAAATATTGTTTTGTTTTGCCAAAAATCGCTGTTATTTGATTCCTCAAGTTCTTGGTCTATAACAATCTTATCGACATCCGGATCAACTGTTACCCAAAAAATTCGTGTTCTACGGGTCAAAATACATAAAAAAAACTTGGTTAAGTCCATCTGAATTAACGAGGCCGTTGTACCCCCCCTGGCGACAGGACTAAATGTGCCATTAGATAAAACTTTAAACATAATCAAAACGAAATTAGAGAATGATAATACGTTGACAACTAGGACAAGACTAAATGTATCAGCTATAATGGAGTTATTGACATTATTTACTAATAATACCTATTTTCAACTAAATAATGAATTCTATAAACAAAATTTTGGTCTAGCAATGGGCTGTTCTTTATCTCCATTATTGGATAATATATTTATGGAGGATTTCGAAACTAATATCATTTCTAAACAAAATTTAAAACCCACAGTATGTTGGAGATATGTAGATGATGTGTTTTCAATATGGCGTCATAGATAAGAATTGTTGGATACATTCCTAAATATTATAAACGATCAAGAAGAGACAATAAAATTTACAATGGAAAAGGAATGTAATAACACTCTACCTTTCCTCGATGTTTTAGTCTCAAAGAACGATACTGGATATGAGACTCAAGTGTATAGGAAACCAACACACACTAACAGATATCTCAATTACAAATCAAATCACAACATCAACGTTAAAAAGGGAATCATTATAGAGCCAAAATTACTTGTTCTAACGAAAATTCATTTTTAGAAGGAAAACATTTGTTAACATCTGTTTTATTAAAAAATTATTATCCTTTATCGTTTATAAAAAAGGAATTGTCAAGATTCGATCGAATGGAACAGAACAACTTAGAACGGGATCCTATAACATCCACAAGAAATAATACGAGGAAAATATCAATACCATATATAAAAGGACTTTCCGAGAAACTTAAAAAAATAGGAAATAAATTCAACTTTTCAACAACATTCAAAACAACAAACACATTGAGATCTATTCTATCTAAAACTAAACCTAACAATGAACAAGAAAGAAGAAAGAATTGTATTTATAAAAAACCTTGTGAATGCGAACAATTTTATTTAGGTGAAACATCAAGACCATTAGACGTTAGAATAAGTGAATATCAGTCTTATATTAAATATAGAGAATTTGATAGATCTCAAATATGTCAACACGCATGGGATAATGAACATAGAGTTCAGTGGAGAGATTCAAGTATAGTCCTGAAAGAAACAGATAGTAAAAAGAGAAAAATCAAAGAAGCGGCTCTAATTATGCTAAATGAAAACAATTGTGTCGCAAATTCCTCGGTAGAATGCAGTAGGATGTGGTTACCCATACTAAAAGAGGAAGTCAATAGAAAGAAAATACCACTATTAGTAAGTCATTAACATATCGAGTTAGTACATATTTTATATTTTAGTTTTATTTACATAATATCTATGTATTATTAATATTATTTATAATTTAAAATAGCATACATACATTAAAGTCAGAATTTGGTATTAGTTTTGAGAGTAAACTAAATGTAAGTCCAAATACTTACGATGTCGGGATAGTATCACGAGGGTTTTTTCCTGGTTTTCCCTCGTGATTTACTATGGAATCTCTAGCGCCAGAATTTTACTGCCATCGTTGCATTTGTTGTCTTTTTAAAGACAGATCACATGCTATGATTTTTTGTGGCGGATATTCTTGAGTTGGGGTTGATTTCATGTAATCGAATAAACTATCTTTTTGTAAAGTCGTCCCAGGAACGCAACTCATCAATATTGGCAATATCATATTAAAGTCTTCTACTTTAAAATGTATAATACATGCATGAATTGCCGATATAAAAGAGTCAGATTAAATAAATTATTAGAAGAATCTTTTTCTAAGCAATAACATTTTTGTTTATTTAGTATTATTTTGTATTTTCACAGCGACACCCGACTTGAGCGTCGAAACGTTAATAAATTCATTTTTTTGGTAAAATTGTGGCTTATTTCCCATTTAAAATAGTTCATTACAAAAACAAAACAAAAAAACAAATTTTGTTTTTTTTTTGCTTGGTGAAAAAAATTATTCTAATAATTTAAATATTTTTTTCTGACTCATTCATATTGAAAACTGAGACATATATTATACATTTCGAATACCATATCGAGGATACATCATTAATAAATATAGTGTTAATTATGAGAGTAAACTGAATGTAAGACCACATACTTACCATGTCGGGATAGTGTCATGAGGTCTTTTTTCTGTTTTTTTTTCCTCGTGATTTACTATGGAATCACTAACACGAGAATTTTATTGTCATTATTTCATGTCGTTTTAAAGACAAGTCACAGGCTATGATATTTCTGAATTATTCTTCAGATAAAATATTTTATGTAATCGAATGAATTATCTCCCAATAAGTTGTCCCAGGAACGCAACTCATAAATATTGGCAATATCATTTTAGTCGTCTACTTTAAAATGTATATGTGTGAATTGTCAATATGAATAGGTCAGATAATAGTTATTAAAGTACCAACGGTATGATCAGGATAATAACGCTTGAGGTCAATGGTGTATATACCGAGGGCCTTTGGCCCGAGGGATATACGTTGACCGAAAGCGTTATCATCTATAATACTGATGTAGCATGTTTTAAATAGAGTAGTTGAAATTTATGTAAGAATGAGCAAAATCGGTTAGATGGGCGAATGGACTCCAAGGTCCGCAGTCATACAAACCCAAGGAAAAAAAACGTATACTAACTTCATTATCTCCAGAGCTGTCAAACATTCATATGAGTATTGTTAGACTGGGTACTGTCGATAAGTCAAAAAATAGGTCAATTAAGATTACGGTTGAAAATGAAGATATTGCGAGAAAAATATAAATAAACTCTAATAAACTTAAAGAAAATAAAAATTACAAAATATAGGGATTTAGTGCAAGCCTTAATGCGGTATTTTGTATGATGTCCAATTGCTTTAATAAACTATCTTTAGCTGAACTGTAGACTATTGATCCTTAATCCAGCTTTCTACAAATCTGTGTTTTATATATATTTAGTAATTGTGTGGTATCAGCTCCCCAATTATGATTGGCTAATACTTTGAGAATGTTCATATTTTGCATGCAAGATTTTTTAATTTTTTTAATGTGGGTTTTCCAAGTGAGTTTTGTATCTAATATCATTCTAAAAAATCGATGTTCTTCTACATACTGCAAAGTTTGATTATATAGTGTTAATTTTGGCCAGCTTTTTTGTTTGTTTCTTGAAAAACATATTGCTTTTGTTTTGTTTGTAGAAAAACGAAGACCTGTTCTCTCTGACCACTTTTCTAAAGATTTGATGGACTCTTGCAGAATAGTTGCAGCTATCTGGCTATTTGTATTGCTTACATGAAGAACAAGATCATCTGCATATAAACCAATTTGGACAGGAGCATTAACGTTATCAACAACTTCATTCATTGCAATCAAGGAAAGTGTTACACTTAAGTGTTGATCATTGGGGAGTTCCGTTATCTTGGGTATACGAACTTGAAAAATTATTATTAAGTTTAACTCTAAAATTTCTATCATAAACAAAATTTTTATCTGATGCGTAGTTTTTTATTAATATAGGCCAGTGATCGCTACCATAAGTACGATGTAGTACTTCCCAGTGTAAATTTGGAGCTAGCGAGCTTTCGCACATAGAGAAATCGATAGCGGAATGCTTACCAGTAATTGAGTTAAATCGAGTTTTTTCCCCTCAGTTAAGCAAGACAAAGTCGGTTAAGCTTAAAAATCTTTCTATAGTATCACCTCTTTTATCTGTAGATAGACATCCCCATGTTGTACTATGTACATTAAAGTCTCCTACTATTATTCTAGGTTTTGGAATTTGTTCAGTTAACATTTCGAGTTGTTTGGCAGTGATTTGGGTATCTGATGGAATATATACATTGCATACAGAATATTGTGTTGAAGATTTTATTTTAACTGCTACAACCTCTAATTCTGATTGTATAGGGATTTCCTCTGATTCCAAATGTGAATTAACATAAATGGATACGCCGCCACTAGCTTTACCAGCGTTTGTTCTAATTTTATGGTAGGCCTCATATTGTTTTAATAAGTATTTTTTATTTGTTGTGAAATGTGTCTCTTGTAAGAACACAACTTTTGGATGTGATTCTGTAATTAAAAGCTGTAGCATTTCGATATGTGGGAATACGGATTGAATGTTCCACTGGATAATAACCATTTTGTTAACTTTTTTTTATTTATCGTTGGAAGGAGTATTTTCCTGTGATGCATCAGTATCTTCAGAGGTGTCATCCTGAATACTAAAATCTTGGTTTATTTTACTAAGTAGTTTTTTCTTGATTCTTGTAATTCTAGATTTAATTGCTCTTTCGTTCAACATGGGATATATTTCAGTTAGCATATGTCCCAACCCGTTTATATCCTGTGTGTATTCTAGGGCCAGTTCTACTGGGGTGGAAGAACCGTGAACGTCTTCTAGGAATGCTAGTAATTGGGTGTAATTTAGTACATATGGTGGTGATGCATCATGGATAAATTGTTTGACTCGTTGTAATAATGACTTAATATTAGTAGTTTCTGAAGTGGATTTGTCTAATTTGATAATTTTTTTCTTCTTTTTAATTGGCACTGGTTTTGGTTTCGTGAAATCCGTTGGGATAGAGTCTGTAGGAGTGGAGCAAGTTGGGGATGACACTTCCGAGTGAGAATTGTCATTTACATGTGTAATTTGATTTTGTTCGGGGCTAGTAGGTGGTATTTGTGGAAGAAAATTTTCCTCCGTTTGGGGCTTTTGAGTATTTTGTGGATAAGAGGGATTTGAGGTACAGTCCGAGGAAACGTGACCAGTTTGGTAGCATTTGTAACAAGTTAGTTTATGGGAAAGAAAAATTCGGTACGAAATATTTTCAAAATCGATTAGGACGGAGTCGGGTACAGTAAAATTGTCTGTAGGTGCAAAATAAACTTGTCTTAGAAAACTAAGTACATGGCTGTATTGCGAGTCTTGTATTCCAGCTCTAAGGAATGAAATCGGAGACATTAATTTAAAACCAAGATTGATTGAAGACTGTTCGGTTATGTTATGGGGTATAGATGGACATAGTTGGGATAGAACTAATCTGTTAGCGGGTGTAATTAGTTTACGTGCTTTGATTGTATGTTCTCCAATTTTAATTTCGCTATGTTGACTTTGAAAATCATCTACGACTTGTATGCTTGAAAGATAGCATATTCTTCCGTTTGACATTTTGGATGAGTACAAATTTTTTAGTTAACAGTACATTTTTTGGATGGACTATAGTTCCTACTGCAAAGGTGTACTCTTCTGTTCTTATTCCGTCTACTGCCGGTAAAGTTATGGCCTGGTTTTTGTTAGAAATTTTATTAATGGTTGTTGCTTAGTGATGGTAGAATAAGTAATGTTTTGCTGATCGGGATTAATTGATGGACCCCTGTAGTCAGAAGTACCACCTGCCATTTTGTCAAATTTAATCTTCTATCTTTTTTTAAATCTAAATTGAACTTTCATTTCAATAATGTTAATTTGGGTAGGTCCGACTCTGTTTATTTAAAAGTAAATAGTCAGTCTAGCAATTAGCAAGATAATGCCAATAGTTGAAACTAGTTTTTAAATAATTAATAAATACGAAATATAAATAATGTTCTTCGTATGTACATAAAAACAATGCTTGTAATTAAACTACTGCAAATTTTGAAACTGTATTTACAGCTATTAACAGATCACTGTACACTGCTTCTATATATTTCGGTTTATTATTTAAATTTACAATGTTTCTTCTCAAAACTATAAAAGTTGTGGAGCTCAAAGTATTTCGAATTTTATACCTGAAATTTCAGGACTGGATGATTTAGGAATTTATTTTGATTCCCAGCTTACTTTTAACGAACACATCGATGTAATTGTCAATGCTGCATATCGTAAGTATGGATTTGTTATTCGTAATTGCAAAAATTTTCATAACCCATTTGTATTAACTTCATTGTATTTATTATAGTTCGATAAGACCGAAATTAGAATATGGATCAATTATTTAGATCCCAATATAAATTCAATATGCATCCACTATTGAGAAAGTCCAAAAGAAATTTTTAAAACTTTTAAGCTTTAAACTGGCAGGAGTTTATCCTGCTAGAGATTGTAATTACTTGAACTTGCTCAATCAGTTTGACTTTGTCATAAATTGTTAAACAATAAGGTAGATTGTGCTAAGTTACTTTCACAAATTAATATATGGGTTCCTAGATTAGCATTCAGACAACTAAATGATATCTTTTTATGTAAAAGAGCGCAAACTAATATTTTGTATAAATCACCAATAAATCTAATGTCCCGTAATGCTAATAAATTAGTAGGTGTTTGGTGTTTGTAATATATTCACGTGCAGCGAATGTGAAAAAATAAATCACGAGCACATATCGTCGGCCTCATATGAAAAGTGCCTAAGTCCAAATTAACAAATTTTACATGAGACGAAAAAAACTGATTTAAAGAATGATTTTGACTTAAAACTTTTTCTTATTTGACACAGTTACTTAGAATAGTGTCGGTCAGCCTTCTCATAAAGATATATCTATTTTTAAAATATTACTTTAAAAATGGAGTTAGGCAACTTTCATTTTTGAAATAAGGAAACATTTTGGAGTGAGGCACATTTAATAACAAAAATCATGAATAAATATGCGTAGCTCCATAAAACGTCGCCAAAAATAAACTGTGAAAAATGCTTAAGTCCCACAAGAAAAACAAATGCGGGGTTTTAAGGATGATAATGCTTATGAAATGTAGTTAACACAAAAACTATAATAATATGATCAAATTGAACTTACCTTCAATAAGTTTATACTATTTCCATGAAGATATGTTAGCTTATAATACTTTTCTTGAAGATATAATACAGCAGCGCAGCAAAAGTACATCTAACCTCAATGAAAATGATGGACTTTGGCAAGTTTCATGTGATTCACCCAACGCCGTGGAGTTGGGTAGAATTCTTCTTTGTGGTTATAGCGACATCTATTGACTTTTTGATCTTTTTTGTCTTGCTATGTATGCGTACCATAAATATTAATCAGATGGCGCAAAAATCTCATTTTTGCTTATTTTTGGACTTAGGCACTATATGAGGCCGACCATATTTTAAATATGTGAAAGTCAGTTATGAACCTATGTATTTCATTTTTTCTGTTTCTTTATTTTAGTATTTTTTATTTTTCTTTACATCAGTATTTTTATTCGTATGTGCTGTTACAAAAATCATTCTAAAATTTGCTCTACAAATGGATAACTGTTGGGCAATAAACGCCATTATTATTATTATTATGTGACCTGCCCAGTTATATTTCAGTGTTGCTATTCTCTCTACTGCATCAGCCTCTCCTTCAAGATATAGTAGCTGGCGGTTTGTGATCTTGTCTCGTAGTGAAACGCCCAACATAGCACGCTGCATCGCCCTTTGAGACAAACTGATCTTTTGTACCATTTTTCTTATTATGGTCAACGTTTCCGTCCCGTAAGTCAACACTGGAAAAACACACTGATTAAAGGTTTTTCTTTCAAGGTGTGTCAGACGATTTTAAAGTATGGTTCAGCATGCCGAAGGCTGCCAAAGTTAGTCTTATACGACAGAGACTCAACGGTTTGGTTATCTTTTCCTATGCGAATCTCATGCCCTAGGTATTTATAGGCCATTACCTTGTCTGCGGATCTGGTTCCTACGTGTATACATATCTTCGCTGACTACAAGATTTGTCATAATCTGGGTTTTAGATATATTTATTTTCAATCTCCCTTCTAGCGGGAAAAGGTAGAGCTGATTTAAAAGTTCTTTGTCCTCATTTATCCTATCTCCTATTAGTACAATATCATCTGCATAATTAAGATGACTAAGCTTTTTTCTACGTTTGTTTTTATGCCCTTGTCGGTCAGTTTTTCCCTTTTACATAATATATTCCAAAAGCGTAGTGAACTGTTTCGGCGATACGTCGTTATGTTCCGCCAGGGTGTTAAGCTCTTCGCGGCATCCCATATAAGCCAGGAGGTTATCCTTGGATTTTTTAAACACTTAAGGTCTCGTGGCTCTCTGAACAAATATTGATTCTCTTATTAGCAAAACTGGTATACAGATGGGTATACCAAGTGTGGCCCTCATACTTCGGATG
Source organism: Diabrotica virgifera virgifera (assembly GCF_917563875.1). Taxonomy (NCBI): domain Eukaryota; kingdom Metazoa; phylum Arthropoda; class Insecta; order Coleoptera; family Chrysomelidae; genus Diabrotica; species Diabrotica virgifera. The sequence goes on from NC_065445.1 coordinate 167,747,821, forward strand.
CCGGCGAGGATCTCACCATATCTCCCTGGAGTGTATTTCCACCTGGAAAGGTATTTCCATTTTATATTTGGAAACTGAATGTGTGCAGGAAACTAACTAACGGACTGTAGATGATATTTATTTTTAGATAGACCGATTGCTTACTTTATTTTAACTACTTTTAATTTAATAATTAAGTATATGATACAAAATATATAATTAATAAATGCATATACTGAAACTTTGAAAGGCGGTTCAGCGGTATGTCGGTAATGTCAGGATCTTGTACGTTCTTTAAAGGTAAAATATTGGGTAAAGGGCACCAAGAACCGCTTGGAATGACATGAACTTTGGCATACACATAGCTAATAAGTCAAAGAAAAAAGTGACATTGTGCCGATGTGTGCTTTTGCCCTAGGGGTGAGTTTCACCCCCTTTTCGGGGTGAAAAATATATGTTCGAAATAAGTCCGGATATGGATAAAATGACTAATTCTAAGCAACTTTTGTTCTATAAAGTTTTTTCATCAAGTTAATACTCTTCGAGTTATGTGCGAGTGAATATGTTAATTTTTCTACAAAATTTCCACGTTTTCGGATGGTTTTTCGCAAATAATTCAAAAAGTAAGTATTTTGTCAAAAAAAAAATTCTTATCAAAAATAGAGCACGTAAAAAAGTGAAAAACATGGTGTAGATAAATTAGGTTACTATACCTAGTAAAAGCAGAGTTATAGCTAGTGAAAAATAGGTGCATATTCGTCAAATTCCAAATCGAATATTTTAACGTGTCATAACCAAAAAACAAAGCACTTTTTGGGGAGAAATCATTTTAACATTTTTAAAGTGTTTAAAAAATGCTTATTTTTATTTAAAAAAAAAATTTAGCATCAAAAAGGAACCAGTTACGCTCAAAATAAAATTGGTCCCTTTTTTGTTAAGAAATCGGGAAAATCACCCCCTAATTAGCATTTCAAATGAACTTAATTGTTACCACTTCACAAGTTTTTTACTCGCGTATGTATTGATCATATGATCTGTAAATTTCATTGGTTCAAAATCCTTATTTTTGAAAGAGCTGTAGTTAAAAGAGCTTGAACGATTTACTTATCACGAGTGTATGCAAATTTAGAAACACCGGATATTAACCAATTTTTGTCTTACAGAAAAACAAAAAAATACAAAATAATATTCAGAAAAGTAAAGCCGACTATTTTTATTGTATAATATTTTTGGTATATCTAATAATTTTTAAGTTATTTTGAAAAAAAGCATAAATTTTTAATATTTTTATTTTAAAACCAAATTTTTTCAAAAATAAGCACTTTGAATAGGTAAAACTTACAGATCATATAAACACAACATAAGTAAAGTAACTTGTGAAGCGGTAACGATTAATTTCATTTAAGTTGCTAATTGGGGGTGATCTTCCTGTTTTTTTTTACCAAAACAAAAGGAACCAACTTTATTTTGAGCGTAACTTGCTTACATTTAATATTAGAAATTTTTTTTATAAAAACAGAAATAAAGCTTTTTATAAACACTTTAAAAATTGTGTTTTCCCCAAGAATGCTTCATTATTTGGATATTTCACATTGAATTATTCTATTTGAAATTTTTCGAATATCAACCTATTTTTCATTAGCTATAACGCTGCTTTTGCTAGGTATAGAGACCTAATATATACACCGTTGTTTTCACTTTTTTATAGGCTATAGTTTTGCTAAGAATATTTTTTTTGACAAAATGCTTACGTTTTGAGTTATTTGCGAACAACCGTCTAAAAACGTGGTTATTTTGTTGTCACATCACTTTTTTTCTTTGACATGTTAGATATGCGTATGCCAAATTTCATGTCATTCCAAGCGGTTCTTTAAAATTTACAGCAAAAACCGTGAAAGAATGTACTAATGATGTAGCTGCGTTATCCAAAAATTTGTAGAGGTGACGGTGAGCATAGTCAAATCATCTGCATCATCGGTTATAGGATATAAGAGTCGGGAATTCAGGGATTACGCTAATTGTGTAAGTACAGTATAATGCAGTACCCTTCAAATGTAAGAAAGTTATTGAATAAAACACGTTTTCAATGAAATTTAACAGCTTTTACACCAGCATCTCATAATCCACCAAAGTTAGATGAATTGGGAGGCAGAGAATCGCACGACAGTGATTCATTATTGATTCTAGATGTGATATCTGAAGAAGCATTTTGTAGTAAACCAGCCAACTCGTGAAGTTCGGAATTGGCTCCTACAAAATTAGTTTCATTATCGGAATAAACATGTATAAATTGGCCACAACGGGCGACAAATCGACAAAATGGTGCAAGCGAAGCTTCAGTATTTAGAAATGATACTAATTTAACGGGAATTGCCTTCACTCTGAAACAAATAAATAAGAAAATGTAATATTTGTGAGCTTTGGATCTTCTACCTTTTTAATCCAAAATGTTAATTAGTACTGCGTAATTTATTCCTGTAGGTAATATAAAAAGGGTCAACAGGAGATATACGAGAGGAAGGGAGAAGCGCAGTGATAGTGGCTGCTGCTATCGGCTTGGAACGATAGCACTTAATGCATGTGTGATAAGATTATTTAACTAAATTTCTTGCATTTATAGGCCAATACTTTCCCTAATTAATGATAATAAGAGTTGTGGACCACCTTGCAGTAATGCTACATGCTCATGCCTAAAAAATATTTTGGAAAATATATGTGAGCCAGACAAAAGTATTGTATGATTTTTTGAATACGCTAAGCTTGAATTTTGCAATCTTCGTCCTATTCTTAAAGTATCATTAGTATTTATCTAGAAAAGGATTCAAATTAAGGATTTTCAAAGTTTTATCTAAAAAGACTTGTTTGTTTTGTGAAAGGCTTCAAAAAAGATTTTTGTTGTGATTGTTTAATGAGTATATCCAGAGCATTAGATAATTCATAGGATGTTGTTACCAGATAGTTTGGGATTAATAGAATTACAATGATGAATAAGTCGAAGCAGCATACCACAGTACGTTTTAAACGATTAAATTCTAGTTTTATTTTGAAAGATTTTTTCATAGCAGCAATTGCTAGATTTGAAGTAAAACGCGCCACAAGGGCTTCAAAATGCAAACTGTTTCAAAGTTACTCTTTAGTGTCGCGTCAAATTTAGCAAATGTTATGGAAAAGTCTTTCAAAATAATACTAGAATTTTATTTTCCATCAGAATGAAAATACATTCAGCTCTTTTCATTATCAGCTCTTTTGTATCTGGAATATTGTGGGCGCCACTCATTTTTACGACGTTTAGCGGTATTTTATTCTTGTTATAATAATTACAGTTTCCCCTAAATGGGCTGTATTACCTTAAAGTAATCGTAATAAAGTGTGTCTCGGCAACGATTAAAATATCAGTATGGGTTTTAATGATAAATGTTTTCATTTCATGAGCGTATGCATTCATTTTGTTGGCATTCCTCATGGATATGCTTTTTGTTGCAAATATTTATGAATTTTGCAAGTTAAGTAGTTTTACTGGATTCTTTTAGAAACAATTTACGCATTTTCCATGTTATCTTTAAGCTGTTTGTATTAACTTGATTCCCTTTTTTGGAAAAACTAGTCTATATCTTTTTGATTCCCCTTGCATGAATTCTGTTATTTAAATGATACTATTTTTAGTAAGAAAACTGCCTTAGTCCTCTACAACTTAAAAATCTGTATTAGTAGGTATATTTGTTTTTATTTATTACATACTAAAATACTTAGTGTATTGTATTACTCATTATTTCAAATAAATAGAAAAAGATACTCTCATTACAAAAACATTTTGCAATATAAAATAAAGATAGATAAAATATACAATTTTGTAGAGTCCACATGTAAAATTGCAAAAGTCTAAAAATTGTTAAGAACAGTTTTTATTATTTTCAATAGAAATCATTATTTTTGTTCTTATTTGCCAACTCCGTCACCAACCACCACCACCGCGCCGTTGCCATCTCTATCGCCACCGGCACGATGGGGCGTCTTTTTGGAAAAAAGTAGTCTATATTATGTTTGACACCGCTTACATGAATTTTGTTATATGATTATTTTTAGTAAAAAAACTACAATTTTAGTAAAAAAATAAAAAAACAGTTCTCTACAATAAAAAACCTTTATTAGTAAAATATTTTTTTCAATTTATCATAGAGGTATACTATCTATCTACTGTAATACGTACTATGTATCTACTGTAATACGTAGAGTATTATCCATAATATAATAGCAAATAAATAGAAATATACACTCTAATTGCCAAATATTTTACAGTATACAATAAGGATAGATAAAATATACAAATTTATGGAGTCCACATCTAAAATTAGCTATTTTAATTATCGGCGGCCACCTCCACCTCCACCGCCACAGCCGCCACCGCCACCGCCACCGCCACTGCCACCTCCACCGCCACCACCACAGCCACCGCCACCGCCACCCCCAGGAATGGGCGCAGGTGCTGCGGATATAGTTTGGATTATCAAAAGCACGACGCAGAGGAATGCCTAGAACAAAAGTAAATGTTTAACTCCCACTTTATGGAGTAACTTCACAACCTATATTGTATTGTTCTATATAGGCCTGGAACCGGCGTACCAAAAAAAGTTGATTAATAGCAAGCTAAAAAGGGTACCCCCCGTTAAGATAGGCAAAATGCCCTCACTCTCAGAATTCAATTTTTTTAATTTTTTTAAGTTATGTGCAATTAAAAAATGGGATAACGCGGATTTTTAGCTCGCCACCCCCCCTTACTCCTCCCCCCACAACCAAAAACGTAGATTTTCAGATTTAATTTTTTTTAGTTGGGTTGCAATTGATATAAAAATTTCAAAAAATTCACACGTATAGCTGAGGCTTTTACAAAACATGTCCATTTTTCATGGACCCTTAGATCAAGTGTACATAACCTCAAATTTTTTTTAAAGTTTTTTAAAACCTATAACTTTTTTTTGGAGGGGGCTGCAGGTCCAATTTTTTTTGGATTTTATGTATTCTATCAAAAGCTATCTTTCTAATTTTTTTCAGATTTTTCCGTCAGGTGCGCCATCTTGAAAAATCCGGAAAACTGTTTTTTTAGGGGGTTTTTAGGGATTTTCTTCATTTTATAGACTGCAACATAGATCAACTCAAGGTTTTGTTAATAGATTATGTATAATTTGAAATAAATTAGTATTTTAGGATTATCACAAATTGGGCAAAACACCTTTAAACCCCCCAAAAACCATGTTTTTTTAAGTTATGTAAGGGTTTTTGCGGGCTTAATGATATTTTTTGAGATCGATGCAGCCTGAATATTCTTTTTCATTTTTTCAAGTTATATGTGATTAAAAAATAAGACTAATCGCATTTTTAGCCCACCACCTCCTCCCCCTGCCCCCACAAAAACATAAATTTTTCTATTTTTTTTTTGTTTAAAGTTGCAATTAATTCAAAAATTTTATGAGGCTTCTACAAAACATACCTATTATTATAGACCCGTGTAGGTCGAGTGTACAATACATATAACCTCAAAATTCCTTTTTTATTTTTTTAAAACGTATTTTTGAATTCCAATCGATATTTTTTTACAACGTCCAATGAATATTGTACATCTCTCTCTCTCTCGCGGACGGCAGCTTCAATACATGCTTAGCGCTCATTTTTAATTATTAAAAATAATAGTAATAAAATAATGAGAAAAATTTCTTTATTCTATTGCAGGGGGGCTTTAAACTTTGAGTTGGTCACTTTATAACTTTCATAATAATAATTTTTAATCGAGTTATTAAGCCTTGAAAATGGCCATTTTCGCGTTTTTTAAATTTGAAATTGCATGTAACTCGGCAACAGTCAATTTTATAGAAAAATCACAAGATACCTTTTTTGCTCAGCTTGATCCAGAGAATCTAAAACAAATTTGTCCGAAGTGAAAAAATTGATTTTTTGAATTCGTTTAAAAAAATGTTTAAACAACTTTCCGACCGCGGTACTGCCTGGCACCTTGTGTATTTGTTATAAGGACCTGTTTTTGAGTAAGTTTGTGCAAAAAATTAATCGGAATAATTTACCTAACGGGACAAGCATACAGCGTGGACTATTTGTATTATGAGCCAAACGTAGATGGTTTGTAAAATACACTAAACACAAAAAAAAAATTAGCAGCCATCGCCAAAAAAAGTTATACGTACCTATTAAAAAACAAAAAAAATGAGGTTATAATATGTACACTCGACCTTCGGGTCCATAAAAATAGATGTTCTGTAAAAGCCTCAGCTCTTATCATTAAAAAATGATTTTATTAACGTTACGACGTCCACATGGAACGTCGTTGTCAAAATACAAAATATTAATAAATTAAACAAAAATGTTGCTTGGTAAAAAAATCTTCTAATAATTTAATTTAATCTGACTTATTTATATAGATCGTCCCAAACCATTTTTTCAGTGCGTCACAGATTATCGAGTTCTCTCTATCGCGTTACAGATGGAAAATAAAATAATTTTTTAGGTAAATTATGGCTTATTTCCCATTTAGAATAGTTAATTACAAAAATGCCACAAAGAAATAGCTTCAGAACAAGATTTAAAATTTAATATGCTCATAATGCAAATAGTCCACGCTGTATGCTTGTCCCGTTAGGTAAATTATTCCGATTAATTTTTTGCACCAACTTACTCAAAAGCAGGTCCTTATAACAAATCCACAAGGTGCCAGGCAGTACCGCGGTCGGAAAGTTGTTTAAACATTTTTTTAAACGAATTAAAAAAATCAATTTTTTCATTTCGGACAAATTTGTTTTAGATTCTCTGGATCAAGCTGAGCAAAAAAGGTATCTTGTGATTTTTCTATAAAATTGACTGTTGTCGAGTTACATGCAATTTCAAATTTGAAAAACGCGAAAATGGACATTTGCAAGGCTTAATAACTCGATTAAAAATTATTATTATGAAAGTCATAAAGTAACCAACTCAAAGTTTAAAGCCCCCTCTGCAATAGCCTAAAGAAATTTTTGTCATTATTTTATTACTAACTATTATTTTAAATAATTAAAAATGAGCGCTAAGCATGTATTAAAGCGGCTGTCCGCGAGAGAGAGATGTACAATATTCATTGGAAGTTTTAAAAAAATATCGATTGGAAGTCAAAAATACGTTTTAGAAAAATAAAAAAGGAATTAAATTATATGTATTGTACACTCGACCTACACGGGTCTATAAAAATAGGTATGTTTTGTAGAAGGCTCATAAAAATTTTAAATTAATTGCAACTATAAACAAAAAAAAATAGAAAAATTGACGTTTTTGTGGGGGCAGGGGGAGGGGGTGGTGGGCTAAAAATGCTATTAGTCTTATTTTTTAATCACATATAACGTAAAAAATGAAAAAAAATATTCAGGTTGTATCGATCTCAAAAAATATCATTAAGCCCGCAAAAACCCTTACATAACTTAAAAAAACATGGTTTTTGGGGGGTTTAAAGGTGTTTTGCCCAATTTTTGATAATCCTAAAATACTCATTTATTTCAAATTATACATAATCTATTAACAAAACCTTGATTTGATCTATGTTGCAGTCTATAAAATGGAGAAAATCCCTAAAAACCCCCTAAAAAACAGTTTTCCGGATTTTTCAAGATGGCGCACCTGACGGAAAAATCTGAAAAAAATCAGAGAGATAGCTTTTGATAGAATACACAAAATCCAAAAAAAATTGGACCTGCAGCCCCCTCCAAAAAAAAGTTATAGGTTTTAAAAAAGTTTTAAAAAAATTTGAGGTTATGTACACTCGATCTAAGGGTCCATAAAAAATGGACATGTTTTGTAAAAGCCTCAGCTACACGAGTGAATTTTTTGAAATTTTTAAATCAATTGCAACCCAACTAAAAAAAATTAAATCTAAAAATCTACGTTTTTGGCTGTGGGGGAAGGAGTAAGGGGGGGTGGCGAGCTAAAAATCCGCGTTATCCCATTTTTTAATTACACAGAACGTAAAAAAATTAAAAAAATTGAATTCTGAGAGTGAGGGCATTTTGCCTATCTTAACGGGGGGTACCCTTTGTTAATAGCTTAACCGTGTCCAGTCGGACAAACTTTGATGTATGGGAACACTGGAACAGGGGAAGTTTTAATTGTGGAACGTGATTATCCTAACCGTGTGGTTATCCTAACAAGTTTATGAATGTGAAAACCAGCAGGATGTTTTAAAGTTTATTCAATAGCAAACTTTATATAATATGTATATGAAAAAATGTTTGCCCGAAAAATATGTTGGGCATTTTAATAAGTCCGACACGTAGAACATGTCAAATGACAGGTATTATATTGGTGGTAAATAGCAGTCTGATTTTCGCATGAGAGTTTAATGCAAGGGTAACAAATCAACTGGAAGTTTTGTCCGACAAAATATATGGGACGTTCTCGTAGTCTCCCGTTCTTCGAAACCTGTAACCTGTTCCACAATTAAAACTTCCCCTGTTCCAGTGTCCCCGTACATCAAAGTTTGTCGACTAGATTAAGGTACTAACAAATTTTCAGCTTGTTATTAATCAACTTTTTTTGGCACGCAGGATCCAAGCCTAATACTGAGTCCGCAATCTAGAATCTTGTCAGACAGGCTTCTCTAAATGCATCCTTGCTTGGTACTACAATTGTGTTATTAATTGCAACTGAACGAGCTTTGGTGCTCTGCTAGTAAAAGTAATTTATTATACCACAAGAAACGAAGCATTTAAAAAACTACTGTTGAATGCTAACAAACAATAAACGAGATAGAGATGGACATAATACATCAATGAGTTTTTCAGAGGATAGAACAGAACAGCTTGAAGTAGAAGTAGAAGATGGTGCGATTTTAAAAATATTAAGAGAATATTAAATGGTACTAAAAAATCAGTAATAATGGCAAAGCGGTGTAGGTCTGGACCAAATCCCAGTAGAAAGCTTAAAATGCATAAGTAATAATAAAACCTTATAGTAGACTTATATAACACAACATACAACATACAAAACATGATATAAGTATACGAAACAATGGTTACCCCTAATAGTCCAGAAAGCCACTGCGCATCCGCTAGGAAAATTATTCTGATTCGGATTTTTTGCACAATCTTACTCAAAAAGAACTCCTTTTAACAACTTTGCATGTTGCCAGGACCAAAAGGTGGTCAAAAAATTTTTAAACGTTTTTTTTTGTTTTTTTTTGTTTTTTTCCTTAAATTATTCTTTTTGCATGGAAAAAAGTTTTTTTAGATTTTTTGGATAATTCCAAATAGCAAAGGTCTTTAGAGACTTTTCTCTAAAAATGATAGTTTTTGAGATATGAGCGATTAAAAATTAAAAAATTGCGAAATGGGCCATTTTTAACCCTCAAAGACTATGTGAAAAACTAAAAATTTGAATGTTGCCTTGGTAGTTAGATATTCGTTAAACACCGATTGATGAAATCCCGAAGAGTTTTTTGCAATACAATATTCAAAACTCCTTTGTCGCGTGCGCGACACTATTTTCCACCGACAGTATGGTGCAAATGAAAGGAATAAATTCGTTATTTCGTAAACCGGCGACTTTAAGAAAAAATCCCGAAACAGGTCGATTTTTATTTTTAAGTTATGATATTGTGGCATATATGGTATACTAGTGACGTCATCCGTCTGGGCGTGATGACGTAATCGATGATTTTTTTAAATGAGAATGGGGGTCGTGTAGTAGCTCATTTGAAAGGTTCTTCAAATGATCTATTCAGTAATGTAAACATTTACATAATTATTTATATTTAATTTAATAAAAAGATTTTGGACACCTTGTATAAATAATTATGTAAATGTTTATAATACTGAATAGACAATTGAAAAACCTTTCAAATGAGCTAGCACACGACCCCTATTCTCCTTTAAAAAAATCATCGATTACGTCATCACGTCCAGATGGATGACGTCACTAGTATACCATATATGCCACAATATCATAACTTCGCCGGTTTACGAAATAACGGTTACTAAAGTCGCCGGTTTACGAAATAACGAATTTATTCCTTTCATTTGCACCATACTGTCGGTGGAAAATAGTGTCGCGCACGCTTGATTAGCAATTAAAAAACAAAGGAGTTTTGAATATTGTATGCAAAAAACTCTTCGGGATTTCATCAATCGATGTTTAAAGAATATCTACCTACCTTGGCAACATTTAAAATTTCAGTTTTTCACATAGTTTTTGAGGGTTAAATTGGCTGATTTCGCAATTTTTCAATTTTTAATCGCTTATATGTCAAAAACTTTCATTTTTAGAGAAAAGTCACTAAAGACATTTTCTGTTTGGAATGATCCAAAAAACCTAAAAAAACTTTTTTTCATGCAAAAAAAATAATTTTAGGAAAAAAACAAAAAAAAAGGTTTAAAAAATTTTTGACCACCTTTTGGTCCTGGCAACATGTAAATTTGTTAAAAGGAGTCCTTTTTGAGTAAGATTGTGCAAAAAATCCGAATCAGAATATTTTTCCTAGTGGATGCGCAGTGGCTTTCTGGACTATAAGAATACAGACGCTACAGACTGTAGTGAATACAGAAAAATAATATCATTTGCAAATCACATTCTCAAATTATTCTTGAAAACAATACATGGTAGTAAAAATAAAAAACTGAAAGAAGGAATAGATGATAGTCGGTGAGGGTTCACAAAGATATGAAAAGATAAGATATGAAAAATTAGTCCAAATTCTAAAGACAGAAACATAAAAAAAAGGACTTAAGAATAATCACAAAATTTTACTGCAACAGATCGCAGATAAGAAACTGAAATCGGGAGGGGAGTTAGGCAGGGATATATATTGAATGTGAATCCATATTATAAGTGAATACATCCAATATATTGACTCGTTACTATCTGAAGGTGAAGAAATTCCGAAAAAAACTATTAAAAACATAAGATATGCAGCTGGCACCGTGATTATGTCAATCTCTGCTGAACAACTTCAACTACTACTGCTCCATATTCCAACTAGAATATGGACTAAAACTGGATAAAAAAGGGCCTTATAAATGATAATAGCAAAGTACACAAATATGCAAATAAACAGATATTTGTTAGGAGATGTACCAATAGAAAGGGTTAAAAAGTACAAAATCTGGAAACCAGGATTTCAGAAAATAACGATCAAACAACAGAAGTAAGGGCCAGGATAGAGATAGCAACAACTGCGTATGAAACTTTCTCTTAGAATAAAATAAAAATATGCCTTATTGTCACTAAAAATTGTACAATTTTATGGACAAAGCACACAAAGAGTCAGAATATAACAATAATAATTACAATACAGGATTACAATAATTACAAGTATTTATAAAAGCCTTAGATTAGGACTGAGAGTAATAGCTCTCAGATATTACGTATTTTAGATACAAGAATATGGACTTGAAAGCTGAACACTCACGCAAAAACACATACAGAAGCTTGTCATTTTGACCGTAGTGTTACAGAAGGATGCTTAAAATATGAACACCGAAGAAAACGTAGAAAAGTATTGCGAGGAATGGGCAACCACTACGAAATAATAAACACAAAGAAAATGAGTTACCATATCTTGGACACGAAATGAGGGCACAGTCATATGAAATGCTGGAATTGATAATACAGGGAAAGATAATATGAGGAAGGGTATGGGAAGAAGGAAAATGTCATGCTTGAAAAATTTAACGGAATTGCAGGTAAATAGAACTCTTCAGAGCAGACGCAGATAGAGTTAATATAGCGTTTATCATAGCCCAACCTCAAATTGGGAGACAGCACTTAAATAAGAAGACTAAAAAGGTAAAGTTAATAAAATAGAATGAACTAGCATCGAATAAAGGTTAGTATTTTTATATTTGTTAAAAATTTTACAAAAAATATCACGACTATTGCAGACACACTCCTTATTTTTAAAAAATCTTCAGAATAAACAAATTATAGACACTAACACGATTTTTAGTTACTGTAGTAATTATCTGTTGAATAGTAATTTAGAGATAAACTTGAAAGTAAATAATATCTGGTAAATAGCAATTTTTTTTATATACATTTGGGAGATGTACCAATAAAAACTATTGAAAAATACAAATATCTGAAATCCTGGATTTCAAAAAATAACTATGAAACATCAGAAATAAAGGCCAGGATAGAAACAGCAAGAAATGCGTTTGAAAAATGTTAATAGAGATCTTATATTAGACCTGAGATGAAGATCTCTGATATAATATGACGTATTTTCTACACTACATTATGGACTTCAAAGCTGGTCATTAAAGTAAGAACACATAAATTAGCTTCATTAATTTAAATGGTAGTGTTACAAAAGGAGGCTTAGAATTGGATGGATACAGACGAAAATGAAGACAGGAGTATTACGAGAAATACCAAACATAATAAAAATAAGAAATGTACATTATCTGGAACACATAATGAGGGGACAGCGATATGAAATGCTAAAATTGAAAATGCAGAGAAAAATAAGACCAAGAATGAGTATGAAAACCGTATGTCATGGTTGAAAAATTTAAAGGACTGGCTTAAGTGCAGTTTAATAGAACTCTTCAGAGCAGTGGTAGATAGAGTGAAGATATTTTTGATAATATCCAACCGCCGGTTGGGAGACGGGATTTACCGACGAAGACTACATGGTTAAATTTAATGAAAAAAAATAATGAATATCGAATAAATGTTATTATTTTTATGTTAAGCAAAAATTAAACGAACAAACTCACCACTATTGCAGACACAACCCTCATCTTGAAATAGTCTTCAAAATAAACAAAATAGATATACTAAGGCAAATAGGCAAATTATTCTTTTTATATACCATAATATTATCTCTACATATGATTTTTATGACGTAAAAAATGTTGACATTTTTTGGGTCAGGCCGGGATTTTACGCCCCGAAATGATGATTGTTTGTGCTGTAAATATCTTTTTCGTATTTAGACTTATATTATTGTTTTATATATTTAATTTGGGAAATAACCCACGGTTTAAGATTGAAATATGTTTATTTTGACCTTGACTTCCTCTTCGGAAAACGCTATCAACATACAAAACATAATTAAAAAAGAAATTTTGTTTTTTTTGCTCGGTGAAAAAAATTCTTCTAATAATTTAACTATGTCTGACTCATTAATATTAAAAATTGATATACAGTATGGTGCAAATGAAAGGAATAAATTAGTTATTTCGTTAACCGGTGACTTTAAGAAAAAATCCCGAAAAAAGTCGATTTTTATTTTTAAATTATGATTTGTTGGCATATGTCATACTCGTGACGTCATCCATCTGGGCGTGATGACGTAATCGATGCTTTTTTAATGGGAATAGGGGTCGTGGGCTAGCTCATTTGAAAGGTCATTCAATTCTCTATTCAGTAGTATAAATATTTACATAACTATCTGTAAAATTATTTGTCCAACAACAATTTTAATTAAATTATTTGACAAAAAAAAAATAAGAAAGTATGTAATTTATTTAACTCAAAATACATTTTACTGTTTGCCTAAATCAGAAAAAATGTTTATTTCAGAAATAAATATTGCTTTTCGATTCAATTCAATGTCCAAGCCAGCTCCCGCCAGCCACTTGAAAGTTTGAACATATAATTAATTTAAGCGAAAAGCATTTAATTGTTTATTTGTAATATAAACATTTTTGTATGATTTCCGACAGCAGTAAAATGTATTTTGAATTAAATAAATTACATACATTCTTCTTTTTTCGCCAAATAATTAAATTAAACATTTTATTGGACACAATAATTATGTAAATATTTATATTACTGAGTAGAGAATTGAATAACTTTTCAAATGAGCTAGCAGACGACCCCTATTCTCATTTAAAAAATCATCGATTACGTCATCATGCCCACATGGGTGACGTCACTAGTATGACATCTATTCCAAAATTTTGTAATTTAAAAATAAAAATTGACCTGTTTCGGGATCTTTCCTTAAAGTGACCGGTTTACGAAATAACGAATTTATTCCTTTCATTTGCACCATACTGTACCTACATATTATACAGAGTTGGGATAAGGTATGGAACCAAGCAAATATCTTTGAAACGAAAAGAACAATATTTATGAAACTTTGCATGAAGGACAGTGACGCAAAAGGCATCTGATGTCATATTTTTTGTTACTATTCCACTTCCGGTTTTACCGGAAATACCCTTAACTTATTTACTTTTAATGGGACACCCTGTATATTTTTGCAGATTTTAAAAGAACTTGTTATTTTTAATTCATACATACAAAGTTTGGAAGAAAAATCTATTAAAACAAGAAATAAATCTCTTTACAGTTAAAAAATAGGTTAATTTATTTACGTAAGACCAATGATATTAAAAATAAAAAAAAAATTTCAAATATTGAAAATGTTTGCTGTTCACCTTCTGACAACGTGCAAGCCTATAAATAAATTCGTCACTTTTTGCAAGATTTTTCCACGTATTCACATTTATCAATTATTCTTTGTCTCAAATCTTGCAAGCATGTTGGTCGCCTAACGTAAACACGTGATTTTAGATAACTCCAAAGAAAAAAATCTAACGGTTTGAGGTCCGGAGAACGAGCGGGCCACTCTATGAATTATTTACGTCAAATCCATCGATTTGGAAAATGCACTTCCAAAAAATGAAAATTCACCAGAACCGATTATCGTTAATATTCCAATACGATATGTTTCACTTAAATGAACCATTTTTAATACAACTTATTTCTGTCAATTAGTTCAGTAACATTTTTACCTACTATACTAAATTCAAATAAGTATAAGTCATGCGGTGCATGCAAACAACAATTTTACTCTACAGTATAGATGGTACTCATTCATTTCCTACTAATACAAAAAATTATCTACAGACACTTTTTAACAAATTTTTTCTACCAAATTTGGTATGTATGAATTAAAAATAAGAAGTTCTTTTAAAATTAGCAAAAATATACAGGGTATCCCATTTAAATTAAATACGTTAAGGGTATTTCCGGGGAAACCGGAAGTGGAGTAGTCACAAAAAATATGGCAACAAATGTCTTTTGCGTCACTTTACTTGCATGCAAAGTTTCATAAATACCTATTGTTCTTTTTGTTTCAAAGCTATTTGCTTGGTTCCATACTTTATCCCAACCCAGTATAATATTATAATATTCATTTTAAGTTCCATATCGAGCATACGTCATTTATATTTTAAAATAAAATACATACAAAATCAGAGTTCAGTGTTCAATATATTTATTTTTTTTCGAATCCTGAGAAAACTAATGAGTATTTTTGAAAAATTTAAAGGCAGAATGAAAAATTACTTTATTACCGAGGGCAGAAAGTCCCTTAGAATAAATGATAAATTTCTTTTGAATCAAATATTTGCAATTAAAAATCACACTAAATTTTCTCGTTTATTTTCACCCTTGTAATTGTTAAAAATAAACATTATAGTTTTCAGAGAGTTTCGTCCCTCAGTATTAATGTAATCTTTCACTATGCGTTTAAATTTTTGAAAAATATTTATTAGTTCTCTCAGGATTCGAAAAAATGAATACATTTAAAACCCATTGAACATTTTGACAGGCGACATTTTGCGCCCATGCCCTTAAGTTTGACAGTAAATTGAATGTAAGACCAAATATTTACCATGCCGGGATAGTATCATGAGGTTTTTTCTTGGTATTATTCTGGTGATTTACTATGAAATCACGAGAATTTTACTGTTAGGCCTGGATTCCGCGTACCAAAAAAAGTTGATTAGCTGAAAATTTGTTAATAGCTTAAGGGTGTCTAGTCGGACAAACTTTGTTGGATGGGAAAACTGGAACATGGGAAGTTTTAATTGTGGAACAGGTTAAAAATTTGGAACGTCAGACTACGAAAACGTTCCATGTATTTTGTCGGACAGAACTTCCAACTAATTTATTACCCTTTTATTCAACTCTCATTGACGCTCCGACAAGTTGATTGGGCAGACACCGTTACCGCGGTACATTGGAGCAGATATCAGAAAAATTAGAGAAAATGAATGAAAGAAATGTAAGAGTGGAAAGTAAAATAGATAAAATGCAAGTAGACCTGGAAAAATTAAATAAAAAAACGAGCAGTTGAAAGCATATAACAAAGCAATGAGAACTAAAATCATGGAACAAGAAATTAGAATCGAAATACTGGAAAGACAAGCTAGAACAAAAAACATAGTAATACAGGGGCTCGCAGAAAACCAAACATAAAGCGAACAAGAGATGATAAATAAGATAAAGTTGATAATGGAAAAAATCGGCGTACAAACAAACCTAGATGAAGGACTGGTAGAGATGAGAAGAATAGGCAGACAAGGTGATCCCCAAAATGTACCCAGACCCATCATATTAGAAATGAAAAAGGAAGCTACGAGAATCGAAATTCTGAAAGCTGCTAAAAACCTATATCAATAAGGACTTCCCGAAAAAAATACTACAAGAAAGGAAGCATCTTTTCCATCACATGAAAATGGTACGCCAGGAAGGACACACAGCCGCATTCTCTCTCTCTTCAATCCTGACCACCCGGAGGGAGTGTAGTGGTCGACGTGATGTCGTGTATTGTCCGTCTCCAAAGATCTCTGTCTCTGGTCATTTCTTTTAACTCATGTATAGGTCTTTTGCATATTCCTGTAATCTGATAGATCCATCTTGTTGGGGATCTTCCTCGTGATCTTCGGCCTTCCACATTTCCTTGTATGTATAATGGCCGCATTAAAATACAACAAATTATGGATAAATGGTGAACTGTTCTCACTGGAGCAAATAGAAGGCATGGATGTAAATTACTGGAAGAAACCTGAAGAGAAGAAGGGTAACGCTAGCACAATAAACGACAGACCTCTCCTATCTGATAATATAGATCCACGCGGAAAATTGATAAAAATGGCGTCAAAAAACTAACAGAAAATATAACAAAAGACGGCGACAATATAACGAAGTGGGCAATGAATACGGACATGAAAATATTTTGTAAGAAAATACGCAAAAACAAAACAAAAAAAAATAAAATAAAAAACAATAACAGAAAAATAAGAATAGGAACGTGTAATATCAAAACACTTCTAAGACCAGGCAAAATGGAAGAGTTGGCAAAAGAAAGATACCGGCAAATATTGGAAAAAAGGAATGGGAAACACACTATCTCGAATTGTTCAAAAAGACAGACGATGCTGAAAATGCAGAAAATGAAGAACAAACAGAAAATAAGAGTGAAGAACAATCAGAGCCACCCTCATACAACGAAGTATTGGCGACCATAAACAGATTAAAGACAAGGAAAGCAGCAGGACCAGATGACATTTTAACTGAGTTCTTCAAGAAAGGGAGAGAGTAACTAGCACACAGAATCCACAAGCTGATAGAACGAATATGGGAAGAAGAACGCATGCTAAACGACTGGAATTGCGGTCTGATAATACCCATCCATAAAAAAGGCAACCAGACGAAATGCACTAACTACAGGGAAATCACGCTATTAAATACAATGTACAAAATATTAACTAATTTGTTCAGACAAAGAATAGAAAAAGAAACGAGAACCAAAATAGGTGAATACCAACATGGATTCAGAGAAGGTAAGTCAACAAAAGACGCAATTTACATTACACATTGTAACGCAAATCGTCGAAAAAAGTTACGAGCACGGAATAGATCTACATACACTGTTTATTGACTACAATCAAGCCTTTGACAGTGTAATAAGGGAGTAGCTAATTAATGATATGATTCAACTAGGCATTCAAGAAAAACTAGTAAGTCTCACGAAAATGACGATGAAGGAATCCAAGGCACGAATCATAACAAGGGAAGGCCCGTCAGATGAAGTACAAATGGAGGTAAGTGTCAGACAGGGAGACTCCCTGTCAACAACATTATTTAACATTGCCATAGAGGGGGCAGTAAGAGCAGCCAAAATTATGCGGATATAAAATTATGCAATTGCACTGGTTACTAGAGATTTAAAAACCATGCAGAATATAATATTAATACTAGATAAAGAAGCAAAGAAGAGAGGGCTAGTAATAAACCAAAGCAAAACGAAATACCTCAAGTGCTCAAGAGAGGATACGAATATCGAGGAATAAATCAAGCTTGGTGCATATACATTTGAAAGAGTACACCGTTTCAAATACTTGAGAGTGATGGTGAATGACAGAAACGATAGAACGGATGAAATAAATGAACGCATCCTACCGGGTGTAATATCATTAGGACAATCTATATAGAATAATATATTTTAAGTTAATTTTAAATAACCTTATAAATAAGATATGTATTAGTGAAGTGACATTGAACTCAGGTGAACCCATAAGACGTGTTGTTTTGAGTTAAGAATAAAATATAAAATAGACGACAAAACACGAGAGAATGAATTATATTATTGTACGTAGAATTGCGACATGGTTTGGCTGATATAATGTTATTGTTTATAATACACTTCAAAGACTTGTAAATAAAGTATGTTGTAGCAGATGAAGCAGTAATTATTTAAATAAGGACTATAAGGGTTAATTGTATACCAACCCTTCAACTTTCCTTACACGGGTAATAAAACCTACTGGAACTACCAAAAATTTTTGAAAGAGAAACACATTAGTAGAACAACCAAATTAAAAATTTACAAGACTGCAATCAGGCCAGTGATCACCTATGGTGCAGAGACGATGTGCCTAACACAAAAAGATGAAATGAGGTTAAAAATCTTAGAGAGAAAGATAATTTGTCGAATAATGGGACCGGTGAGGATAAGTGGAGGCGAATTTAGAAGATTAACCAATGAAGAAATTAAAGAAGTCATCCAGGGTGAAGACATAATCAAGTTCGTGGAAGCGCAAAGGCTCGGGTGGCTGGGACACAGAGAAAGAGCTAACCCAGACTCTACGCTAAAGCGAATAACTGGCTGGAGGCCAACAACAAAGAGACCAAAGGGAAGACCCAAAACAAGATGGGGAGATCAAGTCTTAGGAGACATAAAGAAGCTGAGAATCTACAATTGGAAGAAGGTTTGTATGGAACGGAAAGAATGGATGAAAATTGTAGACAGGGCCAAGTCACACACGCTGCTATAATAATAAAAAGTAAAAGACAACAGCTGACTGATTCTCCGCCACAAATAAATCAGAGAGCCCAAAAGGGCGGTAAACACTCCGCTAGGAGTGAATAAGCCATGATGATGATTCAACTCATGGCCCCCGTAAGCGGGCGTGCAACGCGTGCGGTGCACGCGGGCGTAACCCCAAAGGGGCGCCAAACCGAAGGTTTGGTAAATAAGAAATATTTATTTTAAATGAAATAATCATTTTTATATACCTACAGTTTTAATTATTACATGAACAGCTAGAGAAATTTCGAAAATCAAAGATTGTGTTATTATTGAAAAAATAATTATTTCCGCCCTGAAATGTTGAACTTACTACGTCAAAATACAAAATACAAAATTACATTTTGTTCTTCCTTCCTAATTTTTATCTTTGAATTACGCTTGGCATACAATTTGACGAGTAGAAACATAAATAATTAACACCCATAAAACGCAACTTAAGAGTTTTACTCCAACAAAAACACAACTTGCTAGATCAAGAAGTTTTACTCGTATAAAGTGAATCTTTTACTCGAATTTATGATAATTACCCTTAAGTAAACAAATACTCTATGTCACAATAAAACACTGAAAAACGTTTGTTTTCTATACTTCCACAAAATTTATTACAACTATGTTATTACTACAACACATTGCAACACATTACTAAAAAGGCAAACACATTGTAAAATATATCACTTGAGAAAGGCACTTTGCCGAAACAGCTGTAGTAATAACATAGTTGTAATAAATTTTGTGGAAGTATAGAAAACAAACGTTTTTCAGTGTTTTATTGTGAGATAAAATGAACTTCCATCAAGTAACGGTCGAATCCATCAAATACTCTATGAATTATGATTATGTATTTGATTTGAGTATCTTTTTCCTTCTCGTCTATGCGTTTATTAGGCACAAACATTATTTACTGTTATTGGTGAACAGGTGGTTGCCTGCAGTGAAACGTTTAAAATTTTATTTTATATTAGTTTAATAATTACCTACGACTATTATTGCAATATCCGTTGGGTTTCTTCTGCCCTGATTTTAAACTTTTGTTTTCGTGTAAAAAATATTGAACAATCTTTTTTATTTGTTGTTATTTTAAGTGGTGTGGAAGTTAAGTTAATTGTGAAAATGGTAAGTATCATAATCATTGCATAGCATAGAATAATAATAATTTATTTTAAATAGTTATAACCGGGTTTCCTCTAATAAAATCCACAATTTACAATTTATTTTGAAAAAAAAAAGAAAATACTTAAGACATTGTGTCTGCGTAATTTGGAACCATATGGGAAACTTTTTTATTATTAATTTTACGAAAAAAATTGATTCTTCATGAAATGCTTTGCACAGTCTAAAAACTAAAATGCAACCAAATATAAAATTGTGTAAATCTTATGAGTATCAGAAATATGAATTTCGATCAAGAGTACTTTATATTTCATAATATCGAAAATTATTATTATGAAAAGTTGTTTGAAATTAATTAAAAACTATGTTTTAATATGCAATTACATCCTTTTAATTGAAATTTTTTTCTCAAATTACAGATACCCAACGCCCTTTTCATTTATTACGAATAATGCGATAGCTCTTTTATTGTTATTGATTAATTAATTAATAATAATAAAAGACTTATCACATTATTTCTAACAAATGAAAAGGGCGTTGTTGAAAAGTACAATTATTAATATACAATAAAAAGTTCTTTCTAAAAAGCTTTGCATGGTCTAAATCTAAGCTGCAACCATCAAATCGTATCAATTTTTTTCAATTTTATATGAGATATACCTACCTATGTAAAAAAATATGAGTTTCGATCAAAAGTAAAGTGCCTTTCTAGATCACAATATATTTCAATTAGAAGGATGTAATTACATATAGAAACATTAGGTTTGTTCTAGCATCAGTTTCAAACGGTTTGAAACCATCAGCGAATAGTCGACCAGCGCGAGTAGAGGGGATAGCACTGGTGACTACATACAGTGCGGTGGAATAAGTGTTCGACCCCCCTGTTAACTTGTTTATTTTAAGAATATAAGCAAAACGCTTGGACAGGTCGATTTTTAAACTAACCATAGTATATTATAGCATCAACGTTTCGAACTTTACGTCATCCTTCTTCAGGTGACAGCCATAACTTTGATTTTTTTAAATGGGAAAGTACATCATGTGACACCTCATTTAAAAGCTCTTAAATACTAAGTTCAAAAATGGATAATACTTTAATGCTGTTTGAGAGGGTAGGCGAAACATTTCGGTCGAATTATTTCTAAATGCAATCATTTTTTTCGAATCCTGAAAAAACCAATAAATATTTTTGAAAAATTTAAACGCAGAATGAAATACTACAGTATTCTCGATGGTCCAAAATCCCTGAGAACTCCTATAATGTTTATTTTAATAAGTCACGGTGGTGAAAAAAAGAGAAAATTTAGTGTGATTTTTAATTTCAAATATATCATTCAAAAGAAACTTTTTGTTTATTCTAAGGGACTATCAGCCCTCGGTAATAATCTGATCTTTCATTCTGCGTTTAAATTTTTCAAAAATACTTATTAGTTTTCTCAGAATTCGAAAAAAATAAATGCGTTTAAAAAGAGTTCGACCGAAATTTTGGGCCTGCGATCTCAAAAAGGATTAAAGTATTATACATTTTTGAAATCAGTATTTTAAAAGCTGTTAGATGAGGTGTCACATGATGTAGTTTACCATTTAAAAAAATCAAAGTTATGCCTGTCACCTGAAGAGGGACCGCGTAAAGTTCGAAACGTTGATGCTATAACATACTATTGTTAGTTTAAAAATCGACCTGTCCGAGCGTTTTGCTTATATTCTTAAAATGAACAAATTAACAGGGGGGCAACACTTATTCCACCGCACTGTATATTATGTTCTCTCACTGACCAACTGTTTGCTGACGGTTTCTGACTAGTTTGACTGTTTGCTAGAACAAACCTATAGTTTTTAATGCCGAACAACTTTTCATAAAAACTTTTCAATGTTGTTCTGAAGCTATTTCCTTGTGGCATTTTTATGATTAATTATTTATATGGGAAATAAGCCACAATTAAAATGAAAAAAATAATTTTATTAACGTTTCGACGCCCAAATCGGGTGCCGTTGTTAAAATACAAAATATTACTAAAATAAACTAAAGTGTTGTTGCTAAGCAAAAAAAAATTCTTCTAATAATTTATTTAATCTCACTCATTTATATTGGCAATTCAGACATATATTATACATTTTAAAGTAGAAGACTTTAAAATGATATTGCCAATATTTACATTTAATCGAATGAACTATCTTTCAGTAAGTCGTCCCAGGAACGCAACTCATAAATATTGGCAATATCATTTTAAAGTCTTCTACTTTAAAATGTATAATATATGTCTGAATTGCCAATATAAATGAGTGAGATTAAATAAATTATTAGAAGAATTTTTTTTTTGCTTAGCAACAACACTTTAGTTTATTTTAGTAATATTTTGTATTTTGACAACGGCACCCGATTTGGGCGTCGAAACGTTAATAAAATTATTTTTTTCATTTTAATTGTGGCTTATTTCCCATATAAATAATTAACTTTTCAATATTGTGAAAACTAAACGTACTTTGCTATTGACTGAAATTCATATTTTTTGACATACCTAATATAAGATTCATAAAATTTGACATTTGATGGTTGCATTCTGAGTTCTAGACAATGCAGAACTTTTTATGAAGAATAAATTTTTCTCGTAAAATCAATAATAAAACAGTTTCCCATATGGTTCCTAGTTATGTAGACACCCTGTATAAAATTTGTTTGGAAACTTTGAAATGACAAAATATTATTGTTTATTTACTTAAATGTAAATTTTTAATTTAATATGCAGGGAGCATGTTGCAAAAAATTTAACGGGAAAGGCGCAAAATGTCGCCTGTCAAAATTTTCAATGTGTTTTAAATGTATTCATTTTATTCGAATCCTGAGAAAACTAATAGTATTTTTAAAAAATTTTAACGCAGAATGAACGGTAACGCTATTGCCGAGGGCCGACAGTACCTTAAAATAAATAAAAAGTTTCTTTTGAATTAAATGTTTGCAATTATTAAAAATCACACTAAATTTTCTCTTTTATTTTCACCCCTGTAATTATTTATTAAAACAAACATTATAGAAGTTTTCAGGGACTTTCGGCCTCAGTAATAATGTAGTATTTCATTCTGTATTTCATTCTAGAAAATAAGTATTTTTCGAAGCTTTGTTGATCGTAACTCGACTTTTCCGCATAAAAATGAGCCTTAGAAGATCTCATTTTAAAGGCCTATTAATGGTCTTCCAAAAAAAGTTTATTAAATTACTTTATCTTCATTTGTTTTAAGGTAAAACCCGTTTGAAATTTTAAATTGCTTAAAAAAATTGTACATTAATTTGTTTATAAGGGTTTCAAGCAATTTGAGCTATAAACATTTATACTTTAATTAACAATAATGATAGAAGAACTCAAAAGAAACATTTCGAGCTTACTAAAATGTTTGTAACTTTATTTTTGGCCAAGATATCGATAATGTCGATACTTTAAAAGCACAAGCTCTGAGGCACAAGATCGACTCAGAGCGTAAAGTTGTTCTAAAGCTATTTAGTTGCGGCATTAATTATTCTAAATGGAAAATAAGACACAATTTAACTAAAAAATTATTTTATTAACGTTTTGACGTCCAAATTGAACGTCGTTGTCAAAATAAAAAATATTATTAAATTAAACAAAAATGTTGATGCTTATTAAAAAATTGTTCTAATAATTTAATTTAATCTGACTGAATTCAGACATATACATTTTAAAGTAGTTTAAAATGATATTGCCAACATTTATAAGTGGCGTTCCTGGGACGACATTACTGAAAGATAGTTCATTCGATTACATGAAACTAACCCTAAATCAAATTTTTCATTTAAGATTTAATGAACTATCTTTTAGTAAAGTCGTCCCAGGAACGCAACTCATAAATATTGGCAATATTATTTTAAAGTCTTTTGAGTCAGATTAAATTAAATTATTAGCAATAATTTGCTAATATTAGCAAATAATGTTTTTCTAAGCAACAACATTTTTGTTTAGTTTATTAATATTTTGTATTTTGACAACGACGTCTGATTTGGACGTGGAAACGTTAATAAAATCATTTTTCAGTTAAATTGTGGCTTATTTCCCGTTTAGAATAATTAATGCCACAAGGAAATAGCTTCAGAACAACTTTACGCTGTGAGCCGATCTTGCGCCTCAGAGCTTGCGCTATTAAAATATCGATATCTTGGCCAAAAATAAAGTGAAGAACATTTTCGTAAGCTCAAAATGTTCCTTTTGATTTCTTCTATCATTATTGTTAATTAAAGTATAAATGTTTATAGCTCAAATTTGCTTGAAAACCTTATAAACAAATTAATGTACAATTTTTTAAAGAAAATTAAAACTTCAAACGGGTATAACTTTAAAACAAATGAAGATAAAGTAATTTAACAAACTTTGTTTGGAAACCTATCAATTAAGCTTTAAAATGAGACCTTCTAAGGCTCATTTTTGTGCGTAGAATCCAAGTTACGATTGATAGAGCTTCGAAAAATACTTCTTTTGCAATTTTCAATTTGCATTGTGCACTAATTTTACAATATCTTGAGTTATAATTGTTGAATTTAAGATTAATAAAAGTTTTTTTCTTTGTTTTTTAGTAAGGAACAAATTTTATTTGAAACATTTTTTTTGTCTCTTTTAGTTTATGAGCCAGAGCCTTATAAACAATTAAATTGTTTATAACAATTTTTTGACCACTCGGATCGAAATCCACCCTTAAATTTCGTAATCAGCAGCCAAAAATCTATAAGAAACCGTTGAGTTTGTCCATTAGAATTGAAAAGGACACGGTGACCAATCTGGCGCCTAGACTAATAGTTATTGCGCATGTTATGACATATAACAAGAATTTTATATTCACCATTGGCGCGCGTACGGGTAATAATCTTAAATTTTTTAAAGATAAAAATAAAAAAAATTTCAAATTCAAAATCTTTCTTGAATTCTTCGTTTAATTTGTGACAAAAAATCTATCTTCCCTTTTCGCATGCGACGCTTAGTTTTTATGCAAAAAATAAAACATCTTAACGCTTACAAAGTTTTCGACGAAGTTTCTACATATTATATTATGAATGTGTAGAAACTTATTTCGAATATTTTGTAAGCGTTAAGATATTTTATTTTTTGCATGAAAACGAAGCGCTCTATGAACAAACATGAAGATAGATTGTTTGTCAGAAATTGAACAGGGAATTAAAAAATAATTTTTAATTTGAAATATCTCAGTGGCGTACTATTTTTTTTTGTTTCAAAAATTTTAGACTATTACCCGTACGCGCGCCAATGGCGAATATAAAATTCTTAATTGCGTGTCAAAACATGTTCAACAACTATGTCTTAAAACCCGCCAAATTTCATTTGCACACCTCAACCGGTTTTAGAGCAATAAATAAATCGTCAGTTTGTAAGAAAAATTTTACCACCCCGTATCTCGAAAACAAATGAAAATCGCATAACAACATTTGAATTAAAGGGCGCTAAAATATGGCCCGCAAGCGGGCGCCAATCAGCCTTGCGTGGGCCCTGATTCAACTCTCATGCAAAAAAACAGACTGCTATATTTATCATCTGTCATAATTCCTGTCATTTGACATGTTCTACGTGTCGGACTAATTAAAATGCCCGTTGGTGATAAATAACAGTCTAATCCCGTCTAAACTGATCCGTGCCATCCCGTGCCAAAAGGTAACCAAACTCATTGATAGCATGCTCACCGACAGACCTTTTCACGTCACAATGGGCAACTTAAGAAGTGTCCAAATGAAGCTCAGCAATGGACTGCCACAGGGATCTGTTTTGGCACCCTTACTCTTTAATTTATACATCGCGGACCTACCTAGGACAACTTCGCAGAAATTTGGGTACGCTGACGATTGGGCCATTGCAGCAAGACATAATAACATGAATGTTACAGAGACAATACTGACGGATGACCTTGCTGTTATGGGTGAATATTTTCGCAAATGGAGGCTACGGCCCAATGCAACGAAAACTGAAGTGTGCTGTTTCCATCTTAATAATGCCCAAGCCAACAAAAAACTCTCCGTTCACTTTGAAAACAGACTACTCGCTCATAACTCAACACCAAAATATCTTGGAGTGACTCTTGACAGAACCTTAAGTTTTAAGGAACACCTACAAAGAACGGCAGAAAAACTGAAGACGCGAAATAATATAATCCAAAAGCTATGTGGCACCACATGGGGGTCCTCAGCCTCCGTACTCAGATCATCCGCTCTCGGACTCGTATACTCGGCGGCTGAATATGCTTCGCCGGTATGGCTCAATAGCAAACACACGAAGATCATTGACACCCAATTAAACCAGACAATGCGAATGATCTCAGGTACAATTCGACCAACACCGAACTATTGGCTTCCCATTCTGAGTCACATTCCACCGCCTAAACTAAGAAGAAGTCATTCTCTTCTCAGAGAATATCGAAAAATCGAGGCTAACCATCAACTACCCATCCACCATGATAAGCTTGATATCGAAATGAAAAGACTGCGCTCCAGATATCCCCCATTGTTAAGGGCCACCTCCCTACATCAGGAACATTTCGACCTCACCAACGCTTGGAGAAGACAATGGGAGAGCGACTCACCACAGGAATCACACCAAATGGCCTGTATCGATCA
Source organism: Diabrotica virgifera virgifera (assembly GCF_917563875.1). Classification (NCBI taxonomy): domain Eukaryota; kingdom Metazoa; phylum Arthropoda; class Insecta; order Coleoptera; family Chrysomelidae; genus Diabrotica; species Diabrotica virgifera. The sequence goes on from NC_065445.1 coordinate 167,774,667, forward strand.
GAAACCGCCAGGCTTTGAACTGCCCCGCAATACATGGACGGCGCTGAACAGAATAAGGACAGGGACCGGTAGATGTGCTGACAGCTTGCATAGATGGGGAAAGGCCCTTACTCCTGAGTGTGATTGTGGTGCGCAACGGCAGACCATCCGCCACATTATTGAGGAATGCCCCCGAAGGCGATACCCTGGAGTTTTCGATGAGTTCCTGAATGCGACCGAAAATGTTTTACAGTATATTAATACATTAGATGTTCGTTTGTGATACTTCATGTAGTGTTTTATATACTTTTTTTTAAAATTATGTGTTCTTGTTGTATCTATGCCATACGATAAATAAATAAATAACAGTCTAATTTTTGCATGAGTTTAATGAAAGGCTAACAAATCAATTGGAAGTTCGGTCCGACAAAATACATGGAACCTTTTCGTAATCTGACGTTCCAAATTTTTATCCTGTTCCACAAATAAAACTTCCCCTGTTCCAGTGCTCCCGTCCATCAAAGTTTGTCTGACTAGACACGCTTAAGCTATTAACAAATTTTCAGCTTGCTATTAATCAACTTTTTTTGGTATGCGGGATCCAGACCTATGTCACTATTGCATGTCGTTTTAAAGACAAATCACATGCTATGATTTTTCTGAAGGATATCCTTAAGTTAAAGCTGATTTCATGTAATCGAATGAACTATCTTCCAATAAGTCGTCCCAAGAACGCAACTGATATTGGCAATATTGGCAATATCATTTTAAAATCGTCTACTTTAAAATGTTTAATATGTCTGAATTGTCAATTTGAATAAGTCATATAAAATTAATTAATTAATTTATTTATTTATTAAGGGGCAAAGCCCAATTACAATGTATGTCAAACTTTTAAACTTTTTTTATTTAGCTTAAATGCCTCGACAACTAAGGCCATTTGTTACAGTAGTTGATTTATACAATTATTACAGATTACAAAATAACAATTTTTTACAAATTAGATATTAGCTATTAAATTTTATTAAAGAGATTAATATCTTTCAGGAATTGTAGCACTTTGGAGAAATCAGTTGTATCGTTTAGGATATCGTCAAGAGATGTCTTCATGTTTTGTTTGCTGGCGTATCTGGTGTACATTTTGCAGTCTGTTAAAATAATGGTTGACTGTGAGGTTGTATTGCACTTTTGACATGTTCTTCTTTAAGTGCCATCTCCGCGACGGAGGTCGGCAATCATCATAGCTATTCGGACTTTGGAGACGGCTGCTCTGAAAAGTTCATTTTATGTACATCCGTACCATTCTCTCAGGTTGCGCAGCCACCATATTCTGCGTCTCCCTATGCTTCTCCTTTCTTGAATCTTTCCCTGCATAATGACTTGGAACAAGTTGGATCTCTCTCCATGTGTACTGTGTCCGAGATATTCAAATTTTCTGGTTTTTATTGTATCTAAGACTTCCATTTCTTTATTCACCTTTCTCAGAACCTCCTTGTTTGTGACGTGTTCTGTCCATGATATTTTCAGAATTCTTCTATACACTCACAACTCGAATGATTCCAGTTTTTTCACTGATGGCGTATTCAAGGTCCAAGCTTCCATTCCGTAAAACAAAGTCGAGAAAACGTAGCACCTAGCCAACCTTACTCTCAGCTCTAGTTTTAGATCTCTTGTGCAGAGCACTTTTTTCATCTTATTAAAATTCGCTCTGGCCTTTTCTATTCCAATTTTATTCTCTTGGAAGTAATAATTTGTGGAGTTGCTCATTGTTCCAAGATATGCATATTGGTCCATTCGTTCGACATTAGTTCCGTTTATGAGGAGATTCTCGTTATGTCTTTGAGTTTTACATATTCTTATAAATTTTGTCTTTTTGATGTTGATTGTTAGACCGTATTCTTGGTTATATATCGCTATTCTGTTCACCAGTCTCTGAAGATCTTCAATATTTTCGGCTAAGATGACAGTGACGTCCGCATTTCTAATGTTGTTAATGGGAATTCCGTTCACCTTTATTCCAGCTATTTCACCCTCAAGAGCTTTTTTAGGATCTCTTATTTGATATGTCGGACGTTAATTATTGGTGGACATTAGGTATCCATGTGTCAGTCTTGTGTATCCAACTCTTAGTCTTCTTATTACTCGTGATTCGTTGCGGGTGAGGATATTAAGACTAACTCTGTGTAAGGCTCTGTCACAGTTATCCCAACGAGTTTACCGAGATTCTAGAATTTACTTTTTAAACTCAGTTTTAAGGTCTTTGCTTAGTTGGATCATTGTTTGGATTATTTGGCTAATTGATGAAGTAACCTCTTCTTTAGAATGGTGATCAGCAGTTTCGTTACCGTCAAGGCCAATGTGCGATGGGAGCCAGATAAATGAGACATTTGTTTCGTGAGCATAAAGAGATTGGTTGTATATATTCTACTTCTCTGCACTCTTGTGCATACTGTACACTATCACTAAAAGGAATGAACTTCGGTATAAATGATTTTTCTCATTTTATTAGTCACAATTCAAGACCTACATTTTAGCATTTGTGAAGTTATTTATGTAAACATAATCTGTCTCTGCTGACAAACTTAGCTGGTAGTCTTCAGGCCTCTTGCGGGGCTGTCCAAGTATATTTACAACTCAAGATCTCCTTCGGGAGGCGTCAAATGGTAGATCCTAATGGTGAATTGCAGCAATTGAATACTTTGGGTGGTTGCCAACTGTAATTATCTGTATATTTATAACCACTGTATTATAAGTAGTTCAGTTTTCTGAACTCAAAGTTAGAACCCAAAATGTTTTTCTTTAAACAGCCCTTAATTAGAAAACACAATTAAATCCATAAATAAAAATAAATCAATTTAATCTTAAATATTTCTATAACATTAACGAATTTTAAACTAATAAATGAAACGCCTTTCGAAATTCAAAATAATAATTAATTATGAATCTTAATACACCAAATGAATACGCCAAAAAAATTTTCTTTATCTTAGTAGATGAATCAAATTAATAATCCAAATTTTCTACAAATTCAAGCTATACTACATTCACAATCAAGATACAGTAGAAGTAAACAAACCGAGACTCGTTAACTGTTACAAGGAGCACTCCTGAATCATGATTTACAATGTATTATGTATATACATTATAAATCACAAATGATGATTTACAAATTTTATACATTGTAAATTATGATTTAGGAGTGCTCCTTGTAACAGTTAACGTGTCTGGGTTTGTTTATTTCTACTGCATCTTGATTGTGATTTTAGTATAGTCAATTAATAAAAATGTGATCGGAAAACTAAGCGATAAAATCAGAAAAGCTATGATATGTTAAACAGTAAATGGTTAAGTTCAATTAGTTACCACTATAAACAGCCCGGGTTAACCGATAATAGTATAAAAGGCCCGGTTTCAGGTAAAATTTATTTTAGGCTTTATTATGGGAGTACCGTCTAGTCAGTGTTAATTGCAAAAGACCAACTCTGTCTACCTCGGTGGCTTATCGCTCCGGGTGGGTCTTAACAATGGGCCAGGTCAGATAAATTTAATAATATTTACGACCGCACTAATTCAACTCAAACCATTTACTGTTGAACAAACCATACCTACCAAACCAACTAGGTCTATTTTTAGTTTGTAACTACTTGAGAAGTAAAAGAAAGTATCTGAAGGTCAATATTAACTGATAACGAAGCAGAAATCCTATTAGACCAGGGCATTTAGCACAAAATAAATAAATTTTTAAATACAGCACATAGAGATTTGCAGTTTTTTGCACTATGTTCAGGATGATGTCAGGAAAAAAGTCTACTATTCAAAAATGGGTGGAAATGCGTAATTGCATGTAAAGTGCATAAAATGCATCCAAAATTGCATAAATATAAAAATAAAGTAAAAATCAGTATACTAAGGAACACAATTTATTATTTGGGAGGTTTTTGGGGTCACTGAATACGATTACGCAATCAGAACTGACACCCGGATCACCTGGTGCCCAAGGTCAGTGCAAGAGACGTCATCTTCTGGAGTTTCGATTGTTTTCGGCATTAAATCGATGCAAACGGATTACTCACGGGTTTTAGGAGTCACTAAGTGCTGATATGCCATCAGAATTGACCTCCGGAATACCTGGTGCCCAGGGTCGCTACTAAGGCACGTCATCTTCTGGAGTTTCGAGGGATTTCGGCACTAAATTGATGTAACTGGACTACTCGGGGGTTTTTGAGGTGGTTAAACACGAAGATGCCATCAGAACAGACCTCTGGATCACCTGGTGCCCAAGATCACTGCAAGGGTTATCTTAGGGACTGTCGAGGGCTTTCGGTATTAAATTGGCGCAAAGGGATTACTCGGGGGGTTTTTGAAGTGGCCAAACACGAATATGCCATCAGAATAGACCACCGGATTACCTGGTGCCCAAGGTCGCTCTTCTGGACGTCATTTTCTGGAGTTTCGAGTGCTTTCGGTATTAAATTGATGCAAACGGATTACTTGCGGGTTTTTTGGGTCGCTAAACACGAATATGCCATCATAATTGAACTTGGGAATACCTGGTGCTCAGGGTCGCTACTAGGGCACATCATCTTCTGGGATTTCGAGGGCTTTCGACATTTAATTGATGCAAATGGATTACTGGAGGGTTTTTGAGGTCGCTAAACACGAATATACCATTACAAACAATCCCTGTGCACCTGGTGCCCAAGGGACGTCATCCTCTGAAGTTTTAAGGAATTTCGGCATAAATTGATGAAAATAAATTACTCGGGGATTTTTGAAGTCGGTAAACACTAACATGCCATCAAAACAGACCATCGTAGAACCTGGTGCCCAGGGTCACTGCAAGGGGCGTCATCCACTAGGCGAGGTTTTTGGTACTATATTGATGAAAACAGATTACTTATAGGTTTTTGGGGGTGCTAAACATGAATACCCCATCAGAACAAACACCGGAGTACTTGGTGCCTAAGGCACGTCATCTTCTGGAGTTTCGAAAGTTTTAGGTACTCAATTGATGCAAACAGATTACTCACGGGTTTTTTGGGTTTGCTTAACACAAATAAGCCATCACAAGTGACACCTGAGCATCTGGGCCTAAGACAGGTTATCCTCTGGAGTTTCGAGTATTTTCGGCATTAACCTTTAACTACCCGCGCATCAAGTTATAACGTAACTACACGCGTGGCGTACTTTATACGCCACAAGGAAATACACATAAAACAGCGGATATTTATTTTTTTTTTGAAAAAATACACTTAGTTGTTTGTTATAAACCTTATTCGGCATCAGTGAATACTTGAAGTTCCTTCTCAGTAAGCCAATTGGGATTTATAACTGGAATCATGGAATAACTGGATTCCATAATAAATAAAATTACTAATAAAAAATTTTTTGAAATGTGATTTTTTACAGGAGAAAAAGTATTGTTTATAAAGAAAAATATATTTTGTGCCACAATGACTAAAAAACAATGGAAATATGTACTTACTTACTACTTATATTAATATAATCGTGGCGTATATTGTCTACCTCCGGAAACAACAAACAATAAACTGTAAATTACGATATTCCCAGAACGCCGATTATAACGAAACTAAAACCAAATTGTAAAGCACATTCGAGTGATAGGTTAGAGAGATAAACAAGGTCAAAAATTAAATTTTTAAACATATTTTGTAGTAGAATTCTTATATCTGGCGTACAAAATACGCCAGCGCGTGTAGTTAAAGGTTAAATAGATTCAAACGGATTACTCATGGGTTTTTGGGGTTACTGACGACAAATACGCCGTCAGAAGAAACACCGGAGCACCTGGTGCCTAAGGTATATCATCTTATGGAGTTTAGAAAAATGTTGGCACTAAATTGATGTAAATGAATTGCTCATGGGTTTTTGGGTTTACGGAATACGAACTCTACTATGTTGATCTATTTAATTTTTTTACATGAGTTTTATTATGCGTTGACATTATTAGTGATTACAGTAATCACTAGATACTCCAGAATTCCTCATGTAAGCCATATTCGTGTTCAACAACCCCAAAACCAAAAAGTAATCCATTTTTCATCAATTTAGTACCTAAAACTCTCGAGACTCCAAAAAATAACGTGCTTTAGGCACCAGGTGCTTCGGTGTCTGTTCTGATGGCGTTTTCGTGTTCAGGTACTTGAGAAACCCATGAGTAATCCGTTTTCATCAATTTAGTACCAAAAACACTCCAGAAGCTGACCTGCCTTAAGCACCAGATGCTTTGTGGGTTGGGTCTGATGGCATATTCATATTCAGCAACCCCAAAAACTCAAGAGTAATCCGTTTGCACTAATTTAGTACCGAAAACCATCGAAACTACAGAAGATGACGTACCCTAGGTACCAGGTGCTCTGATGTCTGTTCTGATGACGCAATCGTGTTCAACAACGCCAAAATCCGATTAGTAAGTAATCCGTTTGTATCAATTGAATGCCGAAATTCCTCGGAACTACAGTAGATGACCTGCATTAGGCACCAGGTACTCCGAGGGTGAGATCTGATGACTTATTCGCGTTCAGCAAACCCAAAAACCTATGAGTAATCCGTTTGAATCAATTTAGTACCGAAGACTCTCGAAGCTCCAGAAGATGATGCCCCTAGCAATAACCTTGGGCACCAGGTTCTCTGGGATTCGGTTCTAATGGCATATTCGTATTAACGACCTCAAGAACCCCTCAGTAATCCATTTGCATCAATTTGATACCGAAAGCCCTCGAAACTCCAAAAGATGACGTCCTTTACAGTGGCCTTGGGCACCAGGTGATCCTAAGGTCTGTCCTAAGACGACGTGCCTTAGTAGCGACCCTGGGCACCAGGTAATCTGGAGGTCAATTCTGATATCATATTCGCATTTAGCGACCCCTAAAACCCATGAGTAATCCGTTTGCATCGATTTAATGCCGAAACCCATCGAAACTCCAGAAGATGACGTCTCTTGCCGTGACCTTGGGCACCAGGTGATCCGGGGATCAGTTCTGATGGCGTAATCGTATTCAGTGACCCCAAAAACCCCCCAAATAATAAATTTTGTTCCTCAGTATAATGATTTTGACTTTATTTTTAAATTTATGCAATTTTGGATGCATTTTATGCACTTTTCAGTGCAATTATGCATTTCCACCCATTTTTGAATATTAGACTTTTTTCCTGACGTCATCCTGAACATAACACAAAAAACTGCAAGTCTCTAGGGGCTGTATTTAAAAATTTATTTATTCGGGTGTTTTTAGTGCTAAATGCCCTGGTCTATATTGAGACTGCCAAACTTTGAATGTTTTAAAATTACAAGAAATTAACGACTTGATAAATAATTTTGCTTCGTGATAAAATATCTAAAAAAATGACTATTTTACTGAAAGTAATTTAACGTTTTAAAATTAAATTGGCAATTGAGTCATGATTTAATCTTCGCTTGTCCACTGCTTGGCATAAATCTCCCTCATAATTTTTCATCTATTTCGATATGGTGCCACTTGCATCCAATTCCTATGACAAGGTTTTAAATCATCAATCCAACATGTTAGTGGACGACCTCTGCCTCAGTAGGCATCATCTCTAGGTCTCCATTCCACTATCCGCTTTGTCCATCTGTTATCTGACATTCGAGCCAAGTGACCTGCCTAATTCCATTCCAGTGTTGCTATTAGTACGGGAGCCCAAGCGAGGATTTTTGCAGATAATCGAGCGCGTCAGGTTATCATATGGGGAGAAACCTGGTACCCTGCAGATGTACCTCTACCATATTTGGCTCTTAATACAGGGAAGTTCGTTAAGGGGGGCCCGAAAAAAAAATCTATCCCTAAAAATGCTCGAAATTGTCAGATTAAGATAAAGTGGGTTAAGTACATGCAAAAGAGTGTATATTTAAAAAATCTGACGATTTGAGCGGGGCGTAAGGAAATGGGTGAGTCAAAAAGTTTCACAAAAAAAAAACGAATATTTCGCGAAACGAACGTCAGATCGAAAAACTAAAAAATACGTCTTCAATATTTTTCAAAAATCTATCGAATGGTACTAAACACGACCCCCCACGGAGAGGGGTGGGGGTAAATTTAAAATTTTTAATGCAAACCCCGCGATATTTCGCAAATTGAACATCAGATCGAAAAACTGCAAAATATACTTTCAAAATGTTTTTGAAAAATCTTTCGAATGGTACCAAACACGACCCCCCAAGGAGGTGGGGTGGGGGGTTACTTAAAAATCTTAAATGGGACCCCAAATTTTTATTGCAGATTTCTATTCTTTACGTAAAAATAAGCAACTTTATTCGAGACATTTTTTCGAATTATGGATAGATGGCGCTATAATCGGAAAAAATGATTGTTAGAAATGGAAAATTAAATTAAAAAATGAAAAGTCCCTACTAAAATGAAAAATTTTACTTGACTATTTTTGGTTTTAGGACCTAATAATCACAACCCAGTAGGTCTTCATAACGCTCGATATTCTCCCTGCTTTGCTCCCCTACCATATTCTCTCTACTGCATCAGCCATTCCTGATAGATGTAGTAGCTGGCTGTTTGGGATCTTGTCTCGTAGTGAGATGCCCAACATAGCACGCTACATCGCCCTTTGAGACACAGGAATATTTTGCACTGTTCTCTTTGTCATTGTTAACATTTCCGCTCTGTAAATCAACACTGGCAAAACACACTGATTAAAGGTTTTTCTTTGAAGATATATCAGACGATTTGAAAATATGGTTTAGCTTGCCGAAGTCTGCCAAAGTCAGTCGTATAGGACGGGGTAGCTCAACGGTTTGGTTATTTTTTTCTATGCGAATCTCATGACCTAGCTATTTATAGGCCATTATCTGGACCTGGACTATGGATCTTGTTCCTACACATATATCTTCTGAGAACTGAGGGAGATCTATGTTCGCAGTGGACGAGATTGGCTAATTAATTATGATGATGCAGGTTCACTTGTTGCTATCAAGTTTATACTGTTATTGGTGATAGTGAGCATCAGTTCTGTGGTTTTATGTTTGTCAATCAGGAACCACACAGTGAATTCTCGGGGTAAATTTCTCCGCTGGTTATGGTTTTTTTTTCTGGGCGTTTTGATATAGCTTTTGTATTCATTTTTTTTATTGTGGAATTTACTTGGGCAATATATTACGGATATTGATAAAAGTGTATGACCAGTGCACAAGGACGACGGCACATGTAGAATCAGGATAAACGACGAGGTTAATGCATTGAATGAAGGTATGATATTGTAACACTTGTAAAAAGTCAAAGACTGTCATGGCTGGGACATATCCAGAGACAAGACCATGCAAAAATAAGAAAGAAAATATTACAGTTGAAGCCAATAGGAAGGCAAAAAAAAAACAGCCCAGAACGAGATGATTTGATGACGTGGAGAGCGACCTGAAAACCAAGAACATAAGACAATGGAGAAGAAGGGCAGAAGAGAAATCTGAAAATATGGCATAGTCAGACAGGCAAAGACCTATCCAGAGTTTTGATGGCAAAGGAAGAAAAAGAAAAATATACTACGACTATTATCGGTGTTTTTTGATTACTTTCTAATGCGATCGATGCAATAGATTTCTTATTATAACCGTCCAGTTTATCATGCTACTTACCATTACGTACTATACATACAGTTCCCCCATGGGCTGTATAATCTTAAAGTAACCGTAAAGTGTGTCTGTGCATTGTGCAACTAGCAAAACATCAATATTGTTTTTAATGATAAATATTTCAATTTCTGAGCGTGTGAATTCATTTCGTCGGCATTCCTCTGGGATATACTTTTTATTCCAATTCTTTATGAATTTTGCAAACTATGTAATTTGGTGGATTCTTTTCCAAATCATTTATATATTTTACCGTGTTATCTTTTACGTTATTTAGTTTTTACTCCACTGTTTTTTTGGGAAAAAAGTAGTCTATATGTTTGTTTCCGCTTACATGAAGTTGATTGACAGCTTTCACAATTAGGTCGGTTGCTGGATGACATTAGGTAACCATGTGTTAATTTTGTATGCCCGATACGGAGTCGTCTTGCCACGACAAGATCTCTTCTAGACAAACTTGTAGGTCCAAAAATAGGAGGACTATCGATTAGCGGTTGAATTTGATGTAAAGCTGAGCAGTTGGTGTCCCAGTGTTGTTGCCATCGGACTCTTGTTCTTCTTTTAATGTAAGCTTTTAAATCCTTGCTAATTTGGATGTTATCGGTGATAACAGATGATGTTGAGGCAATCTTGGCATGGTGGTCTGCAAGCTCATTACCTTCTATCCCAATATGAGATGGTAGCCAGATCAGAGTAACTGTTATATTTTGGGAAAGGATACGTTGGTAATGGTCATGGATCTTTTGGACGATAGGATGATCAGTGAATATGTTTTGGATAGGCTGGATTGAGGCTAGAGAGTCTGTGCATATAGCAACTTGCTTATTTGATAGAGAAATGTTTTTGATAGCTTGAAGTATGCTGAATAATTCGCCAGTATGAACGCTACAAAAAGGGGGGATAAGGGATGCCGTGATAAGATTATGTGACGTAACAGAACAGCCTACCCCTGTATCATTTTTTGAAGCGTCAGTATATAGAACTAAGTCGTATTTCTTTGTAGAGATTATTTCTTTAAAACTGTTCCTAATGAGTTCCCTCGGAGTTGTAAATTTATCGTATCTTGAGAGTGATGTGTTAATATGTGGAATGACTATAGACCAAGGAGGATAAGGGGTTGAGAGAAGTGGAATTATTTGTGATAGAGAAATGTCATCAAGTAACTGCGCCAAAATTAGTGGGACGGGTTTTATCGAAGGTAATTTAGAGTGGTCATGCAGTTTATTCGCGGATGATACAAAAAGAGGATATACTGGGTTAGAGGGATTTGAAGAAACAGATACTGCGTAGGATAGCAGCAGCTGCTCCCGTCTAATCCAAAGAGGGGGTTCATTTGCTTCACAATATAAGTTCTCTACGGGACTAGATCGGAAAGCTCCTATACAAATGCGGAGAGCTGTGTTATGTATTGAATTTAGGAGGTTAAGATATGTTTTAGGAGCAGAGATGTATATGTAAGAACCATAATCCAGTTTGGAACGAATAACAGATCTATATATCTTCAGAAGAGAATTTTCATCTGCACCCCATTGATAGTGTGAAAGAGTTTTGATAATATTTAGTCTTTTGTGAGCTTCACCTTTTATTTCTAATATATGTTGCTTCCAGGTAAGTCGTGAGTCAAACGTTAAACCGAGTATTTTACATTCTCTGACAGAGGGAAGATAAGCTTTGTCAATCGTAATACTAGGAGATGGTGATGGTGGTCGTCTACTAAATTTTATTATTTTTGATTTTGTATATGATAATGATAAGCCTATGGAGCTTGTTTTCTTAATGAGGGTATCTACTGCGGATTGAATGAGCTTAGAAGTTGTAGAGATAGATCGTCCGTGGCAGTAAATTATTAGATCGTCTGCATATAAGACATGTCTAATGGGGGAAAGTATATTAGAGCATAAATCACTTATTGCTAGATTAAAAAGAGTTGGGCTTAATACTGATCCTTGTGGTACCCCATCGGTTTGAGTGTGAACTGATGAAAAAATACCATTGACAGACACTCTAAACGATCGAAGTGATAAGAAATTTTGTATAAAATTGAATATGTTGCCCTTAATATTATAAAGGGTTAGTTTGTTCAGTATAGATTGCCTGCTAATAGTATCAAAGGCGCCTTCGATATCAAATATAGCAGCGACGACTTCCTGACTTTTGTTGAAAGCATCAGAAATATGACTTTGGAGAAGTATTAGATTATCTTGAGTCGAGCGATTTCGTCGGAAACCTGACTGTTCTTTGGGAATTATGTTATATTTGTTGAAGAACCATATAAGTCTTTTGTTAATCATTTTTTCTAAGATTTTGCACATGGTGCAAGTGAGTGATATTGGTCTATAAGCACTGGGTGACGAGCGAGCTATGTTAGGTTTTTTAATGGGTATTATAATTGAGGTTCGCCACTGGTTGGGAAATTTGTTGGATGACCAGATTAAATTAAACATTTCAAGAAGTTTAAGGAGACCTAAGTTGGATAGTTTTTTTATAAAGATATAGGGAATATCGTCGGGGCCAGAAGCAGTGTTTTTGAAAGTGTTAATGACCGAGGTAAGTTCTGCGTAAGAGAACGCCGAATTCAGATAAGTAATATCCTTAACTGTTTCGGAAGAGCATGGAGGAAGGGTGTTGACTAATGGCTCAAGTAAAGAAGAATTTATTTTGCTTTTAAATTTTGTATCGAAGTGTTTTGCTAGGGTTTCGCCAATTTCTTGATTATCACTGATAGTAATATTATTTGAGATAAGACTAGAGATTTTAGTGTTTGTATTGATGCCTTGGATTTGGCGTATTTTTTTCCAGAGATCAGTAGGATTGGTATTTTCGTTAATAGAAGATACATAGTTTTTCCAAGAAGATTTTTTACTTTGTTTTATAATGAACCGTGACTTGGCTCTAGCTTTTTTTAATGTTGTGAGATTTTCGGGGTTTTTATTTTTTCGATAATTTTTTAGTGCCACTTTATGTTGTTCTACAGAGCTTTGGCATGAGGTATTCCACCAAGGAACTCTTTTTTGTTTATGTGACATAGTACTTTTGCCAATGTGCAAATTGGCAGCTGAAGGTATGATGTCTGTGATTAATGATATGTTCTTATCAATATTATCTGATAGTATGAGAGAAGGAAATGCGATATCTGTTTGGGATGTATAACTTGTCCAGTCAGCATTTTTAAGTCGCCAGTAGCTTCTGGGCAGAGTTTGTTCAGTATTGGGAATATTGGATGATATAAGGATAGGATAATGATTGCTATCATAAAGGTCATCAGAGACTTTCCAAGTTAGTAAAGGTGCAGATTTGGGATCACTAAAGCTAAGATCTATCGAAGAAAACGTCCCAGAGGAAAAATTTAAATGTGTATTAGAACCTGTATTTAATATGCAAGAGCCTGTACAGTTAATTACATTCTCGATAGTTTTGCCTTTATTTGACGTGTGATTGGATCCCCACATAGAATTATGAGCATTAAAATCGCCTACTAGAATGTACGGTGTAGGAAGCTGATAAATAAGGTCTAGAAGTTCAATTTCCTTTAGTGAGTGGTTGGGTGGAATATATACACTACAAATAGTGAGCTTATTTGGACACCATACGGTTATGGCGATAGCCTCAAGTTCGGTGGTGAGAGAGAAGTGAGATGAAAATAGTTCGCTGGAAACAAAAATTGAGGTTCCACCACTGGCTCTATTGCAGTCAGTTCGAACATAGTGATAGTCTTCAAAATTTTTTAGTTTAGGAAGTTTGGATAATTTGGAATTAGTTTCTTGTAAACATATGATTTCAGGTTGTTCTTCGGCAACTAATTGCTGGATTCTTTCCAAGCGAGGAAAAAATCCATCGCAATTCCATTGAATTATTTTGAAAGCGAGTTTTAGTTAGATTGAGAGGTAGAAAACTGTGAAGATGGAAGAGCTTGTTCAGAAATAGGAAAGGTGGTTTCATCTTCAGTTTGGTAGTCAGACGAGGCACTCATATTGTCATTGTCATCAGGATTAAGTTGTCGGTTAATTTTTTTTTGTAGTCTAGTAATGCGGTTTTTAAAAGACCTCTCAGTTGATTTTGAATGGAGAAGTGATAAATCGTTTAGTAATCCTTCAATGTTAGAAGTGAAATTAAGAGCTTCTTTAAGTGGATCTGGGATGCCATATGTAATTTCTAGGAAAGCTGTAAACTGAGTTTCGGTAAGAGTTAGTTCCGATGAATTATTTTTGTAGATGCCTTGAACTGCATTAAGTGAACTGACTGTTAGTTTATGTTCTTCTGTTATTGTTGTTTTGGATTTTTTCTTTTTGCGTTTACAGGGAGTATTAGTTTTGACAAGCAAGGGTGGAGGCATTTGGTTGTTAGTTAGATCCGGTGTAGCGACCGGAGAAATTTGAAGTGGGGTGCTTGCATTGCTGTCAGTAGATATGGGTCTTTTATGGCCGTGTGTTAGGAGGGGTGGTGACTCTGTAATGTCAGTTTGTGTTGAAGTACTTGGAATTTCGGAAGAAGTTGCATTTAGTAAATTAGTTTCAATATGACTGCTTTCCGTTGGAGATAATATATCGGTGGGAAGAGATACGGGGGTAGCGGGTGTAGAAAGTTCGGTATGAGTTACTGTGATTGGAGCATTTGTACAAGCGTCAGCAGTATGGCCAGCTTGTTTGCATAAGAAGCATTCTAATTTGTCAGTAGACACAAATATTCTATTTGGCGTGTTGTCGTAAGTTATTAAGATAGAGGTTTGAATTGAAAAGTTTTCGTTATCAGGAATAACATAAGAGACTCTTCGGAAGCTCATTATGTGGGCATAATCATCACTAAGTGAGCCACATTTCACGAATGATACAGGAGAAGCTATTTGTAATCCGATATCTTTAAGTGCTTTTTCTATTATAAGGTGCGGTATTGTGGGCGATACATTTGATATGAGGATACGTTTAGCTGGAGTAATAAGTCGTCTGATAGGGACAACTATTGAGTTTATGGTAATACTTTGGTGGGTACTCAGAAGTTCGTCGACTACTGCAACGGAGGTTAAATAAATACAAATACGATTATTAGAAATTCGAGATGCAAAGGTAATATTCTTGGGGGTAACAATGTCACCTATAGCTTTTATATACTCAAACAGAACGACATTTGGAAGTGCATGTAAGACAAGGGCTTGATTTTTATGAGGAAACGATGGAGGTGCAGGTTTAGTTAAGGTTGCGGCGACATAAGACTTATTCATTGTTACGTTAGTTTGTAAATTTATTTGAGAGTTATTTGAGGTCATTTTTGTGAGTGGTCCTGGATGCCAAAACCACTACACGTAAATTTTATTAATGCAACAGACGTCCTAGTAGGACTCTGTGGATAAAGTGATAAAAAAAATAACAGTTACCTGGTATGATGTTACGCCACTGGATAATCAGATTGTTCAATTAATGTAGTTTACGATGCACAGTTTTTTAAAAAACAACACTGAATTGTTCGTAAATATCACATATTTCTTTGTGTTTACATGGTAATTAGTACAAACTAGTAATAAGAAAAAAAAAAACTCGTAGATATCAGAAATATCTACCTACAGCAAACGATAAAGCGACAACGTGTGTACTCGTTGACTTTCTAATTAGGAATCGAAGTTTGTTAATTATATGATTATGTTTAGTAAGAAAACCTTAATTAAGAACATAGTTACATCAAAAATCTTTATTAACCCGGCACCTGTCACGTGGCCTTGCAAGGCGTCAACTGCCACGTGGGGTGCTCACAGCACCCCTTAAAAATTTTCTATGATCTACTTGTTTAAAAAACACAATAATGTGTTGAGTAACACAAGAATATAAAAAAACATGTTTTATTGACTTATTAGCCACTAATATGTTATAAAAGTTAAAAAATAAAATGAAAAAGGTGTTATAAGCAAATTAGCAAGTACCAAGCCATAATAAATGAAATGAAGTAAAATATCTAAAAAAAAATAAGATTTAGTGAGTATAGAGTCTATATTAATAATTTAAATCAGTTATTTCAATAAAAAAATGACACCCAGATGATGACACCCCATTTCGACTTTAGAACTTCAGAATGACACTAAATAACCACTTCAAACGCTAATACATCTATGCTATATACTATTATAGAAAGCTACTATGACGCACAGCACGGTATGCAAACTTGAAATACCAAATATTTGATAAAAATAGGTTATGGGGTGCTGGTAGCACCCCACGTGGCAGGTGCCGGATTAATAAATATTTATTTATTATCAAAAATACCTATTTTCCGTCTTAGAATGCCTGGCCTTGTGTTAAATCTTTCAGGGAGAAGGTCATCGTTAAGGTCAACGACAAGAACATAGATATTTTCTTTGCCACCGCCATTGCCATTGCCTTTGTTATCTCCAAGCAACGTCAACGCCAACGTTAACACCAGAGTTTTTGCCAACGGGAAAACGTTAACGCCAACTTCAGGTGTTGCGGATATAGTATGAATTATCAAGAGGCGACGATGTTTAACTCCCATTTCATAGGGACATTACTACATATATAACATAAATATTATATTGTATTGTTTACTCTCACTTCACAGTCCAAAATCTTGTTATTGTTAGACAAGTTTTTTTTAATGATACGACAATTGTGTTATTTAATTTCAACTAAATGAACTTTGAGGTTATGCTAGTAAAAGTAATTCATTATACTACAGGAAACGAAGCATTTAAAAATCGAAAAATTACTGGCCGCTATTTTTCAAATGGAACATCTGGGAGAAGTCAATAGAAAAGGCGTACCATCCCGTGGGTACCGAAATTTTTACTGCGTCACTTTCTTTTTATTAAATTTAAGCAAAAAAGTGTGACGGTTTTCACTCATTTGAATATTGTGAAAAAACTACGCATTGTTCAAAACACACGATTCTCTTGAAGTTATTTTAACATGTAATTTTCTAAATTAAAAAATGTTTATAAACAATAAACTTATTGAAAATTAAACTCGAAAATAAGAATTTTTTAATTGTTTATACTTATTAAAGTGAACAATATAAATATTTTAAACATATTTCACAATATGAGTTTTATGTAGTTACATACTATACTATAATACGCGCAAAAGATCTGTCGAGTAGTTTTTAAACAATTATATATTTGTTTATCACATTTCAGAGAACAAAGCTCATTTTTAAATGGCAGTAGAGGCGCTTTATCAATATTTAGAAGGGATGCTTTGATCCCACTCTCTTCGTAGGGTATCATAGTTTTATGTTTTGAAAAAACCATTTTCATTCATAATTGTTCATTTATAAATAATTTGTGCAAACTGAATTACCCTTTTTCGGTTGTTAACAAGTAAATATTCTACTCTGTTTTAACCTTCACAAATAAAAACAAAATACACCATGTGAAAAGGTCTGAAAAAGTATGTTTTAAAAAAAGTTATTTTTATGACTCATAAAACCAAAGATATGTTTTTCCAAATCCAAATTTCAAATCATATATTTCAACGTGAAATAACATTGACGTTTTAAACTTCAAACTGATAGTACGAAGTAAAATCTACTCTTAGTAAAAATTAACATTTTTAGCTCAAAAAGTATTATTTAAACTTTCATACGAGTTGAAAAAGTAACAGTTTTTGTCAGTGAATAAAATTGTATACCTATTTATATAGGTAAACTTTAAAATTTTAGTGAAAAGTTAATTAAGAAGACAAGTGTATTCTGACAACTAATAAATATCGGTCCCCGATGGGGGACAAAACTACACAACCGACGTCTTTTGTGACGACAGATGCTGATATGGATAACAGTATTTTAATTTCAAGTGTTACTAGTAATAATCCAAGTGATAGTAACCTCCAGAAAACAAAGCAGTTGGAACCGAAAACTTTCAATATTCTTTCAGATAAGTACAATGTACAAAATATTTGGGTATACATAGAAAGCACTGAAAATAATGTAGGAAAATTGCATGCAATGACAGTTGCCCATATCCTTTTTAAAAAATTTAAACTTAATAATATTTTGGAAATTAAGAGTATAGGCCGAAACCGGATTAAGGTTTTATTAAAATCATTATTAGAAGCAAATAATTTAGTTAAACATCCCCTCCTAAAGTCAGAAAATTTAAAAGCATTTATTCCAAATCACTTACTTGAAATTAAAGGGTTAGTAAGAGATGTTGATACTCGTTACGATATCAACTATCTTATGGAAAATATAGAATCACACTCACGCGTCACTAATATCTACAGATTAAATAGAAAAGTCCAAAAAGAAGACAGAACAGTTGAATTTGTACCAAAAAAAACTATTGTTGTTACTTTTGAGGGGAATATTTTACCTGATCGAGTAGCTTTTAATAGAGTCTTTTTTCCTGTCGAACAATTTGTAGGAAGAGTGATCCAATGCTTCAAATGTTTTAAATTTGGGCATGTATCTAAGCAGTGTAACAGTACTGAAGAAAAGTGTATCAATTGTGGAGAAATTAAAGACGATAAACATAATTGTGATAAAAATTTAACTTTTTGTATACACTGTAAAAGCAAAGATCATGTTTCTATCTCAAAAAAGTGTCCCTCTTACGATAATCAAAAAAAAATTAAAAATATAATGATACAGCAAAAAACCTCCTTTAAAGAAGCTAAAGAAATTTCTGAAAACTCCTTATCCAGTCTAGTAAATCACAACTCTTTTTCACCGCTAACAAATTATGACCAAAATTTTCCTGTTCTTCCTAACAACCATCGTATGTCATTATCACAACCTAATCAAATTCCTAAAAATACCAATTGCAATCAAAATAATTTCCTTTCCCAACCCAATCCTGTAAGCTTTAGTCCTCCAATGAAAAAGAAGAGAAAATCAAACTCTCCCACTATCCAGTCACCTATCCATGAACCATTATTTCCATTCTCCTTTGGACCTTCACAACCTTTGCCGATAAATTCAAATAAACCAAACTACGCTTGTTTGGAAACCAAGAAGAGTAGTATAGCTAGCAACCTATCCATTTTTATCGTGGATTTTTTAAATAAAATTCTTTCAAGTAACAATAGACAACCTATTGATATTAAATTAATTACAAGTAGCATAGAACAGGTATTGGAGGATACTTTGAAAAACCAATAAAATGCCCAAAACACGCAATTTAAATATAATGCAATGGAATGCACGTTCTGCTATAGCTAACAAAAATAGTCTGGTACAATTTCTTTATGATAAAAATATTGACATTGCTATTATAAGTGAAACTTGGTTCAAAAGAAATCAAAAATATAGTTTTAGTGGTTACAATATAGTCCGCAATGACAGAAACGATGGCTACGCTGGTGTGGCAATTTTTGTACACAAATCTCTTCGTTTTGTTGAACATAAAATCAATATAAATTACAAGGAAAATATTTTAGTGTGTGCTATCCAAGTTAAATATGGAACTTTATTGTTAAATTTTTTATCTATTTATAAACCTCCAAAAATACAAACAAAATATGACGATTGGACTAAAATTTTTGAACAATTTGAGGGTCCTTTAATTATAGGTGGTGACTTTAATGCACACCACTCTATATGGGGTTGTCGTAATAATGATACCATAGGGTCACAACTTATAAATGTCGCAGATGATTTAAATTTAACAGTTTTAAATAATGGCGAACCTACAATTTTGAGACGTCCTGATCAACAAGATTCGGCTGTCGATGTAACTTTTTGTTCACCTGAATTGGTTAACAAGACATCTTGGAATGTCATTCCTGACACTCTAGGATCAAATCACTATGTCATATCTATAGAACTTCTTTTTGCAATTAATGAAAATGAAATATCTCCTAAAAATAAATGGAATATTAAAAAAGCCAATTGGGCGTTATATACCTCTACTATTCAAAATTTACACGATACAAACAATTTTCACTCGGATAATCTAATTGATAAGTACTCCTTCTTCATAAATAATATAAATACGGCTGCGGGAGCAGCTATACCCCAATATAAACCTTATAAATGTAAAAGGCACCCACCCCCTTGGTGGAATATTGATTGTGACAATATTATCAAACAACGAAAATTGGCTCTAATAAATTACAAGAAAAAAAGTAATTTTGAAAATTATGTTCAATATCAGGAGATTGCAGCTAGAACCAAAAAAACATTAAAAAGTATAGCCAAAAAGCATTGGATTGAATGGGTCTCTTCGCTCAATAAAAATACATCCGCTACAACTCTTTGGAATCAAGCTAAAAAACTTTACAGAAAACCGCTATCAAACATAAAATCTTTAGATCAGAAATGGATGGATGACTTTCTTATTAAAGTTGCACCCCCAACTGCGAACCCTCAAATAATTCCCAGCTCCATAGCATCAACCCCAGCTGATAAAAATCATTTTCTCTTAAAACCTTTTACTTACAATGAACTAATTTTCGCTATAAATAATCGTAAAGATAATAGTCCAGGATACGATCATATCAAATACTCCATGCTTTTAAACCTTCCAGAAGTAACAAAACATTTTCTATTGGACCTTTTTAATCGTATAGTTCAAGACAATTCTGACGTAAATATTTTTAAAGACATAATTGTTATTCCGATTCTAAAGCCTACAAAAGATCCAAATTCAGCCGAATCTTATCGACCCATTTCTCTTTTTTCGTGTGTATTTAAAACTTTGGAACGTATGTTAAAAAACAGACTAGAATGGTGGGTCCATACTAAAAAGTTACTACCAAACAATCAATTTGGATACAGACGAGGATGTGGAGCTTTAGATGCTTTAGCTACACTTGTAGCGGACATACAGGGTAATTTTTCTAGAAATAATTATTTGCCTACTTTATCACTAGATATAGAAGGCGCTTATGACAGTGTGTGTTTACCTCGATTAAAAGACAAAATGATCAATCAGTTTCAAATACCCATAAAACTAGCACAAACTATTCTTAATTTCTACACTGATAGACGCCTATACGTTAGAAACCATAAAAATGAACTTCTTGGACCACGTTATAATAGTTGGGGATTACCTCAGGGATCAGTCTTAAGCCCTTTTCTTTTTAATTTGTATACGGCTGATTTTCATAGCCTTAATGCACCAAGTATTACTTACAAAACAATCCAATATGCGGATGACTTCCTCATATATACAGAAAGGACAAAATATGAACCCTCCCTTACAATCTTAAGAAAATTACATGAATATTTCTCAAAATGGTTTTGTGAAAATGGTTTTAATTTATCCACTAGTAAATCTAATGTGTGTATTTTTTCACAACATAATATTCCTAACACAAATACTATTTTATTAAATGGCCAAACTTTAAATTTCTGCAAGTCAATAAAGTATCTAGGCATGTTTCTAGATCAAAAGCTAACTTGGAAATTACACATCGAGTATATGCTTGACAAAAGCAATAAAGGTCTAAACTTTTTAAAATCCATTTCTAAAACTTGGTGGGGAGCTGATGTAGAAACAGCTTTACTATTTTACAAATCTTACATCAGATCTATTCTGGACTATGGATGTATACTTTATGGATCAGCAAGTAAACAAATTTTAAATAAAATTGATGTATTTCAACGTACTGTTCTACGTATCTGTATGGGAGCAATGAAGTCTACTCCAATAGCACCATTGCATGTTGAAGCTTTAGAACCTCCCTTGAATTTTAGAAGAGATTATCTGAGTGAAAAATTTGTTGTGAAAATTGCATGTATCAATAATTCATTATATTCTAGCATAAGCTCACTAAACACAGATGATCTAACAAACAGTTACTGGACTCATAAAAATACACCAACCCTGTGTACAGCCTTTAGAACCATGTTCAACAATAAGTATATCAACAATATCAACAACCTTGATACTAACGACTATTTCGCATTTTTTTATGAACCTGATATACATATACCTACATATTATAAT
This sequence comes from Diabrotica virgifera virgifera, assembly GCF_917563875.1. Classification (NCBI taxonomy): domain Eukaryota; kingdom Metazoa; phylum Arthropoda; class Insecta; order Coleoptera; family Chrysomelidae; genus Diabrotica; species Diabrotica virgifera. The sequence goes on from NC_065445.1 coordinate 167,796,152, forward strand.
AGTTCATTATTAGATTCATGCATCTTGAATTCCTGTATAGACAAATGGCCCAAAGCAACTGTAATCTATACAGATGCATCCAAAACATCGGAAGGGACCGGATGTGCTTTCTACATTCCATCTAAGTCAACAGAAAAAATGTTCAAATTACCTTCTAATTGCTCAATTTTTAGTGCAGAAGCAATTGCAATTCTTGAATCCTTGATATATTTCGATAGTTTAAACAATAATTCAGTGTTAATAATATCCGATTCATTGTCAGTTTTATTATCTCTCAAAAATTCAAAATTACCCAATTATAATTCTAATCCTTTCATTTACCAAATTAAGAACATGCTTGTCAAGCTTAAAAATAAAAATAAAACTACTAATTTTATTTGGGTAAAAGCTCATGTTGGTATAAAATATAATGAGCATGTTGATTCTTTAGCTAAAGCTGCAATAACCTCTTCAGCTGAAATTGTACCAGAGGAGAGAATTTGTATTCCTGACACTTTTTGTATCTCTAAAAGAAATCAAATAGATCGTTGGAAAACTTATTGGCAAACTTTTTGTAACCATTCAACAACACAATATATTTATATACAACCACAAATTCCAAATTCGAGATGGTTTAAGAAATTTAGTAACATCCGTAAATATATAACAACCTTAATAAGATTGAGATTTGGTCATGCTTGTTATCCTACTCATCTTGCTAAAATCAAAATTTACAATTCAGACTTATGTGAAACATGTCAAGAACAAGGAGATCTTAATCATATCTTTTTTAACTGTTCCAAATATATTCAGCATACAGGAACTCTTTTAAGCAGCTTGCAAACGCTGCAAATATTTCCTCCGTACCAAATAAATAACCTATTGGCTACTAATGACAAAAGAGTATATGATTGTCTAATCAAATTTATACATAGTACAAATGTATGTCTGTAATCAATTTTAGCCAATCTCGTTAACCTTTTTTTTACCCAATTGTTTATTTTCCCTCCTTTTCCCTATTTATAGTAATGTCTTTTAGTAATTTTTAAGAGGTTTTTTTTTTCTTTTGACTATTTTGATCTGTTTGCAATAGTAGGTATAGATAGACACTTTTTTATTTAGTATTAAGTAAATTAGAATAATATGTTTTTCTTTTTAATCATTTGTATTAGGTTTAATAGTTTTTTTGTATTAGTATTAATTATTATCAAGTTGTATCTGGCTAAATAGCTAAGTGCTAAAGTCACAAATAAAAAAAAAAAAAAAAAAAAAAAACGTGAAATAACTAAAAAATGAAGCACGTTTCGGGAAAACCTCATGACAACTTTTTTAAAATAGCATTATTGTTGTTTTCTTTTTTAAGTTTCTAGCATTAATATTAAGTATGTAACGCTCAAAATAAAGTTGGTCCCCTTTTTAGCATCCCAAATGAAATTAATCGTTACCGCTTCACAAGTTACTTAACTTATATATTTTTATATAACTGTAAGTTATCGGTTGAAAGTGTTCATTTTAAAAAAAAATTGGTTTAGATTAATTTTTTTTATTTTAATTTGTTTTAATGGCTTAAAAATAATTGGTGATACCAAAAATCTCAACTAGTAAAAGATATAGTTTTGCTATTATGAATATTTTGGACCTTTTAATGTTCTGAAGACAAAAATTGGTTATATAAGATATGGCTGTTCAAAATTTGCATACACTCGTAATTAGTGACTCGTTTATGCCAATTTACCTAGAGCCTTTTCCAAAATAAGCACTTTGAACCAACGAATCTTACATATAAACAATTCATAAGTAAATTAATTTGTGAAGCGGTACCGATTAATTCCATTCGTATACTAATTAGAGGGTGATTTTCATAATTTTTTTACCAACCAAAAAAAAATAACATTATTTTGATCGTAACTTACCCACTTACTATTGATGTAAAAACATTATTTAAAACAATGGTATATTAAAACAGCAAGTTATTAATAATTCGATCGTGTTTTATAATGACATGACTGATCACTTTATGCCTGCCGTTTTTATAAATAATGAGACTCAAAAATTTTCTACATCTAGATATCCAGTCATGATTAAAAACCTTAATATCGGAAAATTAAAACAGCTTTTAAAGAATGAACATTTGAATGAAATTTGTATCAACAAAATAGATTCTCAAATTGTATAGGATACATTTATAAATAAGTTAAATGATTATATACAGACCTCTAGGGAAATAAAACTCTCAAATAAAAAAATATCACAAAGAAATCTTGGATGACGTTGGGGTTGATATCATTTATCAAACAACTAAATTTTATTAAAAAGAAATTAGTGTCTATATTTTTATCCTTATTATCCTCAACAATATGGTCTACATTTATATTTTATTTTGAGTTAAGGATTACTTAAAAGTATAAGCTTAAGGATGAGGGTGCTATAAACAAGAGTATATCGAGCATAGAGCCTTTTATTGTATTGGGATTGCTTTTATGACCCACAGTATAAACTTGCATTGAATATCTCAGTTTCCGAATTTCTGCAACTTTGTAGTTTACCTACAACTCATATATCGTGTTAAGCAATTTTATATATATATATATATATATATATATATATATATATATATATATATATATATAATCTTTAGACCTTCTACCCTCTCGGGTGTAGGTATTAACGTGTGCTCTGTTAACAGTGCACAAATCTCTTCCATTGTTTCCTGTCCTGTGCAATCGCCTTTGCTTCGTTCCATGCTATTCCTTTTTTGTCCAGAATCCTTGCCATCACTTCGTTCCATGTCTCTCTCGGTCTTCCTCTACTTCTTTTTCCCTGCACCTTCGTTTCCCATATCTTTTTAACTGGTACTTCTTTCTGTAGTCGTTGTAGATGCCCCCACCAACTTAATTGTCTTTTTTCAACATACTCCATCATTGTCTCGATTTTCAGTTCTTCTCTTATGTAGTTATTTCTTACCCTATCCCTTCTAGTGACTCCTTGAACTCTGCGTAGATACCTCATTTCTGCTGCCTGTATCTTACTTTTCTGTTGTCTATTTAGTACCCAGGATTCACATCCGTATGTAAGTACTGGTCTGTATATAGCCTTAAATACCTTGATTTTCGTATGTTTCGATACTTCTTTCTTGTTAATAATTGTTTTTCCTATTGCGTGGTACAGTCTATTCACTTTATCAATTCTTTTGTTGATCTCAGCTCCCTGTCTACCTGTTTCTTCAATGGTTACTCCCAAGTACTCGAATGATTGTACCTGTCTAATCTCTGTATCATCTACCTGGTCTCTTTCTTTAGCTATTACCATTACCTTCGATTTCTCTTTGTTCATAGTCATACCATACTTTTTTAAAACTGTGTTCCATGTTTTTACGCTTCTTTGTAGCTCGTCTTCAGTCGCTGCTAAAATTACTACATCGTCGGCAAATGTACAATCTGCTATCTCCGTGCTTTTCAGATTTCTATACCCTATTTGTAATGGTCTGACTTTTGTTTTTGTTTCTTTTATTATTTCGTCCATAAAAGTAATAAATAGTAACGGGCTCAAGCTTCCCCCTTGTCTTACACCTTCAGTTGTTCTGAACTGGTCAGATATCATATTTTTACTTATCACACGGTTTCTACTGTCTCTGTATATTGATTTAGTTACCCGTATAAGTTTCTCTGGTATGTTTCTGTTCTTCAGACTTTTCCATACTTTTGATCTAGGTACTTTGTCGAATGCTTTCTCCATATCGATGAAACTGAGGTACGTTTTTCTCTTCCTAGATAATCTTTTATTTATTATATCGTTTAACGTAAAAATGTGATCTTGTGTACATCTACCAGGTCTAAAACCACTTTGCGATTCTTCTAAAGTTGGTTCTATTATTTTTCTCAGTCTACTCTCTACTATTAGCTCATAAACTTTCATCACTATACTTGGCAGAGTTATTCCTCTATAGTTGTTGCAATTCTTGTTGTCTCCCTTTTTATGTATAGGTACAATCAGACCAATCTCCCAGTCTATAGGTATTTGTTCGTCTCTCCAAATCATTTGAAATAGTTCTAATAACTTTTGTAGTCCAATATCACCCATGTTTTTGATCATTTCTGCCGTAATTTGGTCATGACCTGGTGCCTTTCCATTTTTTATCTTCCTAATCGCGTCAGTTAATTCATCCATTGTAATGTTTGGTATAGATTCAACTTCTTGTTCGCCAGTTCTTTCTTCATCTTCTTCATTTGTGTTGTGAGGTTCGTGTTGTAGTAGTTTCTGAAAATATTCTTTCCATCTTTCCATAATGCTAACTTCATCAGTCAGTAGATCTCCATTCTGATCTTTTATTGATGTTACTTCTTTATGTTTATTACCTCTTATTCCTTTTATGACCTTATAAAATAATTTCTGATTGCTTCTACTATCGCATTCTAATTTGTCTCCAAAATCTTTCCAGGACTTTTGTTTTGCTGCTACTACTATATTTTTAACTCTTTTCCGCTGCTCTCTATACTGTTTATAATTTTCTTCTGTTCGGTTACCTAGATATTTTCTCCACATCTCCTTTTTCTTGCGCGTGTGTCTTCTGATTTCCTCTGTCCACCATGCTGTTAATTTCTGTTTACTGTTGCTTTTGTGTATTCCACAAACTCTCTCTGCTGTTTTAATAATTGTGTCTTTGAATGTTTGCCACATTTGTTCCACTTGTAAGTTTGCCCAATTTTTCCTTCCTAATTCTTCGTTCAAAACATTTACATATTTGTTCGCTAAAGTTTTGTGTCTTAATCTGTATGACTTGATTGTTCTAAATTCTTTTGTTACTGCTCTTTGGTTGTGATCCTCTGTTACTTCGTCTTTTATTGTTGCCACGAGTAAATAATGATCACTACCTATCTCTGGACCGCGTCTTACTCTTACATCAGTGATTTTCCTTCTGTTTTCTTTTTCTATGAGCACATAGTCTATTATGGATTTTTCACCTCTGCTAGGTTCTTCCCTTGTATACTTATGAATATCTTTGTGTTCATAGAAGGTATTTGTGACGATTAAATTGTGTATTTGACAGTAGTCGAGTAGTCTCTTGCCATTATTATTTCTCTTTTTTTCCCCATGTATTCCAATTACTGCTTTGTACTCATGATCTCTCTGTCCTACTCTCCCATTAAAATCTCCCGCTACTAATATGGATCCTTCACTTCCTTCGGTCGTTATTGATAGTTCTTTCCAGAAAACATCTTTTCGTTCTGCTCTTTCGTCTTCATTTGGCCCATAGGCCACTATTATACTTTTGTTTTGTTCATTGCATTTAAATTCAATTACCATTATTCTGTCGGATATGGCCTCCCACTTTTTTACGAACTTTCTGTTTCTGGAGTGTATTATACATCCTACTCCTGATGCAGCTCTTTCAATTGTGTTGACCCCACTGTATAATAACAAATGTCCATTTTCTAGCTCTATTTCTCCTTTATAGTTTCTGTCAATGCAAGAAAATCTAAATTTGCCTTTTCAAATTCCATTTCTAGTTCCTTCTCTTTGTTATACAAAGTTTTGATGTTCCAGGTTCCTAGTTTAATAGCTTTTGTCACTCTTGTCTTGTTCTTCTCTCTATAATTTTCCTTGTTATTGGTTGACCTCTTTATTTGTTCCTTCGTAGTATTGGATGTTCCATGTCCTTGCTTGGTCGTCATCAACGTCTCTCCGTCCGATTTGCCAGTTAGTTTTTTGTATGGATTGTTCTTGGGTATTTGTTGCGTATCTCAGGAGACATTTCCGTTTTTCCCATCTCAGGAGACCTTTCGCTGTATGTTCTTCCTGCTTTTGATCTTGCATTATACTCCTTATCGCCATCTGTTACGACTTGTTGCTCCTCTTGCTCACAACCTAAGCTCTCTGTTGTATAAATTTCATCATTTATGTACAATTTGTTGAATACTATATTTGCCTTATAACCTTTTTCTCTCGCTTCTTTCATCTGCTTTCGTAATATTCCTCTCTGAATCTGAATTTCTTTGGGGTAGTCTTCACCTATGAATATGTTAGTTCCCTTTAATTTATGAGTTGCCTTGATTATCTCCCTTTTTTTATTCCAATCTGTTAGCTCTATTAGCATCGGTATTGTTTTATTTGCCGTTTTCTTTCCAGTTCTTCTAATTTCACTTATATCCTTTTTTTCATCAAATTCGATATCCAGTTTTTCAATAACTTTCTGGCTTTTATTTTTCATAATGGATGTATCCTCATTTTCTGTTTCCCCAATCCCGAAGATTACTATTTTCTTTTTTATTTCTCTTTCTAGGTCATTTATCCTGCTTTCTTGCATTTTCAGTTCTTTCTTTAGTTCTCTATTTGCTTCTTTGATTACCCGGTATTCTTTCTTAATATTTTCTACTTCCGACTGTAGGCTATCTATTTTCTTTTCCATCCTGATGTCTCTGTCTTCCATGCTTTCCAGTTTTTTCATTATTTCCTCCATCATTTTCTCCATTTTCCTTGTTATTTCACGAACTAGTTTTTTTTCTTTTTTTTCCTCTCTTTAAAAAAAAAAACTTTAAGGTAATACCCACACAGCCAGTTACAAATTTTGTAGAAAAAGGGCAAGGATTGACACAAGGATTACACTCTTCTCGCCCAGGGGCCGATCAGGGCATTTTATAATAAACGATCAAAGGTAGGCCTCGGATAGATAAGGTATATTATACATTAAGGAAAGACATAAGGTAGCGGCAAAATGGTATTATTAAATTTTTATTTTTGTTATTTTGACGAAATATAACAGACGATAAATAAATTAAAGAATACAATAACAATACAATAACAATAAGTAAATTTCTTTTCTGAACTTATTTTAAACCAGCGAATAGAGTGTTCATCCGAATTCGCGTAATGCGATAATAACTTTCGTCCAGTTCAACCCTTCAGAGGCCCAGTTCTTCTCAGTACCAATTATTATCTACGTACTATCGAACAAGCGAGACGTGGCGCGTGACCTTGTCGTATTGTGCATTTATCGCTGTGTATTTTCGGGCAAGCCGCCAGGACTCGTTTCTCAGATAGTAATTTGCGGCAGAATTGCCGAATACAATATAGCACCAAGAGTTATTTTGGAACGCTTCGAGGATAGGTTTGTCCATCTCTATATTGTCTACATTTAAATAATATAATGTTACACCGAAAGTTATTTGGAACTTTTTGAGGACAGGTTCCTCCACCTCTATATTAACTAGTTAATGACTTACTGTTTACTATTTTTTTCTTTGGTATCCGAGAAGTTTGTACGGATTATTAAATATTATTATATATTTTGTACTTACAGTTTTCAAAAACTATATTTATTCTTCTCACCAGTTTCTATACCTTTAAGCACATTCACCATTAATTTATTAACGTTTAAAACACTCGTATTACCCAAGGATTGAGTTGAAACTACGGAGCGATTTAAACACACCTTGACTTCTCTTCAAAAAAATGTAAGTGTTTGAATTAGCACGTGTAGGCAGGCTCCAGCGGTTAGTCTCGAAACAAGTGTTGAAACAAGGATTTCGGTAAGCAGGTAAAACTGGAAGGAACCTTACAAAAGTGTACCCTGTATTTTTAAATGAATTTTGTTTTCAAATTTTTTGATGAATAAGCATTTTTTGTTTTTATTTATAAGTATCTACACAAAAATTAAAATTTATTAAGCAGTTACATTTCCTAGTGTGTACTTATGTAGTTCAAAATGTCCCCATCAAATTAGAAACAAAATAAGCAAAAAGTGCGTCACCGGGCCCTGGTTCCACGGAACCCGCGCAACCGTGCTCAGTACGCCACTGGCCAGGATACAAATAGCAACAAATGCGTGTGAAAAATTCTCTTAGAATCATCATCATCATCATCATTATCATCATCATCATCAGCCTCTCTCAATCCACTGCTGGACATTGGCCTCCCCTGTTTGTCTCAAAAGTGTTCTATCTAGTGCTTTCTGTATCCAGTTTTTTGTTGTCTTTCGTAAGTCGTCTTGGCATCGTGTTCGTGGTCTTCCTCTGCTACGTTTATCGGCTCTTGATCTCCATTCTACTAGTTGGCGAATACATCTTTCGTCCTTCATTCTGACAACGTGTCCAGATCATTCTCTTAGAATAGAATATAAAAAATATGCTTTATTGTCGCTGAAAATTGTACAATTTTATGGACAACAAAGCTTACAAAGAGTCAGAAAATAACAATAAAAATTATTACAATAAACGTTTATAATTACAATGACAAGAAGTACTCATGAAGACTATAGATTAAAACTGAGGATAAGAGCTCTGAGGTATTACGTATTCTCGCTACTAAAATATGGACTTGAAATATGTACAATGCATACTGAAGCAAGAACTATAATATGTACTTACTCGTAAATGCAGTTCAGTCTTCTTCTTCAAGTGCCGTCTCCTAATCGGAGGTTGGATATCATCATCACTATCTTTACTCTATCCACCGCTGCTCTAAAGAGTTCTATAGAACTGCATCTAAACCAGTCCCTTAAATTCTTTAACCATGACACTCTCCTTCTTCCTATACTCCTTCCGCCTCTTATCTTTCCCTGTATTATCAGTCTTAGCATTTCATATCGCGGTGTCCTCATTACGTGTCCCAGATATTGTAACTTTCTTATTTTTATTGTGTTTATTATTTCGCATTCTTTACCCATTTCTCGCAGTACTTCCGTGTTCGTTTTCCTCTGTGTCCATGCTATTCTAAGCATTCTTCTGTAACACCACATTTCAAATGACTGTAGCTTATTTATGTGTTCTTGCTTTAATGCCCAGCTTTCAAGTCCATATTGTAGTATCGAGAACACGTAGCATCTCAAAGCTCTTGCTCTCAGTTCTAAGCTAAGGTCTTTGTTGCAGAGAACTGTTTTCATTTTTACAAACGCATTTCTTGCTATTTCTATCCTGGTCCTTATTTCTGTTGTTTGATCATTTTTCTCTGAAATCCAGGTTCCTAGGTATTTGTATTTATCAACCCTTTCTATTGGTACATTTCCCAAATGTGCAGTTCAGTAGAACCCTTCAAAGCAGCGGCAGATATAGTAAAGATATTGGTGATGATATCCAACCTGAGATTGGGAGATGCCACTTAAAGAAGAAGACTAAATAGACTAATTTAATAAAAAGAAAGGATATAACATCGAAAAATAAATATTATTTTTACTGTCAAACTAACGTCAGAACGTGTATATATCGATCTGTAAATTGGTGCCGAAATTTGTAATTATTACTGTAAATACTAGTTTATTTAGTAGTAAATTAAAATTAGTTTTCGCGAAATAGTGACTAATAACAATTGTGTTTCGTGTAAATCATCAAGAACAAGCCGTAACTTCGTTCAGTAAGAGATTTTTTACTTAATAATCTTTCAACTTAAACACATTCAGTGTCAAACTGTCAATAGTTTTTCACTATTGCTATTCCGTCCGAACGTACGCCAAAGGTTAGGCAACCAGTATTGCAGTGTTGTATCCAAGGTTATCACTTATTTCCAGATATCCAAAGCATTAATATAAACAAATTCAAGTTACTTTTGACTACATGAGTAACAATTTAAATCAATGTTCCCCCACTGTTAGCAACACCATGTCTGAACCCAATTCTTCCAGTAATCTTACTAGTTCATATGCAACTGCTACTATGACTAAACCGCGTCCGAAGTATCCCAAGAAGACCGAAGCAATTTTAATTCATGCAGAACCAAATTTAGTACTACTCGTCTTGTCAAGGCCATATTGTTAATCCGAAAAACATCTGCTTCGCCTCAAGAATTTCCAATAAGAGAATCTGTATCTACCTCACAAATTCTGAACCCGTCGATGAAATTATAACTGAACATCCTACAATTAAAATAAATATTGTTGAACTACCAGTACGGAGACTAGTAACCCCAGCTAAAAGGCTTATAATCTCCGGCGTTTTTCCATCAATCCCACACGACATCATAGAAAAACATATCAAGGATCTAGGTCTACAATTCGCTTCACCAGTCTCATATCTAAAAGCTGGAATCCCGGTGATGTATTTACTCATATTATGAGTTTCAGAAGACAAGTATATGTCACTCCATCCACAGAAAACTTTGAGTTACAAACTTCAATAATAATCCCTTTTGACAACAACTCTCACAGGATATTTCTCTCTACAGATAAAATGGTTTTTTTTTATGCAAACAACAAGGTCACACAGCAAATGATTGTCAAAATCCTCCTAGAAATCCTTCCCTAAATGAACAATCGTTCCCTACTGAACCCCATCCCACTTCCCCAATATCAAATAATGACACACTTTCAAACCCAAGAAATAATCTAGATCTTAGTCAACAAATAAATACAGTCGATGTTCCCATTACTTCCATAACCCCAAATAATGATTTTCTTTCCCCATCCACCAGTCAGAAACGAAGTCGTTCTGACATCAGTGATACAAGCTATTTAGAAACACAAACTTTTAAAAATACACCCACTAAAATCAATGAAATGCCCACATCAGATTTAATCGTTCCCACTAAGCATAAAGCCAAAAGATCTAAGAAAGACTCCTCCGATAAGTCTGAATTAACTAATTCCACAACTCGCACTATCCAAAATCTTTTTCAAGAAAATCCAGACTCATTTTCTCTTCCTGTTGAAAATTTCCTAGCCTTACTTGAAAATACATTCGGCAGTGATAACCCCTTGCACGAAGCACAGGAGTTCACTCAAAATGTCCAGGCACTCCTTGACGATATGTCAAAAATATACCCCTCACTTGAAGACAGAACAGCGAAAAAAAGATTAACAAGAGTCTCTAAGAAAATTAAAAAACAGTTAAATATAGACAACACAGAAACGGAAAGTACAGCATCTCAATCAACCAATAATGATAACGATTTTCTCTCAGACTCTTCCTTAACTAGGAAAAGACTTTAAGACTTGTACACACTTCTAAGTAGGTCAAAACGGCAAATAGGTGTATGTTCTCAAAAAACTTTTGATAGTGTGTAAAAAATGTTTTATTATCAGCTAAGTACTTTCAACACATAACGTGCCATCATCAGAGCTTCCTAAAAGGACATTTAAGATAAGATCTTTTTATATAAAAAATGAGTGAAAAACTTAGGTCCTCTTATAAAACCTTCATAGAAGAGCAATTGCTAAACGACACAATAAAATACATGGATACTGGGAAAAAGCCTCAGATATCGCGTATAACAACCCCTTAAAATGAATAAATCACATCGAAATTCTTTTATATATTAAAAAGACAACATGGCTGAGTCAAACCATTTTGAGCCCACGTGAACAGCTGAGGAAGACTGTCATTTATTAAAATGATAAAGAAGGTACCACAATCTTAAGCGACCTCTATATTCGTAAATAATAATTAAAATTAATTAAAAAATTGAAAATGACTAAAAAGCCATGTATAGGTTAAATGAATTTTAAGTTAGGATACTAAATTTTTAAAGTTAAATTTTCAAAAATTACTAATATTAATAGTATAATATATGTAAAAATGAATAACCATTTTCAATTTCGTTGCAAAACGAAAATACAGCCGAACCATATTCTAGTCCAATCAGAGAGTGCATCAAGCACCTCTACCGGTTTCGAAACTTATTAGTCTCTCATCAGGAGGCACATATGCTGCTCTCCCTGAACCAACCAAATCAAAACCCCAGCGTGCAGTCCCTGATTGCAACGAACGAAATGGCATAGATGCCCTAGCGGCAACTGCTACAACCAGACTAAGTTTTCACTCTAATGGCATATAAAACAACATAATGCTATTCTACACCCCACCAGAATGAAAACAATGGGAACTTTCTCTGGTTACACCTCCGAGGCTTCTACAATATGCAAGCCATACGGATGCTGAGACTAAGGAAGATGAGGGAATTCTACAATTTACAATTCGCGTCCCATCTGCTCAGCGCGGTAAAGTTCCAACCAGAATGGTTCCCTTCGTACTCCAATCAGAGTAAATGTAAATCAAAAATGAATAACCATTTTCAATTTCGTTGCAAAACGAAAATACAGCCGAACCATATTCTAGTCCAATCAGAGAGTGCATCAAGCACCTCTACCGGTTTCGAAACTTATTAGTCTCTCATCAGGAGGCACATATGCTGCTCTCCCTCATCCAACCAAAACAAAACCCCAGCGTGCAGTCCCGGATAGCAACGAACGAAATGGCATAGATGCCCTAGCGGCAACTGCTACAACAAGACTAAGCTTTCACTCTGATGGCATACAAATCAACATAATGCTATTCTACACTCCACCAGAATGAAAACAATGGGAACCTTCTCTGGTTACACCTCCGAGGATTCTACAATATGCAAGCCATACGGATGCTGAGATTAAGGAACATGAGGGAATTCTACAATTTACAATTCACGTCCCATCTGCTCAGCGCGGTAAAGTTCCAACGAGAATGGTTCCCTTCGTACTCCAATCAGAGTAAATGTAAATCAAAAATGAATAACCATTTTCAATTTCGTTGCAAAACAAAAATACAGCCGAACCATATTCTAGTCCAATCAGAGAGTGCATCAAGCACCTCTACCGGTTTCGAGACTTATTAGTCTCTCATCAGGAGGCACATATGCTGCTCTCCCTGAACCAACCAAATCAAAACCCCAGCGTGCAGTCCCTGATTGCAACGAACGAAATGGCATAGATGCCCTAGCGGCAACTGCTACAACCAGACTAAGTTTTCACTCTAATGGCATATAAAACAACATAATGCTATTCTACACCCCACCAGAATGAAAACAATGGGAACTTTCTCTGGTTACACCTCCGAGGCTTCTACAATATGCAAGCCATACGGATGCTGAGACTAAGGAAGATGAGGGAATTCTACAATTTACAATTCGCGTCCCATCTGCTCAGCGCGGTAAAGTTCCAACCAGAATGGTTCCCTTCGTACTCCAATCAGAGTAAATGTAAATCAAAAATGAATAACCATTTTCAATTTCGTTGCAAAACGAAAATACAGCCGAACCATATTCTAGTCCAATCAGAGAGTGCATCAAGCACCTCTACCGGTTTCGAAACTTATTAGTCTCTCATCAGGAGGCACATATGCTGCTCTCCCTCATCCAACCAAAACAAAACCCCAGCGTGCAGTCCCGGATTGTAACGAACGAAAAAAACAATGGGACCCTTCTCTGGTTACACCTCCGAGGCTTCTACAATATGCAAGCCATACAGATGCTGAGACTAAGGAAGATGAGGGAAAATGGTTATTCATTTTTGATTTACATTTACTCTGATTGGAGTACGAAGGGAACCATTCTCGTTGGAACTTTACCTCGCTGAGCAGATTGGACGTGAATTGTAAATTGTAGAATTCCCCCATCTTCCTTAGTCTCAGCATCCGTATGGCTTGCGTATTGTAGAAGCCTCGGAGGTGTAACCAGAGAAGGTTCCCATTGTTTTCATTCTGGTGGGGTGTAGAATAGCATTATGTTGTTTTATATGCCATTAGAGTGAAAACTTAGTCTTGTTGTAGCAGTTGCCGCTAGGGCATCTATGCCATTTCGTTTTTTGCAATCCGGGACTGCACGCTGGGGTTTTGTTTTGGTTGGATCAGGGAGAGCAGCATATGTGCCTCCTGATGAGAGACTAATAAGTTTCGAAACCGGTAGAGGTGCTTGATGCACTCTCTGATTGGACTAGAATATGATTCGGCTGTATTTTCGTTTTGCAACGAAATTGAAAATGGTTATTCATTTTTGATTTACATTTACTCTGATTGGAGTACGAAGGGAACCATTCTCGTTGGAACTTTACCGCGCTGAGCAGATGGAACGTGAATTTTAAATTGTAGAATTCCCTCATCTTCCTTAGTCTCAGCATCCGTATGGCTTGCATATTGTAGAAGCCTCGGAGCTGTAACCAGAGAAGGTTCCCATTGTTTTCATTCTGGTGGGGTGTAGAATAGAATTATGTTGTTTTATATGCCATTAGAGTGAAAATTTAGTCTTATAATATATGTGTTTATAAGTAACTATATGCAGTATTTATATTCCACCTAACTATAACCTCACTGAAATCGAGTTAGATGATTTAGTCCGCCAACTACCTAGCCCATTTATACTAGTCGGAGACTTCAACGCCCATAATACTATGTGGGGCTCCAAGAAAACATTCGGAAGAGGAAAAATCATAGATACCGTATTAAATTGCAATAATGCTTGTTTGATGAACAGTGGAGCTAACACATATTTTAATTTCGCATCAGGAAGTTACTCGTCTGTTGACTTAAGTATATGTGATCCCAAGTTATATGTTTCACTCTCATGGTATACGTTAGATAGCCTATACGATAGTACTCATTTCCCGATAGTCATAGCAAATAGTCATAAAAAACATTGCACCGTCACTAAGTGGAATATTGCTAAAGCAGACTGGAATCATTTTAAAAGTAGTGCCGAAAACCTACTCTCATTAGTACAAGAGTCTGAAGATATTGACGAGACAATAACTCTTTTTAATAATTGCATTATCATGGCTGCAGGAACTCATGTCCAGAAAATATCAATATGCCCCTCTAAAAAGGCTGTACCATGGTGGAATTCAGAATGCGAACAAATAGTACAATAATGTAAAACTGCTCTTAACAGATATCGAAGAAAGAGAAGTCATGAAAACCTGATTTGCTTCAAAAGACTAAAAGCTAAAGCTAAATATATTGTTAAAAAACTAAGAAAGATTCCTGGCATAATTTTGTTTCGACTCTTACCAGTGATACTTCTCCAACACAAGTGTGGACAAAAATAAGACAAATGAAAGACAGAAATCTTTACCAAAAATCCCAGCAATTACACAGGAAGGAAAAGTAATTGCAGATAACCAAACAATTTTGCATATTACGGCTGAAAGTTTCGCACTGAAATTTAGATAATATAAACTCGAGCATAACCAAAGTCTAAATGAGCAAAATTCGTTAACTTCTCACACTCCTCAAATTAGTAGACATGATATAGCCGCTATCAACCTCCCTTTTACACTAGAAGAATTAACAGTAGCTCTAGCGTCTTGTAAAAACTCCACTGCCGGGCCAGATAATATTCCATATATATTTTTAAAAAATTTATCTGAATCCAGCCTTGCAAAACTTCTAAATTGTACAATAAAATATGGCTTACTAAGAAATTTCCTCGCATATGGTCCGAATCAATCATCATACCAATAAAAAAAACCCGATCAGCCTTCCAATCTGCCAAAATCATATAGGCAAATTTCACTGACCTGCTCGTCATGCCAACTTCTGAGAAAATGATTAACTCAAGATTAACCTGGCTTATAGAAAAATATGCTATAATTAACGAAGCCCAATCTGGCTTTGTACGCCACCGTTCTACACTTGATAATTTAGTGTTACTGCAAACACAAATAGCTACCGCCTTTTCGAATAAACAAAATGTTATCGCAACCGCGTTTAATATAGAAGAAGCCTTCGATAACATTTCACGTCCAGCCATTCTTCAAAAGCTTCTTCGATACAATATTACAGGAAATATTTATTTCTTCATACAAAACTTTTAAAAAGAAAACTTTCAAGGTAAAAGTAAACGGTGAAATATCTGCAACATACCCGCAAAATAATGGAGTCCCACAAGGTGCCGTACTCAGTACAACCTTGTTTATACTCGCAATAAATGACATCTGTTCGAGTGTTTGTCAACCAGTCAAATATGTAATGTATGCGGATGATCTTATTCTATATTGTCAAGGAAAAAATACAACCGCCACATGTAAAGTACTGCAAACCGCCGTAAATCAACTTAACGAATGGGCTAAAAAGACAGGATTAATACTATCACCTTCCAAATCAAAATTAATTCGATTTTGCAGAAGACCTTGTAGCCAAAATCCTATTGTATATCTCAACGAGATTCCATTACAAACTGTAACACACTACAAAATAGTTGGTTTAATTTTCGATAGTAGACTAACTTGGAAAGAGCATATTAACAAACTAAAAGGAGATACCATGAAGAGGCTTAATATAATCAAGGCACTGTCACAGTATACTTGGGGTGCAGATGAAAGTATTTTACTCAATGTCTATAGAGCCTTAATTCGCTCCAAACTGGACTACGGTAGTTTCATTTACATATCTGCGTCAAAGTCTGACTTAAAGTTACTCAACTCTGTGCATAATACTTCCGTTCGTCTCTGTTTAGGCGCGTTCAAATCCAGTCCTGTAGAGAGCCTTTATTGCGAGGCTAATGAACCACTCCTCTGGATTCGACGAGATTATCTCCTACAATCTTACTTTGCTACAGTATCCGCAAATCCATCTAACCCCGTCTATCGTCTAATAAATTCAAAACCTCTCTCGGATTTACCGAAAACGATCCAATCAATTATTCAAATCCAGAAATCAACCTTAAGAAATCCCATCGATCTTACCAAAACACTTCCATATCCAATTCCAGCTACCCCTCCTTGGAGCAGATCAATCCTACATTTAAATACTTCTTTGTTGGCCTACAACAAACACGAAACTCCGAGCATCGTAATAAGACAATACTTTAAAGAAATCATAGAGAACAACCAATTCCAAAAAATCTTATACACAGATGCTTCCAAAAATGAAATAGGAACTGGATGTGCTGTTACCACAGTTGATAAGACTATAAAATCATTTTTATTACCAGATGTATGCAGCGTATATACTGGAGAATTATACGCGATATTAGAAGCTTTTAAATCCTTAGAAATCGATAGTAAAAATCAAGCAATATGCACAGATTCCTTATCATCACTATTATCCATAAAAAGTTTATATGTTCAATATTCAACATCCTTTAGTTCACGAAACCCATAACATCTATAGTACACTTGCTTCTCAAGGCGTAGTTGTTACTATGGGCCATTCCACGAACATACGCCTGTTTTGGATTAATTCGACAACGAATATTTTACTGTGCAACATAAGAAGTACGAAAGTAAATGGCGCTAATATTTATTCCAATAAACAACAATGTAATTTGCAATTTACTTTCGTTCTTCTTATTTTGCACAGTAAAATATTCTTTGTCGAAGTAATCCAAAACAGGCGTATGTTCGTGGAATAGGGTATATCATCTGGATACCATCCCATATCGGTATCCCCGGTAATGAAAAAGCAGATCACGTCGCCAAACTAGCCACTACCCTAAATGGTCAGCACTCAAAAGAACATGTTCAAATCCGTAGTGATTTGAAGCAGATGTTTAAGCAGCAACAACATATCTTTTGGCAAATCCACTGGAACGCAATCAAAAACACATTACACGAGATCCGGCAGACTGTCAATATATTTAAACTCCCAACTATGACTAGAAAATAAGCAGTCATTAGAAGGTTGAGAATTGGACATACCCGATAAATACTTAATGAAGTCTGAACCGAAGCTTAATTTTCAAACTTGCTTTAGTGTTTTAAGCGTGAAACACATCCTTACTAAGTGTCCTCAGTGTGTGACGCAGAGAAATCGACATAAACTTAAGTCAAATATTAGGTTTGTTCTAGCATCAGTTTCAAACGGTTTGAAACCATCAGCGAATAGCGGACCAGCGCGAGTAGAGGGGATAGCACTGGTGACTGTATTATGTTCTCTCTCTGACCAACTGTTTGCTGACGGTTTCTGGCTAGTTTGACTGTTTGCTAGAACAAACCTATTAAAGATATTTTAAACTCGTCCGATCAACTTCGTAACCTACTTAGTTTCTTGAAAGACATTCAATTATTTAACACAATATGATCTTTTGTCTTTGTAATCTCTACCTGTTATTCAAAATTCAGTGATTAATAATTAATCATTATAATTAATAAATAATAGTTGTTGTAATAATTAGTGGTACGTCTCTATAGTATCCAATGATTGTATATTCAATTTTTTTTTCTTCATAATTTTTACCTAATGTTATTTAAGATTTAGAAATTAACTGTTATTTATGTTTTCGACGTCGCTAAATCCGAATATTATGATGTTTATTTTTCTCTAGAATTGATGGAACAAGTTCAAAAATCAAATTTTATGCAAAAATGCGAAAAAAACAATTTTGATGGTTTTTCAAATTTGACTCGCTGTATCTTAGGTCACTGTAAATATTTCCTTTTGAAAATTTTACTTTGTGATCTTTGAAAAATGTAGATAACAATGCGATTTGTCCGAGATGTTTAAACAAATTAAATGAGAAGTTGTTAATTTTTAAACAATTTGTCGTCAGATTTTGTTAGTTTCATGTTTACTTAAAAAAGTTGGGTGACAAAATGTTTAGTTTAAAACTTTTTCTACGACCGTTTAATAACATGCTCATTATTCGCTATTTTTCATAGATAATAACATCCATTACTGCAACCGTGAGTAATAATTCATTACTCACGGGCTGAAGTTACTCCCGGGTCATTACTCACGGGCTGAAGTTAGATTCAAGTGGCGCATGCTACTTTTAATATTAATCGTATATAAACTGCAAATAAAATTACTTAAATTTGTTTATTTAATACAATAATTATTGTAATTTATATCAATAATTAACTTCGAAAAATTTTTAAAGGAATTTTAACTGTAACAATCAGTCAGTATATTTTTTACGTTTATATCTTTTTTACTAAAAATTTTGACGTTTATCATTTATTTTAGTGACAGTGACATTAGAGCATTTTGTTTGTGTTAATTGGAATTTATAACTAATATTGTGTTTATATTTCAAGTTATATTGTGTTAAATATGGTATAACATATTATGTATAGTTATACTATTATATTATAGATAGTTAAATGTAAATATACATTATAACTATATATATGAAATACGTCCACCGACAACAGCCATTTCCTATTTATTAGATTCACTGACAATAGTTACAAATTTCAGCTAACTTCATCATCGTGAGTAATAGCCATCATTACATGCTCGTTGAATAATATATTATTAATCAACACTGCATTAAAACGTAAGTCATGAAGAAGTTTTTTGGAAAATTTCAAGTCAAAATATGCAATAGGAAAAAAGTTATGTGACTTTATAGACGAGTGGCGCTCCCCTAAAAAATGCTTATTAATCGAGATACTGACCACGGTGTGGTGAATGGCTAATTCTGATCATACTTCATGTTTTTGAAAGTGCTAAAAACGAAAATGAGGTTTATTTTGAATTTTATATGGGGAACATTGTCAAAATCGCCAAATCTAAAAATAAAAAAAAATGGAATCACGTTTTTCTTAAAATTAAAAGTTGTACCATTTTTTTCCTATAAAACATTTTGTTCTTTGTACTTTATATTTTAACATAAACTTAACTAAAAAGCTAAATTTGAAGTTTTGTTATTTTTTCGATTAAACTTTGCAATTCCGAAATCTGCACCTTTTAATTTAAACAATTTGTAACTTTTATTATAATAAGACAGAAAGATTAAAACATGTAAACATGTCCCATTGTCTTCAGAAAGGTTAGAAAAATATTACCATAAAAATTTCAGGAAAAAATTTTAAAATGGAACAGAGTTGTAGCGACTTAGACGCAAAAAAATGTGATTTCATTTTTGTTTATTTTTAGGATAACATTGCGATTTTGACAATGTTCCCCACGTAAAATTTAAAATAAACCTAATTTTCGTTTTCAGCACCATCAAAAACATAGAGTATGATCAAAATTAACCATTCACCACACCGTGGTCAGTATCTCGGGAAATAAGCGGTTTCAGAAAACTTCTTCATGAATTATGTTTTATTGCTGTGTTAGTGAAAATTATAAACTAAAAAGTTTGTCACTCAACGTTTTTAAGTAAATATGAAACTAACGAAATCTGACAACAACATGTTTAAAAATTAACGACTCCTCTTTTAATGTGTGTATACATTTTGGACAAATCTCATTGTTATTTAAATACTTCAAAGATGACAGAGTAAAATTTTCAAAAGAAATATTTACAGTGACTAAAGATACAGCGAGGTAAATTTGAAAAATCATAAAAATTGATGTTTCGCATTTTTGCATGAAATTTGATTTTTGAACATGTTCCGCCAACTCTAGATAAAAATAAAATTCATATTTATATTCAGCGACCTCGAAAACATAAAGAATCACCAAAATTGGTCATTCACCTTAAAGTTGATTTTCGTGGTCGGTATAACGTAATTTTAGGGGTTGCTTCCGCTCGCCTATAAGTACCTTTTTCGTATTTAGACTATGATTGTTTTTAATATTTTATTTGGGAAATACCCCACAATATAAGTTTGAAATATAATTATTTTGACCCATCTCGTAAGACGTTATCAAAATACAGAAGATTACCTAATAAATTTAAAAAAAATTCTTTGTTGCTTGGTGAAAAAAATTCTTCTAATAATTTAATTTTATCTATGAATTTAATTCAATTTTGATGGTTTTTCAACTTTAACTCGCTGTATCTTTGGTCATTGTAAATATTTCTTTTGAAAATTTTACTTTGCCATCTTTGAAAAATTTAGGTAACAATGCGATTTTTCCGAGGTGTTTAAACAAATTAAATGAGAAGTTGTTAATTTTTAAACAGTTTGTCGTTAGATTTTGTTAGTTTCGTGTTTACTTAAAAAAATTGGGTGACAAAATGTTTAGTTTAAAATTTTGATCAACACTGCATTAAACATAAGTCATGAAGAAGTTTTCTGGAAAATTTCAAGTCAAGATATGCAATGGGAAAAAAGTTATGTGACTTTATAGACGAGTGGCGCTCCCCTAAAAAATGCTTATTTCTCGAGATACTGACCACGGTGTGGTGAATGGCTAATTCTGATCATACTTCATGTTTTTGATAGTGCTGAAAACGAAAATGAGGTTTCTTTTGAATTTTATATGGGGAACATTGTCAAAATCGCCATTTAGGTACCCTAAAAATAAAAAAAATGGAATCACGTTTTTCTTAAAATTAAAAGTTGCACCATTTTTTTTCTATAAAACATTTTGTTCTTTGTACTTTATATTTTAACATAAACTTAATTAAAAAGCTAAATCTCAAGTTTTGTCATTTTTGCGATTAAACTTTGCAATTCCGGAATCTGCACCCTTTACTTTAAACAATTTGTAACTTTTATTATAATAAGACAGAAAGATTGAAACATGTCCCATAGTCTTCAGAAAGGTTAGAAATATATTACCATGGAACAGAAAAATGGAACAGAGTTGTAGCGACTTAAACGCAAAAATTTTTTGTTTATGATTATTTTTAGGATAAAATTGCGATTTTGACAATGTTCCCCACGTAAAATTCAAAATAGACCTAATTTTCGTTTTCAGCACCATCAAAAACATAGAGTATGATCAAAATTAACCATTCACCACACCGTGGTCAGAATCTCGAGAAATAAGCGGTTTTGGGGTGTGCCGCTCGTCAATAAAGTCACATACCTTTTTTTCCTATTGCATATTGTGACTTAAAATTTTCCAGAAAACTCCTTCATGAATTATGTTTTATTGCTGTGTCAGTGAAAATTATAAACAAAAAGTTTGTCACTCAACGTTTTTAAGTAAATATGAAACTAACGAAGTCTGACGACAAAATGTTTAAAAATTAACGACTCCTCTTTTAATGTGTTTATACATTTTGGACAAATCTCATTCTTATTTAAATACTTCAAAGATGACAGAGTAAAATTTTCAAAAGAAATATTTCCAGTGACTAAAGATGCAGCGAGGTAAATTTGAAAAATCATCAAAATTGATTTTTCGCTTTTTTGCATAAAATTTGATTTTTGAACATGTTCCGCCAACTCTAGATAAAAATAAACTTCATATTTGAATTCAGCGACCTCGAAAACATAAATAATTACCAAAATTGGCCATTCACCTTAACGTTGATTTTCGTGGTCGGTTTAACGTAATTTTAGGGGTTGCTTCCATTCGCTTATAAGTACCTTTTTCGTATTTAGACTGATATGATTGTTTTTAATATTTTATTTGGGAAATACCCCACAGTATAAGTTTGAAATATGATTATTTTGACCCATCTCGTAAGACGTTATCAAAATACAGAAGATTACCTAATAAATTTAAAAAAAATTCTTTGTTGCTTGGTGAAAAAAATTCTTCTAATAATTTAATTTTATCTGACTCATTCAAATTGACAATTCAGACATAATTATGCGTTTTAAAATAGATATATCAAATAAATAGTAAGTCAATAGCATATCGAGGATATATCTTTTATATTTTAAAATAAAACAGGTACACATAAAATCAGAGTTTGGTGTTAATTTTGATGGTAAACTGAATGTAAAACCAAATACTTATCATATCGGGTTAGTATCATGGGGTTTTCCCTGGCGTTTGCCTCGTGATTTACTATGGAATCACTAACACAAGGATTTTAATATCAGCATTGTAGGTTTTTTCAAGAAATCACATGCTATGATTTCTCTGACACATATTCTTCAGTTAAAGTTGATTGCACGTAATCGAATGACCTATCTTCCATTAAAGTCGTCCCAGAAATGCAACTCATAAATTTGGCAAATTCATTTTAATGTCTTCTTCTTTAAAATGTATAATAATATGTCTGACTTGTCAGTATGAATGAGTCAGATAAAATATAAATTATTACAAGAACTTTTTTCACCAAGCAAGAAGAACCATGTTTAATTTATTGATGCTTGGGGTACAGATAGGACCATAATTTAAAAATATTTTCAAATATACTTATTGACAGGGTGACACAAACTTACGTTTTTTTTTTAATGGAACACCTTGTGTATTTTTACACTTTTGGATTTTCCTCGATGCCTTCTTTCATAAAATATAGGGTTTTGTAATATTATACGAGGTAGTTTAAAAGATAATTTCGTTTTTTTTTTTGTTTCCTGTTTTTTTACTGTTTCCTGACGTTCCTAGACCTGATTTTTTAATTTCGTAGCAATATTCACACCCTGTAGAATTGTAGCGATTTGACATCAAAATTTCGATTTATGTTCAAACGATTTTTAATATAGTCTATTATTGTCAAACAATATTAATATAGCGAAATGTATAATAATTTTAATATACAGGGTTGATCGAAACTCGGAATGAGTATTTTCGGAGTTTTCTTAAATGGAACACCCTGTATTTTATTTAGTATTGTAATGAGATGATATTTTATGGTACTTTTTTATTACTTAAGCATTACCTATACCAAAATGCTTTATTTGTGAGTTATTGGTGATTCTTTAAGCCAAACATTAATTGCAACAAAAATTACGTGAAATTTTATTAGGTGGCCGTGAAAATATTTACTCACAAATAATTTTTCGAAAAAAAATACAAATTAGTCTAGACTGATCCTTAATTTATTAATATTAAAGGAAATATCAAAATACCTACGTAGTTAAGCTTGCTGGTGCGTAAAATATTAATAAAAACATACAATATTCTACCTAGTTGGCTATGACACAACATTTGCTTAAACATTTGACATTATACTATTGTTATATTTTAAGTAGCTTTGTTACCATTACTAATACGAATATTTTTCAATGAGGAACTGATTAATATGGATTTGTACTCGGAGAATATAAAGAAATGTGCTAGTAGTAATAAGAATTTATCATCAACAATTCCCTGATAGACGACAACCAAGAAGAGAAACTTTTGAAAGTATACTAAAACGGTTTCAACGGACTCGGCACTTAGATTATAAGAACAGTCGTACTAACATGCAGATCCTTAGTGACACTAAGGATTATATTATTTAATTAATTTTATTAATTTACAATACTTTTTGTTCGATCAGTGTTTTCTCGTAATCTAAGTGACCAGTCCTTGAAACCGTTCTAGTAAACTGTCAAAAGTTTCTCTTCTTGGTTGTCGTCAATCTGGGAATTGCTGAAGATAAATTCTGATTGCTAGTAGCACATTTTTGTTATACAGTTCTAGCACAAAAACGATATTAATGAGTTCCTCATTAGAAAAAATCCATATTAAATATGGTAAAAAAAAACAGCTGGAACTATAAAAATAGTATAATAACAAATGTTTAAAGCAAATTTAGCGTCATAGCCAACTAGGTAGAATATTGTATGTTTTTATTAATATTTTACGCACCAACAAGCTTAACTAGGTACGTAGGTGTTTGATATGTCATCCAATATTAATAAATTAAGGATCAGTCTAGATTAAACTGTATTTTTATCGAAAAATTATTTTTGTTGCAATTAATGTTTGGCTTAAAGAATCACGAATAACTCTGAAATTAAAGTACTTTGGTATAGGGATTACTTAAGAAATAAAAAAGTACCATTATATATTATCTCATTACAATACTAAAATATAGGGTGGTCCATTTAACAAAACTCCGAAAATACTAATTCCGAGTGTCGAACAACCCTGTATACTAAAATTAAACATTTCGCTATATTAATAATTTTTAACAATAGTAGACTATAATAAAAATCGTTTGAACCTAAATAGAAATTTTGAAGTCAAATCGCTACAATTCTACAGGATGTTAATGTGTCGATGTTAACGAAATTATCCAAAAAACGTAATTATCTTTTAAACTACTTCGTATAAAGTTACAAAACCCTATATTTTATGAAATAAGACATCGAGAAAAATCCAAAAATTTAAAAATATACAGGGTGTTCCATTAAAAAAAACATAAGTTTGTGTCACCCTGTCAATACGAAATACGGGTGGCGCTGTATATTTAAAAATATTTTCAAATTATGGTCCTATCTGTACTTCAACTTTTACCTAAACAACTTTTTTTTGTATCTCTTACGACAAAGGAGTAATTGGAATTTGTCACACTAATGCCCAACCCTGTATGTTTGATTCCGCTTACATGAATAATTTTGTTAAATATATGATTATTTTTAGTAAGGAAACTACAATCTTCTACAAAAAAAAAGTTTATTGGTACAATATTCGTTTTAAATTTATCACATAGGTACTACTGTAATAGAGTATTATTCATAATATCAAAAAATAGAAATAAATACCCTAATTGCAAAACAATTTTACAATATACAATAACTATACAATTTTATAGTTTCCACATGTAAAATTAGGTATTTTAATTATACGTTAGCGGCCACCGCCACCTCCACCGCCACAGCCGCCGCCGCCACCGCCACCACCACTGCCACCGCCGCCACCGCCACCACAGCCTCCGCCACCGCCACCCCCAGGAATGGGCGCAGGTGCCGCGGATATAGTTTGAATTATCAAAAGGACGACGCAGAGGAATGCCTAGAACAAAAGTAAATGTTTAACTCCCACTTTATGGAGTAACTTCACAACCTATATGGTATTATTTTATATAGGCCTGGATCCCGCGTACCAAAATAAAGTTGATGATTAATAACAAGCTTAAAATTTGTTAATAGCTTAACGGTGTCTAGTCGGACAAACTTTGATGTATGGGAACACTGGAACAGGGGAAATTTTAATTAAGGAACAGGTTACATGTTTGCCCGACTAATATGTTGGGCATATTAATAAGTCCGACATGTAGAACATGTCAAATGACAGTAATTATATTGGTGGTAAATAGCAGACTGATTTTCGCATCGAAAATAGATGAAGATGGACATAATATATCAATGAATTTTCAGAGAGGATAGAACACAACAGATGGAAGAAGAAGTAGAAGACGGTGCGATTTCACAAATAAGAGAATATTAAAATGGTATAATAAAAACAGCAAAAATGGCAAAGCAGTAGGTCCAGATCAAATCCCAGTAAGACAGCTAAAATTCGTAAATGATAAAACCTTAGTAGACATGTATACCACAACATACAAAACACAAGACATATTTATACCAAAAGAATAATTGTTAATATTCACTTTTTGCGCTGTCCCTAAAATACAGACGCTGAAGACTGTAGTGAATACAGAACAATAACATCATTTATAAATAATGTTCGTAAATTACTTTTGAAAACAATACATACATAAATAACACACTAAAAGAAGGAATATGTGACAGTCGGTTTGGATTCAGAAAGAAAAATGAAAAGACATGAACAGTTAGTTAGTCCAAATTCTAAAGAAAAAATCATAGAAAAAGGGATTTAAGAATAATAAAATTTTACTGCCACAGATCGCAGTTCAAAAATTGAAATCGGGAGGGGAGTTAGGCAGGGATATATTCAATGTGAATCCATATAAGTGAATATATCCAATATAGTGACTCACTCCATTTTTAAAGAAACATGTGAAGATGAAGAAATCCCGAAAAAATTGTTTTGTCACTAAAAATGGCACAATTTTATGGACAAATCTTACAAAGAGTCAGAAAATGACAATAACAATTAAAATAAACGATTACAATTTAAAGTATTCATAGAGACCTTAGATTACAACTGAGAGTAAGAGCTCTATAATATTACGTATTTTTGATACTACAATATGGACTTATATGCTGAACACTATATACATATGCAGCAAAAACACATAAATAAGCTATAGTCATTTGAACTGTAATGTTACAGAAGGATGCTTATAATAGCATAAACACCGAAGAAATCCTAGAAAAGTATTGCGAGTAAAGAATATGAAATAATAGATACAAAAGAAAATGGGAAAATTGCCATATCTTGGAAACCTAATGAGGGCACACTCATATGAAATGCTGAAATTGATGCTTCAGGGAAAGATAAGAGGAGGAAGGAGTATGGGAAGAAGGAAAGTGCCATGGTTGAAAAATTTAACGGACTGGTTAAATGCAGGTCAATAGAACTCTTTAGAGCAGCGGTAGATGTAGTAAAGATAGTGGTTATCATATCCAACCTCCGATTGGGAGATATCACTTAAAGAAGGATACTAAAAGGATAAAGTTAATAAAATGAGATGACGAAGCATCGAACAAATATTAATATTTTTATGTTTATCAAAAATATCACTGCTCATTTTTAAAAGATCTTCACAATAAACAAATAATAGACACTAACACGATTTTTAGTAATATTCATTGAATAGTAATTTAGCGATAAACTTGAAAATAAGGAATATCTGGTAAATAGGCAAATTGTTTATTTTTTTTATTATATACATTTGGGAGATGCTGTACCAATACAAAGTGTTAAATAATAAAATATCTGAAAACCTTTATTTCAGAAAATACCGATCAAACAACAGAAATAAAGGCCAGGATATAAACAGCAAGAAATGCCTTTGAAAAATGTTTATACAGATCTTACATTAGACCTGAGAGTAAACACTTTGATATATTACGTATTTTCGACACTACAATATGGACTTGAAAGCTGGACACTAAGAGGATCAAGCAAGATCACATAAATAAGCTGCATTCATTTGAATCGTGGTGTTACAGAAGGATGCTTAGAATGGGATGGACACAGAAGAAAACGAAGACGGAAGTATTGAGAGAAATAATAAACAAAATAATAATAACAAACGTACACATAATGAGGGGAGAGCGATATGAAATGCTAAAATTGATAATACAGAGAAAATTAAGACCAGGAAGGAGTATGAAAAGGAAGGCTGTCATAGATAAAAAATTTAAAGGACTGGTTTAAAGGCAGTTCAATATAGTCCAGAGAAATAAGGTTTTTCTCGTGACACTTCCCCCTCCAGGCCGAAACCAAATTTTTTGAGTAGTATGGACATCTATATTTTTAACATATATGTTTCCTGCAGCCGATTTTGATGATATACATAGGTATAAACAAATGAAGATCGAAAAACGGTAAATTATCGCTTTTTTCGTCTATTACCAAAAAGTTAAGCACTTTAAACAAATTTGAGAGTAAGAAACTCATAAATCGTATAAAAAACTTCAATATGGCATTCGCTGAATATGTCCATCCTTATTGGTTGCTTAGAAAATTGCAAAAGAAATCATAAATATTGAGTTTTTATAAATATTCATAACTTAGGTAAAAATTAACTTAGAATCTTCTTATTACACGGAATGCCAAGACTTCTTATACTTAAATTATATTTTAAATTTCAAAGCAATTGGTCAAATAGTTTAAAAGTTATTTAATTTGTTTTTCCCAAATTAATTTTTTTGCAACACTATAAGTCAGAAAATTATGAGGTTACAATAATACTTCGGACAGTTTATGAAAGAAGAACATTTATACTATTACCTTAATTAAAAATAAATGACAAAAAATAATTTTAAACAGTGTAAAATTATTTTGTAAAAACATGTCGATTTTTTGCTTACTTATAAACAATTAGAATAACTTTTTAACCGTTACCCGTAGAAAAATTATTTTTTCATATTTAGAAAGACTGAATTTTTATACACATTTAGAAAGAAAAACAACTGTTCTAGGAGATTTAGGGACAAAGTTAGCCCCCCCATTTTTTAATTCACATGATTTTGCAAAATTATTTTGCAATATTTATAATTATTTTTTGTCATTTTTTTTAAATTAAATTAATACTGTAAATTTTCTTCTTTTATAAACTATCCAAAATATTACTGTAACTTCATCATTTTCTGACTTACAGTGTTGCAAAAAAAATTAATTTTGGATAAACAAATTAAATAACTTTTATACTATTTGACCAATTGCTTTGAAATTTAGGGTATAATTTAAGCACCATAAGTCTCAACTTTCCGTGTAATAAGAAGGTTCTAAGTTAATTTTTACATAAGTTATGAATATTTATAAAAACTCAAAATTTATGATTTATTTGGCAATTTTCTAAGTAACGAATAAGGATAGACATATTCAGCGAAAGCCATATTGAAGTTTTTTATACGGTTTATGAGCTTATTACTCTCAAATTTGTTTAAAGTGCCCAATTTTTTAGTAATAGACGAAAAAAGCGAAAATTTACCGTTTTCTGATCTTCATTTGTTTATAACTATGTATATCATCAAAATCGGCTGCAGGAAACATATAGGTTATTATTATAGATAACCATATTACTCGAAAAATTTGGTTTCAGCCTGGAGGGGGATGTGTCACCAACACGATATTTTTTTTCCTTATTTCTCTGAACTAATAGAACTCTTCACAGCAGTGATAGATAAAGTGAAGATATCTCCCAACATCCGATTGGGAGATGGCATTTAAAGAACAAGACTAAATTGATAAATTTAATAAAAAAAAAAGGATATAGCTTGTAATATATGTTATTATTTTTATGTTAATCGAAAATTAAACGAACAAACTCACCACAATTGCAGACACAACCCTCATCTTGAAATAGACTTCAAAATAAACAAATATATACACTGATGAGGCAAATAGACAAATTATTCTTTTTATATACCATTAATATTATCTACATGAGATTTTTATGACGAATAATATGTTGACATCTTTTTAGTAAAGCCGGGATTTTACGCCCCGGAATGATGAAATTATGATTTTTTTTTGTGTTGTAAATATATTTTTCGTATTTAGACCGATATGATTGTTTTACATATTTTATTTGGGAAAGAACCCACAGATTAAGTTTAAAATATTTTTAGTTTGACCTTTCGACTTCCTCTTCGAAAAACGTTATCAAAAATAAAACGTTATTCAAATTTAAAAATGATCTAACGTACTATCAAAGAAAATTAATGACACCTCATTACATACGCTATTGATTATATTCAAAATAAGATAGCTAAAAGGAACTACAACGTTAACGGGGTTTTATTATTTTGTATGGTCAATGGACATCTTTATATGAAAAAACCGCGGAGTGCTACCATTTAAAGGGGTGCGTTTTTGAGAAATGGGTGAATTAGTCCCTGGGAACAGGTTACATTAGGGTGAGTTCTATGCACTTTTGGTACAAACATATCTACATAAAAATTGTTCCTGGTTAAATTTCCTATCCAAGTATCACTTTTAAAGTCAATAATACTTTTTTTTACAAAAATATGTTCAAAATAAAAAGCACAAAGAAACCCAAAAGAGAGAAATTTTGTTTTTGTCCCATAACTTTTGTCTACGAGGATATAGGTATAGACATTGCTTTACAGAAAAAAAACCTACAATTTTTTCTTTAAAATATTGTTTAGTAGAGGTAATTAGATTTTACAGTTTTCGAAATATGATTTTTCAAAATTCTCCACTCACAGCAATTTTGGGCAATTTTCCTTGTTATTTCGCAAATATTGTTCTGTAACTTTTTTCTACGTAACTTTAGGTATATGCAGTGGTACATGTAATAGGAATATAAATCAATTACCTTTAAAATGGTCTACTGTATAACGTTGTACGACTTTCTTTTAAGAGATTATGGTTTTTCAAGGTTTTATACTTTTAACGACTTTATAATAGGTATAACATAAAAATAAAATAATATTATTATATAACATATACTATAATATTATATTATATATACTATATGACTAATATACTTATACTTTAATATATACTAATACCTAATATAAAAAAATATTATTTCTTACATTTTTTACGATTATTTTTTAAATTTCTCATTATAACTTTTTTTTTTCTTGTACAGCTGGTTCCTAAAAAAACTGATACGACTCTTAGTAAGATTTGATCATTTTGAGCAGTGTATGATTGGTCTGACATTATATTATATTTATTATGACAGACAAATAATAAAATAAACAAACAAACAGCCATTTTTTGAGGTTGAAGTTATCTGACAAATTTTAAGATTTGGCAGTGACAGTCACAGTATGTAAATAATAAGTATTTGTCCTTCAAAATATAATAAATTAAATATAATTAAACTCATATTCATTATATCACACCTCATCAAAAGCTTTTTATAAGAACATAGTCAGCGATTTTGATATGGCTTAGAGCCAGACTACATCAACATCGCCTATAAATCGTGCTGGTAATTGCCTTGCAGCGAGACCAAAAACAAAAAGAAGAAAAAGAAGAAAATACACTGCTCAATTTTCTACAAAATACGCTTTAAGAGTCGTATCAGTTTTTTTTTGGAACCAGCTGTACATGAATATACTATATATTGCTGAATAAAGAGGGCTTACTTTCTGTTCTTTAAAATGGTGTATCATCTGTATTTAAATAATAAAAACCGAGTGATTCTTTGATATTTTTTACGCGTATTATTTAAAATTATTTCTTTTACAAAAATTTCATAAACATTAGTCTTAGAAAACATCACTTTAGTTCAAATTATTTAAACGTTGACATTTACAAAATTTTCAAAATCAAAGTCCATCTCTTCGTTAGAATTAGCTTCAATATCTTCCTCTGACACCTCAGTTATCTTAGAGTTCCCACAATTAGTACCCATGCACATGCACCCTTTGCAGAATATTGAACAACTAATTCCTATCTTCCTACAACCGCAGTTTCTTGTTCATCCTTTGGTACATTTACATGCTATTTTTTCAAGCAAAACTTTTGGTGCAGGAACTTTCACAGTAAATATTGGAATTAATCCGTATTTTGAAGTTTGCCCGGCCGAGTTAAGTGGATCCAAAGTATTACCTATAAAAATAAGATTCAATCATAACACACAATCACATAAAAAAGTTATAATGAGAAATTTAAAAAATAATCCTAAAATCAAAAATCGTTGCAAGTACTTATTACATTTTGAAAAAGCATATATCTTATTCAAAAATAATCCTAGAATTTTTTATAATACACCGTTTTAAAGTAAACAGAATAAGCTTCCTTTTTTTATTTTATAATATATACCTAAATGTAGAAAAAAAGTTATAATGGGAAATTTAAAAAATAATCGTAAAAAATATAAAAACTCGTTAAAAGTATAAAATCTTGAAAAAGATAACCTGTTTAAAAGAAGTCGTACAACATTATACAGTAGAACATTTTAAAGGTAATTGATTTCTATTCCTCTTACATTTACCATTGCATATGCCTAAAGTTACGTAGAAAAAAGTTACAGAACAATATTTGCGAAATAACAAGGAAAATTACCCAAAATTGCTGTGAGTGGCGAAATTTGAAAAATCATATTTCGAAAACTATAAATCGTAATGACATCTTCCAAACATCATTTTAAAGAAAAAATATGTAAGTTTTTTTATTTATAGCAATGTCTATACCTATATCCCCGTGGACAAAAGTTATGGGACAAAAAACAAAATTTCTTTTGTGTTTCTTTGTGCTTTTTCTTTTGAATATATTTTTGTAAAACAAAGTATCTTTGACTTTAAAATTTACCCTTAGATAGGAAATTTAACCAGGAACAATTTTTATGTAGACGTGTTTGTACCAAAAGGGCATAGAACCCTAATGTA
Source organism: Diabrotica virgifera virgifera (assembly GCF_917563875.1). Taxonomy (NCBI): domain Eukaryota; kingdom Metazoa; phylum Arthropoda; class Insecta; order Coleoptera; family Chrysomelidae; genus Diabrotica; species Diabrotica virgifera. Next base: position 167,828,280 of record NC_065445.1, read on the forward strand.
ACTTGTGCCCAGGGACTAATTCACCCATTTCTCAAAAACGCACCGCCTTAAATGGTAGCACTCCACGGTTTTTTCATATATAGAGATTCATTGACCATATGAAATAATAAATCCGCGTTTACGTTGTAGTTCCTTTCTATAGTACATAATCAATAGCCTATACAGTAAGACACCACATTTTTATGGAGTACCGAAAATTCATAAAGCGAATATTCCACTTAGACCCATTTGTAGTACCATTAATTCTCCTTGTAGTGAATTTTCAAAATTTTTATTAAATATTATAAAACCATTTGCAAATAATGATGACACATTTATAAAAAATACACAACATATTTTAAACAAATTATCAAATATTGAATTTAATCCAAATAATGTTTTAGTAAGTTTGAGAATGATAATACATTGACAACTAGGACAAGACTAAATGTATCAGCTATAATGGAGTTATTGACATTATGTACTAATAATACCTATTTTCAACTAAATAATGAATTCTATAAACAAAATTTTGGTCTAGCAATGGGCTGTTCTTTATCTCCATTATTGGCTAATATATTTATGGAGGATTTCGAAACTAATATCATTTCTAAACAAAATTTAAAACCCACAGTGTGGTGGAGATATGTAGATGATGTGTTTTCAATATGGCCTCATAGATAAGAATTGTTGGATACATTCCTAAATATTATAAACGATCAAGAAGAGACAATAAAATTTACAATGGAAAAGGAATGTAATAACACTCTACCTTTCCTCGATGTTTTAGTCTCAAAGAACGATACTGGATATGAGACTCAAGTGTATAGGAAACCAACACACACTAACAGATATCTCAATTACAAATCAAATCACAACATCAATGTTAAAAAGGGAATCATTATACCGCCAAAATTACTTGTTCTAACGAAAATTCATTTTTAGAAGGAAAACATTTGTTAACATCTGTTTTATTAAAAAATGATTATCCTTTATCGTTTATAAATAAGGAATTGTCAAGATTCGATCGAATGGAATAGAACAACGTAGAACGGGATCCTATAACATCCACAAGAAATAATACGAGAAAAATAGCAATACCATATATAAAAGGACTATCCGAGAAACTTAAAACAATAGGAAATAAATTCAACATTTCAACAACATTCAAAACAACAAACACATTGAGATCTATTCTATCTAAAACTAAACCTAACAATGAACAAGAACGAAGAAAGAATTGTGTTTATAAAAAACCTTGTGAATGCGAACAATTTTATTTAGGTGAAAAATCAAGACCATTAGACGTTAGAATAAGTGAATGTCAGTCTTATATTAAATATAGAGAATTTGATAGATCTCAAATATGTCAACACGCATGGGATAATGAACATAGAGTTCAGTGGAGAGATTCAAGTATAGTCCTGAAAGAAACAGATAGTAAAAAGAGAAAAATCAAAGAAGCGGCTCTAATTATGCTAAATGAAAACAATTGTGTCGCAAATTCCTCGGTAGAATGCAGTAGGATGTGGTTACCCATACTAAAAGAGGAAGTCAATAGAAAGAAAATACCACTATTAGTAAGTCATTAACATATCGAGTAGTACATATTCTATATTTTAGTTTTATTTATATAATATCTATGTATTATTAATATTATTTATAATTTAAAATAGCATACATACATTAAAGTCAGAATTTGGTATTAGTTTTGAGAGTAAACTAAATGTAAGCCCAAATACTTACGATGTCGGGATAGTATCACGAGGGTTTTTTCCTGGTTTTCCCTCGTGATTTACTATGGAATCTCTAGCGCCAGGATTTTACTGCCATCGTTGCATTTGTTGTTTTTTAAAGACAGATCACATGCTATGATTTTTTGTGGCGGATATTCTTGAGTTGGGGTTGATTTCATGTAATCGAATAAACTAACTTTTTGTAAAGTCGTCCCAGGAACGCAACTCATTAATATTGGCAATATCATTTTAAAGTCTTCTACTTTAAAATGTATAATACATGCATGAATTGCCGATATAAAAGAGTCAGATTAAATAAATTATTAGAAGAATTTTTTACTAAGCAACAACATTTTTGTTTATTTAGTATTATTTTGTATTTTGACAACGACACCCGACTTGAGCGTCAAAACGTTAATAAATTCATTTTTTTGGTAAAATTGTGGCTTATTTCCCATTTAAAATAGTTCATTATAAAAACAAAACAAAAAAACAAATTTTGTTTTTTTTGCTTGGTGAAAAAAATTATTCTAATAATTTAAATATTTTTTTCTGACCCATTCATATTGAAAACTGAGACATATATTATACATTTCGAATACCATATCGAGGATACATCATTAATAAATATAGTGTTAATTATGAGAGTAAACTGAATGTAAGACCACATACTTACCATGTCGGGATAGTGTCATGAGGTCTTTTTCCTGGTTTTTTTCCTCGTGATGTACTATGGAATCACTAATACGAGAATTTTATTGTCATTATTTCATGTCGTTTTAAAGACAAGTCACAGGCTATGATATTTCTGACGGTTATTCTTCAGATAAAATATTTTATGTAATCGAATGAATTATCTCCCAATAAGTTGTCCCAGGAACGCAACTCATAAATATTGGCAATATCATTTTAGTCGTCTATTTTAAAATGTATATGTGTGAATTGTCAATACGAATAGGTCAGATAATAGTTATTAAAGTACCAAGGGTATGATCAGGATAATAACGCTTGAGGTCAATGGTGTATATACCGAGGGCCTTTGGCCCGAGGGATATACGTTGACCGAAAGCGTTATTATCTATAATACTGACGTAGCATGTTTTAAATAGAGTAGTTGAAATTTATATGAGCAAAATCGGTTAGATGGGCGAATGGACTCCAAGGTCCGCAGTCATACAAACCCAAGGAAAAAAACGTATACTAACTTCATTATCTCCAGAGCTGTCAAACATTCAGATGAGTATTGTTAGACTGGGTACTGTCGATAAGTCAAAAAATAGGTCAATTAAGATTACGGTTGAAAATGAAGATATTGCAAGGAAAATATAAGTAAACTCTAATAAACTTAAAGCAAAGAAAAATTACAAAAATATAGGGATTTAGTGCAAGCCTTAATGCGGTATTTTGTATGATGTCCAATTGATTTAATAAACTATCTTTAGCTGAACTGTAGACTATTGATCCATAATCCAGCTTTCTACAAATCTGTGTTTTATATATATTTAGTAATTGTGTAGTATCAGCTTCCCAATTATGATTGGCTATTACTTTGAGAATGTTCATATTTTGCATGCAAGATTTTTTAAGTTTTTGAATGTGGGTTTTCCAAGTGAGTTTTGTACCTAATATCATTCTAAAAAATCGATGTTCTTCTACATACTGCAAAGTTTGATTTTATAGTGTTAATTTTGGCCAGCTTTTTTGTTTGTTTCTTGAAAAACATATTGCTTTTGTTTTGTTTGTAGAAAAACGAAGACCTGTTCTCTCTGACCACTTTTCTAAAGATTTGATGGACTCTTTCAGAATATTTGCAGCTATCTGGCTATTTGTATTGCTTACATAAAGAACAAGATCATATGCATATAAACCAATTTGGACAGGAGCATTAACGTTATCAACAACTTCATTCATTGCAATCAAGGAAAGTGTTACACTTAAGTGTTGATCATTGGGGAGTTCCGTTATCTTGGGTATACGAACTTGAAAAATTATTATTAAGTTTAACTCTAAAATTTCTATCATAAACAAAATTTCTATCAGATGCATAATTTGTTATTAATATAGGCCAGTGATCGCTACCATAAGTACGATGTAGTACTTCCCAGTGTAAATTTGGAGCTAGCGAACTTTCGCACATAGAGAGATCGATAGCGGAATGCTTACCAGTAATTGAGTTAAATCGAGTTTTTTCCCCTGAGTTAAGCAAGACAAAGTCGGTTAAGCTTAAAAATCTTTCTATGGTATCACCTCTTTTATCTGTAGATAGACATCCCCATGTTGTACTATGTACATACGTGCTGTGAGCGGCCGTGGGTAACGGCATAAACGTTGGCCTCATACGCCAGTAGACGTGGGTTCGATCCCTGCCAAAGACAAACCATTTTCATTTCCAATAATGACACGAGCCGTCTCACCGTGCCTCGGAGAGTACGTTAAGCCGTCGGTCCCCCTGGGCTAGTGTACATCGACACTAGTTACTTGAAACAGGGTTAAAGATGTAATTGGCGCTGGAACTATCCGAAAGGATCTCCCCGGCAAAAATGCCATACGATATTATTATTATTATTACTATGTACATTAAAGTCTCCTACTATTATTCTATGTTTTGGAATTTGTTCAGTTAAGATTTCGAGTTGTTTGGTAGTGATTTGGGTATCTGATGGAATATATACATTGCATATAGAATATTGTGTTGAAGATTTTATTTTAACTGCTACAACCTCTAATTCTGATTGTATAGGGATTTCCTCTGATTCCAAATGTGAATTAACATAAATGGATCGCCGCCACTAGCTTTACCAGCGTTTGTTCTAATTTTATGGTAGGCTTCATATTGTTTTAATAAGTATTTTTTATTTGTTGTGAAATGTGTCTCTTGTAAGCACATAACTTTTGGATGTGATTCTGTAATTAAAAGCTGTAGCATTTCGATATGTGGGAATACGGATTGAATGTTCCACTGGATAATGACCATTTTGTTAACTTTTTTTTTTATTTATCGTTGGAAGGAGTATTTTCCTGTAATGCGTCAGTATCTTCAGAGGTGTCATCCTGAATACTAAAATCTTGGTTTATTTTACTAAGTAGTTTTTTCTTGATTCATGTAATTCTAGATTTAATTGCTCTTTCGTTCAACATGGGATATATTTCAGTTAGCATATGTCCCAACCCGTTTATATCCTGTGTGTATTCTAGGGCCAGTTCTACTGGGGTGGAAGAACCGTGAACGTCTTCTAGGAATGCTAGTAATTGGGTGTAATTTAGTACATATGGTGGTGATGCATCGTGGATAAATTGTTTGACTCGTTGTAATAATGACTTAATATTAGTAGTTTCTGAAGTGGATTTGTCTAATTTGATAATTTTTTTCTTCTTTTTAATTGGCACTGGTTTTGGTTTCGTGAATTCCGTTGGTATAGAGTCTGTAGGAGTGGAGCAAGTTGGGGATGACACTTCCGAGTGAGATCGTTTATTTTTATTATCAATATCAGTGCTGACTTGAGCATCCATTTTTTCTCGAGATTCGTCATTTACATGTGTAATTTGATTTTGTTCGGGGCTAGTAGGTGGTATTTGTGGAAGAAAATTTTCCTCCGTTTGGGGCTTTTGAGTATTTTGTGGATAAGAGGGATTTGAGGTACAGTCCGAGGAAACGTGACCAGTTTGGTAGCATTTGTAAAAAGTTAGTTTATGGGAAAGAAAAATTCGGTACGAAATATTTTCAAAATCGATTAGGACGGAGTCGGGTACAGTAAAATTGTCTGTAGGTGCAAAGTAAACTTGTCTTCGAAAACTAAGTACATGGCTGTATTGCGAGTCTTGTATTCCAGCTCTAAGGAACGAAATCGGAGACATTAATTTAAAACCAAGATTGATTGAAGACTGTTCGATTATGTTATGGGGTATAGATGGACATATTTGGGATAGAACTAATCTGTTAGCGGGTGTAATTAGTTTACGTGCTTTGATTGTATGTTCTCCAATTTTAATTTCACTATGTTGACTTTGAAAATCATCTACGACTTGTATGCTTGAAAGGTAGCATATTATTCCGTTTGACATTTTGGATGAGTACAAATTTTTTAGTTAACAGTACATTTTTTGGATGGACTATAGTTCCTACTTCAAAGGTGTACTCTTCTGTTCTTATTCCGTCTACTGCCGGTAAAATTATGGCCTGGTTTTTGTTAGAAATTTTATTAATGGTTGTTGCTTAGTGATGGTAGAATAAGTAATGTTTTGCTGATCGGGATTAATTGATGGACCCCTGTAGTCAGAAGTACCACCTGCCATTTTGTCAAATTTAATCTTCTATCTTTTTTTAAATCTAAATTGAACTTTCATTTCAATAATGTTAATTTGGGTAGGTCCGACTCTGTTTATTTAAAAGTAAACAGTCAATCTAGCAATTAGCAAGATAATGCCAATAGTTGAAACTAGTTTTTAAATAATTAATAAATACGAAATATAAATAATGTTCTTCGTATGTACATAAAAACAATGCTTGTAATTAAACTACTGCAAATTTTGAAACTGTACTTACAGCTATTAACAGATCACTGTACACTGCTTCTATATATTTCGGTTTATTATTTAATTTACAATGTTTCTTCTCAAAACTATAAAAGTTGTGGAGCTCAAAGTATTTCGACTTTTCTACCTGAAATTTCAGGACTGGATGATTTAGGAATTTATTTTGATTCCCAGCTTACTTTTAACGAACACATCAATGTAATTGTCAATGCTGCATATCGTACGTATGGATTTGTTATTCGTAATTGCAAAAATTTTCATAACCCATGTGTATTAAGTTCATTGTATTTATTATAGTTCGATAAGACCGAAATTAGAATATGGATCAATTATTTGGAACACAATATACATTCAATATGCATCCACTATTGAGAAAGTCCAAAAGAAATTTTTAAAACTTTTAAGCTTTAAACTGGCAGGAGTTTATCCTGCTAGATATTGTAATTACTTGAACTTGCTCAATCAGTTTGACTTTGTCTCGTTAGAAATGCGTAGAAATCAAGCTTCTGTCATATTTCTGCATAAATTGTTAAACAATAAGGTAGATTGTGCTAAGTTACTTTCACAAATTAATATATGGGTTCCTAGATTAGCATCCAGACAACTAAATGATATCTTTTTATGTAAAAGAGCGCAAACTAATATTTTGTATAAACCACCAATAAATCTAATGTGCCGTAATGCTAATAAATTAGTAGGTGTTTGGTGTTTGTAATATATTCACGTGCAGCAAATGTGAAAAAAATAAATCACGAGCACATATCGTCGGCCTCATATAAAAAGTGCCTAAGTCCAAATTAACAAATTTTACATGAGACGAAAAAAACTGATTTAAAGAATGATTTTGACTTAAAACTTTTTCTTATTTGACACAGTTACTTAGAATAGTGTCGGTCAGCCTTCTCGTAAAGATATATCTATTTTTAAAATATTACTTTAAAAATGGAGTTAGGCAACTTTCATTTTTGAAATAAGGAAACATTTTGGAGTTAGGCACATTTAATAACAAAAATCATGAAGAAATATGCGTAACTTCATAAAAAGTCGCCAAAAATAAACTGTGAAAAATGCTTAAGTCCCACAAGAAAAACAAATGCGGGGTTTTAAGGATGATAATGCTTATTAAATGTAGTTAACATAAAAACTATAATAATATGATCAAATTGAACTTACCTTCAATAAGTTTATACTATTTCCATGAAGATATGTTAGCTTATAATATTTTTCTTGAAGATATAATACAGCAGCGCAGCAAAAGTACATCTAACCTCAATGAAAATGATGAACTTTGGCAAGTTTCATGTGATTCACCCAACGCCGTGGAGTTGGGTAGAATTCTTCTTTGTGGTTATAGCGACATCTATTGACTTTTTGATCTTTTTTGTCTTGCTATGTATGCGTACCATAAATATTAATCAGATGGCGCAAAAATCTCATTTTTGCTTATTTTTGGACTTAGGCACTATATGAGGCCGACCATATTTTAAATATGTGAAAGTCAGTTATGAACCTATGTATTTAATTTTTTCTGTTTCTTTATTTTAGTATTTTTTATTTTTCTTTACATTAGTATTTTTATTCGTATGTGCTGTTACAAAAATCATTCTAAAATTTGCTCTACAAATGGATAACTGTTGGGCAATAAACGCCTTATTATTATTATTATGTGACCTGCCCAGTTATATTTCAGTGTTGCTATTCTCTCTACTGCATCAGCCTCTCCTTAAAGATATAGTAGCTGGCGGTTTGTGATCTTGTCTCGTAGTGAAACGCCCAACATAGCACGCTGCATCGCCCTTTGAGACAAACTGATCTTTTGTACCATTTTTCTTATTATGGTCAACGTTTCCGTCCCGTAAGTCAACACTGGAAAAACACACTGATTAAAGGTTTTTCTTTCAAGGTATGTCAGACGATTTTAAAGTATGGTTCAGCATGCCGAAGGCTGCCAAAGTTAGTCTTATACGACAGAGACTCAACGGTTTGGTTATCTTTTCCTATGGCTCATGCCCTAGGTATTTATAGGTCATTACCTTGTCTACGGATCTTGTTCCTACGTGTATACATATCTTCGCTGACTACAAGATTTGTCATAATCTGGGTTTTAGATATATTTATTTTCAATCTCTCTTCTAGCGGGAAAAGGTAGAGCTGATTTAAAAGTTCTTTGGCCTCATTTACCCTATCTCCTATTAGTACAATATCATCTGCAAAACTCAGATGACTAAGCTTTTTTCTACGTTTGTTTTTATGCCCTTGTCGGTCAGTTTTTCCCTTTTACATAATATATTCCAAAAGCGTAGTGAACTGTTTCGGCGATACGTCGTTATGTTCTTCCAGGGTGTTAAACTCTTCGCGGCATCCCATACAAGCCAGGAGGTTATCCTTGGATTTTTTAAACACTTAGGTCTCGTGGCTCTCTGAACAGATATTGATTCTCTTATTAGCAAAACTGGTATACAGATGGGTATAACAAGTGTGGCCCTCATACTTTGGATGCCGGCGAGGATCTCATCATATCTCCCTGGAATGTATTTCCACCTGGAAAGGTATTTCCATTTTATATTTGGAAACTGAATGTGTACAGGAAACTAACTAACGGACTGTAGATGATATTTTTATTTTTAGATAGGCCAATTGCTTACTTAATTTTAACTATTCTTTTTAATTTAATAATTAAGTATATTATACAAAATGCATAATTAATAAATGCATATACTAAAACTTTGAAAGGTGGTTCAGCGGTATGTCGGTAATGTCATGATCTTGTAGGTTCTTTAAAGGTAAAATATTGCAAAACCTCTAAATTTTAAAGAACCGCTTGGAATGACATGAAATTTGGCATACACATAGCTAACATGTCAAAGAAAAAAAGTGATATTGTGCCGATGTGTGCTTTTGCCCTAGGGGTGACTTTCACCCCCTTCCGGGGGTGAAAAATATATGTTCGAAATAAGTCCGGAAATGGATAAAATGACTAATTCTAAGCAACTTTTGTTCTATAAAGTTTTTTGACCAAGTTAATACTCTTCGAGTTATGTGCGAGTGAATATGTTAATTTTTCTACAAAATTTCCACGTTTTCGGATAGTTTTTCGCAAATAACTCAAAAAGTAAGTATTTTCTCGAAAAACAATTCTTATCAAAAATATAGCACGTAAAAACGTGAAAAACATGGTGTAGATAAATTAGGTTACTATACCTAGTAGAAGCAGAGTTATAGCAAATCGAATATTTTAACGTGTCATAACCAAAAAACAAAGCACTTTTTGGGGAAAATCATTTTAACTTTTTTAAAGTGTTTAAAAAATGCTTATTTTTGTTTAAAAAAAATTTTAGCATCAAAAAGGAGCAAGTTACGCTCAAAATAAAGTTCGTCCCTTTTTTTTGGTAAGAAATCGGGAAAATCACCCCCTAATTAGCATTTCAAATGAACTTAATTGTTACCACTTCACAAGTTTTTTACTCGCGTATATATTGATCATATGATCTTTAAGTTTCATCGGTTCAAAGTCCTTATCTTTGAAAGAGCTGTAGTTAAAAGAGCTTGAACGATTTACTTATTACGAGTGTATGCAAATTTAGAAACACCGGATCTTAACCAATTTTTGTCTTACAGAAAAACAAAAAAAAATAATATTCAGAAAAGTAAAGCCGATTTTTTTATTGTATAATATTTTTGGTATCTCTAACAATTTTTAAGCATTTTTTTCAAAATTAAAATTTTTAAAATTTTTATTTTAAAACCAATTTTTTTTAAAATAAGCACTTTGAATCGGTGAAATTTACAGATCATTTTTCACATTGAATTATTCTATTTGGAATTTTTCGAATATGAACCTATTTTTCATTAGCTATAACTCTGCTTTTGCTAGGTATAGAGACCTAATATATACACAATTGTTTTCACTTTTTTATAGGCTATAGTTTTGCTAAGAATATTTCTTTCGACAAAATGCTTACGTTTTGAGTTATTTGCGAAAAACCGTATAAAAACGTGGTTATTTTGTTGAAAAATGAATGTTGGGCAATGAAGTTGCTTAAAATTAGTCATTTTATCCATTTTGGGACTTATCTTGGACATATATTTTTTTCACCACCGAGATGGGGTGAAACTCACCCCAGGGCAAAAGCACACATCGGCACCATATCACTTTTTTTTTGACATGTTAGCTATGCGTATGCCAAATTTCATGTCAATCCAAGCGGTTCTTTAAAATTAACAGCAAAAACCGTGAAAGAAAGTACTAATGATGTAGCTGCGTTATCCATTAAAAAATTTGTAGGGGTGACGGCGAGCATAGTCAAATCATCTGCATCATCGGTTATAGGATATAAGGGTCGGGAATTCAGGGATTACGCTAATTGTGTAAGTACAGTATAATTCAGTACCCTTCAAATGTAAGAAAGTCATTGAATAAAACACGTTTTCAATAAAATTTAACAGCTTTTACACCAGCATCCCATAATCCACCAAAGTTAGATGAGTTGGGAGGCAGAGAATCTAACGACAGTGATTCATTATTGATTCTAGATGTGATATCTGAAGAAGCATTTTGTAGTAAACCAGCCAACTCGTGAAGTTCTGAATTGGCTCCTACAAAATTAGTTCCATTATCGGAATAAACATGTATAAATTGGCCACAACGGGCGACAAATCGACAAAATGTTGCAAGCGAAGCTTCAGTATTTAGAAATGATACTAATTTAGGGGAATTGCCTTCACTGTGAAACAAATAAATAAGAAAATGTAATATTTGTGAGTTTTAGATCTTCCTCTGATCTGAACCTTTTTTATCCAAAATGTTAATTAGTACTGCATAATTTATTCCTGTAATATAAAAAGGGTGAACAGGAGATATACGAGAGGAAGGGAGAAGCGCAATGATAGTGGCTGCTGCTATCGGCTTGGAACGATAGCACTTAATGCATGTGTGCTAGAATTTTTTAACTAAATTTCTTGCATTTATAGGCTAATACTTTTCCCTAATTAATGATAATAAGAGTTGTGGACCACCTTGCAGTAATGCTACATGCTCATGCCTAAAAAATATTTTGGAAAATATATGTGAGCTGGACAAAAGTATTGTGTGCTTTTTTGAATACGTTAAGCTTGAATTTTGTAATCTTCGTCCTGTTCTTAAAGTATCTTTAGTATCTAGAAAAGTATTCAAATTAAGGATTTTCAAAGTTTTATCTAAAAAGACTTGTTTGTTTTGTGAAAGGCTTCAAAAAAAGATTTTTGTTGTGATTGTTTAAGTAAAAGTTGGGGTACAGATAGGACCATAATTTGAAAATATTTTTAAATATACAGGGCCGCCCGTATTGACAGGGTGACACAAACTTATGTTTTTTTAATGGAACACCCTGTATATTTTTAAATTTTTGGATACTCGTCGATGCCTTATTTCATAAAATATAGGGTTTTGTACCATTATACGAAGTAGTTGTTTAAACTACTACTTTCTTTTGTATCTCTTACGACAAACGAGTAATTGGAATTTGTCACACTAATGCCCCACCCTGTATGTTTAATTCCGATTACATGAATTTTGTTAAATATATGATTATTTTTAGTAAGAAAACTACAGTCTTCTACAAAAAAAACTTTATTGGTACAATATTCGTTTTAAATGTATCACATAGGTACTGTAATACTTAGAGTATTATCCATAATATCAAAAAAATAGAAATTAATACTCTAATTGCAAAACAATTTTACAATATAAAATAACTATACAATTTTACAACATACAATAAAGATAGATAAAATATACATTTTTTTAGAGTCCACATGTAAAATTAGGTAAGCATTTTAATTATAAGTTAGCGGCCACCGCCACCTCCACCGCCACAGCCTCCGCCGCCACCGCCACCACCACTGCCACCGCCGCCGCCACCGCCACAGCCTCCGCCACCGCCACCCCCAGGAATTGGCGCAGGTACCGCGGATATAGTTTGAATTATCAAAAGGACGACGTATAGGAATGCCTAGAACAAAAGTAAATGTTTAACTCCCACTTTATGGAGTAACTTCACAACCTATATTGTATTATTCTATATAGGCCTGGATCCCGCGTACCAAAATAAAGTTGATTAATAGCAAGTTGAAAATTTGTTAATAGCTTAACGGTGTCTAGTCGGACAAACTTTGCTGTATGGGAACACTGGAACAGGGGAAGTTTTAATTGTGGAACAGGTTACATGTTTGCCCGACAAATATGTTGGGCATATTAATAAGTCCGACACGTAGAACATGTCAAATGACAGGAATTATATTGGTGGTAAATAGCAGACTGATTTTCGCTTGAGAGTTTAATGAAAGGGTAACGAATCAAATGGAAGTTCTGTCCGACAAAATACATGGGACGTTTTCGTAGTCTGACGTTCTTCGAAACCTGTAACCTGTTCCAGAATTAAAACTTCTCCTGTTTCAGTGTTCCCGTACATCAAAGTTTGTCTACTAGATTAAGCTACTTACAAATTTTCAGCTTGCTATTAATCAACTTTTTTTGGCAAGGGGGATCCAGGCCTAATACGTATTTAGTCTATTATGTACTCTGAGTCTGCAGTCTAGATTCTTGCTAGACAGGCTTCTCTAAATCCATGCTTGCTTGGTACTACAATAGTTTTGTTATTTAATTGCAACTGAACGAGCTAGTAAAAGTACTGGCTTAGCCTAGTAAGGATTTGGCCTCTGTTTTTAAACTGGAACATCTGGGAAACGTCAATAGAAAATGAGTACCGTACCGTGGATTTCAAAAATTTTACTGTGTCATGGATTTTATTAACATTTTAGCAAAAAAGAGCGACAGATTTGTTTTTATTATGTAATATAAGTGTTTGTTTTATGATATTTATTGTTTTTATTATTTACTTTAAAGTAATGTCATTACTACTCAATTCTTGTTTTCTATTTCTAATGCTTTTATTTACCTACATTGAATGTTAATTTATTTTTTGTATAATCCACTTCTGCAATGTGATCTATTTGGTTAAAATAAATTCCGGATTTTTTTTTTGTAATTTTGCACCAATGTCAACTTATATCTCTGACGCAGATAATGAGGTGCAACAGTATACAGGGTGAGGCAAATAAAAGTCCTATTAGAAATATCTCGAGAACTAAAGGCAACAGGATTATGAAAATCGGAATAAAGAGGTTTTGAAGAGTGATAGATTTAATGAAAATATTTTCATCTATTTGCTACTTCCGGTTATACCGGAAGTTGCTTATAACTTCGTTTTTTAAATGGGACACCCTGTATATTTTTACATTTTTGGATTCACCACGATGTCTTCTGTCTTAAAATATGAGGTTTTGTAATATTATACAGGGTAGTTTAAAAGATAGTTACGTTTTTTTCTAAATTTCGTAGCAACATTCACACCCTGTAGAATTGTAGCAGTTTGACAACAAAAACTCTGTTTATGTTTAAATGGTTTTTAATATAGTCTACTATTGTCAAGAATTGTTAGTAAGTATAGCTAATTTTTTAATCTTAGTATACAGGGTTGGTCGAAACTCGGAATGAGTTTTCTCTGAGTTTTCTTAAATGGAACACCCTGTATTTTAGTATTTTAAGTAAATTATATTTTATGGTGCTTTTTTATTTCTTAAGCATTCCCTATACCTAACTGCTTTAAATTGTGAGTTATGGGTGATTCAAGCCAAATATTAATTGTAACAAAAAATACGTGAAATTTTATTAGATTGGCCGTGACAATATTCAATCACAAATCATTTTTCGGAAATGATTACAAATTAATCTAGACTGATCCTTACAATTAGTAATAATGGTTGAGCTATCAAGATAACTGCGTAATTAAGATTGTTGATTCAATTAACAATTAAGCACAAATAAAAGAAGTTAGGTATGGGGAATGCTTAAGAAATAAAAAAGTATCATAAAATATCATTTCATTACAATACTAAAATATAGGGTGTTCCATTTAAGAAAACTCAGAGAATACTCTTTCCGAGTTTCGACCAACCCTGTATACTAAAATTAAAAAATTAGCTATACTAACAATTCTTGACAATAGTAGACTATATTAAAAACCATTTAAACATAAACAGAGTTTTTTTTGTCACACTGCTACAGTTTTACAGGGTGTGAATATTGCTACCAAATTTAGAAAAAAACGTAACTATTTTTTAAACTACCCTGTATAATATTACAAAACCTCATATTTTAAGAAATAAGACATCGAGGAGAATCCAAAAATGTCAAAATATACAGGGTGTCCTATTTAAGAAAACAAAGTTATAAGCAATTTCCGGTATGACCGGAAGTAGCAAATAGGTGAAAATATTTTCATTAAATAGATCAATCTTCAAAACCCCTTCACTCCAATTTTCATAATTCTGTTGCCTTTAGTTCTCGATATATTTCTAATAGGCCAGTTATCTGCCTCACCCTATATATACTCTACCAACCATAATAATATGGAGGAAGAACTAGAAGCACATAAATTTGGAAATTGAAAAAAAAATTGAAGAACGAAAAGAATAAAGATATAATACAGAGCGATTGATGACTGAGAAGAGTATTTTAAAGAACTTTTAGTATAGAATCATGTAGAATTTCAAGAACATAAACACCAAAATTAAGATAGAATATTGTAATAGTAGCATATACTTATAATGAAAAATACAAATGGGAAACTAGTGTTGAATACTAACGAAAAACAAAAGAGACGGAGATAAACACAAAATATCAATGAATTTTCAGAGAGGATAGATAAGAAGGATAAGAGGATAGATAAGAACACAACAGATGAAAGTAGAAGTAGAAGACGGTGCGATTTTACAAATATTAAAAGAGAATATTAAAATCGTATTATAAAAACAGCAAAACAGCATATAGTAATTTTGCAATATATTGGTTTTTGTTTTTTTACTTCACTTTTTTTTAACTTGTTTATATATTTTTTTTATTGACGATTTATCTAATTTTATAAAATTGTATTTGTTATTGTTATTGTTATGTATATCTTTTTCGTGAATCTATGTTAAGCTTTGTCCATAAAATTGTATAATTTTCAGTGACAATAAAGCATATTAAAAAAAAAAAAAAAAAAAAAAAAATGGCAAAGCAGTAGGTCCAGACCAAATCCCAGTAAGAAAACTCAAAATTTATACATGATAAAACCTTAGTAGACTTGTATATCACAACATACAAAACAAAACATATACCAAAAGAATAATTGTTACTATTCACTTTTTGTGCTGTCCCTAAAATACAGACGCTAAAGACTGTAGTAAATACAGAACAATAATATAATTTATAAATAATGTTCTTAAATTACTTTTCAAAACAATACATACATAAATAAGAAACTAAAAGAAGGAATAGATGACAGTCGGTTTGGGTTCAGAAAGAAAAAATGAAAAGATATGAACAGTTAATCCAAATTCTAAAGACAAAAACATAGAAAAAGGGATTTAAGAATAATAAAACTTTACTGCCACAGATCGCAGTTCAAAAATTGAAATCGGGACATATATTAGGCAGGGATATATTCAATGTGAATCCATATAAGTAAATATATCCAATATAGCGAATCAATTTTTAAAGAAACATTACTATGTGAAGGTGAAGGAATCCCGAAAGAACTGATTTTTTCCTAAAAATTGCACAATTTTATGAACAAATCTTACAAACAGCCAAAATCAACAATAACAATTACAATAAACGATTACAATTAACAGTATTCATAAAGACCTTAGATACAACTAAGAGTAAGAGCTAAGATTACAACTGAGAGTAAGAGCTCTATAATATTAAGTATTTCTGATACTACAATATGGACTTAAATGCTGAACACTATATACATAATATGCAGCAAAAACACATAAATAAGCTACATTCGTTTGAACTGTAGTGTTACAGAAGGATGCTTATAATAGCATGAACACCGAAGAAATCCTAGAAAAGTATTGCCAGTAATGGGCAAAGAATGCGAAATAGTAGATGGGTGATTCGCCAAAATAGACGGCAATTTCGAGGTAGAGAAATTTAATTTATAACATGGTTTAGAATTAGTCCATTTTTAAATATTTTTTATAAAATGAGCTATTCAACTTACCCATGATACCAGCAGAGATCATTTTTAAATATTTTCCGAGAAACGGAAATGTTGTGACTTCGGAGTTGACAAGTGTCCACGGTGTTGACGTAATTCTCTGTTTAGAGGAAACAGTAGCGATCAAAAGGTAGCGAAAACGCCTTCCAAGATTGCGGCTGTAATTTTGTATATTTTTTCGAGATATTTGGCACACGTATTCGTAATATAATAAAGACTGGCGGTACAGAGCCCAATTTGAAAAATATATTAATATGTGGAAATTACTCTGTAATTAAATACAATATTAAAAAAACGAGCCTGTTACCGCCATTAAGAAGAACAAAAACATAAACTTTCTTCAAATAAACTTTTTTATCCGATGCCTAAATTTTGTGTCATTTTGGAACTACTAATGAAATAAAAAATTTTAGTAGTTCCAAAATGACACAAAATCTAGGCATCGGATAAAAAAGTTTATTTGAAGAAAGTGTATTATTTTGTTCTTCTTAATGGCGGTACAGGCTCGTTTTTTTTAATATTGTATTTAATTACAGAGTAATTTCCACATATTAACATATTTTTCAAATTGGGCTCTGTACCGCCATTCTTTATTATATTACGAATACGTGTGCCAAATATCTCAAAAAAATATTCAAAATTACAGCCGCAATCTTGGAACGCGTTTTTGCTACCTTTTGATCGCTACTATTTCCTCTTAATTGAAATTTATGATCGTAATAATTAAATAAAAACTGGTATGTAATAAAACTATACAAAACACTTCCATTTTGATATAAAGTACTACAGAAAAACATGAAAAATAGGTAAAATGTCAATTGCGTCGGAGTTGATTTAGACCGGCCTTCGTGTTGACAAAACTTTCCAATATGTAGCCGTGTCTTTTCCGTTAAGCTTCAAAAATCTAATCTGCTTTTGAACACAATCTTGGCATTTCCTTTCTACACATTCTTCTGTCTTTTCTTCATTTTCTCCATGTCAACATAATTATTTGTTATCCGCTGCCACACATGAGCTCCATGTTTTCACATAGTGTGCCTACATAGACAGCAGATGTCTCTTTAATTAACATTAGAGAAGACTACCCAAAATGGTATATTCTTACAGAAATAAGCATAGCTGCATAAAAAATTTCTTTGTTTCATAAAATCTTTATTTAACGATTTTGGTGGCTTTCACCTTCATTTTTCCGTCGTACTCCAGTGTATACGAGCCATTTTCTATAAAAAGAAGATAATTACCAAACTGACCGAAACATCCTGACAGCTTACCCAGTAACCCTTTTTCTGTATCAGACTAAATTTAAATTGTACTTTTTAAGTTTAAAAATGACCATTCACACACTTTAAAAAACTCCGAGGCACGTTCGTCAACTCCGAGGCACGACTGGGCTTCGGAGTTGATTGCTTCGGTGTTGATGATTTCATACATTTTTAATTTTACTTTCTACAAAATATTAAAAATATTTCTGCTTCATTCATCGTGTGTCAAAAAAACTTTATAGCGCATACTTAGAAGAAAAACATATTAAAAAATTAGCAAAATTAAGCTTTTACGAAGGCTTCGGTTTTGACTGTATAAAAACATACGCTTAGCTTAAGACACCTTGAAAAATTTTCTATCGCTTAACGATATTATGTTCGTCCACTTTCTTCCACAATTTGGGTTAGACTGAAGCATTTCTCTCTTGTCAAGCTGCCTGCCATGCAGTATAGTGCAGTTTGACCTAAATTTTCATATATTTTCATGAGGCCTCGGTGTTGATTCACAAAGTTGGTTACAGTTTTTAGTAGTAGATTTTTATGGTTTAATTTTAAAAATGAAAATTATTAATTTGACAGTTTTAAATTACATTGGGTTTTTAATTAATTATTGATAAAATAATCTGCACTTTTGTAACTTTTCAGTGTGTAATACTATAAAACAGATCAAAAACCAAGGTGGGTTACAGCCTCGGAGTTGATATTTTGACATTAAAATTGTATAGAATGGTTGTAAAAATACTTTTTTTTTTAATTAATGTTAAGTGGCGTACATTCATCTATTGTATAACTTAACTTTGGCAACACAATTTGAAACACAGTATGTAAAGGACTTAAGAAAAAAGCGAGTTACACAATATGCCGCTTATTTTGGCGAACCACTGCATTCATTTGAATCGTGGTGTTACCGAAGGATGCTTAGAATGGGATGGACACAAAAGAAAACGAAGACGGAAGTATTGAGAGAAATAATGAACACAATAATAATAAGAAACGTACATTATCTGGAACACATAATGAGGGGAGAGCAATATGATGAGAAGGAGTATGAAAAGCAGTGCTGGATTAACCATTAGGCAAAGTAGGCAGTTGCCTAGGGGCCTCTGCCCCAAAGGGGGCCTCGCAGGACTCAAAATGAAAAAATTCAAATATCGCGCAATACCATAAAAGTGATGGTATTGCATTTATATAAAATGCACCGATAACAGTGGATTTACGAAAAATTAACATTCCATTAGACCAGTGATTCCCAAAGTGGTCCAGGTGAACCCCCAGGGGTCCACGAGGGGTTCAACGGGGGTTTACGTTGGCGTGAAATAAAAATGGGGGTTAACAAGTTGCAAGTGGGGGTCCACGAAAATTTTATAGCGATTTGGTATTTATTTAAACAAATTTGCATTTTTTTATTGTAAAATATCAATGCAAAAAATAATACATATTTTAATAGTAGTGACTCAAAAATGTTATTATAATGCATCATAACAAGATATTTTGATTAAAAACAAGTTTTTGATCACATTTTAGTGAAGAAAACGTTAAAATACCGTTTTTTACATTTTCCCTCATTTCCAAAACACATGTCTTTCGATTTTACTGAAAATTTGCCCACAGATAGCCAAAACACAGGACTTTAAGTGGTTAAAAGAATTTGTATCGTTTTACAATACAAAAATACAAAAAAAATACGTGGAATAATATCAGAGTCAAAAATATAGGCGTCTACTGTAAGTACAATTAATTCGGAAAATATCTACCATACGAAAAATAAATGGTTAAGAAAATTATAATAATTATTGTAAACACAATTTATTTGGATCAATTTCAGTTCCTACCATTTTTGTCGAAAAGTTGAGAATTGCGGAGATATTGAACAAAAACCACTGCTATCAAATCAATCAGAGCTTATGCTCGCGCCTTTACCGCAAAAACATGAAAGAGATCAAAATTGTATAAAATTTAATTCTCTCCATTTTTGTATAGGTACATTTTTGTTATAAAACTAATAATAAACGAGATAATTCAATAATTATGCTGTAACTGTCATTCTTTCCCCCATAACTCGGAAAATATCGACGGCACAAAAAAATTTATAATCGATTAAATTATACAAAATCATATTTTCCACAACTTCAGTCCTTACACTTGTTGTCGAAAAGTTAAATATGGCGGAGATATTGAGCAAAAACTGTTCTCCTTTATTCGCGATTTTAAATTTACACTACTATTGACCCCCTAAAGATTAGAAAAATAGAATCTTGCTTGGGTAGTTCGACATGCAAGATCAAATGCTAACCCGACTGTACTATAAAATTTTGACTCTTTATTGTATATAACTTTTCTTGTGTTTTAAAACTATAGAAATTTTTTTAACCATTAAAGTCCTGTGTTTTGGCTATCACTGGACAAATTTTTAGCCAAATAGAAGAACATGTATTTTGGGAATGGAGGAAAATGGAAAAAACAGTATTTTATCGTTTTCTACTAAAGTTTGATCAACAACTTGTTTTAAAACAAAAAACTTGTTATAATGCCTAATAATCACATTTTGGATAATTCTTCTATTAAAACACAATTTTTTCAATTGATAATTTACGATAAAAAATGCAAATTTGTTTAAAAATAGATTCCAAATCAATGTAAAATCGCTTAAAATGATATTTTGAGAAAAGAAAAGAAGACGAAAAAGACCTTCAATGTCTTATTTTTACCCCCCCCCCCCCCCATGCTTTTCATTGGAAGTATGGTAAAAATGTAGCAGCAGGGGGTCCCCCGAAATCAGTATATTTTTTAAAGTGGTCTACGAGAAAAAATAATTTGGGAACCTCTGCATTAGACCCTAGCTTGATGGAAGACCGAACAAATTGGAAGAAAGTTGTACAGTCAGCCAGGACCCACCCAGAGTTGTAGCGCTACGTAATGATGATTATGATACCCATAAGTAGCCATACTGGAGAAAATATTTCTTCTGCTGTTTTAACCTATTTAAACGACTGTGGCATTGATGTAAACGACATGCGGGGATAATCATACGACAATTCACTATACATGTCAGACAAATACAAGGGTCTCCAGACTCATTTATTTAAGATATACAACCTTTCAATCTACATTCCTTGTGCCGGACACTCGCTTAATTTAGTTGAAGTAAGTACTGCTGAAAGTTGCGTTGAAGCAATGTTGTATTTTGGGATTGTTCCGTCCGTGTACAACTCTTTTTCAGCCTCTACCTACCGTTGGAAAGTTATAATAAAATGCTTAAGTTAAACTCCAATAAGCAATCCCCTTTACCACGATATAATCCTTAAAAGCACCACTAGATGGAGTGAAAGAACTGATGTAACAAGAGCTTTGTCTAAAGGTTACAACCCCTTTAAATCTGCTCTTCATACTTTTGCTGAAGACCTCAATCAGAAAGCTGAAACAGTTCATAAGGCTAAGTGTTGAAAGAAATGTCAAAAAAAATAAATATTCATAATGAATGAGTTTTGAGCAACAACTTTAGAATGCATCAACGCTGTAAGTAAATCATTACAGAGAGAAGTCTGAAGTTCAGCTTCTAAACTCATTTTTGGAGTTCTTAAAATCACAAAGATAGAGGTAATTTTGCTTACTACAAACAGAAGGCCTGCGATCTACATCATCTAAAATACTCTGAACACTCCGACGAGAGTAAACGAATGCGAACAAGAAAACTACATTTGGATTGTACTAATTCCAATGAAGTTTTTCTACAGGATGGAGAAAAGTTAAGGATTGAAACGTATCCACCAGTTTTGGATCAGATAATTACTGAACTGACTCGTCCGTTGACAGCGTACGAGTCAATGAACTCAGTATTTTATTTTTTTTTGTGTTTTTCCAAGGTTTTGGAGGGAGAAGGCGGAGGCCTTCATCAATCAGGGGCCTCATAGCTTGGGCTGCCTAGGGGCCTCAAGATTCTTAATCCGGGACTGATGAAAAGGGAGGCTGCCATGGTTAAAAATTTTAAAGGATTGGTTTAAAGGCAGTTCAATATTCAGAGCATTGATATACAGAGTGAAGATATTGGTAATGATATCCCACCTCCGATGGGGAGATGGCACTTAAAGAAGAAGAGTAAATTGATAAATTAATTAAAAAAAGAATATGGCATGTAATAAATGTTATTATTTTTATGTTAATAGAAAATTAAACGAACAAACTCACCACAATTGCAGAAACAACCCTCATCTTGAAATAGTCTTCAAAATAAACAAAATATATACACTGATGAGGCAAATAGACAAATTATTCTTTTTATATACCATTAATATTATCTACATGAGATTTTTATGACGAATATGTTGACATCTTTTTAGTAAAGCCGGGATTTTACGCCCCGAAATGATGAAATGATGATTTTTTGTGCTGTAAATATATTTTTCGTATTTAGACTGATATGATTGTTTCACATATTTTATTTGGGAAATAACCCACAATTTAAGTTTGAAATATTTTTAGTTTGACATTTTGACTTCCTCTTCGGAAAACGTTATCAAAAACAAAACATAAAAAACAAATTTTGTTTTTTTTTGCCTGATGAAAAAAATTTTTCTAATAATTTAATTATTTTTTTTCTGACCCATTCGTATTGAAAATTGAGACATATATTATACATTTCGAAATACCATATCGAGGATAAATAATTGATATGGTGTTAATTATGAGAGTAAACTGAATGTAAGACCATATACTTACCATGTCGGGATAGTATCATGGTCTTTTTCCTGATTTTTTCCTCGTGATTTACTATGGAATCACTAACACGAGAATTTTATTGTCATTATTTCATGTCGTTTTAAAGACAAATCACAGGCTATGATTTTTCTGACGGATATTCTTCAGTTAAAATATTTCATGTTATCGAATGAATTATCTCCCAATAAGTTGTCCCAGGAACGCAGCTCATAAATATTGGCAATATCGTTTTAATCGTCTACTTTAAAATGTATATGTGTGAATTGTCAATATGAATAGGTCAGATAATAGTTATTAAGGTACCAAGGGCATGATCAGGATAATAAAGTTTGAGGTCAATGGTGTATATACCGAGGGCCTTTGGCCCGAGGGATATACGTTGACCGAAAGCGTTAAGCATGGTGCCTTAAACATTTAACGTCCGACTAAATTATTCTTTATATGCAAAAAATTTGAATGAATTTTGAATTAATTAATTTTCAAATAAATACATTTACCAGCAATAGTCGTAACGTAATTGTGGTAACCATAGTTTTACTTGTTTATATAGGTTGTTATTTATCAACTTGACAGTATTTAACTAGTTATTTAAATTTAATGCCCTAGGGCGTTATTTTTCAAAATAACGCCCTAGGGTATTATATCATACTTAACTGACTTCGAGTCCGACTGGTATATTATTTGACAAGTAATGACATGATTTCGAAATCAGTTAAGTATGATATGATACCCTAGGGCGTTATTTTAAAAAATAACGCCATAGGGCATTAAATTTAAATAATTAGTTAAATACTGTCAAGTTGACAAATAACAACGTAAGTAAAATTATGGTTACCACAATTACGTTACGACTATTGCTGGTAAATGTTCTTATTTCAAAATTAATTAATTCAAAATTCATTCAAATTTTTTGCATATAAAGAATAATTTCGTCGGACATTAAACGTTGAAGGCACCACGGGTATTATAGATAATAACGCTTTCGGTCAACGTATATTTTTCGGGCCAAAGGCCCTCGGTATATACACCATAGACCACAAGCGTTATTATCCTTATAATGCCCTTGGTATCTTAATAACTATTATTTATCTATCAACGGGCAAAGCCCAGTTACAATATAATATATTAAACTTTTAAATTATCTAATAATATGGTTACCCACAATCAAATTTAAAAAACAACGTTCAAAGAATATGGGCAATAATTAATAATAAGTCTTACTTAATGTTTACTAAAACTGACTCAGGAATTTGCTATAACATTGAAAAAGATCAATGTTGGGGTGTTGGTTTTCTAGTCTGGTAGTTCTAGTGGGAAGTTATTAAGACCATAGTTAGTACCGTGGATTGGGTAATGGAAACTAACTGTAGCTCTAGTTGTTCTTAATGGGACATGAATATTAATTGTTTGAAGAAGATCTCTATTTCCAGGTTTTCCATGTAGGATGTTGTAGAACGTGATGACACCTCTTCTCTTACGACGGACAGTGATTGGTGCCATATTTAGGATATTAAGTTTCTATGCAATTTGTTTTAAAAATTTATGTTTAACTAACTCAAGAGCATTAATATGTACTCCATAGAAAGGAGACCGTACAGAGGATGGATGACACAGTAGATGGTTTTTAAAGATGTAATATTTGTGAATTCCTAAGTACATCTTCTAATAAAATCAAGCATGTAAAAAGCCTTATTAACAACATTATCCAGATGATGAGAAAGCTGTAAGTTTTTATCAAGGGTGACCCCAAGTCTTTAAAAAGGGAAATCCTTTCAAGAGTATAGTGACCAATATTAGAGTCAAAATCAATAGCATTTCTGGAACGAGAAAAAGTCACATTTAGAAGGATTAAGTTTCTTGCCATTTTTTTCTTTTACACCACTAGCAAGTTATTTAAATCAGATTCAAATCAGCAAAGAGCAAAAATAAGCTGATCGTGAAGCATTTATTTATGTCGCTTATAAAAATATTAAACAAAAGTGGTCCAAGGTGAGAGCCTTGAGGCACTCCTAATGAAACTTGGATAATTTTAGAAAGAAAAGTGCCAACTTTAACAATAAGTCTACGATTACATAAGTAGCTTTGAAACCATGACAATAAAGGCTAATCAATCCCAATGAGTTTTAACTTCTGCAATAAAATATTGCGTGGTCTCTGTCAAACGCCTTGGAGAAGTCAGTGTATATTGTATTCACTTGATACCCCTTATCCAAGGTATACAGCAAGAAGTCTACTTGACTAAGAAGATTTAATTCTGTAAATTTTCATGGTCTAAACCCAAAATTTTGTTAGATTAGTAGGAGTTCAAGTAGAGGGGTTAGAATGTCACATACCAGACTTTTAAATACCTTGGGGATTGCATTCAGTATACTGATGAGACGATATTTAGTTACATAGGTTTTTTCACCTGATTTAAAGATGGGCTTTAGAATGCTCTCTTTCAAGTGGTCAGGGAATATTCCAGTTTGGAGGAAGAGCTTGACAATGTAGTACAAAGGTTTGGAAAGATAAAAGGAGCATTTTTAAAGAATAAAATAGGTAGCCCATCTGTTCCAGGCTCTTTGTTAACATGATGCAATAAACTACCCCAGATAATTGAAATAATATCTAAGAATAATATTTCAATTGACTATGATAGTTATCATCAACCCTAGACTAGCTCAATCTCCCAAGTTGTGAGTCCACCTTTTCCTAATCAAAAACATGAACAATTAAAATCCAGAATGGAGAAAATAAAATAATAATATTTAACTTCTTCTTCTTCTTCTACGGCACTACAGCCCAAATTGAGCCTTGGCCTCCTTTATTTTTTGCCTCCACCCTTACCTGTCTGTGGCCGCTCTTCTCCATACACGGACTCCTAAAAGGGCTTGTGCGTCGCTTTTTACTGTATCTTCCCAGCGCTTTCTTTACTTCCCAACCGGTCTCTTTCCTTGCATTCTAGCATTCAGTGCTCGTTTTGGTAGCCTACCCTCTCCCATTCTTATCACATGTCCGGCCCACTCCAATCTTTGTATTCTAATGAAGTCTGACAGGGGCGTTTCCTTATAAAGTTGATAAAGCTCGTTGTTGTATCGACTTCTGAAGATTCCGTTTTACCTCACATGTCCTTGTATTCTCCTAAGTACTTTCCTTTCGAATGTGTCAAGTTTGTTTTTGGATGTTTCTTTCAGGACCCAGGCTTCACTGCCAATATTTAACTAATCATGTTTATTTTTCATAAAAACATATTTAATGTATTAAAAAATAATATACAAGACCTTGCCGAAACTTAACAGATCAGAGATTATACTTTTTCGATGGCACTTGTTATCTTGCTGTTGGTTCTTGGTATCTTGCTGTTGGTTCTGCGACGGGATCTGGGGCTTGTAGATGTTCTGGCTACCAGGCCTAAAGGTATTGGTCGGTTTCTAGGTGTCTAGTTACTGCAGCATCGATGCATCGCCGGCGACATTGGGGGCTCCAGTTTCAGGGAGTCTCCCACGAGGTGAAGGGTTGTTTGGTTTAGATTATTTTTTGTCCAGAAATCCCAAATAAAAACGTTTGTTTGAAAATGTTGCTATGAGGCCAGACAATTGCTTTAAGTAGATTTTAAAATTGAAAGAAAATATATCTTCATTTTGGCAAAGAGGAAGGGTTTCACTTGACATTGACAGACTTCGTGAGTGGGGGCTTAAAATTTGAAACAAGAAACGACAGTGCGATGTCACTGTCATGAACTACAGAACGATTGAATAAGAATCTTCTATGCTGAGATAGAATAAGAATTTTGAGATATGCCTATAAATAATGAAGGAGGGCGCCAACCAATTTTTAACGGGGAAACAGGTAAAACAAATAGAAGATTATTATTAATGAATTAATAAAGAAGATAGAATAAAATAATTATTATAAAATAAAATAGCAAAGGTGTGACGTTTGTAACGTTACAAACATCTAAAGAATAAAGAAGTAGTTGCATAAGGTTAACTCCGTCTGCTCGTTGTTGTATGGACTGGGTAGCTCAGCAGCGGGTTGCCATTCCCAAGCATGGATAATGGAGGAAGGTTCGAGGGCGAGGCTAGCGACCTACCCCAGTAAAAATGGAAATGCTCAAAGAACCGATCAACAAGCCTCGAATATCGGACAGAAACATTTCAAAACAACTCTAGCAAAGAATAGGACTATGAAAAAGGATACAGAATTAAGAATAGCATGCTGGAACATTAGGTCATAAACGAAGAGAGAGCATGAGGTACTAATAGAAATTAACACCCACAAAATAGATTTAACAATAATATAGACTATATAATAACAAATTGAAAAATAATACCTAAACAAATAGTAGACGTAAGAGCTTTAACGTCACCCAATATCGGATCAGACCACAAAATAGTGATTGGAAAACTTTTGCTCAAAATACCACAAGACAAGAAAAAACCATCCAAGTACTTCGAAAATCTACACATAGAGTCTCTAGAAGACCAAAACACAATATAGCTGTATAAAAGACGTTTAGAACAATCATTTGAGATAAACCCAGTAACAGGTGAAGGAGTAAATGAGACGTGGGCAAAAATAGAATATAATATATGTTATAGGCATATAATAAATACATGCATATAATTACAATGCAACAAAAATATCAAAGGCCTGGTTCAATACTGAAATAAGAGATCTACAGTACGAGAAGAGGAAAGCATACCTACAATACTTAAGTAACAAAACACTAAACAATTACCAACAATACAGAGATACAAGAAATTACATCAATTCTAAGATAAGAGATATACCTAAAAAGAGAATATTGGACACGCTTTATCAAAGAAATGGAACACGATTTGTATGGGGCGCAAAGAAAAGTTTGTGTAAAATACTAGAAAATAGGAAAAAACCCATTAACAAATATAGAAGTTTAAATAAAATAGTAGTCGGTCACCACCGCTCTATTGGAAGAGGCGCAGTCGATCGACAAGTTTAGTGGATTTGCGATCGACGGTTCGAGCCTCAGCCAGGTCATTTGAAATTAATAGAAGGCCAACGTCGGTAGTATAAAATTCACTAGAATCTACGACTTGGCCTGGAATAAATTGGTGTCTGATCGGCCTATGGGAAGCGATACGGCAAGGTATAAGGGCTTGCGGCTTGGTGATACTCCTCCATAGATCCCTACCGAAGGGCGTTGACGCCTAATGAAGGTGTATATATATGTATATATATATATATATATATTTGTACAAATATTTTCGACTATATATATATATATATATATATATATATATATATATATATATATATATATATATATAAATCTTGTTAATTTTGAGGTTGCAGTCATAAATTTCAGGGGGCAGGATAAGTAAAACTCTTAGTTATTATCAAGCTTTCGCAAAATTTATTTGCTTCTTCAAGATATGCTAAAAAAGTTTTAGTAAATACAATGAAATTAAGACGATAAAAAATATTGTACATAAAAGCATAAAAAACTTACAACGTGAGATTAATCCATTAAATTTTTGGCGTACATAACAAAAAAATATATAAAATTCTTAATCTAATTTCTAATCTTCTACAATGCCTTAATTTTAGATAATTTAGATAAACCTCAAAATTAACAAGATTTTACATAGTGTCAGTCAATATTACCTAACTGCTTTATATATATATATATATATATATATATATATATATATATATATATATATATATATATATATATATATATATAATATATATATATACATATATATATATATATATATATATAAATAAAATAGTAGTAGAACAATGGACCCCCCATAAGCGCGCTAATAACCGGCAAAATATAACTCAAAAGGGTATAAGCAGTGGTGTCATGGCAAAATTAGTAGTGCGGGAACGCAGTGCCGGAACGCACTGCTAATTTTTGTTTACAAAACCTAAATTCTCTATTATTTTTTTTTCTTTTCTAAACCAGTGCGGGAACGGCGTTCCCACGCGTTCCCACACGATGACACCACTGGGTATAAGAACTATATAAGGAAGATATAACACCTGAAGGAAAGAAAAAAACAGGAAATGAAGATGAATCCAACATATACACAGAACTAGAAATCACAGAAATAAGTAATTGCATACGTAAATTAAAAAACAGAAAAGCCCCAAGACACAATGAGACACCAAATTATGAACTCCTAAAATACGGAGGAGAAACATTATTTGAAAACATAGAGATTCTCTTTCAAGAAATAATATGTAGCCAGCGTGTACCTGACCAGTGGACACCGAGTATAACAATACCAATACACAAGAGAGGAAACAGCAAAGACCCTACCAAATATCGTACCATCACCTTGCTGAGCACATTTTTAAACTTAAAAAAAATACTTGCCAATAAAGTAGAAGAACAATACACAAATATTAGTGAGGAGCAACATGGGTTTTGGAAAAGTAGTTAGACGCCATATTCATAGCGACACAAATTGCTGAGAAAGCACTGGAATATAATAAACCTGCAAATATTTTGCAAAGAAGAAAAATCAGCCCAAGAAGATGATAAGGATAATTAAAGACATTAATACGAAGAACATAACCAGAATAAAAGTCGAGAATAAACTAACGTGGAAAGTAAAAATCAACTCGGGAATCCAACAAGGGGATAGCTTCAGCGCTTTTTAATTTAGTAATGGGCAAAATCATATAAGACATTAAAAGCACAGGAAAAGGATATAAGATCGCAGAAAAACAAATAAAAATCCTATGCTATGCTGATGACACAACCTCAATGTCTGATAACGAGTATAACCTACAGCAAATGGCACAGACTTTCAATACAGTGGCGAAGAACTACAGCATGAAAATATCAACAGCTAAGGTCAAATCACTCGTGGTGTCAGGGGAACCCATAAGATGCAAAATAGTAATTAACAACGAACTAATTGAACAAGTCTCGAGATTCGAATATCTGGGAGTCGAAATATGTAGTCATGGAACTGTTAAAGAGAGCGGCCGAAAGCAAGTAAATAAATCCAATTACGTGTCAGGATGTCTGAGGGCTTTTAGAGAAATAAATATAAGGCTGGAAGGGAAAGTACGCATACATAAATCATGTGTAAGACCGATCATGACGTACGCTATAGAAACCAGATGTGACACAGCAGAAAGCAAGAGGATACAGAGAACATCAGAACTGAGAACGTTGAGGTCAATAACTGAGAAAACACTGAGAGACAGAATACCGAACGACAGAATAAGAAATCTCTGGAACATACAAGACATAGTACGGTGGGGAAGACAGAGATATGGAGAGTGGAATCAGCATGTGACGAGAATGGGTAGCGAGAGAATAGTCCATATAGCAAGAGATTCAAAGCCAACAGACAAGAGACCAACAGGAAGGCGCTTTAAAAGGTGGCGAGATAGCTGGCAGTCATTATCACAGCTACGAATACAAGCTCAAAATCTGTTAAAAATAGGTCAAGGGGCCTAATATAAGAAGAAGAAAAATAATATGGATATTGGATGTGAATAGTTCATGAGTGGGAATATTAATATTATCATGTGATTATACTGTTGAAAAATAATCACCAAACATGTTAAATATTTCCTCCTCAGAGCAACTAGAACTAACTAAATAATTAAGTGTATTTGGAAAATAACTGCTTTCCCTTTTATTGTTAACAAATGATCAAAAAATTTTTATGTTAGAACTAATAGTTGTTTTAGTACAGATCTTATACCTTATATGCATAGCTGTTTCAACCTAGAAAACCTCCGGTATTCATCAACTGACTGTGTTTATTTATACCTTTTATGCAATATTTTCTTTTGAATAATAGAATTTTAAATTCAACTGAGAACCAAACCGGGAAGTTTCTAGTTAAAAACTTCTTTAAAGGAACAAATATACCCCTGCAATAAAGATAATTTCATAAAAAATTATTAACATTGTTTCAAGAGGCTTACTTAAAAGTAAAAAATCCCAGTTAAATTGATTCAGAAACATTATAATGTCTTGAAAATTTGCAGAGTTAAAATCTCTATAGAATGCATTAAACCCGAGACCATCTTCACCCTTTCCAAGATCAATGTTTAACTTAATAGATAGTGGTGGCTGACAACTGGAGGGACCAAAAAATAGTCTGCTTGTTTGACCTCAGTCGAGAAATCCTCTGTTAATACCAGATCCAAAAGGCTGTTGTGTGAGGTTAAATGTGAGCTAAGTTGGAATAAGTTGTGGAAATTACATGTGTTTGATATAGCTTGTACAAATGTCCCTTCTTGAGGATGTGCACCAATTGTAGTCACTCTTGAACTAAGGCTGCCAGTTTACCATATACCATTTGGCAAGTTGAAATTACTTATAATATGCAGGGTAGAATTAGGCACTTGGAGAGCGAGTGAATCCAATATTGAAGAAAAAGTGATATATGCATAATGTTCTGATGAATTTGGAGGAATATCCACTACTCCCAAGATAATATTCGATTTAACAATCCAACTGTAACAAAGACATGTTCAATATTATTAGGAACTAGGAGATATTTACTAGGTAGCGGTCCCGTTATTTGGAAAGGCACTAATTGGCACATTATTGCACTAGTATAGAAGTCACAATTTGAAGTTTTTCCTAAGCCACACCTTAGCATTAATAATAATTTCAATACTCAGTAGCAAAATTAAATGTCAGTAACCAATTACCAACTTTAAAGACGGTTCTTAGACATGCCATAAATATGCCATAATATCTAAATTAGTGCCTTTGCAAATGACAAGATCTCTATTGATTTGTTAACAGCAATTAAGACACCCCCTCCTCCCTTAAAGGCACTGGTGATAGTAGAGAGTTAGTAGAACGATCCTGGCGATATTATGTTAAAGTCTATGAAGCCAAGTTCTGCATCAAAAATGCCTCTGTGCAAACATGTTTCTGTCAATAAAATTATGTCATATTGACAAGCTGGTGAGTTATTTTGAAGTACATTTAATTTAATTCGTAAGCCTTGGGTGTTCTGGTAATACACTAAAAAGCTTATTGTGGAATTAGAGCTGCTTAATTTTTTGGATAATTTTAGGGACATATCTAATTGGTATGTTTCTTTCGACATTTGATATTCTTTGACATTGAAGAGAAAACACATAAGAAAAATAGAAGCGTTCAAAATGTGGTGTTACAGAAGAATATTGAAAATTCAGTGGGTTCAAAGGATTACCAATGTTGAAGTGCTACGACGTTTAACCCTCGTAAGGCGGTGCGGGGTGTAGCTGCACCCCCAGACCTCGTTTTTCTCACCTATCTTTTTTAATATTCTTTTTGATTTTTTTCCATTTTTTTATTCGTATTAAATTCAATTCTAAACGTATTCCACCCATTACAGCATTTAAAACTCTTTGCGTTTACGTGCTTTTAAAAAAAAAAATACTTTTGGCTGCAAATGATGAAAATTTCGTATCCTGAATTGGACGTTTCTGATGTTCCACCTGGAACTAACAGAGCTACGGGACAAGGTCGGTGTTACTTATGTCAGAGAAAAAAGAGCGAAAGTCCCGGCATAACTGTATTGTGTGTAAAAACTTTGTGTTGCTCATTCTGTGAAAAATTTCATGTGTTTGTCTTCCGACGATAATAATTTTTTTTTTTTAAGAAGAAATGACAACTTTTTGTAAAATTATGTTTCGTACTATAATAATTAAGTCCTAATTATCTTTCAAATAAACCCCAACGTTCACATATAAAAAAATGGATATACAGATGGGGTCCAAATGTACCCCGCATCGTTGTTTACGTAAGAATCTAAGCACCGCCTTACGAGGGCTAAATAAGGAGTTAGAAATTATGAACAGTATAAAAACAAGAAAACTGGAATATTTGGGTCACATTACTAGAAACGAAAAATATAGATTGCTGATAATTATTATGCAAGGAATGATCCAAGCAAGAAGAAGCATAGGAAGAAGACGCATCTCCTGGCTGAGGAACCTTAGAGAATGGTTTAACTGTAGTTCATTACAACTGTTCAGAGCAGCAGCCAACAAAGTGACCATAGCCATTATGATATCGAACCTCCGATAGGAGATGGAAACTTAAGATGAAGAAGCCTAAATTCAGTTCTTACTTCGGATTCAGTCTCTGACTGCATTTTGGTCAGGTCACCTATAAAAATGTTTTTACCTCTTAGTTTGGTTTTAAAGCAAATAACAAGCTGTGCTTTTTCTTGTTTTTCAGATACAACTTTAAGACCCTTATATCCAATTTTGTTGGGTGTGCCCATTCTAACTGTGTCTTTTACTCCTATGTTAGAGTTACTTAGTGAGTTGAGAAGAGTATTTACACTATCTAAGTCCTGATTTTGGCCAGTGGTTACCACTGCCGGTCCCAAGTCCGGAAAAGGTGTGGAGGGTGATTGGCAAGGTTAGCAACCTACCAATCGTAAAAACGAATACTGCTCAAAGAAACAGTGTGAAGCCTCGTAACCGGATTGATAATATTAAGATGACCACGGCAAGAAATAAGGACACGAAAAAAACCTCTAAAACCCAGATGAGAATAACTACTTGGAACATCAGATCGCTCAACGCTAGAGATCAAGAAAGAGATCCAAAAAGAAAGGAAATGGCCAGTCAAAATTAGGTGAATATATACTAATCTACAGTGGAGTAGCAAAAGAAAACAGGGCGAAAGAGGGTGTAGCCTTACTGATACACCAAAGGTACCAAAATAACATCAAAGAGTGTCAATACGTATCAGAAAGGATTGTCGCAGCAAAAATAAGAATGGAGAAGGAAGACCTGAACATCATCGGAGTATACGGGCCAGAAAATAATAAGCCCCAAACAACAAGGGAAATATTATATGATCAATTGCCACAAGTAGTAGATCAAGCTAAAGGAAAGTTGATAATACTTGCGGATTTTAATGCTCGAAAAGGCAACCAAGTAATACCCGGAATTAAACAAAAATGCAATGAGAATGCCAAAAATAAAAATGGAGAACTGATGATAAACTTCTGCTCGAATAACGTACTTCGAATAAACAACATCTCTTTTGACCACAAAGACCAACACAAATATACATTCAGTAACACGCGTGGACAAAGATCTATGATAGATTATGTTGTAACTAACAGAGATATACACACATCTTTACTTTCTTTACTTTTTCGTGTCTGGATCCGACTACAAATTTTCTGCCCAGTATCGGGCTACGTCTACACCCTTTGTATTTGCGAGCCATAAATCATCGAGGGTGCACTGTGATGGGCAAAGTCTGCATATTTTCAGGTGCTCCACGTTCTGTATTTCCCCACATTCGCAAAGTGCGTCGTTATCTGTCTTGGTGCGCCATTTAATAAGGTTCTGTTTTACAGGGGCAACACCTGTACGTATGCGGTTGAGTGTCCGCCAGGTTCTCCAGTCCAGGTTCATTCCATTAGGTCGTTCTGGATGTAAGAGGAACAGTTCGGGTGGTTCGACGCTGACATTTCTCATAAACCTTCTTCATTTAAGTCGGCTGGTTCCTGGCGGTTTGTCAAACCCGTATAATTGGTGCCTTTCATCAAAAGTTTGCCTGAACTTCTCCACATATTGTGAGGTGCATCTACGTTCGTCTGGTGATGCGAATCCAGCTGCCCGGTACAGTAGGGGCAGAGGGGTAGACTTCATACAACCGGTAATTATTCTACATGTTTCATTTAACGCCGTGGTGACTTGTTGGGATCCACTGGATCCGTATATACATATATATAGAAATAAGGATTTTCTCAGGACACTCAAATATCCAGGTAGCTGACTACTTTTTTAGTTACTGTAGACCTATTATAGGAATAAAACCTACCTACCTATTTCCTGCCTAGAGTTCGCGTCCGTTTTTTAATTATTAACAATTTAGTGCAAAAAAAGCGATTTTTTGATTTTTTGCACCCTATTTAAAATCTAAATAGTTGACATAAAATTACAAAATTTGATATTTTAGAACATTGAAAAAGCTTTAGAATACCGATATTTGAATGTTAGAAGGCAATTTGTTGTTTCGCAAATTGCAAAATAAAGAAAATTGATATTTGTTAATAACTTTTACTAAATTTAACTTAGAATTTTAGTGTTTCACCCAAAGTTGGGTATTGTGGTACTTAACAAATTGTTAAAATTTGAGACCGATTAATTAATAAGTTTAAAAGTTATTCTATTTGTTTATCCCAGAGAACTTTATTTTGCAGTTGATCTGAAGCTATTTCCTTGTGGCATTTTTATAATTAACTATTTTGATTGGGAATTTCATTTTGCAATAGTATAAAACACAAAATAATGAATATATGGCAATTCTGAGTATGCCAAATAAAAGTAGAAGAGTGATAGTATCAAAATGTATTGAAAATAGATAAAAAATTAATTAATATGGTCAAAAATCCGAATGCCAAATTTTTGAAATTTTGTACTTTATAAACAACTATAATAACTGTAAAAATATTGCCCGTAGAAACAATCCTTTTGTATATTCGAAAAGCTAGTATTTTAACACCAATTTTCAAATAAAAAATTTACCCTTGGTTCATTTGGGACAAAGTTAGCCATGTGTATTTTTTAATTCACAGCTATATACTATACAAATGTATATAATAATTAAAAAATCTCATTAAAGCCATTTTAAAGAAGGGGATTTGTGTTTTTTTTTATTAAAGAATTTTCAGTAGTAATTGCACAAGATCTCTAAAATTATTGAATTTTTCCCGAGTAACACTTTGACAGTTTTAATTTCACTAGCCGAAGGCGAGTGAAATTATGTCAAAGTGTCAAGAGGGTAAAAATTCTTTATTAATTTTAGAGATCGAGTGCAATTTTTTGCGATGCTTTCATGAATAAAACTGTTCAAAACCAAAATTTTATTTTAATTTATTTATGTAAGTACAAATTAGTACAATTAAACACACAGTTGTTGTAAATATTTGACTGTTGAAAGTCATCACTTTTGTAATTTTTAAAACATTAATTGTCATTAATGCCACTAAATGTATTTTTTCATAGCAACGAAGGGCATCTGACGTAATATACTTGACGACGGAAAATTATCAGTAGTAATTGCACAAGAGCTCTAAAATTATTGAATTTTTCCCGAGTGACACTTTGACAGTTTTAATTTCAAATTTAATTAATTGACAGTTTTAATTTAATTATGTAAATGTGTCACGAGGGCAAAAATTCTATATTAATTTTAGAGATCGAGTGCAATTTGTTGCTACTATTTAATGAATAAAACTGTTGAAAACCAAAATTGTATTGTAATGTATTTATGTAAGTACAAATTAGTACAATTAAACACACAGTTGTTGTAAATATTTGACGGTTGAAAGTCATCACTTTTATAATTTTTAAAGCATTAATTGTCATTAATGTCACTGAATGTATTTTTTCGTAGCAACGAAGGGCATCTGACGTAATATACTTGACGACGGGAAATTATCAAAAATTATCAGTTTAATTTAGATTTCTGTAGCTTTCTATTGGTCAGAATCTCCTATGAATGAAATACTCAAAAATTATCGGGTATAATATCACAAGAGAGTGAGAATAAATTGAAAATAATGCGACAGTTTTTCGAAAATTTGTTGCCTGGCAATAGACACGAGAGCCCGCAGGGCTCGAGTGGCTATTGCCCAATGACAACAAATTTGAGTAAAAATGAAGCATTATTTTCTTATTTATTCTTACTGTCGTGTGATATTCGTAAGATTATTTTTTAATACGTATATTATGGATATTTTCTTAAATGTGACAGTTGTCAAAACTAGGAAACTGGTTGCCATTAAACAGAAACAATCTACTTAAAAAAATTTTATCGGTAATTTTCTACAGTAGATAATTCTCAATATAATTTTAATCTGATTGGGCAGAATTAAACATGTGATCAAATATCTTACTATAAGATTGAAAGTTAAAATCATCAAAAAATAATCAGTTTAATTTTTATTTCTGTAGCTTTCTATTGGTCAGAATCTCCTATGAATGAAATAATCACAAACATTGTACTTTCACAGCACCCTCTAAGAATTTTCAAAAATGTAGTTCAAATGGTTACTAAGGGGAACCTACAAATCCACTAAGTTCAAATACCGAAAATGCAGTTTCTAACTAATACAATTTTCTGTATTTTCGGATCATCTCAATGAATTTTGATATTTCTTTTTAATTTGTATGTAATTTCTACGTACATTACGAATATGCAATTTGTTTATAAATTGATTAACTAATAAACCATCTTATTTGTTTAAACAATTCATGAAAAAATATTTTTTTTAAATATATTTTTTAATTATAATATGATTAATGATCATAGGAAAACATAAAGTACATTTTAATAAATAAACTATTTTTATTAGATAATTATTTATTGAAGATAATTTATTTATTAAATTATACCTTAACTTTGTCTATGATTAATAATGATAGTATGATTAAAAATATAAATTTTGCGGGAAAAATATTTTTTCAAAAATTGTTTAAACAAGTTAGGCTGTTTAATAATTAATAAATGTCTAGACAAATTGCATATTTATAATGTACAGAAAAATTACATACAAATTAAAAAAATAATGATCAAAACCTATTCAGTAGATCCTTAGACACAGAAAATGACAATAGTTTTAAGTTGCTTTTTTAGTTTTTGAACTCGTGCATTTATCGATTCCCAGCTCCTCCTTCACTTACCACAACTAGTCCCCATTTGAACTACATTTTTAAAAATTCGAGTAAGATACCAGCTTTTCGAATATGTAAAATGATTTTTTACCAAATTTCAAAAATTTGGCATTAGGATCTTTGACTATATTAGATAATTTTTTTATATTTTTTAATACATTTTGATAGTATCACTTGTCTACTTTCATTTGGCATACGGAGAACTGCTCTATCTTTATTATTTTCTGTCTTATGATATTGCAAAATAAAGGTCTCTGGGATACACAAATAGAATAACTTTTAAACTAATTAATGGATCGGTCTCAAATTTTGAGGAATTGTTAAATACCTTAATACCCAACTTTGGGTGAAACACTGAAGTTCTAAGTTAGTTTTAGTAAAAGTTGTTAACAAATAACGATTTTCACTTATTTTGCAGTTTGCAATTAACTTTTGAACTTTCAAAAATCGGCATTTTACAGCCTTTTCAGTGTTCTAAAAG
The DNA here is from genome assembly GCF_917563875.1 of Diabrotica virgifera virgifera. Lineage (NCBI taxonomy): Eukaryota > Metazoa > Arthropoda > Insecta > Coleoptera > Chrysomelidae > Diabrotica > Diabrotica virgifera. Next base: position 167,865,724 of record NC_065445.1, read on the forward strand.
ATTAAATTTTGTTATTTTATGTCAACTAATAGATAAGCTTTTGGATGGGGTGCAAAAAATCGAAAAAATCGCGGTTTTTTACACTAAATTGTTAATAGTTAAAAAACGGACGCGAACTCTGGGCAGGAAACAGGTAGGTTTTCTTCCACCCCTATTAAGCTGCACCCCCTCCATCGCGAATAACGTTCGGACTAGGCAAAAAATTTAGTGCTATTTATGTGCTAATTAGTTGCTCTAAACCGTTGACGAGGAAATCGCGTTGAAAGTGGGGGGTCCAGATTAATGGCAAGCTGGACCCCCCCCCCCCACACCGAAAAAAGTTCAAACTTCTTGATTTGTTTGGTGAAAAATTTACTTCTATTAATGTGCTAATTAGTTGCTCTATTTCAGATTTTGTTGCTCTAAGCTTTAAACAGGAAATCGAGTTGAAAGTGGGGCGTGCCCAGCTTCTCATTAGACGTATGACGAAAGACTTGTATATTCACTAAAACAATGAGCAATAAAATCAGATGCCGGTATATTTCGATGGTACGGGTTTCCTAAATTATTTTAGTACCAAATATTTACGAGCAACTAATTTATTTAACATGGAACAGAATAGCGCGGAGCAAGGTCGGGTGAGATAAATTATTGCATTTTTAAGTTCTACGGTTAGCAACAAAATCGGATACCAATATATTTCAATAGTACGTGTTCCCTAGGATATTTTAATACTAAATATGTGCGAGCAACTAATTTATTTTACACGAGACAGAGGAATATAAAGCGCGGTACAATGTTGGGAGGGAAGAAGTAATCAATTTTTAAGTTCTACGGTTAGCAACAAAATCGGCTACCGCCATATTTCGATAAAACATATTCACTAAAATATTTTAGTATCAAATATGTGCGAGCACCTAATTTATTTAACGCAGAACAGAGACACGTAGAGCTCGGGGCAAGGTTAATTGGGATAATCTAATGTAGTTGCAAGTCGTACTATTAGCAACAAAATTGGATACCAATATATTTCGATAGTACGTGTTCCCTAGAATATTTTAATAACAAAAATGTGCGAACAACTAATTTCTTTAACGTAGATATTGCCTATCCAACGTTGCTTCGCGCTCTGTTTTTCTATTCCACGGTAAATCAATTAGTTGCTCGCACATATTTAGTACTAAAGTGTTCTATGGAACACGTACTATGAAAATATCCCAGTACTCGATTTTGTTGCTAACTGCAAGACTTACAATTTCGTTAGTTTATATGTTTTATTGTCATGGAAAATTTAACAATTTTATAGATAAAGCTTACAAGAGTCATAAATATAAACAAGAACAAATACAATTTACTAAAATTATATAAATCGTCAATATAAATAAAATATAATAAATTGAAACAAAAAACAATAAAAATATATTGCCAAATTTAAAAAAAAAAATTAAAATTGCCTAAACTACCGCAAGAAATTTAATAAGTTAAGTTATTAGTTATTATTATAATTTAAGAACTTTTAGATTTACTGTATAGTTAAAGACGGTTGAGGGGATGGGTACGAATTTTCGGCTGCAATGCTATTCAAATGGGGATTCATTTTTTTTCGAATCCTGAGAAAACTAACACCTAAGTATTTTTGAAAAATTTAAACGCAGAATGAAAGATTACGTTATTAGCGAGGGCCGAAAGTCCCTGAGAACTTCTATAATGTTTATTTGAGTAAGTTACAGGGTTGAAAAACTAAGAGATGATTTAGTGTGATTTTTAATTTCAAATATCTGATTCAAAATAAACTTTTTATGTATTCTAACAGACTTTCGGCCCTCGGTAATAATTTAGTCTTTCATTCTGCATTTAAATTTTTCAAAAATATTTATTGGTTTTTTCAGGAATCGAAAAAAAATGAACACAATGTCCGTGGTAATATTTTCCAAATCTATCTTTGTCTTACAATGCACTCAGTCGAATAGAATATTGTCAGCATATTGTCAGTCAGGACAGTGACAATCAGTGACAATTTTAAATATTTGACGTGGCTTTGGGAATATTTTGAGTGGTTGATTAAATAATATTGATATATTGTGTATTTGGTAAATAATTGATTTAAGACGTGAACTTAATAAAAAGTTATTTATTGTGTATTATTTTTGGAAGCAGAGAATACATCAGGATAATATATTCTGTGATCCAAGTATTTTGTTGTTAAAGATGTTCAAAATTGTAAGCGTTTCATAATAACAATATATTATTAAAAAATCACTTTAACACTTTTCCCCTTTTCTCGATTGAGTATTAGTTTTTGTTGTACATATAAATTATTTTTGTTGTCTTTCGTAAGTCGTCTTGCCATCGTGTTGGTGGTCTTCCTCTGCTACGTTTATCGGCTCTTGGTCTCCATTCAATTAGTTTGCGAGTCCATCTTCCGTCCTTCATTCTGGCAACGTGTCCAGCCCATTTCCACTTTAAGTTACAGCTTCTTTCAATGACGTATATGACTTTGGTCTTAGCTCGTAGATCTTCGTTTCTAATCCTGTCTCGCAGAGTGGCCCCTACCATTGATCGCTCCATTCTTCTCTGCGCTACTCTTAGTTTTTGTGCGTTTTTCTTTGTGAGCGATAATGTTTCTGCACCATAGGTCATCACCGGTAGCACGCATTGGTCGAAAACTTTTTTCTTCATGTTAGTTTCATTACCGTATTCTGTGTTATTTATATATGGTTACATAATATATAGTAAACTTTACTTAACTTTTTTTGGTTTCAGCACCTTATCTTTACAACCCAATAGGTCCCCATAGCGCTCGAGTGACTGCAAATTTAGCATACTTTCCTCCCCTACTATCGAAATGTGTCGGTAGCCGATTTTGTTGCTAACCGTAGAACTTAAAAATTTATTACTTCTTCCCTCCCAACATTACACCGACCTTTATATTCCTCTGTATCGTGTAAAATAAATTAGTTATTCGCACATATTTGGTACTAAAATATTCTAGGGAACACGTAATATCGAAATATACCGGTACACGATTTTGTTGTTAACTGTAGAACTTAAAAATGTATTACTTCTTCCCTCCCAACATTGCACCGCGCTTTATATTCCCCTGTCTCGTGTAAAATAAATCAGATGCTCGCACATATTTAGTATTAAAATATTTTAGGGAACACATGCTATCGAAATATATTGGTATCCGATTCTGTTGCTAACCGTAAAACTTGCAAATGCATTAGTTTATCCCACCCGACCTTGCTCCGCGCTATATGTGTCTTTGTTCTATGTTAAATAAATTAGTTGCTCGTACATGTTCGGTACTAAAATAATTTAGGAAATACGTACCATCGAAATACCGGTATCTGATTTTATTGCTCATTGTTTTAGTAAATATACAGGTCTCTCGTTGTACGTCTAATGAGAAACTGGCCCCGCCCCACTTTCAACTCGATTACGTGCTTAACGCTTAGAGCAAACAAATCCAAAATAGAGCAACTAATTAGCACATAAATAGAAGTAAATTTTTCACCAAACAAATCAAGAAGTTTGAACTTTTTTCGGTGTGGGGGGTCCATCCACCGTACTAACTATGGTTTTAAAAACTTTCTCACTAGAACTACCAGACTAGCAAACCACCACCCTAATATTGACCTTTTTTAATATTGTAGCAAATTCCTGAGTCACGTTTTAGTAAAAATTAGATAATTAAGTAAGACTTATTATTAATTAATATTACCCATATTCTGTGAACAGAATATTTACCATCAAACAGATCTTGAGCAAATCATGGGAACACGATATTGATGTTCACAACGTGTTTGTAGACTTCAAACAAGCATACGACTCAGTCAAAAGGAACAAACTATACTATATATTGGCTGAATTGGCAAAACCACACAAGCTAATAAGACTCATTAAGGCCACAATGGATAAAACTCAGGCATGTGTACGAATACAAAACCACCGGACAGACTTTTTCAAAATTTCGCAGGGGCTAAAGCAGGGGTGTTGGGGTGTTTTATAGAGGTAGTACCTTTTATGAGAACGGCCACATCGAGCGTAATATACGGGAGATGGTTCGAAGTAACTGGTCCTCATAAGACATCCAACTGTCACTTATGGCTCCACGTGCCACACCCTGGGCAACTGCATTGGTCTGTAGGCTAAACTAAGTGAGGGTAACCACCGAGCGATTGCCGGTATAAGCAATCTCCACTTATTAGCCAACAGCTTCGGGTGGATGAGCTAGTAAGTGTTAGGGCACTCTTTTGTCCTGAGACTGAGAAATCGGTCTCGAAGGCGGATGAACCCTACAGAATGGTCAACGGCATAAGGATGCAGAAGGCAACGGGGAACCACTGCATTAAGGACTCATAGAGTACCCCTAGTAGTAATCATCATGGTGGACACACAAAGGAGAAGTACTGATCATGGACATCGGATACCAAGATCCGGCAGAGGAAGACAAATAGATAAGTACAAGGCTTCCTCGGTCGTAAACCTGCGAAACCCTTGTAATAAGAAAAAGACAACCATAAAAATTGTGGAATGTGAGGAGCTTATTCTCTTCGGGAAAATTAGATAACGCCGTGTTGGAAATGGATCGTTTGGGTATAGACATATTAGGCATAAGCGATACACAATGGCCAGGAAATGGCAAATGCCCCACAACTAATCATGGTATGTTTTATTATGCCGGAAGTGACACCACAACACATCGATACGGAGTTGGAGTCATCATCTCAAAAAAATGGAAAGATGCTGTAGCAAATTTTACTCCATTCTCAGAGCGCGTGATGTTAATACAACTGAAAGATAAGAAGAACATAATAAACATCATACAAGTGTACGCTCCTACAGCAGACAAAGACGAAGAGGAAATAGAACAATTCTATAATAACTTAGAAGAGGTGATGAGAACAACAAAGAGACAACACATTAACATAGTAATGGGCGATCTGAACGCCAAGGTAGGTCAGGGTAAAGTTGGAGAAAATGTCGGTGAATAGGGCTTAGGTAATAGAAATGAAAGGGGTGATCGTTTAGTTCAGTTTTGTCAAAGCGAAGATTTAATAATAACTAATACATTCTTTAAATTACCCCCAAGGAGACTGTATACGTGGACGTCACCTCAACACACACAAGAAAAAGTAATCAGAAACCAAATAGATTACATAATGGTGACAAAAAGATACCGTAATGCCGTGAAATCTACTAAAACTTACCCTGGAACTGATATCGGTTCGGATCATAATCCAGTAGTATCTGTGTTAGAAGCTAGACCAAAGAAAATGAGAAAAACCATCATCCCAACGTTAGACTTAAGTCAGCTTAAAAGTGAACACCGACGACAAACAGTGCGCGAAGAAATCAACACCGACCTCAATGTAGCAGAAAACCAAATCCGCAGAACAGACAACATAGATGAAAAACTGAAGTATATAAACACTATAATAAGAACTACGGGAAAGAAACACCTAACCAAATCTCCAAAGAAACATAAGGTGTGGATGACACTAGACATACTAGAACTAATGGATGAAAGACGCAAATTGAAGAATAATTCAGAAAAATACAGAGAGGTTGATAAGAACATAAAGCAAATAATAAATAAGGCCAAAGAATCATGGATTAAAGAACAATGTGTAGAAATGGAATACTATGAAAGAAAGTATGACACATTCAATATACATAAAAAAGTAAAAGAACTTACAGGAACCCAAAGAAGACATCAAATAAGTTTGCGTAAGGACAAATACGGAAATATTATTGTAGACTTAACAGAAAAAATTAATAAAAATACCAAGTTTCTTGTAAAGATGTAAAAGATTTAGATGTAAAAGATGTAAAAAATTAATAGATGGAGTGAATACATAAGAGAATTGTTTGAGGACAACAGAAATAACATTGACAAGGTAAATGGTGAAACGGGACCTGAAATCCTAAAATGTGAAGTAGAAATGGCACTTAGAAATTCCAAAACTGAAAAGACAAATGGACCCGATGAGGTTCCTACTGAATTACTAAAGCTCTTGAATGATGAATCAATAGGTATAATATTGCACTTATTTAACACAGTATACAATACTGGTATTATACCTCAAGAGTGGCTGCTGTCTACATTCGTTACACTGCCAAAGAAATCCAATGCAAAAGAATGTTCAGAACATCGAACAATATCTTTAATGAGCCATCTACTAAAGATATTCCTAAAAATCATCCACAACCGAGTTTATCAAAAGTTGGAGTCAGATATTAGTAATACACAGATGGGGTTCAGAAAAGGACTAGGTACTCGAGAAGCTCTCTTCGGTTTGAGTGTTCTTACACAAAGATGCCTAGACGTTAATCAAGAAGTACATGCATGTTTTATCGATTTTGAAAAAGCGTTTGACAGAGTACGCCACGATAGGCTAAGAGACATTCTTGAAAGAAAAGACATAGATAATAAAGATCTGCGAATAATTCTCAACTTATATTGGAATCAAAAAGCTAACATCAAAATAGAAAACGGGATATCAAAAGCAATAGAAATACGTAGAGGAGTAAGACAGGGATGCATTTTGTCACCACTGCTATTTAATGTATATAGTGAAAGCATCTGTAAGGAAGCCCTTTTGCAAGCAAATGAAGGAATCGTAATCAATGGAGAGGTTGTAAATAATATTCGATACGCAGACGACACTGTACTAGTTGCAAGAACAGTAGAAGAATTACAACGATTACTTACAAACATAAATATTGCTTGCAACAATTATGGCATAAACATTAATATTAAAAAAACCAAGTATATGGTCTTCAGTAAAATCATGACACAACCAGCACATATTAGTATAAATGGCATTCAAATTGAAAAAGTATCAAGTTATAAATACTTGGGAACTTTAATAAACGAAACTGGAGACCAAAACAATGAAATAAAAAGACGTATAGAAATTGCCAGGGCCACCTTCATAAAGATGAGAAAATTCTTCTGCAACAGAGATATAAGCATCCCTCTACGATTAAGAATGCTAAGTGGCTACGTATTTAACACGCTATTATACGGTGTAGAGGCCTGGACTCTCAAACAGAACAACATAAAAAATATTGAAAGTTTCGAGATGTGGTGCTACCGTCGAATGCTGAAGATAAGTTGGGTTGAAAGAATCACAAATCTTGAAGTAATACGAAGGATAGGAAGAGACCCAGAAATTTTATTAACGATAAAACGAAGGAAACTCGAGTATTTGGGTCACCTAATGAGAGGTCATAAATACGCATTACTTCAAAATATAATGCAAGGAAAAATAGAAGGAAAACGGAATCCAGGCCGTAGAAGAATGTCGTGGATGCGGAATTTGAGAGAGTGGTTTGGCTGCACCACTAATGAACTTTTTAGGTCAGCTGTAAACAAAGTCAGGGTAGTCTTGATTATTTCCAATCTCCGATAGGAGTGGCACAAGAAGAAGAAGAAGAAGAAAGCATGGAGAGCATGGGCTGGCCCCAACATTGTTTAACCTGGCAGTGGAGTATGCGGTTAGGCAAATGAAAAGTGGACGAGGAAACCAACTGATCAACCGAACGGTTCAATTGGCCGCTTATGCCGATGATATTAATATTATGAGAAAAACATCAACTTGAACACAGGAAACATACACAGAGATAAAAACAAAAACAAAAATGCTAGGTCTGGAAATTAACACACAAAAAAAATGACTCAGACGAGAAGAAATATAGTCCCACAAAACATTATACATGAAGATGACATTGAAACGGTTGGAACGTTTACATACCTGGGAGTAGAAATATATGCCGACAGATCAGAAGATGGAGAAATACGGAAGAGAATAAAGCAGGCAAACAGAGCTTATTTTGCCCTCTCCCATATATTTATTTCGGTATAAAAGCGTCCACTGAAATACAAGGATGAGAATCTATAAAACCTTAATTCGACCTATGGCAGTGAAGCCTGGGTCCTGAAAGAAACATCCAAAAACAAACTCGACACATTCGAAAGGAAAGTACTGAGGAGAATACTAGGACCTGTGAGGGAAAACGGAATCTTCAGAAGTCGATACAACAACGAGCTTTATCAACTATATAAGGAAACACCCCTGTCAGACTTCATTAGAATACAAAGATTGCAATGGGCTGGACCTATGATAAGAATGGGAGAGGATAGGGTACCAAAAAAAGCACTAAATGCTGGAATACAGGGAAAGAGACCGGTTGGAAAGTCAAGAAAGCGCTGGGAAGATACAGTAAACACCGACGCACAAGCCCTTTTAGGAGTCCGTGTATGGAGAAGAGCAGCCACAGACAAGCAAGGGTGGAGGCAAAAAATAAAGGAGGCCAAGGCTCAATTTGGGCTGTAGTGCCGTAGAAGAAGAAGAATATTCTGTGAACGTTGTTTAATTTAATTGTTATTACCTATTCTGTATTTTAAATTTTAAAAGTTTAAATAATTTTTATTGGGCTTTGTCCGTTGATAGATAAATAAATAGATAAATTTTATCTGAGTTATTCATTTTGACAATTCACATTCTAAAGTAGACGACTTTAAAATGATTGCCAATATTTATGAGTTGCGTTTCTGGGACGACTTAATAGAAAATAGTTCATTCGATTACAGGACATCGACTTTAACTTAAGAATATCCGTCAGAAAAATCATAGCATGTGATTTAACTTTAAAACGACATGCAATAATGACATAAAATCACGAGGAAAAAACCAGGAAAAAGCCTCATGATAATACTATCCCGACATAATAAGTATTTGGTGTTATATTCAGTTTATTGTCAAAATTAATATTAAAGTCTGATTTTATATGTATGATATTTTAAAATATAAATCATGTATGCTCGATACGGTATTCAAAATGTAATATGTTTGAATTTACAATATGAATGAGTCAGATAAAATTAAATTATTAGATTTTTTTCTCACCAAGCAAAAACAAACAAAATTTGTTTTTTATTAATGTTTTGTATTTTGATATCGTTGTCCTAAGAGGAAGTCGAAAGGTCAAAAAAGACATATTTCAAACTTAAACTGTGGGGTATTGCCCAAATAAAATATTAAAACAATCAATCAGTCTAAATACGAAAAAGATATGGCACAAAAATCTTCATTTCACCATTTCGGGGCGTAAAATCCCGGCTTTACTCAAAAATGTCAACATCTTTTACGTCATAAAAATCTCATGTAGATAGTATTATAATGGTATATAATAAGATTAATTTGCCCATTTGCCTTAGTGTTGAAGACTATTTGAAGTTTGCCCATTTGAAGACTATTTCAAGATGAGGGTTATATCTGCAATAGCGGTGAGTGTGTTCATTTAGTTTTTGATTAACATAAAAATAGTAACATTTATTCGATGATATGTTCTTGTTTTATTAAATTTACCTATTTAGTCTTCTTCTTTAAGTGCTGTCTCTCAATCGGAGGTTGGACATCATCACCAATATCTTCACTCTTTCTACCATTAGGTACTCTGAAGAGTTCTGTTGAACACCAATTAAATCAGTCCTTTACATTTTTTAGCCATGACACCCTCCCCCTTCCTGTATTTTCCCTGTATTATCAATTTTATCATTTCATGTCACTCTCTCCTCATTACGTGTCCCAGATAATGTACCTTGCTTATTTTTAATCTGTTTTTTATTTCTCGCAATACTTCCGTCTTCGTTTTCTTCTGTGTCTATCCCATTCTAAGCATCCTTCTGTAACCCACGATTCAAATGAATGCAGCTTATTTATGTGTTCTTGCTTTGGTGTCCAGCTTTTCATATTATAGTGTCGAAAATACGTAATATATCGGAGTTCTCACTCTCAGGTCTAATAATTATAAACATTTTTCAAACGCATTTTTGCTGTTTATATCGTGGCCTTTATGTTCGTTGTTTAATTGTTATTTTCTGAAATCCAGATTTTCAGCTATTTGTATTTTTCAACACTTTCTATTGGTACATCTCCCAAATGTATCCCACAGTATTTATCAGACTTGGTTCCTAGCAACTTCCATTTGTTTCAATACCTAAAAAAATTATGCGTGGAAAGCGTTTTTCATCAAATTATGAGTATATAACAGCTTCTGTGGAAGCGTATTTTGCAGCCTTCTTGATTCTCCCTTCAGGGATGAAATTTAAATATTGAAATTTCATTGAAACAAGTGTATTGATGTTCAGGAAGATTCTAGACTGCGAACTCATAGTACATAATACAGTATATCGACGGTCTAATTCTAATAGCCTGTATCTGCCAAAAGAGGTTTTTTACAGTATAAGGTTTTTCCTGTTTTTTACAATACCCCGTATCTTCAAAAATATTCGTATATAAATTACAGCAATATCCCGTATCGGGAATAGACTATGCCCTCCAGGCGATGTTCTGAGTACAAACTCAAATTATTATGATACGGGGAATTTCTTTTCAATTTTAGAGATATTCAGTTACGGGGTGTTGTATTAGATGACCTGTATTAGAGGTTCCTAGAATTTTTTGTTTAGATCGGGGTTTTGTGTATAGATCGATAACTGTTTTGTTAATCGTTTGCCGCGAAGATCGGAAATTCATTTTTTTGCAGATACTGGGTATTAGAATTTTACCGTCGATATACGTATCGAACAATACAATATAGGTTATATGTACCTATACAGTGATGAGCGAGATAATAACCGGCAAAATAACTCAAAAGATGGAAAACATATTAAGTTGTGAGATAAAAGGAAATGAAACTAGTGGATGTGGGAAATTTAGAGACAAAAACCTATAAATTTATATTCTATTTGTTGTTTCCCACCTTTAGACGTATCGGACGACTCTGGCAACTGCCACTGTGACAGTTTTAGTTGACGTACTCCTCTGATACTTCTAAAGATTGAAAACGATAAATAGAATGTAAATTTATAGGTTTTTATCGCTAAATTTTCCACATCCGAGAGTTTTATTTCTACACAACTTAATATGTTTTCCATCTTTTGCGTGATTTTGCCGGTTATTAGCGCGGTCATCACTGTATAGTAATGTCTCCAGAAAGTGGGAGTTAAACATTTATTTTTTATTCTAGGCAATCTTCTGCGTCGTCCTTTTATTAATCCAAACTATATCCGCAGCACCTGCGCCCGTTCCTGGGGGTGGCGGTGGTGGTGGTTGCGGCGGTGGGGGTGGAGGTGGCGGCGGCGGTGGCGGTGGAGGTGGGGGTGGCTGTGGCGGTGGAGGTGGCGGTGGCCGCTAACTTATAAAAATAAATAATTTTACATGTGGACTCTATAAAATTGTATATTTTATCTTCCTTTATTTTACATGTACACTGTAAAATGACTTGTAATGACTGTAATTAATTTCTGCTTTTTTTTAATATTGTGGGTAACACTCTAAGTATTACAGTATGTGTATAATTAAAAAAATATATTCTACTATGACTTATGATAAAAATTTTTGATTTGTAGAGGACTGTAGTTTTCTTACTAAAAATAAATGATGATATAATTAACAAAATTCGTATAAGCGGGATCAAGCATATATAGACTACTTTTTTCCAAACAGAGAATCTAGTAAAAGCAAACAAAGAAAATGATAAGTGAGCACCTACATTGGGCTACTAACTGCAGGATATTAAAGCGTAGTGCCTACACTGCAGTGGGAAGCCCGATCCGATATCGAACGATTTACACTTTAATACTACGCACTACGCCTCTACGCCTTGATACCTTGAGTTTGTTTTCAATCCGACGTCGGATTGGATCGAATCGGAAAAATACGGATCCAATGTAGGTGCAGCCTAACTAGGCCAGGGTAATAAGACAAAAATATACCCTGTTCGTGACACTTCAGCAGCCAGGATACTGAAGCGTTTTTTCGACCGGTAATACATATAGGAACAAATTATAACTATTTCCTGCGTAGGATCTGGCAATCATTTTTATTTATAAGCAATTAACTGTCAAAAAATGGAATTTTCCTTTTTTTTCAAATCAACGGAAAACGGTGAAACTTATGATTTTTTAGTACAAATATCTTTGAGATTATGGAAAAAGCTTTAAAATGACGTACTACAAAGTTGGATTATACTCATTTATTATTTATATAATTGCGAAAAAAGGTCGGAATTGCAAAAAAAATATTTTCTCAATAACTGTTGTAAAAATTAGTGTACAGATTTGATTTTTTTCAAATGAGGGTTCTTTGGTGCTTTATATGTGATAAAAATTTCAAAGCGATTCATTCAATTGTTTAAATTTTATTCAAATTGTTTATCCCAGAGAGCATTTTTTTTGCAATAACATAAGTCAGAAAAAAATTACCTTAGAACCATTCTACAGGTGTCAAATGAAAGAGCATGAGCTACATTTTCAACGAGGTTTAAAAAAGTAAATAAAAAATGCATTTATTAGTAATAAATAATTATGCAAAAGTATCGTCAATTTTTCTTTATAAATTTTTTGAATAACTTTTTCCAAAAAAATTAACTTTTTTACTCTTTTTTAAGTGCACAACTACCAAGTAATGTTATCTATATCATAATGGATAAAAAATTGTAGTAAATATGTATAATTTCTTATATAACAAAATAAAAAGTTTATATGGAAAGATTTACGATACTTTTTCATAGTTATTTATTACTAATAAATGCATTTTTTAGTCACTTTTTTTAAACCAAGTTGAAAATATAGCTCATTCTCTTTCATTTGACACCTGTGGAATGGTTCTAACGTCATTTTCTTCTGACTTATGTTATTGCAAAAAAAATGCTCTCTGGGATAAACAATTTGAATAAAATTTAAACAATTGAATGAATCGATTTGAAATTTTTATCACATATTAAGCACCAAAGGACCCTTATTTGACAAAAATTTCAAAGCTGTACAGTAAGTTTTACAACAGTTATTGCGAAAATATTTTTTTTTGCAATTCCGACCTTTTTTCGCAATTATATTAACAATAAATGAGTATATCAAACTTTGTAATACGTCATTTTAAAGCTTTTCCATAATCTCAAAGATATTTGTACTAAAAAAACCATAAGTTTCCCTGTCTTCCATTGATTTGAAAAAAAAAGTGAAAAATGCCATTATTTGACAATTATTTGTTTATAAATAAAAATTGCCGCCAGATCCTACGCAGAGAATAGTTACAATTTGCTCTCATAGGTATTACCTGTCGAAAAAACGCTTCAGTACCCTGGCTGTTCAAGTGTCATGAAAAAAACCTTATTACCCTGGACTAAACATGGAAAATGCGTAAATTGTTTGGAAAAGAATTTAACCAACTACGTAAATTGCAAAATTCATAAAGAATTATTGTAATAGAGCAAGAGCCCGTGGCCGCTAGGCATTCTTATATTTAAAAAAACTAAAAGTTTCTCTGCGCATGTCCCCAACACAGGTAAAAACGATCAGCGAGTGCGGAATTTCGATCGTGGTTACTTGAGCAGGTTATTAGTAGCAATGGTGTGTAAAATATTATACATATTAAGTTCGTTAAAGAATTGTTTTACATTAAAGTCGCCGCCGCTAATAATACTTTTTATAAGTATTTGGATATAGCTATTGATATCGTTACAGGAATTAGATACCAATTTATATTTAGGCACTTATATTTCAATAAAACACTTAATTTATATTCTTTATTTGTACAGATATATTTAATTTATTTAATATTTACACTGCTTTATCTATTCACTACAAATACATGAAAAATCTAACACATAATAATTACAATAACTAACACGTAATTTATTGCAATATGACAAATTACAGTAATTTATTTTACATTTTAAAACACTGAAACATCGGGAACCTCAATCAAACAAGAAAGAGGGGAAAAGAAAAATTCGATATATCGAGATCAGGTTCTTTGTCTACCTGCCTCGGTCCTCTTTTGAATTATAGAAAGATGTGTCGTCCGGTCGTAAACAAATATCGAGGGTCTGATGATTGTAACATTGTGTAACATTGCCCCTTCCTTAAGAGATGGTCCTCCTGTAATTTGGTCCAGACTGTAACTGGATGCTGGTAACGGCAACTGGACCCTCTTTTACAACTCCCAGTTGTATAAAAGTGGCAAGAGACGATTTTCGCTCCGCATCAGTAATTATGCGGTTTGCAACAGACTAATACCGGGACCTCGGTGTCTTTAAAGATTTGTCCCACCATCTTTTGGACAACCCTTTAATCTTATTCGCGACATTCTAACTTTCTTTTGCACGTCGGACTCCAACACGTGCTCTCTCAATTAAATGAATGCATCCCATACATCTTGGTAGGTAGGCTGGCAAACAACAGTGTATTTTGTTACCAGATATAAAAGGTAACGTAACGTATCTTGGAGTTTTAAAATTTTGCCAGGAGCTGGCAGTTGGTATTGAAGCTCTGCAAAGAACTGCAACTAGACCAACCTTTCTTCCAAAAGCAGATGCCAATGCCAACCCTCCTGCGTCTTTAATACCGGCCGGGATAGTATGGACCAGTAAGTAGTTCTCGGGAAGAGGGAGTAAATCTTGCTTTTCTTCAGTGGTAACACCATGTCTCGCTTTACTGGTACATCCATAGGCTATCATAGGTTTCCCCTAGGAATCTTGCGTATTCGGTAGATAACGTCATCTTCACAATGAGGTACGGACCTTCCTAGAACTACTGCAAGTTAGGAGAACAACCTTTTCGCTTTTTGGAGTATAAAGCCAGACTTTGTCGCTCTTCTTAAAACACCCCTTTTTGGCTTAGGTATCGTACCGTTTCGTCATTCGGTCGCTAGAGATCAAAAGATGGGAACGGACCGTATATGATTGAGGTGGTATTATTTTTCTAGCATATGTTTCTCCAATTTCTGTGAAATAACGAACAAGAGAGTTTGAGATTGTAGTATTATCTTTGGTGGTAATTCTATTTTCTGTGAGTATTTCGGGAATATGTCCTTCTTCTTTTGTACTTTTTAATTTTTTTATAATGTTCCATAAATTCTTAGATACACTTTTATTTTTAAAGATCTGATTGCGGAAGTAATCTCTTTGGCGCTTTTTATTAATTGATTGAGATATGTTCTGTAATTAAGATAATTGTTTTTTTTTAATTATATTTTCTGGATCTTTGATGTATTTGTGATAGAGCAAATTTTTTGTATTTATGCATTTCACCAGCCCGGCAGTTATCCAAGATTGACGCTTTAATTTATTTTTTCTGCATTTTTTAACATAACTGTTCCTTTCAATTAGTTCACTAAGAATTTTGCACAGTAAGTTACATTTAGTGTTTACGTCTTTCAAATCATTATACTCTTTCCAGTGATAGTTTTCTAGATTATTATTCAGTTTTTTATAGTTTATTACTTGTTATTCTTTAATGATTTTATTATAATTATGTTTTAGATTAAGCGGTATGCACATAACAGTCGCTTTATGATCGGTTATACAAGTTTCTACAACGGCTGCTTTAGATTCGTGACTACTCTGTTTTATTACTTTTAAAAATATATGATCCAAGCAAGTTTTGGAATTACTTAGTATTCTAGTATATTTATTAATCATGGATTCAAAACTGTAGTCATACATTAAGTTCAGATATGTAAAGACGTCCTCATCAGAGTTGTCTTTAATATTATTAATATCTCCAAGCATCATATGGTAGTCGATCTGTTCAGATTTTGCTTGATCTAGGTATTGTTTCAAATACTGAAGAAATTCTTCCACATTGGTAGAAGGAGAACGATAAATAGAAGTGACTATGCATCGTTTATGATTTTTGAGCATAATAAATATTTGCATCACCTGACAATATCCGATCATTACCTTGTTATAAGAATATACAATGTTCTTTTTTATAAACACTGCTACTCCATCATTTTTATTAAAATTATAATCTGTATGCAAAAAGTATAATTCTCAACATCGTAATATTTAACATCACAAAGTTTAAATGTCTCTGTTAGTACAATAAGATCAAAATCCACACTTAATTGGTGCAAGAACATCAGTCCCTCAAATAGCTGAAGAACCTCTAAAACCCATCAAGCCGGTTAGCCAGATGAACTTTAGAACTGCAACAGTACGATTTCGAGGTAATATAATATATTACCTATCTATATCTATATATATAAAATTCTAATTCGCAGGCTTTGTTACCGTACTCCTCCGAAACCGCTTGACCGATATTCATGAAATTTGGCAGGTGGACTCGACCGGACAGGGAGTAGGTTGTTATCTATATTTCATAGCCGTACGTTATAAGGGGGCTTTGCCCCCCCTAAAATTTTTTTTTATTTTTCGACAAACCGATTTTTCTTAATTGTATATGATTCACAAGCAAAAGATACATATAATCCTAAATTTTCACTTTTCTATCTTTAACCGTTATTTTTTTAAAAAAATTTCGTGGTTTAACATCTATATATTGATGTGATCTTGATTATTGATATGAGATAATATTCTTATTTGTCATTTAATTTAATCAATGCATTAATAATAATTTAATTAATTAACCAGATCACATATCAATATGTTCTTAATCTCAGGGCGAATTATAAAATTAATTACTTACTTACGTGGCTTCTAAGTATTTCTCAATGGTTCCTAATCGGGATAGGAAAGAAAAGAGTAAAATAATACACACATATGGGTTACAATTATAATCAAAATATTGTTTATTTTATTTAAATGGCAATCACTGCTTAATATTTGCTATATCTTATTATTCTTAAACATAACATTTACACATGGGAATCTTATTTCCTTTTGTTTGGAATCATACAATTCCTACAAAAAAATATAGGTATCTTGTGTATAATAAAATTACAAGATTATTTTTATTTAATAAACAACTCACACAAAACATAAATCAAAACAATATACCACTAATTTAATAAACTAAAAGGGAGGTTCCCTAGGTTGGCTGTATACCATATAGTTAAAAAACTCTAACAAGAAGTAAAACCACTTCTATGTAAATTGGTATATTTATTAAAACTTAAAAATCCCAATGGATTGAATAAAAATGTCCAATTCAGAACGTTTTCAGACCTATCGGTCCATCATCAGTGAATCTACAATAAAATAAGTAATCCCACTATTAGAATTGAAAGATGGTTGAAATTTTTAAAAGCTAAAAATGTGGTTAGATTACTTACGTGCATACTTGCTAAATAGCCCCAGAACCAAACAATGGTTGAATTTAAAATTCAATTTACATTATTTAAAAATAATATTAAACAGGCTAAACGCCGATGTTACAGGATATTGCCTATGGGAACATGGTGAAACCCTACCAAAACCTCAATCAACCATCTTAGGCCAACTTTGACTATAAAGTGACACTAATGACTAAGGAACTGTTTGAAGTGACATTGACAGTAGAGAAAAAGGTAGTCGATTTTCAATGTTAATTAACCAAAAGGTCATGACCCACAACAAATGATAAAGATTTTAATATCTGAAAAATGTCTAACATTTTAAATCTATTGGTTATTGAAAAGAAATTGTGATATACAAAATTAATTTAGAATATAAGATTATTTATATTGACTGTATACCATAACATTAGATTGATCAAATTGATAGAAAGAAAGTAAGCTGCTGTCAATAAAGATAAAAAGATAAAAATAGATGAAGGTGAGAAAAGAGAAAAATCAATATTAGTTGGAAAGTTATTGTACAAAATGAATAAATTGGTAGGCAATTTAATCTAGTCTATATTGTATTGGTGGTTGTATATGTAAAAGGAAAATATTGTTATTTAAAAATGCAAGTTTTTGTAAATAATGGATTTGAGTTAGGATACAGTCAAATAATTAAAAGTGTGTAATATGTGAATGAAAAAGAATTGTAATTATTATGAGATGGTTTATTTTTTTTATTTTATTTCAAAAGTTTTGAGAGAATTCTTGTGACAAAGTGTTGGTATGGGAAATTAGAGATAAAGTAATGTATGATTATAGCTGTTAAGTCCAGTTGATACAAAAATGAAATTAAAATGAAAATAATATTGAAAGTGTACTGAATAAAATAAAACCAAAGTAAGAAAAAGAATATAGATATAATTTAATTGTAATGATAATGGATCTGAATGTGAGAACTGAAATCAAGTGAATGGATGTTAGTTGGAGAGGTAAAAGTTTTCTTGGAAAAGGTCAAAGACAAAAAGCAGAGGGCTGTGGTGTAAGGTATAAAGACAAGAATTTTAAGGGAAAGAGAGGGATAAAGAAAAGATGAGGTGTGGAATTAAACTGAACGAAGTAATGAAATGAAAAAGAAGTAAAAAGATAGTAGGGTGAATTAATGAGGTGATGGTTAATAGGGTTCAATAGTTAATAATGTTATTCGGGTAAAGGAGTTTGGAAGCAGTGAAGGAAAGAGGAAATTTTGAAAAAGAAGAGAGAGTAAGTTGAAAGAGAAAGAATAGGATAAAAGAGGAAGTTGAAAAAATAGGAATTATGAGAATAATTGGCGGTGAATGGGGACAAAGTTGCGGTTAAGGGATGTTTGTCTATTGACACAGTTGGGACTCTTCTTCATGTCCTTGCCAATCTCCAAATCTTCGTATAAGTCTAAACGGAGTGTATTGTTTTGTTGAATATTGTGTATCAACTGGACACCTTCAGGAATCTTAAGTTCATGTTTATTGACTTTTAAATGGTGTGAAAAGGCAGAAGTGGTATCTCTCTTGCTGTGTTCAGCAGATCGGGTAGAAAGGGATCTGTAAGTTCTGCCGATGTAGGTGGCATCACAATCTGAACAAGAGAGTCTGTATACCCCACTCCGGTTCATATAATGGATAGGATCTTTGGTATTAGTTAAACTTTTGCTGAGAGTGTTATTAACTTTGAAAGATATTTTTATGTTGTCACAAGAATTTGAAATGATATGTTTGACTCTTTCAGATAATTTGGAGTTATTGAATGGTAAGGAGGCATAGATGGGAGTAGTTGTGGATGATGTAGAGAAAGCGGATTGTTGTAGTAATTTGAGTTCTCTTTTTTGTTGAAGTTTAGTGATAATGTCTGGGTCATAACCATTGTTGACTGCAATCTGTTTGATAATATTCAACTCTTTGTTGAATTCAGTTACGGATAAAGGAATAGAGTTTAATCTATGTATAAAACTGCGAAAAGCAGAGAGTTTATATGATAAAGGGTGATTAGAAGTAGAATGGATAACATGATCTGTCTGTGTTGGTTTACGGTAGATACCAAAGTTGAAGTGGTCATGTAGTCTGGTAATAGATAAATCCAGAAAGTTAATGGAGTTAGAAGATTCTAGTTCCATGGTAAAGGTGATATTAGGATGGATTTGATTTATTTTGTGAAGTAAGTTGTGAGCTGAATCAGAGTTACCAGAAATGAGGACTAAAATGTCATCAACATAACGGAACCAGTGTAAGATCTCTGGATTTTTTATGATATAGTTGGATTCTAAGTGATCCATAAAAACATCAGCTAAGAAAGGGGATAAGCAACTACCCATTGCTAAACCGTCAGGTTGTTGATAAAAGTTGTTATTAAAAACAAAGTAATCTTGAGATAGACAAATTTTGAGAATGTTTATAATAGACGAAGTGGTGGTGGAAGTGACAGAATTATTTAAGAGGAGTGAATTAACCAGACTAATCGATTCATTTTTTGGTACTGAAGTAAATAAATTGCTAACATCAAAAGAAAGCATAACAATATTTGGATTAAGATTGACAAGTTGAAGTTTTTCAACTAATTGGCGAGAATTCAAAACAGTAAACTGTGGGGTAAAGTTAATAAAGTTTTTAATGGTGTTAAGAATGAATTTAGATAAAATAGAAACTGGAGTGTTAATGAAGCTGACAACGGGACGAATAGGAATGTCAACTTTGTGTATCTTTGGTAAACCGTATAACCTGGGGGTGAGTGGATTTGATGGAATTTTAGTATATGGTGCTTCAAATTCAGAAAAGAATTCAGTAAATTGCTTTAAGTTGGTTTTCATCTTCGAAACAAAAGATTTAGAGGGATCAACAGGAAGCAAAGTAAAGTTATTGTTGTCTAGGAAAGAGGTGACTTTGTCAATGTATAATTGTTGGTCTAAAATAACAAGGCAGTTACCCTTATCTGCTTTGCTGAAGATGAGGTGGTGGTTTTGGATCTTATTTTTGATAGATTTGAGTGTGGAGAGAAGGGATTTAGACTTATTATATGAGAAATTGGGAAAAGAGAGAGATGAAGAAGTTTGTGTAGAAGTAGAAGGGGAACTGATGTTGGTAAGAGAGGAGTTATTGTTGGAAAGAAGTTTAGTTTTGAATTTGTTGATAGTTTGGATGCAAGAGTTTCTGATTGAAGTTTTTTGTGTGAGTGAAATGGAAAGATTCTGAATAACCATGTCGGTCTCTATGGAAAGACTCTCAAGATCTTTGATAGATAAATTGCTAGGAATGGAGTATTTGAGGCCGAGGTTTAAGAGTTTTAATTCGTCATCAGAAAATTGGACATTTGAGAGATTTTTGATTCTTGGGTGGAATCGAAAATTGGAATAATTTTTATTACGAGAAGCTTTTTGTTGATCAAGTCTAATCTTATTGTTGATTAAGTGTTTTAATTTATTATTGACTCTATTAAATTTAACTGAATGTGAATGATCTACCTTATCCTGAACGTCTGACATAAAAGAATTAAGATTAATAAATTGTAAAGTTTCAAGTAGAGAATCATATGTTACCTTTAGCTTACATTCTATGTAGTTGAGTTTACTGTAATGTTTACAAATCTCTTTCTTCATGAGTTTAATCTGCATGGAGGTCCTGATGTTAGGATGTACATTATTGGATGTTCTAACTCTACAAAATGTTGGGAAGACTTTATGATGTAAACATCTTGAAATGAACCATATGTCCAGCTTTATGTTGCTCCGTTGTGTGGCTAATCGCAAGTATTGTAGCGCCAAGTTGACCATACTGTCATATATAAACTAAAAGGGAGGTTCCCTAGGTTGGCTGTATACCATATAGTTAAAAAACTCTAACAAGAAGTAAAACCACTTCTATGTAAATTGGTATATTTATTAAAACTTAAAAATCCCAATGGATTGAATAAAAATGTCCCATTCAGAACGTTTTCAGACCTATCGGTCCATCATCAGTGAATCTACAATAAAATAAGTAATCCCACTATTAGAATTGAAAGATGGTTGAAATTTTTAAAAGCTAAAAATGTGGTTAGATTACTTACGTGCATACTTGCTAAATAGCCCCAGAACCAAACAATGGTTGAATTTAAAATTCAATTTACATTATTTAAAAATAATATTAAACAGGCTAAACGCCGATGTTACAGGATATTGCCTATGGGAACATGGTGAAACCCTACCAAAACCTCAATCAACCATCTTAGGCCAACTTTGACTATAAAGTGACACTAATGACTAAGGAACTGTTTGAAGTGACATTGACAGTAGAGAAAAAGGTAGTCGATTTTCAATGTTAATTAACCAAAAGGTCATGACCCACAACAAATGATAAAGATTTTAATATCTGAAAAATGTCTAACATTTTAAATCTATTGGTTATTGAAAAGAAATTGTGATATACAAAATTAATTTAGAATATAAGATTATTTATATTGACTGTATACCATAACATTAGATTGATCAAATTGATAGAAAGAAAGTAAGCTGCTGTCAATAAAGATAAAAAGATAAAAATAGATGAAGGTGAGAAAAGAGAAAAATCAATATTAGTTGGAAAGTTATTGTACAAAATGAATAAATTGGTAGGCAATTTAATCTAGTCTATATTGTATTGGTGGTTGTATATGTAAAAGGAAAATATTGTTATTTAAAAATGCAAGTTTTTGTAAATAATGGATTTGAGTTAGGATACAGTCAAATAATTAAAAGTGTGTAATATGTGAATGAAAAAGAATTGTAATTATTATGAGATGGTTTATTTTTTTTATTTTATTTCAAAAGTTTTGAGAGAATTCTTGTGACAAAGTGTTGGTATGGGAAATTAGAGATAAAGTAATGTATGATTATAGCTGTTAAGTCCAGTTGATACAAAAATGAAATTAAAATGAAAATAATATTGAAAGTGTACTGAATAAAATAAAACCAAAGTAAGAAAAAGAATATAGATATAATTTAATTGTAATGATAATGGATCTGAATGTGAGAACTGAAATCAAGTGAATGGATGTTAGTTGGAGAGGTAAAAGTTTTCTTGGAAAAGGTCAAAGACAAAAAGCAGAGGGCTGTGGTGTAAGGTATAAAGACAAGAATTTTAAGGGAAAGAGAGGGATAAAGAAAAGATGAGGTGTGGAATTAAACTGAACGAAGTAATGAAATGAAAAAGAAGTAAAAAGATAGTAGGGTGAATTAATGAGGTGATGGTTAATAGGGTTCAATAGTTAATAATGTTATTCGGGTAAAGGAGTTTGGAAGCAGTGAAGGAAAGAGGAAATTTTGAAAAAGAAGAGAGAGTAAGTTGAAAGAGAAAGAATAGGATAAAAGAGGAAGTTGAAAAAATAGGAATTATGAGAATAATTGGCGGTGAATGGGGACAAAGTTGCGGTTAAGGGATGTTTGTCTATTGACACAGTTGGGACTCTTCTTCATGTCCTTGCCAATCTCCAAATCTTCGTATAAGTCTAAACGGAGTGTATTGTTTTGTTGAATATTGTGTATCAACTGGACACCTTCAGGAATCTTAAGTTCATGTTTATTGACTTTTAAATGGTGTGAAAAGGCAGAAGTGGTATCTCTCTTGCTGTGTTCAGCAGATCGGGTAGAAAGGGATCTGTAAGTTCTGCCGATGTAGGTGGCATCACAATCTGAACAAGAGAGTCTGTATACCCCACTCCGGTTCATATAATGGATAGGATCTTTGGTATTAGTTAAACTTTTGCTGAGAGTGTTATTAACTTTGAAAGATATTTTTATGTTGTCACAAGAATTTGAAATGATATGTTTGACTCTTTCAGATAATTTGGAGTTATTGAATGGTAAGGAGGCATAGATGGGAGTAGTTGTGGATGATGTAGAGAAAGCGGATTGTTGTAGTAATTTGAGTTCTCTTTTTTGTTGAAGTTTAGTGATAATGTCTGGGTCATAACCATTGTTGACTGCAATCTGTTTGATAATATTCAACTCTTTGTTGAATTCAGTTACGGATAAAGGAATAGAGTTTAATCTATGTATAAAACTGCGAAAAGCAGAGAGTTTATATGATAAAGGGTGATTAGAAGTAGAATGGATAACATGATCTGTCTGTGTTGGTTTACGGTAGATACCAAAGTTGAAGTGGTCATGTAGTCTGGTAATAGATAAATCCAGAAAGTTAATGGAGTTAGAAGATTCTAGTTCCATGGTAAAGGTGATATTAGGATGGATTTGATTTATTTTGTGAAGTAAGTTGTGAGCTGAATCAGAGTTACCAGAAATGAGGACTAAAATGTCATCAACATAACGGAACCAGTGTAAGATCTCTGGATTTTTTATGATATAGTTGGATTCTAAGTGATCCATAAAAACATCAGCTAAGAAAGGGGATAAGCAACTACCCATTGCTAAACCGTCAGGTTGTTGATAAAAGTTGTTATTAAAAACAAAGTAATCTTGAGATAGACAAATTTTGAGAATGTTTATAATAGACGAAGTGGTGGTGGAAGTGACAGAATTATTTAAGAGGAGTGAATTAACCAGACTAATCGATTCATTTTTTGGTACTGAAGTAAATAAATTGCTAACATCAAAAGAAAGCATAACAATATTTGGATTAAGATTGACAAGTTGAAGTTTTTCAACTAATTGGCGAGAATTCAAAACAGTAAACTGTGGGGTAAAGTTAATAAAGTTTTTAATGGTGTTAAGAATGAATTTAGATAAAATAGAAACTGGAGTGTTAATGAAGCTGACAACGGGACGAATAGGAATGTCAACTTTGTGTATCTTTGGTAAACCGTATAACCTGGGGGTGAGTGGATTTGATGGAATTTTAGTATATGGTGCTTCAAATTCAGAAAAGAATTCAGTAAATTGCTTTAAGTTGGTTTTCATCTTCGAAACAAAAGATTTAGAGGGATCAACAGGAAGCAAAGTAAAGTTATTGTTGTCTAGGAAAGAGGTGACTTTGTCAATGTATAATTGTTGGTCTAAAATAACAAGGCAGTTACCCTTATCTGCTTTGCTGAAGATGAGGTGGTGGTTTTGGATCTTATTTTTGATAGATTTGAGTGTGGAGAGAAGGGATTTAGACTTATTATATGAGAAATTGGGAAAAGAGAGAGATGAAGAAGTTTGTGTAGAAGTAGAAGGGGAACTGATGTTGGTAAGAGAGGAGTTATTGTTGGAAAGAAGTTTAGTTTTGAATTTGTTGATAGTTTGGATGCAAGAGTTTCTGATTGAAGTTTTTTGTGTGAGTGAAATGGAAAGATTCTGAATAACCATGTCGGTCTCTATGGAAAGACTCTCAAGATCTTTGATAGATAAATTGCTAGGAATGGAGTGTTTGAGGCCGAGGTTTAAGAGTTTTAATTCGTCATCAGAAAATTGGACATTTGAGAGATTTTTGATTCTTGGGTGGAATCGAAAATTGGAATAATTTTTATTACGAGAAGCTTTTTGTTGATCAAGTCTAATCTTATTGTTGATTAAGTGTTTTAATTTATTATTGACTCTATTAAATTTAACTGAATGTGAATGATCTACCTTATCCTGAACGTCTGACATAAAAGAATTAAGATTAATAAATTGTAAAGTTTCAAGTAGAGAATCATATGTTACCTTTAGCTTACATTCTATGTAGTTGAGTTTACTGTAATGTTTACAAATCTCTTTCTTCATGAGTTTAATCTGCATGGAGGTCCTGATGTTAGGATGTACATTATTGGATGTTCTAACTCTACAAAATGTTGGGAAGACTTTATGATGTAAACATCTTGAAATGAACCATATGTCCAGCTTTATGTTGCTCCGTTGTGTGGCTAATCGCAAGTATTGTAGCGCCAAGTTGACCATACTGTCATATATAAACTAAAAGGGAGGTTCCCTAGGTTGGCTGTATACCATATAGTTAAAAAACTCTAACAAGAAGTAAAACCACTTCTATGTAAATTGGTATATTTATTAAAACTTAAAAATCCCAATGGATTGAATAAAAATGTCCAATTCAGAACGTTTTCAGACCTATCGGTCCATCATCAGTGAATCTACAATAAAATAAGTAATCCCACTATTAGAATTGAAAGATGGTTGAAATTTTTAAAAGCTAAAAATGTGGTTAGATTACTTACGTGCATACTTGCTAAATAGCCCCAGAACCAAACAATGGTTGAATTTAAAATTCAATTTACATTATTTAAAAATAATATTAAACAGGCTAAACGCCGATGTTACAGGATATTGCCTATGGGAACATGGTGAAACCCTACCAAAACCTCAATCAACCATCTTAGGCCAACTTTGACTATAAAGTGACACTAATGACTAAGGAACTGTTTGAAGTGACATTGACAGTAGAGAAAAAGGTAGTCGATTTTCAATGTTAATTAACCAAAAGGTCATGACCCACAACAAATGATAAAGATTTTAATATCTGAAAAATGTCTAACATTTTAAATCTATTGGTTATTGAAAAGAAATTGTGATATACAAAATTAATTTAGAATATAAGATTATTTATATTGACTGTATACCATAACATTAGATTGATCAAATTGATAGAAAGAAAGTAAGCTGCTGTCAATAAAGATAAAAAGATAAAAATAGATGAAGGTGAGAAAAGAGAAAAATCAATATTAGTTGGAAAGTTATTGTACAAAATGAATAAATTGGTAGGCAATTTAATCTAGTCTATATTGTATTGGTGGTTGTATATGTAAAAGGAAAATATTGTTATTTAAAAATGCAAGTTTTTGTAAATAATGGATTTGAGTTAGGATACAGTCAAATAATTAAAAGTGTGTAATATGTGAATGAAAAAGAATTGTAATTATTATGAGATGGTTTATTTTTTTTATTTTATTTCAAAAGTTTTGAGAGAATTCTTGTGACAAAGTGTTGGTATGGGAAATTAGAGATAAAGTAATGTATGATTATAGCTGTTAAGTCCAGTTGATACAAAAATGAAATTAAAATGAAAATAATATTGAAAGTGTACTGAATAAAATAAAACCAAAGTAAGAAAAAGAATATAGATATAATTTAATTGTAATGATAATGGATCTGAATGTGAGAACTGAAATCAAGTGAATGGATGTTAGTTGGAGAGGTAAAAGTTTTCTTGGAAAAGGTCAAAGACAAAAAGCAGAGGGCTGTGGTGTAAGGTATAAAGACAAGAATTTTAAGGGAAAGAGAGGGATAAAGAAAAGATGAGGTGTGGAATTAAACTGAACGAAGTAATGAAATGAAAAAGAAGTAAAAAGATAGTAGGGTGAATTAATGAGGTGATGGTTAATAGGGTTCAATAGTTAATAATGTTATTCGGGTAAAGGAGTTTGGAAGCAGTGAAGGAAAGAGGAAATTTTGAAAAAGAAGAGAGAGTAAGTTGAAAGAGAAAGAATAGGATAAAAGAGGAAGTTGAAAAAATAGGAATTATGAGAATAATTGGCGGTGAATGGGGACAAAGTTGCGGTTAAGGGATGTTTGTCTATTGACACAGTTGGGACTCTTCTTCATGTCCTTGCCAATCTCCAAATCTTCGTATAAGTCTAAACGGAGTGTATTGTTTTGTTGAATATTGTGTATCAACTGGACACCTTCAGGAATCTTAAGTTCATGTTTATTGACTTTTAAATGGTGTGAAAAGGCAGAAGTGGTATCTCTCTTGCTGTGTTCAGCAGATCGGGTAGAAAGGGATCTGTAAGTTCTGCCGATGTAGGTGGCATCACAATCTGAACAAGAGAGTCTGTATACCCCACTCCGGTTCATATAATGGATAGGATCTTTGGTATTAGTTAAACTTTTGCTGAGAGTGTTATTAACTTTGAAAGATATTTTTATGTTGTCACAAGAATTTGAAATGATATGTTTGACTCTTTCAGATAATTTGGAGTTATTGAATGGTAAGGAGGCATAGATGGGAGTAGTTGTGGATGATGTAGAGAAAGCGGATTGTTGTAGTAATTTGAGTTCTCTTTTTTGTTGAAGTTTAGTGATAATGTCTGGGTCATAACCATTGTTGACTGCAATCTGTTTGATAATATTCAACTCTTTGTTGAATTCAGTTACGGATAAAGGAATAGAGTTTAATCTATGTATAAAACTGCGAAAAGCAGAGAGTTTATATGATAAAGGGTGATTAGAAGTAGAATGGATAACATGATCTGTCTGTGTTGGTTTACGGTAGATACCAAAGTTGAAGTGGTCATGTAGTCTGGTAATAGATAAATCCAGAAAGTTAATGGAGTTAGAAGATTCTAGTTCCATGGTAAAGGTGATATTAGGATGGATTTGATTTATTTTGTGAAGTAAGTTGTGAGCTGAATCAGAGTTACCAGAAATGAGGACTAAAATGTCATCAACATAACGGAACCAGTGTAAGATCTCTGGATTTTTTATGATATAGTTGGATTCTAAGTGATCCATAAAAACATCAGCTAAGAAAGGGGATAAGCAACTACCCATTGCTAAACCGTCAGGTTGTTGATAAAAGTTGTTATTAAAAACAAAGTAATCTTGAGATAGACAAATTTTGAGAATGTTTATAATAGACGAAGTGGTGGTGGAAGTGACAGAATTATTTAAGAGGAGTGAATTAACCAGACTAATCGATTCATTTTTTGGTACTGAAGTAAATAAATTGCTAACATCAAAAGAAAGCATAACAATATTTGGATTAAGATTGACAAGTTGAAGTTTTTCAACTAATTGGCGAGAATTCAAAACAGTAAACTGTGGGGTAAAGTTAATAAAGTTTTTAATGGTGTTAAGAATGAATTTAGATAAAATAGAAACTGGAGTGTTAATGAAGCTGACAACGGGACGAATAGGAATGTCAACTTTGTGTATCTTTGGTAAACCGTATAACCTGGGGGTGAGTGGATTTGATGGAATTTTAGTATATGGTGCTTCAAATTCAGAAAAGAATTCAGTAAATTGCTTTAAGTTGGTTTTCATCTTCGAAACAAAAGATTTAGAGGGATCAACAGGAAGCAAAGTAAAGTTATTGTTGTCTAGGAAAGAGGTGACTTTGTCAATGTATAATTGTTGGTCTAAAATAACAAGGCAGTTACCCTTATCTGCTTTGCTGAAGATGAGGTGGTGGTTTTGGATCTTATTTTTGATAGATTTGAGTGTGGAGAGAAGGGATTTAGACTTATTATATGAGAAATTGGGAAAAGAGAGAGATGAAGAAGTTTGTGTAGAAGTAGAAGGGGAACTGATGTTGGTAAGAGAGGAGTTATTGTTGGAAAGAAGTTTAGTTTTGAATTTGTTGATAGTTTGGATGCAAGAGTTTCTGATTGAAGTTTTTTGTGTGAGTGAAATGGAAAGATTCTGAATAACCATGTCGGTCTCTATGGAAAGACTCTCAAGATCTTTGATAGATAAATTGCTAGGAATGGAGTGTTTGAGGCCGAGGTTTAAGAGTTTTAATTCGTCATCAGAAAATTGGACATTTGAGAGATTTTTGATTCTTGGGTGGAATCGAAAATTGGAATAATTTTTATTACGAGAAGCTTTTTGTTGATCAAGTCTAATCTTATTGTTGATTAAGTGTTTTAATTTATTATTGACTCTATTAAATTTAACTGAATGTGAATGATCTACCTTATCCTGAACGTCTGACATAAAAGAATTAAGATTAATAAATTGTAAAGTTTCAAGTAGAGAATCATATGTTACCTTTAGCTTACATTCTATGTAGTTGAGTTTACTGTAATGTTTACAAATCTCTTTCTTCATGAGTTTAATCTGCATGGAGGTCCTGATGTTAGGATGTACATTATTGGATGTTCTAACTCTACAAAATGTTGGGAAGACTTTATGATGTAAACATCTTGAAATGAACCATATGTCCAGCTTTATGTTGCTCCGTTGTGTGGCTAATCGCAAGTATTGTAGCGCCAAGTTGACCATACTGTCATATATAAACTAAAAGGGAGGTTCCCTAGGTTGGCTGTATACCATATAGTTAAAAAACTCTAACAAGAAGTAAAACCACTTCTATGTAAATTGGTATATTTATTAAAACTTAAAAATCCCAATGGATTGAATAAAAATGTCCAATTCAGAACGTTTTCAGACCTATCGGTCCATCATCAGTGAATCTACAATAAAATAAGTAATCCCACTATTAGAATTGAAAGATGGTTGAAATTTTTAAAAGCTAAAAATGTGGTTAGATTACTTACGTGCATACTTGCTAAATAGCCCCAGAACCAAACAATGGTTGAATTTAAAATTCAATTTACATTATTTAAAAATAATATTAAACAGGCTAAACGCCGATGTTACAGGATATTGCCTATGGGAACATGGTGAAACCCTACCAAAACCTCAATCAACCATCTTAGGCCAACTTTGACTATAAAGTGACACTAATGACTAAGGAACTGTTTGAAGTGACATTGACAGTAGAGAAAAAGGTAGTCGATTTTCAATGTTAATTAACCAAAAGGTCATGACCCACAACAAATGATAAAGATTTTAATATCTGAAAAATGTCTAACATTTTAAATCTATTGGTTATTGAAAAGAAATTGTGATATACAAAATTAATTTAGAATATAAGATTATTTATATTGACTGTATACCATAACATTAGATTGATCAAATTGATAGAAAGAAAGTAAGCTGCTGTCAATAAAGATAAAAAGATAAAAATAGATGAAGGTGAGAAAAGAGAAAAATCAATATTAGTTGGAAAGTTATTGTACAAAATGAATAAATTGGTAGGCAATTTAATCTAGTCTATATTGTATTGGTGGTTGTATATGTAAAAGGAAAATATTGTTATTTAAAAATGCAAGTTTTTGTAAATAATGGATTTGAGTTAGGATACAGTCAAATAATTAAAAGTGTGTAATATGTGAATGAAAAAGAATTGTAATTATTATGAGATGGTTTATTTTTTTTTATTTTATTTCAAAAGTTTTGAGAGAATTCTTGTGACAAAGTGTTGGTATGGGAAATTAGAGATAAAGTAATGTATGATTATAGCTGTTAAGTCCAGTTGATACAAAAATGAAATTAAAATGAAAATAATATTGAAAGTGTACTGAATAAAATAAAACCAAAGTAAGAAAAAGAATATAGATATAATTTAATTGTAATGATAATGGATCTGAATGTGAGAACTGAAATCAAGTGAATGGATGTTAGTTGGAGAGGTAAAAGTTTTCTTGGAAAAGGTCAAAGACAAAAAGCAGAGGGCTGTGGTGTAAGGTATAAAGACAAGAATTTTAAGGGAAAGAGAGGGATAAAGAAAAGATGAGGTGTGGAATTAAACTGAACGAAGTAATGAAATGAAAAAGAAGTAAAAAGATAGTAGGGTGAATTAATGAGGTGATGGTTAATAGGGTTCAATAGTTAATAATGTTATTCGGGTAAAGGAGTTTGGAAGCAGTGAAGGAAAGAGGAAATTTTGAAAAAGAAGAGAGAGTAAGTTGAAAGAGAAAGAATAGGATAAAAGAGGAAGTTGAAAAAATAGGAATTATGAGAATAATTGGCGGTGAATGGGGACAAAGTTGCGGTTAAGGGATGTTTGTCTATTGACACAGTTGGGACTCTTCTTCATGTCCTTGCCAATCTCCAAATCTTCGTATAAGTCTAAACGGAGTGTATTGTTTTGTTGAATATTGTGTATCAACTGGACACCTTCAGGAATCTTAAGTTCATGTTTATTGACTTTTAAATGGTGTGAAAAGGCAGAAGTGGTATCTCTCTTGCTGTGTTCAGCAGATCGGGTAGAAAGGGATCTGTAAGTTCTGCCGATGTAGGTGGCATCACAATCTGAACAAGAGAGTCTGTATACCCCACTCCGGTTCATATAATGGATAGGATCTTTGGTATTAGTTAAACTTTTGCTGAGAGTGTTATTAACTTTGAAAGATATTTTTATGTTGTCACAAGAATTTGAAATGATATGTTTGACTCTTTCAGATAATTTGGAGTTATTGAATGGTAAGGAGGCATAGATGGGAGTAGTTGTGGATGATGTAGAGAAAGCGGATTGTTGTAGTAATTTGAGTTCTCTTTTTTGTTGAAGTTTAGTGATAATGTCTGGGTCATAACCATTGTTGACTGCAATCTGTTTGATAATATTCAACTCTTTGTTGAATTCAGTTACGGATAAAGGAATAGAGTTTAATCTATGTATAAAACTGCGAAAAGCAGAGAGTTTATATGATAAAGGGTGATTAGAAGTAGAATGGATAACATGATCTGTCTGTGTTGGTTTACGGTAGATACCAAAGTTGAAGTGGTCATGTAGTCTGGTAATAGATAAATCCAGAAAGTTAATGGAGTTAGAAGATTCTAGTTCCATGGTAAAGGTGATATTAGGATGGATTTGATTTATTTTGTGAAGTAAGTTGTGAGCTGAATCAGAGTTACCAGAAATGAGGACTAAAATGTCATCAACATAACGGAACCAGTGTAAGATCTCTGGATTTTTTATGATATAGTTGGATTCTAAGTGATCCATAAAAACATCAGCTAAGAAAGGGGATAAGCAACTACCCATTGCTAAACCGTCAGGTTGTTGATAAAAGTTGTTATTAAAAACAAAGTAATCTTGAGATAGACAAATTTTGAGAATGTTTATAATAGACGAAGTGGTGGTGGAAGTGACAGAATTATTTAAGAGGAGTGAATTAACCAGACTAATCGATTCATTTTTTGGTACTGAAGTAAATAAATTGCTAACATCAAAAGAAAGCATAACAATATTTGGATTAAGATTGACAAGTTGAAGTTTTTCAACTAATTGGCGAGAATTCAAAACAGTAAACTGTGGGGTAAAGTTAATAAAGTTTTTAATGGTGTTAAGAATGAATTTAGATAAAATAGAAACTGGAGTGTTAATGAAGCTGACAACGGGACGAATAGGAATGTCAACTTTGTGTATCTTTGGTAAACCGTATAACCTGGGGGTGAGTGGATTTGATGGAATTTTAGTATATGGTGCTTCAAATTCAGAAAAGAATTCAGTAAATTGCTTTAAGTTGGTTTTCATCTTCGAAACAAAAGATTTAGAGGGATCAACAGGAAGCAAAGTAAAGTTATTGTTGTCTAGGAAAGAGGTGACTTTGTCAATGTATAATTGTTGGTCTAAAATAACAAGGCAGTTACCCTTATCTGCTTTGCTGAAGATGAGGTGGTGGTTTTGGATCTTATTTTTGATAGATTTGAGTGTGGAGAGAAGGGATTTAGACTTATTATATGAGAAATTGGGAAAAGAGAGAGATGAAGAAGTTTGTGTAGAAGTAGAAGGGGAACTGATGTTGGTAAGAGAGGAGTTATTGTTGGAAAGAAGTTTAGTTTTGAATTTGTTGATAGTTTGGATGCAAGAGTTTCTGATTGAAGTTTTTTGTGTGAGTGAAATGGAAAGATTCTGAATAACCATGTCGGTCTCTATGGAAAGACTCTCAAGATCTTTGATAGATAAATTGCTAGGAATGGAGTGTTTGAGGCCGAGGTTTAAGAGTTTTAATTCGTCATCAGAAAATTGGACATTTGAGAGATTTTTGATTCTTGGGTGGAATCGAAAATTGGAATAATTTTTATTACGAGAAGCTTTTTGTTGATCAAGTCTAATCTTATTGTTGATTAAGTGTTTTAATTTATTATTGACTCTATTAAATTTAACTGAATGTGAATGATCTACCTTATCCTGAACGTCTGACATAAAAGAATTAAGATTAATAAATTGTAAAGTTTCAAGTAGAGAATCATATGTTACCTTTAGCTTACATTCTATGTAGTTGAGTTTACTGTAATGTTTACAAATCTCTTTCTTCATGAGTTTAATCTGCATGGAGGTCCTGATGTTAGGATGTACATTATTGGATGTTCTAACTCTACAAAATGTTGGGAAGACTTTATGATGTAAACATCTTGAAATGAACCATATGTCCAGCTTTATGTTGCTCCGTTGTGTGGCTAATCGCAAGTATTGTAGCGCCAAGTTGACCATACTGTCATATATAAACTAAAAGGGAGGTTCCCTAGGTTGGCTGTATACCATATAGTTAAAAAACTCTAACAAGAAGTAAAACCACTTCTATGTAAATTGGTATATTTATTAAAACTTAAAAATCCCAATGGATTGAATAAAAATGTCCAATTCAGAACGTTTTCAGACCTATCGGTCCATCATCAGTGAATCTACAATAAAATAAGTAATCCCACTATTAGAATTGAAAGATGGTTGAAATTTTTAAAAGCTAAAAATGTGGTTAGATTACTTACGTGCATACTTGCTAAATAGCCCCAGAACCAAACAATGGTTGAATTTAAAATTCAATTTACATTATTTAAAAATAATATTAAACAGGCTAAACGCCGATGTTACAGGATATTGCCTATGGGAACATGGTGAAACCCTACCAAAACCTCAATCAACCATCTTAGGCCAACTTTGACTATAAAGTGACACTAATGACTAAGGAACTGTTTGAAGTGACATTGACAGTAGAGAAAAAGGTAGTCGATTTTCAATGTTAATTAACCAAAAGGTCATGACCCACAACAAATGATAAAGATTTTAATATCTGAAAAATGTCTAACATTTTAAATCTATTGGTTATTGAAAAGAAATTGTGATATACAAAATTAATTTAGAATATAAGATTATTTATATTGACTGTATACCATAACATTAGATTGATCAAATTGATAGAAAGAAAGTAAGCTGCTGTCAATAAAGATAAAAAGATAAAAATAGATGAAGGTGAGAAAAGAGAAAAATCAATATTAGTTGGAAAGTTATTGTACAAAATGAATAAATTGGTAGGCAATTTAATCTAGTCTATATTGTATTGGTGGTTGTATATGTAAAAGGAAAATATTGTTATTTAAAAATGCAAGTTTTTGTAAATAATGGATTTGAGTTAGGATACAGTCAAATAATTAAAAGTGTGTAATATGTGAATGAAAAAGAATTGTAATTATTATGAGATGGTTTATTTTTTTTTATTTTATTTCAAAAGTTTTGAGAGAATTCTTGTGACAAAGTGTTGGTATGGGAAATTAGAGATAAAGTAATGTATGATTATAGCTGTTAAGTCCAGTTGATACAAAAATGAAATTAAAATGAAAATAATATTGAAAGTGTACTGAATAAAATAAAACCAAAGTAAGAAAAAGAATATAGATATAATTTAATTGTAATGATAATGGATCTGAATGTGAGAACTGAAATCAAGTGAATGGATGTTAGTTGGAGAGGTAAAAGTTTTCTTGGAAAAGGTCAAAGACAAAAAGCAGAGGGCTGTGGTGTAAGGTATAAAGACAAGAATTTTAAGGGAAAGAGAGGGATAAAGAAAAGATGAGGTGTGGAATTAAACTGAACGAAGTAATGAAATGAAAAAGAAGTAAAAAGATAGTAGGGTGAATTAATGAGGTGATGGTTAATAGGGTTCAATAGTTAATAATGTTATTCGGGGTAAAGGAGTTTGGAAGCAGTGAAGGAAAGAGGAAATTTTGAAAAAGAAGAGAGAGTAAGTTGAAAGAGAAAGAATAGGATAAAAGAGGAAGTTGAAAAAATAGGAATTATGAGAATAATTGGCGGTGAATGGGGACAAAGTTGCGGTTAAGGGATGTTTGTCTATTGACACAGTTGGGACTCTTCTTCATGTCCTTGCCAATCTCCAAATCTTCGTATAAGTCTAAACGGAGTGTATTGTTTTGTTGAATATTGTGTATCAACTGGACACCTTCAGGAATCTTAAGTTCATGTTTATTGACTTTTAAATGGTGTGAAAAGGCAGAAGTGGTATCTCTCTTGCTGTGTTCAGCAGATCGGGTAGAAAGGGATCTGTAAGTTCTGCCGATGTAGGTGGCATCACAATCTGAACAAGAGAGTCTGTATACCCCACTCCGGTTCATATAATGGATAGGATCTTTGGTATTAGTTAAACTTTTGCTGAGAGTGTTATTAACTTTGAAAGATATTTTTTATGTTGTCACAAGAATTTGAAATGATATGTTTGACTCTTTCAGATAATTTGGAGTTATTGAATGGTAAGGAGGCATAGATGGGAGTAGTTGTGGATGATGTAGAGAAAGCGGATTGTTGTAGTAATTTGAGTTCTCTTTTTTGTTGAAGTTTAGTGATAATGTCTGGGTCATAACCATTGTTGACTGCAATCTGTTTGATAATATTCAACTCTTTGTTGAATTCAGTTACGGATAAAGGAATAGAGTTTAATCTATGTATAAAACTGCGAAAAGCAGAGAGTTTATATGATAAAGGGTGATTAGAAGTAGAATGGATAACATGATCTGTCTGTGTTGGTTTACGGTAGATACCAAAGTTGAAGTGGTCATGTAGTCTGGTAATAGATAAATCCAGAAAGTTAATGGAGTTAGAAGATTCTAGTTCCATGGTAAAGGTGATATTAGGATGGATTTGATTTATTTTGTGAAGTAAGTTGTGAGCTGAATCAGAGTTACCAGAAATGAGGACTAAAATGTCATCAACATAACGGAACCAGTGTAAGATCTCTGGATTTTTTATGATATAGTTGGATTCTAAGTGATCCATAAAAACATCAGCTAAGAAAGGGGATAAGCAACTACCCATTGCTAAACCGTCAGGTTGTTGATAAAAGTTGTTATTAAAAACAAAGTAATCTTGAGATAGACAAATTTTGAGAATGTTTATAATAGACGAAGTGGTGGTGGAAGTGACAGAATTATTTAAGAGGAGTGAATTAACCAGACTAATCGATTCATTTTTTGGTACTGAAGTAAATAAATTGCTAACATCAAAAGAAAGCATAACAATATTTGGATTAAGATTGACAAGTTGAAGTTTTTCAACTAATTGGCGAGAATTCAAAACAGTAAACTGTGGGGTAAAGTTAATAAAGTTTTTTAATGGTGTTAAGAATGAATTTAGATAAAATAGAAACTGGAGTGTTAATGAAGCTGACAACGGGGACGAATAGGAATGTCAACTTTGTGTATCTTTGGTAAACCGTATAACCTGGGGGTGAGTGGATTTGATGGAATTTTAGTATATGGTGCTTCAAATTCAGAAAAGAATTCAGTAAATTGCTTTAAGTTGGTTTTCATCTTCGAAACAAAAGATTTAGAGGGATCAACAGGAAGCAAAGTAAAGTTATTGTTGTCTAGGAAAGAGGGTGACTTTGTCAATGTATAATTGTTGGTCTAAAATAACAAGGCAGTTACCCTTATCTGCTTTGCTGAAGATGAGGTGGTGGTTTTGGATCTTATTTTTGATAGATTTGAGTGTGGAGAGAAGGGATTTAGACTTATTATATGAGAAATTGGGAAAAGAGAGAGATGAAGAAGTTTGTGTAGAAGTAGAAGGGGAACTGATGTTGGTAAGAGAGGAGTTATTGTTGGAAAGAAGTTTAGTTTTGAATTTGTTGATAGTTTGGATGCAAGAGTTTCTGATTGAAGTTTTTTGTGTGAGTGAAATGGAAAGATTCTGAATAACCATGTCGGTCTCTATGGAAAGACTCTCAAGATCTTTGATAGATAAATTGCTAGGAATGGAGTGTTTGAGGCCGAGGTTTAAGAGTTTTAATTCGTCATCAGAAAATTGGACATTTGAGAGATTTTTGATTCTTGGGTGGAATCGAAAATTGGAATAATTTTTATTACGAGAAGCTTTTTGTTGATCAAGTCTAATCTTATTGTTGATTAAGTGTTTTAATTTATTATTGACTCTATTAAATTTAACTGAATGTGAATGATCTACCTTATCCTGAACGTCTGACATAAAAGAATTAAGATTAATAAATTGTAAAGTTTCAAGTAGAGAATCATATGTTACCTTTAGCTTACATTCTATGTAGTTGAGTTTACTGTAATGTTTACAAATCTCTTTCTTCATGAGTTTAATCTGCATGGAGGTCCTGATGTTAGGATGTACATTATTGGATGTTCTAACTCTACAAAATGTTGGGAAGACTTTATGATGTAAACATCTTGAAATGAACCATATGTCCAGCTTTATGTTGCTCCGTTGTGTGGCTAATCGCAAGTATTGTAGCGCCAAGTTGACCATACTGTCATATATAAACTAAAAGGGAGGTTCCCTAGGTTGGCTGTATACCATATAGTTAAAAAACTCTAACAAGAAGTAAAACCACTTCTATGTAAATTGGTATATTTATTAAAACTTAAAAATCCCAATGGATTGAATAAAAATGTCCAATTCAGAACGTTTTCAGACCTATCGGTCCATCATCAGTGAATCTACAATAAAATAAGTAATCCCACTATTAGAATTGAAAGATGGTTGAAATTTTTAAAAGCTAAAAATGTGGTTAGATTACTTACGTGCATACTTGCTAAATAGCCCCAGAACCAAACAATGGTTGAATTTAAAATTCAATTTACATTATTTAAAAATAATATTAAACAGGCTAAACGCCGATGTTACAGGATATTGCCTATGGGAACATGGTGAAACCCTACCAAAACCTCAATCAACCATCTTAGGCCAACTTTGACTATAAAGTGACACTAATGACTAAGGAACTGTTTTGAAGTGACATTGACAGTAGAGAAAAAGGTAGTCGATTTTCAATGTTAATTAACCAAAAGGTCATGACCCACAACAAATGATAAAGATTTTAATATCTGAAAAATGTCTAACATTTTAAATCTATTGGTTATTGAAAAGAAATTGTGATATACAAAATTAATTTAGAATATAAGATTATTTATATTGACTGTATACCATAACATTAGATTGATCAAATTGATAGAAAGAAAGTAAGCTGCTGTCAATAAAGATAAAAAGATAAAAATAGATGAAGGTGAGAAAAGAGAAAAATCAATATTAGTTGGAAAGTTATTGTACAAAATGAATAAATTGGTAGGCAATTTAATCTAGTCTATATTGTATTGGTGGTTGTATATGTAAAAGGAAAATATTGTTATTTAAAAATGCAAGTTTTTGTAAATAATGGATTTGAGTTAGGATACAGTCAAATAATTAAAAGTGTGTAATATGTGAATGAAAAAGAATTGTAATTATTATGAGATGGTTTATTTTTTTTTATTTTATTTCAAAAGTTTTGAGAGAATTCTTGTGACAAAGTGTTGGTATGGGAAATTAGAGATAAAGTAATGTATGATTATAGCTGTTAAGTCCAGTTGATACAAAAATGAAATTAAAATGAAAATAATATTGAAAGTGTACTGAATAAAATAAAACCAAAGTAAGAAAAAGAATATAGATATAATTTAATTGTAATGATAATGGATCTGAATGTGAGAACTGAAATCAAGTGAATGGATGTTAGTTGGAGAGGTAAAAGTTTTCTTGGAAAAGGTCAAAGACAAAAAGCAGAGGGCTGTGGTGTAAGGTATAAAGACAAGAATTTTAAGGGAAAGAGAGGGATAAAGAAAAGATGAGGTGTGGAATTAAACTGAACGAAGTAATGAAATGAAAAAAGAAGTAAAAAGATAGTAGGGTGAATTAATGAGGGTGATGGTTAATAGGGTTCAATAGTTAATAATGTTATTCGGGTAAAGGAGTTTGGAAGCAGTGAAGGAAAGAGGAAATTTTGAAAAAGAAGAGAGAGTAAGTTGAAAGAGAAAGAATAGGATAAAAGAGGAAGTTGAAAAAATAGGAATTATGAGAATAATTGGCGGGTGAATGGGGACAAAGTTGCGGTTAAGGGATGTTTGTCTATTGACACAGTTGGGACTCTTCTTCATGTCCTTGCCAATCTCCAAATCTTCGTATAAGTCTAAACGGAGTGTATTGTTTTGTTGAATATTGTGTATCAACTGGACACCTTCAGGAATCTTAAGTTCATGTTTATTGACTTTTAAATGGTGTGAAAAGGCAGAAGTGGTATCTCTCTTGCTGTGTTCAGCAGATCGGGTAGAAAGGGATTCTC